>NC_141691.1:1212161893-1213432143 GCF_964263255.1 Lissotriton vulgaris | reverse complement strand
TGCAAGTCCTTCAGCAAGCTATTGCTCAGGAATCATATCCTTAGCTGACCCCCAGAGGACTGAACTTAAGTAGGGCGGGCGTGAGACAGACGCACCACTAGAGCGCTCAACAGGCAGCTCCAGAAAGGCACAAACCACACCCAAGATGGCGGCACTTGTAAAACAAATAGACAGCCCACAGACCCGGACCCGCTAAGCAGCGGTGTGGTGACTATTATGGTGCAGGTGAGGGGCGAGATGACCCTAGTAAAATCAGGGATTAAGAAAGTAAATAAACGCAAATGCAAAAACGGGCGTTTAAAAAGTGCGTGGCGCTAGCTGCAGAGAAGCGTTGCAGCGTGCAAGTCCTTCAGCAAGCTATTGCTCGGGAATCATATCATTAGCTGACCCCCAGAGGACTGAACTAAAGTAGGGCGGGCGTGAGACAGCCGCACCACTAGAGCGCTCAACAGGCAGCTCCAGAACGGCACAAACCACATCCAAGATGGCGGCGCTTGTAAAACAAATAGACAGCCCACAGACCCGGACCCGCTAAGCAGCGGTGTGGTGACTATTATGGTGCAGGTGAGGGGCGAGATGACCCTAGTAATATCAGGGATAAAGAAAGTAAATAATTGCAAATGCTAAAACGGGCGTTTAAAAAGCGTGTGGCGCTAGCTGCAGAGAAGCATTGCAGCGTGCAAGTCCTTCAGCAAGCTATTGCTCGGGAATCATATCCTTAGCCGACCCCCAGAGGACTGAACTTAAGTAGGGCGGGCGTGAGACAGCCGCACCACTAGAGCGCTCAACTGGCAGCTCCAGAACGGCACAAACCACACCCAAGATGGCGGCGCTTGTAAAACAAATAGACAGCCCACAGACCCGGACCCGCTAAGCAGCGGTGTGGTGACTATTATGGTGCAGGTGAGGGGCGAGATGACCCTAGTAAAATCAGGGATAAGGAAAGTAAATAAACGCAAATGCAAAAACGGGCGTTTAAAAAGCGCGTGGCGCTAGCTGCAGAGAAGCGTTGCAGCGTGCAAGTCCTTCAGCAAGCTATTGCTCAGGAATCATATCCTTAGCTGACCCCCAGAGGACCGAACTTAAGTAGGGTGGGCGTGAGACAGACGCACCACTAGAGCGCTCAACAGGCAGCTCCAGAACGGCACAAACCACACCCAAGATGGCGGTGCTTGTAAAACAAATAGACAGCCCACAGACCCGGACCCACTAAGCAGCGGTGTGGTGACTATTATGGTGCAGGTGAGGGGGGAGATGACCCTAGTAAAATCAGGGATAAAGAAAGTAAATAAACGCAAATGCAAAAACGGGCGTTTAAAAAGCGCGTGGCGCTAGCTGCAGAGAAGCGTTGCAGCGTGCAAGTCCTTCAGCAAGCTATTGCTCGGGAATCATATGAAGTGGGTATAAACACATAAGAAAAAAATTAAAATGTACCTTCTTGCCGCTTCTTCACTGCGTTTCTACTCCGTAGTCTTCCCTCTCTCTGCCTCAACAGGAGGCACACCCAGGCTCCCAATCAGCCAATCACAATACTGCCTTAGCTGTGTTGTGATTGGTCTGAGCGCTGTTTTTTTTTGGCGCTCAGACGCTGCCTAGGAGCCTGGGCATGTTCTCCATGTAGGCTGGACTGCAGCCTGCATGGAGAACATGAGAAGTGTGCAATACTGTTTTGGGTGGCCTGAGTGGGCAGCCAAGCAGTCATTGTGCACTTAGGAGGGTGCAACCACTCCTCCTCTGCCCCCACACCAAATCTGCAGTAGTAGGAGAAAATAGATAATTACGCAAGTTATTATCATTTTATTTTTACTTTGTTTCACTACAAAAAAACAATGGGGTGACGCTCCTCCGCCTTAGCGGAGGAGCCGCAACTGGTGTATGTAGATATAAAATTATGGGTTCAGATTTACAAATATCCTTGTGAGTCACGCCCATAGATTTGCCCTTTGCTAGAATGAGCCTGGGAGAAGAGTCGGATGAATCCTTGAGCAGAAGGCTAGGTCATGACCTCTTACTCATTCTCCACCCAAGAGAATGGCAATTCTCCAATTAACATACAGAGTGAATCTTGATTTCATTAAAGACAATGGAGGCTAAAATTATGCAATAACTTGTATTGCTGCCCCACCATGTAGCCCTTTGAAGAACATGTATTACATCACAAGTAAAACATTCCATAGAACATTAGAAACATAACATAGTAACAGGGTAGCTAGTCATCATCCTCTTAAGGCTGCAACGAAAAGTTAAGCTCATCCAAAATAACTTGTTGAATTTATTGTATTGATTGATGAATAAAGAAACTTCATAACGAAGAATTGTCTGGAAGAAATAGAAAAGAATGATAACCACTAAAAAATAATTCAATTTTAAAATTCAAGTAAAATATGCATTGCAAAGGCAACAAAGCATCCTCAAAAACATATAAAAATATCAAATCAAATATAGAATTTAATTATTTTACTTTACACAATATAACATTTCTCCACATGGGCCTGGAGGGTGGGATAATTTTAGCCTCCGTTGTCTTTAATGAAATCAAGATTCTCTCTGTATGTTAATTGGAGAATTGCTATTTCATTACAAGACCAGAGGCTACCATTATACAAGTTTAAAGCTATTTAACGCAATACTGCTCACGTGCTCCACCGGTTTCGGAAAGAAACTTGCAACGGTAGAAGCACTAGACCAGTCTGCCGCTTTAAGTATATCTGAAAGAGTACCACCAGCCCAAATGACTTTTTCTGGCCATTGCACCTCTAGAAGAGTGTGCTCCAAATTTAATTAATTCCACTCTAGTCACTAGTCAAAATACTTTATTCGGTTATAGAGATATATAACCATAAAAGCACATACAATTTAATCATACATTACAAATATGCCATTAAAAATACATTAAAAAAGATGAGAAACATCATAAAACTAAATCACATTATAATTGATTTTCTCAATCTAAAAACACTTTTTAAAAAGACCGAAACTAAAAATACAACCACAATTGTCTCTAATTGCTGGAGTGCCAGAAGAGCAGGGCTGCAGAGCCTCATTCCTGATTCTTTTAGGATAGGGACGATCCATTTTTTCCTTGGGTAGGAATAAAATTTACAAAAAAATATTACATGTATCGTGGACTGATCGGAGGTGTCCTCACAAGGGCATTTGCAGAGCTGTTTTGTCCAATCATTAACTACAGGGAAACAAATTAATCTGTGTAGGGAACCCGTGCGAAAACCCGTTAGCAATATTCGGTCATATTCTTTCATTGGCAGACGTAGATAAGGCTGAAGACAGCAGGTAGTTAGAGTAAGATTGTGTACCTGAACCGAGATTTTATTTAGTTCGGCACACTGTCTTTGTCCTGCCAGAAAGTTCAGACAAATAGACTTAAGATTTTTTCTGCTCATTTCAGCAATTGTAGATGGTTTGTCATAAAATTCAAGTAAACCTAAATTAATTAAAAACATTTTCACATAAGACAACCATCCAATCCTTGTTTCCCCATCCAGGCCCACACTATCTACTAAGACTCCCCTATTAAAATGTGTCTCCTCAGTGGTCCATATCCTGTGCCATAAGAGGACCGGTTGAATCTTTATAATATCTTCAATGTAAGTCAGTCCTAATTCCGTATGGTATACAAAAGAGGATGTACTATTCGGAACCATCAGTAGAAATTTTAAAAACATATTTATTAGCTACCTGGATTGAGCCCACGTCTGCGTAACCCCAAATGCCTGTGATGGAGTAAGTATTCGCATGTGACGCGACTTGCTTGTATCAAGAACCTCAAATAACATTAATAAGTGAATTCAACATGTTTGTTTTACCAATATTGCACTTTCACACTACACAGGGTGTCCCAGAGACGCTTGCCTATGTGTTTACTAAAAGGTAATAACGCTTGCTACTAACATGGTTGCTGCTTTGCGGGAATCTTTTTTCTCCACCATAAGCGTGGAAGGGTATACTCAGATGTGAGTCCCTAGCTCATTGCACCATCAGGATTCAAGCAAGCTGGGCCGACGGCTGAAATGCCAGAAACCGGTCCCCGGTAGCTTGTTTCCTTCCCAGTATAAGATTTGGCTTGGTAGTTTGGTCTGCCCTGTTCCCATGATGCACTGGGCCAGGGTCAGACTAATTTGCATATAGCCAAGTTCTGAGCTGGGATGGTGCAGTGAGCTAAAAAACGGTGATGGATCGAGCCCTGATCTTTGGACTGGGTAAGAGTGGTCTGCTTAATTCAGACACTCTGTTCATCACCACCCCCTTTTCTGAATCATTTTTGTCCACCATAAGCGTGGAAGGTAATACTTAGATGTGAGTCCCTAGCTCATTGCACCATCAGGATTCAAGCAAGCCGGGCCGAAGACGGGTGAAATGCCAGAAACCGGTCCCCGGTAGCTTGTTTCCTTCCCAGTATAAGAATTGGCTTGGTAGTTTGGTCTGCCCTGTTCCCATGATGCACTGAGCCAGGGTCAGACTAATTTGCATATAGCCATGTTCTGAGCTGGGATGGTGCAGTGAGCTAAAAAACGGTGATGGATCAAGCCCTGATCTTTGGACTGGGTAAGAGTGGTCTGCTTAATTCAGACACTCTGTTCATCACCACCCCCTTTTCTGAATCATTGCAGGAATCTAGTCTGCGCATGCATCGGTCATACCCATGTGATGTGACGCACTCGCAGTTTTGAAGGGAACTTGTCGCTCATGCGCAGTATTGCTAAAATGGCCGCTTTGTTTTCTCACATGCTCCGTGCTTGCACTTCTGCTTTTGCCAAGCTGTTTGTTCTGCCTGACTCCTAATGCTATAGTTATTATAAAGTAAGGGATGCAGTATAGCCATTTACGGTATACAGTGTATTAATTTTTTCCTGTGTTTCTCAATTGTTTTCGCTTACTTTTCATGTAACATTCTCCGGGGGGCCCGGGAGGCACTGCTACTCCATCATGAAGCCCGTATAGAACCAGTCATGTGATGGGGGAAAAGAAAGTCATGCAGCAGTGGAACCCAGCCAGCTGGTAGCCGAAGCTAAGATGCTCCTGGGAACTGACCTGCAACCCAGCAGGACGAAGCTGAACTGTACCTGCATTTGCTACAATTGTATAGTTTTACAGTATACCCCATTGTCTGCTAAAACCTCTCTTGCCATGGGAACTAGAATGTAAGGGGTGGGTTCGAAAATGAATATTAAGTCTGAGAAAATCTAAATTTTAGGAGGTACCATGACCTAGCCTCCTCCCTTGCCCAATCAGAAATTAGGGAACCTTTCACTTGCAACATTTGTGGGTGGTACATTGTCCCAAAAACAGTATAATTTGCCTAGGTTTAGCTAGAGAAATTGTCCGGCTTGTCCGAATAGCTGACCTGTCACTGACCCAACGAACTCTATAGGTGATTGATACAGAGAGCTGCGGAGCACTCTGTCCGTAATTTCCATAGACTCAGTCGGAGTTTGGGAATCCTTAAGTGTGCTGGTGAAGCACTTTGCTGGTAGATTCGAGAACCCAATCGGAGTTATTGGCAGATTCCTTGCAGAGAGGGATAACCGCAGGCTTTGCATTCGAAGCTGCAGGTGTTGGTCGTACCCTTGGTGAGCCCAGTCCTGATCCAAATCCTGGGGTTATCCTGTCCTGACTGTCCATGAGCTGTACCTGCTCGCCTTCTGGCAGCCTAAATCCTTGAGGGTCCTTTTCCGCCTTTTCCAATCGACCCGTGGCCAGGGTTGGTCTGCATTCTGTCCTAGGTAAATATAAACTATACGTGGGTGATTGTCTTTTCTTAAACTTCTTTCCCTTTTCCCAAATAAAGCACAATTGCCAATTGTCCTTTACCCTGTTTCTCTCTACAAATAAGATTTTCATGCAAAATGTGTCTTTTAGCATGTTCCATTCTCTCCCTACCCTTAGTCAAATGCAGAATCATATGCCTGAATAGTTGTTCCATTCTCACCCTCCCCTTAGTGAACAAGAACATCTGGACGAATCAAAATAAAGTTTCATTTCTTATAGACCGTTAGTGATAACTGAAAGTCTGTTTTGATTAGTATGTTCCCTTTTCTTACCGGCCTTTAGTGAAGTTGAGAAAGTCTGCTGATTTAAATTTAGCGTGTTCCTTATTTTTCCCCTTCCTTTATTGGTCGATTTCTAAATGTTTCTTATTTTAATTCATAGTTATACTATCTTCTTAATCTTAGTAATGGACAGTTTGATCTGTGTAAATTTGTGGCTCATGGCAATTGAAAACGAAGAGAACTAGATAAAGGTTTTGAAAACTTCTTGCGTTTGTGGTTATTATAAAGTACAACCGTTATTTCACATGTTGCATGGTATTTTTTTATGTTATTTACCTACTAGCTCCTGATCCATTGTGAGTTTAGGTACCGGTTACAAGGATTGGTAAGTCAGGTACACGGAAGTAGAAAGGAGGAAACTGAATTGCTGATAACAGCGTGTAAGTTATCTGATTAAATATATATATGAAAATTATTTTTATGGGCCCGAGTGTGCATTGAGTTTGGTCGGGTGACCTGCGCACTCTATCACCTGCACCATATGTGGCCACACTAATGCATTTCGCCTTATAGATTTCTATTAATTCCACAGTGGGATGTCTACCAAGTCTCCTACTGAAGTTAGAAAGAGCGGACAAGGTCTTAATATAAAGTAACCTCCTTGTTCTTACGGCCTGCACCCAAGACCCTGTACAGTCAAACAGTAGCCCCAGATAAGAAAAAATCTTTGTAGTATCTATCCATTCATGATTGGTAAAAATAGATTTCCTCTTTAAAGATCCTGGCCCACAGTTCATTACATATGTTTTTGAGGCATTTATGATGAGACCTCTATCTAACATGTAGTTTTCAAAACTGGAAACTCCCTTTTGCAATCCAAGAGGGGGAATGTGCCATTAATAACGGGTCGTCCGCGTATAATAATGCGGGAATGGACCGCTTTCCAGCCTGAGGTAGATCTTTACAGTCTTGAACTAGTACTTTTTCAACGCTATTTATGTACAGGGTAAAAAGCAAGGGTGCAAGAATGCATCCTTGCCTGACACCTCTTTTAACTTTAAAGTGACTTGTGCATTCACCTCTTATCCCAAACCGAACCCGTGCCCTTGTCCCTAAATAAAACTCTCTAATAAAAGAATCAATGCCCATTTCTTGTAGAGTAAGCCACAATTTACTGTGATTTACGCAATCAAAGGCCGAAGATAAATCAACAAAGGCTAAATATGAGGGCCCCTTTTTAGCCTTAGTGTTTTTATTCAGTAAAATATTTACATTTAAACCCTGCTCTATGGTACCTAGTTTTTTTTGGAAACCGAACTGTACGTCACTAATCACTGACTGTTCTTCCGCCCAGTCTTGTAGCCCGTTCAGTATAACTCGGCCTATAATTTTTATGGTTGAATCTAATAAAGATATAGGGCGGTAACAGGCCGGATCGTTTCTGTCCCCTTTTTTATATATTGGTACGAGAATAGACTCGTACCATGTTGTAACGAACCAGTTGAAATTGAGGCATTAAATACTTGAGTAAGTAGGGGGCCCCATAAAGTGGTGTTGGTTTTAAAGACATAAACTGGGACGCCATCCGGCCTGCCGCCTTCCCTCCTGAACTTGACGCAATCGCTAGATTAACCTCACTAAGCTTGAATAATGTGACATTCCCTTTGTCACTAAGGCACAAACCTCGATCCTCCCTGGTGTCTCGATTTAATGTATCCGAGATGCACTCGGTACTCACGGTGTCAGGTAATTGGGAAGTTGTTACGCCATATAAAAGTGAGAAATGCTCAGTCCACCTATTCTCGGGGATAGCGACCTCAATTGTTGATGCCACCTTATCATTAAGAAATGGTGCATTTACATCCCTCCAGAATGCACAGGGATCTTTTGCAGTTGATGCCTCATGGAGTTCT
Source organism: Lissotriton vulgaris (assembly GCF_964263255.1). Taxonomy (NCBI): domain Eukaryota; kingdom Metazoa; phylum Chordata; class Amphibia; order Caudata; family Salamandridae; genus Lissotriton; species Lissotriton vulgaris. Next base: position 1,213,424,222 of record NC_141691.1, on the reverse strand, counting down.
GTCCAGGCCTCTGCGTTCAGTCTGTTCTTTCTATCTTTTAGGGCTTGTTTATATTCTTTCCGTGCCCTTCTAATTTTATCTCTGTCTTCGAGTTTACCATGCAAAGCATGTTTTAAATTTCTATGGGTCCTAGTACAATTTGAGTCAAACCAGGCCTTCCTCCCCTTACTGTTATACTTTTGCTTTTTGTTGATGGTAAGAGCCTTTTTTATATAATCTGTAATTACAGTGAAATTATCAATAACATCCTTAGGTGGAGAGGTGTGGCTCCCTGGTTAGAGGCGGCAGACCTGTAAGCAGAGAACGGCCCAGGACCAGGGTTCAATTCCCGACGCGGCAGGGTGGTGGGCCAGGGGTCAACGGACTCGATAATTCTCGCCTCAGTGCCTTCCCTAACCAGGGAACACACTCGGTAACTCTGGGCATTAAGCTTGCCTCATCTCTACAACGGCCTCCCACAGACGCTGGGGATGCCTGGTTTCACCCTGGAGATACCCAGAAAGGGACCATCTCACAGGGAAAACCAGGACGGGTTCCCCAGCGGTCTACAGCGCCAGGACACTCGGGTAGAGTAACAGTGCGCTTTACAAGAATCCCACATTTACATTTACATTTACATAGGTGGAGCATTACCTCCAGACATAACATAATTGCATCCTTACAGTTAGTTACCACCCCAACCATAAAGTCCGAGGGCATCACCTTCTCCCAACTCGGACTATAACCATTCTGTCTAGTTAAGGCGATATTTTCAAGAATAGTATTTGAGCTATTAGCTTTACCTACGGTTTGCTCAAATAGTGTTATTCCTACACTCTATGGGAAGTGGTCGCTCAGCGCAATTTGATGTTGGGTAAAGTCTTCCACAATAGACCCATAGCGATTAGAGACCAAAATGAAGTCTATTATGGAGCCGGATCCAAGCCCGATAAATGTAGGGCCCAGAGGCAGCGGAGGACTACTGAGGATATTAGCAAAGCCCAGATCAAACTCAAATACTAATTCGTTTAAACATTCTCCATATAATGTATGTGGGAAATGTGGGAGAAAAGTGTCCATATTGTACGTTAAACCACAGTTTCCATTATCCGAATGTTGGCAGAGGGCCGTATTAAAGTCTCCCCCCCCCCCCCCATAGTGTAATCACACCTTTCTTCCCCAGATCCTGCAATTGGTACAAATGTCCACGTATAGCCTTCAGGAAACCGTCTTGTAAATCATGTGGAATATTGTTATAATAGTTCACAAGTAATACTAAGCGGTTGGTATCAACCTTCAAACTAATATTTTGATAAAAACTATCCTCCCGTACCAGGTCTACTTTTCCAAATGTCGCTAAATTAGAAATGTACGTACACAGCCCCCCTTTGCTTTACCGTAATTGGAGGATTTCGCGTTGGTATAGAGAGTTCTGTAACCATTGATATGTATTGGTTCCGTCACCCATGTTTCTTGAAGGCTAAAAACATCGAATTGCTGGATAAATTGATGCCATGTTACATTATTCACTTACTATTTTAGGCCAGTAGTGTTTCAAAACATAAAATTACATCTACCCTTCCCTATAGGGGCTTTCACAGATATCATACTTTCTGTATTACTCAACTCAGGGGTGATATCCCTAAATGGCAAGTGTGCGACATCAGCTCTAACAGAATTCTCTAAGATGACCCTAAATGGTAGGTCATCTTCCAGCATATATGCCGGTACCTCATTATCATCTAATCCCATATCTCCTCTACCTCCTTTAACAAGATCAGCCATAGAATTCAATGATATTTGATCTATACAAAAGAACAATTGAATTTTTGGGAGCTTTCCTCATACAGACATTCTCAGGTGTTTTTGAAACTTCCCTCAAGCTGACATACTAAGACCCAATTTGTCAATCTACTTCTTCTAGATTCTGCAGCATATGGAAACGATTAGAAGTGGAAATACCATAACCTAAACTGGGTACTGTCCACGGAGCTACTTTTCTCTGTGTCCGATAGCCAAAATGAAAAGGGTTATAGAAATAACCTAATGGGACAATATTAATATGATCTCAACTAGTTGGAATATTATACTCCCTGTCTAAGATAACCTTAATCAAACGAGGGGTTTTAAAATTCAAGATTACACAATCTCTATCAAGGTCTTTAGGTCCCTGTCCTATCCAACCCACCCTTCTAAGCATTTTAAATTCGTTGAACAGGTTATCTGTTCAGCCAGTTCTAGATCCCAACCAGGATAACAACTTATTTCTTAGGCTTTCCCATGACTCATCAGACCCTTTATGGAGCCTTGGGACATTGGGTAGGACCACAACATACGGAGTAACAGCCGCCGGAAGATCTATGTATGGCACTACTTTCTCAAACTCCGGACATCTCGGGGCATCTACCATTCTAGACCCGCTATGCTTCCCTTGTTGATTAATATTGCATCCGTTCAGGGCAGTTAGTCTAGTACTAGTCACCATGTCTCCAGGACTATTTCCAATTTAGCACAATGGATTTTGGATATGAGTTTGTGATTTTTTGACTGGATCTGAAATAATATTATCTGCTACATGATTAGTAACCTGGACTTGTAATAGAGGTTCGCCTTGGCTATGTGATTTAATCAATACTTCTTCTATGGCTCCCAATCTTTCACTTAATTTCCCAAGTAGATCCCTAAGGTAAATATGTAGAGCTTCCAGTTTACTTTTTACATTTAAGACTTCGTTCTGCAACCTGACCTGGCCTGACTAAGACTTTCTCCTTCCCATTCGATTTATTTTGTGCCAATGTCCTGTACTTTTTTAGGTCGAGGACCGAAAGGCTGCGCTTGCGCAGTCTCCGGGAGGAGATTTAATGATTTGGAGTATGGGGGCTTGAACCCGCCTCTCTCCTCCTCTCTCCTCCATTGGCTGGCTTCCTAAACGGAGGCCAGCCATTGGAGGAGACAGGCGTGACTCCAAGAAAGCCCCGTCTCTTTTGGATTCGGAGGCATGTTTTTTTGTGTTCTTTCCACTGTGACGTCACCCGTCACTCAGAACGCCAAAACACGCCCCCGAATCCAAAATTTTCGGATGCTTGCGGCCTCCATTTTTAAATTTTTTTTTCTTGTTTTCAGCCTCCGGCTCAAGCAGAATCAAACGAGGACGCCTCCCTGCAGGGTGCTGCCAGGATGCCGAGGCAGGGAGCAGGCGCACTGGGTGAAGAGGAACAGGAGAGACGCAGGCAGGCGAGGCGAGGCGGGAGCGGCTGACTCACCCCACTGCTGCTCATTTTTTTCTTGTTTTCTTGTTTTCACGGGAGCGGCTGACTCACTCCACTGCTGCTGGGCCAGGCTAATGTGCGGTGTTAGTGCGAGAACGATTGCCAGGTGAATATTTTATTTTTACTTAAAGTGTTTCAATGGGGCTGCGTTAGGCAGGGTGGTTGTTACCTGGGGCAAACAATGAGCATCAGGAACAAGAAGCGGAAATGACACAAGAAAGGTATGAAAAGTGTACGTGAGGCAGCAGGTGTGTGCTTGGGACAGTTGTGGTACGAATGTGTGAGTAGAGGGGCGGGACCGCATAGTTATACCCTTGTGCCCTTCGTTATTTCCGCCAACACTCACTCACCCATCTAGGCTTAGGGTGACCCCTGTGCAAATTTTCCCTGGACAGTCGGTTATATGAGACCGAAATCCGTTGCCAAAAACTACTCCTTTAACGGACGTCTTATGTTCCGTAATTATGGCGAGACGGGTCAGGAATTGCGGAACCGAAAGGGCTCGCTACCAATCAGATAAGTGGATACATACTCAACGATGTTGTGGATAAGTGTAACGATCTTGTATTGGCTAAGGGGAATCACGTTCATAGGATTGGCTTGTGGTCTTCATGTCGGACGCTTTATTGGCTGAGGAGACACACCAATGCACAGTTGCTCACCTGATTGGCCAAGGGAACTGTTAACAGTTGTTCATTTATTGTGAGGCCCCGTACAGTGCACATGAATTTGTCGCTTTATTTTAGCTGCTGCACGACAGAGCGGGCGGTCTACCTAGCAAGAGTGCAGAGATGTTGACTCTTTACTGACTGTGAGTGTTCTTTAGCCGGCGCCACGGTCTGATACGCACCCGAGTGTGCCCTTTCATCGGTGTTTGTGAGTAGACGGCCAAAAAGCTCAGTCGATGTGATTAAACTACTACTTGGTACCGACGCAAAGTTTCTTTGGCTCGATTGGTTACCGTAAGCCACACGGTCCGTACCCGTGTCATGGTTTCTTCGCGCTTGTCCTCTTCTGAAGGTCCCTACCGAAGTGCTTCGATTCGCAGGTGAGAGTTACCTTGTGCTGCAAGCAGCAAAGATTGCATACTGTGTGTGTATTGAATTGGCCGAATTCTGTGATTCCGCAGTATTTTACAATTTATTTGCTCTAAAGCGAAAGTCCGTGACATCACCTTTGACCCCGAGAGCATCCTTGCAAGTCACGGCACGTGATCGTCGACCTCTTTTTTTGTTTGCCTTTCTTGCTCCCGTTTTATTTCTTCCCACTTTCTCTTTTCTTTCCATTTATTTCATATTTAGATCCGATCAGATATTCGCAAACTTTTTTAGCTTGGCCCTCTTCCCTGCTGCATTAGGATTCATCTAAACGTTTATGATCAGGAGATTGTCATTATCCTCAAAGAATTGCGTGCTGAGTTTCAATGCTTGACCCCCTGATTCCTTCAAGATCTCCTCAATCATGTCCTGCAGGGATAATGAGATATAAATTGTTACGCCACTCATTGGGCATACAAAGCGGCAAACATTCATTGTTGGTTTTGGGGCTCAGTGTAGCCCGTCAACGGAGCAGTTGCTTGTGCCCAAGTTTCCCGAAGAATTAAAATATCAAAACTGCTCTAGTATTCCATGATATTTGGATCTTCAAGTTTTTGCACGAGTCGATGGATATTCCATGAACATATTTCTAGCTGTGGATCATGAACATGGTGCTCACTTCAGATGGCCAGAAAGTTTTTTTAGACAGCGAGGTGGCTGGCAGTCAATTCCAGTTCTTACATTGGCTAACCAGGTCAGCTGCAATCTCTAAAAGACTTTGTTTTCCCTGAGCATATTTTAGAATCTAGTGCGTGGGAGGTTTAAGCTGGTTGTTAAGCATATCTGGATATCCTTTCATGACATCCTCTTTTAGTATAATCCTCCAGTCCTTTAGTAGTGTTGTTTTTGTCAACAGAGCATTCACCAATGAATGTCTGTGTGTGTGCGTGGCTCTGTCTGAGTGTGTGTGTGCGTGGCTCTGTCTGTGTGCGTTGCTCTGTCTGTGTGTGTGTGTGCGCGCCTGTGTGTGTGTGTGTGCGCGGCTCTGTCTGTGTGTGTGTGCGTGGCTCTGTCTGTGTGTGTGTGGCTCTGTGTCCGCGAATACTCTGTACTACTCTGTAATGCTCACCTATTGCCATTGTAAATGAAAATAACATTTATGTTTTAAAAAAAAAATAATGAATAGAAAGTCATGAGCAATGCCAATAGCTCTACCTTTAATAATGCAAAGACCATTGCATTGTAAATGCTTGTTTGTTACTTTTGTTTGTGGTAAGGTAGCTGCAGCCACATCCTTTATAGTATGTTCCTTGCCCTGCTTTTGGAAATTATCTGGATTTTGGGATCCCTTTGGTGGGGGCTGAGGGTCACTCTCTGAGTCAGTACAGTCAATGTGGTCGGAGATATTGACCAAGCAGCTGTTTCTAGCATCAGATCCAACTGTACTATCTGCCTTTTCAAATTGGGTATCCGGTAATACTTTTGAATTATTACTAATACTAGTGGGTACGATAGGGCCCTTTATGCTATTTGATTTATCTGAGGTCATAGCCTCTTCCACGTTTGATATTTGTTTTTCAATAGCACTCATTGCACCAGTAAGATAATTCATTAACAATAAACAGGGTCCTTCCCCAGTTTTTCCCTGCTTCTTTTTAGGCAAAGCACTGGCTGTTTTAAGTTTCCCCATATTCGGTTAATAAATACCACCCACAGATATATACCACTCAAGCCCAATCAAGTCCAGAGTCCCTTACAGATAACAGTGACTTTCAATAGAGTCCCCCTTCAATCGGAACACACAGTACCTTCAGATGATGTTCAAAAGGGAGCAACCAAGAGCCGTGGCCCAGCCCAGCCTCTTTCAGCCGCTGACGGGCGCGGACGGGCACGCCCGCGCGCGTCCCGTGCTGCGGAAACCCTGACCCCTTCCTAGGCGTCTCCTGGCACACTAACAATGATGCGCGGCATGACAGTGCCACGAGGGATGATGGGAGGCGTAGTTCTCCTTGCCTCCGATCCCGCCGCTTTCCTCGCTCTCTGCACCAAGGGAAGATGTCAGATGCACGGGTCACAGGGCTGGAGCTGTTTGCTGCTGGGCTTCTGCAGAGCCCTGACCCCTTTTTAGGTGCCTCCTGGCGCACTACCGTTGATGCGCGGCGTGACAGCACCGTGATGGATGATGGGAGGCGTAGTTCTCCTTGCCTTCGATCCCGCCCCTTTCCTCGCTCTCTGCCCCAAGGGAAGATGCCAGATGCACGGGTCACAGGGCTGATGCTGTTTGCTGCTGGGCTCCCCATCTGGAGATAGTAGCTGCAGATATAGCTTTATAAGGCTTGACAAAAGAAATCAGTAATTGATTTTCACCAACGGGTCTAACAACAGACATAACACATTCATAAGTTTTCAAACAATTAACGACACAGAGTTTTTTTACAATCATTAAAATAAGGATAACAGTGCTCTCAGACATTGTTGTGGTTCTTCTACAAATGTCAAAATGGACCTCATCTGATAAAAAAAGTCAGTTGCAGATTTCTAATGCTCTAACATCAGAAACTCTTCTGAAAGATATAAGGCATAAAGACTAACTAATTTCATAGACAACTGTTTTCTTGATAGTAAGGGGTTGTCAGGCCAAGACATAAATAGGTCAAAGATAAGGTTGACGTTCCATAAGGACTGATATCTGACCCTAGGAGGTCGTTTAAGTCTTATCCCTTTCATTACTCTGCGGATTAAAGGATCACTACCCACTGAAAATGTATCAATAAGAGGGTGTCCAGCTGAAAATCCTGATCTTTAGCTGTTAAGAGTACGATAGCAAAGACCTGAAATAAATAACTCTGCTAAGAAGATGGCAATATAAGTTATAGGAGCATCTACAGGATCCAAATCTTGTTCCATGTTCCAACTAGACAATCTTTTCCATAAACCAGTGCATCTTTTTCTTGTCCCTGGTGCCTATGACTCATCCAGTAGGTTTTTAGCCTCTCCTGAAAGGCTTGAGTATCTGCTTGATCGCCTAAAATCCTCCAAACAAGAAGGTTCATATTTCCTTCTAGTAGGAGAGAAAGTTGCTCCCCTTCTTGTCCTTGGAGAAGGTCCAAATTCCCTGGAATTAAACATGGGAAATCTATTGCTAGTTCCAGAACCCCGGGAAACCATGCCGTGTATCCCAAAAGTGAGTTACCAAAATTATTTTGTAGTTCTCCCTCCGTATTTTCAATTATACCCTCTGTATTAGAGCGAAAGGGGTAAAAGCATAACAGCTCCCCTTGTCCCAGGTTTGAAGTAGAGCATCAACTCCCATTGCTTTGGGATCTGGTCTCCAGCCAAAGTAGTCTTCTACTTGATATGTTAATCTGCTGGTGAACAGATCCACCTGAATGAGGCCCCATAGGTTCTGAATCTTTTTTAAAACTTTGGGATTTAGTTTCCAGTCACTCGAGTCCCTTAGAAACCTTGAGTTCCAATATGCTCTTATGTTCTTGTGACCAGGAATGAACTCTGCTTTTAGTAGTTTGTTGTGTCCAGCAAAAATACCAAATTTCCTTGGCCCTATTGGTGTGTAAAAGTTATTGCATAATGGTAGCCTCCGGTCTTGTAATGAAATCAATTTGCGCACCTATGACATACCTTTGACTGATTTAATGCAAACTAAGACAACTGCACGCTTGTAACACTTCCTCCTGCCAAGCATCAATATTTTTCATGACATCCTTAAATATCAGATTTTAGATGCTGCTCAAAGGATTTCAGAAATTCAGATACAGTCAGGTGTGAGTAATCATCCAGTGTGGGAGTGGGAGCACAGGAGCAGGAGAGAACAGCTGTTACTGGCATAAGCAGCAGAGCAGAGGGCTGCGGGGGATAGGAACTGGGTTCTGCGAGTTGAGGGTTGAACCGGTAAGCTGTGGGAAGCTTCAGGAGGCAACAGGGATCCCCGGCGAGCCCCGGGGATCCCTGAACCTGATAGAGCGCCGGCAAGGTGTTGCGCGGTGCCGGGGAGGAGGGACCAGGGCACCACGAACATCAGGAGCAGGAGCAGCGGTGAGCATCTGGAGCGGTGAGCAGGGAGCGTTTGGAGAGTTTGGAGAGCTCGGTGAGGAGCAGAGCAGAGCAGGGGAGGCAGAATTCTGAGGCATAGGTCTTGCTCAGATCAGCCAGATCCGAGATTAACCCATACAGGTACATGCCTGCTGAACTCCCTGGGGAGCACCCGACCTTACGCAGAGTCCCAGCAGTGGCTGGGCTGCCACCGGTCATGCCGTAGCACACAACAAGCACCGCGGGTTCTGAAGTTGGCTGTCCTGGGGTCTTCCTTTACTATCCGCATATTTTGAAGGTATTTGTTTTTTCTTTGGCTTCTTCTTGCTTCCTGCTTCTCCACCTAGATACCTTTTTGCACCTTCTGTACTACTATAAGTGGATTGTTTGGATTGTTTGGAGGGTTAGTCCACGCATCAAAATATGAGTAAACGGAAGGGTGGCGTTGTAGGCACCCTGGACGGATTTCTCACGAGAGCGGAGTCGGTCTTAACCCACGAAATTCAATTAACAGAGAAACGTCTCTCATTGGACCCCTCTTGTATTATGCAGAAACGTTCCTCCCTAGGGACCGTCCTTTCACCCGCAAGGTCTGTAATACAGCCTGACCCCAGTCTGATCCAGTTACAATGCCTGTTCTACCCCCTCCTACCAGTGCGACACAGCCCACCGATAGAGTGACACGGGCTAAAGCTGTGTTGGTGTCAGCTCCCGGCTCTAGTGGACATGCTGGGTCGCCAGCTAAAAGAAGAAGGGGGCTGGATCCGCTAAGAACAACGCGACTAGAGGAGTACGAGCCAGGAAACGCATTAGGACAGATGAACTGGAAGTGGAAGTGGTCCACGCGGAACCAATGACTTGTAAGGACTCAGAGACCAGTACCTTTCCATCTTACTTGGGTGATAAGATTTTTTTGAAGAGGGTAGAGACTATGTTTTCCATTTTGCTTGACCCTGTCCTTTATAAACTATCCAGAATTAAGGAGAGGTTAACGCTGCTAGAGGCTGGCTGCAAAGTACCTCACTCTGGTGCAAAAAATGTTCAGCTGAGTGAGGTAGAGGGACAATCTCAGGTGGCACCTGCAGAGGTAGAGAGCGAAACAGCTAAACTTGACCCCCACCAGGTTCTCAGGCATGAGGTTTCTCGGGGGGAGGATAGCACTGCCCGCAAACAACGGGGGGAGCTGTAATGCATCAGCACCAGTATCAGCCCTTGGGTGGTCCCCATAAGGAACCTACCTCTAACACTGACAGCATTAATTTCCAGCATGCTGACCGTCAGGAAATTAGTAGGGACCAACTTCCTTCCGGTTCTTCCACCTCTAACAATGTTAAAACAACTCAAGGGGGGCATGAAGGCAAGATGGTTAACCAAAGTCAATTCCAAAATAAAGTGCATTCTTCCCTTGATCTCCCCCCGGCAGCAATACCGTTAGTACTGGTTTTAAAAAATGTTCCCCTTTTAAGGGAGGGCCAAATCGAAACTACTTTCCAGCTGATACATAAGGCACTTCATTGGCTGAATCGACATGTAATGGGCTCTGGTTGGGGAGGCCACATTAAGTAAACCAAATAATTATGGCTCGAAGGGTAGGATGGGTGGGTGCGTCCTTGAAAGGGTCACAGTTAGATTGTATTGTGATCAATTTTAATAATGCATATGCTGCCAAATCCATTCTTGACTACCTGTATAGATATCCCCCTGTAGGCACGCAGATCTCAGCACAATCCCTGATTTATTTCCTTAGGCCTCTCCCAATACTGAGTTCGGAAAAGCCAACTTTCCCAAGTAAAACCCTGAACAATTCCAATCAGGCACCTAGCCAGTGAATCCCTTTGGCGAACCAGTTTGCAGAGACCTGTGATTGACTATACAGGAATGAGCAACTGTGGAGAATTGTAGCTGGCCCTTTCTCCATTAGCTTGGCCAATAGCCCACTAACTCCACCTGTAGCTGATACTGTTGCTGCCTCTGGAATAAGCCCAAGGGTTGTACAGGGATTTACTAAAGACAGTATTTGTTGCTTCTTGTTTTGGAATATTGCAGGCCTAAAGTTAAAGATTGGGAATCCTCAGTGGGCAGAGTTTGTACCTGGTTTTGATGTACTATGTTTTCAGGAGACTTGGGTAGAAGAACCAATCCATATAACGGTTTTAAAACCTTTCAAGTACCAGCAGTTGCATCATCGTATGGGAGAGTAATGGGGGGGCTATGCATGTATATAGCACACTACTTAAACCTAGGGAATATTGTAACACTGACAGCTGATCATTGCTTTCAAATAATAGGGTCGGATTTGGACAGAACAATTGGTATAGTTGTAGTGAATTTTTATAACAATGCCCCACGTGAAGAGCTGGCAGGAGTGCTGGGGGCCATATCCGATCATATTACAAAGATTCACACGACCTGCACTAAAGATTTGTTTATAATTTGGGGCGGAGACTTTAACATCAATTTATGCCACTATTGGGACACTGTTGTCTGTGGTCTGGACTATAATAAAGAAATTAGCTGCCCTCACTTTAAACATTCTGGACCTAGAGATATGAACAATATTATCTTTACTGAAGATATGGGCTTTGCAAATAGTTCATGCAGCACCCCGGTCTCCTTCAGCCCAACGTTTAATGGACGAGGGCTGTCTTCTACCATAGACTTTATTCTAATTTCATCCAGACATGCCTCCAGAGTCACACATTTCTAAACTCATGGCATTTCCCTTAGCGATCATTTCCCCCAGAGTATTGGAGTTATGGTTGATTGTAGACTAGTTAAAAGGAAGGTTTCATCCACTCACCTTGCTAACGATGTTACACTGGTTATACAAAATGGCTATGCGCTGAGCTGGGAAAGAATCGATCCAGAGTCATTTATGAGAAAGGTGACCTATAACTGTAGTGAAGGCATTAAAAAATGTTTAGGAGTTCACCGTCTCGCATTGGAAATATTTTTTTTTCTGAAATAGTAGATTTCTTTGGTAAAATTCTTCACCTAAACTCAAATAAGAAAACCGTTCAAAATTAAGGATGGTTTGATTCTAGTTGCTCGAAAGCCCACTCCAAACTCAAACTTGCACTGCATAGACAAGTGAAAAATAATGAAGGAATAAGAGAAGCCATAAGGGCTTATAGATGTACCTTAAAAGCAAGGAAACATTTTTTTAAAGGAGGAGGCATGGAATGCCCTGAGAGCTGCGTCAGAATTGAAAGATTCTTTAGCATTTTGGAAAGCGGTCAAGGCTCTCTTTTTAGCTGATCCAGAGGGGGCAACTATAAAGATAGCGGTTTCTAAGGGCGAATGGGTTGCTCATTTTTCTAAATTATACTCTGCACCCAGTCCTGTAACCAGTAGTAATGATTTGGCGAGGTTAGGGTAGAATACCAGACTGTAAATAACCATTCACATCTTAAATTAGATCTTAATGAAATTGAGGAAGCCATCTCATTGAGCAAGAGTGGTAAGGCCCCAGGCCCAGATGGCATCCCCATGGACCTTTTCAAACATAACATTATTTTTGAGGACCCATTTTAACAAAGGTTATTAACGCCAGTATCCCAACTAGTCTTATTCCTACCTAGAGTGAATCAATTCTGGTTCCAATTTTTTTAAAGGGGGATAGGCACAACCTAGTGTGCTATCGGCCTATCTCACTTTTAGACTCTCTGGTCTACGGTCAAAATAATTGGAAGAGTACTCCTTTCTAGATTGCAGGACGGGGCAGATAATTATTCTATTGTTATATACAATATGGGTTCTGCAAAGGCTTGAGCACTATAGATCAGTGCCTAAATTTAGAATTAAATATTGCCAAATATACTAAGACAAAAAGGGGCCCTCTCTACCTGGCCTTTGTGGATTTGTCCCCGGCCTTCGACTGTGGCATCCATAAAAAATGATGGCCGATTTTGGAGAGGTTGGGCATGGAATCATCCCTGGTCTCTTTAATGAGCCAATTCTATATTGGAGCCCGGGCCAGGGTCTAATTTGAGACAGGGGGTGAGTGCACAAATTCCTTTACTGTCCGAAGAGGAGTAAGCAGGGCTGTGTCCTGGCACCCTTTCATTTTACCTTCTATATTAATTATCAAGAACGGGTTTTGAGAGATGAGTGCCAGGACCTCCCGTGATAGGAATGCGCTCACTTCCTGTGTTCATGTATACGGATGACGCGGTGCTTATGGCCTGCACTCTGAATAGCCTCCAGAAGGTATTATCTAGCTTTGTGAACTTTATGTCCAACTCGGGCCTTACAGTAAAGGCATCTAAAACATTCATTTTAAAATATGGCCCGGAGAGCAAACAGTGTTGTACGTTCTTCCTAGAAAGAATCGTCTAGACTGCGCTAATACCATTTCATACTTCGGGGTCTTATTTGATCGTACTGGCACCTGGGCAAAGGCTGTTAATTTAAAGAAACTGTTATTCACAAAGTCACTGGCAGCCCTGGTTAATTTTAGCAAGAAATTGGGCAGACGCCCTCCCTAAGAACTACTTCAAATTTACAAGGATAAATGTGCCGCAATAGCGACCTAGGGAGCGGGTATTTTGGGGACATGTAGATGTGACATCTCTACAGATGGCCGAAAAAAGATTTCTTAGATACCTGCTTGCCGTCCTAGTTAGTATCTCTACCTTCAATCGCCACTCAGAGTTAGGTATATCTTATATAGCGGATGTCATTGGCATCCAACCAATGCTCTTCAGGCATCATATTTGGACTTCAGAGAAGACTGTTTAAAATCGACAAATGATTATTGATTGCTATGGGTTAGATGGGGTATCACATATAAATTGGTTAAGTTATATCAAGGAATTCTTTTGTAAATTAGGACATCAAGAATATTTTGATAACCCCCATACCTTGGCTAAAGTAAATAGGAAAGTTTTTAAACTTAGCTGTTTGCAGTATCTAGAAAACATTAGAATAAATACAGAGATATTAAAAATCTCTGTTCTTGCCCACCAAAACATCCTGACTACTTTTAAGATGCAGTCGTATTTAACTTTTGTATCCATTGACTTTGAAAGATTTTTACTAACACGTTTCAGGATGGGAATTGTCCATAGATCGCTTAGTTTTCCAGCAATTAACGATTGGTCTAGGCAGCTATCTAATTACCCATTTGTCAGCACAATCCACCAAGCATGTTTTATTCTTCTGTAAATTTTATACAGTCCAGAGCAAATGGTGGATTCTCCCGCTGCTTAGAACACTAGGCCTGCGACAATGCCATCCTGAATTCATAGTCATGCAATCCCTTGGGGAAGAATTTGTTATGTTATCTGTTTCGTTGTTTTTAAAGTCTGTTTTTAAGTGTAGAAAATCTATTCTGATGTAAGATTTTTCACTGTATAACTTATTCCATAATTTTGTGGTTTCTTATCTTTCTGTAACATGCAATTTTATTTTTTTATAAATATGCTTTTATGATTATTTTATAATTAAATAAAGCGTAACTGACTGACAGATGTAGGAATCCCTCTTGTCCAATGCTAGCTTAAATAAATTAATATTTGTGGGAGAAGCTTTGTTATTTATGGCAACATCCCTACAATGCTTTGTATCCTAGATTTGGTGCCCGCCAACTTGGCAAAGCTCAGCACTGCCTTTCATGGCAATAATAGAGAGTTCATGATGATCAATGAAACAACTAGATCTAGCTCCATAAAATCTAGCTATCATGAATTAAAAGATGAAGCATAATATACATTGGCAGTTTGATTGATTGGATAGAAGAGACTGGAGGTATGGTACAGAGGGAATGTAGTCAAGCGATTGCAAAAAAATGTAAATTGTTTCCCACAGAGCATAATCGAGTGGAAGAGCCAACAGAGACTGAAAGAAGTGTAGAGCATAACATACTAGAAACCATTTGAGCTGTAGAACTGAGGCATGAACACTCAAAGAATTACCAGCAGAATGTTGGCATGTGTACCATCCATGCACAGGCTCATTCCTGAGGAGAAGGCAATCTGAGTAATTGGTTGTTCTTTGAGATCCTCTGGTTAAAAAGAGAATCTGTTCCTAGTGCTCACAGCCCTTTAGAGTATCAGCTCAAAGAATGGAAGAACCATGATGATTCATGGTTTGCCAGCACAGTTCTACTTGGAGTGTTCTTCAGAGTACCCCTAGTTATCTCCTATTCAGTCTGTATTCTAAATCTTTTAGACTTTTCCGTAGAGTGACAAGCATTAACCCGTCTCTGTTGTGAGTCAATTTTTATATCATCTATTTCCTTCATGGTCTGCACTGAGACAGTTCTTAAGACATCTATTACAGTTTTACAGTGAGAGACCACAGAACTGCTCCCTTCATTTACTTTCGCAAATGAATTGTAAGTATGCTGTGTACCGCATTGTATAAGGAACCGAGTAGAAGCTTATTGCATCACCTTATACCACCTGTTTGGTAAGCATCAGCTGTAGGAGGGACTATCCTTGTGAGTACAAATACTTTGACAAGTATTTTTTACTTCCCAGTAGAATTAGCAGAAAAATAACATTTCGGAGGGAGGGAGAGCTGTTATCAAAGAATTATATAATATGCTTGTGTGATACTACCTAATAGAATGAAGTGGATTTTTTCGGATACTTTAGGGTAGTGTTATGCTGCAGGTAGTCGCATTTTCTTAAATACCAGAAAACGTGGTTCAGGTCAGGCCCACCAATGAGGGAGAAATACATGAGCTTTTTTTGTATTTCTTTTGTGAAGGGCATGTATAGTCCCCAATCCCTGGGTGAGACATTCAAGTTCTGGTAAAGGCCTTAAGTGTATCACAGAAGGCATGCATTCTTTAGATTTTTTTAACGTAGGAGATATTTTATAAACCCTGTGGTTGGTGTACACATTAATCACCACAGAGACACCTATATATCACATACCCTCTTTAGACACAGATATCCTTGGAGACCCAACAGATGAACCATGTCACTGACAGTCTCCTCACTCCCATAGATATTAATAGATAAGTTTTCTCAGCAACCTGCTACATGGACTCCACTGAATTGATCTGCTGTTGTCTTTGTTATGCTGGCACTACCTCCTAATCCAACATTTCTGTACTCTTGAAGCAGAATCATGTTGGTAAAAGGGAAGTTTGAAGAACAATGCTCAATTGTAAAGTTATGTGATGCAAACATAACACAAAGTCCACAGGGCTCCAAATGTAATGATGAAGTAGCAAAACACTGTTTGAATCCCTACACCCTATAAACAAAATATTGTAGAGCATGTAAGTTGAGAACTAATGAGATTTTGGGTGCATTATTTGAATACATAAAAATAGGAAGAGTTTAATAGTTTTTTGCATATAAGAATAATGCTGAGACGACGGACATAAATAGCATTTTGACTCTTTTCACAACACCATAAGCTTTGTTTCCATTGATTTCATATGCATGGGTAATTAACTGAATCAATCATGGATAATTAGTGTTGAACATGAATGTCAAATTGCTAATGAACTGAAAAATTAAATAATTTTGATTAATGAGGTGTAGGAATTTATTGTAGCAAATAACTGTTGAAAAACAAGATTTAATGGATGTTTCTTGAAGTGAAAATGCGGCACATCATTCACATAGCAGGTACAAAGACATCAATTTGAAAGACTGGCTCTTTCCAATGTAAACTGAAAGCAAAACATTTGCTTCTCATTTAACACTGAACTCCTCAACATATTTGTTGGATCTGGCGCTCTCTGCAGGATTACCCCCAAACATTTTGCCTTTACCCCTCCTGTTTTCTGAACCCATTTGGTGTGGCTTTTAGGACGCTGTGCACTTTACCACTGCTAACCAGTGCTAAAGTGTTTGCGCTCTCTTCTTTATACATGGTAACATTGGTTTACCACCAGCTGGCAAATTTTGTTTACTTGTAAGTCCATAACTGCACCCAGTGCCAGTAAATTAAATGCTATTAGTGGGCCTGCAGCACTTATTGTGCCACCCACTTAAGTAGACTTTTTAAACATGTCTCAGGCCAGTGCATGCTGTTTTAAACAGCATTTCGACCTGTCAAACTAAATCTCTTGCCAGGCCTAAAACTTCCTTTTTAATACATACAAGTCATCCCCTCTGTAGGCCCTAAACAGACCATAGGGCAGGGTGCATTGTATTAAAAAAGTTTAACATGTACTTTTAAGTTTTACATGTCCTAGTAGTGAAAAACTCTCATATTTGTTTTTCAGTATTGCAAGGCCTACCTATTCTACAGGGTAACATTTGGTTACCTTATTACATTTAATAAGTGATAATGTTCGATTGTTAACAGGTAAGAACGACATGGTTGGTGTCTGAGGAATTGTAATTGAAAACCTTATTTAATGGTAAAGTCATAATTCTGAAAATGGCGATTTTAGAAAATTGGCATTTTCTTGTCCTATATATTTGGTGCCTGCATCCTGTTCATGGCTCATATGACTAGGTGTAGTTGGCAGTTGGACTTTGTGTATTCCTCTCAGACAGCATGACAATAAAGTTCCTAGGTGTTGGCTAGATGGGCCATCCTGGCTTAATGAGAAGGCAGAGCTGTCACTTACCACACATGGACTTTAAAGGCACTGGCCCAGCACACACACAGGGGACTTGACCCTAACCTATTGTGCTCCCAGACAGACTGAGACCAGGGCAGGGATGCAGGAAATTCCAGACACCTCTGGAGGGGGAAAACTCCAGATGGTTCTCCCACTTCAAACTGGGCACCAGCTATAAACATAGGAACCTCAGACACACTCTTCAGTACACTGCTCGACCTGTGGACACTACAGAAGAAGGAGGCACTGCTGAATGCTGCTTGAGGCCTGCCCTGCTTCCTTAGACAGAAGGCTGGACCTGCACTCTTCATCCCAGACTGATGTGACTCCAAGGGTCAGCTGACTGACCTCCTGTTCTGATCTCCAGGGACATAACAAGCTCTAGAGGCCTCTCTGCATCTGCCCAGCTGATCTGTTACCTGTGTGTGCATCTAGGCCTACCACTAGAACTGCCTGAACCCTGATGGCCTCTGCTGAAACAAGTTCCTAACACCCAAGAGGTGCTTGTCAGGTCCTGGACCCTTAGCGTGGCAGCAGTTGAGCTCCTCCTCGAAGAAAGGAATACATACTGAAGTTTTTGGCACTGTGTGGCCACAAACAGGCCAATTCATGCAAAGAGGCCAATATACCGACCCAAAGCTCTGACAAACCGACTCTCCCTGCTACAACAACCACCAGCGATGACTGCCAACCCAAGGTCAGCACTTCGCTCAACAGCATTAAGAGCCGGCGGTGACCGCCAAAGCGAGTCTCCAGCAATGACCATCCGCGACACCCGACAGTATCTTTGCACTGCACCCATAACCTTCTCAGATCCCCAGCGTTTTCTTTGTGCTACAGTGACGACCAGCCGGGACACTCTCCCTGGTCTTCGCTGCCTCCCCTACCACGAATGGAAATTGTATCTGGGCTTGGCTTGAATTTGTCACTTTCACCTAGTCTTGCATAATCCAATAGCTTTGAGAGGCAATTTGTGCTTTTAGATGCTATACTTGTTTGAAACCTTTAAAATTGCATATCCCTGGTTCTAGGGATTGTATCTTTAGCACTTTGTGGTCAAATCATTTATTACACTTGACTCTGTTTTTCTACATTGGTATGGGATTTTCTTGTGTTCTGTTTTCACTGTATTCACTTTATTGCTGTTTGTGTGCTGCATAAGTACATTACACATTGCCTCTAACTTCAGCCTGACTGTTTTTGTGTCAAGCTACCAGAGGGGTAAGCACAGGCTAATTTATTGGCTTTTTGTGATTCACCCTGACCAGGATTGTGGCTTCTGCTTGAGTAGGGTTGCAAGAAACCGTATGAATAGCATTTGTTGAATTAACTGAAGTGAGTGGCCTCCACAACTTTAAAAAATAAAAAGCAGGAGAAGCCTTCAGGTAGGTTTGCATGAGGAAAAGGCTTTCAAAAGTATGATGCTGGAATATTTGCTAACAAAAACTTGCCAAAATCCTCTTCAAAGTTGGAAAACCTTGCCCATCCATGTCTCAATAGTCTGCATTTTCCACACTCAATAAAATGGAAGGATGAGTCGACTGTGCCAGAAAGAAATCCTGTGACCTAAAATTTAAAGACAAATGTCTAAAATGAACATCATCTGTCTGTCTTATTATTCAATATATACCCATTGATCTCTGAAAAGTTTGTTCAAAGAGTAGCCCAGGTTGAGACTGCTGCACACGATCTTTTGATTATGCAAGTAGTTGTTTAGATAGGCATTTGCACACAGGCACAAAAACAAAAGAACTGTTACGGTTGTTTTTTTAACTATATACCTATGGTTATAACAGCCCCCCAAGCTTTGCCTACCCTTTACTCCATTTTGTGTATTTTCCATGTGTCTTTCCTCTATTTTATGTCTTCTTGTAATTTGTTGTGTCCTGGGTGTGTGCCACAGAGCCTCATGATGTGGGCAAGCTTGGACAGGGTGAGAAAATAAGCCTACGCATCAAAATAAAAATGGTCCCATTAGTGAATCAGACAGCTAAAACTGTGGCCCACATTTGCAAATCGGGGCACATTTGAACTTATAAAAACACACTATGTAGATGTTTTGCAAGGTAAAGGAGACTACTTGCATTTGTACTTTCTGCATACAATGTTTGTGGTAACATCAAGGAAATCAAAAGAAAAAAGGTCCCACCCGATCAGGGCCGGACTGGGAACCTGAAGCAAACCTGGCAATTTTGCAGTACCAACCTCGGTGTGGGGGGGGGGGGGGGGGGAGGTGCAGTGCATGTGTGAAGCACTGCTGCTTTTGGTACTGGGGCCGATATTGTAGCTCCACTGCAAAACTGCAAAACCAGCCCTCAGTAACAAACATTGGCCCCCACTGCTGCAAAACTCGCCCCCACACTTCCAGCCTCCCAGGAAAAAGCCAGATGCCAACTATGGCCAGTCCTCAGGCCCTGCAAAAGACCATAACACAATCAATCAAACAATCAGGGTTTATAAAGCACGACTACTCACCTGTGATGGTCTTAACGTGATGGGGTGGTGGGGGGCTACTGATCCATCTGGCGCTGAGGTTCAGTAAACGCGCCAGGTCTTGCGATCCATCCTGAAACTAGGTCAATGACTGGGATTTCTCTGAGGTAGCGAGGCAGGGCGTGCCAGGTCGTGGCAGCGTGTTAGGAGAAGGATCTTCCTCTGGTGCTGGTCTTGTGGATTTGTGGGACAGTGGCCAGGGCCAGTTGGGCAGAGCAAAGGTGTCTGGTGGGTACGCTGAATGAGAGGTGGTGGTTCAGATTTGCTGGTTCTGCATTGTGGAGAGCTTTTTAGGCATACGAGAGGAGCTTTTGGGTTTATTTCTTTGCTGAATAGGAGCCAGTGGAGTTCTCAAAGGTGTTCGGTGTTGTGGCTGCAGTGGGGGATGTTGAGGACCAGTCTGATTGAGGCGTTCTGCACATTCTGCAATTTCTTGAGGAGTTGGTGGGTGATGCCAGTATAGAGTGCATTGCCATAGTCGAGTATGTTGCTGACGAGTGAGTGGGTTACCGCCTTTCTGGATTCAGTGGAGATCCATCTGAATGTTCTTCAAAGTAAGCGGAGCACGTGGAAGCATGATGAACATACAGTGTTTATCTGGTGGTTCATTGAGAGCGAGGAGTCCAGTATGATGCTGAGGTTACGTGCGTGGTCTATTGAGGTGAGGGGCTTCTCAGTGCATAAGGCCACAATGAGTCATCCCAAGCTGAGGGGGTGGGTCCTAGGATGAGTACTTCGGTCTTGCCTGAGTTGAGCTTGAGATAGCTGTCTTTCATCCAGGTGGCAAGGGCTTTCATCCTGTTGTGGAAGTTGATTCTGGCAGCTGTTGGTTCGTTTGTGAGCGAAAGGTTCATCTGGGTGTCGTCGGCGTAAGAGACGATGTTGGGTCCATGGTTCCTGACGGTGGAAGTTAGGGGGTTCAGAGGAACCCTGGGGTACAGAAAGGAGCCCCGGGGCACTCTGCAGCTGATCTCTGTGAGTTCTGAGAGTAAAGGAGGAAGTTTGACTCACTGAGTTCTGCCGGTGAGGAAGAAGTGGATCCGGTCCAGGGCGGTGTTGCGGATGCCGGCATGGTGAAGTCTCATGATTAGGTTGCTGTGGGAGACAGTATCAAAGGCGGACGAGAGGTCTAGCAGGATGAGGGCTGAGGTTTCGCCCGGTCAAGGAGGGAGCAGATGTCATCTGTAGCGGAAAGGAGAATGGTCTCAGTGCTGTGGTTGCTTCCGAAGATGGATTGGGAGATGTCTAGGACATGGTTCACTTTGAAGAATTCGGAGAGTTGGGTGTTGATGTCTTCTATTACCTTGGCCGGAAAGGGGAGCAGGGAGCAGGGTCTGAAGTTCTTGAGGTCTGTCGGGTAGGCAGATGGCTCAATCAGCAGGGATTTGATCACAGCAGGTTTCCAGTTGTCGGGGAAGGGGGCAGTCTCGATGGAGCATTTGATGGTGTGTTGAAGCTTGGGGTGATGGAGAAGGATGCTACATGGAAGATGTGGTGCAGGCAAGGGTCCGAGGGGTCTCCAGAGTGAATGCTCTTCATGGTGTTTAGTGTGTCATCTGTGGTGAGTGGGGTCCACTTGAGCAGAATCTGTTGGGGTGAGGCATGGTTGGGTGCAGTGGTGTCAGTCGTGGTGGGAGGGTCTTGGGTGTTGAAACTCTTTTAGATGTGTCTGATCTTGTGGTGCAAGGTGCTAAGTTTGTTGCAGAGCTCTTGGGAGGGTGGGACATCTGTGATCATGATGTTGGGCTTGGCAAACTCCTTGACAATGGCAAAGACTTCATTGCTGTTGTGTTCATTGTTGTTGATTCAGTCTTGTAAGGCCATCTTCTTTGTGTTTTTGAGGAAGAGGTGGTGTGCGGTGATGGCCTTTTTAAAGGTTGTGTGGGTTTCCGGGGTTTTGTTGTTCCTTCATCTTTTCTCCAGTCGTCTACAGGTGCATCTAGACGTAAATAATCTGTTGGAGGCAGGGCCGGACTGGGGACCAAAACTGGCCCTGGCAAAGTGCTCGCCCCCTCCCAGGTGTCAGGGTTGGGCAAAATCCTCACCAGTCTAGATTCAGTGTCCCTTTTCGATGTGACTCCCTATTTCATTCCCCCATTTCATGGAGTCTATTGGTGGCGCAGGCAAGGCAATCATATCGCTAGTTCAGGTACTACCTATTGATTCCTCTTCCAACATGGCGGACGCGTATTGGTTAGCGCTCTAGTGTTGCTTTTCTAGACAGCTGTATCTTGCTCGCGCCGATTTGAATCGGTGCACTTCAACTGACCTTTTCGCCAGACAGCAGCTTTACCGGAGTGTCTCCTGAGAGAATTATTTTCCAGCGCTCAGTATCCAGTTTTCAGCTTTTCCAGTACCCGAGTCAACGCCCAGGGGGCTAACAAGTATTTCTCGTCTTTTATCTGTGCAGCAGAATGTTCCGGTGAGGTGTTTTTGACTTCTCTCTGTCAGGTCATTAGTCAGGGAGTTCTACGCGGCAAGTTTCCAGTTAAGGGTGTTTGCGCTAGACTATTATATGAACTGCTATGGTAAGCGCTTGGACTTTCAAATGCTTTACCTTTTTTGCTACTTATTCTGCAGGTCATTTTGGGTAGGATTTGCTATTCCTGCCATTTCTTAGAATAAGGTCACCAGAAGATACCTATTCAACCTTTACCTTGGAAAGCAACTTCTAGCCTCATGTTTCAGAGTCAGAATATATATAACCTGAGGCAATAATTAAAGACTTTATAATTCCTGCTCATTTGAACAGTCAGTTCCTTTGGTTCATACATCATTCTTCAAGTGGGCAGAAATATATATATATATATTTCTACTTACCTCCATTTAAGACTTGAACCGCTACAACTACATGGGTACTCTCTTCTGAAGATAAGAAGAAAGATTTAATTGAGTGTCTCCTGTGCATTCAGTCAATTGTATGCTGTCAAAGAAAACATTATTTCATTCGCATTTATTAGAGAGGAGCACATTCCCACACAAGTAAAGGTATTCAGTTAAGCTTAGTACGCACTAATATACATATATCAAATGTTAATAAGAATTGCTAGACTGTAGTAATTGTGCTTTAATTCACAGGTGCAGTCGGGTGTCCTCTAGGAAGAGGTCCAGTGACAATACCAGTGTGGCAGTCTCTCTTTCTGTCCAATTCCCCTTACCCCCCTGTTTCTGGCATCGGAGAGATTCCGGTTCAGGAGCATAGGGGAGTTGGGAAATATTCATTGGGGATCTTCGGCCATTCAGCTCCTGTGGAAGGTTTGATTTTGGTACTGGTTCTGACACCAGCCCCATTTTTCGGCCGATTTTGTTACAGGGCCGATTTTGCAGCTATGCTATGCAAAAACGGCCCTGTAACAAAATCGGCCCCCAGGA
The DNA here is from genome assembly GCF_964263255.1 of Lissotriton vulgaris. Taxonomy (NCBI): domain Eukaryota; kingdom Metazoa; phylum Chordata; class Amphibia; order Caudata; family Salamandridae; genus Lissotriton; species Lissotriton vulgaris. Next base: position 1,213,401,486 of record NC_141691.1, on the reverse strand, counting down.
GCCCAAAACCGGTCCCACCCATGCGGTGCACCAGGGATTGCTCGGTGCCCGCTACGGCTAGTCCGGCCCTGGTTGGAGCTCCGGATTCAAAATACATCACCTATAACATCCCAAGGGGTCAGGGGCCCATGGCTCGGCCTATGCCTTGGTTGAAAATGTTTGTAGAAAGAGCCCAAGGGGACAAGACTAATACAGTTTTGCAGGCTCTCCCCAGCTTTTAGTCAGGCACTGTGCTAAGTCAGGGATCCTGCAATTGATAACCATGCAGTCCCCTCTGATGCTTTTAGACATAGGGTCAAACCCAGATAAGTTAAATTCCATGTGACACAACAGCCAATGACATACCTTGTCTTTAAGGTGTGCATGAGATTCTTCACGAGGGCCTGGGGGGATGGGGGTTCGGCCATTAAAACGGCTACATAAGAGCAGCAATCAGGGGAGATTCAAGCAGGCTGTGGCTGAGAAATAAAAGCCATTTTCCTGAGTTCTAGCCCCCTGTTGCTGCTCCCTATTCATTGCCCTAAGGCCTGCGTTCTGCCCCTGACACACCTACCCCTGCTACTACTGCACTTAAGGGGCTGGGATTTCCAAGTACTCAATGTGGCAGGCCGGGCCTTTCACTTACCAGGTACCCTGGGGAAGCCATTGGGTGAGGATTACCATAATCAAAGTTAGTGGACTGCAATTTTACCGGGTCTGTTGACCTAAAAGGGAATTTTTCAGATGAGGTCACTTGATTTCCTGCAAGTTCCAGAGTGTAAATCTTATCCATCAGGGGACACACGCATGTGTGTACCAAAGACATAAATCATTCCAAGATACCATCTGAGTCGATGGGCGACAATGTGTTATTCTCAGTCATGGGTTTGGATGGATCTAATCCAGGTGGCTACAGAAAAGAATCAAAAACTCTTTGCGTCCGTTGCTTCAACTACATCAGCTTTGCGGTTTTGCACAGCTCCCTTGCTTCGCTTTACTCTTTGCGTTTAGCACAAGGGTCACTGTCACTATGGGATAAAGCATTTGAGTTGCAGATGGATGCATCAACAGCTGAAGTGGCATCCAGTCACACCAACATGTCAGAGGGTGGTCCCGGGGAACTTGGGATGGCTAAAGTTGTGAGGACTGTAGATGGACCTGCCAGGGAAGTTAATGGACCCCCTGAAGAACCCGCCAAAATCCAGTGAGACTTGTTTCTCTGCCATTCTGTACTCTTTGGAAACAAGATTAACTGCACATGCCAGGAAAGAATCCAAAGTTGTACCACCTGGTAGATTAGTGGAGGCAATATCCTTCTCCCCTGTATTTTTCCTTTTTCCCATTGTTCAGCCCAGGCATTTAAGTGCTACAAACCAACATGGATAAGGAACTGAGGAGAAGGAAGAAGGTGTTGTGCTCACCAAACGAGGGAGATTTGATGAATGATCAAGTCAAAGAACTGCCTCCATAGTCCTTGATTTCAAGCCTCGGAGCCAAAAGACTAGGCCCAGCACAGCCCTGACAGGCTGCGGACGGGCGCAGATAGTTAGAAAGTGGAGCTTTAATGCGCCGACCGGTCCTGCGGTATGCTCCCGCCTCCTTCAGGGCTTTTGGGATTGCATAGTCCAGCCCTGGCCCGCAGCCACAACAAAGTCATCCCGTTGAGTACCCTTGGCATTGTGGTTTGTAACTCACATTTTCTGACTTTTTATTTGCTGGCTTTATTTGATTTAGGTTCTCCAGGTTCAGGTCTTCCCATCCGTTGCCTAAATAGTGTTTACTGTATTCTTTCACAATCTTACTTTCTGTAAACAGGCCTGTAAATATTTTTCTTATGTCATCACATTTGTAGTGCATTCAAAGACCAAGGCCAAATGTCACACGCTGTCTTCTGAAGGTGCTTGTTTACTTTCTTTCTCAGAATTTAAAGTGAGAGAATTTGTGCAAGGCGATCTCAATCATTCATTAAAGTGCAGGAGGGTTGCCGCCAGCACAGTGAAACACGGACCAGCTATTAAACAGCTGCCCCATATGTCTCGTGAATGTGCTGCCCTGGGGACAGTGTGAGTGCACAGCTGCTCTAAGGACAGCACACTCTATATGATAGGACACCCTTTTCCTGTTTGCACCCAGCAGGCACCTGCTTAAATGTGCGCTGTGGCACAAACAGGAAAAGTGCGCCCTATTTATAATATGGCCCCAGGGGCTGCATTGTGGAAAGTGTCCCAGGGGCGTAATGGGCATGTGCACCCACTTTGCCGGCGCCCATAGGTCTTTGGTATTACAAAAAGGGCCACACACTCTTATAAGGCCCTTCTTGTAATACAGGTAGCACTGGTGCACATATAGCGCCAGCGATATCACCAGAGGGTGTTACCTCATTTGCATGGGGGTTGTTTTTCGACATCTCTAGACTTACATTGTATCCCCAGTCTGTACAGTGAGTGCTAACCCGCCAAGGTTATCATAACGCGAGCCTGTTTATTGGCTTGTCCGTGTAACACATTCTAGACACAACAATTTTGCAGCTGCAAGCCGAGTAGGATTCTGGCGCCTTTATCATAGCACACTTGCCAGAATTCCACACATTTGGCAGATTCCAGGCTTGCAGAGAGACTAACCGATCCTGATGTAATTTTCACTTACTGAGCGGACAGGTAAATGGGGTCCCCCTAAGAAAGCTCAAGAGACCTTCTACAGTTTTATAATACATAGTTCCTAGATAGGGAGGGTGTTTAAAATAGGTGTTTTTATCACCGGTTTGCACTATCATTGTAACATGACTCCTCCTTTTGTATTTTATGGAATTGTAACCATGCTGTCCGTATTATTATTATCCATATGTATGCTGATGTTGATTAAAATACTGAGCTTGAGATCATGCCGTTAAAATAAATATTTTAACTTTCCTGTGTCTCTATTTTACTCCTGTTGTGGACTGGTATGAACGTATAACAAAAGAGTGTTCTCACTTCCCACCATTCCTGAGATGGTCCTAAATCGCATGTTCTAGGTTGTCTAATCATTGGTTTCTTTGCTATAGGACGAACAGCTAATGAGACACTGATTGCTAGTCTGGTTGGGGATTTTGGGTACTGAGGTGAGTTTTGGCACACCCTAATTCACTTATGTCCTAAGTCTCTGTGCACAGTTCTGTCTTTGTGCAGAATCCCTGTTACATGGCACTGCCAACGAGTATGGTCTTATTGTGATACACTTGAGTAGTGCTTATGTCAGTCTACGACCCCGTCACTATAGTTTCCGGTTGACGGTAGTGACAGATAAATATTCCTACCTATATTTACATAGGTTGTTTCAAGCTTGTTACTTCTCAAAGGTTTCTTCTTTGAATTGCAACCCAGTTGTGCGTTCTAGTATTGTGTTGTACTTCTCTAATACTGTTTCGATATGGCTGCCGTTGATACCCTGGCTCACAGTCGTGTAGCGGTACGTAATCATTTGCAGGACTACCTCATATCTCTTGAGGGGCAGGCGGTGCTACTTTGCCTGTGTTGGCTGCTTACACTCCGCATCCCCAGGCGGGTGTTTTGACAGCTGTTCAATTGCGACCCCTGTATGCTTCTTCGGTAGCAGTTATAAGGGGTCTGGTCCACTACATTACTCGCAACCTCCGGGATGGTGCCCCAGCTGGTGCAGCGCATCCAGTTGGCGGTGGCGGACTCAAACTTAGTCCTGCCATGGTTAATGCGGTCATGGGCAAGCGTCCCCAGGATTAGGAAGAAATGCCTTTTTGGCTTGCCGAGAAATTTGACTAACTGGAGGCAGTGTTCCCAAATACTAGTCCTGTTGAGAAACAAAGGATTCTCACTGTGAGTTTGCAGAAAGACTTAGTGCCTGACGTAACTGAGTGTACAACTTGGGGGGTGATTTTTGCAGCAGTCTACACTCTATGCTTTGGCACCCCATCAATGACTGTTTTGCCTACAGTGATCAAGCGTGTTCAGGATGAGCACGGACCAGAGGCAGCAGTGGAGTTGGGAATGCGCCTCGTGGGAGCGTTTGATATGGTACATTATTTCGTCCTTGCTAATGTCAAGGGGGATGCTGTTAGTTTCCAGGTCTCTAATGCTCTACGCGAGGTACCCGACGCCGACAAACCCCGTCAGTTGCCGAAAATTATTACGGAGGCTTATAAAACTGTGGGCCGTAATAGTTTATATGTTAAACCTTTCGCGAAGAAAGAAAAGCAACAGCAAGCTCAACAAGGGTCATCTGATAAAGATGACCGCCCAAAATTCAGAAACAAAATTGGAGTAAGAACAAAAAGCAGGGGATGCAGCAGCAGCAGAAACAGGGTGTTAGGGTTTGTGCACAACAAAGAGCCTGTCCCCTCTCATTTCTTTAGTGGTCTCACAGATAGATTTCTTTTTTCGCTATATTAATATAAAGCACCCAGTCTCATCCTCTAGATTCCTTTAGTTCTTTTTATTGCAGTCTTAAGTTAGTAAATTCAGGCATAGTATTATTACCAGGTGGGTAGTGCTCTTAATTTTACCAAGGCTTATTTTTGTTTAGCTGCTCTCTTTTTGCCATGTGCTAAACCCTCTCGTGTGCTTCTTATTTGCATAAAAACTGAAGTGCTACACGTTTTTCTGGAACAACGTGCAACACATGAGAATCTCACTTAGCACGTGTGAACCACACCCAGTACAGTATAAAAGGCAGCCCCGAACATTTCTCAGTGCTTGTTCTCGTCTTAACTTCCCACTTACCCTGAGATCATTATCCTCGGCTCCAAGTGGCTTTCTGTGCTGGCTTTCCTTTTCAGGCCCCTCTCCTCTCCGGACCTGCATCATCCTGAGGCTGAATCGGCTCCGGTTTTCTTCTTGCAGTTTCCGGCGCTTCAAGGTTCCGGTCCCTCCTGGCAAAGGGAGATGACCTTCAACAAAGAGAAAAAGGTCATGATTAGCAAATAAACATTAACCCCTGCCTGACAAGTAAGTGCTTCAATATATTTATGCTCTAAAGCCTTAACTTGCAAGTTCTCCAGGAGTTTGGCACAGACATTCTTGTTAAAGAATCCGAACATTGTTTTCAGTTATTTCTTTGCTTGGAACAGAACATTAAGATTCGGACAGATACTTGAATCTTGCAAAGCTCGCAGTTATCCAAGACTCATATAGACTTACAAGCTGTGTTTTGATGTAAGAATACAGCTCGGGATTCATAAAGATTTTGTGTTATTTGATTACTATTTGAAGCTAGCGCTAAAATGAGTTTTGAGGAAAAAACAAACACCAAAACCTACAAGTGTTGACATTGTTTGTGTGTATTGTTTGTGTGTGACCTTATATACAATTTGATTGTGCTTTACTCTTGTTATTTTAGTAAGGAGTCACATCTTATAGAGAACAAGACCCTTGTTGAAATTCCTGCCTGGAACCTATAGACCAGGAACAGAGAGGTACTTAGCAGAATTAAGAATCTGTATAGCTAGTGAAGAAAAAGCCAGGTACTAGACTAGAGATAGATTGCACTTACCTGTTCTTTATTTATATATTATTAGGTACGAAATACAGCATCCAGTTTGGCAGAGCTCTAGTTTTCAACAGACACGATCTGACAGGAGCAGTGTTATCTCTCTTTTTTTATTTTATCCAATTTCCCCTTCCCTGGGGCTTCTGGTTCTTTGCACATTGTATAATCCAGTGTGCTGGAACAACCAGTTTCAGGGGGGGCTCAAACTCCATCAGAACTGACTGGATACTCAAGTGAGCTGGGCTTTGACACAGGGTTCCCGTCCCGCTTCACCTACACCTGCCCCTGTTAAGCGTAAATATGACTTGTGCGACTGCAGTACTATTAAGTCGCCTGATAGGTTTCAGGTTCCTGAACAACATTCTCCTCGCTCTTTGGAGGAAACATCGGTAACAACAACCGGTGGAGGAGGCGGTGGCAGAGGTCAAGGTGCCCAACAGAGCCGTGAGCAGCCTCATAAGGCTGACGGAAAAGGCAAGAAGGACGAGTCACAGCGGCAACGACCCCAGTTTAAAAAAAGAAGAAAGTTGCTGCTGTGACAGCGAGATATGCCATAGATAGTGAGAACGCAGCTTCGGAATCTGACATGGCTCTGACCCTGCTGGACAGCGCGGCTGAGATTACCATCATTCGAGAGGCGCTGCGTCCACTACTGAAGGTGACAGCGACTGACACCTTCGTTGTTGGTAAAACAGCAGACACCAGAGTGGCTCCCCCTGACAGGCTAGATGAAATAGTCCTTGTGATTGAAGGTGACATAGAACGTACCATAAAAAGGGTATTTTGGGTAAATCCCACAACTACTTATGACATTTTGTTGGCGGAGGTCGACTGGCCTCCACCGTTTGTCTTGGCCGCTCCGCAAGCGGAGGAGGTGATCCTCCCCGCTTTTGTGCACACTGTGCCCAAGGAGCAGTCACTGCAATTTTCAAAAGATTAGACTAAGGCGCTTGCACCAGAGTTGTGGAAGGGACAAATTATCCCCTCAACATGAGATCCCTTTGCGCTCCATGCCACAGCCACAAACCCAATACCCCATTATGCGTGAGGCGAAATCCTCTGTAGCCGAGATCTTTGAACAATTGGAATATCAAGGTGTAATTGAAACGTCTGTGTCTCCGATGAATAACCCACTTTTTACTGTGACCAAGCCCGATGGCTCGTACCATTTGGTATTGGATTACCGCCACTCAAACTCACATTGTCGTACGTGTGCGGTGCAGAATACTCACATCTCTGCTCTAGTGGATAGTCCTGTGCGTAAAAGGTTCAAAACCACACTTGACATTTCCAATGGCTTTTTTGCCCATATCTTGTACCCTTTTAGTAGTGAGTGGATGAGTTTTACCTGTGGCGGCAAACAGAGACAGTTTCTTCGTTTGCCCATGGGCTACAAGAACAGTCCAGGGGTTTTTGCTGTCTGTGTAGTCTCTCTGCTTGAGAGACTCGACGCAGATGCATGTTTGTATGTGGATGACATTTCTCTCACGGATGACGAGTTATGGCCGCATCTGTGCCGTGTTGACCGCATAATTTGCCGTTTTGCAGATTTGGGCTATAAATTTAACTTTGCAAAATCTCACATTGCAGAATACACAGTGTTGTTACTGGGCTGCGAGCTCAATAATGAAGGTAGAGGCTTGGCTCCTCACTTCTTGGAGAAATGCGCGCTTTTGTGAGCTCCCACAACGCTGAAGAAACTACAATCCTTAATGGGCTTTTTGAATTTCGGCCGTACATATATTCTGGAATATGCCCAGCGTATCAAGTCGCTTTATGCGTTGATACGACCTACTTTTTCCAAATCGTGCTGGCTGCCAGAACATTCAGCCGTCTTGCAATCTTTGCAGGCTGACCTACTTGAATCTAAGTTCTTATCAACTCGTGATAACCACACAAACCTGGTGATAAGAATCGTGCCAGGGGCGGAGGGTTTCACGTACCTCACTTTTAATGAGGGAGACACAGTTCCTATTGCTTACAAGTCACACCTGTACACTTCGGCCGAGTTGTGGTTTTCCACTGTGGAAAAAGTTTTGACAGCAGTGCAAACGGCAATTCTTAAGGAACGAGCACTGCCGCAGGGAAAACGCATTGTGGTTGTTACTCCGTATCCTGCCTTGGAGGAAGTGACGAAGGCCAGTGTACCAAATTCCAAGGCTTTGCACCCTCGCTGGATATAATGGGCTACATCCTTGACATCCCCCGATGTAACGTTCATTTTCGATTCCTCTTTGCAGACTCAAGAGTTTTTGCTGTATTAGTTTGTTCATCCTGCTCCTCTGACTATGCGCCCACTTGAGGAATTTCGTTGTATAATTTACACTGATGGAAGTACCCAAGCGGCTACAGGTTCTAGACAAGCGTATTCCATGGCCTGTGCAATTGTGGTTGGTACCATGGTGGATTGTGAATTCAAGTCCAATGTTGTGCATACACAGACATTAGGGACTGTACCGCCCAATTAGCAGAACTACGTGCTTTGATGCTTGCATTGGAGAACGCGGACCCCAGTGTGACTACTCTTATTGTGAGTGATTCCTACTACTGTCTACAATCTTTCAATGACAATGTACCCTTTTGGACTCAAAATGATTATCGTGACTCCAAAGGACGCACAATAAAACATAAAATGATCTGGGTTCAAGTGGCGGAACTTAAAGAATATCTCCCACTCATTTTTGTAATTCATACTCTGGGTCGTCAGCACGTAGGATTTCACGCTGTTGGCAACTGTCTGGCAGACTAAGCTGCAAAGACAGCAGTAGCAACATTTGCAGTGGCAGTGGTTACACTTTCCAAAAGTAAGATTGATGATGACATCTTGGCAGCTATTTCCGCGACCGAGAAGGGAGGTAATTATCGTAAGTGTTTCCCTTCAAAGTACATTTATCACTTAAGTCCTGATAAAGTTCCTTATGTGAGAATTAACAACGTTGATGACAGACTGATTCTAACGCAGACCGCAGACAGGCTTTGATTACAGCAGCCCATGCGGGGATGGCTTTGGCGCATGCCGGAGTCTCAGCTACTGTATCTCTCTTCCAGCAACGGTATTGGTGGCAGGGTTTGTAGAGACATATGCGTGATTTTTTCCTTCAATGTGGTATTTGTCAGCAAATTAAGCCTTCTCCGCTGAACGCCCGCCCCAAACTAAGTTGTACATATCTAATAAGCCACTTTTGTGTGTTTATTTGGATCACTGCGGTCCTTTCTGCTCTGATACTGTGTATAAGTACATCTTAGTAGCAGTTGACTCTTGCACGACCTTTGTGTGACTGTGGCCTCAAAGAAGCACTGATGTCAGAACTGTCATAAGATATTTGCGTGTCTTTGTGGGAATCTTTGCATGTGGCACCTTCCATTTGGACCAGGGTCCAGTGTTCACCTCTATGGCGTACAAGTATGCCATGAGTTTATTGGGGTTCCAAGTCAAATTTTCGTCTCCATACAGGCCTGAGGGCAATAGTGTTGTGGAGCGGATGAACCATGACTTAAAGCAATCATTGACAGCGAAGGTGTTAGGTGCAGGCAGGGAATGGCTCACCCACTTGCATAGCGTACAACGTGCACTTAATAATCTCCCCAGAAGGTCTCTGGGTGGGCGGACCCCATACAAAATGCTCTTTGGCATCAAGATGTTTGTTCCGGACCTTGACGGTCTAGACATGGCGGGGGGAGCCGCATCCTTTGACGTAGATGAACATTCTAATGTTTTGCAGAATCTACAAAAGACCAGAGACAGTCTTGCAAAGGAGCACTGGCCCTCCACATCTGAAGCTGCGTTGCAGATTCCAGTAGTCGGCTGGCTACCCCAGGTTGGAGAACTGGTCCGAGAGAAGACCGACAACAAGAAAGAATTTGGTCCTTCCTATCGAGCTCCAGTTGCTGTGCTTGGTGTGCAGGGTACAAGGACAGTCATTTTACCTCCTCTTCCTGGGCGAAAGGGGAACAGGTAAATTTCAATTGACCATATCAAACTACACAGGGTGGCCGATACTGTATAGTATGTTGCCTGCGGTTTCGTGCCCAGCAATGGTGCAACACTCTGTTTTGGCCCCCGATCCTACCATTGGACCTGATGTTGCCATTGAAATGAGTCCACTTAGGAATCCTTTAGTAAATCTACCTGCTGGTGATCCTCTTAATGACACTGAATACACTTATCCAACTGACTTGTCGATGCCTGATTTAGAAACACGTGTGGCTAATCAATCCTGTTTTTCATTTGACACTGGCTCATCCACATCAAAGACCCCTTCAAAAGTTTCAATTTTTGTTACCTGGTTTAAAGAACATTTTTTGATCCCACCTTGGATTTACATTTGGCTGATGCCGATTGCGATTTTTTTGTTCATGTCCATAGGATTTGTGGTAGATTTTTCGTTTTATCAATGGACACTATGTTGAAGAAAGAACGTCCATTCGAGTGATTGATGGAACTTGGGCTCCCCACTCCTCTTCGCACATCATGAAGAGTGACCAGACTTATGTTAATATAACTGCTTGGCCCATTTTAGATAGGATTGTATGGGATACTGTTAAGTTCCAGATTCACGGTCCCGCAGAGGTTATTAATGTTCCCAATGTACTCCGTGTTTCATTGGGGAATGTGGTTAAACAAAATATTCGCTCAGATGATTGGGATGTTAAAGCTGTGGAAGCTTTAGTTACTGATTTTAAATATTATGCTGCCTTCGATGCTGAAGATTTATATTTAGAGTCCGCAAATTATGGTGATTTGTACTGTTACCAACATTTTGGCAATCACTTTCTGCATAAGACTGGCTCATTCAGAAGCATGGTTAATTTCACTCAGTGGGAACATTCAGCCAGATTCATCATCCAAAATTGCGATCGCAATAGCTGCGAATTAGCTATTGCGATCGCAATCCAAAGAAAAGCAATTCATGATTGAAAAAAGTACAAAATTGCGAATTCGCAAAAACAATTTTGCGAAATCGCAAAATAATTTGCAGAATCCAGGAGGAACCCCTATAACGAATCGGATGTAGTGAGAATCCATGGATTCTGTGAAATATTTTGCGAACTCGCTAAATAATCGGTAACGTAATTCATGAAAAATCGCAAATTGCCAAAAATCAGAAAATCGCCATTTGCAACGCGCAATTTAAGGAGAACCCAAACCAGGTGGTAACCATGAAGAAATAAAAAAAAAAATTGCCACAGGTGCAGGCCTGACCAAACACACTTAAGGAGACACAGTAGGAGCATGAGGACTCTCACAATGCCAGGACTCTACAAGGTGGTCAGGCGGCGAAGGCTCCAGGCTGCAGCAAGGAACAGACGCAGAATCCAGGAGCGAATATTCCGCCAGCGGATCACCCTTCTGGGCCAAACTGCGGAGCAAATCTACTCCAAGTACCGCCTGAATGGGGCAATGATCACTAAGCTGATCCGTGACCTAGACCCCCTGATGCAGCACCCAACAAGGAGAACCAATGCCGTGCCCACCATTGTCCAGGTTTTGTGCAGCCTGCACCTCGAGTCCTGGCCTCCGAAAGCTTCCAGGGGGTAGTTGCCGTTGCAGGGGGGATCTCCCAGAGCACCATTTCCCGCTGCCTAAGTAGTTTCCTGGAGGCAATGCTGACCCGGCTACACCATTACATCACATTCCCGACCACCCAACAGGACTTGAATCAAACCAAGCTTCAGTTTTACAACATTGCGTAATTCCCACATGTAATAGGATGCATTGACTGTACCCACATCCACATCTGCCCACCTACTCAAACAGAATACATGTACCAGAACCGCAAGTCCTACCACTCCCTGAATATCCAGATGGTGTGCAACGCAAAGACAATCATCACTGACATAGTGGCACAATACCCGGGGAGCACACATGACTCCTTCATATTCCGGCACAGCGGCATGCACACACGACTGGCCAGGGGAGACTTTGGCGAAGGGCACCTACTAGGTAAGTACACATGCCACCAAATCCTACATTGTGACCATGTATCTGCGCATAACAGGCACTCACCCTCTGCTCCTTTCATTCAGGTGACACCGCCTGCGGTCTCCGGGAGTACCTCCTCACCCCATACCTCAACCCTGCCACACCACAGCAACGGCGTTACAATGCTGCACACATACGCACAAGAAATTGCATTGAGAGGACATTTGGCCTTCTGAAGAGCCGATCCTGCATACTTCACAAGACTGGTGGGGCCCTCAAATACGAGCCTGAGGTCTGCTGCCGCATCGTGACCCTGTGTGCAATACTCCACAACATTGCTACCAAGCGCAGGATACCTGTAGAGATCCCTTGCTGTGAGTCGGAAGGGGACAACTGCCAACCTGCACATGTGCGCCATGCACATGGGGAGAATCCTGCTGAAGGACTCAGGCGCCGCAACCACATCACAATTAACTGTTTCTAGTGGACCCACTCCCCTCACCCGACACTTCACTCATGCATGACAATTGAAATAATGAGTCAGATAAACTGTTATTGAAAATATATTATTGTTTTCTTCACAATAATGTGGCATTGTTTCTTACAGTGACATAAGAGCCGTTTTGAGTCATACAACCCCATCTATGTGAGGAGGGCATGCTTGTGTCATTAGCATGGCCCTGCATGGTACAAAAAGAATTGTCAATGGCTCCTCCGGGCGGACGCTCCAAGTCGCCTTTCCACCTCTTCCTCAGCATTTGCCCGCGAAGCAGCAGTGGGCCTGGTGCTGCGGCGGGGTATTGTCACCAGTGGCAACGATTGGCTGCTGTGGCTTGAATTGGACTCACTTGTGTCATCCCGCACACCTGCCTGGCCATGGCCAGTCAACTGCAGACCCTGCACTGCTGTGGTGACTTGCTCCAGTGCCCTAGCGACATCCTGGCAGTATTGCCACATTTGAATTTGCATGGCCAACGAGCGTCGTTAGAGTTGGGAGGTGGCATTCCCTATGATGTGGTTAGAGCGCGTGTACGCAGACAGGTGGGTCAGCAGCTGGCGGTGGCGCTGCCGGTTGACTACCCGCTGGGTCAACATGGCCTGGGTGTTTGCCTCCACTGCAGCGGTCATCCTCTCCATTCTGTCAGACAGCTGTCCCACATTGCTTGCAGTCTTGTGCAGCTGCAGGTGAATGGCTGCAAGATGACGGGCCTGCTTCTGGTGTATGCGGAGCATATGGCGCTCTATTGACAGGCCAGGTACCCGCACATTCACCCCCCTGCCTGCGCGTGGTGTTGTGTTGCGCGCCTCCCTCACCAGTCCGCTGGACTGTGTTCTCACAGTGGCTGTGCGCCGTGTTTGTTTCCATGCTGCAGCTGTTGTTGGCAGTGCCACTGGCATGGGTGTCACACGGTGCGGTTGTGGCGCGCCTGTTTTTGCTGAGGTGGCCCTGTCCACAGGGGCAAGTGGTGGTACTACTGATGGTGCTGCTGTTTGCCCTGATGGTCCTGGTTGAGGGGCAGGATGGACGTCTCCCTCTGTGTCCTCAGGATTGTCATCTATGTGCAGTGCCTCACTATCAGTGCTGGGTTCTTCAGCACCACCTGTGATGTAAAGTGGGCGTTGATTAATGACATGTATCTTGCACATGTAAGGTTGCTACATGCATGCAGGCTAGCATTCCCTGACTGGCTGTAGGATTGACTCTCACTGGACAGGTCTGGCTGTATGGGGCTAGATGGAAATTGTGGTCAGACTACATGTCCCACAATGCAATTGGGCTTTTCTGGTGTGCATGGACTGCATGACTGGGGTTTCTAATGGGTAGCTCTGGGGTCATGACCATTGTTAGGGGGCAGGGTTGTAGTCACATGGCACTTACCTTGGGATTCTTGGGTGGGTCGGGAGGAGTCCAGCCGGGTCACCCCCACGCATGACTCGGGATTCAGGGTGTCCTCCTCGAGGTCCTCCAGTGGGGTGTTGGGTGGTACAGTGGGCTCTCCTCCTCCTGTTGAAACACGCTCCCCCAGCGTCTCTGCAATTCTCTCCTTGGCACACCCTCTGAGGTCGTACCACCTCTTCTTTAAATCATCTATGGAGCGCTGGGTCACTCCCACGGAATTTACTTTGGCGTGGATGCGCAGCCAAATCCTTCTTTTGTCCGCCTCAGGCACCCTCCTTGAGTCCTTCCCAAAGAGCCGGTCGTGGTCTTTGCTCACTCCCTCAATGAGGTATTCTAATTCTTGCTCAGAAAACTTTATTTTTCGTTTCCTTCCTGAGGAAATGCCCCCTGCTGCTTCCTGGGATATTTTCTGCAGTGGGGTGTCTCCTGATTTTGAGCTGGAGGTGGTCTGGAGTGGAGCTCTGGACAGTGCTGCTTCCACTTCAGCCTCAGTATGCAGAATCAGGGTGGGAAATGCCTGCTTCCTGGTTGTGATGTCATCACTGTGCTCGAAATGCGACTTCCCGTTTTTGCGATCTTGCAATTTGCGAGATCGCAATTTGCGATTTCGGTAATTGCGAGATCGCAATTTCAACATGGAAAACGGCTGATTCTGTGAATTTTATGCGATTTTGGTGAAATCGCAATCAGCAATTACGGCCGATTGCGATTCGCTTTTTTTACTCGCTGTTGTTCATGAATCCCATTCTGCGATTTCTAAATTGCGATTCGGTATTTCTCGCAATTTAGAAATCGCAGATTTTGGGTTTGATGAATCTGGGGGATAGTCCTGCACCAGTAGAAGGCAGTTCCAAGACATTCCTGAAAAAGTTTTCCTATTTCACTGATTTTGATCAATTCAACCCTAATGCATTTTATTTTAAATTGACTGGAGAGTCATTTTCTAATGTTAGACTCACCACGCCAAATTACTTTATTCGAAGTCCTTTATTGACCAGTTGGCTGTTGGGGGCTATGAACTGTGGAAAGATACTGTTGATCTTAAATCTGTTTGGGGTTCTAAAAGTTGGCAAGTGCAAGGCACTGAGGCTTTGCATCGTGCATGTCTCATCCCGAACCATATGTTGTTTCTGAATGTTACGATTTCACAAACTACATGCTTTGGATTTGCTACTTCTGAACAATTAAATGTTCCTTCCTTTCCAGATTTGGGTGAATTCCCCCATTGGAATAATGTTACCAGTACACCCCTGAGTGAAATTCAGGCACTGTTTAGTAATTCCTCTTTTAATGTTTCCAGCATTAATCCCGAAGGCTGGTTGCTATGGCAAAAAAGTGCAGATTCCTGCCAGCACCGCTTTCTGGGTCTGACCCCTGGCTACATGGCAGTTAGACTTGATCCCCGTTTTCAAACTCACCATTCAGTCACCACCTATTCTGTAGGCAAGCTGTGCCAGAGTTGGCTCAGACATTCATCCTTAGCGTCTGTTAAATCGCATTTTTCCAAACTCACTGAAACTGTTGATTTAAATGATTTTGTCAAGGGCCCTGCGGGTGGCAGATCAATAAGATGGATATATGTTGCTTACAATGAAGTTTGGAAACTGTCTCAAATTGAAGCTGCTTCTAGGCTTAGAGCTATAGAACAGGCCAATTTAGAAAAAGTGCTTGCTGTTGTGGATAATAGCATTAACACCCTTTCTTCCAGAATTTACACTTTAGATAATATTGTGTCATATGTGGTTGATATTGTACAAGAAGATATTGCAATGTTATATCATGGGAAAAATCAATTGCGTTCTGTTATGCAGTTTGCCTGGACTTTGCAGACACTTAAGAATGGTCGCGTTCCATGGGATTACATGAACACGAGCTTGTTATTTCTGCCTTCTAATTTGACTTTGAAACAGCAATTTATGTCAATGAAAGATGCCACGTTTTCCCTGTTGCATATTGAAAAATGAGAACGTTTGCCTTTTTCTGTAGCAGAGGCGAATTCGGCTGTTTGGCTTCTCCATGGGTTAATAACCTTACCTTTCTCTCTTTTCAAATAAGAGAATTGCATGAAACACTATGCTATAGGCGGGTTTGAGCCCCTGGATGGTGCATTCTTTCACGAGGTTTGGAACCTCCCCTTCACCTACCGATGTTTGAGGGATGGTAAAGAGGTATTTTTGAATGGTGAAGAATGTGTCTCTACACCAGATCATTCCTTAACATGCAGAAATCTTCAATTGCACGGCTCTTGTAATGTGCTTGCACCAAATTTAGCGTGTGTTTTAAACGGCACCCCAGTCCCGGCCATTACACCAACGTTCACACTGTTTGCTAATGGTAGTTATTTGTTACTAAACAATGAAGAGTGTTGTGGGTTAGCCGCCGGCATTGCTTACATTGTTACCGTTTCCCAGCGTGTGACCTGATAATTCTCGCCTCGGAGCCTATTCTAATCATGGGTCCCACTCTGCAACTCTGGGCAATAGCTTGCTTAATCTCCACAACTGCCCCAACAGCGCTAGGATGCGTGGCTTCACCTTGGGGGTGCCCAGGAGTGGGCACTCCACAGGGAAAAACCAGGAGGGGTTCCACACCGGTATGTGCACAGCGCCTTGAGACCCCTTCGGGGGTGATTTGTGCGCTATATAAAAAGCACTACATTTACATTTACATTTACTTGTTGCAAGAATGTGCTGTTCCTTCCTCCACATGGCAGGCTTGATGCTTCCATCTGGCCCTCGATTCCGACCTTGAAAGCAGAGTTCAACAAGATGAGCAGAATAAGAGCTCTATTGTCCCAAAAGGAAGTTCCCCTTACATCTGCACGTGAGACATTCGTCTTTCACGTTGCAAATACTCGTACAGAAGTAAATGCTTTATTAAACACGGACCTTCCCTTGCACTTCCATGCTTTGAGCCACACGATCCAGAATCCCTCGTCGACTACTGGCTTGGCTCATTTTTTTAAAGTAGTATGCTCTGGCCTTGTTACCTCTTTTCAGACTGTATTCAGTGTGATCCCTGCATTTTTTAATTCAATTTTTTCGAGTGTCTTTGGAGGTTTCCCCTTGCTCCTGGCTTTGGGCACCAGTATTCTGCTTTTATTTTGTTTATTGCAAAATGGATGCACAGTATGTGCACCTCGACGTTCAGTACCCGCTGCTCCAACTGCGTGACCGGATGCTAGAATACTATGGAGTGCTGCCTTTGGGGACTCTGAGTGTAGCATATGGTTTATCCTTCTGGTCTTCTTTCTTCACTTGCGTGCAGACTGTTTTTCACTGCCTGGATTGTGAATTAGTTTGGGCCCTGGATTTGTGTCTCTGCAACACGGTGTTTCCTGATCTGGATTTTGATCTACTAATGAGTCCCTTATTTGCTCATGAAATAGACTGTTCTGGTACTCGGATTATGGTCTGCGCAGCAGCACATGGGGTTCTAGGCAATTGGAATGTTTGGACTGCGGCCAATGATTTCTTGGATCGCAGCTATCTTGAAGTAAACCTGAGTTGTCCTCTGATGATGCTAGAGGCTCCGGCAATCGAGGAACATGTATGTTCTTTCCCTTTGCTTAATTGGATGGCTGAAATGTTCATGGATGAGAACAACGACTTCTTGTTGGAAGCAGTTGCAACATTTGGTGCTTACACGTTGTTGGTCTGAAGTATTGATTTTTTACTTAATAGACACGTGCTAGACTTGTGAATATTTTTTATTTTTATCTTGCTTTTCCCTTACAAGGCTGAGGTTTTTTCCCACTGATTTTAAATATATTTTGGATTTACACTCCTGAATTTCAAAATCGTAGACTTTTCTGAACTTGGTTCTGTCCTCCTCGAACTTGAACTCTGCGTTCTAGCTTGTTTGCCCTGAGTGCTGGGTGAGTTTTGGCACACCCTAATTCACTGATGTCCTAAGTCGCTGTGCAAACTTCTGTGTTTGCCCAGAATCCCTGTTACAGAGGCTCACTAACAGTGCCCCACCTAAAAGGTGGGGCGCTGTCAGTGCACATTCTGATGGCAGCCCTCTGTAGGGGGGAATGGGGTCCTATGGACCACCAAGACATCCACTTGCAGTCAGGTACAGTCACTCACTCCACCGGGACCTCTCTCCCCTCTTAAAAGCAGTTGCCGCCTGCTCAATGAAACATGGAGGTGGAGCTTTAAAGCCACTCTGTTTTTCAGTTGATTGCACTTCCCCCAGGGTAGCATGACTTTGCTGCTGCCCTGGGTTCAGTGCATTCAATGTAAAGGGGCACACTTTCCCTGTTTGCACCAGGAACATCTGTTTTAAGGTGCACTGTGGCGCAACCAGGGAAAGTGTGCCCCATTTGTAAATGGGCCCAGGTGTACTACTGTGAATGTCATGTGACATCTGCTATTTCCCCATGGTGGAGCTGCAAGCAGGGTACAAGTCTACAAAAGGAATTGCAGCCCACTGTGCAAATAGACTTGTTTTACTTTTTATTTTGCTACCTGTCCACCCTCAGAAAGTTCGGTGTTGTCAGATTGCCTTCCTAATCTGGCACGGGAGTTTTTCTAGTGCTTTGCTTGAGTACATATCCAACCATTTCCAAGATGGGAATGGGTTAGAGAGGAGTTTGTGAAAGCCAACTAATGTGGAAGTTTATGGGTGTTCACAAATTCTTATGTGAAACCATGCCTTGATCCTCTCACTTCCCTCTCTTTGTGTGGGGTTTACTACTGCATATTTTTATGCAGTCATACAATTACTCACAAGTGAACTCATTTACCTTTGACAGATATCTTTTAGTGGAATCCGGACTGGCATAGATGGAGCCATTCTTTGCTATATATGTAGGTTTATGGCCATAGATGTCTTTTGGAATCAGTCTTTTATCTTTTTATCTAAAGAAGCAGTCCTTTTCATATCTGGCGGCCTGAGGGAGTAAAACTGTGATACATTGCTGAATGCAACAAGGATTGTTAAAGTTTGTGAGAATGTTGTTGTGGTTTCATGATGGACATCTTCAAATTTCTAACAGATAATAACCATTAATATCCCAAAGCACCTGCTGCATAGCCCAAACAGGACACTAAAAAAAAGCTGTGGAATATCAAGACACCCATAGTGTCACTCTGCTAAAATGCCATTCTTGGTTTCCTTTTCCCGTAGGGTTGCAGTTGCGCTTTACAAATGCTATAAATAAATAAATAAAATAAATTTTCCTTTACACTCTTTTATCTCCCTTTTGCAATGTTAATTTTCCTTTATCACTATCTTCACTTGAGAAACTATTAGAGCATTGATTCTTAACCCTTTGACTTCTGTAGACCCCCTCACTTAATCATTACTGGAACCCATGGACACCCACTAAATTATTATTGGAATCTGGGGTCTCCCGCTGGTTGACTTCTGGAAGCTAGGGACCCCAAACTTTGCATTTTCCCTAAATCTGAACCACAAAACAAGGAATTCAAATACAGAAACAAGTATTCATCAAACAAATATACAAATTAGGAACTATTAACAAATTAAAATTGTATGTATAATGGGAACTTTGTGAAGCCACCCATTGTCCATACTATTTTCTGTTTGATGCCCTTGCACTGTTCCCATGAACCAATTTGAGGATGTTAACTTAATTTTTATTCTCCAATTTCAAATTCCTTCACATTTACAAAAGATTTTAAAGTTTTCAATTGAACAATTGGCTTTTTTTACCGATATACACTTTTGTAATCTGTTGATATTATTTAATGTTCTAAGTAGTCGCGGACCCACTGAGTAGGCTTTGCGGTCCCATGGGAGCCCAGACCACAGGTTAAGAATCACCGTATTAGAGAAAGACTTACTGATAGACCAGGCTTCTAATTTCAATATGGTGGTGCTTAGATTGGTGGGGACAAAAATGTCTATGCAGAGATGCATGCTTTGCTCCCTAACATGGTGACAGGAGTAGAGCTGCAGCTGGAAGGTGACCTGTTGTTAATATGACTTTATTTATATCTTAAACCTAGTTGACCTACAATTATTACATGCAACTAAAAGAAAGCAAATTGGTGTGGCGTAGGCTAAATTATGTCAAATAAGGGATAATATAACTATCATATATTTGAGACAGTATTCTTAATCTCATGATAAACAAGCACTGCCAATGCCAAGTGGTCTGGCATAGGATACCAACATTTTTGCAATGTTTGTTAATGGCATTTGTAAACCTTTATTAGAAAAACGGCACAAAATTGGGGTGTTAAATGAACGAGAAGAGGGGCGATCCCTGTTCAAGCAACAGTCGTAAACATATCAGGGTGAACTATAAAAGTCACTAAATTAACCTATGCCTTACCCTCTGATGGCGTGGCTTAACTTAAAGGCAACATGTAACGTATTTATGCAGCATACAAACAGTAATAAAGTGAAAACACAACACAAGACAATTCCCATGCAAATTGAGGAAAATAGAGGACATTTTTATAAATGGTTTGAAACTAAAACGGCAAATATCCAATCAGTAGAGCTGGAGTTATACATTTTTAGCTTTTAAGGTAAAAACTAGCGCCTAAAAGATTAAAGTACCAACCATGGACAGCTAGTCGTGCGAGGCCTGGTCAAAGTCAAGAAAAACGGCCGACCGTGATGGAGCGTGGATCAGATACAAAAAGTGGATTGGGAGCTGACAGCACTTACATTTCGATTTCGACTGCATACCCCTTTGGTGAAGGACCGCTGAGCAGAATTTGCTACTGCAGAGAAGATCATAACAGGAGCTGCCAAAAAGTCAGACCGATCTGTGATGCACCTTGGGCAGATAAATAAGCAGATTGGTCTCAGTCTTCTCTTGGTTCTTAGAACAGTTTTTAGGCAAAAATGTTCCATGACACAAATTTTGGATTTTGGCTATCTGGGCATCTTTAGCACCACCACCAAGAGTTGAGACTCACTCAGGCAGGACCCAGGTGCGGGTTCAAGATCATTGTACCCTTTTCTGTCCCTGAGGCACTGATCAAGAGGCCAGCAACTAGCCTTTGGAGTCAGTCGGGTAGTCCTGGGATCAAGTGACAAAAGTAATCTGAAGAGTGGGTCTGAGGGTCCTATTTTTTCGAGCCTGATTGTTGACCTGTTGGATCCTCTATTATGGGCTCTAGCAAACCCACCAATTGCAATTGATTTTTTTCTTGTGCCAATCCACAATGCTGGCCTTCTATTGGTCTATTCCTCTCAACTGTCCCTCCTTTAGGTGCTTATTTCAGCTGAGGCAATTTCACTAAGGGATTGTTTCTGTTGGCCATCCTTATCCTTAAACAGCACGAGATGGTCCCTCCTCACCTCTGGGCATTGGAGCTCTGAAGAGCAACACCAACAACCAAGCACACTTGCTCGTTAAATTGTTTACTTTCAGCTGTCGCTCCTCAGTGCTTGTTCTGCCTTACTTATGATGAACGGACAAGGAAAAGTCCAAGTCTTCTCCTTGCTGTACACTTACTTTTGCCTCCCTCTAGTGGCAGACATGTTTCTGCCGGCTCTACACACAAGAGAAAAAAGTCTGAAGGAAACGTTTTTTGTTTGCATCCCTTGTTGTTTTAATGTGGCTACAGTAACACTATACATGAAAAGGGACATCATCTGGAGCACTCAAAACGTTTTAAAATGTGAGCACTACCACCACGTGCTGTACTTCTCAACGCAGGTGCTTATCAAATGTATGAAGAGGCCGATTTGCTGTGAATATTGGAATTAAAGGGTGTCGTCCATTGACTTGTAAAAACAAAAAACCTGAATGAATTGTGCTTCGTCATGATTAAAATTTACCTGTGACACATGACAAATGCAAGATAAAATGTAACAACTAAGGGGTAAAAGAAATACAATGGGGAATAAAATAAACATGTTTCGTATTAATTGTGTCTGTCCCTTTTACTAAACATGTACTTCTCAATTTACTAATCGCCCTAAGCAGGTGTACTGTTATAATTTATCACCATGTTGCGTAGTCAATCTGGAACATGTCATTGTCTTAAATATATTATTTAAAATATTATGACTGCAAGTATCAGTAATAGTAATAGTGCCTAGAGAATGGTGTCTTGACAAAAATCGGAAAGAGTTGTCATTACCCAATCACAGGCTGGATGTATAATACTAAGGAGTGCAGCAGACTAGCACTCACGGAATTATTTTTCGAGTACAACGACACTCTGTACCAGCAGTGCCATAGGACCTCAATGGGCAATACATTTGCTCCGAGCGTGGCCGGACTTTAAGTTACTGATTTTGAGAACACCCACATACAAAATGATAACAACCCCTACCTACATCAGATCCTATCTGAAAACGCAATATAGACGACATCATCGTCATATGGGATGGCAACAAGGAGAGCCTAGCTGATTTCCACAACTGGCTAAACATGAAAGACGAATGGCTCAAATTCACTTATACAGCTGACAACAAAAACTTGGATTTCTTCGACCTGATAATATACGCTCACAACGGTACCTTACAATCTAGGACTGAGTTCAAACCTACTTCCAAAAACAGTTTGCTTTCATATAACAGCTTTCATCCACGTCCCCTAAGGGAAAATCTGCCCTATAGCCAATGTCTGCGCCTAAGGCATAACTGCAGCAACACGAAGGAATACAAGAACCAAGCAGAGGACCTCTGCATGAAATTAAGAGCCAGAGACTACCCAGAGAGAGTGATCAGGAAGTGCAAGAAGTGAGCTATTAACCAACCTAGAGAATGCCTCCTTGACACTACCCCTAAGACCACAGTGAGTGATGTGGTTACCTGTGTAATCACCTACAATGCAGCATCAAAAAAAATAATGAAGATTGTCAATAAAAACTGGCGGATCATCACATCAGGGGTAATCAGTTGGCCCAAACCGAGGTTTGCAAACAAAAGGACACGGAACCTCAAAGACATTTTGGTCCACACCAGACTAACACTGATCAGGAGGATTGAACCTACCGCCCAGTTGTGGAACTTTCCACCAGTGATGGGACACTACCCATGCGGCGCATGTTCCGTATGCGACTTGACAACAGCAACCAAACAACTACAGTTACTTCCAGATCTCAAATGGACGATTAGGAGCCATGCAAATTGTAATACTACACATGTAATCTACATGATCACCTGTCCCTGCCATATGCGCTACATTGGTATGACCTGTCGTAAGGCAAAACAAAGAATTGTAGACACCGCAGTAATGTCAAGTGCCAAGGAAATACCACCAAAATGAGCAACCATTTCATTGAGAAGAAACACACAGTCAAAGACCTGAAATGGGTGATACTAGAAACCCTGCTTACCAAGAATCACAATCAAATCCTTTTTGAAAAGGAGCAAAGATGGGTCCATCGTCTAAAGACGAATATTACCTGGCTGAATGACAGTATTCCGTGGCTCAGCCTTAGTAACTAGACTGCTTGACGCCCCTAATGTAATTATGACACTGACAGAATCTCCAATCATCCCACAATACACAAACAATGTCTCTTTCCAAACGTCACTCTGAAATACCAAAGTGCTCCCTAAAACAGTCACACTTATCAGGTACAACTAACCGTGACTGCCACTGCCATTTTATTTTGCCATGAAGTCCGTCTTTTAGCATACATAGATTTTTTCATTAAGTCTGTCCGCTATATTTAGCAAACATCGAGCTCATTAGGACAGGAAACGAAGCAGCCTCTGGTTCCAGGAACTGAGGGGCAGAGACAGAACAAGCGTCTGGGAAGGAGGTAGAATGAATGCTCAGACGGACGTGCTCCACCAACCAAAACCGTACCGTATTACTGAGGAATTGTTTGTAATGAGATGTGTACATATGTCTCCCTTTCCAACAGCAGATCCAATCCCTCTCAGCTAGCCCGACGAGGCGATCACTAATCTCCTGAAAGGTATGAAAGTACGAACCTGTTCGCAGATTAACGGGGGGTTCTTTGCCACAAACGAGTGCACATTTTGCAGTCGCGCTTTCAATCGAACTGCATAACGCAGATGTCACACATTCCTACCGAGTCTTCTTTAACCTTAAGAAGTGGCTTACACGTGACACATATACAGCGGTCCACTTTTATCCACAACCGCGCAAGCAGTTAAAAAAGATGTGTTGCTGCATACTATAACATTTACACATAGCTACTGAGCCTCCCGTAACCTTAAGGAGCCGCTCCCACTTGACATACAATCAGTGGTTTACTTCAATCCACTACAACGCATTAATATTAACAATGCCGTGTATGTTTTTAAAGATAAGACACACAGGGGAAGTTTTCAGCAAACGAACACTCACGGGGCTTAATAAACATACCACCTCTACCATGGGTGATATTTTGCTCAATCTGGCATACAAAGGCAATGCATGGTTTCTAACAAACAAAGATAATAACAAACGCTATCTTTTTTTAAAACAACTTTATATCCACAGCTATGAGCGACCGGCTAGGACATCGTATCTGGGCATATTAGCATCACGAAATGGGGGGCTCATTAGATACGGCTCAAACAAACTACTTTACATTATAATGAATGACGGCACACATCAAGGACTTCATCTGCCTTGCTAAAGAGAGAAAGGTTTGCCTTAATGGGAACGATAAATATTTTGCCTTGTACAAAGACTTGCCATTTTTATGTTTCTTATCCCGTGTACTTTAGCACAACAGCATCCTAAAGTTTGCGTATTAATGCAATCATTATATGCTTGTATTGTCTGCTTTCTCCTTATCTCTACAGGTACTTTTAAGGCCTTTTCATTACATTTCAAGAAAAATCTTTCTTTGAATCAGACCTAACACTCTAGGTCTATACACTTTTTCTTTTTCTCTCTATTTCACAAATAGAAAAACTAGGTCCTGAAGAAAGCCAACTTGACCCTCTGGGCAACCCGTGGCTGAAACATGTCGACCATTTTATGGGCCTAACAGTGCAGAAGTCTCAGAACCCAACTTCCTACACATGCCAATTCTTTTAACCAGGCTTTCTTTTCCATACACTTGATGGAGCAAGGATTCGCATATGAAGCGACTTGCTCGTACTCATGAACCTTGAATAACATACAACGAAATAACCAACATGTTTGTCTTACTAAATTTACCTTTTTTTTCCATCTATATTGGGAAGCTGAGTGAAGCTTGCTTTTGTGTTTTCTAATCCTAATACGCTTGCATCTAAAATGGCTGCTGCTACGCGGGAATTTCTACTGCGCATGCGTCTGTCATACCCACATGACATGACGTACTCGCAGTTGTGGAGGGAACCCTTTCGCATCTGCGCACTAGTGCTAAAATGGCTGTTCTGTGTTCTCACATGCGAGAAGCTTGCATTGTGTAGTATCTTGTGTTTCCCTTTAAATGTCTTGCTGCTTTCGCTAAGCTGTTCGTTTTGCTTAACCCCTTCCATGCTCATGACAAGGTCAGCTCGTCATGCAGTACACTGGAGCTGTGCTTATGATGAGCTGACCTTGTCATGAACAATGGGGATCCTGGAGTAGCAGCACAGGAGGGGAAAACCCTTAGCACTGATGTGGTTAATCCTAATGCAATAGTTTATAATAAAGTAATGGGTATAGTGTAGAGACTCATGGTATACAGTGTAATAATTTATTACTGTTTTCTAAATTGTTTCCTTTTACTTTTCATGTATCGTATTCTTTGGGCCTGGGAGGTGCTTATTACTCCATTTTGGAAGTCCCTTTTGCGCATGACACCCCGGGAAGGAAAAATAAACTCTGCAGCATTGGAACCCAGCCAGATGGCAGTAACAGCCCAGATGCGCCTGGGAACCCGACCTGCGACCCAGCTAGAGGGAGCTGTACTGTACTGAAATTTGTTACAATTGTATTCAATGTTATATTCACCATTGTTAACCAAAAGGCATATGTCATGAGAACCTGGAATTTAAGGGGCGGAAACAGAATTTGAATAAGGAGTCTGAGAAAGTCTAAAATTTAGGTGGTGTGATGACCTGTCCTCCTTCTTTGTCCAATCAAAATTGGGGATCCTTACACTTGCAACATTGGGGGTAGTACACTGACCTGAAAAACAGTATAATTAGCGTAGGTTTAGCTAGAGAAATTGTCCGACTTGTCTGATTAGCTGACCTGTCACTGTCCCAACGCACTCATTAGGTAACTGAAAGCAGAGAGCTGCGGAGCACTCTGTTGGGAGGTTCGAGAACCCAATCGGGGTTTTTGGGAAGTGAAAGTGCTGGCAAAGCACTTTGCTGATAAAATTTATAACCCAATCGGGGTTTTGGCAGATTCCTTGCAGGGAGGGAGTAGTGCAGGCGTTGCAACCGAAGCTGCGGGTGCTGGTCTTAAACTTTGGTGAACCGGTCCTGATCCAAATTCTGGGATTATCCTGCCCTGATTGTACATGAGCTGCACCTGCTCGCCTATCGGCACTGCAGTCTTTGGGGTTCCTCCTGTCTTTTCCAACTGACCCATGGCCAGGGTTGGTCTTCACTCTATCCTAGGTAAATATAAGTTTGTGTGGGTGATTGTAGATTAATTTGCATTCCTTCTCTCACCTTCCCGAATTTGCAAAGTTTGATTGCATATGTTCCTTTTCTTTCCCCGTCCCTTGGTAAATGAGACTTTATGTATTATTGACTATTAGTGTGTTCCACTTTTCAACCCTCCTTTATCTAATGCGATGTGTTTCTATAAGAATATTTGTTCCTTTTCTCACCCTCCCTTTAAGGAGATAAGCTGAATTTAATAGTATGTTCCAAATTTTACCTTCCCTATAGTTAGTAAGCTAAATTCTGAATAAACGAATTGCATAAATTGTGTTTCTCCATTTCAAACTACCTGTGAATTGCGAAAGTCTTTGGGTTTAGTATGTTCCCTTTCTTTACCCTCCTTTAATCAAGTTGCGAAAGATTGTTTTCTAAAATTAGCATGTTCCTTGTTTTACCTTTGCTTTACTTTAAGTTTCTAAATGATTAGCATACTCTATCTTATTCATAGCTATACGTTGTTTCTGATTTTAGTTATTGATAGTCTGATAGTGTTTAACTTACGGCTCATGACATATGATGATGATGATTAGATAAAGAGTTTGAACCTACCCTGACTCTGTGGTTATTATATAATTACAAATGTTATGATATTTTGAGTGCCTTTCCCTTAACTCAACTCCCTGATCCATTGTGTGTAGGTATCTAGTACCAAAGATTAATAGAATACTAGTATTGGAATTAGAAATATAAATCATAATATACTGGTAGTAGAGCG
Organism: Lissotriton vulgaris; assembly: GCF_964263255.1. Classification (NCBI taxonomy): domain Eukaryota; kingdom Metazoa; phylum Chordata; class Amphibia; order Caudata; family Salamandridae; genus Lissotriton; species Lissotriton vulgaris. The sequence continues at coordinate 1,213,374,975 of NC_141691.1, read as the reverse complement.
TGAGTTACCTAAATAAAGGTTAAGGTATACGATTTGGAATTATGGGCCCAGGTGAATATCTGTACAAATTCTAGTTGGGTGACCTACGCGCTCTATCACACTGATTAAACCTACCGAAATGGTTAAGAAGCCTTTTTAATTTCACACCTTTTTTCATTACTGATTCACTACTGTACTAACCAGTGGTTTACCTCCGGGCGGAGGAAGCATACAATTAAACCCGATGATGATGTTGTCACGTTGCTAATAACAATAAGGCGGAGAACCAAGATATACCGCCTATCGAGCCTTGGTACTTGACTGAGGGTTTTTTATTGGAACCGAAACCGAATAAGAGAACTGAAACCCTGGTACTCAGGACAAGTGATCCCTTCCCCTATTGATTTTTGTATAATACTAATGACTTACACATTTTCCTAACACAGCTCAGAGTTGGTCATGCTTTGGAGTCTGAAGAATGAAAGGCAAAATGTTACCCAGCAAGGTGCGCATATTGAAAGCTGATGCCAAAGCTGCGAGGCCCTAATTCAGTGAAATTCACCATGACGCATCTTTCACTGGTGTACTCCCCCTGCAGTGTTGCCCTTGTCGCACAATTGCAGAGGTCACCAAGACTCATTTGTTTGTTACATACTGACTGCTTGAACTACTGGCTTGTGATTCTGGCCTGCTGGAGGACCAGTAGTTATTCCTCTTTACTTGAATGTCATATGCCAGCTTTTTTAGAAAAAAATACTTGCAGCATTTGATTGTAGAAGTCTGTGCACATTTGTGGATTGCCACGTTTTATGATGGCCTGTAAAAAAAACTATGGACAAACAATTCTATCCTGTGGTCTCCAAAACGTTTGACATAAAACACCTTTACATACACAAATATCTTGCACCCTTACTGTCTTTGTCCCCTTTTTGTTTTCCTTTTCTAAATCTTGTACCCATTTTTTTCACTCAGTTCTTCTCCCTCATTATTGTTTTATTCCCTGTATCCACTCACCCAACCATTCACTTCCCCACTTATGATCTTTTTCGTGTATTTTGACTCTTTCTCTTGTTGTCCTCTGCCTTATCCTGTTTTCTTTTTCTCGAACTTTTTTTTTAATTCGATTTTACCCTTGACTTCCCTTGGTCTTTTTTCTTTCTTTCCATCTTCGAATGTTTCCTCTTTTTCTACTGTGTACTCCTGTTCCTTCTTTCATTTTCCTTCTACATCAATATTTTCAGTGCTTCTCCATGTGGCACTCTCCTCTTCAATGCTTTATTTATGGCGATAGCTGCTTGTGGTGGACTTCATATCCGATCAACAGGACCTATTTTTCATCATCCAACTTTGACCGAGAGCAAGAGAAAGGCAGGAAAGGGAAAATGGTGAAAGGGAATGATAGAAAAAGTGTGAATAAGGGTGAAGGCAGGGGTGGAAAGAAACCTTCAAGAGTAGACAGGAAGTGCAAGATGGTGGAAAAAGAGGAACAAGGTGGAATTGAGAGTAGACAACCTTGAAAATCAACTACAAATGCTGTAGCATGTCACTGAGACAACTGAATACAATACTGCAGCGTTATTTAACAGATTTCACAGTTATAACACAATAAATTCACTAGGGCACATAAGAGTTATGCTGAGTTTTAGACAGTGCTTAATTGGAGCAGGAAGTTGCTGATCTCATTATTGTGGATCGGCACTTATTTTTCTTTAACAGACTTTGACCCAGAGAAAGAGAGAAAACACAAAAGGGATGAAAAAAGAGAAACATAAAAGATAAACAGTGTGGAAGAAAGCAGTGATATAAAAGACCCCGAAAGAGTGAGATAAAGATGCAGGGAGTAATCAGAGGTGGATGAAAGAGGTATGAGGTGGATTCAAGACTACGCAGCCTTGATATTCTGCACTCTGACATGCATTACCACTGGCCGTGGCTTCTGATCAAAAGGTTTGGTCCTTCCTTCTACTCTTTTACAAATTAAGCACTGGTTTTGAGATGGGTGATGCACTGTGAAAAACAACACGTATAGGCCTTTGTGGCATGAAATTGTGTCAAACTAGCATTTTTGGGAATTTCAAACAATATTCAGAGCTGCGGAAAAAGAGTTTACAACTAATGTGTAACTTGCTTGGCTGTGCTTCTTGGGTTGTGAGGCAGGTACTTTGGTACAGGGTACCTACACTTCCATTTTTCCATTTCAAGCACTGTCTCATACCAGGGGCAGGTTTAGAAGCTGACACACAAAGAAACTTGTTCTGGCTCTGAGTCTAAAGTGGATGCCACATAATTCCACTCTACAAATCCACTCCACACACATAATTCCACACCACACAATTACACAACTAATGCAATCCAACCCACATCATTCCACTAAACACCACATACATACATTCCATAACACATAGGTAAATAACATTGCCATTTGCAATGCCAATAGCTCTAACTCAAACAAATGCAAGACCAATTGCATTTCCAATGCTTGTTATACCTGGCGTCTTCTTTGAAGTAGGAGAATTTTCTAGAGAATACCTTTGAAGTGCTTAACGTTTCCTGACCGGTACAAGAGTGACAAGCCCTTTGTGTGAAGGCAGGGCCCGGTCTATTCAGGTGCAAGTGAGCCTCTGCCTAACTCCATCCTCCCCATCCCGCCATTTGATGACCCATCCAGGCACACCTAATCCCTCTATTGTGTGGCTATCTGGAAGGAATAAACAAAGTCCCACTGCCAACTACACTCAGTCAAGTGACCCTGGAACCGTCTTGAGGCACTAAATAGTTAGGGTGGAAAAAAGCCAACTTTCTAAAAGTGCCATTTTTAAAATCGTAACTTTAAATCCGTCTTTACCATTAAAGAGTATTTTTTATGACAATTTCTTAGGAACCAAACATGAAATGCTTACCCTTTCCAAAGGAAAAGTTAACAAGGCACCCCAATGTTATCCTATGTGAGAGGTAGACCTCACAGTAGTGAAAAACAAATGTAGGAATTTTTCACTACCAGGACATGTCCAACCTTTTAATTATAATGCACTCAGCCCTATGGGCTTCCAAGAGCCTACTTTATGGGTGACGTGCATGCAATAAAAGGGAGTTTAAGGCTTGGAAAGAGGGGTATTTTGCCAAGTCAAATCAGCAGTTTAAAATGTCGTTTAAGCTTCAATGGCAGCCCTTTGACATATTTGAATGGGATACTAAAGTGGGTGGCACAAAAAGTGTTGCAGGTCCACCAGTAGTGTTTAATTTATAGGACCTGGGTACATGGTATACCACTCTACAAGGGACTTATAAGTAAATTAAATGTGCAAATCAGGTGTAAGCCAATCTTTGCATGTTTAATGGAGAGAGCACAAGCACCTTTTCATTGCTTGCCAGTGCACAGAGTCCTAGAGCCGACAAAAATGAATTTCACCAAAAAGTGCAGTGTAAAGGCAAAATGTTTGGGGGTGAACCTGCAAAGAGGGCCAAGTCTAACAAAAATCATTCTTAAAATCCCCACCGAGCGTATACACTATGGAGTTGTTGTGGCAAGATGTTATCAGTCATTTTTTACATGCAAGTAAATGCAGTTTTGCACGTGTAATAGTACATAGTATACAACTGTGCTTGTGAAAATCCCTTTATATATGTACAACTGCATTTGTATTTATTTTTTTCTCCATGGAGAAAATAGTCTTCTTTGTGAGGCAACCTCTGCACCTGCACTCCTGCCAATTTGTTTAACCCTTTCGACGCTGATGACGAGCTCAGCTCGTCATCACCCACGGGTGTCGTGTGCTGATGACGAGCTGAGCTCGTCATGCAAACAGCAAAATGGTAATTCCCAGCACACAGCGGGAAAACGCCTAGCAGCCAAGAGGTTAATAAACCACCCACACCCTCGCCGCCTCCTGAATTGGATTTAATTCTCTGACTGTTTTCAAGGTGGGAATTGGTCGAGGACAATTTTGAGAACAGACACCTCGTTTATGGGTGTTCTCTAACTTTCCAGTGCATCTACTCCTGGAATGCCCACTCCTTGCCCCAGAAGATTTACTGACACAATATTGGTGTAATGTTAAGCATGATCAAATCCTGTTATAAGTGTGAATTCACATCTTGTGAAAAACACACACATAAATTTGCTAATCTTTCAAACCAGATGAACTTCCACATCGAAATGGTTTATGTATTAGGTCCACGGTCTCAAAAGTACAAAGAATTGTCTAGAACTCATGATCTCCAGCTACTAGAATTATATGGCCAAAAGCCCTATTACTAAGCCTAGGAGTATAGGTGACAAACATTATTTTGCAGCCATGCCTTTGTTGTAGAAGGTGATCATTTTGTCTTATTCTGTATATTTTTATTATGAATGGGTTTATGTTTTACTATTGTTAACTAAGACATTATTTTTTAAAGTAGTTACTCTGACTGGACAGTGATATTTACTGAATGCTGATATTTGTTTCCTACTGAGTGCCAAATCCTCAATGCCTCATGCAGTAAGGAATGACTTCTCTTGTTTTCTACCTCTTATAGTGTCACAATGTAACTTGTAATACTTGGCTTCAAATGAGGAGTGCAACTGTACCCAAGGCTTAAGACACATGAGGCAAATAACTGCTTCTCACCAGAGAATTTCCTCTATGACCTCTGACTACCCAGGGTCCCAGAGAAGGGCCTGACAGCCTTAGAGAATTTGCACACGAAAACATAATATTTTCTTCAAATTACAAAAACCAATGTTAAACTAACAATTTGGGCTAATTGTACTTTATGATCTTTCTGTAGACCTGAATAATATTCCTAACTCTTGAGAAATGGTAGCAGATGTGTTTTTTAAATATCTTGTTTAAGGTCTTTAGGGAGGAGAAAATGTATTTTAAGAATTACAGTAATTGTATAGGTCCCTTCCTAAGTTAGAAAATAAGGGGGTTGGCTTCTGTGCCGTTTTCAGATCCTTATAGTTATTCTGACAATGTCTACACTCCCAGTTCTAGAATGTGTATTTCATGATGTTTTATATATATAATGGTGACTCTAATCAGAGATGGCACTGTTTCTCATTGCCTCATTTCCATAAAACTTTAGTTACTACCTCCTCATCCCCTCTCTTACCTACCTCGTGTAGTTTCCTGTTGTGTCATTTTTCTCTTGTTTTTACTTTTTCCTTTGGTGTGCATGTATTTCATTTTGTTGAAAGGTTAATGCAACTTGTATACAATGCCATTGATAAATGATGCAGTCCAATAAACAGATTATTCATGCAGCCAAGGAAAAACAAACTATATTGTACTAAATGTAAAACTAAATTTAACATCGTAGAATGTGCAATGTAAAAAAGCAAGAAAAAACAAATATTAAAACGAAAAAATATTCACACTTGCATGAAAAAGGAAATGTAATATATTATTTATGCTAGAAACACATATGCTTAGAAAGAACTCATATTTGCTGTTGAAGATTCAGTTTAATAGAGACGTTTCTGGCGCCTCTTCTCTAAGGCAAGAGGGTATCCACAATGATTTATAAATGTTTCAAGGTGTCAAAGTTCAACATCACAGAAGATGGCGCTATATTGTTTTTGATAGCTATAACTAAGTCTGGAGAAAAAAAAAATTCCTAAAAATTGTTTATGCATACAAGGTAATTTTAAAGTTTCTTCTGGGCTACAATGTAATCATTTGATTATGAAGGGCTACTTTTAAAGTGTGGAAGCTTCAATGTAACTTTAGATCCCAGAATAAATACATCTATGGGTACTATTGGGCAGCTCTGTAGATATACTAAAACTAAAGAAAATTAAAAACTATGAAATACATTGTGAATATAGAAGATGTTTGGAGAACTCGAAATCCGCGTGAAAGGATAAAACCCCTTTATTCCCCTGTGGAGAAAAGTAATTCAAGACCTTTAATAATAATCCCAATCCTTTTCAGGATGAACAACGAAAGTCCTAAATAAACCTGTGCTCTACCCCCTGGTAGCTTGGCACAAAAACAGTCAGGCATACCTTAGAGGCAATGAGTGAAGTATTTATTTATACAGCACTCAAACAGTAATAAAGTGAAAACACAGCACAAAAAAACTTCCAAACCTGTTTAGAAACAAAACAAAAGTACATTTTAATAACTAAAATTACACCAAAACAACAAAAATGCAATCAGAAGAACTCTGGTTATGAGTTTATAACATTTTAGGTAAAACTATTGCTAAAGGGCACAAAGCACCAGCTGGGGTATCCAGGTGTGCCAGACTAGGACAAATCCACAGGTTTAGGCTGTCTATGATGGAGCACGGGAAGGATACAAGACCAGATTGAGCCCACTGAAAAATTTACTGAGTGACTTTGATGCGACGACTTTGAAGCGCAACTTTGCAGGGCTCTGCATCACTGCGCATTGGGTCCGGTGAGGTTTTCAGTCAAAAGCTGTGTGTCTCATCAGAGCGCTGTGTCACTCAACACCTGATCTGGTGAAGCCTGCGGTGAGAATATGCTTGGTGAGGCTTTCCATTGCTCTGCGTCTCTCTGTGTTGTGTCCAGTGAATTTTTCAGTTAAGCAGGCAGAAGTAAACTCTATCTCCAGTGAAGAGTCCAGGAGTTTGGGAACAGCACTAGGGGCTTAGGACTCATTTCTACAGAGGCCATCAGAGTGGATCAGGTCAGTATCAGTTGGGTCTGGTCAACTGGGAAGCAGGAAAGACCTCTAGAACTTGCTATATCCCCATAGTTCAACAGAAAGTCATCCAACTGAGTCTTGGAATAATTTCTGGGGTCCTGTGCTGAAGGCAGGCAGGTCCAGTCTTGCTTCAGGCTTCAGACAGCAGGGCAGTCATTGCCTGAGTCTTCACAGGCTCAGGAGTGTTATGAGTTCAGGTTCTGATTATACCACTTTTTTACCAACTACCAGCCTGTTGGTGGACAACACCCCTTTGTCTGACTTTCAAACTGGTTCTGGTCAGTTCTTCCTTTTCCCTTGGGTTTGGCTCCGGCCCAGCTAGTGAAACAAAGGGCAGGCAGGCTCATGTGTGAGCTGCATCTTCCTCAGTTTACTCTATGAAGAGCATAGCTCGCAGCAGCCATCCTGCCAGGAAGGCCAAACCTCTCAACACCATGGTCTTTTGTCCACTGTCTGGGAGCAACACATATTGCACCACAGGAGAGCAAATAACAGTCCTCTATAAAGCCAGTGCACCAAGTGCCGACCATGCCCCATTATGTGAAGGGATCTCAGAAATTGGAAAGTCGAGGGTTCTGCCTGATCTGCAAATTAAAAGGTCCGAATGAAACGCACCACTGCAGCATGAGTGAGGAATAATGTGGCAGGCACTGAGTGAGTGCGAGTGAACTCGTCATGGGGCATCAGTTGGCCCTCCAAAAAGAAATCACTGATTAACCCCACCCCTTCCTGAGTCCACCCTCTTAGTTGGACTGTCAATAAGACACCACGCCTAGTAGGCAATCCACATAGAGGGATATTTGGGACCTACTGATTAGATAATCTAGCCAACTTCTTCGCCTGTACCCAATAATGTAATGCAACATGCAGTAAATAAGGAGGATCACGCAACGTCCGTGCACCCGGAGAGAGCTGCGACTGCTACAATAGTACCAAGGAGTACCCAATTTCGTATAAATTCTTACCCTCCAACCAATATGCCATCCACTGTTACTGGCCTACTATACAGTACGTCCCAAAATCCGGCGCCCTCATGCCCCCGGCCACCGTAGGTAGTTGTAGCTTAGACAGCGCCAAATGATGCCTGCCCGTCCCCCAAATCAAAGATGTTAATATCGTATCTAGTACCTTAAAAATTCGAGACGGCAAAATCACTGGGAAGTTCACAAAGTAATAAAGGAGGCGGGGCAGCATAACAATTTTCAACACCGCAACGCGGCCTGCTACTCTCAGTGGCAACGAATTCCAAAAGGCAACCCGGGAACGCAGCGAGTAAATGGTGCGAACTACATTGCCGTCTATGGTGTCGGTGGTTGATCTATAAATATTGATCCCCAGGTATTTAAAAGTGACAGGCTCAACTCGGAAGCACAGTGGACCAAATTGTAGAGTGGGAAACGCATAAGTATCATAAAAGGCAAAGGCAACCGATATAGAAGCATTAAGGGCCAGGCCCAGTAGTTCCTCAAATCTGGAAAAGGCGGCAGCTATCGTGTGTTTATCTACTTCCAGATCCCTAAAGTATAACAGCATGTCATCCGTGTATAAAGACACTGAATTAATCACTCCCTGTAACGGAATGCCATAAGGAATCATAATCTGACGCAGGGGCTGTGCAAGAGGTTCCAGGGCTAACACCAAAAGCAAGGGGGACAAGGGGCAACCCTGGCGCATACCCCAGGAAATTAAATAAGAAGAAGAGATGATCCTACCCGTCTTGGCGCGCGCCGTGGGACTATTATACAGCATGTTAATCCATGCACAATAGGACTGGGGCAGGCCAAACATAGATAATACCGCTAGCATGTACGGCCAGCTGAGAGTATCGGAAGCCTGGCGTACATCCAGCGATAAACTACCAGCCAGAGGGGAAGAGTCGGACGCCGCATGTATTAAGGCCTGGAACCGGAGGATATTCAATGAGGTTCTACGTTGGGGTATGAATCCACATTGATCCGTATGGATCAAACAGTGAAGAAGTGGAAGGAGTCGCGACGCCAAGAACATACTGAGTATCTTGTATTCTGTATTTAGAATAGAAAGTGGTCTGTAGGAGAGAAGCTCAGTACATACCTTATCCGGTTTCAGAAGGGCCGTGACTACTGCCTCTCTGGTAGTGGGAGGTAAGATCCCCTGCTCTAGGGAGGTAGTATAAAGTTGTAACCGCCTTGGGACTAACCTTTCGGCGAATGTGGAATAGAACTCCATAGGGAGACCATCAGAGCCTGGTGTCTTGTTGCGAGCTAACGCCTTTATTGCCATCCGGATTTCTGCTGCTGTAATCGTAGCAGCCAACTCCTTGGCCATCGAATCAGAAACCGTAGGAGGCTGAACCTCAGCTATAAAGGAAAGTGTGGGAGCCAAATCATCTATACGCGGGGCAGCATACAAACGAGTGTAATAATCGCGAAACGCAGCATTAATCTCATAATAATAATAAGGAGGATCACGCAACGTCCGTGCACCCGGAGAGAGCTGCGACTGCTACAATAGTACCAAGGAGTACCCAATTTCGAATAAATTCTTACCCTCCAACCAATATGCCATCCACTGTTACTGGCCTACTATACAGTACGTCCCAAAATCCGGCGCCCTCATGCCCCCGGCCACCCTAGGTAGTTGTAGCTTAGACAGCGCCAAATGATGCCTGCCCGTCCCCCAAATCAAAGATGTTAATATCGTATCTAGTACCTTAAAAATTCGAGACGGCAAAATCACTGGGAAGTTCACAAAGTAATAAAGGAGGCGGGGCAGCATAACAATTTTCAACACCGCGACGCGGCCTGCTACTCTCAGTGGCAACGAATTCCAAAAGGCAACCCGGGAACGCAGCGAGTAAATGGTGCGAACTACATTGCCGTCTATGGTGTCGGTGGTTGATCTATAAATATTGATCCCCAGGTATTTAAAAGTGACAGGCTCAACTCGGAAGCGCAGTGGACCAAATTGTAGAGTGGGAAACGCATAAGTATCATAAAAGGCAAAGGCAACCGATATAGAAGCATTAAGGGCCAGGCCCAGTAGTTCCTCAAATCTGGAAAAGGCGGCAGCTATCGTGTGTTTATCTACTTCCAGATCCCGAAAGTATAACAGCATGTCATCCGTGTATAAAGACACTGAATTAATCACTCCCTGTAATGGAATGCCATAAGGAATCATAATCTGACGCAGGGGCTGTGCAAGAGGTTCCAGGGCTAACACCAAAAGCAAGGGGGACAAGGGGCAACCCTGGCGCATACCCCAGGAAATTAAATAAGAAGAAGAGATGATCCTACCCGTCTTGGCGCGCGCCGTGGGACTATTATACAGCATGTTAATCCATGCACAATAGGACTGGGGCAGGCCAAACATAGATAATACCGCTAGCATGTACGGCCAGCTGAGAGTATCGGAAGCCTGGCGTACATCCAGCGATAAACTACCAGCCAGAGGGGAAGAGTCGGACGCCGCATGTATTAAGGCCTGGAACCGGAGGATATTCAATGAGGTTCTACGTTGGGGTATGAATCCACATTGATCCGTATGGATCAAACAGTGAAGAAGTGGAAGGAGTCGCGACGCCAAGAACATACTGAGTATCTTGTATTCTGTATTTAGAATAGAAAGTGGTCTGTAGGAGAGAAGCTCAGTACATACCTTATCCGGTTTCAGAAGGGCCGTGACTACTGCCTCTCTGGTAGTGGGAGGTAAGATCCCCTGCTCTAGGGAGGTAGTATAAAGTTGTAACCGCCTTGAGACTAACCTTTCGGCGAATGTGGAATAGAACTCCATAGGGAGACCATCAGAGCCTGGTGTCTTGTTGCGAGCTAACGCCTTTATTGCCATCCGGATTTCTGCTGCTGTAATCGTAGCAGCCAACTCCTTGGCCATCGAATCAGAAACCGTAGGAGGCTGAACCTCAGCTAGAAAGGAAAGTGTGGGAGCCAAATCATCTATACGCGGGGCAGCATACAAACGAGTGTAATAATCGCGAAACGCAGCATTAATCTCATCCTGGGACGTAACTAATACATCAGTGACCGTATTCAAGGCCAAACCGGGAGTGGAACTCACCGTGGGCCGGATCAGCCTCGCCAATAGTGTTTCCGCCCTATCCGCCTCGGAGTGCATTCACAGCGCGTAAGCATAAAAATCCAACAAACATAAGCACTCTAACAACTCCGCATACTTAATCCTAGTGGACTGAAGCGGTTCTGCACCATCTACACTCCCCTAAGCCGCCACCTCAATGACCTGCAGTTCAACCTCCAGGTCAGTAATATCCCTAATCGCGTCCCTCAGGGATCCCGCCAACGTCCCCATGACAACCTTACGTACAGTCACTTTGAAAACCTCCCACTGGATAGCCCTGGAGAAGGCCGTACCCTCATTCGCAACAAAAAATGTGTCAATAGCCGTAGCCAACGCCGCCGATAAACCTGGTCTTCTAAGTGTAAGGGCTGCATCCTTCACGTTGGGATTGGAGCAGGAGAATGCCCCCAAGTCAACCGCAATTCTATGGGATTATGGTCAGAGATAGTCTTACCCAGAAACTCACAGTGTGTAACAGAAGGGGCAAGACCCGGGGAACAGAGGAAATGATCCAGACATGTGTGCAACTTATAGGGGTAAGAATAAAAGGAATATTCCCTCATGTTCACGTGCATTGCCCTTCAAATGTCTAATAAGTCCCAACCCCATGCCCAGTGGGTTAAGGTTACAGCCAGTGCCACCAGCGTGAAAAATGCCTCGGGGTCCACATTTGGTGCATAGAGGGACCCCAATACAACCGGCCTACCATCCAGCGTTCCCAACAGAAGCACAAACCTGCCCTGATCATCTATCTTGCACTCAGTAAGTGAGAAGGGGATGCCTGCCCGGACCAAGATAGCTGCCCCCTGGAAAAGGCGGAATAAGCGGTCACAAAAACTTGCCCACGCTATCTGCTCTGTAATTTCGCAGTTTCAGTAGGGATTAAATGCGTCTCCTGGAAACAAATTATGTGTGCCTTACAACAATGCAATTGCGCTGCTATTCTATGTCGCTTGGCTATGGAGCCCATGCCTCGCACATTCCACGAGACAAGAGTATAAATATTAACTGCAGACATCATTGAATGAAACATAGAACCCCCCAGATCCCAAACCAAGCCCACCCTCCCCCATCCCCCCACCAGGACCCCCAGACCAAGCGGTATAGTTACAACAAATTCAACAAAATCCCAATACTGGGTCCAACGCCCAAACATCGTTCAACCAAACTGTGCAAACAAAGTGAATATACTTCACATTCAACCAGTGCTATCACCTGTGGGGGAAGGTCACTAACACCATCTACAGTCACTCAACAGCTATAAAGCACTCATGAAAGCGCCCAGAACGTGGGCCGGGCGGGGGAATTCACCCATTCATTCCCACCTGTCCTGACGGCATGCAAGGCCTACAAAGTTCTGTCAGGCAGGCGAAGGCATTTATAGTGAACCATAGATCTTAATTCGGACAGGAACACAACACGTTGGTGAGCATATCGTACACAGTTGTGCTATAACCTATATATTAGATTTCTCATTGTTCACAGAGTAGTCTTAGCAATGTCATGCCTGGTCTCACCCAGGAGATACCCATTAAGGGACCATCACTCAGGGAAGCCAGGAAGGGTTTCGCAGCGGTCGAAGCGCGGAGGTACCCCTTCGGGAGTGATTCCAGCGCTATATAAGCACACAATTAATTAATTAATTAATTAATTAATAATAAAAAGTGCATACCTTGTAGTAGATTCATTTAAGCTTACCATTTATTGTGAGTACATTTATCTGAACTTGGTGTTTATTTTTTGAAAAATATAAATTCTACATAAGCCAAAATAAACACTTGCTTATCATGAGCAGTCATGTTATTTTTCTTGCAGTAAGACCACTTTATTTATTGGTATGACATAAGCAGAGATTGTTTGTTGGGCTAAGTTTGTGATCCTAACATTAATGGTCTCGTTCTTGGCACCATTTTGTTATTTTCGGACAAAGTTTCATCGAGGATATTGTTTGTCAGACACTTGAACAGATGTTTATAATTAGTTGCTGTGTTCAAAAGTATTGCCATAATCGGCAGTCATCAACTACTCCTATTAACCATTGAGATAAGAATTGGTCTGACGTACATGCTAAAATGCCACAGGTACAAAGATGATTTTTTGGGGACTTTGCAGTTCAAAATGGTGCTTGTTGGATGAAGCCTTATACATACCAAATGCGCTTGCCCACTGGGTGAAAAATAACCAATCTACTCAAACCCTATTTTTTCCTCTATGGCGATTAATTAGCCAATTTAAAATACCAATTTTTTCACAAGGTTAATGACCGCAGGCAGCCTAAAAAGCCTAAAAAGGACTGAGCAACCTTGGTTCATTGTTATCTGGCTATTAACCACCATATCCAAGTGTCCAGTTCTTGCTGCCTGCCTCAGGTAGGGTGGCATGTGCCAGTTGGCCCATGAAATAATACAGAGGTACAAGCTTGCCAGGCAGAGTCAATGTCCCAGAGCTCACCTGCTCAATCTTTCAGTTTTCATTCTTGAAGCCATTCTGTTCAGTAGGTATTTGGTGTTAGTTAGCAAGGCTCTGGATCTTTATGAATTTTTGACTGTTTCATCTTTGTATCAACTCTTCATGCATGCCAGTCACATCTGTACATTGTCATCATGCATGGCAGTTAAAATTAGACTTGACAAAAATTTTCAAACTCGCCCCACATTGCAGGAGGTCAAGAACAAAATGGGGATATTGAGGCAGGCATAGTTAGATTATGGTGTTTTTTGGACAAAATATCGAGATGTAAATATCGAGAGACAGAAATATAGGAAAAAAATATTGTGAGACAAAACTATTGCGATACAGAAATATTGTTTTCAAGAATATTGTATATTTCAGGTAAGTAATATGGTTGTTAAGAATATCAGTATTTTCAATGTCGTTTTTAATAATATACTTGTAAAAAATATTGATTTTAATTATCTTAATGTGTTTTAGTTTATATATTAATCAATCAATATATTAATGTGATGTGTTAGTCTTGTTTGTATAATAATTAATAATATTTTTAAACATAGTTTGAAATTTAAGTGATTTTTAATTTAACTGCTATGAGTAATTTAATGTGTCTTAAGGGATGCTAGGTTTGTAGGGGTAAAGGATGAGAAGTAAATTAAGAAACACTTATTTACAAAATAATAATAATGTTTTATTAATAATTTATTTGATCATTAATTATGTACATTTTGTAATAATGAAATTTTTCTTGTATTTTAGGAGCCGGCTGATGGGTTTTTAGGAGTATAGGGTGGAAAGTTAATTAAGTTATAATTAACCAACAATTAATTATGAATGTATTATTAAATATTTAATTGATTATTCATTATGTAATCAGTGTAATAACTTTATATTTTTGATGGGCTCTTTAGAGCCCCATGGACCACCACCTCCACGGGGCTTAAAACCAATAGTTAGCAGGGACAGCGTGGGTGCCCTGTGCCCGGGGTTCACCTCCACCAAGGTGCCAGCAAGTTAAATAGATGAGGGTGGGGGCCGCACCCAGACCATATACGGCCCCAGGGACCACCATCTCCCTGGGGCAAGCCCATGAACACAGAAGGAGGGGTCCGCATGGTCCCCCGTACTGGAGCCATTGATTGCCCTGGGGAATGGCACGCACATGGCTGGCTTCTATTGTCCCAGGGTGCCCACCCAGAGAACACAGCTGCTTGCTCTGACTTGGCGAGAGCTTTGACAGTCCAACACTTTCCCTACTGTTGCACTGACTAAAGTGGGAATAATAAATCTCAGAGGGCAGGTGTATTTCCTTTGTGGCTGAGTCACTCACACAGCTGCTGACACACCCACATAGATACTTACACACCTACTCAAGCACTCAGGCAGTCACACACCCACTGACAGATCCATTCATGCACTGATATACCCACTTACAGACTAACTCAGACATTCACAGAGCCACTCAAAGATACACTTAGCCACTCACTCAAATACTCATGCACCCACTCATAGACCCATACAGTCACTCACAGATCCACTCACAGACCCATTAAGACAGTCATGTACAAACTGCCAGACCCAATCAGACATGTATACCCACTCACAGACCCACTCAGACAGTCATGCACCCACTCACAAACCCATGCAGCCACTCACACAGCCACTCACACACCCACAACCTCACTCACAGACCAACTAAGAGACTAACACACCCACTCACAGACCCACTCAGACAGTTATGCTCTCATTCACAAACTGGCTCACACACTCATGAATGCACTTGAAAGCCCACTCAGACACTCTCATATCCACTCACAAACCCACTCAGACACAGGGCCGGACTGACTACCGGGCAGTTTGGAATGCTGCCGAGCTGGGGGTTAATTCCACTGCTGTGGGGGCTGATTTCGTTCATGGAGACATGCGTGTGCTTCGAAATAAATAAAGCGAAACAAATTTCCTTTAGCACACACAGGTCTCCATAAACGAAATCAGCCCCCAGCTCAGCAGCATTCCAAACTGCCCGGTAGCCAGTCCGGCCCTGCTCAGACATCCATTCAGACACTCACGCACCCACTGACATACCCATTCAGACACTCATGTACCTATTCACACACCCAGTAAGACATTAGTGCAGCTACTCCCTGACCCACACAGACACTCACACACCCACTCACACATCCATTGATGCCCTTGCTCACACACTCACTCTAAAAAGTTACAGGTTACAGTTAGCAAATACATTCTTTAAAATCTTTAAATAATACACTTAAAAATCCAAAGGTTCCAGGGACGTTATAGTTAGAAACCAACATTTTTAAAACCGTGGACATCCATTGAAAAAAAACAAAGTTTACAGGGATATGATAGTTAGGAAATAGAATACAAAAAACATTAGAAATTCACTGAAGAAAACAAAGGCTACAGGGACATTATAGCTAGGCTCGAATTTTACTTGCACAAAACCAGTCAAATTCAGCAGTTATAGTTAGCTGACCTAACTATAACCTATGCCCCCACAATGTACTGCTTATGACCTCACATATTTCATCACTTATTACATGGTTAGTGACATCACTGATGACATGTGTCCTGGGGAGCCCACCCCCAGGACATAGTGGTTTCTCTGCCCACACCGGCCCTTGGAATTTGCTCTCGCTTGGCTGGGGCATTTTCAAATCTCACGCCAAGTGGGAGAAAACTCCAAATTAGCTCTCAGCGGGCGGGAGCATGAAAAAGACTTCTGTCCACGGGGAGTAGACTTTAGATTTGTTTCCATGCCCGCTGCAAACTATGAAGCATTGATCTTCAAAGATAAGCAGGCAAATTGGCTGGACAGGCCACACTCCACTTGCTACTGAAGAGTCTTTTCCCTACCAAACTGCACTTCACATGCCCAAATGTGGCTAGAATTCCTCTTGTTTTTGGAGCACTTCATACTGAACGCAGAATTCTTGGCCTATTGTTTTGAAGCCAAGCAGGCGAAAAACGACACACTAAAACTTGCAATCTGGGAAGTAATAAGCAACCCCCTGACAAGCTGGCATAGCTACCCAGACCTTACATTGAATGTTTTGGAAGCCGAGAGATCTGGTCAAGTGAACTCCCAGTGACTCTAGTTTCAAAACCATTGGTTTAACAAGCAAATTGTGGTAACAGGATGTGCAGGCCCTGGAGAACCAGGCATGTGCCCTTGGGCAGTAACATCGCGCGATCCAGGGGCTCTCTCGATCTATCTCTCTTTACCCTTTAATAAGGATATGAAAAAACAGCTGATGATACTATCAAATCAAAATTGTGCTTTATTCGGTTTTCATTTTTAAATCACAAAACAATAAAAGCACAATTTCACAGAAAACATCACAGTTATTCCAGAACAACCAGTTAAAATCAATTATTAAAAGATCTGAATAGTTTTATCGTTTTCAGGCTACACGTTAGCCATTAAAACATCATTTCACAATATGAATCACAGTTATTTAGAACACTCAATTAAAATCAATTTTTAAAACAAATCAGAGACGGCATTTATAAGACTTTTTTAAAAAGAATCGAATTCAAAGTTGTTTCCTATATTTAATTACACTTTTCAAAAAGAGAGCAGAGTTTCTTGTAAAGCATTCATTATCTAAAAACTGCAGTGCCAAATAGGCAGGGCGGCATTTCCTAAAACCCCAATTTCACAAGATAGGATCCACCTCTTTCTTTGGTCCGAGTAGTATTTACAAAATCAATCAATCAATCATAGGCATTTATAGAGCGCTCTACTTACCCGGAGGGTCTCAAGGCGCTAGGGGGGGGGGGGGGGGGGGGGTGCTGCTGCTACCCGAACAGCCAGGTCTTGAGCTTCTTCCTGAAGGCGAGGTGGTCTTGGGTCAGGCGCAGGTCGGGAGGGAGGGAGTTCCAGGTCTTGGCGGCCAGGTAGGAGAAGGACCTTCCTCCTGTTGTTGTTTTTCGGATGTGGGGGACGGCGGCGAGGGCGTGACTGGCTGATCGGAGGTGTCGTTTGGGAGCGTAGAAGTTGATGCGGTTGTTGAGGTAGCTCGGGCCTTGGTCGTGAAGCGCTTTGTGTGCGTGGGTAAGGAGACGGAAGGTGATTCTCTTGTTGACCGGGAGCCAGTGCAGGTCTCTTAGGTGTCCAGAGATGTGGCTGTGTCGTGGGATGTCGAGGATGAGTCTGGCTGAGGCGTTCTGGATCCGTTGGAGTCTCTTCTGGAGCTTGGCGGTGGTTCCGGCGTAGAGGGCGTTGCCGTAGTCCAGTCGGCTGGTGACGAGTGCCTGGGTGACAGTCTTCCTGGTCTCGGTGGGGATCCACTGGAAGATCTTCCGTAGCATGCCCAGGGTGTTGAAGCATGACGAGGAGACGGCGTTGACTTGCTTGGTCATGGAGAGGGAGGAGTCCAGGATGAAGCCCAGGTTGCGTGCGTGGTCTGTCGGTTTGGGTGCGGTGCCCAGGGCGGGGGGCCACCAGGAGTCGTCCCAGGCGGAGGGCGAGGATCCCAGGATGAGGACTTCCGTCTTGTCCGAGTTCAGCTTCAGGCGGCTGGTCGACATCCACTCGGCTACCTCTTTCATTCCTTCGTGAAGGTTGGCTCTGGCGGCGGCGGGGTTGTTGGTCAGGGAGAGGATCAGCTGGGTATCGTCGGCGTAGGAGATGATGTTGAGGTTGTGTTGGCGTGCGATGGCCGCGAGGGGGCTCATGTAGACGTTGAAGAGGGTTGGGCTCAGCGAGGATCCTAGAGGGACGCCGCAGATGACTTCGGTGGCCTCTGACTTGTACGGTGGTAGGCGGACTCTCTGTGTTCTTCCGTCGAGGAAGGAGATGATCCATTCCAGCACCTTCTCCTGGATTCCGACGTTGCTGAGGCGCTGCACTAGGGTGCGGTGGCAGACGGTGTCGAAGGCCGCGGAGAGGTCTAGTAGGATGAGGGCCGCTGTTTCTCCGTTGTCCATCAGGGTTCGGATGTCATCGGTGGCAGCGATGAGGGCGGTCTCGGTGCTGTGGTTGGCTCGGAAGCCAGACTGTGAGGGGTCGAGGGATCCGTTCGTCTCGAGGAAGGCGGCCAGCTGCTTATTGACGGTCTTCTCGATGACTTTGGCTGGGAACGGGAGCAGCGAGATGGGGCGGTAATTCTTGAGTTCTGTGGGGTCCGCTGTTGGTTTCTTGAGTAGAGCGCTGAGTTCGGCATGCTTCCAGCTCTCAGGGAAGGTGGCGGTGGTGAAGGAGGTGTTGATGATGTCCCGCAGGTGGGGTGCGATGACGGCGTCGGCCTTGTTGAAGACGTGGTGAGGGCAGGGGTCGGTCGGAGATCCGGAGTGGATGGAGTTCATCATGCGGACGGTTTCTTCCGTGCAGATCGGAGTCCAGGCGCGGAGGGTGATTGTAAAACCACATGGATTGTTGATTGGGGTGATGATCCATCACAAGGGCAGGTTATTACGTTTTTGGACTAATCATTAATCATAGGGAAGGATACTAATCGATGGAAAAGATCTAATCTAAAGCGTGTAGGGACAAGTCTGTCGTACCCAGTTATGTAATAAGTTAAGTATGGTTACATTGCAATAGAGGAGCGAATCAACTGGTTTGCTTGTACTGTCGGTTTAACCCTTTCGATGCTGATGACGAGCTCAGCTCGTCATCACCCACGGGTGTCGTGTGCTGATGACGAGCTGAGCTCGTCATGACACCAGCAAAATGGCAATTCCCAGCACAGGAGGGGGAAAACGCCTAGCAGCCAAGGTGTTAAAAACCTCACTGGCATGTCTAATTTCCTCCAAGAGAGTCATACATCATTTTTTAAAAGCTTTTCTAGGAATTGAACAAATCAGTGAAGGATTAAGTAAAAGTTCAGGTTGCCCCAAGTCCATCATAAAATATTTAATATATTTCAGCCACCTAATATCTAGGGCGTGTTCTAACTTAAGGGTGTCACTTAGGACATTCTGGTTAAATGTTGTTTTTGATGAGGTCCGGATTCGGTGCCACAGTAGAACTGATTGCACCCTTATTATATCCGGGATATATTGTAACCCCAGCTCAGTATGGCAGATATAGGTTGATGTTTAACAGTGATGATATTAAGATTTAAATCAATCCCCTTAAAAGCCGACTGTTATGGACGGAGGGATTTTTATGAATCCAATAGGAAATGCTGTTTTGGTGCAAAGAGCAAGGAATCCTTGTACCATCTCCTCTGTATCTGTGAAAAGCTGCTCCCAGTAAGTAAGTTCTGGTTGCACCCACTATGACGTATCTTACACATCAGGACTTATCAATGTGATGTGCAAGCTTGTTTGAAAGGTGAATCATCTCAAGTAGCGGCTTGATTTCTGAAAGTTATCAAATAATCTTCAGCAACTTTGTAGATGTGGTGAGAATTGCTGGAAGTAAGATAATATTATTGCCATTGTGTGCCCACACATAAATATGCTGCCAATAAGTTCTGGCCCTTATGGGCATTGGCATGGGCTACCTATCAACTATTAATCAGACTCCAACTCAAAGTAAAATTGGCATTGGGAAAATGACCTTGCACGTTCAGCAGCATGAGGTGATATGAACACTTTATAGTCTTCAGGCGGGCAGACAATAATATCGCCAGCACAGGCCTTTTAATTTAACATGCTGCTAAAAACTTTGCACCTTAATCTGGCCTCAAAGAATTGAACTTTTCATCAGGGGCGAATAGAGCACTTTCTGGTGTTTTGCAGGTCAGACAATAGTATTGCAAATGCAGGCCTGTTCATTTAACATGCTGCCTAAAACGTTGCAGTTTACCAAGGCACTAGAATCTGACTTTTCATCAGATGCCATTAGGTGTTGTGCACATAGTTTTTTTTAAGTGTTGTTTTTAGTCTTTTCTACTTCAAAATTTGCCTTTTTAACTGTTTTGATTAATTGTTTCTTGATTCGTTTTTTTGCGCTTAAGCCTATATATCACTTGTTAAAGAATTTGGGGATCTATTGTAATGATATAAATTAATAGCTCAATAAAGAACTATCTATCTACCTAAATGTCTATGCTGTCTGCATAGCACTACATCAATGACAAATTGTCTCTGCTATGAAAAAAATATCATACTTAAGAGATGGACAATCAGTTTGCATTTGTCTGCTCCATCTCATCCTGAGTCACAAACATCCTCTCTCTCTTTGCCTTGGATCCATTATTGAATTTTCTGAACTTTTGCCACCTAGACAACTCTGGATTCCATCAGGTGTTCTCCTCTTCTACTGAGATACCCACAGTTCACCTTTGCTCTGGTTTTCAATCCTAGTACAAATTTGCGCTCTCCTGAAACACTCACCAGGTACCATGCTCCGGCCACTGCCCTACCCTGGAATAACCAGTGGTTCTCTGATTCAGTGTGGTTTTGTTCCACTAGGTTCTCAGTTGTTCCACCTCGCTGGGTGGAAGCTAGCTGAGAGCCTTTTTCATCCATGGTTTACGGCCCTGCCATATGAATTGCAGAAGCTCTTTGGAATCAGGCCTGATGGAGGTTGTAGGGGGAGAGTCTGAAATAGATATAAGATTTTGGGGAGAACCGTCATTTTGACCGCAGCTGTTCTGCCCAACCATGAAATCGGATGATGTTTCCACCTTTGGATATCGGTGTGGATTTGCCTATACAGGTTGTGGTAATTAATAGCGGGAGTGGCCTATGTTGTTGATGCTAGCTGGATGGCTAGATAGGGGACAGAGGTGTGAGACCATTAAACAGGGTGCTGAGTTTTAATTCGTTCTACCATCTAGGGTGGGAGAGAGAGATTAAGTGCAACTGATTTCTTCACGTTTACTTTGAACCCTGAAGCCCTACCAAAGGATTCTAACTCTGCAAGGAAAGCATTCAAGAACTTGTCAGGATTCTCTAGTGTCACTAGGGCATTGATTGCATATAGACTGATGGTTTGTTTGTCCCCCTCAAATGGCTCTCCGAGGATGTGCTGGTTCCCTCATACTCGCTGGGTGAATGGATACATGTATAAGGCAAAAAGCAGGGGCGATAAAGGATACCCCTGATGTGTGACCATTTCTCCAACCGTTACCGTATTGCAGTTTTGGATCTGAGTCTTTATCCACTCCCCCAGGCTCAAGTGGGTCAGTCATTGTTCAAGGTAGGGCCAGTGCATCCTATCAAAGGACTTTTCTGCATCTATGGTCAGTAGCGTATATTTGCCTGATGTACAGGAAGCCTTCTGTATGATGTGAAGATCCCGCTTGGTGTTATCACTTGTCTGTCTCTGAGGGATAAAGCCCGCCTGGTCGGGATTGTATACACACAGTCTGTGAGCCAGTATTCCTGTATATAGTTTCAGGACTTTGTTTAGCAGCGATATGGGTCAAAATGAACTACAATATGTTTTATCTCTCCCTGGCTTAGGGATGACTATGATTGCGGCCTCCAGTATCGATGTCAGGATCACGCCTGACCCCAGGAATGTGTTAAAAAGCTGAGTCAGAAGTGGTGCGACCGCAGAACAAAATGTTTTGTAGAAGGCTACGGTGAAGCCTTCTGGGCCTCGGGATTTTGCTAATTTTAACTGGGAAATTGCAGCAATATCCTCCTTAATACGGTTGCCCCCATCCAAATTCTCAGCTTGGTCTGGGGTCAGCATAGTTGAGTGCACACCCTGCAGATAGCTATCTCTCTCTGCACTATCTAGCGTTTGACCTAAATAGAAGTAGTTCAGTGTTCTCCGACACAAGGTCCCCTGTTGGATCCTGGATCACCTGAACACCCCGCCTCTGTCGGCTCTCTAGTAGTTTGTGTGCTAAAAGGTGACCACATCTGTCTCCCCCTATATAGAAGGAGTGATGAAAGCGTAGGGCTGCATACTCCGACCTTTCTAGGTCGATCGCCGCTAGTTCTCATCACAGGGCCAGGAGTTGGCGCCATACCCTGGGGGCCCCTGTCCTCTGGTGGATTTGTTCTAGTTCCCATATTTGCTGGGATAGACCCTCTCTTTTCGTCTTCCTTAGTGAATCATCTGCCACGCATATCACAGTGAATTTGCCCCGGATAAAGGATTTAAACGCTTCCCACAATGTTGCTGTGCCTGTCTGGATTGTCATTGTGTAGGAGGAAGTCCCCTATTGCTTCCTAAATTTGTGTCACTACTTCAGGATGCTGTAAAAGTGTATCTCTTAGGCGTGCCACTGGCGAGAGGGGTGCTGAATAGGAGGTAGTGACAGTGTGGCCACTACCGCTGCTTGATCTGAGAGTGTTTCAGTGAGTAGCTCTCTATCCTCCAGATGTGCCTGAATGTCTTTGGAGCCGATACGGTACTCAAGCCTGGCATATGTTTTGTGTGCGTTAAAGTAAAAAATTGTTCTTACCAGCCTGGGGATGGGACTCTCTCTAGAGATCCATTGGGCCTAGCTCTCTCATCCAGGTTTGACCATCTGTGGACAAAGTGCCTGTCTGCCCATGTTGTTGGGCTGACCTGCCTATAGTACTATTGAATACCAGGTTAACATGCCCTCCCAATATTATCTTACGTTTATCCGTAGGTGTTGCGTTTGTCAGTGCTGTTCGGAGAAATTTCTCCTGTCCCTCATTCAGGACGTATATCGATCCTATAGTCAATGTCTGGCCTCCAATGTGACTCTGTACGTGAGGAGCCTCCCCCTCAATTTTGGCCTTTTTCTGCACCACTCTACCTTTAAAAGCTTGGGATACCAAAATTGCCACCCCTGCGGTTTTAGTTGGGCATGAGGAGAACAGTTGAATGGAGAATGTGCATGTCCTAAACCTGTAGCAGTCTTTTGTGAGGAGGTGGGTTTCCTGCAGGAGGCAAAAGTCTGCCTTTGTGCTTTCTACGTACAATATGATTGCTCTGTGCTTCACCGGAATATTGAGCCCCCTCACATAGAGAATGAGGATTTTAAGGCTAGTGGGTTGCATTATTTTGGCTGAATTATATGTCTAGTGAGTGAGCCATGAATGCTAGTTGTCCTGGTTGCTCTCTTCCATTTTGTATGAGGGACTCACAAGCCTCTAAGATGTGCCTTGTGGTATAATTATGTGGTGAATGGAGGACCTCTAAAATAACCCTTATAATCTCTAGAAAAATTGAGCTAGGTTAACTAATAAAATTCAGTCCGTCAGCCATTCGTGGCTGTCTGGAAAAAAAATGTGGGGTCCATGTTGTGGCCAAGTTCTCAGCTCCCACTCGGCCCGCCACCCGCCCTGGCTGCTCTGGAGGGCAACTGCCCTCTCGATCTGCTAATACATCCTCAGTCTTTGCCTGTGCAGTGAGGATGGATTCTAGTGCCTCTTGTTGTTCCCTTGCTATCTCCGCTCGGTCCGTTTTTTTCGTGATTCGTCTGCGCCCTTGTCATCGCCATCTTAGTTGCTCCTCCCCCCGAGTGGGGGACAAGGCCCTCCCTTTGTTGTTCTCCATGGGCAGTTCCACGCCCAACAAACTACAGGACTCTGAGAGGGAGCGTAGCTGTTGCAGTTTGCCGCCCCATCTAAGGATAAGTCTGAAAAGATGGCCACAGGAGTATGCAATGTCTTGTTTGCGAAAGGTGTGTGGTCACAGGGTGGAAATCCCTTAGTTTTTTTTTATGTGAGTGTGGGTAAGTCCTGATACAGTGTCAGGCTTTGATCTTTAAATGTGTTGGCCAAGATGTCTGCCTGAGGAGTCTTGTCAGGATCGGGTGGGCCCACTCTGTGAGCTCTTTCTAAATTGAGCTTAGTACCAGGAGGGTTTCTCAAGCACATGGTTGAAAAGGTCCCGTACAAAGCCAAAGATGTCGCCTCCCTCTGCTTTTGTCACCACTCCCCGTATCCAATCGTTGTTTCTACAGGACCGGTTCTCGAGGTCCTCCAGATGTGATTCCAGATATGTTGGTTTTGGAGCCAGAGGACCTCTTGCTGTAGGGCCTCCACCTCTTCGTCTCGACTGTCCCTTTTATCCTCCAGAGCTGCGATTCTTTCCCCGAGTGCATCAACATCTCTCCTTGATTCTTTAAGTTCTAGCATAAGATCTTTCTTAACTGACTGCAGGTCCTCGTGGAGCTTCATAAAGAGCGACTCTAGGAGCGCATGTGTCACAGGTTCCTCTGTGGTGCTTTCAATTTGTGCATGGGGTGTCTCCCATTTAGTGGGGCCTTCCGCTATACCGCTGCCAGAGGGGCGCGTGAGTGTGTCTTTGATCAATTGATCCTTCTTCACTAGGCTGGTAGACATCATCAGTCTCTATTTCTCGTGCATCTTTTGCCTTTGGGACGAGAGTCCCTATGCCTGTTTTCTAGGGCAGTCTGAATTTGCCCTCAGTGTGGCCCATTATAAACGTCTGTAGTGGTCTGTTGGGCTCTGCAGTGCTATGCCTGTAAAGGGCTTCAACTCTTCCGTTGTCTTCTGCCTCCTTTCCCTGAGAGCTCCGGTTCTAGTCTGCTCCCTCAGTTCAACGCTACGCCTCGCTGTTTTTAGTTGGTGCAGCTATGCTCTCTTTTGGGCACCCAGGGGAGGGGGGGGTTGCCAGGTCCAGGGGGTGCTGGGTGTGGTCTGCCGGGCCAGCTTCTTCACCGCTGCTGAGGTGCGGACCGTTTGTCTGGGTCAAGCATTTTAAGTCAAAGGAAAATCCCTGGACTGTGTGCTTTTTACTCCACAACTATTATCTCATACACATCAATCAATCACAAGTCATTCAGTTATTATTGTACGTCAGGCCAACACAGAAATATGACGTTTACAGTCTTTTTATTAAAAATCTTGTATCTCAGGTTAAAAATCAAATCAATATTTGCAACACATCAATGAAGAAAAGTTTATACATTATTATCCACTCTCATATAAAAATACATATGAATATACAATAAACCAATAAAAGATATACAATAATAAAAAAAGAAGGAAAAAGGCAAACAAGGATCACATGAGTTACACAAATAACAGTCAAACAGTTTCTTTAGAAAAACAAAGTTACTCTCAAGAACAACCCCTATAAGCTGTAGGTAAGAAGTATTCCCTACTATAGTTTTGTCATAACCCAGTATCCTCTTGTAAATATGAGACACAACATAGGAATGGTATTAAGAGATCACAGTATCCAAAATCCAGGTATATCTGTTATCTACTTGGGATCTGGCTGGGTTCTATTGTCTTATGCGTCGACACGTTTCGGTGTTGTCTGACTGATATGTGAACACCTTCTTCAGGACCGGAATGTTTGTGGGGTTCATCAATAGTACATATCCTTTTATTAAAAAGAAGGGTCAGGGTGTTAGCTTCCTTCCTAGTTTCTTTTCTTTTCTTGGACAATAAACCCGTAATGATGAGACGGGTAGATTTTCCTTTCGCGGTTCCGGGAGTCGATTAAACCCAGTTTTTTGAGCAGACGTCAGGGTCCTATTCTGCTCTTTTCTTGAATACAGTATACTTCTGGTGCTCCTATGTGTTTCGCAAAACACAACTTTTCTGCGGAAAGACGAGGTAGAGGCGTGGACCTTTCAACATTCCGAACATATCTGGTTCGCCGCCACGCAGAAGGAAATTGCCATACCTCGATGCGACGGTTTTAATTATAACAAGAAATAATTTTAAAGGTATCAAGATCAGGACACCGCACGAACGATGGGTCAATATGAAAACCACAAGGCACTCCCAAATAACAGAAACGTTGTGTTGCGAAACACATAGGAGCACCAGAAGTATACTGTATTCAAGAAAAGAGCAGAATAGGACCCTGACGTCTGCTCAAAAAACTGGGTTTAATTGACTCCCGGAACCGCGAAAGGAAAATCTACCCGTCTCATCATTACGGGTTTATTGTCCAAGAAAAGAAAAGAAACTAGGAAGGAAGCTAACACCCTGACCCTTCCTTTTAATAAAAGGATATTTACTATTGATGAACCCCATGAACATTCCGGTCCTGAAGAAGGTGTTCACATATCAGTCAGACAACACCGAAACGCGACGACGCATAAGACAATAGAAGCCAGCCAGATCCCAAGTAGATAACAGATATACCTGGATTTTGGATACTGTGATCTCTTAATACCATTCCTATGTGTGTCTCATATTTACAAGAGGATACTGGGTTATGACAAAACTATAGTAGGGAATACTTCTTAACTACAGCTTATAGGGGTTGTTCTTGAGAGTAACTTTGTTTTTCTAAAGAAACTGTTTGACTGTTATTTGTGTAACTCATGTGATCCTTGTCTGCCTTTTTCCTTCTTTTTTTATTATTGTATATCTTTTATTGGTTTATTGTATATTCATATGTATTTTTATATGAGAGTGGATAATAATGTATAAACTTTTCTTCATTGATGTATGCAAATATTGATTTGATTTTTAACCTGAGATACAAGATTTTTAATAAAAAGACTGTAAACGTCATATTTCTGTGTTGGCCTGACGTACAATAATAACTGAATGACTTGTGATTGATTGATGTGTATGAGATAATAGTTGTGGAGTAAAAAGCACACAGTCCAGGGATTTTCCTTTGACTTAAGTTGTCGATAGTACCCTGTTCCCTGGAACTCAGTAGGGTCTTCTCTTTTTGTGAAATCACGAATGTCTGAGTCAAGCAGCCCCTTTAATGGGAGTTTAGGTAGTGGGGGCCGGAGTGGGTTCCGGGGCCTTCTCTGCAAGCTCTGGGTTGCACAAGGGACCCTCTGTGCCACTTCTCCCTCGTGGCTCTGGCCCCTTGCGCATGAGGCCTTGCGCATTAGGCCTTGCTGTTGTCCCGGTCTGTTGCAAAAGAAGACTGCTATTCTTCAACCCGATCAGAGTGAGGGAGTCAGTGTGGAGCCCCACTCCCTCCCAGCAGAGTGTGTAAATGCCTTGCCTTGTGGATGCTCGTCACTGCTATGGATGCTATGGCTGATGAGGCTTGAGCTCGCCATCTTTCTCCTGGCCTCCCTCGGCATAGGCGCGAGTGCTAGGGGCGCTGTCTATTCAGCCCACAATGGGCCAGGCCAGACGAAGCCCCCGGCCGAGCTTGGCAGGCCGGGCCCCAGTATTAGCCTTCTGGAGGCCCTCCCTCACCCCTCTGGCCGGCTCAGAGTCTGCCCTCATCACCTCTAGATAAGCGCTGATCCGAAGTCACCACAGGGTGAACCACGTCTCCGCGGCCCTAATCTGGCCTTGCAGCTGGAAGCGCTCAGAAATGCGGGGCCTCTCAACCGCTCTCGAGGCCGGTCCTGTCGCCCTCTAATTGCATCAGGGTGGCTGGTTCACTGCTGCTCTTCATGGGCACTGCTTCGGCGTGAGCCGTCAGTCCTGGGGCCGGCCTCCAGCATCTCAGTCCGCAGCTGCCCATCTTTCTCAGGTTGTGTCGCTGCCGCTCTTCTGCCCGGGCTCGGGTCCTCACAGTGGGATAATTCCGCCCAGATTCGCAAGAAACTCCTGCACAGCGGTTCTGATTTCTTTTCTATCCGCTGTGTCATGTAGATGCGGCGTAGATGTTGCTTTCAGGACGGCAGCAGGCAGAAGCGTCGGAGCCAAGCGTCCTACCTCGCCGCCATCTTGGCCACGCCCCCCTGATTCTGCCTTTTAGGGGGTTTATTTGCTGACACCTTCTGCTTCTTTCACCCTCCCCATTCTTTCAATTTCTTAGCTTAGCATTAGGGAATTTTCATTGAGGCGAACCTGAAAGATTTTTGATTTGCATATGACAACCTATGTTTGTAATGCTTTGAATTATGCTGATTAGTACATTATACGATTCATTTTTATTGATGTATCTTTGATTTGAAGCTGTTAACCTCAGCCCAGAACTAAAAGTCCATCCACTTAGCCTGGGAATTGTGCAAGGAGTGAATCTTATTGTGAAGGTTACATTGAAACAAGCAAGTGCAAGAGATGAGAAGGTATTGGAAAAATAGAGTGAAGCTTTCAAAATACTCTTCCAAATTTCTGCAGAGTTCTATTATTAAGTGGAGAAAAAAGGAAAGTCAAGTTAGGTGACGGAGGAGATGGGATAGAGACAGCTGAAAAACAAAGAACACAAAATGTTGGGTAGGTTACATTAATGTGCAATTAATGCGATTGCATCCAGCAATTAATAGCAGAAAGACTTAAGAATACACCACTATGTACATTTCAAGGAAAAGACAAGAATATAAGTTTGGGAGTAGAAGAGAAAGAAATGGCATGATATCCTCGAAGAAGAGACAACAGCCAACAACAACTAAAGGGATCATTCGAATGGAAAGTAGAATATCCAAAACTGAACTTTGCAGCAAAGTGGAAACGACGGTGAGTCAGGAAAGGACTGGGAGGAACAGTAAAATGGATCAGAATTAGAAATTAAATGAAGAGAGACTAAGTCCAGGAAAATCAATAGTGGAGAGTGTAGAAAGACGCATGGGTTGGTACAGCGCATCAACTTAAGAAGCTATGTCAATCAGAATGAATATAGATGTGGTCTTGGAGTGAAAGGGAACATGGCATAAACTTTGTGACCAGGATGACTGCCTTTTTCATTGCAATGGGCAGCTTACTACCAGTATGAGATAGCAGAAGGATGAGAATGAACAAGAACGAAACCTGTTTAATTTGTATTTTTAAAACAAGATGCTTCAAGAGTTTGGACAGAAAAGGCAAGAGAAAGAATAGGGCAAAACTATAGTGGGACAGGCTGGCCTAGACATTTTGTTTTTTTTAGACGAGGAAGAATCATTTGGGACACCTAGGACATTTCTGTTGTTCTACGTAAGAACAGCATTGGCTAAGATATCAATAAACATTTACCTGTGTGCCTTACATTGAATTAGCACTAGAAATTAGCTTAAATTCTGGAAAATTAAAAACAGGTGAAATTAAACTTCAGTATATCTACTTCTGTCTACACTGACTGTGTAACTATGGGAGTAGTTAGCTAATTATGTTGATTCATTTAGTTTAAGCTCTTCTGCTAAAAGATCACATGGAGTATTTGTTTCAGGGCATTGTATTGTGCTCACCGGTTGCTTGTCACCTTCATGCCACTTTACAGCAATAGGACTGCTGTGAACGAAGATGTTTCTTGAATTTCTTGAATTCATAGGTCCATCTTGTCTTCGTTGAGATGAACCACAGTTGAACAGAATGGAAAACAGTATTCCTTGAAGCGGTGGAATCGGATGCCTCCAAATAACTGGCAAATTGGAGTCCTAACCTAAATGGTGAAGTGGGAGTGGTGCTTATGCATCAGCTAATGAGGGAGGACCATTCCAAACAAGTTAATTTCAATATCATTGCCACATAAAAGGCCTGATTCACAACGTTAAACTTACATGTTTTTTTAGTTTATGATTGTTTGCTATTCACAATGGTATTTTACTAAGAGTATCACCACTAATCCTAATTAGAATGATGAAATGAGTCAATTATTTGATAAACACACAACAATATACCCAGGTCTAAAAGGGTGGGTACAACTACAAAGATTTAGCTGGCAGTCAATGTTTCTGTCGAATCCGGGGATATATATATTTTCCTTCCTCACTTTACTTGTTTTTAATCCTGCACCCAATAGACAAGAATAAAAGTTTAAGGTCTGAGTTTTAGGTTCATTTTCGCTCACGTTTTCACATTGCACATCTCATCGAAACATTTTGTTCACATAGGGTAGGACACAAAACATCCAAAATCTCCTCGTATTTTAGAAGTTGTAGCCCACACCACAACTATTGTTGGTGTGTGAGGAGGAACCCTATGATGAAGCATGCCAGCTTATGTAGATGAGGGGTTTAGCCATTTAAAAAAAAGAAAAAATAATCCTCTTGTGGATTGGTCCTAAACACTGACTCTCTGCTAAATATTTATAGTTGTACCCACACTTTTAGACCGGGGAACATCCTTTACAACGCGGATGTTACCCCGCAGTGCAGTTACGATGTGTCTTTTACAATGCAAGTCGTAACCATGACTTGCGCTGGAGGGCGCTCTAGGCTAAGGAATAGTAGATTTACTATTCCAACACCTTCCCTTCTGTACGTAGGCTGGTGTTGGAATAGTAAATTTAACTGTTCCTAAGTCCAGCACCCCTTACAGCGCAAGTCATGGTAACGACTTGCGTTGTGAAAGACGCGTTGTAAAGTTTCTCGATGTAATACATCTCGTGGTAACAACGTACATCCTTTTAGACCTGGGTATATTGGTGTGTGTTTATTATTTCTCTGGGATCTGTATTTGCTGGTCTTTAAATTTCTCCCGGTCTTTTTGTGTTTGCATTACTTTATGTGTAATTTAATTTATATTGCACGAAAATCAACTCGGAAGGGTATCTCTGCACCATTGCCAATGTTACTGACTACCGACAACCGGGAGAGGGATTAAAACAGAGCAGTCTTTAGCATTTCCCTAAATTTAGTGTGATCAGAGCAAAGATGTATGTGGAGTGGAAGCCAACTTTGATAGACATTGCCTGTGATATAGCAGAGGAACATAATAGCACATCTTGTGGCATAGATGAATAGATAGATAGATAGATAGATAGATAGATAGATAGATAGATAGATAGATAGATAGATAGATAGATAGATAGATAGATAGATAGATAGACATTTACATATATATCTATATAATGACAATCAATTCATAATTGTAATCCTGCGTAGATCTTAATTATTATTATTGTTTTTTTAAACAATCATTATTGCTTTTTTTGTGCCTTTTGGTCATAGCAGGTACACCTTTGCATGCTGAATATCACATGATATGCATTACAATGTAAGAGTTTCCTCACATAACAGCATCCATGAACATTAAAGCTTGCCGACCCATCAATTGAATCTAAATCGAGAACTGTAAGGAAACTATAGCAAATTGTGAGTCTTCCCTGTACAATGGTTGTGAATTAATGTATTAAGGTGTGATATCTATGCATTGACAAATAGATGCTCCTTCCAGATAATGAATAATGAAAACAGCTCTTTATTCATTACATAGACCAAACTGATTCATTACTGTTAGAAAAGGGGGTCTCAGGTTGGTAGGTTGTTACCCTGTCCAATTAGGGGGCTTTTGTTCTAGTTAGGATAAAGGGGATACACTTTTAAAATAACTCCTACTCACTTCCTTGATAGTCTGGTACGTGCAGTCAGACTTATCTCAGAGGCAGTGTGTGAAGCATTTGTACATAACCAACAGTAATACAGTGAAAACATTACAAAAGGATACCACACCAGTTTTAGAAAAATATCCAATATTTTATCTCAGCAAAACATGACCAAAAATGATAAGAATCAACCATACAGTTCTTAGAAATATCAATAAGCAAAAATAGACTTAAAATACAGTTCCTTGAAGCCGATAGCTGCATCTTGGGCTATTACAGCGTAGTGAACAATAATTACAAACCGTTCTGGCTGACCATGGCGTAGTGGGTCTGTTACGGAGTTGAGTGGTCGTCCAGTGGCTCGGTGAGACCAGCGCTGCAGTGCAAAGTGATGCAGTGCTCGTCGCGGTGCTGGCAGGTCACGGTGCAAGCAGCATTGTTGTCGTTGCTGAAGCACTGTCCTCAGCTGACGAATTGGTGTCAATTACGCCAGCATCAGTAGGCCTAGACTACAGTGCGGGATGCGGGCAGTGCATCATGTGACTTACAAACGGTGCCCTCAAACTACGGTGCAAGCAGCTGCATTAATGTCAGCATGGAGCAGCATCATTTAGGATACCAGGGTGGTGGCGTGATTCAAGGCGGTGCGAACTGCGGTGCTCAAATGTCGCGATGCAAGCAGCAGCTTGGTGGTGGCGGTGAGACCAGGGTTGCGGTGCGGTGATATTTCACAACCAGGACATGTCAAACACACCAGTATGTGTCCTACCTTTCACATACACTTTACCCTGCCAATGGGGGTACCTTGGGCCTACCTGAGAGGTGCATTACATGAAAGAAAAGGGAAGGTTTATGGTCTGGCAAGTAGGTGTTCTTGCCAAGTCGGCATGGCAGTCACAACTGTGTGAGAACGCTGCAGTGGCAGGTCTGAGAACTCGTTGAAGGGCTGATTGTGTGGATGGCACAACCAGTGCTGCAGGACCACAAGCAGCATGTGATTTACAGGCCCTGGGCACACAGTGTACTGTACTAGGGATTTAAGGGTAAATTAACTAAGCCAAGTATGGAAATACCAAGCCATAAACACAATTTACAGTACTTGCCTTTATTGTATAAGGTTAATTAAAACCATTACAAAATTCCTTTTTAAAACTCAGATTCAATAAATTAAATCACAAGGATATAAATACAAAACACAAAAAGATTTAAGATTTATTTTTTTATATATTTAGGAGGCTCTGACAGTCACTTGATCTAATTACCCTTAGATTGTGTAGTCTTTCATTCTTAGCTAACAGTGAGAGCCTTCTGTGTGCAAGCTTCTTCCAATTTGTTGTCTAACAAGGTTAAGAAATTCACTAGCTTGCAGTTCAACTGGGGATGGTTAGATTTGAAGCATGCTATCACTGCTTGTGTGAATCCCATGGGTTTTAAATTCTGATTTAAGTATTCAGTCCATTTCTTGCTTTAAGAGCTACAAGTGCAGGAAAGATGTGCCATGTCTCCATTCCATTTCTGCACAGTCGACAATTAGTTGAGGCTTGCCCCCTCTGCCATGGAGGAAGATGGAAGATGGAAGGCAGTTTCCCTAATCGATGTTTGAGGAATTTTTATTTTGTGCGCCTCTAGTACCCCAATCTGAAGTAAATTTGTGGGCTAAGTGTTTTATAGCCATTGATAGTCATCCATGCATGGCTCTATTTTGGAATGTGGCTTTGTCGTTTATTAGCGAGAGGGTCCAAATGGTCCTTCATACTGCTTTTTTTGAAAGTGCATGGGTGGTTGATGTATCCCAAAGCTGGGTGAGCCCCTTAGTAGAAAGGCTACTTTTTAGATAGTTCCTGGCTGACAATTACGAACTATGCTGTAACTCCTTCCATAGTAGATGCTTTTAGTAATTTGGTGGCGCATCTCTAATTTTGTGCCAGCAAGTTTGGTACGCCCCCTGTCTTGCTAGATGTTGATTGATGAGCCCAAATTCCAGTCTCATCTGAACCGCCGAGGCATAAGTTGGTATGTTAAAAAGCATCCTGTAAGCTCTGATGATAATGCTGTCTAGAGTTTTGGAGTCTCTTCCTCTCAGAGCTTCGCTTCCCTATGAGATGGCTGGTAAAATCTTTGCTTGTGCGACCTGAAGTAGAGGAGAGAACCTGGGGCCTGTCAGCTTAGTTGTTAGTTGTTTCAGACTTGTTGCGAGGGCCAAACCTTTCCCTCTGATTGATTCAAGATGACTGGAAAATTGGCCTCCATTATCGATGGTTATGCCTATATATTTGTAGTTTGCAACAGTCTGAATTTCCTTGTTCCCCAGATGAAAAGCATGAGATTCTTTTACGGTTCTTTTTATAGACATGGTTTTAGTTTTATCAAAATTTAATTCCAGGAGGTTTTCTATCGCGTAACTCTCTAGTGCGTTCAGGAGGTACTGCAGTCCGACTTTCGTGTGGCTAATCAGGACCACATTGTCCACATATAGATATTAGTCAAGGGCTTGCTACCTATTCTTGGAGCGTGAGTATTGCATAGATTTAAGGCTTGCATCAAATCTGCCACATACAGTTTGAATAGGGTTGGTGAAAGCACACAAACCTGTTTGAGCTAATTAGTCATTGGAATACGCCTCTAAAGGTGTGTGCCATTGCCCAGTTTTACCTGCACCAAGGTTCCAGTGTGTAGTTGTATTAGCATGTGTAAGAGAGGTTTCTGAATGTTCCAGTCTGCCAGTTTTTTCCACAGCCTTGCCCGATTTATATTGTCAAATGCGACATTGAGATCTATAAATCAGAAATGCAGTGCCTGTTTGGTTGCCCTGGCCCTGTCGATAAGAAGTGACACTGGTATGATGTTGGATTCTGTTCCATTTTATTTTCAACAGAAACCTGTCTGGTTGGATGAAATAATTCCTTTATCATCGGCTCATTCTCGTAGCTTAGCTAGTAGGGTACCAGCGAAATATTTTGCCTCAATATCAAGCAATACGGTAAAACAGTAATTTATTTTGTTGCCTGTACAGTAGGAGTACTGGTACTTCAACACTGATCAGCAGTGAGAAAGTGGGCAGACACGAAACCAGCAAAAACATTTTCAAAACCAGTTGGTCAGAAAGCAAAAAGACTGGGGAAATTCGCAAAAAGATGCCAGGTCTAACAATTATTAATGGTTGTTTCCTTGTGCCAGCACCGTATATGAAACTTTGCCTTGCCTTGGTCTGAGCAGAAATATTTAGCAGAAAATGTTACGTTGGATGTGTGCCACATCCCACTAGCAACAATAACAAGCATTTGCAATGCAATCGGTCTCGCCTTTGGGACTTTATATGTATTTAGGTATTCAGCACATTAGCCTGGGTGCGGACACATCCACTGTTCTTTAACATGGAGGGAAAGTAAGCACCAAAGTGCTTGACATGCCAGGTATGGGAACACATGGAGAGAAATATTGTCTTTCAGCGGGAAATGGTATAGTCCAAAGCTCTGTTTTTAATATAAAATCAGGGCTTTCGGAGGTTAGATCACTGAAAATACAAGATTTGAAAAAAATATTATTGTCTACGGGTGCTCATGGAAGGCAATGTATATGGACTGGAATCTAGAGAATGCTAAAGTGATTCTGATATTTTACTGACCTCTGCTGGTCATTTTCTATCAAGAAAGTTAAATAAAGGCAGTTGCCAGAACATTTTTAAAAAAGAAAGTCCCTCGGCCAAAAGAAATTCTGGTATTTTACTGACCTCTGCTGGTCGTTTTCTATCAAGACAGTTAAATAGAGGCAATTGAACAGAAAAGAGTACCTACGCGGAAGCAGACAAGTCCTAGGGCTGATCTCCACAGCCCACCAAGTACATACACATATAAGTATATCTAAGTATATACTAAAGTATTTACACGAGGTCTCGAATGCTCGACCTAAAAATGTGGATTATGGAAACTTGAGCAACGTACTTCTGTGGGGCTGCCTCCCTTCCCTTTTCGACGTAGGCACCTTGCATCCATTTGTGTTACGACAGACAGAGCAGTGGACAGTTAAGTGAAAAAGCTATGTGATGTTACTTTATACTTGAGCTCTCTTGGTGACAATAGACATGTTAATGTTAATGTTAATGTTATGGGGGATTTATAAAGCGCACGGCTACTCCAAGGAGTGTCCCGGTGCTGAAAAGGACCCCCTTGAAAGAGAGAAGTTATGCAATCCAGTCCCAAGGTCAACATTTACTGATTAAACAACCAGGTCTTAAGTTGTCGCATGAAACCAAGAAGCTCCTGTTCTTGTCTAAGGGCGATGGGGAGCGAATTCCAAAGTCTTCCTACCACCACCTGGAAAATCGGCCCCCTTCCTAGACCGAAAAAATTTCGGCACCAGTAACAAATGTTGTGTGGATGACCTCAGATTCCTAGCAGGAATATAGGGGTTAATCTTCTTTCTAATGTACTGAGTCCCACTATTATGTAGGGCCTTAAAGGCCAACACCAAAGACTTAAAATGTATCCTATTCTTCACTGGGAGCCAGTGCAGAGCTTTTAGATGAATCGTCATAGGGGCCCTTGGCCTTAACTGAGAAATAGCTCTGGCGGCCGCATGTTGAACAATCTGTAAGCGGCCCAAAAGATAGTTAGGGATTCCCAAGTAAAGAGCATTTGCATAATCCAAACTGGACATAATCAGGGCTTGGACCACAATTTTCCCATGGGACAAAGGGAGGAGAGGTAGAAAGTTTCTCATCATTCTTAGAAGTCCGAAGCATGGGCCAGCAATAGATTGCACCTGCGACTTCATGGAAAGATCTTATTCAAGCAAGACTCCCAAATGTTTAACGGTGGTAACTGGACAAGCAGGGGGCGATTGATTCTGAGGCCACCAATTCCGCCATTCATCACCTGGAGTATGTCCGAAAAAGATTATTTCAGTTTTTGCGGAATTACACAATAGTTGGTTTTGTCTAAACCAATCAAAAACCTTAGTCAAACATAAATGGATAGAGTTTTCATTCAACGCTCATCTTTCTCATACGTGAACAACAATTGAGAGTCGTCAGCCTAGGTAATAACTTTTGCTCCATATTGTTCTGCGAGGTGAGCCAATGGTGCCATATAGATATTAAATACGGTTGGGCTCAAAACTGAGCCCTGCGGCACTCCCACATTCATCGGAGGAATATCTCCAGAAAAAGGGGGGGACCACACAGTTTGCTGACACTCTTCCACGAAAGAGGAGAACCACTTGAAAACCGTGCCCTCGATACCACATTCCCTCAGTCTCTGTAAAAGTCGACCACGGGGCACGGTATCAAAAGCCACCGAGATGTCCACCAGTATCAAAACTGCCTTGCCTCCTGTATCAAGGGTGGCTTTATTAGTTTCAGTGACCTCCAATAAGGCCGTTTTGATACTGTAATTAGCTCTAACACCCGATTGACTGGGATGAAGAGGATTGGAGGTGTCGATAAAATCAGAGATAACCACATCCACATACTTTTCCAATGCCTTGGCGAAAAAAGGAAGTAATGTTAGGGCCTATAGTTGCTTACCACTGTAGGGTCCGCTGAGGGTTTTTTCAAAAGAGGGAGAATTTTACCCTGTTTCCACCTCACTGGGACCCTACCTTCAGAAAGGGACAGATTGAGAACATCTTATGATAAAAAGCTCCGTGAATGTATAGATATACATATAGTTGCCCAAACATAGCAAGCAAACAACCCGTAGCTCTCATGAGAAATACACCTACATGTGAGGAAAAAAACAGTACATACTCGACCCGCTCATATGACAGGTTTCTATGTATTTGTCTGTTATCTATATGTCACGTATACTGTTAGAAATACACATTACATTTTTACACAGAGTACAAGGTATTTTGGACAGGCCTAACATATAAACGGCTAGGGAGGCCTGCTGGCGAGACATTACATACACACTGTAAAATTGCAGTTCTGTCGCTGTCAGGAAGAGCAGCAGAACACGCTGGAATTGTCAGGTGACCACTACCGAAGCTCTGCTCGTGACAATTAATGTCAAAAACACAATGCACAAAAAGTAATGTCTTAAAAATCCTCGTCATACTTTCCCAGAAGACGTTTTCTAAAAATGGTGGGGTGGGAGAAAGGGAGCAAAGAAGATGAGGAGGCATTCCTTACTTCGTGTGCAATTTGCGCGCCATAATTGAACGATCTGAGCACAGCTGCAAGCATGCTTGAGTCGCATCTAATTTACTCAAGATCAATATGGCGCACTCGGTGACCTTTAGCCTTTGGTCTCTGCAAATTGCATCTGACTTGAAATGCTCAGAGCACTCCGCTGCGCTGACAGTGCCCTCAGCGTCCAAGGGCCACGTTCAGCTGAGTGTTTAAAAGCCGGATTGGTGCCAGAAGGCGACTACATTCCTTTTAGTGTAGTCCATTTGTCTAGCGTGATCCACGGCATACCCGTCCATGCGCGCCCTATGTCATTTAAATAGCTGCTCCCTTAACATGGCTGCAGCTGAAAGGATGTTTGAAGGCATACTTGGTCAAGAAATGCTTAATTCTCTAAAGGCAGTGCTGACGTTTATTGAACGGTAATAAGGAATGTAGAGATAATTGTGTTCTTCACAAAGGTAAGCATCCGAGCAAAAAACTATACCGATATAGAAGAACGCCTACGAATGTGCGTGGATGTAATTCACAGACAGAAAGCGTAGTTTTAAATCTTGTAGTTGGCGTGGCGTAGGAGTGACAGCCCCTTTATAACAGCCGCGTAGCTAGGGGGGGGGGGGGGGGCGAGGGGAGCGGACCGCCCCAGGCGGCACCATTTTGGGGGCGGCGGCCGCGAGGGACTGGTAGCCGGTTGCGGCGGCCTTTATAATTTATTTGGGGACACTACTTTACTACTTTACAGTAGTGTCCCCAAATAAATTATAAAGGCCGCTACAACCGGCCGCCAGGGCTAGGCGCGCGGCCCGTTTAAATTGCGCAACAGTTTATAAACATGCGTATAACGAGGTGGGAACACCTATGAAGCTCAGTGCTTTAAATGGAAAAAATAAGGGGACTAGGGGATGGGGTTTGGAGGCTGGGCTAATGGGGTGGTGCTACAGCAGGAACCCGGCCAGTACACACTTTTAATTTAATTGAGATCTAATTGGTGTATAGATGTGTATAATTATACTAAAGCATTTTTGGTATATTTTGAGTATTCCTTTCCCCTTATGTACATTTCATATACACGTGGTGCAACACCTAAATCAGATATGACTTGCGCAAGATATTTTCCTTAACATTTTTTGGAAACGTTTAACTATGTTTAACACTCCTATCTAATTGCCACCTAGCAGGCATCACTCAGCCCCCACCCCCTCCAGATGGCATAGCTTTGCCTCAAAGCTCCTTACCTGCTCTAAAATGTGATTCCCTCTTTCTGGAGGTGAGCAAACTGCTGAAAGCTTGAGCCAGGATGCCTGGCTCCGGCTCAGTTCCAGGTTTTCTTGCTCACTCAAGCCCAAAATGAACTGAACTTTGACGTTGCATCTTCCTGCCAACTAAACTCTAATCTCATGTGCTTAGAATAAAGACAAAGTAGTGACCTTTAATATAATACAGGGGGGAAAGAAAGATATATCCTTCTAGACGCTGAATTGCACAAAGTGAAATCAGAAATTCTGGGATCAATCCCAGCTTCCCCACATGACCAAACCGTGTGATCCCAAATGTTTTTTCTCACCAAGCATCTCTTTTCTTCCTTAGCACATAGGATAGTATATTAAAATGCAGGAGTTCCAAATGTGTGCTGTGGAGAAGTGTGGCTCAATGGTTAGAGCGGCAGACCCTGATGCAGATGTCTAGCCCGGGACCAGGGTTCAATTCTCCGCCTCAGCGGGTCTTGGGCTCAAAATTCCACGGACCTGATAATTCTCGCCTCGGTGCCTACTCGAATCATGGGTTCACACTCTGCAACTCTGGGCAACAGCTTGCTTAATCTCCACAACGGCCCCCACAATGCAAGCGCCTTGAGACCCTTGCGGGTGAGTAGTGCTGAGTGTGCGTGGATGTAATTCACAGACAGAAAGCGTAGTTTTAAATCTTGTAGTTGGCGTGGCGTAGGAGTGACAGCGTATAACGAGGTGGGAACACCTATGACGCTCAGTGCTTTAAATGGAAAAAATAAGTGCAGATACTCGCCAAACTGAGATGTGGACTAGGGGATGGGGTTTGGAGGCTGGGCTAATGGGGTGGGGCTACAGCAGGAACCCCACATTTAATTTAATTGAGATCTAATTGGTGTATAGATGCGTATAATTATACTAAAGCATTTTTGGTATAGTTTGAGTATTCCTTTCCCCTTATGTACATTTCATATACACCTGGTGCAACACCTAAATCAGATATGACTTGCACAAGATATTTTCCTTAACATTTTTTGGAAACGTTTAACTATGTTTAACACTCTTATCTAATTGCCACCTAGCAGACATCACTCAGCCCCCACCCCCTCCAAATGACATAGCTTTTCCTCAAAGCTCCTTACCTGCTCTAAAATGTGATTCCCTCTTTCTGGAGGTGAGCAAACTGCTGAAAGCTTGAGCCAGGATGCCTGTTCCAGGTTTTCTTGCTCACTCAAGCCCAAAATGAACTGAACTTTGATGTTGCATCTTCCTGCCAACTGAACTCTAATCTCATGTGCTTAGAATAAAGACAAAATAGTGACCTTTAATATAATACAGGGGGGAAAGAAAGATATATCCTTCTAGAGGCTGAATTGCACAAAGTGAAATCAGAAATTCTGGGTCCAATCCCAGCTTCCCCACATGACCAAACCGTGTGATCCCAAATGTTTTTTCTCACCAAGAATCTCATTTCTTCCTTAGCACATAGGATAGAATTTTAAAATGCACAAGTTCCAAATGTGTGCTGTACAATCACATCTTGTGTTAGGTTTAATACATCATGATGTTGGTTCAATCATGAAAACAAAATAGGTCATATATAATATGCACATGAAAATCGCCTTGCTTCATAGTTCACTAATAGCAGTGTTGGCACGGTAGGAGCACAAACTCCTCTCAGTGCTGTAATATAAGCTTATGCATCAAGGTGAAATGCTTCCACAGGTATCAAAGTAAATGTTTATTTCAATGGCAATGTTTTCAAGGTTCGACTTATGCACGGGCTTTTAAGGTCAAGCAAGACTTTGTAGTTCGGCTTTGACTGGACACTCTGTTAATTTGTTGGTTTTCCCACATTTTGCCGAAGAGAAAACAGCCTCTAAAAAACAAAATACAATTGTGGAGAAACACTGCGAAGAAAGCAGATCTGCACTGGAGAGCCAGTGGCCTAGCACTTGCTACATGCAAACACTTTCGCGTGCGCTTTATGGGCAGAGTGTGGTAATGCAGGGCTTGTCGGGCTTGCAACTATATAGATGGTGCTGGGCACTGCAGACAACACTCACTCATGTAAGCCACATGCGGCGACATATAAGCACTCGTGCGCACAGACAGGACATTCAGTATATGTGTTTTAGAAATGCTTACGTTGGCTGACATTCACATTATTAACCTTTATTCCCACCCACTCTGCTTCTGCCTCACTATCACCACCTTCGTCCTCAGTCTGGCTCCATACAAGTGCTGCTGCACTCTGCTACGCCAGCAGGAAGTCTTCTTCTAGATTTCACGCCGAATCACGAGACACGGCTGTTAGAAACCCCTGCTCACACACCTACTGTGCTATTGATTCCAAGGAACCTAAGTAGATCCTGTATCAATAATCACAGTGTATCTCCGGCCCCCCCTCTCAAACTCTTTGCCAGTTGTGGATAAATGCATACGGACCGCTGCTCACTTAACACATTGAAAGGGTAGATTAGCACTCGATTGTCAGAGTGCTTCACCAAAGTGGACCGATTTGCCAGCTCTGTCGCGCATCTTTTTGTACATGGCCAATTTGCCCTTTTGTACCGGTACTCTCTTTGAACAAAGAGAAGTTCAGGTACTCAAGTGCAGAACATTTAGAAGTGCCAGTACTAAATACCAGTGAGTACCCGCCCGTTTAAATCACTGCTGACACTGAATACGAAAGTGAAATTATGGCTAATAACTTTAATGGTATATTTTAGGCATAACTCTGTCAAACCTAGTTCTATAAGACATAGGTGGAGCGAAATAGAACTATGGACTGAGTAGACTAGGGAACAGGCATCAGCAGAGGAAAATAACACACACCTTGCAAGTGGAGGCACATTAATAAAACCAACACCCATGGCTCTGTCCTCTTTCCTTTGTGCTTTGTGACCTCATCGACTTGCACTGGCATCCGGAAAGGATGCAGACATTCCTCTGAAGCGGAAGAGGAAGTTCAATGAGGAGGAGATTGACCTTGTAGTAAACTTTGTAGTTTACCACTCCACTGAACTTCACACACCATAAATGGAGTGGATAAGGCATCCATGTGGCAGGAGGTCACATACAGTGAAGATATTTTGGGGCTGGAGGTGCACACCATGAGAAACATTAAAAAAGATGGCAGGATTAGAGTAGACGGGTGAAGGATAAGTTTGCTGAGGTAGAAGTGGCAAAGACTACCTGCATACCACTCCTGCCTCTCACTCAGCATCATACTTGTTAGATCTGGGGGTCTCTAGTTTGCAGAAGAAGTTATCTTTGTCCAAATAGGGATCCTTGCTTCTAGTCAGGGTAAGGAGGATACACACTTTAGGTAACCCCTGCTCACCCCCTTGGTAGCTTGGCACGGGCAGACAGGCTTATCCCAAAGGCAATGTGTAAAGTATTTGTACCAACACTCACAGCATCACAGTGAAAACACCACAAATGGACACCACACCAGTTTAGAAAAATAAAGTATCTTTAGCTAAACGAAACAAGACCAAAACGACAAAAAAATCCAACATACACAGTTAAAAATGTGACTTTCAAAAGGTTTCAAGAGGTTGTATCATAGACAACTATGGATGCATCACTTTTAATCAAAGTACCTGCAGATGTGTCAAAGTTCCTAAAGCCAAACAGCCGCAGAGTCGAAAAACAAAGAGATGCAACACTCCTGAGACCTTGGGGAGGCGATGTGACAGTCCTGCTGCACACAGAGGAAGGGTTGCGTTGAATCCAGTCTGTATGGGGAGTCATGCGTCCATTTTTCGTGACAGTTCTGGTCCGCGCTGCGACTGGTCCTCTTCAGCCGCAACCCCTCGATGTGTCGATTCTTGCAGCGGGGACAGGCGCTGCGTCGGTTTTCCCAGCAGCACAGCGCTGTGTGGAAATTCTTCTCGTGCCGTGAAGATACGTGTGAAAAACAGCCATAAGAAGAGCGATGCGTCAATTTCAGTAGTTCTTTGAGTTTCTTCTTTCTTCCAGCTATCAAACAACAGCAACAACCTCCAGAGGCCCAAAGCTGGCACAGGCACCTCTTGGCAGGTTAGAACATACAGCAGCAGAGTTCAGGGGAGATGGGGGGTGAAGTATTTGTGTCACTGAGACTTCAGAACAGGAGGCCAGCACACACAGGCCCTTGGAGATCTTCTTCGAGCAGGGGACACTGCACATAGCAAAGTCCTTCTCCTTTCCATGGCAGAAACAGCAACTGCAGGCCAACCCCAGACTCACAGCAAGGGCAGAACTTTTCCTCAGTCTCTCCAGCCGTTCTCCTTGGCAAAGGATCCTCTCGAATTCCAGTAATGATCTAAAGTCTGGTGTTTGGGTCAGATACTTATACCCCAAAATGTATTTGTTCTCTTTGTGCAGGGGGCTCTGAGCCCAGTTCGCACCAGTTCTGACTTCACTTGTGCAGGATGACCACAGGAGGTGAAGGCAGCATTGTGCAAGGAAGACAGACTCCCTTCAGGTGCAAGGTAACTCTCCTCCCATCACTATGTATGCAGCCAGGGTCTATTCAGCTCAGGGCTGAGTCATCCAGGAAGGGTCAAGCACACCTCAGACCCCGCAGTGGCTGTCTATAGGGAATGATAATGGGTAAGAAGACACCTGGGCAGGGTAGATTATAACATATGTGGGCAAAACTATTTCAATTCAATCCAAAAACAATAACAATAAATCAAAAATGTATTCAAAATAGATATTTATGAAATAAAGTCATATACAAAAATATTTTTTTTATTTTGTGACATATATATATATATATATAGATAGTCAAACACATTGATCATTTGATATTAAAACAAAATGACAATCATTCAGAGTTATAATTGCACACATTAATATTGCACAATTTGATATACAGAGGTCCACGGACCCAATTAGATACAACAGATAATTCAATGATCGAATCCATGATCTCAATACAACAATATGGCAATAAATAAACAGGGTGTATGGAAACTGGCAGTATTTTGTTATTCTACGCGCATTTCGGCAATGCCTTCATCAGGGTTCCGTCCCAGAA
The DNA here is from genome assembly GCF_964263255.1 of Lissotriton vulgaris. NCBI lineage: Eukaryota > Metazoa > Chordata > Amphibia > Caudata > Salamandridae > Lissotriton > Lissotriton vulgaris. The sequence goes on along the minus strand of NC_141691.1, from coordinate 1,213,331,423 downwards.
TTCACTGAATGAAATACATAATCATAATGTTAAGTATTGAAATTGAATGCCCGCTATTTACACTAAATAAGCAAAGAAAGAAAATGAACCACGTAGGTGCCAGATGAAAAACACAGTGTTTCAATGATAACGCTTAAAATATCATAATTGTAGACTTTAAACAGAGAATGTGTGTGAATTATACATGCAAAAAATGTGAATTTATCCCAAAAAAGGTAAAAGTATTGTGCTCAACATGCAGAATTTAGCATAGATGCCTAAAACATAATACCTGGGAACTCAATACTGAGAAATTGATCTTAATTAAAGCGACCAAGGGCATAAGTATACTCCACACATCAGGTAAAACCCATATGCTGTAGGGACCCTTTTGCCCAATATCCATCATTCCCTTGCTTATCGGCAGTGTCTCAATAATTTTGTTTTATTTTTCTAAATTTGTGTTACACAGTGCCATGTGCGTTTGATCTCCTCACAGATTTTACTATAAAGAAGTTTACCATCTCTTCGATCAATACTCCGAATCTCTCAGGTATATATTGATGTGTTTTTGACACACATAGTAAAAGGCTGTTTCTATGTATCTATGTGTAGCACTCGAAATTGTCGGTGTCCTTATAGAATATCATATTTATTTCAGCCCATCTGTTAAGAAATACCTATTGTTATCACTTCTCTCCGTTAATCTACAACATACAAGGACTGTTTGGAATAGTACCAAGTCAGTCTAAACCTCAGGTATCTATAACAAGTAGGGACACATGCTATGCTTGGGTTTTCCTCATGTGTGTTTTCGTTTGGGTCTTTTTCTCATTCTGTGAAACCGGCATTACATTTTCAAATCCTTAATTAATTTCTTCCATTTCCCTCTGCCTTAGGATAAGAGTCAGTGAATTGTCTTGCTATCGTGCATCTTATAAGTGGTACTGCATGACCCTTTTTCCCTAATTAGTAGGAATCTTCTAGATATTATCCAGACCAGTTACATACAAGTATGTAGTGTTGTATTTATCCTTACTGATGAAGTCTATGCATGATCATACTTGATGAGCGTGAGGGCTTCACTGAGATACCTACATGAATACATTTTTAGGTATCTATGCTAAAATCTGCATGTTGAGCACAATACCTATGTTGTATAACATTTTAGGACCCTATTGTAATTTTCTCGATTCATGCCCTTACATAGATATAAATCACCATATCCTTATATAGGCATAAGAATCATAACCATTTTTAGACAAAGCTCATGCAGTCCAAATACGGCAGGGCCACTTTCACTAGTTCCGAAAATCTACAACGATTTCTTGGAAAACTCGGCTTCAGCAGCTAGGGACTTCCCCTTGCTCGAAAATTGACTTGTCCAAGAACTCATGGAGTTTTCAAAGAACTGAGACTCTTTGATGACGTTATTATGTCCACCTTTACGTCAAACTCAGTAACTTCAAGGTATAAATATGCCCACACTTGCCATAGCAAACACACTGTGGCTTGGAGCAGTTCGACTATCTACTTGCCGGACGCGCCCTGCTACTGCAAGTGCCGAAGGAAGCCGACCCTCCAGCAAACGCACTGAGAAAGACGCTGTCTTTTCTCCTGCCAAGAAATCCATCTCCAGTGTTTCCAAGCTACCCTTGTGGGTTGTTGGGAAATCGAGTCCTGAGCCTGACCTTCTTCATTCCAAATCAAGGTACGGAGCTGATTAGACCCTAAGAGAAAACTTGGACAGATTTTTGGCAAAGAATTCTAGATTTATGCTACACCTCAATTACTTCTTCCCTCGTACTAAGCTTAGGTTAGGTACACCAGGGTAGGTGTATTTTATAAGCACCAGTTGAGGACGTCTAGCCTCTGTTATTTATGTATGTATTTATCTATGGTTTAGGAACCATACAATGCTCTTACAGTATTATTTTATTCTACTCTTTTTACTGTATGCATTATATTTTGCAACCAGTGTTACGATTGTAGCAGTTCATTTCTTATGCTTGAGAAAGAAGACTGTTCAATAAATCCTTTTTATTGAAAACACTTGTCTCTCTATTTCTCTGCACCTCTGGTGAAACGAAGCATGCACGATTGACTGAGTGAAGTATCTATCTATTGTTTCCACAACTCTGAAGATCAGTTTAATCTTGGGGAAACAAAGTTGTCAAGTTTATGCGGTTGTCAGAAACGAAATCCCTTCTTGTGAACTCGAGAAACTAGGGTAACTCAATCGTGCTTTTCACAGAGACCCCTTTATCCCATAAAATACTTTAATGGACGTCTGGAGTGGGTTAAAGGATAAAATATCTGCCTTAAACTGAGTAGGACGAAAAATCCTATTTTATTAGTTTTTGTTTTTGTTCAGCGTTGAAGGATACAGTGTCCCAAATCATTGTGCACCTAATCGTAGTTTCCTTGAAACTTGCTCTGCAAACTTTCATTAAACAATGTTGAATAACGTCAACTACGAAGCCGGTGGAGCTGGAACTGCTCGACCAGGTTTTGATGCCACAGGGTCAATCAATCAATCAATCAAACACTTGTAAAGGGCACTGCATACCCGTGAGGGTCTCAAGGCCCTGGGGGTTATGCTACTGATCGAAAAGCCAGGCCTTGAGATGTCTTCTAAAGGCCAGCAGGTCCTGGGTCTGCTGTAGGCCGGTAAGGAGAGAGTTCCAGGTCTTGCCGGCGAGGTAGTAGAAGGATCTACCACCAGCGGTGGTTTTACGGATGTGTGGAACTATGGCGAGGGTGAGGTTGGCAGAGCGGAGGCTGCGGGTCGGGGTGTAGAAGCTGAGTTGGCCGTTGAGGCATGGTGGTCCGGCGCTGTGTAGGGCTTTGTGTGTGTGGATGAGGAGTTTGAAGGTGAACCTCTTGTTGACGGGGAGCCAATGCAGGCCTCTAAGGAGGGGTATGATGTGGCTGCGTTGAGGAGCGTCGAGGATCATTTGTGCCGAGGTGTTCTGGATGCTTTGTAGCCGTCTCAGGAGCTTGGTTGTTGTTCCTGCGTAGAGGACATTCCCGTAGTCCAGTCTGCTGGTGACGAGGGCCTCGGTGACGTTTTTTTTGTGTCAGAGGGGATCCATTTGAAGATCCTGCGGAGCATTCGGAGGGTTTTGAAGCAGGAAGCGGAGACGGCGTTGACTTGCTTGGTCATGGAGAGGGTAGAGTCGAGGATGACCTCCAGGAAAATGTAAGGGTTTAATGAAGACGACGTGGATGCTATAATCATCCCCGAAAATGTAAGAAAAACAATAGCTATAAAGCGTTTAGAAAATGGCCTATCACTGAGAGGTGGTAGGGTATTTTCGTCATAGAGGCACACAAATATCGGCAGACAGAGGTATTCTATTCATGGATTCTCTTCCAGCAAGCGAATCCAGCAACACATGTGTTCCACTTCTGCAAGATAGAGGAACCTCCAGTGGAATACGCTCCTTTCGAGAACATTGAGATTCCACTAACTTACCAAGAGCATCAGCTCTGGTTTAAAGGTGCCCCACAACATCAAAATCACATTATCAGGCTCGGTCCACTAGGTAGACCAGGAGCAACATGGCCAGTACTAGCCAGCTATACACCACATCCTGCCATTGAACAATTGACAGGTCCAGAACTATTAGATCAGCTAAAACAATTAATTAAAATCCATAGACAATTGGTACAATATGTCATGCGGACTCTAACTGTCCAACCTGCTATAAGAATTCCACAACAAACCCTTCTTCAAGGGAGCACAAACAAAATCACACCACAGACTATTCAATCAGTCATAGGTAAATTACCCACAAAAAGGAAACAAATTCCATTCTGGTTAGCTCAAAAAATTACTCAGATTGAGGCAGTATTTCCCGATAGTACACCTCATGAGAAACACAGGATTCTAACAATCTGTTTAACAAAGGGGATCGCACCACACCTGGAGGACTGTGACACTTGGGGTACAGTCTTTGCTTCAATCTACACAAAAACACATGGTGTACCGTCCATGGCGGTAATACCAGACGTCCTGAAAACAGATTAAAAATGAATACGGAGCAGAGCCTGCTTTAAATCTTGGTATGAAATTACTGAAAGATTTCAAACAGGTCTCAGATATAATATTAGCTAATATTAAATGTGAAGCAGCATCTGTGGCAATCCGTCAAAAACTAAAAGAACTTGATGTAACTGAGCAACCATATGAACTTGCCAGAATAATAGAAAATTCCTATGAAGAACTAGGAAGAGATATTTTGCGAGGGAAACCAGTAAAACCTGAACTAACAGAAAATCCTGATTTTTTTTTAATTAAAAACACTATCACCACTCCTAAAAAGAAGTGGGAAAATACTAGACAAACACTTCCTAAAGAGAAGCGTTCTCAATCCAGAGGTAGGTCTCCTCAAAAGGAACCCTCTGAAAAAAGGTATAACCTCAGACAGGGATAATTTGAGAAAATCTGATAGATATCAAGATACTGATACACGTTCCTCTCCTACCTTTCAGACTTCCTCGCAGAAATCCGAAAGAAGAGGATGATCAGAACACAAGGAAGAACGCGTGAAGTCCAAAGTCGATCAACACGTGCCGAAAAATATGAAAACTCAATTCACCAAAAAGAAGGTAGAAAGTCTTAAACTCAGACATGCCGAGGATCTTGAGGACACAACTCAAGAACGGGGAGTGGGCCCAGACAATGCTGGACAGCGCAGCAGAGGTTATCATAGCTCGCAAGATCCTGAAGGATCTTCTGGAGACAGTGGACCTGAATGAATGCATTCAGGTTGAAACTGCAGATACTAGGGTTAGTGTACCACATAAGTTATATGAAGTCACACTCCGAATAGAGGGGAAATAACTAGAAAAATAAAAGCACTCTTTTGAGAAAAACTATCTAAGGGTTATGACATTCTTCTGGCTGAAAAAGACAGGCCACCTGAATTTGTCAGGAAGTGCCCACATGGCGAAGAGATCATTATGCCAGCCTTCTCAAATCATATTCCTATTCATAAAAAATACACCTATGCCAGAAAATGGGCTATGGCCCAGGCTCCTGCATTATATAAAAATCATGAGGGATGGGATGAGGATTCTCCTCACCACAAAATCCAGTTAAAATCAACCAACTGCTCAGATGCAGTATCCAGGTGAACAAGAATCAAAGAAACAGGTCAGGGAGATCCTAGATCAACTTGAATACCAAAGGGTGATTGAAACATGCACCTCGTCAATGAACAATACTTTGTTTCCTGTCTCCAAACCAGACAGCACATATCATCTAGTTTTGGACTACAGACATTTAAACTCTTGTTGTAAAACATTTGCACTACAAAATGCACACAGTGCAGCACTGATGAATACCATTGTGCGCAAAAAATATAAAATGACATTAGATATTTTAAACAGTTTCTTCTGTCAAAACATTGCACCCGAAAGCAGGTATTTGACCACTTTCTCAATTATGAGGACACAACAACACTTTTGTCGTCTCCCCCAGGGATTCAAGAACAGTCCTAGGTTATTTTCAGCCAGAGTAACAGAGTTACTACAATCGTACGATGATGAGGCAGTGTCTTATATCGATGACATCTATCTTACAGATGATGACTTGGACAGGCACTTGACCAGTGTGAACACCATAATACTTGGATTTGCCTCTAAAGGGTATAAATTCAACTTTAAAAGATCAAGTATTGCCAACCTCAACATCCTATTCTTAGGATTTGAACTTTCAAGTGAAGGCAAAAGCCTGGCAGCAAACTTTTTAGAAAAATGTGCGCTTCCCCCAACCTCCAAAAACACGGAAAAACTTGCAGTCAGTTCTAGGATTCCTGAATTTCAGAAGAACTTACATTCTAAATTATGCAGAAAGGGTTAAACCTCTCTACAAATTAATCAAACCTGATATCAAACCTACTAGTTGGACTCAAAAACACACAGAAATGTTACGTTCAGTACAAACGGACATGTTGGCAACAACACATTTACAAACAATCGTAAATGAACGCAACCTTGTAATACGAATCATCCCATGGAGATGCGGATTCACATACCTAACCTTTAATGAAGGTGAAAAGGTACCAATAGCTTACAAATCACACTTGTACACACAAGCTGAACTGAAATTCACTTCAACAGAAAACATTCTGACAGCAGTTCAGACTGCGGTAGCAAAAGAGAGAGCCCTGGCACAGGGTAAACGCATAAAAGTCTTTACTCCTGTACCTGCCTTACAGGCAGTGACGAAAGCAAGCATTACTAATGCAAAAGCTCTACATCCGAGATGGATACAATGGCTTAATTCTCTTGCTGCAACAGACGTTGAATACGTTTTTGACCCTTACTTAAAGACACAAGATTTTCTCCAATATGAACAAGAATGTCCTCTGCCCACTGAGATTCTGCCTCTAGAACATTACGGCTGTATAATATACACAGACGGATCAGAACAGCCCGCAATTGGGAGTAAACAAGCTTATAGTGCTTTGTGCGTGATTGTTAAAGGTCGCTGCTTCGATGGTAAATTCAGACCTATGGTCACAAAAACTCAATCTCTCGGAGACTGTACAACTCAGCGAGCTAAACTACAGGCTTTCAAGATGGCACTTGAAAATACCGATCGCGAATTGCCCACACTCATAGTGTGCGATTCGTATTACTGCATCAAGTCTTATAATGAATATCTGCAGAACTGGGTTCAAAATGGATTTAAAGACGCAAAAGGTGGCACAATCAAGCATAAAATGCTTTGGGAATAAGTAGTTCTTTTGCAGAAAGAACTACAAAAGACTCACGCGATCCATACACTGAGTCATCTGCGTGATGGCGTTCACGTTGAAGGGAATTCATTGGCTGATGAAGCCGCGAAGGCAGCAGTGCAAAAGGCTTCTGTAGCTGCAATCACTCGTTCAAAAACAAAAATAGATAGCGAAATAATGCAAGCTGTCACTGCTACAATAAAAGACAGTACCAAAAGGCTTTACACTCAAGTACTCATATATAACTGATGCAAATAATGTTACGTTTGCTCGAATCCCTGGAGTGGGGGATAGAGTAATCCCAAACATGGAACACAGTTTAGGCCTAATCTTAGCAGCACATGAAGGGATTGCTTCTGCACACGCAGGTGTTTCTGCTACAGTATCATCATTAAAACAAAGATACTGGTGGCCACGCATGAGGAAACAAACCAGAAACTATGTTCTGGAATGTGAAATTTGCCAAAAAATGAAAGTTTCAACAGTGAAACGTCCTGCACAAACGCCCCTGTTAATTTCTGCTAAACCATTAGCATGTGTGTTATCTGGACCATTGTGGTCCCCTACAAAGGGATGGTAACTATAAATACATCATGGTTGCAGTAGATGCATGCTCAAGATTCATTTGGATGTGGCCTCGGTGCTCGGCTGACGCCCAAACTGTTATAAAAGATTTGCGAGTCTTTATCGGCACATACGCAATCGGCACGTTAAATTCTGACCAGGGTCCTGCTTTTAGCTCTCGGGCTTATAAGGAGGCCATGGCCAGTTTGGGCGTTGCATTGCAGTTTTTGAGTCCATTCCATCCTGAGGTAAATTCAGTTGTGGAAAGAAAAAACCATGACATAAAGCAATCTATAACAGCTAGGTTTTTAAGTCCGGGTGACAGGAGGGTCAAACATCTAATAAGTGTCCAAAGTAGTCTTAATAACCTGCCAAAAAATTCTCTGGGTGGAATCGCTCCATATGAAATCCTTTTTGGTACTAGAATGTTGGTTGAAGAGACCTTGATCGTCATACTTCAGTGGTGGAACAAAAACCCTTTGATATCAAAGATCGTTTGGCTGTTTTACAGGACTTAAATGAAACAAGAAGAAGTCTAAGCAACACCATACAAAAGCCAACGACCACTGAAGAAAAACCACCTGTCCCAGCAAGACCGGTCTGGATTCCAAAGATTGGGGATCTGGTCAGAGAGAAAATAGCGGATAAGAAGGAATTTGGGCATTCTTACAGAAAACCAGGACCTGTACTAGCAGTCCAAGGATCAAGAACACTGTCACTGCCGCCCCTTTCTGGAAGAAAGGTGAACTGGTCTGTATCAATTGACCTGGTAAAACCACATCATGTGGCCGATAATAAGTAGTAGGTGCAGTGGACTCCCAAGATGTAGCAGACGACCAAATCTTGCTACTATTCAAGAGGTTCAAACTGAAAGACTCATCACCTTTGAAGATTCTGAAGTGAAAAAAGAAGGACTGCAATAAAGCCATGGAACTTGTGCCCCTTGAAACCCAAATAACAAATCGTCAAGAAACTCCCGTCTACAATGATGTAGCATCTGACTATACAAACATGTCAAGGGAACAAGCAGCTCCAGTGATTTCAAATAAACTGGATGCAATACCAACTATTGACAGAACTGCCTCTGGCTATTTCATCAACTTTGATACCTTTTCTGAGGATCCCAGTGAACCTGAAACAACGCCAACAAACAAAACTTTCAAGGAACAATTAACGGAACTTGGTCACCAGCTTGCAAATACATATCTGGTTTCACCATGGGTGGAATTTTGGGTTGGTTTAGGTGTATTTTATCTCCTACTATGGCTCATTCTTGTTTTAAGTTTGGGAAAGCTGATAGCTGGAAAACATATTAAAATGGACACAGCAAGTAAGAACATCAACTTGCTCCTGAAACCACACAAATCATCTCATCGTGAACAACGAGACCTGTCATCAGTGAACATCACAGCCGTTCCTGTACCTGGTGGTATAGCTTGGGATAGAACTGATTATTACATTTATGGCCCTGTTGAGCTGCTGAAGATTCAACATCAATTTAAGGTTTCCTTTGGTGATTTTGTTTCACCTAGTACATTTTCTGATGATTGGGACTTTGAGACTGTTAATAACATGATGGCAGACTTAGAAATGTCAGCAAAATCTGCAAAACATGAATACTTAGAAGAATAATCAAAGTATTAAGAAATGTATTGTTTTAATCATTTTGGTCATCATTATTTGCACAAATCTGCAAACCCTAGAAATGTTTTAACTTATAATCAATGGGAACATTGTCCGACACCTCCAAAAGGTAGCTCTAAAACATTCTATAGAAAATTTCCATACTTTACAGGTTTTAATGTCACAAACCCAGAAAGCTTTTACTTTAAAAATGTTAATAAGACAGGCATGAAAAGTATGTTGACAAATACCAAACAGATTTATTCTGCGGCCTTTTATGCTCAATTGTCCACATTAGGCTTTGACTTTTGGAAAGACAACATTGAGAAAAAAACTGTTTGGGGCAAAAAAGACTGGCAGGTACAAGGTTTAGAAGCATTATTCAGAGCCTGCATCATCCCAGAACAAATTCTGTTCTTAAATGAAACTGTTCAACAGACATCTTGTCTTGGCCTGGCTAAGATAAAAGATTTAAACAAACCGTCCATACCTAAGCCCACACCTGATAGTAATGGAACTACAGATGTGGAGGTAGACGTAAATTATATTTTACAACAAAACAGAAGTAATCCTGAATGGAAAAAATTGTTTATCTGGCCCACAGACACGAATAACTGTCAAGATAGATTCCTGAACAAGACACAAGGGTTTACAAAAACTCGGCCAGATCCAAGATATGTCCAGAGACAACATCCAGGGATAATAACAACTCACAGTGTAGGAAAACTGTGCCTTGAATGGCTACAAAAATCCACACTCCCAGATATAAAACAACACTTAACTTTACTTAAAGATGGCGTTGACTTACGAGAATTCTTACTTGGACCTCACAAACCACGTCATATACACTGGTATATACGCTCCTTACAATGAAGCTAGGAAAGTCACGCAAATGGAAACAGCTGAACGAATACGAGAAATTGATCATATTAATTTAGAGAAAGCATTCTCTGTGGTTGATAATGGGTTAACAACTCTGTCGTCCAGAATTTATTCCTTGGACAGCATTGTATCCTCTGCCATTGACATAATGGAACAGGACTTGCTAATGTTACAACATGGCCAGTCTCAATTACGTTCTATAATGCTGTTAGGCTGGACGTTACAAAACCTTTGTTCTGGCTATGTGCATTAGCGTCAAATCAACACCACGTCATTGTTTACTGTATTTAACCTTACAGATAAACAAATCTCTTTGGCACAGAGGGGAGCAGACTATACGGCGCTGAACATAGAAAAACTGGAGAGATTACCATTGACCGTTTCTGAGAAACCATCAGTTAAATGAATAATACATGGCACCATCACAATACCAGTGACGATATTCCAGTGTCAATATTGCTTAAAACACATACCAGCAGGCCTGTATGAAAGGTTGTTTAAGGAATACATAAAGTCGACCTAAGATTTACCATACATACACAAATGTTGGAGTGGGGAAAAGGAGGTATTTCTTAGTGGTAGAAACTGTAAAACCACATTATGCAGTACACTTCTGTGTCAAGGCATTCATTTACATGGAGCCTGGGGGGTTCTTCAAACAACTTATCATGCCACCTGCAGTGTTTCCGGCAGCAGTGATAGATCCACTACTTTTTAGAGGCTTTCCAATAGAAGCTACATAATGCTGAATGATCACAGCTGTTGTGGAATGATGCCAGGGACAGACTATCTGGTTAATGTGTCAGCCAGGGTCAGTTGTTCTATGCAAGTATTGTTCCCAAAAACTAAGACAGACGGGGAGTCGCCACTATGGCCTTCACTGAACATCTCTTCTATAAGAATTGATCTTTAAGCAAAATGAAAGCCATTCTTTTACAAAAAACTGTGCCACTGACCTCGTCCAGAGAGACGTATGATCTGCAAGTTGCAAGGTCCTCTGCAGAGATACATGCATTATTATCAACAAACTGCCCCATACATTTCGCAGAAATGTTAGGTCGTATCTTAAACATGTCTGATACCAGCAGTATTGTACATGTATTTAAGACGATTTTTTCAGGACTGTTAGCACCATTTGAAGCAGTCCTGAGTATTTTTCCTAACTTCGTGCACTCTATGTTCGGTGGCCTGCCTCTCATCTTGGGACTCGTAGCAGGGATCCTCTTTTTATTCCTCCAGCTCCGTAATGGCAAGTCCGGCCACCAGCGATACCCAAATTACAATGGAGAATGCTCTTCTGGCAATGGTGTATCCTGAAAGAATAACACAGATCCTTGGCTTGGCTTGTTTGAGAGATCTGAATAACACATGGATCCTGTCATTCAGACCAATCTGGCAGTATTGCATCTTACCTGTTCTACGATGCCTGCTTTGTGGAGAGGAATGCGTGTTGGATATCTGTCTAACACTTCCATCAGCAATGCTAACAGATGTTGGCGCTTTTTTCTGGGTCGGGTAACGGCTCGTGTATTGTGTTGCCCCCATCGGCTACCAATCCTGATGACGCATTCATTGAGATCTCACCAGTAATTTCAGCTGAAGGTGAGATACGCGGACCAACAGGCACATAGGTACCATCTGCTGAGAACATTGCTAATGCAACTGATGCTGACGGTGATGTTTCACATCTATGTACAATTGACCTCTTAATGAAGTGGTTTAACTCTCATCTACTGTGGTAGATGATTTCTTTGCCAGCCTAGACGACTTAATACCTTTTGAAGTTAGCACACAGCGTTCTTTGAAATCTGAAGTTCGACCTTCACTTTTTTCAAAACAAAAAAACTTCTAACTTTGGAACTCTATTTTTTTCCTCTACGTATTGATTTGACTTTTTTCCAAAACACAATGAACTTTGGCACAAAAGCAATCTGCTTAAAGTAGAACTATTCTTAGAGAATAAGAATTCTTTGAATACTTCCTAGGAACAATATTGACCTAATACGCAAACCGAAACAGAAACAGTTTGTATATTCTGCTATGGGATGGTCTCAACTTTTTCTTCTGTAACTAAGAGCCATTTCATAAATGTAATTTTCGTGATTCATTCGGTTAGCATTGCTAATATCATATCATATGCTTCCAATGAAATCATTGCTTTTAAATGCGTTCTGTACAAATGCTCATTTTATGTGTACAACCATTTTCAAATGCATTATATGTATTTTTGGGTGGGATTGTAAACACATGCTCTAGATTATATATTTTAGTGCTTGAACTTAGTTGAACATGATAACGTGGAGTGGGTGTTGTATAACATTTTAGGACCCTATTGTAAATCACCATATTCTTATATAGGCATAAGAATCATAACCATATTTAGACATAGCTCATGCAGTCAAAATACGGCAGGGCTACTTCCACTAGTTCCGAAAATCTACAACGATTTCTTGGAAAACTCAGCTTCAGCAGCTAGGGACTTCCCCTTGCTCGAAAACTGCCTTGTCCAAGAACTCATGGAGTTTTCAAAGAACTGAGACTCTTTGATGACGTTATTATGTCCACCTTTACATCCAACTCGGTACCTTCAAGGTATAAATATGCCCACACTTGCCATAGCAAACACATGGTGGTTTGGAGCAGTTCGACTATCTACTTTCCCGACGCGCCCTGCTACTGCAAGTGCCGAAGGAAGCCGACCCTCCAGCAGAGGTACTGAGAAAGAATCTGTCTTTTCTCCTTGCGAGAAATCCATCTCAAGTGTTTCCAAGCTATACTTGCTTGTTGGTGGAAAATCGAGTCCTAAGCCTGACTTTCTTCATTCCAAATCACGGTATGGAGCTGATTTGACCTTAAGAGAAATCTTGGACAGATTCTTGGCAAAGAATACTAGATTTATGCTACACCTCACTTACTTCTTCCCTCGTACTAAGCTTAGGTTCGGTACACCGGGGTAGGCGTATTTTAGAAGCACCAGTTGAGTACTTTTAGCCTCCGTTAATTATGTATGTATTTATCTATGGTTTAGGAACCATACAATGCTCTTACAGTATTATTTTATTCTACTCTTTTTACTGTATGCATTATATCTTGCAACCAGTGTTACGATTGTAGCAGTTCTTTTGTTATGCTTGATAAAGAAGACTGTGCAATAAATCCTTTTTATTGAAAACGCCTGTCTCTCTATTTCTCTGCACCTCTGGTGAAACAAAGCATGCACGATTGACTGAGTCAAATATCTATCTATTGTTTCCACGACTCTGAAGATCAGTTTTATTTGGGTAAACAAAGTTGTCATGTTTATGCAGTTGTCTGAAACTAAATCCCTTCTTGTGAACTCGAGAAAGTTTCTAGTGACCTCTGAGCTAGCTGAAAGGGTAGAGAGGCCTTCAAGGGATATATTTCATAGGAGAGATGAGTTGTTCAATATGCTTGTGGGATAAAGTTAAATACCCAATAAATCAATCAAATAATTCAATACACACAATCAGTTTTGGAAAACACATAAAGACATGTAGACATAAAAGCAACAAAGCAACAAAGCACAAGGGTGTATCAAAAAAAGAATTTTATCAAGGATTTCATTAGGTCAGCAGTAAATCAAAAAAGCAGGTCAGGAGATGCTGATAAGAATAGCATAGTGGCAAATAATCAATAATGCAGCAAAACCTAGAAAAGACATCTATCTCAAAACAAGAAGTGAGTCAAACACTGTAGAGATAAGATGTAGGTCGACGTTTCGGTCTCTCTACAACATAATTATCGAGACCATCTTCAGGACTGTAGTCATTAAAACACTGCTGTAAGCTGTGCTGTAATCTGTAACATAAATATTAACAAATTACAAGTCTATTCTATTTAAAAACCATTACTCCATGCACCCAAGTGACAAACCTAACTACGAAAAAACGTGACTTAAGCAAACTAAACATAGCTGACAATATGAACACATTTGGACTACAAGAATACATAACTCACTTAGAATGGACAGACACTATGTATAGGATACAAAACTAAACAATATATATCTACATTGTGACATTTTCAAAAGAACATACATTGAGCAGAATTCATAATTAGTGATGAGCTCACATTTTCAAACTTATTATAGAGACCAGTGAAGAGCCTATCTTTATGTTGGGGTAATGAATACCAACAAATAGAGTGTAAGTTGCACAATTAATAAAATGATCCAATATTCAAGTCTTGGCTTGTACATCACAAGTATGTCGCTATCTTACTTTAACAAGCCTAAAGAGATAAGGTTATAGTAGCTAGGACAGATCCATTACGTGCAGTGATTATCAATCAATGTAGATGTTTCACAAACGTACCTAGATTAAATGGGTTACCACAATGTTGGTCTCAAGTTGAAATTGCGCGTAGGACACCAAACGGATGCCTGCATAAAGAACCACGTGCTTAATATACATATCGTGGCAGAGAGATACAAAAGATGGCACATAGTATGGAGAAATTACCCACTAGAGGAAATGCGTCCAACTGAAAAACGCGGCTCAAAGATAATTCGATTCTGGATGACAGGTGGCTCAGCAAATGAAGTCTGAATACATAAGGAGAACAACTATCAATATAGTGTAATTCTGAAAGTTATGTTAGTTATTTCTAACCTTGATTAAACCCACCTCTATAACATGGAAGGTGTGGACCGTGGATCCTTTTTAGCGTTTAAAATATGTGCACATCGAGATTCAATCTACAAAGAAAGGGACCTGCTTAGTCAAGTATGAGCATTGGAGAACGGTTTAGAACTAAATAAAACGCTCCAAAGGGCATAACTACCTTGTGAGTAGACGCAAATATCCAGTTGTCATTACTGGGCGATTTTACAGTCTCTTTGCGTGGTTTTCTGTAAAAATCAAAATATACCAAAAGCTCAGTATCACGGTCTGTGGAGAGACCTAAATGAGCGATTTAACACAAGCCTTAACTAGCGCATGGAGCTTACCTGGAATTTGAAAACACGGGTCAAAATCTATTCGACAGGAAACACGGGGAAAGCCGAGTTAGCCGCGAGCAGTAAACCTCCCTATTTGAAGCTTGGTTTGGAGCGCGAAGTAGGACTACGCGCATGTCTGTTATTACCTAAATTTGTAAGCGCCATCTTGGAAAGGGTAATATACGAGGGGCTTGAATTTGTAACTAAACCAAGTGTTATAACCTTTAAAAAGTATTATCGAATGTTAGGGTAAAGTCCTTAGGGTCAGGCGTTTTTTATATGACCTAATTAAGGTGCCAGTTATTTACACATACACACGAAGAATAAAAAGTTTGAAAGTGTTGCAGATTATACTTTTCAATGTATATACTGCAGGATAAAAATGAGAAGATATCTGACAGATAGGTTGGTGAAACATCGACATTTTAACATTCATGAAGGCACAATCTCAATAAACATGTCAAAAGGAATTATCTGCGTATTTTTAGAGTTAGAGAGGTAAACATGACAGACACCAGAACTGCATGTTAGGTTTAAGCAAATTGTCTAAGATAGGACAGCAAGAGCATGCCATTCTGTGGCGGAATTCAAACCCCTTCTGACAGTATCAGTCAGGCAGATTAGTTTCCCTTCTCTTAATGAGAGGATTCTATCGACATTGTTCTGGCGTGCATTAGGTCGAATGACTTCTAACACCCACCAAAGCATGTCGGTTTCTTTATGCTTCATTCGCAGATAATGTTCGACCAGTGGGGCATTCTCCTTCTTACATCGAATCCGTGATTGATGTTGCAAGATACGTTTTTTGATAGGCTGTATCGTTTTGCCTAAATAATGCAATGAGCAGGGGCATTGAATACAATATACCACATTGGAATTAATTGCATCAAATTTTGTGCCAAGTACTTTTCCAACTGCAACACCACCAATGTGGTATATTGTATTCAATGCCCCTGCTCATTGCATTATTTAGGCAAAACGATACAGCCTATCAAAAAACGTATCTTGCAACATCAATCACGGATTCGATGTAAGAAGGAGAATGCCCCACTGGTCGAACATTATCTGCGAATGGGGCATAAAGAAACCGACATGCTTTGGTGGGTGTTAGAAGTCATTCGACCTAATGCACGCCAGAACAATGTCGATAGAATCCTCTCATTAAGAGAAGGGAAACTAATCTGCCTGACTGATACTGTCAGAAGGGGTTTGAATTCCGCCACAGAATGGCATGCTCTTGCTGTCCTATCTTAGACAATTTGCTTAAACCTAACATGCAGTTCTGGTGTCTGTCATGTTTACCTCTCTAACTCTAAAAATACGCAGATAATTCCTTTTGACATGTTTATTGAGATTGTGCCTTCATGAATGTTAAAATGTCGATGTTTCACCAACCTATCTGTCAGATATCTTCTCATTTTTATCCTGCAGTATATACATTGAAAAGTATAATCTGCAACACTTTCAAACTTTTTATTCTTCGTGTGTATGTGTAAATAACTGGCACCTTAATTAGGTCATATAAAAAACGCCTGACCCTAAGGACTTTACCCTAACATTCGATAATACTTTTTAAAGGTTATAACACTTGGTTTAGTTACAAATTCAAGCCCCTCGTATATTACCCTTTCCAAGATGGCGCTTACAAATTTAGGTAATAACAGACATGCGCGTAGTCCTACTTCGCGCTCCAAACCAAGCTTCAAATAGGGAGGTTTACTGCTCGCGGCTAACTCGGCTTTCCCCGTGTTTCCTGTCGAATAGATTTTGACCCGTGTTTTCAAATTCCAGGTAAGCTCCATGCGCTAGTTAAGGCTTGTGTTAAATCGCTCATTTAGGTCTCTCCACAGACCGTGATACTGAGCTTTTGGTATATTTTGATTTTTACAGAAAACCACGCAAAGAGACTGTAAAATCGCCCAGTAATGACAACTGGATATTTGCGTCTACTCACAAGGTAGTTATGCCCTTTGGAGCGTTTTATTTAGTTCTAAACCGTTCTCCAATGCTCATACTTGACTAAGCAGGTCCCTTTCTTTGTAGATTGAATCTCGATGTGCACATATTTTAAACGCTAAAAAGGATCCACGGTCCACACCTTCCATGTTATAGAGGTGGGTTTAATCAAGGTTAGAAATAACTAACATAACTTTCAGAATTACACTATATTGATAGTTGTTCTCCTTATGTATTCAGACTTCATTTGCTGAGCCACCTGTCATCCAGAATCGAATTATCTTTGAGCCGCGTTTTTCAGTTGGACGCATTTCCTCTAGTGGGTAATTTCTCCATACTATGTGCCATCTTTTGTATCTCTCTGCCACGATATGTATATTAAGCACGTGGTTCTTTATGCAGGCATCCGTTTGGTGTCCTACGCGCAATTTCAACTTGAGACCAACATTGTGGTAACCCATTTAATCTAGGTACGTTTGTGAAACATCTACATTGATTGATAATCACTGCACGTAATGGATCTGTCCTAGCTACTATAACCTTATCTCTTTAGGCTTGTTAAAGTAAGATAGCGACATACTTGTGATGTACAAGCCAAGACTTGAATATTGGATCATTTTATTAATTGTGCAACTTACACTCTATTTGTTGGTATTCATTACCCCAACATAAAGATAGGCTCTTCACTGGTCTCTATAATAAGTTTGAAAATGTGAGCTCATCACTAATTATGAATTCTGCTCAATGTATGTTCTTTTGAAAATGTCACAATGTAGATATATATTGTTTAGTTTTGTATCCTATACATAGTGTCTGTCCATTCTAAGTGAGTTATGTATTCTTGTAGACCAAATGTGTTCATATTGTCAGCTATGTTTAGTTTGCTTAAGTCACGTTTTTTCGTAGTTAGGTTTGTCACTTGGGTGCATGGAGTAATGGTTTTTAAATAGAATAGACTTGTAATTTGTTAATATTTATGTTACAGATTACAGCACAGCTTACAGCAGTGTTTTAATGACTACAGTCCTGAAGATGGTCTCGATAATTATGTTGTAGAGAGACCGAAACGTCGACCTACATCTTATCTCTACAGTGTTTGACTCACTTCTTGTTTTGAGATAGATGTCTTTTCTAGGTTTTGCTGCATTATTGATTATTTGCCACTATGCTATTCTTATCAGCATCTCCTGACCTGCTTTTTTGATTTACTGCTGACCTAATGAAATCCTTGATAAAATTCTTTTTTTGATACACCCTTGTGCTTTGTTGCTTTGTTGCTTTTATGTCTACATGTCTTTATGTGTTTTCCAAAACTGATTGTGTGTATTGAATTATTTGATTGATTTATTGGGTATTTAACTTTATCCCACAAGCATATTGAACAACTCATCTCTCCTATGAAATATATCCCTTGAAGGCCTCTCTACCCTTTCATTTAACTACCCAAGCCCTCAAGGGTCTAACTGGGTTCCTCACCCCCTGCTAACCACTCTGAGCTAGCTGGCACTCACAACTAAGTCTAATATATTCGATAGAGACCTAGTAGACATAAGTCCTTCGTCACATCTATAGGATACATTATTCCAATGCAGGAACTACACTACACCTTTACTTTTTTTGGATAAATTCACATTTTCTGCATGTATAATTCACACACATTCTCTTTTTAATGCCTATAAGTATGATATTTTAAGCGTTAACAGTGAAACACAGCGTGTTTCATCTGGCACCTATGTGGTTCATTTTCTTTCTTTGCTTATTTAGTATAAATAGCAGGAATCAAATTTCAATACTTAACTTTGTGATTATGTGTTTCATTCAGTGAATTCTGAGATGGAACCCTGATGCAGCCATTGTTGAAACGCGCGTAGAATAACAACATACCGCCAGTTTCCATACACCGTGTTTATTTATTCCCATATTGTTGTATTGAGATCATGGATTCGATCATTGAATTATCTGTTGTATCTAACTGGGTCCTTGGACCTCTGTATATCAAATTGTGCAATATTAATTTGTGCAATTATGACACTGAATGATTGTCATATTGTTTTTAATATCAAATGATCAATGTATTTGATTATCAATACATATATATATATTCAAAACTAAAACGCCCTTGCGCTCAAGTGGGGCACTCAACGCTTTCCTCACAGTGTTTACCTCATGCAGCCCGCTCTCTGTTAGCTTAAAACTCCATTCCTGCACGACGCGTTTCGAGGCACCACGCCTCTTAGTCATGAGCTTAGGCACAGAGACACAGATAACATCACCTGTTTGCTACTTAATTTATTTAGTGAAGCTGCCTTTAGTGGACGTGGCTGACAGTAGTTTTCTGCCGGCATGCTGGTAATCGTAGTCCATCAGGTGAGTTCTTAGTGATTGCCTATAGTAGGCTCCGTTCCTCTGTTTCAATATTAAAAGCATTAATGTCCTTTAGTAGGAAAGGGCTTCCTCAGTGTGGGCTTGTTTTTTGCATCTGGACAGCCTGCTTCACACGGACGGAACATTACCCTCCACAGCCTTTCCAAAGTCCTGAAATGGTGCTCCTCTTGTTATCGCGGCTCGGGCAGCCACGTTCCAATGTTAGAAAACCAAAACACCCTTGCGCTCAAGTGGGGCACTCGACGCTGTCCTCACAGTGTTTACTTCATGCAGCCCGCTCTCTGTCAGCCCAAAACTGCATTCATGCTCGACCCGTATCCAGGCACCACGCCTCTTAGTCCTGAGCTTAGGTACAGAGGCACAGATAATATCACCTGTTTGCTACTTAATTTATTTAGTGAAGACGCCTTTAGTGGACGTGGCTGACAGTAGTTTTCTGCCGGCATGCTGGTAATCGTAGTCCATCAGGTGAGTTCTTAGTGATTGCCTATAGTAGGCTCCGTTCCTCTGTATCAATATTAAAAGCATTAATGTCCTTTAGTAGGAAAGGGCTTCCTCAGTTCGGGGCTTGTTTTTCGCATCTGGACAGCGTGCTTCACACGGAGGGAACATTACCCTCCACAGCCTTTCCAAACTCCGGAAATGGTGCTCCTTTGTTATCGCGGCTAGGGCAGCCACGTTCCAATGTTCAAAACCAAAACCCCTTGCGCTCAAGTGGGGCACTCGACGCTGTCCTCACAGTGTTTACCTCATGCAGCCCACTCTCTGTCAGCCCAAAACTGCATTCATGCTCGACGCGTTTCGAGGCACCACGCCTCTTAGTCATGAGCTTAGGTACAGAGGCACAGATAACATCACCTGTTTGCTACTTAATTTATTTAGTGAAGCCGCCTTTAGTGGACGTGGCTGACAGTAGTTTTCTGTCGGCATGCTGGTAATCGTATTCCATCAGGTGAGTTCTTAGTGATTACCTATAGTAGGCTCCGTCCCTCTGTATTAATATTAAAAGCATTAATGTCCTTTAGTAGGAAAGGGCTTCCTCAGTGCGGGCTTGTTTTTCGCATCTGGACAGCGTGTTTCAAACGGACGGAATATTACCCTTCACAGCCTTTCCAAAGTCCGGAATTGGTGCTCCTCTTGTAACTTGTAATCGCGGCTCGGGCAGCCGCGTTCCAATGTCTTTTGCCAATGTTCAATACCTACCTGAAACACCTGAAAAGCAATGGCTGCTTGCTTCCCACTTTCACTACACCATGCCATCAATAAGGAAGACAATTCTGAAACGCGTAGGCGATTGGTGTGCATTGCCTGAAGGAGAATTCCGGTCCGTTGCTGCTGCCCTGCAATAAAAGGTGAAAGCAATTGCTGCGTGGGTGTCTTCATTTGTGGGGCAAATCATATGGAATATAATGTTGCCAGCCAGGTTCACGGAGACGACCCCACCACTATGAGGCGGGTCCGAGTGTTTCAACAGAGACACGTGTAGCGGAGCAGCATACCTAGCGGGAACAGTGCACAAGAAGCAACGTGCCGTAGTTCATCTCGACAGTGCCCTGATGGAGAATACTTCAAGAAGGGATCTAATACCAGCATCCACTATATATTGTACATTGGCAAAAGACTGCATTAACCAGAATGCCGAGTGAGGAAACGCCCAGTGAGGCGGGACTATACCTACCTGAAACACCTGAAAAGCAATTCCTGCTTGCTTCCCACTTTCACTACACCATGCCATGAATAAGGAAGACAATTCTGAAACGCGTCGGCGATTGGTGTGCATTGCCTGAAGGAGAATTCCGGTCTGTTGCTGCTGCCCTGCAATAAAAGGTGGAAGCAATTGCTGCGTGGGTGTCTTCATTTGCGGGGCAAAATCATATGGAAAATAATGTGGCCAGCCAGGTCACTGAGATGACCCTACCGCTGTGAGGCGGGTCCGAGTGTTTCAACAGAGACACGTGTAGCAGAACAGCATACCTAGTGGGAACAGCGCAAAAGAAGCAACGTGCCGTAGTTCATCTCGACAGTGCCCTGACGGAGAATACTTCAAGAAGGCATCTAATAGCAGCATACACTATGGCTTGAACATTGGCAAAAGACTCCAATAACCAGAATGCCGAGTGAGGAAACGCCCAGTGGGGCGGGACTATACCTACCTGAAACACCTGAAAAGCAATGCCTGCTTGCTTCCCACTTTCACTACACCATGCTATGAATAAGGAAGACAATTCTGAAATGCGTAGGTGATTGGTGTGCATTGCCTGAAGGAGAATTCCGGTCCGTTGCTGCTGCCCTGCAATAAAAGGTGAAAGCAATTGCTGCGTGGGTGTCTTCATTTGCGGGGCAAAATCATATGGAATATAATGTGGTCAGCCAGGGTCACGGAGATGACCCCCACCTCTGTGAGGCGGGTTTGAGTGTTTTAACAGAGACACGTGTAGCGGAGCAGCATACCTAGCGGGAACAGCGCAAAAGAAGCATTGTGCTGTAGTGTATCCCGACAGTGCCCTGACGGAGAATACTTCAAGAAGGGATCTAATAGCAGCATCCACTATGGGTTGAACATTTGCAAAAGACTCCATTAACCAGAATGCCCAGGGAGGAAACGCCCAGTGGGGCGGGACTATACCTACCCGAAACACCTGAAAAGCAATGGCTGCTTGCTTCCCACTTTCACTACACCATGCCATGAATAAGGAAGACAATTCTGAAAATGCGTAGGCGATTGGTGTGCATTGCCTGAAGGAGAATTCCGGTCCGTTGCTGCTGCCCTGCAATAAAAGGTGAAAGCAATTGCTGCGTGGGTGTCTTCATTTGCGGGGCAAAATCATATGGAATATAATATGGCCCGCCAGGGTCACGGAGACGACCCCACCGCTGTGAGGTGGGTATGAGTGTTTCAACAGAGACACGTGTAGCGGAGCAGCATACCTAGCGGGAACAGTGCAAAAGAAGCAACGTGCCGTAGTTCATCTCGACAGTGCCCTGACGGAGAATACTTCGAAAAGGGATCTAATAGCAGCATCCACTATGGATTGAGCATTGGCAAAAGACTCCATTAACCAGAATGCAGAGTGAGGAAACGCCCAGTGGGGCGGGACTATACCTACCTGAAACACCTGAAAAGCAATGGCTGCTTGCTTCCCACTTTCACTACACCATGCCATGAATAAGGAAGACAATTCTGAAACGTGTAGGCGATTGGTGTGCATTGCCTGAAGGAGAATTCGGGTCCATTGCTGCTGCCCTGCAATAAAAGGTGAAAGCAATTGCTGTGGGGGTGTCTTCCTTTGCGGGGCAAAATCATATGGAATATATATATATATATATATCAAAAAAATATTTTTATATATGACTTTATTTAATAAATATCTATTTTGAATATATTTTTGATTTACTGTTATTGTTTTTGGATTGAATTGAAATTGTGTTGCCCGCATATGTTATAATCCACACTGCCCAGGTGTCTTCTTACCCATTATTGTTCTTTCCCTGTCAGGACACATTTATCCTGTAGACAGGGGCCCCGGTTCTTTCCCAAATTTTGTCTACAGGGAATGCACATCCTATGTCTCTGTCACACTGAAACCAGACAGTCAATCTACAAACAGGCAGAGGGTCACATGATGGTTAAACAAGAAAATTGCCACTTTCTAAAATTGGTATTTCCAAACACACAATTTAAAAACCATCTTCACTAAACGATGTGTTAATAAATCCTTTTTTTTTATTTAGTCCTGATCTCACCGTAAAGCAACTGCAAATATAAGCAGGAAACCAACCTTCAATCTTAACCGCCCAGGGTTTCTGCTATTGCATTGGCTATTGGCCAGCCAGACCAGCTTCTCTGAACAAAGCCTGGTGTAATCATTGGACTAAGATCTTAAATCAGCCTCATTTCTTTGCCCCAATCTAAAAGTTGGACCCAGATGTTATACCCATCGTTATTTAAATACCCCGAGTCCAACTTAGCAATAGCCATAGCAGCCCGCAGCCAATTCTCGTAGAGTGGGAGAAATGGATCCTTCTATAACCTACAGATCTCTCTCCGGGCAATAAAAATCAGATACATTAGTAAACCTTTTTGAGCTGCAGACATTGTAATACGGGGATTATTGTCAACACCAAATATTACCAAGGATAAATTCAACTTAAGATTGGCCTTAAAAATGGCACCAAGCACACACTCCACATTCTGCCAATACTCCTTCAGAACCCTACACACAAAGAATATATGCAAGTCATCAGCCTTGGTGGACTCACATCTAGGGCATTTCAAAGATGAATGAGGAGCAAATTTGGCAATTTTTTTCGGGTATAGTATAACCTATTAATTACATGAAAGTGTTTTTTCTTTAAGGATGCAGGTTTAACTGCTTTATATAGCATCAGGAGAGAGGGTTCAAACATTTCAACAGCCACACTCTCAAGGTCTGACGTATTCCAAACTACGTGTTGTGCAGGGGCAGTTATTTCTTCCACTTGCAGCATCTTCCTATACCAGAAACCAACCTCCTTTTTTATGAGAAGAGTATTCTCGCATTGAAGCTCGATTTCACAATTTCCAGCTATATGCAATTTCTCAGCAGTATACCAGGAGGCTAGTTGAAGGTATTTAAATCTTGAAAAAGAGTCCCCCACTTTTGTCCTTAAAACCTCCCAGAGATAAATCCCATTGGCATATACAAGATCAGACCAGGTCCGGACACCAGCTTTCTTAATGGGAAGTGCTAAACTATCCTTTAAACAATCGGGTAACCCCAGTGAATCCCAAATAGGGGGAAGATCAGAATAGTAGCCTATCCCCCATATTCTCCTGACCTTTTACCACAGATTCAATTAAGCTGTCAAAACTTTCAAGCGAACTTTAAAAAAAAAATCTAGGTGCACCAAACTTGTACAAGAAACCCTCTCCACCTCCTTCGAAAGCAACCATTTCACTCAAGATCCTCCCCCAATTAGATTCGCCTGTCATGTAGAGTAGTGCCCAAATATTTTTAAACTGAAACAGGTAGGAATACCAAAGTATATCAGGAAGCGCCAGGCCCCATTTCTGGAGCTTACGTCTTAATTTTCTCCATGGGAGCCGAGCAGTTTTGTTTGACCAAATAAAACTTCTTATTTTACTCTATTCTACTTATGTCTGTATGCGGACACTCTAAGGGGATGGTGCTAAAAAGGTAGGTCAATTTTGGCAAAATAACAATTTTTACCAAACTTACCCTGCCATATATTGTAAGCGGTAAGTTTGCCCATCTTAAAAACAAACGGTCAATCTCCCTAGATACCCGAAGATTGATCCTCAGGATATCTTCTAAATTGTTCACTATTGTGATTCCTAAGTATCTAAATTCACTACTTATTTTACCTGTCCAATTGTCGACATTCTAAACTATTACATCCGTCTTAGAGAAGTTTGCAAGGTAGCCTGAATAAGAGCCAAATTCCTCAAGGAGAGCCTCCACTCCTGTGAGGACCTCAGCAGGGTTATCAGTATCCAGCAGCAAGTCATCCGTGTAAAGGGGTAGCTTGCTGCTGTAAGAGTGAACGCTGAATGGAATAATTGATTCATCGAGTCTTATTGCCTGGGGGAGGGATTCCATATACAGATCAAAAGTAAGGGCGAGATGGGACACCCTTGCCTCGTTCCCCTTGCAATATTGAAACTCGATGACACAATTACGTTCAGAAACTGCAGAGGGCCGAAGACCATTGCTCATAGGACTTCCCAAAGGAAGGCCCAACAGACACGGTCAATGCCTTCACCGCGTCAAAGGCTGCCACAACCAAAGGCATTGACTGTGCCACAGCGAGATTGATACTGCCAATCAGCTGCAGGGTCTGTTCCTGTATATATCTACCAGGAATAAATCCCTTTTGATCTGTATTTACCAACGATGGAACTAACTTGACCAATCTCCCTGCCAAGATGGACATAAAGATTTTGTAATCAGCGTTAAGCAGGGAGATTAGCCTATATGAGGCAGCCCTGGGAGGATCCTTCCCTGGCTTTAAAATAAGGACAATTGTGGCTTCCTTCTAAGACTTGGGAACTCTCCCCTCTGTGCTATAAACAAAATGAAATAATTCACATAATCCTGGAATCAATTCTACCTGCAAGAATTTATACAGTTCACCTAGTAAGGCATCAGTACCGGCAGCTTCATTGTTCTTAATCTTATTAATATGCACCAGTACCTCATTCTCCATTATACGGGCATCCAGGGCAGCATGACTAGTCACAGTAAGAACTGGTAGCTTTTTAGATCTCAGCCAATCCTCGATGCTCTCCGGGCCGGGGGAGAAATCCTCCCTATACAGATCGAGAACAGGGAAAGAAGACAGTTCTGAATATCTTCATTTTTACATGAAGTTCCTCCATTCTCATTTATATAGTTTTCGGCGCGATCTACCCGCGCCTTCCAGGCCAAAAGGGCCCCTGCTTTTTCCCCATATTCAAATGCTTGCATGTTATGGGCTGACCACTGATCTTTGATTTTTAAATCTAATTTACCCCTATAGTCTTGACAGAGACGTTTAAGATCTCCATTAACACGGGTCAATTCTTCTTTAGATATCTGGGGGGTACTAAGCCTCACCTTCTCTAGCATCCCTATCTCCTTCTCTAACTTCTGAAACTCCAGAGACTCTTCCCTATTTTTTTTAACTACTCAGGCTATGTAGCTGCCCCAGAAGATTTGCCTTAAAAGCATCCCAAACAAAATCTAGGGAGGCTGAGCCGATGTTATTTACAAAAAAGTCTGTAGTGGATGTTTTAAGTGTACTTAGTAAATCCAAATCAGAGAGCATTGCCCTCTTCAGTCCATCTGGGCCTAACACTTTGTCTAACACTCAGATAAGAGAAAGAGATGGGAGCATGATCGGAGAGGATGCTTGGTAAGATAATAATCTCTCCAATCCTTTATAACACCAGTCTATCTAATAAAATGTAGTCGATTTGTGAATAATGACGATGCTTTTTACTGAAGAAAGTAAAACCTGTATTTCGTCCTTTCTTAGCCCTCCAAACATCAGCCAGCCCGAGGTCATGTTTCATATTGATCATGGCAAGACGAATGCGCGGGGCATCGATATGGTGACTAAGATTAGAACTATCCTGTATAGGGTTAAGAAGAACATTAAAATCACCTCCTATAATTAGTGGCTGGTCCTCCCCATTAACTTTGCCTGCATATTATGGATGGATGAAGGATTGTCAATATTTGGACCGTAAAATGATACAATAGTTAGTTCTACCCTGCCTATTTCGATCTGAGCTATGATCCATCTCCCTGAGTGGTCAGAAACCACAGATTTAATGATACCCTTAGCCCTGAGCCTAATTAGAATTGCCACCCCTCTATTATGAACAACCGGTTCTGAAGAGCAATAAAGCTCTATCCAACGATATTTCGCAAAGACTTTCTTACACTCGGAATTGCTCAGGCAAGTTTCCTGAAGGAGACAGATCTGTGCAGCACATTGTTCAAGATATTTAAAAACTAATCTTTGCCTACGTGGACACCTGAGCCGTTGACATTCCAGGATATATATTTAATTAGGTTGCTCATTAATTCTGTAAAAACAGTCTATTCGGGGGCACAACATTCCATACTATGTAGAAGGTATTTACATTTTCTCCCAATGCTCCTCCACCCATGCTCCCTTGCCCATCCAAAAACCCTCCCACCCTCAGTGCAACACCAATACAACCCTGGGAAACCCCCCCTGGTCCTCCGGGCATAAGCCCTATGGGCTGGATCCCCCCTGATGTGATCAAGAAACATATATGTATTGACCTTAATCGCCCTCTCTGGAATACCTGCTAGAGATCGTCTTTACAGAAAAAAGAAAAAAGAAACGAACGCCAACTGTCTAAAACCTCCACGCCTCCCCTCCCGAAACTATGTCTCACTCCCACCTCTGATTTTATCAATAAAAGTATCCACTATCTGCCTCATATTATACATGTGGTTATTCCACATGACGCAGAGGGATGCCGGAAACCTCATTTGGGCTTTAGCCCCTAGTGATATCAAAATCGTCATTCTTTTACCCATCTCCCACTGTTTTGTGGCAGTAATATATGAAATGTCGGACCGTATAGGGAATGAAAATGAACTAGAAAAAGAGATACAATTTATCTGTCCAACTTTCAATGCAGAGGAGAGAATTTTTTCTTTCAACGAATACGTTAAGAAATTTACCAAGATCTTTCTTGGCTTAGTTTTAGTCAGGTTTCTTTTATAAAGATCCCGGTGGACTCGCTGAATATCATGAGCCAAATCCAATTCCTGTGGTTCCTGAAGGATTGTATCCTTTAAGAGAGAGATCACAAAATTTGTTAGGCCCCCCCCTCCAAGTCTTCCGGGACATTCAATATTCTTATATTTTTCCGGGCATGATTTTCAAGACATTCAACATCATCCCTCACTTCCTTATTCTGTATGGCTAACTTATCCATTTCACTAAAGAACTGTGCAGGACTTCCTTAATTTTTGGAATCTCAAGTTCAGTTCTCCGAGTTACTTCCTCCACTTTTTGTGCAAGAACTTCACATGAGGACTGGATTGCAGCTTGATTCGCTTCAGAGATGGTGAATCTTTTCCCTATATCGTCTCTCAAGGCCATCAATATGTCCGCCAGGGAACCAGCCCCCATTTCAGGGGGCACATCTTTTCGAGATGGCTCTAAAGGGCTCGCCATACATGGAGAACCTGATGGAGACGAAGGGGATGATGAAATGGGAACTACAGCAGAGGCAGCCGAGAGCATAGCTTGTGGGGGAACCAACCTGTCCTCTGAAATACATTGGTCCTCCAAGACCTCATACTTACTGGATATGTCTATTTCAGGGTGAATAAGAGCTGATGGCTCCATGGGGATATAATTTTCAGAAGGGTCAGGCCCTAATAGTGAAGTTTCCGGCAGGGAGGGAAGGAAACTATTATCTTAACATCCCGACGTTTGCAATTGATCAATCTGTACGTTCTGAGCGGCCATACTGATTTTGTTGTTTGAACCTTTATCCGAAGGAGCAGATATTACATTATAAAAAGACTTCAGGGAAGGAGTTACTCTAACTTTTGAAGTTGAGTTTTTCTTCGCCTTTCCCTTCCCTTCCCGGAGTGGACTCCGTAACACACTTGCCCTTACGTTGCCTGGAAATAGCTCTTACCTCCGTGACTGGGGGAGAATTATGTGTAGTGTTATCGGTCTCTTCGTCAAAATTGGCCACCCGATTCCGCAGGGTATACCTACATGTAGTTGATTTGAGGGTACGTTGTGTCTGGGGGGGCACTGTTATGGAGGCTGTTAATGTTTTTTTCCATACGACTATGGGCCCACCCCCACTGGTCAGACTCTAATGGCCCCTTTAAGACCATTGTGTGCGGCTGAACAGAAAAGGCACAGATAACACTGCCCAGAACACCACCAGGTACATATCCCCAAAGGTTCAACCGGCCCAGCAAACCCAGTAGATCAAGACCCACCTGGCATGGTCTCTGAACCTGGGCCTGCAGTTCAAAAGATTTGTCCAAGTGTCGCCAAAATACGTATTCAGTCCCAGAGGAGGTCCCAAAATAATTATGATCCTTTCCTACCTTGTTGTTGTCCCCAAAAACTCTCGGCTCCAGCCGGTTACAGCCCTCTGCCTTTCCTTCGAATTTGCAGGTGCGGACTCTGCACGCCCGGAGTCGGAGGCCAGGGATCCGTCTCCTCCACTTGGACACGGCGCCAAACGCCAGCAGTGGAGAAACCCCCAGTAATGAAGCACCGTGTGTCATACGTACCTCCAGCCCGCAAGCCAAAACACCAGAAATCCGTCCTCCGCACCACGAAGAATGCGCCGAAGACCACCACACAACTCCGCTCAGACAATGGGAAAAAAATGTGAGAACACTGCGAAAGCCGAGCAGGTCTCCAAGGAAGAACAAACAAGTACAGAAACTAACAGTTTTTAGCGGACATTAAAGAAAGTAAAACTGGGATAGGCTTTGTTGATCTTTAGCAAAGTTAGCATTCGAGAAAAATCGCTCTCAGGTCCCCATCGAGGGACCAAAAAAACCACATCAGAGGAGAGCACGCCCGCGGTCGTCTAGCTCCCAGCCGCCATGTTTCCCAATCCTGTGTTATTAAATCCTGAGTTCAGGGATAGAAAACTCAATTTTTCAGTCTCATACCTATGGAAAAATATGCTTGTCAAATGTTACAAAGCTTTCCCAATTATATCCTATGGGGCAAAGTAGCCTTTCAATAGTGGAAAACGAAATTGGCAGTATTTTCACTATCAGGATGTCCTACCTTTTACATACACTGCACCATGCCCAGTCGACATGGCAGTTAACAAACGGCGCAAAGGAACCGCAGTGGCAGGCCTGTCACATCTTGTCAGGGGTACTCATGTGGGTGGCACCATCAGTGCTGCAGGCCCACTAGTAGCATTTGATTTACCAGCCCTGACACACTCAGTGCGCTTTACTAGGGACCTACTGGTAGGTCAAATATGCCAATCAGGGAGAACCAATCACAATAAAAATTTACAAAGGAAGCACTTGCATTTTGACACTGATTAGCAATGGCAAAGTGCCCAAATCATATAAGCCAGCAAAAACGAAACCCAGCACAGCATAAAAAACAGAGGGGGTAGAGGCAAAAAGTCACGGAAAACCAAGCCAAGGATGCCAGGTCTAACAACACTTCTGACTCTCACATCTCCACAATGCCCCCGACTCGCTGTATGGCATGACTTTTCCAAGGAACCTCAACGTTGGGCCAGGTAAGGTCAACAGACCTCTAACTTTCAACTGACCCGAAACCATCAACTCATGTTACCCTGTCCACAAACAGCCGCCAACTCCACCTTCAGTCAGAGGGCAGGCTGTGAGGCACCTATCAATGCCACATGTCCTGTCCATATCACACAGGTACAGATAAATCTAGAAATACATATATTGACCGCTTCTTCCTTACCTTCCTATACACCTCATGCATACCGCAACTGCAGAGGTAACATCACCTTCACCTATGGCAGGGGACACAGCCAGGGCTAACACCATCATGCATACTTGTCATCCAGCCAGGTAAGTATATCTACTATGGCTCTAGCAATAACACTTCTGAGTTATGTTACCTTGCATTGTTCTAGCTTGATACTACCCATATCATGTTTAGCCTGGATGTGTCAAGACAATGTTCCACTGACATTGGTCAGGTTATACTGAAAGGTTCTCATAAACATAGATTTTCAGCATCAAATTGTCACATTTGCATGCCATGCTTTGCATACGTATGTCACAGGCCCCCACGTAGAACCCTGTAGCTCCACCTGCGATGGCACGTGGACCAGCCTCTCTCACAGATGTATGACACAGCCTGATAAGCCAATATCTATGCCACTCTGTACTTGCTCATGCATGCCTCCTTCTGCATATATGTTATAACTTTAGGCCAGTAAATGTCAGGGGTTAGAAAATATCTGATGTCTACATTCTCAGTACCTTACGTTGTCACCATGGGTTCAGGCATTCCAAGAATGTACTAACACATGGATGCCAATATCATTTTGAACCTTTCGTTCATGACAACTTTAGAATGCAATGTATCAAAGTGTGATTTAACACAGCAAGATAATCCTTGCCTTAAGATGATGCATATTGTCATAGATGACTGGTAAGTAAATGATTCTTATCACACTTACTGCACCACGTTTCCATTTCTTACAACCATGGAAAGTGATGTATTTTTCCACCAAGCCTTCCACTGTCTTATGTCACATGCTAGTTTGCCTTACACTGCATCCATTGTCACTAAGGAGCTGTCACTAAGGTCAAATACCCACACCCACAAACTGATGGGTCTTGTGAAATATGACAAGTCAGTACATATCCTCCTTAACAGCTATAGTAGCGGAATGTCCTGTGGTGGTCATACTACACATTAGCCCACAACAGGGGGCATCCC
The DNA here is from genome assembly GCF_964263255.1 of Lissotriton vulgaris. Lineage (NCBI taxonomy): Eukaryota > Metazoa > Chordata > Amphibia > Caudata > Salamandridae > Lissotriton > Lissotriton vulgaris. Next base: position 1,213,300,364 of record NC_141691.1, on the reverse strand, counting down.
CCAAGCAGCAGTGTGTCCCTCTGCTGTCCATCAATCAATTAATCAAGACATTTATAGAGCGTGCTACTCACCTGTGAGGGTCTCAAGGCACTGGGGGGGAGGGGGGTGCTGCTACTGCTCGAACAGCCAGGTCTTGAGCGGCCTCCTGAAGGTTAGTAGGTCTTCGGTCTGCAGTAGGAGGATGGGGAGGATGTTCCAGGACTTAGCGGCGAGGTGGGAGAATGATCTGCCACCGGTGGTCATTCTCATGATGCGGGGGACGGTGGTGAGGACGATGTCGGCAGAGCGGAGCTGGCGGTTCGGGGTGTAGAAGGTGAGCCGTTTGTTTAGGTATGCTGGACCGGTGTTGTGGAGGGCTTTGTGTGCATGGGTGAGGAGCTTGAAGGTGATCCTCTTGTTGACGGGGAGCCAGTGCAGGTCTCTCAGGTGGGGTGTGATGTGGCTGCAGCGCGAGATGTCGAGGATCAGGCGGGCAGAGGCGTTCTGTATGTGTTGCAGTCGTTTCAGTAGTTTGGCCGGGGCTCCCGCTTAGAGGGCGTTTTTGTAGTCCAGTCTGCTGCTGACGATGGCCTGGGTGACCGATCATCTAGTGTCGGTGGAGATCCACTTGTAGATCTTTCGGAGCATGCAGAGGGTGTTGAAGCAGGAGGATGAGATGACGTTGACTTGCTTGGTCATGGAGAGAGTGGAGTCGAGGATGAATCTCAGGTTGCGTGCAAGGTCGGTGGGTGTTGGAGCAGCTCCCAGGGCGGTCGGCCACCAGGAGTGGATCCAGGCTGAAGGTGAGGAGCCGAGGATGAGGACCTCTGTTTTTTACGAGTTCAGCTTCAGACGGCTGTTCTTCATTCATTCGGCGACGGCCTTCATACCTTCGTGGAGGTTGGTTTGGTGATGACTGGGTCCTTGGTAAGTGAGATGATCAGTTCAGTGTCGTCGGCGTAGGAGATGATGTTGAGGTTGTGAAGTCTGGCGACGTGGGCGTGTGGGGCCATGTATATGTTGAACATCGTCGGGCTGAGGGAGGATCCTTGGTTACGCTGCAGATGATCTTGGTAACTTCGGATCGGAAGGGAGGGAGGCGGACGCTTTGTGTTCTGCCGGATGACGAAGGAGGTGGTCCAGTCCAAGGGTTTGCCTCTGATTCCTGCGTCGTGGAGGCGGGTGCATAGGGTGTGGTGGTAGACAGTGTCGAAGGCAGCTGACAGGTCCAGGAGGATGAGGGCTGCTGTCTCGCCATTGTCCAGTAGGGCCCTGATGTCCAACGCTCAGTTACACCTGTGGCCCTAACCAATCCACTATAATGTGGACCCATATGCTTCTCATTGACATCCTTTGTCATGTGTAGCCCATTTATGTGCCATTTTTATGTTGTACTGCTTGAATAAATGCACTAAATCCCCTTCTGACATTTGTCAACATTGGCATGAGTTGTCAAACCTATCACAGTTGTCACAGTCACACTGCCATGGGTCGTATGTTACCCATTTTTCATTTTTCTATATGCTGCATCAGCGTCAATATATTACCAAAGGTCAGCATCTGGAATCACAGGGATCATATAAACATGAAGCTTCTATGGCATTGGCAGGTAAGACATAATCCTATCTGATTCCATAGGGCTCCTTCCAAACAGCAGTCAACCATATATGCCAATGTTAAGTTCTATCTATCAATGTAGATGTTATTACTTATGTACCATAAAAGTGACATCATGTTGTGTGGGGCTTACGTGAGTCAGTATGTTTCTAGATTGTCACTACGCCTTGGCGAAAATGTAAATTACTCTGGAGTAATTTGCATATTTCATGTATTTTGCATTATGCTTGTTACACAAAATTGCCCTAATTAGGACATTATACAACTTTGTGTAATTACACGCCATTGGCTGTAAACATTATTGGTAAGTGGCCTCATTCATGGTAAAAAAAATATAGTGCAAATTGACAGATTTGCCTTTCAAGTAATTATGTGCCTTTATGCAAAAGAAAATCATGCGAGTTTCACATGTCCCTAATTCTCCCTAAAGGTAAGGAATAACAGATATTGTTCCGTCATCACAGCACCTGGGGACTATACAGCTGATGATAATGCCCTTCTGTCCACAAGTGGAAGATGGTGTGCAACCCTGAGAGAAAGTCTTGCTCACCAATACCACTAAGTCTAGGGCCTTCAATACCACTGAGTCTTCTGGAATACAAGCACCTAGGCACAAGAACCAATATCACAGATCCTAGTACCGACTACAAAGGATTCATCTTCACCAAAAACCCACTCCGCAAGTATCCCATTTTAGAATTGTCTCCTATTTCACCCTCCAACCCTGTGCAACTCCTGCCTTGTCTCCATCCTGTCATAAAGTGCAAACCCCAGGTGAGAGGGGTTTAACCCATTTAATCAGTTTCCACCATCAACTGCCAAGGTGTTGACCCTCAATGTGGAGGCCAGCAAACTGGCTTTGTGAGATGGTCAGACATGTGTAGTGAGTAGTTTGAGGAAGAGCTGCCATTTGGGAATTTGATTTCTGTGACCAGCAGAATTCTGTGTGAGATAACATCTGTGATTTGGGGTGGGGTAACGAACACCATATCTATTAGTCTGCGTTATATTGACACTTGCCAGCTGGACCTCCTAGGGTTTATTAAATGAGAGACCTAAGCCTTGGAGAGTATAGGCAAAATGTTCAAGACCTCATTGAGTTGCTCTCAGAACATCTACATGTGTTGCTGGAGGAAAATGCAAGTCGATATGCTGAGGACATGCAGCTTATATGGCCCTTGCTCACAGAGGCCATTATCAAGCTGCAGAGCCAAGACCTGCAGCTCCAGCATCTGGTGGTCGCCATTTACCTACAGGCCACCTAACTCCACAAACCCACCTGCCCCAATGCACAACATGATCCTTTTTCTACAGTAGACCCCTTGTTGTGTAGCCAGAGATGGGGTAAAGCCAGGAATGTGGTGAACCACATTCACCATCTCCATGAATAATTCACGGCGTATTCATTGCCCCATTCTCACACATCACACCCTTACAATGAGATGCCAAGGAAACATCTATTAATACTGCCCAAAGGGGAAATATAGGCTAAACAAAGACAAATGTCCAAATACAAATCTTTGCAGAGTTCTAAATGTGCCAAACCAAAGTTAATGCCAAACTTAAGTCCAAAATTGTCCAATACAAAGATAAACACAGTCCTCCAACTCTGGCACAGTCTCCTCATCACCGTCTTAGGCTGTGGGCAGAAGCTCCTGAGTTTCATCAATGTCTACGGTAATGGTCACCTTACCCATCTCCTCGACTGCAGGCATGCAGGTTGGAGGGGCAGGACCTAACAACTTCTGATGATTGGGACACACTGGGTAAGATGAAGGGGTAGATGTGGTTGACAAGTTGGGAATTATATTGAAAGCAGCTGGGTAGGAATGTATTAAATGAGAGAGGACAAGGCAGAAGTTCTGGAGGACAGTAACCAGCTCAAGAGCCGTGCTTGGCTGCCTGGGCAACTTGCATGGCATTGTACATAGTGAGAATCTGGTCACATATATGCTCAAAATCCTGCAAGAAGACCTGCTTTATGCCCTTGTGGAATTTTAGGGGTCATCATTGAAAAGCTTGATCCCCACTTAAATGACCTAAAAATTCGCCTTTCTGAAAAAGAACAAAGATGAAGAATGATTGGTGTATCAGGAAAAGTTCTCACCTGGATCAAATCCATTCTGAAAGATAGGTCATACTAGGTACTCGAGGGCAACCACACATCAAGAAGGGTGCCACTTACATGTGGAGTCCCACATGGCTCCTCACTGAGCCTCACCCTATTTAATACATATCTAAGGTCCCTTGCGGAGTTAGTCCTGCCAGCTGGAATCTGTAGGAGAGTACGATCTGCTTCTTATAGTTACCCCCACTTTTTGCTGAGGTTTCAATGTTTTTCGACTTTAGTCTGGCTCGGACCCTGCTATCCAGGACCAGAGCCTTGCTCTTCCTCCCTAAATTGATTCCATGTACTTTAGGTACACTCCAGATTGGATACTGGGGTACCCTTATGAGTCCCTAGTATATGGTACACTATGTACCCAGGGCATAGGTAGCCCAGAGGTCTACTAGGGACTGCAGCATGTATTATGACACCCATGGGCAGCCTTCCAAAATGACACCACAGATCTGCTACAGCAGCCTGTGTATGGTGGTGTATGCACCCCTTACTTAGATATAAGTTCCCTATATCTACCTTATTTTTTAATTTTTTTTATATCTACCTTATATTACTACACATATAAACCTATCAGTCATCCCTATGGCAGGCCTTATCAATCCTGAAGGCAGGGTGCTGGTTTTTGTGTGAGAGGGTGCCCATGCATGAGCAGGGCCCCTCTGCAGCCTTCAGAATCTATTCTCCGGGGTTGTTCGGTGATGCAACCAGACCATATACTCTTAAGTGCATTATAACCTCGCGGTAAATGCTAACTTTGGAATGGCTGCAAGGAAACATGTTGTGTTTGGGCAAACACCTTGGAATCATACCTCCCCGCCAGAACTGGCGGCGGAGATATGATTCCACCCTCCTAGAGGGAGAAACATGGCCACACCGGTACACCCGATACCAGCTTAACAGAACCCTGGCATCACAAAATGGATGCTGCAGCCACAGACACGAGTCTGACCTCCTGCTGCTGGATGAAACTTTGGCAGGGGAGGCCTGGACAATAGGTTTCCTGTCACAGGGAGGTGTAACCACCTCCCAGACAGGCTTTAGTGTATTGGGGCTGAGTGGGTGCACTCCAAGAGTGCTTTGAAGTCTGCACTGGGGGCACATTTGGTGTCCCTGTGCATAGCCCAGTTCAAACCGGTTGCAGGGGCTACCAGCCCCTGCTCTGGCGTGAAACTGGACAAAGGAAATGGGTGTAGCCACCCCTTTTCCCAAACCCTCCCATAGGTGTGTCCTCCAGAGTTTCTCCCACCCCTTCCTTGGGTATAAAGTAGGCACCTCTGACTACAGGACTTTAGATTTACCTGGATGAAACTCTGATACTGAATCCTGGAACTTCGACGATGTACAAGGCTCTAGATGACTGAAGGATCTCCCTTGGAGTAAAAGAGTTACTCCCCTGCGTGGCAGGTACCAAAGACGCATCTGACCGGTTTGCATCTCCGAAGCTCCCGCCAGACTCCGAAGAATTTGCAACACAGGAGGTGGGTACCCAGACTTCCCAGAGGCCGACCGAGTCCCCAGCAAAGCTGAGACCCGTAGCCCTCGTGGGTACTGTGGAACCTGAAACCGGGAAACCGTGCACATTTGCAAGTGCATATGCTTCTTGATGATCCTTGAGGCTGTGCATTGGATTACTTATTGCCCAGACTCTGAGCAGCAATTCCACTGAAGATTGCCGGCCTACACTCCACAAGTGTTCCGTGAGCCGGCCCTTTGTGTTTTACTCTTGAGGTACCTTCGCAATTCCTGGTCCGTCGACCTGTGGATCCCTGAGGAGGCAACTTTAACTTTCCTTGGGCTTCCCTGGTTGCTCCAGATGTGCCCTGACTCTCCATCGCTTGGGGAGTCCCCTGGACCTTGCTGGTCTACACCGAAGCATCTTTTCTCTTCCTGCATGGGTTGCTGTTGCCAAGGCTTGTTGTGTTCAATCCGAGCAGGATACCGCAGCACTCAATATCCTTCGTGGGACAGCTCGAATCCAGCTCCTGGTTGTCGTCAACACCTCCTGGTCCTCGTGGCTGCAGAGTCAAGCTTCACCTCTTCGCACCTAAAGCATCCAACATCAGTGGGCATTCGTCTACTGTGCCCCTGGTCACTGGCCAGTGTCCCAAACTCTGTCCCCTCTGCTTTTAGGTTCTTCACATCTTCAATCTAGGCTTGGATCACACTGGACAGTTTTCTCCTTCACTGCAGCAGCACTTTGCAGCAAGTCACCATTGAAAACAACGACGATTCCGACACCATTTGACATCTATGCACCCGGCTTTCCTAGGTTAGGTAACTCGAGTACTCTGGTGCTCCTGTGGGTGTTGGCCCTAGAACCTCTTAAGTCTGAAGGGGTTTGCTCAAAGTCCTCTCCTAAGTGTCCTTTAACTTTAAAATTCCAACCGCGACTTTCCCTATAAAAGCTAATGGAGTTCCCGGCTGTGTTCTCACACTGCACACGTCCCCCGTGGACCCCCTGTGTCACTACCTTGGGTGGTTCCTTGGGGTCCCAGCAATTCTACGTGCTCTAGGCCCTGTGTCTAGTCAAGTCGTGGTTCTTATACCACTTTCTTAATATATGGTTTGGTCTCCCCCTGGGGTCCATTGTATATTATGCTATTTACGGAAGCTCTAAAGTGTTGATATTGTGTATCTTGTTCTCTAATCTCATAAAGAGATTAGTAGAGAGTGTTTAGTAATAAATCCATATATTTTATATATTCCTGGTGTGTTTCTCCTTTCATTTGGTCATTCAAGAGGTTATAATCTGGTAAACTAAGCTGCTTTACACTCCTTCAAGACTTAGCCTGAAGGTTGCTCTCCATAGCTTCCACTAGGATAGCTTTCAATAAAGGTTGTCTTTAACCTATCATCAATAAGGGTTGTTTGGACTGGTGCAAGGTGCCAGGCAAACTTCTCACAGAATCCATATTATACCTATGCATATGACACCCAACTAGTGGTGGCATTAACCCACCCAAAGAAGGTGCCAGCTAATCTAGAATATTGCTTGGGAATGGTGGCCACATGGATGGACAAGTCGTGTCTCAAGTTCAATGGAAACAAAACGGAGTGAATGATCCTGGGCAACTGCTCCATCTCTAAGGCCGGCTTGAGTTGGCCAAATTGTCTTGGCCCGTCGCCAAAGCCCCAGAAAAGATTAAAAGTCTGGGAGTTTGGCTGGATAGGTCGCTCAAATTTGACCATCAAGCAGTACAATTAGCAGCCTCACGTTACAGCATCATTAGACAGATGCGGAAATTCTTCCACTTCTCCCTGAATCGGCATGTAGGATTATGGTTCAGGCACTGGTGTTATCCCGGCTGGATTATGGAAAGTCCCTCTACTTGAGTTCTCCAAAGTCCACAACAAGGAACCTGCAAGTGGTGCAGAATTGTGCAGCCAGGTTGCTGCGCAACATCCCTAAAGCACACTCGGCCAAGCCGGCATTTAAAGAGCTACACTGGTTACCAATCAAGGAACGAATAATCTTCAAGTCATTATGCATAGCACAAAAAAACACTTTGTGGTATGGGCCCTAAAATTAACCTCTCACTTATAGCTTGCCACCGTCCCTTGAGAAGCTTGCGTTCAGTTAATTTGTTACTGACGAGAGTACCTAAAATAAAAAGAGCACGTTCTGGAGGCTGAATGTTCACCTATAATGCTGCTAAACTATGGAATACACTCCCCATCGATCTCCGCTCAACGACCCACCATCTCTCGTTTCGGAAACAACTAAAAACATGGCTTTACCAGAAGTGACTTTGAACTGTATTTGACTGCCTGCTGTCGTAAGCACTGGAATGCCTAAGGGTAGCCATGCACTCTATCAAATGTTAATTAATAATAATAATAATAATGAACATATCACTTATCCGCACATTTAAGTGGTTTAAACGATAATATACCATGGAATACAATAAACCTCAATTGATCCAGTCCTCCGTTTTTTGACAGTGAATCCTTGACAACTAATAGGTGAAAGGAGATTATGGTATCAGCTTTTAACACAGTTGATCTAAACTTTGCAGGGAATCACAAGCACCCACCATGCCACCATAAGCTTACCCTGCGTTGGTGACACTGATGGGCTGAGAAACATGATGGTTCCACGGTCATCTTGTTTGCAAGTTCCTCCTGTCCTCCTATGAGCAGGTGACATTTAGGGGCAATCTAAAACATTCCATTACCTTATAACTAGGACAGATTTAACCAACACATTACGCTTGAGCTCGTAAAGTAAGGGCCACATGTTGCACAGCCTTTTTGACTACATGACGTCTGGGGGTAGAAAGGGTTAATCAGTCGTACAGAACTGCCAGCAACACCCAATAAGATGGACCACTGGCTCACAGTGACATTACAGAGCACAGGAACGCAGGGTCAAAGCTTCGCATACACCGCTACTAAAGACACTACGGCTGGAAACCCAGCATTATTGGGATCCCGCTCAGGCACAAAGTAGGTAACCGAGCAAGCAGAAGACCTTGAAGAAGTAAGTGAGCGCAGACACCGAGAGTTCCTCTGAATTTGTGAGTCTTACTTTTCACTGCGGCCACGATCATATTTCTCTCCTAATTTCCCCTAACTTGGCTAACATTTGAATCAATCTTTTCACGACAGAGTGTGACTACAGGCACCTCCTCCCACTAAGATCAAAGTTACGCTAAATTATCGTAACAAAAGTAGGTGCTAACTACTATTGGCAACCACACAACCCTAAATATTCACAGGACTTTTTTCACCTGGATTCTTGGTTCTTTGCCTGGCTGAATGATTTTAAAGTTTGAATGTAGAATTCTATGATTGAATGCCTGTAAGTAACCAAGATTGACACGTGACACGCATGAGCACAAACCCCAATCTTTGAGGTCAAACCTAACGTAAAAGATTAGATCACACTAAAGTGTTTCAGGACTGCATCCCATCTTCCACACACTGCCTGTGAAGACCAGTACATTTCGCATGCATGAAAGACAGACCTTTTAGCCAGTGGCACTATGTTGTTCAAGCAGGACAATTTTCACGCTGCGCCAAACTTGGCATCCAAAATCAACTGTTTGATGTAAGTCACATTTGGATGTACCATGTTACTCCGCATACTGTTACAACTACCTACCGTTACAACGCGACCATTACAACGCATACCATTACAACGCATAGCGCTTTGGGGTGCTGGATAGTGGTAAGTATAATTTACTATTCTAACTCCAGTCCCCGTGGACCCTAGGGAAGGTGTTGGATAGTAAATTATACTTATTCCCTATCCTAGAGCGCCCCCCAGCGCAATGCGTTGTAATGGTATGCGTTGTAAAAGTCGCGTTGTAACGGTAGTGCGTTGTAACAAATGCGTTGTAACAGGTGTATACCGTCACATTTTCATGTATGTCCTATCTCAATTGTAAGTTATGAAGTCACCCTCACTCACTCACACCTTAGTGTGTGTACACAACACCTACTTAGGGTCTTTTTTACGGCCCTGGCAGCCCTGGTCCTGAAGAAAGCCTTCTGATACAGATTTGATTGGCTGAAACGTGTAGACCCTTTCATCTTTTTGGGATGTGTAAGATCATTTTTCTCATTCACATCCACCCTTGATTTTAATCTTGCCCCAGGAACTCTCTACTAAAATCATTGTGATTTGACTAAGTATTCTGGAGGCAGTTTTAAAGTTTACACTCACATAACTTCAACTGTTTGCCCCCGAAAAAATCCTGCTCCACTGTAATCAGGCGTAAAAGCACATCTAGGACACATTTGGCCCCCTAGGTGGGAACCCGATGATGAAGCATGCCACCAACTTGGTTGGTGGGTGAAGGTTCTGTAAAAAACCTAATTGCTTTTCCTTCTGGGAGACAACTTTTTGACTTTCAGAACTGCACATGTATGGCACAGTATAGGACACCACAAGGGGGTTGACGGATGTCAGGACTGAAACACACCCACAGACATTGGTGTTCAGGGCAGGTAGTCTGGTATGGGTGACAGAAAAGGCAGCCTCAGGTCCTGATGTTTGTGTGGGTTGGTTGATGGTAGTGTAGGTGTTCTCAGCTCCTGGTAGTTGAATGCTCTGCTTTTCTGACATCACTGGTTATTCTTTGCCAGGAAGAGCTCTGTCATCAGACTCCTCGTGGCATGTAGTGTCAGTAGTGACCTGCCTTGCATCTGAGGCTCATCTTCATCTTGGTCCTGGTTCCTGCTGCTCCACACTGTGGATCTGGCTGCCCCTTCAGATGAATAAGGAGTGAGAGAGGAAATCTTACACGTTCCTACAAGCACTACTTCAAGTGAACCAAATAGCAGATAGTCAATTTTACCCTAATTTTAGTCAGATAGACTCCCATTGTTACCTTAGATACTTGCCTGTCCCCTGCATAGTCAATTTTACCTTAATTTTAGTCAGATAGACTCCCATTGTTACCTTAGATACTTGCCTGTCCCCTGCAACTGTTGACATCTCATATGCCAATTTTTCTGTGGGTGGTTGTGGAAATAAAGGAGCAGCTATAGCTTATGTTTTTCACCCTCCCGTACACATATTTACAAAACGTGACCATTTTCACTAGTCATGTTGTCATAAGAAATATCTCCACTTACTCAAGCATGCCACACTGACATACCTTTATGACGGCACACATAAATGAAGGCCATACTCAGAGGCCCGCATGATACAACAGACGAGTACTATATGCTAAACTGTTTGCTTCATATGGAGCAGTTACTAACTAGAGATGCACATGATTTGCTTGACATAATTCCATGACTTATTTATGACTTGTACATCATCTGAGTGAACTATATTTCATGTCCATATGATCAGTGTCTCTGCTGTCGTCTAATTGCGCCAGGAAACCCTTTGTGGGTAGCTGCTGCGCATTATAAGTGCAATAATAATAATAATATAATAAAACAACTCAAAACTTGGTTATTTGACCAATAAGTAGATCCTCCTTTAGGGCTGAATTTAGCAGATATCAGCGCCGAGATGCCCAAGGGCCTTTGTAGCGCTTTACAAATGTTTAAATAAATAAATAAATAAATAAATAATGCATGGGCATATTTCTCATTGAAGTTTTACACAATAAACTGTCAAAGAACGATCATAAGTACAGTTGTGTGTGATGATCTGGTGAGACTGCTCCTTTCGAGAAATACTCTGCCAATCCCAGTCTCCAGTGTGCCAACATGTATGGAGCAGCATGCACCAAGAAGCACTGGACAAATGTAAGTATGCATCACATGCCATTTGATGACTCCTTGGTCATTATGGCATAAGGATAACATTGATATAACAAACCTAGCTTAAAGACACATAAAACAACAATTCTAGCATCCTACATGTTGGGAAGCTGAACATTTGTGTACAGTACATACTGCTTTGCTGCTCCTGATGCACTTCAAGCTTGTGATGGAGATCTGGGCAGTTGATCTTTAAAAGCCTCCTCTGCAGTGGGATCAAGCAGAGTACCTGGGACGGGGATAGAGGGACCTTCCACGGTTATTGTGTGCCTTGAGCCTGGCTCAATGCTGAAGGTCATCCCAGGGCCCGCGACTCGCGCCACAGTCAGCCCATTGCCACTCTAAACCCCCATGCCTGCACCAGTTCTAGTGACATCTTCCCAGGTGTGCATTCTTCACACGCTGGTTCTCTGCTTTATTGAGCTGAAGCTAATGCTCATGCTCAAAGGCTCCATCCCCGATCACCATCACTTCTGGAACAAAATTGGGAATCTTTTCACCTCATCTATTTTAGGGACACTGGATTTCTTCTCAGCTGCAGCGTGGAGTTGATTTGTGTTCGCTTTGAAAGAAGGCTCAAGAATGGCTGAGTCTGCACTTCGGCTAGATAACTTTCTGTTGTCTGCAGTTGGCCTAGAACTCTTCCTCTGCTGCATAGATTTAAGCAGCATAGGTGTAGAACAGGGGTCCTCAAACTGTGGGACGCGACCCCCAGGGGGGCCGTGGAACGATGCAAAGGGGGTCACGCCTTCACAGTGTCACTTCTGCCCTGGCCTCCAGGGCTTGAGCCCCCCTCCTCCCCCATCCTGTGTCTCAGCCCAGGCTGCTGCAGTACAGCTCACGCTCCTGGGGCCTCGGCTGGGCAGTGTCTGGAGTCTTATCTCTGGCCCGAGTTTTTCACAGATCATTAAAGACCATTAGCAAATTTACATGCCTTTGTTAACTGATTACCAAAGCTTAGTTTTTTATGGTTCCAGTACCCCCTGGGCCCCCACTCTGCCTATTCCTTACATTTGTATTTGTACACTTACTGCTGTAGTGTGAGAATGCATTTAATGAAAAGAAATATAAAGTTGTGTTGCCAAAAGAAACAATCCTGCTATGGGTTGTTTAAAGATCCTGCAGAGACCTGCTCTTGACAGTAAATTGAGTTAAAGTATGTATTAATTAGATATGTGACTTTTCTGTCTTTATTCTCTTTAATTATTAGTCATGGATCATTGAGGCATCCCTAGAACACAATTAAAAGTGTTTTCTATTCATATTTGCTGTTCTAAGTATTCACAGATAAGTGCAAAAAATACAGCTGTAGGTGATAATGAGCTGGTAACACTAATCCTTAGACTGGAAGTTTGTTGCAGGATCAGCACATTATTTATTTCCTCCACCCTCGAACCCTGATTAATGCCATTATTTCAATAGTTTAACTTATATCTGAAACCCTAAGCTTCAAGTTTCTGGGAATGCACCCTACTTTCAGACTACTCACTTCTCATTCTTGCCTTCACTTTCACGTTCTCCCTGCACTCCCAGCGATCACAATGCACTCACACTGATCACCATGCACTCATAGCGATCACCATGCACTCATAGCGATCAAAATGCACTCACACCGATCACCATGCACTCATAGCGATCACCATGCACTCATAGCGATCACCATGCACTCACACTGATCACAATGCACTCACACTGATCACCATGCACTCACACTGATCACAATAAACTCACACTGATCACAATGCACTCACACTGATCACAATGCACTCACACTGATCCCCATGCACTCATAGCGATCACCATGCCCTCATAGACATCACCATGCACTCATAGACATCACAATGCACTCACACTGATCACAATGCACTCACACTGATAACAATGCACTCACACTGATCACAATGCACTCACACTGATCACAATGCACTCACACTGATCAGCATGCACTCACACTATTCACCCGCTCACCCTGCACTCACACTGATCACCATGCACTCACACTGATCACCATGCACTCACACTGATTACCATGCACTCACACTGATCACAATGCACTCACACTGATCACCATGCACCATCACTGATCACCATGCACCATCACTAATCACCATGCACCATCACTGATCACCATGCACTCACACTGATCACCATGCACTCACACTGAACACAATGCACTCACACTGATCACAATGCATTCACACCATTCACCCGCTCATCCTGCACTCACACTGATCACAATGCACTCACACTGATCACAGTGCACTCACTCTGATCGCCATGCACTCACAACATTCACCCAATCACCCTGCACCTACAGTGATCACAATGCACTCACACTGATCACCATGCACTCACACTGATCACAATGCACTTACACTGATCACAATGCACTCACACTGATCACCATGCACTCATAGCGATCACCATGCACTCATAGACATCACCATGCACTCATAGACATCACAATGCACTCAAACTGATCACAATGCACTCACACTGATCACAATGCACTCACACTGATCACCATGCACTCACACAATTCACCCGCTCACCCTGCACTCACACTGATCACCATGCACTCACACTGATCACCATGCACTCACACTGATCACCATGCACTCACACTGATCACCATGCACCATCACTGATCACCATGCACCATCACTGATCACCATGCACCATCACTGATCACCATGCACTCACACTGATCATCATGCACTCACACTGATCACAATGCACTCACACTGATCACAATGCACTCACACCATTCACCCGCTCATCCTGCACTCACAGTGATCACAATGCACTCACACTGATCACAGTGCACTCACTCTGATCGCCATGCACTCACAACATTCACCCAATCACCCTGCACCTACAGTGATCACAATGCACTCACACTGATCACCATGCACTGACACTGATCACAATGCACTCACACTGAGCACAATGCACTCACATAATTTACCCGCTCACCCTGCACTCACACCAATCACCATGCTCTCACACCATTCACCCGCTCACCCCGCACTCTCAGTGATCGTAATGTACTCACAGTGATCACCATGCACTCACACCATTTACCCGCTCACCCTGCTGTCACAGTGATCACTCTGCACTAAAAACTCACTTGCATTGTTCACTCTGTACCTCACCCTGCAGCACACTTCTCACCCTGCACTCCTGTGACACTCCACTCACCTGTCCCCCCTTACTGCTCAATCTGTGGCTCACTCAAACAAGGCCATCACTAACCATGCACAAATTCGTCCCACTCTGTACTTACAGCCGAACCCAAATTCATATGGTCACCTCACTCACCCTGCAGTCACTCCTTTTACCCTACTCTCACACTGTTGCATTGCTCACCGTGCAGTCACATGGGCACTCTTGTCACTCACACAGTGCAGAAGGTTAAAGTGCCTGGTACAAAGAAGATGTACCATGCACATCACAGAACTGAGTGTGAGTAAACTATGAGTAACGCTATGAAAAAATGAAATGTTTGTCAGACAGGTGCTATAGAGAGATGAGGTGTATTGTTGGTGAGTGGTAGTGAGGGAATTCATGGAGAAGGTGGAAAGACTTTTGCACCGTGTGCGACCAGTGCTTGGACAAGCTCTGGCTGGGAGTGTTAACCCCCCCGAAGTTCGGGTCTAGTGGATCCCCTGCTTCTGCCTATTATTTACATTTGTAGTGCGCTACTGTTACCAAAAGGTGTCCCGGGGCTAATAACCATCTGCCGGCAATGTGAGAGAGGAGAGAAGAGAGGGATGGAAGGAAGGGGGTGAGAGGAAAGGGGCATGGGTAAACTGTTTAACTCTGCACAAGACCGCCACGGTTTGAATTCACCCTTGCTGCTCCCGGCTATGGCCAGGTGAGCTTCTAATGTGACAGTGCGTATTCCTGCGGATTGGGAGGCCCTTCACAAAGGTTGACTAGACATCTTTCTGATGTTAATTGCTGTATTTTGGTTATAAACTTGTACTGATGGGGTGAAATCTTTTCTCAGTATTACTGTGTTTAAAAAAATTCTAAATAATAAAGCAATGCTATCCCAAAATACGCAGCATCACAGAACATTATTTACATTTTCTACTCACACAATTTAGGCAAGCCTGTCTCATAATTTGGTCCTCACCTTCCTCATAACATAGAGGTTTAGAAATTTTTGTCAGGAGGGGGTCCTTACGTTTGAAAATGTTGACCGGGGGATCTCGGCATCCAAAAGTTTGAAGACCTCTGGTGTAGAAACTTAGGAAACAATGAAAGGCGAGGGGACAAAACGTCTGGAGACATGGAAGCCTTCCAAAGGTTGCCATACATCACTGACAGGCCTCATGTCCCACATTGGAAAACGGTTTTCCAGTAAAACTGGAACACTAAGGCATATAGGTGTATATTTACACGAATAAGGTAGAGTTCTCCAAATAACAACTAATGGGGTTAATATGCATGCAGATAAAGTATGTTTATTTTGGATTTAGGAGGCGTTTGACTGTTGGTTTTTACATATAGTATTGGGGAGGATTTGTTATTGCCATTTGTGTTAGTTGTGTTGTGAGACATTTGTGTGCGTGTGTATGTTTTTGGGACATGGAATGTGCATTTAAGTGTGTGCAGCGTTTAAATTAATATCAGATGTGCCATGCATATTTTTATGATTTGCGTGTCAAATCCAGAAAGACTGCGCTGCGAGGGAGTTTCAAATATAAAAGGGGCATATCATAACCCAAGATTCTGTGACTATTCAAACTAGGAAAATAACCATAGGACTTAATATGAAAAATACGTGACGCAGTCTTCTGTTCTAACAGAGAGTTAGAACATACTTAGGGAAAGACGATTCTCACAGCAAAGACTTGGACATTTCTACATAAATTCTTTTGTCTCCCATTTAATATAATAATTGAAGCCTTGAAAAAGTTTCTAGGAAACGAAGCACGTGTCGGCTGGCGGTTCAACGCTTAAAAGGAGGATTGTCACACCAAGCTGTCTATTCCTGATTATATTGTTACTGATTTTTAAACTTTTGACTCAAGATTCTGTTATATATGTATATTAAATTGATACAGCAAGAACTGAATTGATGTCCCGCTGGTACTTCGAATTGACTTGTGCAAATAACTGTATGAATTAATATAATAATTGATCAAGAGTGCCGAGGTTTATATATCTATTTCATATTTTTATGATTATTTACAACATTTCATATGTGTATTTCTCTTAGTATTTGCATCTTTTGTTTAATTTTCACAATATACTTTGTATGAGTGTGTACAGTGTGTAAAGTTATTTGACATTTTTTATACTTTTATTTTATTTTGTAATCTAATTTACCTTATGGCTACTATGCTTTGTATGGGTGTCTGTAATGCGTAAAGTTAATTGACATTGTTGGTAATTTATTTTGTCCTTGTTGTGCTTCATACTAATAATGTTATTCCTTGCCTCCATTGATTTCTATGTGATATCCTTGCAGTGCTGGTGAGTGGATATTATGATGAGTGGCTTACTGCAAGGCTTGACTGGAGTAGCTGTGAGCCTGCTCTAGACAATCTCGGCAGAAATCTATGCGAATGAGAGGTAACATTGGTGTAGGCATAGAAGTACACCTATGCCTTTGTGAATTGCATTCACGAGTATGTAACAACTACCCAAACTCTAAATTACTTTTGTGAATCTCCCTCTGTTGCACATTAGCTGTCAGGAGGAGCACACAATCCCAGTCCAGAAGCATCCTCAAATACCATCTACATGTACTTTTTAAAGTTCCATTTCCTTGTTGAGTGGTCTTTCGTAGGCACAGATGTATTTTAGTAATCTGTGCGCTCTACTTTCATTTTAAGATCTGAGTATTTATTTCCGTAATTTGTTTTTTATACACACTGTCCATAGCAGATGTGAAGGGGAGATTTTTTGAGTTGTGTAGCAGTTCAAATAAATCGTGGTATGATTTCACAAACAAAATATATAAGAAACACACATATATGAAGCAATAGTCCTGAAATGATGATCCTCTTTCTTCTCCATGAGATCACAATTGTGAAGCTAGAGTCTTTCAGGCCCCCCTTCGTCCCATGCCAGGTGGGGCATGTCATGCCCCTTGCGATCATCCTCTCTAATCAGCCTCTACATGGAACCTCCAGGAGAGGTTATAGCCTGAGATGGCTGAACTATCAACCAGTTTACAGATGGTACACAGCTCATCCTACAAGTGTCAGATCCAGCTAATATTTGAGCCACCAAAGGCCATTTCTGAAATGACTTACCGAACTGAATCTTGGGATTAATACTTCTCAACTGTAAATACTTTCTAACACTGCTTTTCTTTCACCAACCATCAGCACTTAGCTGAGGATCTGTAAACAAAGCTCCCCTCACTGGAATTCAGAGCAGCTGTTTAAGTAGTAGACCTACACTCTATTTGCAGTGGTGATCCTATACTTGTTGGATAACTTAGCTCATCTCTTTGGCCACCCTCATCAAATCCTGGGGAGTGAAGATTGTCTCGTACGCGGATGACACGCAGCATGTGTTTTCGTTTAGAGAAGGTCAGAAGCAGCTTTTCTCAATTTCAAAGAGTGTCTAAAAGATATCTCAAAATGGATGAATAGCAACTTTTTAAAATTAAATTCGGACAAAACAGAGGTGCTCTTTTTTAGTCAGATGGCGCCCCCTTCTTCCAGTCTTCAGGGGCCCACTAAATTGAATCCCTCACAGACTCCAGCTTCTTCAGCTAGAAATGTAGGAATTATTTTTGATCTGATCTCTCTTTTGGAGCACATTTCTTCATCTTGCATTGTTAAGCTAAGATTGGTCAGAAAACGATTGCGTTTTCTTCCAGAGGCGACCCCAAAGATCATAATCCATGCATTGATGACCTCACATTTGGATTACGCCAATTGCTTATACCTGGGGCTTCCAGCTTTTCTGATCCATAGGCTACAATTAATACAGTGGCCAGGCTCATCCAACGGGTCTCCTTTCGCAATCATATCTTCCCTCATTTGAGGCAGCTCCATTAGCTTTCGGTTGCCAAGAGGGTCGAGTTTAAAGCCCTGACATTTGCGTTCAGAGCCCTAATGTGCAGAGAACAAAAATATTGCAGGAATAGGATTAGGCTGCACCGTCAGGAGAGATCCCTGATATCTAACCACCTGTGTCTCCTTCTCCTCTGCATTCCAAGGTTTTGGCAAGGTTTGACATGGTGGCAGGTCTTGTTCACATGGCCGAGTCTGAATAGGGCTTCAGGAAAGATTTAAAAACCTGATTCTTCAATCAAGCTTAGATAGTGCAGGCTGAATCTATTCTTCAGCCTACTTTGAGTGCTGGGACGCCTAAGTCGAGGTAGCGGTGCACTGTACAAATGTCTTTGATTGATTGGTTGATTGATTGATCTATTGCCCAATGAAAGCAAAGCAAGACTTTGTTGAACTGCTAAACTAATTACTGTGATTTAAAAAGACGTCTTCACTGGAGGGCAGAATGTACAGGGTGGCTAAAAGGATTCAAATACGTAGAAGTCTATTGTATACCATACAAGGCATTCCATCAATCACTTCTATCATATCTGAAAGACAAATTAAGTTTTTCAGGAGGATTCTCACACCGGAAGCAAATCACATCTCCCTAAACCAAGAAATTTCAAAACATTGAAAAAAGATTTCTCCTATCTTGTATCATGTCTTCTGGTTCGTACTGGCAAATATACCATTGCTGTAATTGCTAAACACCTGTCTTTTTATTTAGATATCGAGATATTTCAGCTTTTAGTAACCCTGCCTAAATTGCTGCAAGGGAAATGGTGTGAACAGTAAGAACTAAAGAATATGATTGTACAAATCATGTAGAAGAACAAGCCTGAGAACAATTTCCTTAAGAAAGCTCACATTCCTGGGATGAAAACTTTTATCCAGAATAAGTCCAGCAAGAGCACATACACACATTATCACATGTGGGGTGTATAAAGGGATGTCCTTCTACATACCGACCCGCCAACTAAGATCCTCCAATCAAGCCCTATAAAGGGATGTTCTACTCAAAATTAGTCTATGACAGTTGTCAAAAACGGCTTTGATTCAATAGGGAAATAGGTCATAACATTACTCAAAAAACAAAAACAAAACCATCACAGAGGCAATCCACACGGTCCACATGATAACAATACCATTTTCCTCCTTAAACCTTAAAAAGCTAATGGGATTGTCAGCATTCAACATCTAATTTATTATTGTTGGGTATATGCCAAGATGTATAATCCATCCTTTATATCCTTTAAGTCAAAGGTTGGCTCCTGAACCTGGTGGTCAACTGGCGTTTGATGTACCCAGAAGACTGAGGTTAAACTTTATGTTCTTAAAAATATCAGCAACACTTGTGTATTGATTATTTATTGATCTTCCTGAGTATAGGCTGGGAATCTGTTAGAAATATAGTCTCACAGATGTGTTTCAGTTATCTCTCTATAGATCTGCAGAGTGAATTTTCTAATCAACTATTTCTCTTAATAGCCACAGATGGTTTGCAATGGCATGTCTTGCAGGACTACTGATTACATGTCACTCTCCGACTCCCAAAACTATGCTATTTACACAGACCTCCTGACCCCACAACTACTTTTACTGTACTTAACACTCAAACACAGAGATTACCTAACGACTGCAATCAAATATGGTATAATAAAGGTGGTGCCTTAACCCGGATAAAATCCCTTGAAAGTCACCATGTACTGTCCACTGTCATTGTTAAAAAGAGCGAGGTCTCGCATTGGTAAACTTCTCCATGGCATAATTTACCTGCATGCAATGCCAATGTTATATCTGAATGACACCAAAGCCAGAGTTGCCCAGTTGATGCCTGCAAATGAGAACTGCGGTGCACTTTCTAGGTAGGCATGTTCATGCAGGGAGACAGGGACACTGCTGGAGTGTTGTGCAGACCAGCACCTTTGACGAATGTGTGACTACAGGGATGGTCCATCCCTGAAATTCCCTATGATGTGGGTAAATTGACCTAGACATCATTGACCATACGAGGAAAAGATCATTCAGTGTATGGTCTGTATAAATGTACATGAGTTTTTGAAAATAATATACATTGCACATGCAAATAGGCTGTTTATTACAATTAACGGGGTAAAACGATGGTCCTGTAGAAAGCCAAACGACCTTTCGAGGCAGTTTTATAGTTCAAGTTCAAGTTCAGGAATTTGTATAGCGCACTACTCACCCAGAGGGTCTCAAGGCGCTTGGGGGAGGGGGTGCATTATTTATCGAATAGCCGGGTTTTAAGTTCCTTCCTGAAGGAAATGTGATTCTGGGTAAGGCGGAGGTGAGTGGGGAGAGAATTCCAGGTTTTGGCCGCCAAGTAGGAGAAGGATCTTCCTCCCATGGTGGATTTATGGATGCGCGGAACTGCGGCAAGGGCTTGATTGGAGGATCTTAGTTGGCGGGTCGGTATGTAGAAGGACAGTCGTGTGTTGAGGCATTCGGGTCCTAGTTTGTAGAGGGCCTTGTGTGCGTGGGTGAGGAGACGGAACGTTATTCTCTTGTTGACGGGAAGCCAGTGGAGGTCTTTCAGGTGACCGGTAATGTGAGCTTGGCGCGGGATGTCCAATATGAGTCTGGCTGATGCGTTTTGGATGCGTTGGAGTTTTTTCTGTGATTTGGCTGTGGTTCCGGCGTGGAGGGTGTTTCCATAGTCCAGTCGGCTAGTGACCAGTGCATGGGTGACAGTCTTTCTTGTTTCGGTGGGGAGCCAACAAAAGATTTTTTTGAGCATACGAAGTACGTTGAAGCAAGAGGATGAGACGGCGTTGACTTGTCTTGTTATCGAGAGGGAGGAGTCCAGGATGAAGCCCAGGTTACGTGCATGGTCTGTGGGTATGGGTGCCGTGCCCAGGGCCGATGGCCACCATGAGTCGTCCCAAGCAGAGGGGGATGATCCTAGGATGAGGACTTCCGTTTTGTCTGAATTGAGTTTTAGGCAGCTGTTTTTCATCCATTCGGCTACTTCTTTCATACCTTCATGAAGATTGGTTTTGGCGGTGTTAGGGTCTTTGGTAAGGGAAAGGATCAGCTGGGTGTCATAAGCGTTAGAGTTGATGTTAAGGTTGTGTTGTTGCGCGATGGCCGCGAGGGGACTCATGTAAACGTTGAAGAGGGTGGGACTGAGTGATGATCCTTGTGGTACTCCGCAGATGACTTCGGTGGCCTCTGATTTGAATGGGGTGAGTCGGACTCTCTGGGTTCTCCCGTCGAGGAACGAGATGATCCAGTCCAAGGCTTTTCCTTGTATGCCGATGTTGCTGAGGCGTTGTATGAGGGTGCTGTGACAGACTGTGTCGAAGGCAGCGGAGAGGTCGAGTAGGATGAGGGCAACTGTTTCTCCGTTGTCCAATAGTGTTCTGATGTCGTCTGTCGCTGCAATAAGGGCGGTTTCGGTGCTGTGTTTGTCTCAAAAGCCAGACTGTGAGGGGTCGAGGGAGTTGTTGGATTCAAGGAAGGTGGCGAGCTGTCTGTTGACGGTTTTCTCAATGACTTTGGCAGGGAATGGGAGGAGGGAGATGGGGCGGTAGTTTTTAAGTTCGGAGGGGTCCGCTATGGGTTTCTTCAAGAAGGCGTTAAGTTCTGCGTGTTTCCAGCTTTCTGGGAAGGTAGCGGAGTTGAGGGAGCAGTTGATGATATCACGGAGATGGGGTGCGATGATGGAGTCTGCTTTGTTGAAGATGTGGTGGGGACAGGGGTCGGTTGGCGAGCCTGAATGAATGGAGTTCATTAGGCGGATGGTGTCTTCAGTGGTGATTGGGTTCCAGGCGTTGAGGATGGTAGAGGGCGGTTTAGGCTCGGAGGTAGGTGAAGTGGATTGTTCTTTGGAAATGTTCTCAAAGCTGTTATGTATCTCGGCGATTTTGTTGTAGAAGAAGGAGGATAATGAGTCGCAGAGGTCTTGGGAGGGAGTAATGTCGTTTGAGGCTGCGGTGGGGTTGGTAAATTCTTTGACGATGTTGAATAGTTCCTTGCTGTTTTGGGCGTTGTTGTCGAGTCAATCCTTGAATGCTGATTTCTTTGTGGATCGGATCGATTGGTGGTGTTTGCGGGTGGCTGTCTTGAAGGTGGTCAGGTTATCAGTGGTTGGGTTTTTTCTCCATGTTTTCTCGAGAGTACGGCATAGTTTCTTGGATTTCTTAAGGTCCTCGTTGAACCAGGGGGCCTTTTTGCTACTCTGTTTGGTTTGGTGGTTTTCCAAGGGTGCTAGTTCGTCAGCGCTGTGAGTGATCCATTGTTTGAGTTTGGTGGCTGCTTGGTTTGGGTCCGATGAGAGGGCGGGAGGGTTTTGTATGAGCGATGTGAGGAGTTGGTCGGTGGTGATTTTATTCCAGTTTCTTCGTGGAATAGGTTGTGGGGGGTTGTGGGTCGAGGTAGTTTTGTAGCTGAAGTGAACGCAGCTGTGGTCCGTCCAATGGAGAGCTGTGGTGTGATCGAAGGAGATGTGCTTGCTGGAGGTGAAGATTGGGTCGAGCATATGTCCGGCTATATGGGTGGGGGTGTCAACAAGTTGTTTGAGACCAAGATTGGCCAGGCTGTCCAGAAGGGTGGTGGTGTTGCTGTCGTTTTTCTTTTTCAGGTGGAAGTTGAGATCTCCCAGTAGAATGTAGTTCTCGGAGGTGAGGGCATGTGGGCTGATGAAGTCAGTGATGTCTTCGCTGAATTGTTTACGGGTTCCTGGTGGTCTGTAGATGAGGGTGCCTCTAAGTGTGGTCCTGGGGTCGATGTGGATCTGAAAGTGGAGGTGTTCGGCGGTTGCAAGGTTATCGTCGAGGCTGGTCGTGATTCTGATGGTGTTCTTATGAACGATGGTGATGCCTCCTCCTGTTTGGTTGGGGCGGTTTTTTCGGATGATCTTGAAAGTGTCCGGGATGGCTATGGCGATGTCGGGCGCTGAAGAGGCGTTCATCCAGGTTTCTGTAAGGAAGACGATGTCCGGTGAAGCAGTGTTCAGTAGGTCCCATAGTTCAGTGGCGTGTCTGTGGATCGAGCGGGTGTTCAGCAGGATGCACTTCAGGTGTTTAGGGTTGGATCAGTGTTTGGAGTTAGTGGGTTTGGTGTGGGTTCATTAAAATCCTAAAAGTGTCACCTATCTGATTTTTTATCTAGTGCCTAAACCTACACCATTAAATACGTTTTTTAGGTTTCGGGGGTTATTTTAAATCCCCTACACTCCCTGCCTTCATTCACAGTTACCATAGTACTCCGCTTACAAATGCGTCAAGTCCACTCACATATTTTATATATGTGAGTGAGGGTCCAATGATGAACCAAGCCACTGGTGGTACCCGTGGGTGATTACACTAATCATATATATTTATATATATATATATATGCATACATCTGTATATGTATTCATAAAACCTTTTCCAGATTCAAATATAGATAATTTACATATATAGGTCTGAGACACATGTAAGGTGAGCACCGTTTTACCTGGGTGCCTTTACTTATAGGTCTTGGATACATTTATTCCCTGCACTTTATGACACTCAAGGTATCTCCTCTCTAGGGGCCTGATGTAGGTAGCCAAATACCCGTTGGTAACGGCCGAAATTACCGGTTTTCGGCCGTTACCGACCGGCATTGGGCTTTTTAGATGTAGGTGTAATTTTCTAAGAATTCAGTATTTTACCGAATCGGTAATTTAAGGATTCAGTAAAATACTGAATTCTTAACATACCGATTTGGTAAATTACCGAATCCAGGATGTAGGGAGCACTCAAGTCAAGTCAAGTCAAGTCAGAGAATTTATATAGCGCACTACATACCCAGAGGGTCCCAAGGCGCTTAAAGAGGAGGGGAGGATTATTTGTCAAATATCCACGTTTTAAGTTGCTTTCTGAATGCTAGGTGGTTCTGGGTGAGGCGAAGGTAAGCGGGGAGTGAGTTCCAAGTCTTAGCGGCCAGGTATGAGAAGGATCTGCCTCCCATGGTGGTCTTGTTGATGCGAGGTACAGTGGCGAGGGCTTGGCTGGAGGAACGTAGTTGGCGGGACGGGGTGTAGAAGGACAGTCGTGAGTTGAGGCATTCTGGTCCGATGTCGTAAAGTGATTTGTGTGCGTGGGTTAGCAGTCGGAAAGTGATCCTCTTATTGACGGGTAGCCAGTGGAGGTCTTTAAGGTGACCGGAGATGTGTTCGTTGCGAGGGATGTCTAATATGATCCTGGCTGAGGCGTTTTGGATACGTTGGAGTTTCTTCTGGAGTTTAGCGGTAGTACCTGCGTAGAGGGTGTTTCCGTAGTCCAGTCGGCTGGTGACCAGAGCATGGGTGACCGTTTTCCTTGTTTCGGTGGGGATCCAGTGAAATGTTTTTCTAAGCATGCGAAGAATGTTGAAGCAGGAAGATGATACGGCGCTGACTTGTTTTTTCATTGAGAGTGAGGAGTCCAGGATGATGCCCAGGTTTCGTGCGTGGTCTGTCGGGATGGGTGCCTTTCCGAGGGCTTCCGGCCACCATGAGTCGTCCCATGCAGAGGGGGAAGTACCTAAGATGAGGACTTCTGTTTTGTCTGAGTTCAGTTTCAGACGGCTTTGTTTCATCCATTCGGCAACTTCTTTCATTCCTTCGTGTAGGTTAGTTTTGGCTGTGCTGGGGTCGTTGGTGAGAGAGAGGATGAGTTGAGTGTCATCCGCGTAAGAGATGATGTTGAGGTTGTGTTGGCGTGCGATGGTCGCGAGGGGGCTCATGTATACGTTGAAGAGGGTGGGGCTGAGTGAAGAACCTTGAGGTACTCCACAGATGACTTCGGTGGCTTCGGACTTGAATGGTGGGAGGCGGACTTTCTGAGTTCTTCCTGTGAGGAATGAGGTGATCCATTCGAGTGCTTTTCCTTGGATTCCGATGTTATTGAGGCGTTGTAACAGGGTGTTGTGGCAGACCGTGTCAAATGCTGCTGAGAGGTCGAGGAGGGTGAGGGCGACTGTGTCTCCATTGTCCAGTAAAGTTCGAATGTCGTCTGTTGCTGCGATGAGGGCGGTCTCAGTGCTGTGTTTTGCTCGGAAGCCAGATTGTGAGGAGTCGAGGGATTTGTTGGCTTCGAGGAAGGCGGCGAGCTGGTTGTTGACAGCTTTTTCGATGACTTTGGCCGGGAATGGGAGGAGCGAGATGGGGCGGTAATTTTTGAGTTCGGTGGGGTCCGCTGTGGGTTTCTTCAGGAGGGCGGTGAGTTCAGCGTGTTTCCAGTCTTCCGGGAAGGTGGCGGAGTTGAGGGAGCTGTTGATGACGTCTCGGAGGTGCGGTGCTATGATGGAGTCTGCTTTGTTGAAGATGTGGTGAGGACATGGGTCTGTGGGGGATCCTGAGTGGATGGAATTCATCAGGCGGATTGTGTCCTCAGTGGAGATTGGGTTCCAGTCGTTAAGGGTGTTCACGGGGAGAGAATGTTCAGCAGATGGTTGGGTGGGTTGGTCTCCGGGATGGTTGTCGAAGCTGTTGTGGATGTCTGCAATCTTGTTGTAGAAGAAAGAGGCTAGGGAGTCGCAGAGGGCTTGAGAGGGGGTGATGTCGTTGGAGTTGGCCGGGGGATTGGCAAATTCCTTGACGATGTTGAAAAGTTCCTTGCTGTTGTGGGCGTTGTTGTCGAGTCGATCTTTGAATGCTGTTTTCTTGGCCTTTCGGATTAGTTGGTGGTGAGTGCGGGTGGCGTTTTTGAAGGCGTCCTTGGTGCTGGTAGTTGGGTCTTTTTTCCAGGCCTTTTCGAGGGAGCGGCAGAGTTTCTTGGACTTCTTAAGGTCATCGTTAAACCATGAGGCCTTTTTGTTGGCAGGTTTGTTTTGACGTTTCTTCAGTGGTGCTAAGGTGTCGGCGGTGTTGGATAACCATAGGGTGAGGTTGGCGGCGGCTTCGTTTGCGTTAGAAGAGTGGGCTGGGGTGCTGAGAAGGAGTGATGTGGAGATCTGGTCCGTGGTGATTTTGTTCCAGTTTCTTTGCAGAGTTGGTTGGAGGTGGTTGGTGGGTTTTGGTTTGTTGTAGGTGAAGTGAACGCAGCTGTGGTCAGTCCAGAGGAGTTCCGTGGTGTGGCTGAAGGAGACATGATTGCTGGAGGTGAAGATGGGGTCGAGTGTGTGACCTGCGATGTGGGTGGGGGATGTGACCAGTTGGTTAAGTCCGAGGTTGGCGAGATTGTCCAAGAGGGTGGTGGTGTTGCGGTCGTTGATCTTTTCAAGGTGAAAATTGAGGTCTCCCAGAAGGATGTAGTCTTTGGAGGGGAGCGCGTGTGGAGTGATGAAGTCCGTGATGTCTTCGCTGAATTTTGCGCGGGGTCCTGGTGGTCTGTAGAGGAGGGTGCCTCTGAGTGTGGTCTTGGGGTCGATGTGGATCTGGAAGTGAAGGTGTTCTGAGTTGGTGAGATTGGCGTCAGAGCTGGTTGAGATGCGGATTGACTTCTTATGGACGATAGCGATTCCTCCTCCTGTGCCGGTACGGTCCTTGCGTATGATCTTATAATCTTCTGGGATGGCAATGGTGATGTCTGGGGCGGAAGAGGCGTTCATCCAAGTTTCTGTTAGGAAGGCGACGTCCGGAGAGATGGTGTCTAGTAGATTCCATAGTTCAATGGCGTGTCTGTGGACTGATCTGGTGTTGAGAAGGATGCATTGTAGGTGGTTGGGGTCAGGGGTCTGTATTGTGGTCGTAGCGGAGATGGTGACGGTACCGATGAATTTGCAGGAGTAGCAGGAGAATTGTCCATGGGTGTGGCCAGGAGCGGCTTGGACGCAGTTGGGGGCGCGACCGGGGTTAAGGGCTAGGAGGGTGGCGGCGTCGTAGGTGATGCGGGAGGGCTGGGGTGCGCGAGGGGCAGGGGGTCTGGCGCTGGGCGCGGTCCAGGCGCGGACGGGCGTAGACGGGCTTAGTTAGTGCGGGCTAAGTTAGTGCATTCCTCAGGTAAGGATTCGTTATTTACCACCAACTAGAAGTTGGTGGTAAATAATGAAAACCTTTGAAAAAGCATTTTTTTGCTTTTCCAACAGTGCCATGTTGCAGACATACATGCCCTTAGGGCCCTTAGTTTGTTGAAGCATAGTATTTGGGAAGATGAGGGTATACCTATTAAAAAGACTTCTCACTCCTTCTTTAGTTATGGTATATGGAGATGATCATGAAGTTATTGAAGGGCATATTTATCATACTGTAAGGGGTATCAGGAGCAGCATCTCCTTCTGGGAAAAAAACTACAATTTTCCATATCCTGGCAACTGATGTTGTCTTAAATTATTCTATTACCTACATGACTCTACTTTTTCACTTATTTACCAGTGACCCTCTCCTCATCTGTATTTAAAGAACTCAATCACATATTAAGTGATCTCCTATAGAGTGGACAGCAATGCAAAACAGCCTTACAGAACATGCCACTTCTGATAGCAGGAAGCGGACTTGGGGCAAGAGACTTTGAGGCATTCAACTTCGCATCCTTGCTACAGCAGGGCAGAGGTTGATTTCCAAACCCTGACTCTGCTAACATCATGTACTTACAGAAAGCGATTGGCCACAGAGATGTAACTCATGCTTTATGTAACAGAGTAAGAGTTAAAAGAACAACACCCAAAGTACTGTTAGTTGCCTCACTGTTGCTGCTGTTGAGGACCACTGTACCTCTTTATAAACGAGTTGTCTCTACAGATTTTATGGCATAAGGCAAAAGGTAGGTAGGGCTGCATGGTCAGAAATGGGTATGACACAGTTTGGTAAATTCTATGCGAAATGTAAGCTACAAGATCATCCCTTCCCAAAAGTCAGTGCCTTTCCCAGGTGGTACAACTTATGCTGCCTAGCTGATGAGGGAATGCAAAGATGCTGTGCACACCCCCTCAAACGCAAATGGCCCTTAATTGCTTACCGACACTAAGGTGGGGGACAGAAATGAGTAATGCAACTTTACAGAGCCATTAAAATAGCAACACTAATGAAGCCAGGGTCATTAGAGAAGAAATAGGAAAGAGTCATCAGTGGAGCCCTTGTATACCTGGAATGGGCAATAATATTACAACAAGTGGCTGAGGAGGGTGGCGATTCAGCAGACGACGAGGGAAAATGAAATAAATAACTAGTTTTCCCTCGTCATCGTCTGTCGAAATCCTCCCCACCCGGCGCCACCGTTCACCGCTCTTACCTGCACGGGTCTTATCTTATCTTATCTTATTCGGAATTTGTTAAGCGCACGGTCACCCAGAGGTTTCATGTCACAGCTGCTTGCACCATGAGGTTTAAGCTACTGCAGCTTTGTTATATTCATCAAACCTACCTTTTAGTCCAGAATGCCTCTACAAGATATACCCTGCAGTATTTGACTCTTGCCCTAGATCGAGTTTGCAGCGGCTGACTTTATACATATGGTGCAGTCCTGTTCTGGACTAGTGATAATCTGACACTTGAACCTCACTAACAGGCAAACAGAACCTCCTCAAGACTAAGGCATATTTGTTATGTCCCACACTATAATTAAGAAGCATTTGCAATGCAATAGGTCTCGCATTAGGAAAGTTTGAGCTATTGCTATTGTAAATGATTTTTTATTTTATTTATGTGTTGGTTTTGAAAATAGCGAAATTATTAGCTTTGTCATTTACAATGCCAATAGTTTTAACTTTGGTAAATGTCACACCTATAGCATTTGTAGTGCAATATGTGTTGTATTTACGTGACTTAGATGTATTGATAATTTCAAATAACAATGGCTTTTAATTTTTTTAAATAATTAATACTTAAATAAAAGTTATTGTAATTTATAATGCCAATCGCCTAAACTTTTGTAAATAACTTTTGTGAAGATTATGTTCAGTGTATTTTATTGTGACGAAAATCCAAGAACAGAAGTGAAATATGAACATCTTTTTGAGACATATGTAATAAAGCTTGAAACATTGAGAGAACATATTTGAACCAGTTGTTGTTGAATGGTTGCACAGATTGATGCTGTGGTGGTGCTGAGTGATGTTGTGGTGGCGACAAGTGATGCTGTGGCATTTAGTGATGCTGTGGTAGCGCATAGTGATGTTGTGGTGCCCCTGAGTGATGCTGTGGTGGTGCTGAGTGATGCTGTGGTGATGCAATAGATAGAGTGATAGAGTGAGGGTGATAGATAGATAGAGTGAGTGATATAGATAGATAGATAGATAGATAGATAGATAGATAGATAGATAGATAGATAGATAGATAGATAGATAGATAGATAGATGTGAAGTAGTGTGGCTCACTGGTTAGAGGCGGCAGACCCGACAGCAGAGGACGGCCCGGGACCAGGGTTCGATTCCCGACGCGGCAGGTTTCTGGACCAGGGTCAGCGGACTTGATAATTCTCTCGCCTCGGTGCCCACTCTGATCAGCGATCACACTCGGCAACTCTGGGCATTAGCTTGCCTCATCTTCAATAACGGCCCCACCAGACCGCCGGGGATGCCTGGTCTCACCCTGGAGATACCCACTAAGGGACCATCTCTCAAGGAAGCCAGGAAGGGTTTCGCAGCGGTCGAAGCGCGGAGATACTCCTCCGGGAGTCGATCCTAGCGCTATATAAACCTGCAATTAATTAATTAATTAATTAATAGATAGATAGATAGATAGATAGATAGATAGATAGATAGAGTGAGGGTGATAGATAGATAGAGTGATATAGATAGATAGATAGATAGATAGATAGATAGATAGATAGGGTGAGAGCAATAGATAGATAGTGGGAGGGCGATAGATAGAGGGAGGGCGATAGATTGATAGATAGATAGAGTGAGGGCGATAGATAGATAGATAGATGGATAGATAGAGTGAGGGCTATGGATAGATAGAGTGATGGCGATAGATAGAGTGAGTGCGATAGATAGACAAATAGAGTGAGGGCGACAGATAAAAAGACAGATAGAGTGAGGGCGATAGATAGATAGATAGATAGATAGATAGATAGATAGATAGATAGATAGATAGAGTGAGGGCTATGGATAGATAGAGTGAGGGCTATGGATAGATAGAGTGATGGCGATAGATAGAGTGAGTGCGATAGATAGACAGATCTAGGGAGATAGACAGATAGACAGGTAGATAGAGTGAGGGCGATAGATAGATAGATAGAGTGAGGGCGATAGATAGAGTGATTGCGATAGATAGACAGATCTAGGGAGATAGACAGATAGACAGGTAGA
Source organism: Lissotriton vulgaris (assembly GCF_964263255.1). Lineage (NCBI taxonomy): Eukaryota > Metazoa > Chordata > Amphibia > Caudata > Salamandridae > Lissotriton > Lissotriton vulgaris. The sequence goes on along the minus strand of NC_141691.1, from coordinate 1,213,270,238 downwards.
TAGAGTGAGGGCGATAGATAGATAGAGTGATGGCGATAGATAGAGTGAGTGCGATAGATAGACAGATAGATAGAGTCAGGGTGATGGATAGATAGAGTGATGGCGATAGACTGAGTGCGACAGATAGATAGATAGATAGATATATAGAGTGAGGGCGATAGATAGAGTGAGGGAGATAGATAGAGTGAGGGCGATAGATAGAATGAGGGTGAAAGATAGAGTGAGGGCGATATATAGATAGATAGAGTGAGGGCGATAGATAGATAGATAGATAGATAGATAGATAGATAGATAGATAGATAGATAGAGTGAGGGCTATGGATAGATAGAGTGAGGGCTATGGATAGATAGAGTGATGGCGATAGATAGAGTGAGTGCGATAGATAGATAGAGTGAGGGCGATAAATAGAAAGACAGATAGAGTGAGGGCGATAGATAGATAGATAGATAGATAGATAGATAGATAGATAGATAGATAGATAGATAGATAGATAGATAGATAGATAGATAGATAGATAGATAGAGTGATGGCGATAGATAGCGCGAGTGCGATAGATAGACAGATAGAGTGAGGACGATAGCTAGATAGACAGATAGATAGAGTGAGGGCGATAGATAGATAGATAGAGTGAGGGCGATAGATAGAGTGATTGCGATAGATAGACAGATCTAGGGAGATAGACAGATAGACAGGTAGATAGAGTGAGGGCGATAGATAGATAGAGTGATGGCGATAGATAGAGTGAGTGCGATAGATAGACAGATAGATAGAGTCAGGGTGATGGATAGATAGAGTGATGGCGATAGACTGAGTGCGACAGATAGATAGATAGATATATAGAGTGAGGGCGATAGATAGAGTGAGGGAGATAGATAGAGTGAGGGCAATAGATAGAATGAGGGTGAAAGATAGAGTGAGGGCGATAGATAGATAAATAGATAGATAGATAGATAGATAGATAGATAGATAGATAGATAGATAGATAGATAGATAGATAGATAGATAGATAGATAGATAGATAGAGTGAGGGCTATGGATAGATAGAGTGAGGGCTATGGATAGATAGAGGGATGGCGATAGATAGAGTGAGTGCGATAGATAGATAGAGTGAGGGCGATAAATAGAAAGACAGATAGAGTGAGGGCGATAGATAGATAGATAGATAGATAGATAGATAGATAGATAGATAGATAGATAGATAGATAGATAGATAGATAGATAGATAGATAGATAGAGTGATGGCGATAGATAGCGCGAGTGCGATAGATAGACAGATAGAGTGAGGACGATAGCTAGATAGACAGATAGATAGAGTGAGGGCGATAGATAGATAGATAGAGTGAGGGCGATAGATAGAGTGATTGCGATAGATAGACAGATCTAGGGAGATAGACAGATAGACAGGTAGATAGAGTGAGGGCGATAGATAGATAGAGTGATGGCGATAGATAGAGTGAGTGCGATAGATAGACAGATAGATAGAGTCAGGGTGATGGATAGATAGAGTGATGGCGATAGACTGAGTGCGACAGATAGATAGATAGATATATAGAGTGAGGGCGATAGATAGAGTGAGGGAGATAGATAGAGTGAGGGCAATAGATAGAATGAGGGTGAAAGATAGAGTGAGGGCGATAGATAGATAGATAGATAGATAGATAGATAGATAGATAGATAGATAGATAGATAGATAGATAGATAGATAGATAGATAGATAGATAGATAGAGTGAGGGCTATGGATAGATAGAGTGAGGGCTATGGATAGATAGAGGGATGGCGATAGATAGAGTGAGTGCGATAGATAGATAGAGTGAGGGCGATAAATAGAAAGACAGATAGAGTGAGGGCGATAGATAGATAGATAGATAGATAGATAGATAGATAGATAGATAGATAGATAGATAGATAGATAGATAGATAGATAGATAGATAGATAGATAGATAGATAGATAGATAGAGTGATGGCGATAGACAGCGCGAGTGCGATAGATAGACAGATAGAGTGAGGACGATAGCTAGATAGACAGATAGATAGAGTGAGGGCAATAGATAGATAGATAGAGTGAGGGCGATAGATAGAGTGATTGCGATAGATAGACAGATCTAGAGAGATAGACAGATAGACAGGTAGATAGAGTGAGGGCGATAGATAGATAGAGTGATGGCGATAGATAGAGTGAGTGCGATAGATAGACAGATAGATAGAGTCAGGGCGATGGATAGATAGAGTTAGGGCGATAGAGTGAGGGAGATAGATAGAGTGAGGGCGATAGATAGAGTGAGGGCGATAGATAGAATGAGGGTGAAAGATAGAGTGAGGGCGATATATAGATAGATAGAGTGAGGGCGATAGATAGATAGATAGATAGATAGATAGATAGATAGATAGATAGATAGATGGATGGATGGATGGATGGATGGATGGATGGATGGATGGATGGATGGATGGATGGATGGATAGATAGATAGATAGATAGATAGATAGATAGATAGATAGATAGATAGATAGATAGATAGATAGATAGATAGATAGATAGATAGATAGATAGATAGATAGATAGATAGATAGATAGATAGAGTGAGGGCTATGGATAGATAGAGTGAGGGCTATGGATAGATAGAGTGATGGCGATAGATAGAGTGAGTGCGATAGATAGATAGAGTGAGGGCGATAAATAGAAAGACAGATAGAGTGAGGGCGATCAACGGCCGCAATGGCTTTGCAATAACCACTTCTTGTGAATTACGCTGTGGTTACCAAAGAGGCTTGGTAACTCCCTGCACCCGTGTGTGTCCACCTAATAAAAACCAGATAGTGTCGTTATTTGATTTATGTAATTTTATCTAGCTACCTCTGTGACACACCGAGCTATTAAGTGCTGTAGTAGCCTTCTGGTACTCATGCATAGGCAGAGTATGTCACCCTTGGTAAGATGAGGGCCTCTGTACTGGGGGAACTATCAGCCTGATTCATAAACGACCTGTTTTGCGAGTCATAATAGCGATTCATAAGGAATCGCTATTACAGGCTCGCAAAATGGGATTCATGTAGGAATCGCAAAATAAAATGTGATTCCTACATATTCCTTATTTGCGATTAGCAAATTGCTAATCGCAAATAAGGAATAACTCCCCATTCATTCCTATGGACCAAAAGGCCCATAGGAATGAATGGGAAGTATTCCTTATTTGCGATTAGCAATTTGCTAATTGCAAATAAGATAGCGATTTAAAGGGTGCCAGGGGTGTCCAAAGGACACCCTGTAGCACCCCTTAAATGCAAATTTAAACAGGTGTTGCACACACACATGTCCAAAGGACATGTGTGTGTGCAACATGCAACTTAGAAAAATGCTTTTAAAAGCATTTTTCTAAATTTTCGCTATTTACCACGAGGTTTGACCTCGCGGTAAATAGCGGGCCGAAATTGCGAATTCGCTATTTAAAAATGGATGATGAATTGCATTTAAGGAATATCAAATAGAGATTCCTTAAATGTAATTCCTCGCAAAATACCGAAATCGCTACTACCGATTTTTGCATTTGGGATGAGGAATCCCAAATGTAAAAATCGCACTCGCAAAGGGCCAGATTCTCAGAATCTGGTCATTTGCGAGCGCAATTCAGCTTGATGAATCAGGCTGATAATATCGAAGGTAAGTTATAGCGATAGATTTAATATCGATATTAGTAATATCGATTTTTTAAATATCGATGTTAGTAATATCGATGTTTATAATTTCGATATTACTAATATTGATTTTTATATCATTTTTCTGTATATTATTATGTATTTATTATGTTTTTAATTTATATTTATGTAATTTAATTACATTTTGTATTTTAGTACTGTAGCGGGTTGTGGGTTTATAGGGGAATAGGATGGGAGTAATTTAATGATACTAAATTAATGATTGATTATGAAGAATTATACAATAATTTTAATTAATTAGTAAATAATTTTAATTAATTGGTAATTAATTTGTATTAATTGATTAATTGATAATTATGTTCTGTAGTGGGTTGTGGGTTTATAGGGGAATAGGGTGGGAAGTAATTTAATTATACTAAATTAATTATTAATTATTAGAAATGTTAAGTTCATTTTAATTAATTGGTAATTCATTTTAATTAATTGGTAATTCATTTTTATTAATTGATTAATTGATAATTATGTTCTGTAGCGAGTTGTGGGTTTATAGGAGAATAGGGTGGGAAGTAATTTAAATGTGATTAAGTAATAATGTTTTTTAATTAATTGTTTTGTTAATTATATTATTGTTAATTAATTATTAATTAGTAATCAATTAATATTAATTGGTATTTATTATTAATTTGTTTAGTTTATTATTTATTGCTAATCATGTTTTTAATAATTATGTATTGGTATTTGTAAATGGTTTATATTTATTTAATAGTTACGTTTTTTATTATTTAAAAATATTAATTTATTTATAAGTATGTTATTTTTACCCCTACGCTATCCAACACTTTCCTTACTGTTGCACTCTCTGGGGTTGAAATAGTAAATTTTACCCCTACGCTATCAAACACTTTCCCTACTGTTGCACTCTCTGGAGTTGGAATAGTAATTTTACCCGTACCCTATTGAACACTTTCCCTACTGTTGCACTCTCTGGAGTGGGAATAGTAATTTTAACTCTATGCTATCCAACACTTTCCCTACTGTTGCACTCTCTGGAGTTGGAATAGTAATTTTAACCCTACGCTATCCAACAGTTTCCCTACTGTTGCACTCTCTGGAGTTGGAATAGTAATTTTACCCGTACGCTATCCAACACTTTTCCTACTGTTGCACTCTCTGGATTGTGAATAGTAATTTTAACCCTACGCTATCCAACAGTTTCCCTACTGTTGCACTCTCTGGAGTTGGAATAGTAATTTTACCCGTACGCTATCCAACACTTTTCCTACTGTTGCACTCTCTGGATTGTGAATAGTAATTTTACCTCTACGCTATCCAACACTTTCCCTACTGTTGCACTCTCTGGAGTTGGAATAGTAATGTTTACCCCTACGCTATCCAACACTTTCCCTACTGTTGCACTCTTTGGAGTTTGAATAGTAATTTTTACCCCTATGCTATCCAACACTTTCCCTACTGTTGCACTCTCTGGAGTAGGAATAGTCATTTTTACCCCTACACTATCCAACACGTAATCAATTATTATTAATTGGTATTTATTATTAATTTGTTTAGTTTATTATTTATTGCTAATCATGTTTTTAATAATTATGTATTGGTATTTGTAAATGGTTTATATTTATTTAATAGTTACCTTTTTTTATTATTTTAAAATATTAATTTATTTATAAGTATGTTATTTTTACCCCTACGCTATCCAACACTTTCCTTACTGTTGCACTCTCTGGGGTTGAAATAGTAATTTTAAGCCTACGCTATCCAACACTTTCCTTACTGTTGCACTCTCTGGAGTTGGAATAAAATTTTTAACCCTATGCTATCCAACGCTTTCCCTACTGTTGCACTCTCTTGAGTGGCAATAATAATTTTTACCCCTACGCTATCCAAAATTTACTTACTTTTTTTAATTTGTTTTGCATTTTTATTAATTGTTATTTATATTATTATTTTATGTGTATAAATGTATTTGTAATTTATTTTATTTCTATTTATTTATACGTTATTAAAACCATTTTTTAGAGTTATTATTAATGATGTATATACTATGTATTATATCTATATTATTAAATGTTTTTTATTAAATTATTTATTAATTTTTATTAATATAATATATTTGTAACTATGTTTATTACATATAAGTATTATTTTGTTTATATTACATTTTTTTTAAATTAAAAAAACAATATTTGTTTAAAAACGATATTTTGGACATCGATATTTATTTTCTCGATATTTTTGTACTTACCTTGTTAGAGATTGGATGTCGATATTTTTGTAATTGATATTTTTTGTTAAAGATATTTTTATTGAGAAGACAGAAAGACAGAATGAACAGAAGAGAGAAGGGATGGAATCACAGGAAATGCAAAAAAAGTGCCCTCGCAGGGGCCAATTCAATAAGGCCAAGCAGCAATAATAGTGGTGAAGGGTCGTACAGCGTCATCGCTCAGGGCAAGATAAGGCTCAAAAGGCCGTCCGGAACAGCATCAAACCCCCCGAGAAGACCCGGAGGTGCAAAAGCCCTTACTGGCACCGGGCAGAGCTGTCCAAGTCAGAGGCTTATTCGACCAAGTCCATTTGCGCCTCCAAGCGTCCTGGCCATGAGGAAGACAGAGCGGCAAGGCCGAACATGGAAAAACCAAGATCCCCATCCCCCTCTAGAAAAGAAAAACAAACCAAACCCCCCCCCCCCAGAGGCTCCAACCTCCCAACTACTTCCCTACCCCCAGTGGTGGCTGTCTAGCAGCAGGCGTTCGCTCAGGCAGACTTCACACCTGAAACAGATGTAAGGCGCGTATGATGGGTAGGCAGACCGCCAACGGCAACCCTCGAGAGAGAAAGCGGACCAATGGGCCCCATCTGAAAGTAAAGTTCTTAAAGTCATTTCTGAAAATGCCCGCCATACGCTCCACACTCAGCAACTTCCACAACCTAGCGAACCAAAGGGAAAGAGCAGGGGCCTCCTTCTTCTTCCATGCTGCAGCCAAGGTCAACTTGGCAGCACCTACGCAGAGCCAAAGGATGTGTTTGTCTGCCCTGGTCTGGTGCTCCAAAAGCGGGTCCCGAAGGCCCAGGAGCACGAAGCCTATGGAATCTGGAATCAGGTAGCCCAGGATCTCCCTGATATGAGACAGTATCTCCTCCCAATAAGGGCGTATGATGGGGCAGTCCCACCAGATATGGCGAAAGTCCCCAAGGAAACCACAGCCCCGCCAACACCTGTCTGATGCAGAAGGAAAAATCTTTTTCAATCAAGTCGGGTACAGATACCAATCCAGCATTGTCTTCATGTGGGCCTCCCGAAGATCAAGAGAATGGTTAAATCTGTGTAGATCACGCCAGAGGTGAGACCACTCCTCGTCGGAGATATCCCTTCCCAGGTGTTCCTCCCACAAACCCATGTATCTAGGGCGAGGTGAGATAGCAGTGGTCAATAGCAAATCATAGAGGAATGAAATCACCCCCTTCATAGAGGATGTGCGAGTGATATAAGATTCGAAATCCGTGGGAGGCCTCGTCGCGGCCTCCCGTACCTCAGGTGACATTGCCCAGTGAAGCAGCTGGTCGTGTCGGTAGCGCTCAGTAGGTGGCACCCCATAGTGACGCATGCAATTATGGAAGGTGAGCGGCTCATAACCATGGAACAAATGTGTGAGTGCGTGGCAACCCCCCGCCCTCCACCCATCAAAGGGCCCTTCAACAAGAGCCGGCGGAAACGCTGGGTTAAAGTGAATAGGTGTGAAGGGGGAGGGAAAGGAGGTCCACCTTTCATCACTAGAGACCGAGTCCCAGACCTTCAGAGTAGTACTCATAGGGGTGCTAATGTAGGCGTTGCGTGGCCGATCCCCCTTCGCCTTCCAAACCAGGTCCCATATGGAACGTCCCGCCACACTCCTGTCCATATGTAACCAGTGCTTCTCCGACTCCATTTGGGTCCATTCGGCCAGCACCCGGAGTTGCGCCGCTTTATAGTAAAGAAGCATGTCTGGAAGGCCAGCCCCGCCCTTCCTCTTTGGCCGGCGTAGCGTAAGAAAGGAGAGTTTAGCACGGCCACCCTGCCAGATGTAGCGCAGAATCATAGATTTAAGATGCCCAAAAAAGCCCCCCTCCAAGGTAATAAGGAGGGCTTGGAACAGGTAAAGGAGCTTGGGGAGCATCGTCATCTTGACGGCATGCACGCGTCCCAACCAGGAGATAAGCATGGGCTTCCAACGGTTAAGCTCGGCCTGTATCTGGGTCAGTAGGGGAGGGAAGTTGGCCGCATATAGGGTAGCGACGGACGAGGTCAGCCGGACCCCGAGATATTGTATGGAGGAGCTAGACCATGACAGGGGCGTGAGCGGTCGGATGCGTGCTACCTCAGTGGGTGGCAGCGTGAGATTGAGAATGTAGGATTTGCCAGGATTGACCCGAAAACCCGCCACCGCTTCGAATTGGGAAAGCACATCCTGCACACGCGGGAGGGAAGTCCCCGGGTCAGCTAGTGACAATAGGACGTCGTCAGCAAAAAGAGATATTTTGTGCTGTTCCCCCGAAAAGGGGAGACCAACAATATCCGGGTCCTCCCGCACCCGAAGGGCAAGAGGCTCGATGCTGAGCGCAAAAAGTAGAGGAGATAGATTGCAGCCCTGCCTCGTACCCCGGGAGTGTGCAAAAAAAGGTGAGACATGCCCATTCACCATAACCCTCGAGCGCGGACCATGGTAATTGGCCCGAAGCATATCTATAAACTTGGGTGAAAAACCGAAGGCCTGCAAGGTACTAAAGAGGAAGTCCCAATCCACCCGATCGAACGCCTTTTCAGCATCGAGGCCTACCAGAACCGCTGGGATCTTAAAGCGATTAGCTTTCTCGATCAGATGGATTAGACGTCTAGTGTTGTCATGGGTCTGGCGACCCTTTATGAAGCCCGACTGATCGGGGTGGATGAGGGCAGGCATGAGGTCCTGGAGCCGGGCAGCTAAGATAGAGGAGTACAGTTTAGCATCTACGTTTAACAGGGCTATGGGCCGGTACGATTCACATTTAGCGAGGTCCTTCCCCGCTTTGGGAATGATCGAGATCATAGCTTCCGCCATAGTGCCCGTAGTGTGGCCCGCCTCCCTCATGCTGTTAAAAAGCATCACCAAGTGGTCCCCCAACTCAGAAGCAAACGACTGATAAAAGGAAGCAGTGAAGCCGTCCGGGCCCGGTGCCTTCTGCGGTTTAAGGGACCGAATGGCGGTCAACACCTCCTCCCTAGCAAAGGGGGCCTCCAAAAGTTCGTTCCACTCCTTGGAAACCTGTGGAAGTGACAGAGCTTCCAAGTATTCCCGCTGAGCGGCTGGCGCCAGGTGGTCCGCCGAGTACAAGGCGGCATAGAAGTCGCGGAAAAGCTCGGCTTTAACCGCATCCCTATGTTCCACGGCGCCGGAAGGCGTCCGAATGCCACCCACATATTCCTTCTCACGTTTATCATGGAGCTGCCGTGCCAGATGTTTCCCCACTTTGTTGCCCTGAGCATAAGAGAGGCGCCGTAAGCGCAAGAGGGTATATTCAGCCCGATTATTATAGTGCGCCCTGAGCTTCCCCCGCACCGCAGCAAGAGGGCGAAGGGTCTTTCGAGAAGGATTCTGCTTATGCGCAGTTTCCAGTGTCGCCAGTTCCGCCTCCAACGCCTCCCTCTCCTGGCACCTAAGCTTGTTCAGGGCGGAGTTCAACGCAATGCACGTGCCCCGCGTCGTCGCCTTGAAGGTGTCACCGGTCTTGTTGAGCTAAAAAAACTCACCAATGGCCACCCTTAGCTTTTTGCAGGATTCCTCATCTCGCGTAAGGGATGCAGGGAAATACCATTTGCGGTGAGGGGACGACTCCGGGGCCCAGATCAAGCATGTCGCCAAAAGGCTATGATCGGAGACCGAGAGTGGAAATATTTTGCTGTCCCGCAAGTCGCCCTGCAGAGATTGATGCAAAAAAATTTGGTCAAGGCGGGAATAAGTGTGGTGGACATGGGAGTAGAATGTGTAGTCCCTAGTGCGGGGGTGGAGGGAACGCCAGCTATCAATAAGGCCCAGACTGATCAAAGTATCACGCAGTTCAGAGGAGAAGAGACCCGCCTCCGTCCTCTGCTGATGTGAACAATCAAGACATTTGTCCCAAACCGAATTAAAATCCCCCATCACTATCAATGCTCCCTCCCCAAAGTCCCCCACTACCCTCAGAAAGGCCTCAAGGAACCCATTTTGGCCCGCATTCGGCGCATAGACAACCACCCACGTGCAAAGCTTACCCATGAGCATCCCCTTTACCATTAGCCACCGCCCCTCCTTGTCTCCCCGCAACCCCACAGGTTGAAATTGAAGCGTAGAGCAGAACAAAAGCGCCACTCCTCGGTGCTTGGCAGTGGCAGAGGATTTGTAAATCAGGGGATATTGCCTGTGCTTAAGTCTAGATTCATCTTTACGGGCCAAATGAGTCTCCTGCAGGCCCACCACATCCAACTGATGATCAAGAATATACTTCCACACTTTCTGGCGCTTTTGAGGAGAATTAAGGCCTTTAACGTTCCAGGAGCCTATTGTAACAGATAACATTGAGTCAAACACCGCCCCCCACCGCTCCAATCAGTGCACCCCATATCGCCAGAACCAAACCAAACACACTACAGTCATACCAAATCCCCAGCCACCACCACCGGGTCCCTTCCCAAACAACCCTCCCACAATCAAAAGGAGCCTAAAAAATAAAACACAAAAAAGAAAGAGTCAGAACTAGAAAGAGAACAATGAAAGTCGGACATGACCTTAAGGGTCGGGGGTAGAAGACCCTGGGAATGCCCCCCTCGAGTTCAGGGTCCAATGGAGTACTGTCCCACAGAGTACCTGAGATGTTAGAGCCCCCCCCGGCCCCCACGGGCCGCTGTCGAGGGAGCCTAGGCCGCTGAGGAGCTGTCCACTCGGCTCGACTCAGTCACCAGGGCTAGCGAGGCCAAAACGTCTCCCCTTTCACTCTGGCTCGCCGATGGAGTCGGACCCTCTGCCACACCGTGTCGGCCCACTCTCTGCCATGCTGGGGAGCGGGAACGGCGACGTCTTCTCGGGGAGGCGCTGCTGCTTCCTCCATGCCCAGCAGCTCCCTGGCGGCCGCTAGGGATCTCACTTGCACCAGTCTGTTTTGCCACCTGAAAATGAGTCGAAAGGGGTGACCCCAGGAGTAGGACACCCCGTGCTCCCTCAGAAAGGCTGTGATCGGGCGGAAGTCCCGTCGTTTTTGCAAGATGGAAGCCGCCAGATCCTGAAAAAGCTGAGGGCTGTGCCCACGAAAAAGCAAGTTATTGGTGTCCCTCGCCTTCCTCAGGATTGTCTCCTTCAGTTGAAAATCGTGGACACAAACCAAAATGTCGGGAGGCGGCGAGTGCGCGCCATGTGGCAGGCCTACCCGATGTACTCTGTCCATCCGGACCTCCGTGCGATCGTCCTCTGCCAGAATTTGCAGAAACAGTGCCTCCACGTACTCCCGCAGGTTCCCACAATCTCCGTCCCAGGGCACCGCTCGGATCCGAATGTTATTACGGCGGGACCGGTTTTCCAAGTCCTCGCAATGGGTCTAAGGATCCAAATTTTGCTCGCGCAGCTGGAGCAAATCTAAACATTAAGTCCAAACTGCTCAAACATATATACAGTGATTTCAACCAAATAATCAGAAGAAAATCAAAGGAAGGTAAAAACACAAAATATGCAGAGATGGACTGAAGTAGTCGACGTTTCGGTCTTTTTTGAAGATTTTCACAAGACCATCATCAGGACAGAAAGGTTATATATACAATTGATGACCCTTTAGATTTCTTGAATGTACGTCTATAAGTTTTTAAGACGACCGCAACACTTAAAATCGTGGCGTTGATTCAGGGCAGACACTGATTCTCAAATGCCCAAATATCACTGTGTTGAATGAAGGAAAGTAAAGTCTGTCTTACTATTATTGTTTACAAGTTTTGTCATTAAAGTAGACGGTCAGAAAAGTAAGGTTATGCTGTCGATTTACCTCTTCATTTACATAGGAATGCTGTCTGAGATTTCCATCAGAGAATCCAGAATGAGTCGTTTTCCCAAAACACTTGTAAATTTCTAATTAGAGTTTTCAAACGTGACCGCATCCGAGAAAGCTTCAAGCGGGTCCGGTACTTTAATGACAAAACTTGTAAACAATAATAGTAAGACAGACTTTACTTTCCTTCATTCAACACAGTGATATTTGGGCATTTGAGAATCAGTGTCTGCCCTGAATCAACGCCACGATTTTAAGTGTTGCGGTCGTCTTAAAAACTTATAGACGTACATTCAAGAAATCTAAAGGGTCATCAATTGTATATATAACCTTTCTGTCCTGATGATGGTCTTGTGAAAATCTTCAAAAAAGACCGAAACGTCGACTACTTCAGTCCATCTTTGCATATTTTGTGTTTTTACCTTCCTTTGATTTTCTTCTGATTATTTGGTTGAAATCACTGTATATATGTTTGAGCAGTTTGGACTTAATGTTTAGATATGTTTAAGGATGATACTACCAATACCTTGAATATCTAAATAATATCTATGTATGTACCCTGCCTGATTTGAATAATAATTCTCAAATAACACAAAATCCTGGTTTTCCGTTCTTTTATTCAATGTATATATAGTGTTAGTGTGGTAACACTGTGTTGTTCTGATTTTACTGGACTTTTTTCAAGAAATTAATAAATCCAAAACAGCCATTGATTTATTTCAGACCCGGGTACCCCAATGATGTAATACAGGTCCCCATGGTGCTGTAAATTAGCTAATCAACAAAACCCCTTGCTGGCCAACTCTCTTTGAATTAACCTTGCCCGAGCCCGCAAGGGTATATTGGGTTGCTCACCTATATATTTCATATACTGAAGGTCCAGCGCCTGCAAGGGAGAGCGATCAGGTCAGTGCAGCGGGAGATGGCACACATGAATGCTGACATGCATCCATCGAAAAGGGCATCAGTGCCATTAACACCACCATGGCTGAGGGAATGAATGAAGTTGTGTCGGCTGTGAGGCAGCTCTGCAGCAAGTTGGAGGAGGACCGCCTGTCTAGGCGCTGGGAGAGGCAGAAGCTGGACAATTACACCAAGGCAGTGAACCGCCTGTCCACTGCAACCTCTTTCTTGTGCAGACGCTCAATAGCCATGCAGGAGGAGATGGCACACTGTAGTCGGGATTTGGCTAGGGGAATGGTCACAATGACCAATGCTCTTGAACTGCTGCAAACAGACAAGGTGGCCACTACAGCTGATGGGGGTGAAAGTGAGGAGGCGACTAGCCGTAGTAGCTTTACGCCCTCTCCCACCGAGACCAGGAGGCACAGCGAACGCCACAGCACTGGCCCTGGACAAACTGGCAGTGCAGACATTGGGGCAAATGAACTTAGCAGTGCAGTGCGTGGGCGCAAGAAATAGAGCCAGCCATGCTATGGTTGTACTGAAATGGGTGATGTAACCCATGGGTGTATGGACACTGCTTCTCATCTTAGTGGTGTGCACTGTCACTCAAATACAGTAACAGGCTATGTCTCCTTATTCACTCAGAAATAGTTGTGTGTTATCTCAGCCTGTCTGTATCTCCCATCCGTTGCTGCTGCCACACCAGCTGTGCCGTGCTCTGGCTGTGGATAGTCCTCAACCTCATGCTCAGAGTCAGTTAGTTCCACTGATGTTCTTTCTTTGTGGCAAAGTTTTGCCGCATTGCACATGTTGCTATTATTTTGCAGCAGATGTGGGGCGGTACTGACGTGCACCTCCACTTTTGTGGAGGCAACGAAACCTGCTATTTAGTAGTCGAAAAGTGTGTTCCACAACGTTGCGCGTGCTTTTATGTGCCACATTGTATCTCCTCTCCCTTGGGGTGGATGGGTTGAGGTATGGAGTTAGTATAAATGACCGGATGGCATATGCGCTGTCCCCTGAATGGGAAAGAAAGTGCCATTAATTTGGGTCACCAATACGTTCATCCAAGGTATACATCAGGCTGTGTAGCATTGATTTACCTAGTACGTATCCTTCTCCGAATTCACCAGCAGCCAAACGTGTATAGAACCCACTGTTCCTGAATATGTAGGAGTCATGGGTACTCCCTGGGAATTTGACCATAATGTCAGCAATGATGAAGTCTGCATCACATATCACCTGCATGTTGATGGAGTGAGTGCATTTGCGGTTGCGGGATATGTATTCTGTAGCTGCGGGTGGGCAGATTGGTATGTGGGTCCCATCAATGCAGCCTATTACATGTGGGAACTGTGCCTTTTGGTAGAAATCCAGCTTTGTCTTCTGCAGCTCCGCCTGTGTGCTGGGAAAACGTATGTAGTGATGCATTCTCTGCATCATGGCGCCCATAAAGGAGTTGAAGAAACGTGACAGGCAGCTCTGTGACACACCACCTGCTGTGGTTATCACACCCTGGTAACTTCCTGATGCCAGGAGGTGCAGGTAACAGAGTACCTGTACATGAGTGGGTATTGCGTGCGCCCTTGGGGTCTGATGCTCCAGGTATAGTTGCAGGTCCCGTATCAGGTCTAGGATGGTGTGTGGGTGTAGCCTGTACCTGTCATGTATTTCTGGATCAGTCATTTGGAACAATGTGACACGCAGTCTGTACACACGCTCTTCCCGTCTCCAAACCATCTGTCCTGCTGCTCGCAAACATAGCCGCCGTAGAGGGCCGCCATTGTGTTCACACTGTTGTATTTTGGGCCTGTTTGTATGCACTGCACCTGATTACCACCTGCTCTGGGTCAGTGGTAATTACCGATTCTTAAATACCAAATTTGTACAAATTAGGTATTACCGAATTTTGGTAAATCGCATTACCGATTATTTACCGATTCCTTATTTACGGATTCGGTATTTTGGGGTTCCGGTGTCGGCCGATCAGTAAATAAGGAATCGGTAACTGATTTCCCTTAAATTTAATGAATCATTATTACCGATGGCATTCGGTAATACCTACATCGCACAGAGATAAATACCGGTCGGTAACGCTGAAATGTACCAAATTTCGGCTTTACCGACAGGTATTTAGCCACCTACATCTAGCCCTTAGTCCATACAAGACACCAACCAGCAAGTCCTGAGGCCACAACAGAGATTAAGCAGAAAAATTAAGAATGGATAAGCCTCAGTTGATTGCTTCAGAACCAACTCATTGCTTGTGTATTCCATTAAAACATTATGTAGAAAAATCAACGGCAGAGAGAATATCAGTAAGATGAAATGAGGCAGGGAGCCAGGATTCCGTTTCACCACACTCTTTGCATTATTCACATAACATTTAGTGATAAGATTAACAACATCATCATAAGAACAAAGTCACACTTTTTATTGATCTGGCTAATATTGTAACAAAGATGCATAAGACAATAATGGTAATGCAACTGATGGAGCAAGGATTCAAGAAAACGAAACTTGCTCGGATCAATCCCTCATTAACATTACTAATTGGTAGAAATAGTAAAGAAGACAAAATTAATATACACGCACAACATTTGCATATGGGAAAAGAGCTTTATGTATACTGAAGTAACAAAGAAAAAAATGCAACGCACCTAAAACGCGCTTTAAACTATAAAACTCTATTGCGCATGTGCGAACTGGGATTATGTAGATAGTAATGTGACTAACCTGTTTTGAGAGGGAAAACTCTCACACATGCGCAAGAATTATCAACTTGAAGTTTTGAGGAACCGCATGCCCGGCATATGCTTGCCTGAATTTAAAGAGACCTATTGCTGCTAATGCTTTAGCTTAAAGAAAGAGATAATAACATGGGACAGAGTCGAAATGGGAGGTGAACAGTGAAAATCATGTATTTGAGAAATTAACATTTCTTTATGATTCCTTTATTAATGGAGTATGTTTGGGCCTATTGTTACGCATAATGAAAGAAAGATGGCTGCGAGATGGAGGCAAGCTACGCATGTGCAATGCAGTCATGATGTGACCCCATGACTAAGTAGCTGAATGCCTGCCAAGACTCAAAGACAGGAGACGTGTGAAAAATATTCTCAACTGTGGAACTGCATTGAAAATTGTTATTTGATATGCATCATTAGATATATAGGAATAAAGTAGAATTAAATCATAAATGAGCTGAAGGGGAAGGTTTGTCGAATAAAAAGATTATTAAAAAGAATATGGCAGCATGAGGTGACGACAACTGCCTTGCCCCTGCCCAATCAAAGTCCATATTCCATCAATATTGGCAAATTTTGAGGGTGAGACATGCAGAAATGAAGGCTATACCTAGAGTGACTAAAAATTTAGTAATGATGCAAGCAGGGAAAGGCAAGCACGAGTGCGAGCTATTCAAGAGTGACACCGATGGAGAGGAAGAGGGAGAGAGGCGAGAGTTGGTAATCAGGATTGAAGTGACATTACAAAACTTGACCTCCAGCGAAACAGCTAGGAAATTTGAATTTGTATATGGGCCCCATTGAATTTTTTCATGGCTGTGAAGTTTTCATCCCTGGCCTTTAACTGGATCACAACCATGACATCTTTGTAGGGTCATAGCAGGCTAGATGATCAATGTTTAAAAAAAGTGAAGATCTGACAATTGACACAACAACCACTAAATAATGATATAGCAAGGCTGTGATTGTCTTTCAACATGAGTGCATGTATTTTCTCAATTCATTTTTTTTCCCAATGCTTGAACCTACAATCAAAAGAGAGTAGGAAGAACCCTTGTCTTGTCTTGAAGCAAAAATACAGTATATACACTTCTAAGAGGAGGAATTGGATTTCAAGCATTTCAAGGATGTCTTTGAAGTAGTTACATCAAGGGTTGACATCTGCTCTTGTGCTTTCAGATCTTCCCTCTGTGGTTTGACACAGTGTGGAAGAGGCTGTGCTTCATGGAGCCCCCTACCTTCCTATCAGTGAACTTGCTAACTTTTCTGAAAAAGCAATTGCTTTAGAGTGTGAGGTCCCAGGGGGCTCGGTACTATTGCTCCATCTATTCAACTTGCATGTAAACCTTTAATTAAAGAGCTAGTTTCTAGAAGCTGTAGACTTTGTAACAACGCGGATGACTCACAACTGTTACTCCATCTAGATGCAACACCTACATCTAAAATGAAATTTCTTTTTTTTATTTAAACAGTTTTTTAAGAATGCTTGGATGATACAAGCTGAGAGTGCATACAACCACATGCATAAGTACCCAGAGCATGACCACAAGCAAAAAGGTAAACCACAGCATCACTATAAACCAACTGAGGAGCCAAGGGTTCCGGTGCTGAGTAAATCCATCAGAAGGGACCTGCATAAACATCGGGGTGGTCTATCAGAGACCAGGAAGAAGATGGCAGAGGACCCACCTGGCTCTTGCACAACCAGAGTTGAGGAGTGGTCAGCAAGGGGGTGGGTGGGGTAAGGCTCCATTTGGAGCATGCTAGATGTGGGGGAGATGAAAGAAGAACGCACAGCGGGATACCGAAATGGCGGTCTATTGTGGTATCAAGAAGAGGGGGCAACACGCGGGGAAATGCCGAGTATCTCACAGTCAGACAACTCATCAGTCAGGCGGGACCACAATAGGCCCAAAAGATCCAGCCAGGTGCCCAAGGCACTGCCCCTGCATGGTATCCCCTTCTGGACACCTAAGGGAGCAGGTTATGGAGGTGAAGAGGAGACAAGGCAGGGTAGGAGGTGTGAGTGGCAGGCCAGGAGGCAGCCGTGGGACATGGGGAAAATGGAGTTTAGACAAGGGGACGGAGGCCATGAAGTGGAGAATGTGTGAAACAGGGGTCTTGGAGGAAGGCTCCACATGTGTCCAGAAATCTATCATAATGGTCAGTGAGAATAGCAATGATCCAAAAGTAGCCACTTTAAACAATTCTTCAGCCAGTCCCCTGGCCCGCTCTCTTTCTTAGACAGCCAGGTGATCCCCAGAGTCTCAAGCTGCAGATCTTGCCAATGGCCAGGGCCAAGGCCAGCCACCTGGATTCTTGGTTTGTAATGGCTGAACATTGGGAGTAGTCATTGAGGCCGGCAGTCTGTACTTTCAATGCCCCAGTCAGAGGCATTGTTTCTCTAACTGTTGTGGCAACAGAGGACCAGTAGACCGACAGAGCAGGGCACTTCCAGAGGAGGTGAACAATGTCCCCCTCCATTGCCCCGTATCTCCAACACGTTGCAGACGGGAGAAGGGAGGACCTTTGGAGCAAAAGAGGCGACCAATGTCAGCGATGCAGTACCTTGAAATAGCTGAATTTGAGACGAACATCACTGAGGCACATAATATGGTCGATGAGTAGATCTCCAAATTCGATCTCCGAGTATGTAACCTGAAACCTGTCCGTTCACCATTCTCGTAGAAAGCGAACCAGCGTAATAGATCAACTGAACTTTCTAAAACGTGTTGCTCTTCAGTGCTGATTGGATTAGCATCAATCATTTAAAACTAAATACAGATAACATGGAGATAGTCATATTGAACAACAGGACAAATCTGTGAAGCCAACTTTTTCGGCCCACAGAAATCGGCATAGTCTTCAACCAACAATATCGGCAAAATGTTTGGGTGTCGTTGTGGATAGCAAGTTAACTCTGAAGGGACAAGTTTGATCAGTGGTATCCAAACGTACATCTAAAATACTGTGAAAAATGGTTCCCCTCATCCCGACTGAGGCACAGAAATGAAAGTGACGGCAGTTATTATTTCCAGATTTGTCTATGCCAATTCTTTTTAATTAGGTTTACGGACTATCTCTCTTTACAGGTTACATGTAACTCAAAATGAGGCTGCAATATTTAAACTCCCTAGAGGTTCTGATGCTGCTCCACTGCTCCAGAAACTTAATAGGTTCCCAGTTAAGCAACTCAGTAATTTTAAAACTTGATGTTTTGCTTTTCAAAACTTTTTTCAAAGGGATTAGCGCCTCTCTTCCTGATTAATTATATTTTTCCACATAATCGAAGATCTGCACATACCAACCCATTTATCATCCTAAAATGTCATAAAACCAGTTCTGGAGGAAGTAGATTTGCAGTATTTGTGCCTGCAATATGGAATTCTTCACCTGAGGTCATTCATCATGAATCTGAATTGCAGCTGTTTCACTGAAATCTTAAGACATTTTTTTCAAGCAACCTTATCAACTTTAGTCACTTCTCCTCTAGTGAAACCATGCCTCTTTTGAACCAAGTTGCTCCTGGTTTATGCTTACTTGAAGTGCGAAGAAACCATTGTGTCATAAATCACTTAGGGAAGGATCACTTGTCCTGCATAACCTGGGTATACAGGTGATGTGTATGTCCCAAGATAAAAAACCCTCATGCACGTGTGAAGTTTGTTCGAAGTAGCAGTATATCTTGGTTCTCCGCTGTTCACTCACGTGACTGCATAATCATTGGGTTAGTCGTTATGCAACCTCCACCCGGAGGCATTTACCCTTGGTTAGAATTGATTTATGAAAGAAACCATTGTGACCATGTGCTCTATAATTAAAATTAACATAGCATAAAATAACATAACATGAACATAGTCATGAGCTGGTAGGGTGGCTCAGTGAGTTAGTCACTAATTGTTGAAATATGCAGATTTCTGCAACTCATGAGTTCACTTTTATCAATGTTGACTCAGACAACCTTCTGACATCAATAAACTGGCCACTATGTTTTTTTTGTTTTTTTTTTGTAAATCTGTTTATTAGTTTTCAACCACAAACAATTATCATAGCGACCAAGTACAGCAATATATTCACCTTACACAGTGCACAGGCAAGAAGAAATCAGAGTCCATGTGACAGCATAGGTAGCATATTAGAAACGGATGTAGAAAGGCAAATCTTCTAACAAGAACTAGATATGCTCAAAATTCCTAGCCAGTACTAAATACCCAACTGTATTATAAAAATTCCTGTGCTGCATGGCCACACAGTACTAAGTCACTCTATCCCACCCCCCAACAGCTCACCCACACTCACCGGCGTGTCAAACTCCAGAGAATAACATTTTGCAATCACCCATGGGAACAATACTAGTGAAATAATGCTCCACCCTTACAGCAGTGTACAACAACCTGGCTATAGCAGGGGGAGAACAAACCCACACACACCCAGTTCTGTCTATTGACACACTCCGTCATTAGGTTCCATTTTCCACTTGTTCGCTGGATTCCGAACCCGAGTCCGCATCCGCAGTCTTAAGGTCCGCAACCAGACCCTCCCACGCCCGCGCCGCCTCCAGCGCCATCTCATTATGTGCTCTCTGGGCCTATTGTAGGTGACCCACGCTCTCACTCCCCGCCCATGTAAGTAACGCTGCTTTCCACCTGGCAAAACTGGGCCCCCAGGCTGCCCTCCAGTGGGTCGTGATCTCCTCTTGGCCAGCAGCAACCCCAGGTCTAGAAATTTACTAGCTATTTTTGTTTTGCTAGTGTGGGGGAACCAATGCAACAAGCAGGTACCTCTGTCTGGGGTGATCTGCCGCTCTGTAACATTCCACAATAGCACCACTACATCCTCCCAGTATGTGCCTAGTTGAAGACAACCCCATAACATATGCACCAAATCCGCATTCACTAACATGCAACGGGGACATTGCGCTGTATCCACATGAAAATACTGATTTATCTTCGCCGGGGTGAGGTACGCCCTATGCAGTATATAGAAGTGAACCAATTGGAATCTGGCATTTCTTGTGCTCTTCCAAGCCCTTTTAACCAACTGCGACCAGGTTGTGTCCGGTGTGTCTTTACCAATATCCGTCACCCATTTGTCACGCATCTTTCACAGCAGCGGCAATCCCTCACCAAGCATTCATTGGTATAAGCAGGTAACAGCTTTATAAGTGCCCGCCGCCGTTACCACGTATTGGCATGCAGAACTCACTGGTGGCTCCGACAGGCCCAATGCCCAATGTTTCTGAATTACAGCCACCAGTGCCATGTGAATCAAGTTGTGGCCCAGCGGGAGCCTGAACCTCCCCAGTAGCGCACAATAGGGCATTAAAGAGCCATCCTCATACAGGTCTCACACTACCTGCAGGCCAAGCGACTCCCACTCCGCCAGTGCCAACCAATCCCCCAGTGCGGAAAAGCAGTCCACATACCTAGGGGTATTTCCGGGGCATAAGGTCGCTGTATCCCAACTTTACGATGGTACCGCCTCCAGCAAAGCCACAGAGTGCGTTCCTCAATGGACAATAAGTCCATAAATAGTTTCTGCTGGAGTGTTACACCTGGCACCTTGGCGTGAGTTTCCCTTCCACTTTTTGCTGATGTGCCTCAGATGTTTTTGCTGGTGTCCGCCGCTCAGGGCACTGCGCCACGGCCAATCCGTGCCGCAGTGCAAGTGCTCCCTATGTAAAGTGTACATGTGATTGGTTTTCATGATTGGTTCATTGGATTTACTGTCAGTCCCCAGTAAAGTGCACCAGGAGTGCCAGGGCTTGTAAATGCCAATACTGCTAGTGGGCCTGCAGCGCTGGTTGCGTCACCCACAGAAGCAGCCTTTTAAAATATATCTAGGGTCTGCCATTGCAGAACCTGCGTGCAGTCTGGTACTGTCATGCTGGCTGGGCACTTGCCAGACTCTAAACATTCCCTTAACTTCGTAGTAGTCAACCCTATGGTAGGCCCTAGGGCAGGGTACATTGTAAGTGTAAGGTAGGACAAGCCCTGATGTGTGTGGCATGTCCTAATAGCAAATTACAGCCAAATTCGTTTTTCACTATTGTAAGGCTACCTGTTCTCTTAGGCCTGATGAGCTGCTGGAGTTATTACACCCTATAATCCCAGCAGGCTCAGGGAACATGGTAGAAAGTCAAGCTTAGTATGCCTGAACTCAGAATAATAAAATACATCTTTTAGTAAAGTTTATTTAAATATCCTGTGTTTGCAAATGCTACTTTTAGAAAGCTAGCATTTGCTTGCCTAACCATTTCAGCCCGCCTCTGCTAGGATGTGTATCTGACTGTCTGGGTTATGTGAGTTACAGGGCTGGGGGATGACAGGTGGTGAATGTAAGGATTACACCTTAGTGGGAGGTAGGAGTGCCCCTGGACTCTAGATGGGTCTGTGCTCTGCCACCACAATGCTGGCTCCGCCCCCTGGGGAGCGACTGATGACTCAGATGGCACCTGGACCAGGAAGGGCGAAGCACTGTCAACAAGGTACTCCTGGCTGCCCCTGTCCACACAATGCTGGCTCCACCTCCTGTGGAGCGTCTGATGTGCCTGCCCCTCACACTGAAAGCAGAAGCCAGATTACACCCCACAAAGTGCTCAGAGACTGAAATGGACCATGCCAAGGCCCCCCTGGCCTGAAAAGACAAAAGAAATGCTGTATAAAAGTAGGAGATCTGCTCCTTGTAAATCAGAATCCTGTTTCCCACAACAAACCTCTGCCCAACTAGAAGGAGTAGAAGACGCTGGAAGGACTGGCCTGCTGCTTGCCTTGCTGAGGAAGGAGAGGAAAATACTTGATAAAAATACTTTGCTGATTTGTGCTGAAACTTTCTCCAAGGGCTTGACTGAGCTTGCCCCCTGACCTGAGCCACAGGACCATCTGGCTCAACCTGCTTCTGTTAGTTTTGTAAGGACTTCTGCCCCGCCGGAGCCGTGACCTGTGGTGCCCCCAGCCCCTCCTTGAGGCCGTGATTCAACCATGTTTCCCCGTCCCCACCGAGGAAGAGCCCCGCTCCGTCGAGCCGCTCTCCCCCCGCTGAGGGAAATCACCAAGTCACCTCACCTTGGGAGGCTCACTGTCATGACCTGTGGTGCCCCCAGCCCCTCCTCGAGACGGTGATCAACTGTGTCCCCCCTGTCCCCGCCGAGGGAGAGCCCCGCTCAGCCGAGCCGCTCTCCCCCGCTGAGGGGGATCGCCGCATCACCGCCGTTGGAGGCTCGCTAGTGCACCCCCCACGCTCCCGCCTGACATCCGCACCAAACCAAGAAGACAGACCGCCGAAGCCCGGACGCCTCGGGTGCCCGCTCCGCTCTGTTCGAGAGCCGCTGGGCGCCTCGCATCTGCCTTCGCGGAAGACCGCCGCCGAGACATAATCACCGGGCTTGGGCCCGCCACGTTCTTATTTCCCCTAAGGTACTGTCAGCCCAACCGCGGTACGAGCCACCCTCCCATCTCGGCTCGCACCGCTCTGTGTCCAGCTGACACTCCCCGTGAGCCCCACAGCGTGTGCCTCGAGCCGCGGCACGAGCCAATCTCCCAACGAGGCTCGCACCGCTCCTTGTCACCTGGGCCCCTGGCAGCCTCGTAGCCTGCGCTCCCTCCCGTGCGGGTCGCACACAGCGGTACGACTCGCACGCCCTACCTGACCCGGCCGTGCCGTACGCGCCTCCCGCGAGGAGCGTGAGCTTTGGCAGGTCGGGCTCGTACTTCGAGCCGAAAGCCTATGGGAGCGCTAAGAAGCACCTAGGGGGAAGAGAACTGCGTGAAGGCACCTATAAGAATGCATCTAGAGAACTGTGGCCGTTACAGAAAACGGAACTGTACAAGTGAAGTGCAAACAAAGAGGACACTTGCCTATTTTCCATCTTGTGGCAGATATAAACGTTATTGGTCTTGTTTTAAACCTGATCTGCATATATATATATATATATATATTACCTACTGGCGGTCGCCAGTAGGTAGTTATAGTTAGGATAATTTTCAATGTTAAATCTCAACATTCTATTTTGAATAACTTTGGCGCCGGTTGACGAATCTGCCTGAAAATTTCCTGAAAATGGCCTCGCGGGGTTCCGGTCCTTTCCTGAAAGTTTGGGGGGGATACGTGAAGCGGGGGCCAAGATAAAAGGGGGGTCCCAAAACGCGTTTTCCCCATGTTAATTTCCATAGGGCGGTCGATTTCACTTTTAGCCCGAACGGCTGAATGGATTTCCACGAAACTTGGCAAAATTGTAGGGACTGGTAGCCCGATGTGCCTTTGCTATGTCTCAAGATATGTGCTCCAGTGGATTTTGAGTAATTTAGGTTCAAAAAAATATATATATCTATAGGCGCTCTCCCGTGCGCGCACCGGAGTGCGCTCCAGGCGCGACACGCGACTTGCGCGCAGGAAGCTGATTGGCTCTCAGTTGTCTGTAAACATTCTAAACAGTGCGGAGCGGCCGCCATCTTGTGTCTCGGTAAAATCGAGACACAAGGGGTTTGAAAAAAAAAGGGGCAAATGACCATAAGGGGGAAGAGTAGACCCCCTCTGATCCCCTAGGTTTGATGTAGGGACTAAAATAGGGTCCTGCAGGGCATTAAAAAATTTTTTTCGTTTTGCGCGGGGGAAGCGCATGGTACGCGCACCGGCGAAGCACGGGGAAAATCCAGGACCATATTTATGAAGGCCTTGCGCTGTTAGTTTTGCGCTTCCTGTGCGTCAATTTTTGTGACGCACCAGCGGTGTAAAAAAATGCGCATTGTTATGCAATATTTAAAAAGTGACGCATCTATCTAGATGCGTCACTTTTTAAATATAGTGCAACGAGGTACATTTTATTACACTGCTGGTGTTATGCGTCACTTTTCTGTGCGCACTCCTTATGACATTCCAGATGTGTCATATTTAATGTATGACGAATCATGTTGCAAGGAGTTACAGATACGTCAGTATTTCTGACATATCTGTAAACATAAAAGTGATGCGAGGCAGGTGCAAGATTTTGACGCAACAGCATCCTAAAAGTGACGCAGAGAAATCTTATAGATTTCAGTACGTCGTTATTACCAAGCTTTTTGCGGGGGAATGCCCCCTTTGCATACATTATACCTGATGCAGATACAATATGGCGCAGAGTTTTAAAAAGTGACCCATGTACCTAGATGCGTCACTTTTTAAAAATAGCGTCAGGTATAATGCATGCAGAGGGGGTGTTCTCCCGCAAAAAGCTTTGTAATAGCGACGCAGTGAAATCTTTGAGATTTCACTGCGTCAGTTTTAGGATGCTGTTGCGTCAAAATCTTGTGCCTGCTTTACAGCAGGTGTTAGACTGAGGCAAGACCTTTCATATGCTGCTTTCCCCATTTGAAAGGACACATTACTGGAGTTGCGTCACTTTTGTGACGCACTGCAGCAATGCGTTACTTGGAATGTCATAAGGAGTGCGCACAGAAAAGTGACGCATTGCACCAGTAGTGTAAAAAAATGTGCCTCGTTGCGTTATATTTAAAAAGTGAGGTATCTAGGTAGATGGGTCACTTTTTAAAATCAAGCGCCACATTATATCTGCGTGAGGTATAATGCATGCAGAGGGGGTGTTCTCCCACTAAAAGCTTTGTAATAGCGACGTAGTGAAATGTTTGAGATTTCACTGCGTCACTTTTAGGATGCTGTTGCATCCTTTAAATATAGTGCAACGAGGCACATTTTATTACACTGCTGGTGTGATGCGTCACTTTTCTGTCCACAGTCCTTATGACATTCCAGATGTGTCATATTTAATGTATGACGAATCATGTTGCAAGGAGTTACAGATACGTCAGTATTTCTGACATATCTGTAAACATAAAAGTGATGCGAGGCCGGCGCAAGATTTTGACGCAATAGCATCCTAAAAGTGACGCAGAGAAATCTCATAGATTTCAGTACGTTGTTATTACCAAGCTTTTTGC
Source organism: Lissotriton vulgaris (assembly GCF_964263255.1). NCBI lineage: Eukaryota > Metazoa > Chordata > Amphibia > Caudata > Salamandridae > Lissotriton > Lissotriton vulgaris. The sequence continues at coordinate 1,213,244,956 of NC_141691.1, read as the reverse complement.
GAGGGATTGCCCCCTCTGCATACATTATACCTGATGCAGATACAATATGGCGCAGAGTTTTAAAAAGTGACCCATGTACGTACATGCGTCACTTTTTAAAAAATAGTGTCAGGTATAATGCATGCAGAGGGGGTGTTCCTTGCAAAAAGCTTGGTAATAATGACGCAGTGCGTCACTTTTAGGATGCAGTTGCGCCAAAATCTTGCGCCTGCTTCACAGCAAACCTTTCACATGGTGCTTTTTCCATGTGAAAGGACACATTACTGGAGTTGCGTCACTTTTGTGACGCACTCCTGCAATGCGTTACTTTTGTGTTTACAGATATGTCAGAAATACTGACATATCTGTAACTCCTTGCGAATTGATTAGTCATATATTAAATATGACATATCTGGAATGTCATAAGGAGTGCGTCCAGAAAAGTGACGCATCGCTATTTTCACGTAGCGATGCGTCACTTTTCAGAAATGAGGCCTCCAGTTTATTCACTGTGTCATAACTTTCTTTTCTAACACTCACCTTCTTTCATTCCTCCTACTTCACTTCCTTTCACCTCTCATACCTTTCTGTTCTTTCTTACTCATTCTCCTTTCAATTATCAATGCACTATATTTCACTTACTCTTCATTTTTTAAGATTATAGCTCTTTGATGAGAATTGGAGGTAGTTCTGAAAAGAACTTTTGGTTTTCTTCTTTTAACTGAACAGGAACAAAAACAGGGAATAGAAACTGCTCAACAGGAGCAAAAAGAAAAGAAAAAAATTAGGGGTGGGAAGGGCAGTGATGGTTCTCCAATGCCCGAACCATGAGCAGGACACTTTGCTCCCCATAGGTGAGGAGTTGATTGCAGTATCTGCATCTGACGACCCCATGGTTGAATGCAGGTTGAATGTTTGCTACCTGCCCCTGAGATTGTTCTCTTCCAGAAGAAGTTGCTCCTCCTGTTGATGTAGAGGCCCCATCTCTGGGAACCTCCTGTGCCAGAGCCCTGACACTTTCCCGGGAAAAATTCTGGGGGTGCCTCCTCTCCACATGGCGAATCATGGTGAAGTTGCCAAAAGAGTATTTTTTTGGGGGGTTACCCCGTGACAGGACCTGTTTGCAGATCCTGCACTCTACTTTTGGTGCATTCACCTTCTTCTGGCCTGCTGGAAACTTAAAAAATTTCCAGATGAAATGTTCCTTCACCTTTGGGGTAGGAGGCTCTTCATCAATGAAATCATTGGAGTCATCTTCACTGCTGGATGGTCTGGCAGCCATGATGAATCCAGGAATATGGAGCAGCAAAAAAGGCAGGTCTTTCAGTCACAAAAGTGAAAGAAGAAGTGAAGGAAATGGGTGGGGATTTCATTCATTGTAAAAAAAAACTGTTAGCAACCAATGAAAAGTGTTATTTTAGGGTCACATGACCCGACGCGTTTACGCTGCGCGCTCCGGTGCACTTCCGGGTGCGTTTACGCAGCGCGATCGTAGGCGCTTCCGGGGCGCAAACGTGGCGCGATCGTAGGCGCTTTTCCGTGCGTTTAGGCGCCGCGCACGTATGCGCTTCCGAGGGCACTTACGTTGCGCGCCGAAGTGACGTCATCAATCTTTTATAGAAATGCATAATCATTTTCCATATTAAAAAAAACAAATTTTATTTGTATGGTACGAAATGTTTTGCATTATTATTAACTTTTCATTCATATTTTTTTTTCACGAACGACAGTTGCGCTCTGGGTGCGCTTTCAGATGAGATCTCGGAGAAGCTTACTGGAGAGCTTAGCTGAAAGCTTCCCGGAGCGCGCACCCAGAGCGCAAAAGAAAAAAATTATAAAAAAAAACAAAGAATACTTAAAAAAAAACAGCAAATTGTAAAAAAAAAAAAAGGTTAGAAACTCGATATACAAAGGAATTAGCATTTAAAAAACCTATGAAATTCACTGAAAAAACCATAGGTTTCACACCAGTTATAGTTAGGAATTAGCATTTCAAAAACCTATGAAATTCACTGAAAAAACCATAGGTTTCACACCAGTTATAGTTAGGAATTAGCATTTAAAAAACCTATTAAATTCACTGAAAAAACCATAGGTTTCACACCAGTTATAGTTAGCTGGAAATTTTACTGATATAAAACCATTGAAATTCCCACGTTATAGTTAGTCGGACTCACTATAACTTGCGCGTGCAATGCACTGCTGATGACATCACATATTACATCACTCATGACATGGTCAGTGACATCACTCATGACATCACTGATGACACCATCCTTGTGACACAGTGACAGACCTCCTTTCACTATAATGTAACCCATGAAACACATATTCAAAAATAGAAACTAATATTTTCAAAAAAGTGGATATACCCATACCAGTTACAACAACCAATTCAGTAATACCACCATCTAATACACATCCACTCATGTGTATGTATATGGGTTATTTGATATTATTATTAGTATCAGTATGAGTGTCTATATGGTTTGGTGGGGGTATTACTTAGCACATAGATGCATGAGTGACTGACTCTTTGTTTGTATGTGTTTTGAAGACAGCATATGTACAGGACTGTATGTGTGGATGAGTGTCTATATGTGTTTGTTAGTGAGTGAATGACTGTCTCACTAGTGTCTTTATCAGTAACTACATATGTTTTAATCTAGTATATGTGAATATTGTTGTATATAAGTGAGTATATGTGAGAGTAAGAGATTGTAAGAGTTCCTGTTTAAATAAGTATGTGTTTCTATAAGTGATTGTTTAAGAGAATAAATATGTGTAATTTTAAATAGAAGTAAAGTGGAAGTGTGTGTATAACTCTATATTCAAATAAATGGATGTCCAATAGTTTATTTGCATGTGAGAATATGTGTGTGAGTAACTTTTGGATGAATGTCGGTGTGTAACAAGATGTATAGGTGTATCACTTCATATGATGAGTGAGTATATGTATGAGTGACTATATAGAACTGTTGGTGAATGAGTGGATGTGTATATAGATAGTGGAATTACTGAATTGCTTGTTGTAACTGATATAGGTATCTCCATTTTTTTAAAAATTTCAGTTTCTATTTTTGAATATGTGTCTCAAGGGTTACATTATAGTGAAAGAAGGTCTGTCACTATGTCACAAGGATGGTGTCATGAGTGATGTCACTGACCATGTCATGAGTGATGTAATATGTGATGTCATCAGCAGTGCATTGCACGCGCAAGTTATAGTGAGTCCGACTAACTATAACGTGGGAATTTCAATGGTTTTATATCAGTAAAATTTCCAGCTAACTATAACTGGTGTGAAACCTATGGTTTTTTCAGTGAATATATATATATATATATTACCTACTGGCGGTCGCCAGTAGGTATATATAGTTAGGATTTTTTACTATGGGATTTTTGAAAATTCTATGTCTAATAACTTTGGCGTTTGTGGACGGAATTGGCTGAAATTTTCAGGAAAATGGAACATTTTGTTTCTGAGCAGCCCCTGACAATTTGGGGGGGGTTTCATCAAGGGGGGGCCGAGAAAAAAGGGGGGTCCCAAAACGCGTTTTCCCATGTTAATTTCCATAGGGCGGTTGGCCTGACTTTTAGCTTGAACGGCTGAATGGATTTGCACGAAACTTGGCAAAATTGTAGGGACTGTTAGCTCGATGTGCCTTTGCTAGGTCTCAATATATGTGCTCCAGTGGATTTTGAGTAATTTAGGTTCAAAAAAAGATATATATCTGGGCGGAGCCTAACCACACATCTGATCTGATTGGCTGTCAGCACTTCATCCAAGAAGTGTTGGCAGCCATCTTGGGACCAATATACATGATAGCACCTCATTAAAAAGCATTGTAGTTAATAGAGGGTTTTAGGACTTTAGTTACATTATAAATCATTTGTTGATGGTACCATACTCGTTTTAGGAATTGTGGTGGGTTCTAAGGTGATTTTACCATGTGAAAAAACCTTCTGCTGTGATATCATGAATATTGTTTGAAAGAAAACTAATATCTCATGATTTTCCCACAGTGGTTTGGAAGGGGATCTATAAGCTAAACTGAAAGCATATTTTCTGTAAATTCACATTATCTTTCTCAGTCATGTGAAAATGAAGTCTGACATTCTCAGTAAAACATGTACATCCAACAAGGACAGAGACTGTCAGTTGATTCCTTTGTGTTCTACTGCAGCCTCCTAGAGTGTTCTAAAGAACAACTAGAGCGCTAACAGTCCTACTTATTACAAAGGTATGGCACACCTGAAGCCATCTTGATTGGAATAAAGTGGTAACTCTTAAAACATTTAATTTAAAAAGAAACAACATGAGGGGGTATATTTTGCCATAGAAAGTATGATTAGTGCTGCAGAATGAAAAATTAGGGCACATTTTGAGTGACTTCTCAAATCCTTTTCTATTTCATTAAAACATTCTGACATGCAGTCTCCCAAAATGGCCACCAGAGACAAAAGAGCCCAAATGTAGCCCAAATATCACCCAGATGTAGCCCAAGTATAGACCAATGACAGAATGTCCCAGAGTGTTCTAAAGAACAACTAGAGCGCTAACAGTCCTACTTATTACAAAGGTATGGCACACCTGAAGCCATCTTGATTGGAATAAAGTGGTAACTCTTAAAACATTTAATTTAAAAAGAAACAACATGAGGGGGTATATTTTGCCATAGAAAGTATGATTAGTGCTGCAGAATGAAAAATTAGGGCACATTTTGAGTGACCTCTCAAATCCTTTTCTATTTCATTAAAACATTCTGACATGCAGTCTGCCAAAATGGCCACCAGAGACAAAATAGCCCAAATGTAGCCCAAATATCACCCAGTAGTAGCCCAAGTATAGCCCAATGACAGAATGTCCCAGAGTGTTCTAAAGAACAACTAGAGTGCTAACAGTCCTACTTATTACAAAGGTATAGCACACCTGGAGCCATCGTGATGGGAATAAAGTGGTAACTCTTAAAACATTTAATTTAAAAAGGAACAAAATGAGGGGGTATATTATGCAATAGAAGGTATTATTAGTGCTGCAGAAAGAAAAATTAGGGCACATTTTGAGTGACTTTTCAAATCCTCTTCTATTTCATTAAAAAATTCTGACATGCAGTCTCCCAAAATGGCCACCAGAGACAAAAGAGCCCAAATGTAGCCCAAATATCACCCAGATGTAGCCCAAGTATAGCCCAATGACAGAATGTCCCAGAGTGTTCTAAAGAACAACTAGAGCGCTAACAGCCCTACTTATTACAAAGGTATGGCACACCTGAAGCCATCTTGATTGGAATAAAGTGGTAACTCTTAAAACATTTAATTTAAAAAGGAACAAAATGAGGGGGTATATTTTGCCATATGAATTATGATTAGTGCTGCAGAAAGAAAAATTAGGGCACATTTTGAGTGACTTCTCAAACCCTCTTCAATTTCATTAAAAAATTCTGACATACAGTCTCCCAAGATGGCCACCAGAGACAGAAGAGCCTAAATGTAGCCCAAATATCACCCAGATGTACCCCAAGTATAGCCCAATGACATAATGTCCCAGAGTGTTCTAAAGAACAACTAGAGCGCTAACAGTCTTACTTATGACAAAAGTATGGCACACCAGAAGCCATCTTGATTGAAATGAAGTGGTAAGTCTGAAAACACTCAATTTAAAAAGGAACAACATGAGGGGGTCAATTTTGCCATAGAAAGTATGATTAGTGCTTCAGAAAGAAAAATAGGGATCATTTTGAGTGACTTCTCAAATCCTCTTCTATTTCATTAAAAAAATTGTGACATGCAGACTGAAACATGCACTTTGAATACCAGCAGCAGACGTCCCTGGTGAGCAGTAGCTTTACTACAGTGATCTAATGTGCAACTAGAGTGCTAACATTCAGAATTTATAGCAAATGTGTGACACATCTGAATGCCTTCTTGATGGAACCAAAGTAAACAAGCATTGAAAATGCAATAGATCTCGCCCTCGTTTAAGTTAAAGCCATTCTGTTTGTAATGAGGTGGCTTTTTAGCTTTGCTTTTATTAGTGTTTTTTCAACTTTCATGTAAATAAAATGCATCTGTATGCATATAAGTATATGTATGCATGCATTTATGTTTGTATTTATATAGATATACAGATGATATATGTTTATATATGTATGTATATATATATATATATATTCACTGAAAAAACCATAGGCTATAGACCATATATAGTTAGGAATTAGCATTTACAAAACCTTGAAAATTCACTGAAAAAACCATAGGTTATAGACCATATATAGTTAGGAATTAGCATTTACAAAACCTTGAAAATTCACTGAAAAAACCATAGGTTATAGACCATATATAGTTAGGAATTCGCATTTACAAAACCTTATTTTACTCACACAAAACCATTGAAATTCCATATATAGTTAGTTGCACTAACTATATATCGCGCACCCGCAATCCACTGCTGATGATGTCACATATTACATCATTCATGACATGGTCAGTGACATCACTGATGACATCACTGATGACATCTCAAATTACATCACTGATGACATCACTGATGACAACATCCAGTGACTGTATGTGTCTGTAAAGTTAAAATATGTCTTACATATTGAAGAATGAGTGGATGTATAAGTGTCTGGATGAAGGATTTAGTAGGTGCATGACTGACTGTATGAGTGAGTGAATAAATGTGTCTCACTGAGTGCATGGGTTAGTGACTAAACTGTCTTAATTTGTGCATCATGATGTCTGTTGTTCTGTAAACTGTTGCATGTGTTGATAAGTAGCTATATGAGTAACTATATGGGTTATTGATTGGTTGCCCAAGTATTTGTATGGGAGACTGAGTGTGTGTGTGGGTGGCTGGGAGGTGTATGACTCTGTGCATAGACGTGTGAGCAGTTGATTCACTAGATGTATGGTTTCAAAAGTGCATGTGGAAACAGCTGTATGGGCGGTTGACTGTGTGCATGAGTGTATTGGTGAGTGAATGGATATCTCAGTGCTACATGTCAAAGTAAGTACATATGTAAAACACAGTACATGTGAGAGTTGACATATATAAATAACTGTGCATAAGAGCCAGTGAATGTGTGAGAGGCTGTATGGATCATTGTGAACTTGTATCAGGGATTGTATAAGAGAGTAAATATGTGTTAGTATATGTTTGAATAAGTAAAGTTTGTATAACTGTATAGTTGAGGAAATGGAGGTGTGATTGATTCTTTGCATGACTGACTAGGTGTGTGAGTAACTCCATGGATGAGTGACAGTCTGTGAGTGTCTGTTTACACTGATTGTATCTAAGGTTATATTAGAGTCTGAAGAGGTTCATCGTATTATCACATGAATGATATCATCAGTGATGTGATCAGTAATGTCAAATGAGATGTCATCAGTGATGTCATCAGTGATGTCATTTGAGATGTCATCAGTGATGTCATTTGAGATGTCATCAGTGATGTCATCAGTGATGTCACTGACCATGTCATGAATGATGTAATATGTGACATCATCAGCAGTGGATTGCGGGTGCGCGATATATAGTTAGTGCAACTAACTATATATGGAATTTCAATGGTTTTGTGTGAGTAAAATAAGGTTTTGTAAATGCGAATTCCTAACTATATATGGTCTATAACCTATGGTTTTTTCAGTGAATTTTCAAGGTTTTGTAAATGCTAATTCCTAACTATATATGGTCTATAACCTATGTTTTTTTCAGTGAATATATATATATATATATATATATATATATTTACATAAAGGAACGTATTTTTATATATAACACTTGCCTGGTGTTCATTTGTGGGGGGATTAGTACATTTTACTGTGTGTGTTATTACAAATGCTTAACTCCATAGCGCTTGAAGAATAGCCTTGGCTTCTCACGCCACGCACCTAGAGAGTGAGCAAGGGTCATTCTAAGGGGTCATCCTTCGCCCTGACTAGAGGAGAGGGTCCCTGCTTATCACAAGTGTATACTTGTGCCAACCAGAGACCCCCAATTCTAACATTGGACGCAGCGGTGAGGATTTGCAAATTTGCATTTGTAGTTTACATACAGTGAATTGCTGATCACCACATAGTGAGAGCAGACCGATAACGTGGCCACAGATTTCCATTTTAAAAAAATTTTGTTGAGACATCTCCCATTGTTGAAGCCATGCCTGGCTCACTCCCTGCTGGAAGAGCACTCTCTACCTTCTCTGGAGAAGATGACATAGATTGGAGAGTAGAAGCCCTGAGGGGCTTAACAAATGACCGGCTGAGGGAACTCTGCGGGAAGTGCAGAATTTCCAAACATGGATTGAACAACAAGACCCAACTCGTCACGGCACTGAGAGCCTTGAAGGATTCAAGGGACCCACAGAATGCGGTGGATGTCATACCACCAGATGGCATTGTGGAGCCCAGCAGAGGCCTGTCACCAGAGGAGCTGGCAGACAGGGCAGCAGACAGGGAACATACAATGGAGATGGCAAAATTAGCTGGGCAAATGGAAATGGAGAAGCAAAAGTTGGAAATGGACAAGCAAAGATTGGCCATGGAGGCCCAGCAACGCCAGCTGGACCATGACCTAAGATTGAAGGAGTTGGAGCTGAGAGGTTTGGGAACAACTCATTCTGGTGGCAGCACAACGCCGGTGCAGGTAGAGTCCAGGGTGTACATACCCAAAGATGTAGTTAAGGAGTTATTTAAGGGGGATGACATAGGACAGTGATTTAGGGCATGTGAGATAGCCATGTCCTCCCACCGGGTCCCTGACAAGGATTGGGGAGCGGGGTTATGGGGGAGGTTCCTTAGTGAAGGGCGGGACACCCTACTAGATTTGTGCACTGAAGAACAAAGTTCCTATCTCCGCATTAAAGAGGCCTTAATGACCAGGTATGGGCTTACCCCTGAAATGTACAGACAGAAGTTCAGGAAGAGTGAAAAGCGTCCTGGGAATACGTATGTGGAGTATGTGACTGGTTTTTGCAGAGCACTGGATGGATGGGTGAAGGGTAGTAAGGTAAATGTTTTTCAGGGGCTTCTTGATTTAATTGCATGGGAGCACTTGTCTGATCACTGTTTTCCTGAGCTAAGCCAACACCTGATTGATAGCAAGCTGTCCAACCCGAGGAAGCTTGCTGAGGAGGCGGACCGCTGGCTCAGCACCAGGGTCCACCAGGGTCCAGTGGGAGACTCCGCCAAAGGTGGGCAGGGTCCCCAGCAGAAGAGTGGGGGGGACAGGGGTAAACAAAGAGGGTTCCAGCGAGGCCCCTAAAGTAGTCCCCAAGGGAACCAGCAGAGAGGTTCTCAGCCTCCCCCACCCCCAAAGCAGACTGGGGCCCGACAGGTAGGCCTGTTCCAAAGGGGCCCTTCAATTGTTTCAGGTGTGGTGACCCAGGTCACATTGCCAGTGACCCCAAGTGTCACCTGTTTGGTAAATCAGCACCCACTGGTGCTCCACCCCGGCAAGTAGCTAATGTTAATTTGAGGGAAGAAGTAGTAGTCCCCGGGGGTGGAGATCCTGTCCAGATGACCCTAGTCTCGCTAGGAGACAGTGAGATGGTCCCTGAGAACTACCTGCCCTCTAACACTAAGAAATATGGGCAGGTGGTGACCATCAATGGTAAGAAAGCTGAGGCTCTTAGAGATACAGGAGCCAGTGTGACAGCAGTGAGGCAGCACCTGGTGTCTCAAGAGCAGGTAGTACCCCATGCCTACTGTAGGGTTATCAATGCTGATAATTCAGAGAGTCAGTGTCCGATGGCTCAAGTTCCCTTCGAGTGGGGGGTCTCTGGTACTCTGTAGGTCTGTGTGAGGAAAACCATGCCTGTGGACTGTTTGCTAGGGAATGACTTGGAAGACTCCCCTTGGGAAAAGGTGGAGAAGACGGCTCAACTGAGGATGGTGGGTCTGCCTGACTGGGCGTGCATGACCACCCTGTCAATGGCAGCCAGTAGGGGTGCTCAAGAGATCCTGGGGCCTGAAGGAGAGGCCCAGGAATAGGGGCTTAGAAAGGAGGCGCAGGGGGCACGGGTAACCTGCCCCCGAAGTTCCCACGGTCCAGGAGGAAGCAGACCTTGCGGGGGATGCCCTGAAGTTTAAAGGGGAACAGATTGCTGAACTGGGGGACCTGCCTGAGCTGACCCATTGGCAGCAAGAAGAAGGCCCCTCCAAGGAGGAATTCTGCAGGGAGCAGAAAGAATGCCCTTCTCTCGTGGGTATGCGGCAGCAGGCTGCAGATCAGGCCAATGGTGTTCAGGCCAAGACACATTATGTGTACTGGGAGAATGACCTCCTGTATTCAGAGCCTAAGGCTGCTGAACCTGGGTCAGCCCTTGTGCTGGTGGTACCCCAGAAGTTCAGAGCCTTCCTACTGGGGCTGGCTCATGATGTGTCGTTAGCAGGACATTTGGGGATCGACAAGACCTATGACAGGCTTGTCACCCACTTTTATTGGCCCCAACTGCACAGAAGCTCAGATGCTTACTGTAGGACCTGTCAGACTTGCCAGGCAAGTGGTAAGAGCGGAGGGAAGCACAAGGCCCCTCTGCAGCCCTTCCCCGTGGTCGGTACGCCATTCCAGCGAGTGGGTATTAACCTTGTTGGGCCTCTGGACCCCAAGACAGCCATGGGCAACAGGTTCATCCTGGTCTTGGTGGACCACGCCAACCGGTACCCTGAAGCCATCCCTCTAAGGACAGTGACGGCCCCCGTGGTGGGACGGGCACTGATGGGAATTTTCTCACAAGTGGGATTCCCTCTAGAGGTGGTGAGTGACAGGGGGACCAATTTCATATCCAAGTATATGAAATCCCTTTGGCAAGAGTGTGGTATAACCTACAAGTTCACCACCCCTTACCATCCCCAAAAATGGGTTGGTTGAGAGATTCAACTGGACCCTAAAAGGCATGATCATGGGCCTGGAAGGTCCAATGAGGCATAAGTGGGACGTCCTCTTGCCATGCCTTCTCTTTGCATACCGTGAGGTGCCACAGAAGTCGCTAGGGTTCAGCCCCTTTGAACTGCTGTATGGTCACCCAGAGAGAGGACCTCTGAGTTTGGTAAAGGAAGGCTGAGAGCAATCTCCCAGGAAACCTCCCCAGAATGTATACAGTTACATGCTGGCCTTCAGAAACCAGACCAGGCAATTCAGGCAACTTGCTGAGGCAAATCTGGAAGTCAGCCAGGAAGAGATGAAGCGGTGGTACAACCAGAATGCCACTCTGGTAGAGCTTTTAGCCTTGACAAAAGGTGTGGGTCTTGGCCCTCTTGGAGCCTTGTGCACTTCAGGATAAGTGGACAGTTCCAGTTGAGGTTGTGGAGCGCAAGAGTCCGGTAACCTACTTGGTGGACATGCAGTCTCCCAGGAACTCTTTGAGGGTCCTACATGTTAACCACCTTAAGCCCCACTTGGAGAGGTCCGAAGTGGGCATGTTGTTGGAAACTGATGATGGAATGGAGGAGGAGTCGGAGCCTCTTCCTGACCTCTTGGTAGCCTCTGAGAAAGATGGGTCAGTGGATGGAGTTAACCTCTCACCCACCCTGACGCCTGAGCAACAGGAAGACTGCCGTCAATTACTGGGGCAATTTCCAGATCTGTTCTCCCTGGTCCTGGTGTCACAGATTGGTGCGTCCATGACGTGGACACTGGAGACAGCTTACCAGTGAGGCATAAGGCCTACAGAGTGGCTGACAGGGTCAGAGCCTGCATCAAGGAGGAGGTCTCCAAGATGCTTGCTCTTAGGGTGGTTGAGTCCTCCAGCAGTCCTTGGTCCAGCCCCGTGGTCTTGGTCAAAAGGCTGCTGCGCCGGGAGCCACACCTGAACTCCGGTTCTGTGTGGACTAAAGAGGGCTCAATTCGGTCATGAAGACTGACGCGCACCCTATCCCCAGAGCTGATGAGCTCATTGATCGGCTAGGGGCTGCCCGGTTCCTCAGCACGTTTGATTTAACGCCTGGGTACTGGCAGATCGCCTTGACCGATGGGGCCAAAGAGAGGTCAGCATTCTCTACTCCAGATGGGCATTTCCAGTTCCCGGTTATGCCATTTGGAATGAAGAATGCCCCTGCCACCTTTCAGAGGTTGGTCAACCAGGTGTTGGTTGGGCTGGATGAGTTCAGTGCCGCCTACCTAGATGACATTGCAGTGTTCAGTGGCACCTGGCCAGAACACCTGCGGCACCTCTGGGAAGTGTTGATGGCGCTGCACAGAGCAGGCCTCACAATCAAGGCAAGCAAGTGCCAGATTGGGCAGGGTTCAGTGGTGTACTTGGGACACCAAGTGGGGAGTGGCAAGGTGGCACCCTTGCAACCCAAAATTGAGACCATCCTGGCTTGGGAACCCCCCAAGACCCAGACTGCAGTGAGAGCCTTCCTGGGGCTCACTGGGTACTACAGGAGGTTTGTCAAGGGCTATGGCACTATTGTGACCCCCTTGACAGAGCTGACTTCCAAGAAGCAGCCCAAGAATGTGATCTGGACTGACACCTGTCAGAAGGCTTTTGACACCCTGAAAACTGCCATGTGCACGGCGCCCGTACTCTGGGCTCCTGATTTCTCCAAGGAATTTCTAGTGCAAACAGACGCTTCAGAGCATGGTGTAGGGGCCGTTCTCTCACAGATGACTGAGGAGGGCTGGGACCACCCTGTAGCCTTCATCAGTAGAAGGTTACTTCCCCGGGAACGTAGGTCGAGTGCAATAGAGCGAGAAGCATTTGCTGTGGTCTGGGCACTGAAGAAGCTAAGACCCTACTGGTTTGGGTCTCACTTCTGGGTTCAGACAGACCACAGGCCCCTCAGATGGTTGATGCAAATGAGGGGTGAGAATCCAAAACTGTTGTGGTGGTCCATCTCCCTACAGGGTATGGACTTCACGGTGGAACACCGCCCTGGCACAGATCACGTCAATGCTTACGGTCTGTCCAGGTATTTACACCTTAGTGATGAGGAACTCCCTGGGGAAGGGTAGTTCTCCCCACCTTTCGACTGGAGGGGACACGTGTTAGACCTGGCACCTTGGCGTGAGTTTCCCTTCCACTTTTTGCTGATGTGCCTCAGATGTTTTTGCTGGTGTCCGCCGCTCAGGGCACTGCACCATGGCCAATGTGTACTGCAGTGCAAGAGCTCCCAATGTAAAGTGTACATGTGATTGGTTTCCATGATTGGTTCATTGGATTTACTGTCAGTCCCCAGTAAAGTGCACCAGGAGTGCCAGGGCTGGTAAATGCCAATACTGCTATTGGGCCTGCAGTGCTGGTTGCGCCACCCACAGAAGCAGCCTTTTAAAATATGTCTAGGGTCTGCCATTACAGAACCTGCGTGCAGTCTGGTACTGTCATGCTGGCTGGGCAAGTGCGCACACTTGCCAGCCTCTAAACATTCCCTTAACTTCATATTTGTCACCCCTATGGTAGGCCCTATGGCAGGGTGCATTGTAAGTGTAAGGTAGGACAAGCCCTGATGTGTGTGGCATGTCCTAATAGTGAATTACAGCCAAATTCATTTTTTCACTATTGTAAGGCTACCTGTTCTCTTAGGCCAGATGAGCTGCTGGAGTTATTACACCCTATAATCTCAGCAGGCTCAGGGAACATGGTAGAAAGTCAAGTTTAGTATGCCTGAACTCAGAATAATACATACATCTTTTAGTAAAGTTTATTTTAATATCCTGTGTTTGCAAATGCTACTTTTAGAAAGCTAGCATTTGCTTGCCTAACCATTTCAGCCCGCCTCTGCTAGGATGTGTATCTGACTGTCTGGGTTATGTGAGTGACAGGGCTGGGGGATGACAGGTGGTGAATGCAAGGATTACACCTTAGTGGGAGGTAGGAGTGCCCCTGGACTCTAGATGGGTCTGTGCTCTGCCACCACAATGCTGGCTCCGCCCCCTGGGGAGCGACTGATGACTCAGCCGGCACCTGGCTCAGGAAGGGCGAAGCACTGTCAACAAGGTACTCCTGGCTGCCCCTGTCCACCCAATGCTGGCTCCACATCCTGTGGAGCGTCTGATGTGCCAGCCCCTCACACTGAAAGCAGAAGTCAGATTACACCCCACAAAGTGCTCAGAGACTGAAATGGACTATGCCAAGGCCCCCCTGGCCTGAAAAGACAAAATAAATGCTGTATAAAAGTAGGAGCCCTGCTCCTTGTAAATCAGAATCCTGTTTCCCACAACGAACCTCTGCCCAACTAGAAGAAGAAGACGCTGGAAGGACTGGCCTGCAGCTTGCCTTGCTGAGGAAGGAGAGGAAAAGACTTGATAAAAAGACTTTTCTGATTTGTGCTGAAACTTTCTCCAAGGGCTTGACTGAGCTTGCCCCCTGACCTGAGCCACAGGACCATCTGGCTCAACCTGCTTCTGCTCGTTTTGTAAGGACTTTTGCCCCGCCGGAGCCGTGACCTGTGGTGCCCCCAGCCCCTCCTTGAGGCCGAGCCGCTCTCCCCCCGCTGAGGGGGATCGCCGCATCAATGCCATTGGCGGCTCGCTAGTGCACCCCCCACGCTCCCGCCTGACGTCCGCACCAAACCCAGAAGACAGACCGCTGAAGCTCGGACGCCTCGGGTGCCCGCTCTGCTCTGTTTGAGAGCCGCTGGGTGCCTCGCATCTGCCTTCGCGGAAGACCGCCGCCGAGACATCATTACCGGGCTCGGGGCCCACCACGTTCTTCACAAGGATCCCTAAGGTACTGTCAGCCCAACCGCGGTACGAGCCACCCTCCGTTCTCGGCTCGCACCGCTCTGTGTCCATCTGCCGCTCCCCGTGAGCCCCGCAGCCTGTGCCTCGAGCCGCGGCACGAGCCAATCTCCCAATGAGGCTCGCACCGCTCCTTGTCACCTGGGCCCGTGGCAGCCTCGTAGCTTGCGCTCCCTCCCGTGCGGGTCGCACACAGCGGTGCGACTCGCACTCCCTACCTGACCGTGCCGTACGCGCCTCCCGCGAGGAGCGTGAGCTTTGGCAGGTCGGGCTCGTACTTCGAGCCGAAAGCCTACGGGAGCGCTAAGAAGCACCAAGGGGGAAGAGAACTGCGTGAAGGCACCTATAAGCGCCTTGGGACCCTCCGGGTAAGTAGTGCACTATATAAATGCCTATACATACATACATACATACATAAGAGTGCATCTAGAGAACTGTGGCCATTACAGAAAACGGAACTGTACAAGTGAAGTGCAAACAAAGAGGACACTTGCCTATTTTCCATTTTGTGGCAGATATAAAAGTTATTGGTCTTGTGATAAGCCTGATCTGCATATATATATATTTTTACATAAAGGAACGTATTTTTATATATAACACTTGCCTGGTGTCCATTTGTGGGGGGATTAGTACATTTTACTGTGTGTGTTATTACAAATGCTTAACTGCATAGCGCCTGAAGAATAGCCTTGGCTGCTCACGCCATGCACCTAGAGGGTTAAAAAGGGTCATTCTAAGGGGTCATCCTTCGCCCTGACTAGAGGAGAGGGTCCCTGCTTGTCACAAGTGTATACTTGCGCCAACCAGAGACCCCCAATTCTAACATGGAGTATCACAAACGACAACACGTGCCGAGGTATGTCCGGCTCGACTTCCCGCTCAGGCCCTCAAAATTCCAGGGCCACCGCTTGGGTGAGACCCTGAAACTGCGCTGCCAAGTATTATAACTCAAAAACAGGCAAAGCAAGGCCCCCTTCCGCCCTCGGGCGCATTAGCGTATCAAGCGCGACTCTCCTCCTCCCGCTTTCCCAAATGAAGCCCCCAACCATAGACCGGAGCTGCCGAAAATAGACCGCAGGAATCCACACTGATAGGGTACGGAAATAATAAAGCAATCGGTGTAGTGCAACCATTTTCAAAAGGGCCACACGACCCGCCACCGAAAGTGGCAAGGTGCTCCAAAAGTGCATGCTGCTCTTAAGGCCCCGCATTGCCCTGCCAATATTACCATCTAGTAAGTCTTCCTGGGAGTGGTAGATATGCGTCCTCAGGTAGGGAAGACAGCGGGTTCCCACCTAATGCCTTGCGCAGGAGCAGGTGAGTCACACTCTGGGTCAACCGGAAAAATACAAGTTTTATCCCAGCTTACCCTAAGTCCGGAAATTTCCCCAAACCTATGAAGCAACGCACGCGCCCCTTCCAGGGCAACCCCTGCTTCTCTTAGGAACATCAAGAGATCATCAGCATACAATTATATAAAGTGTATGGTACCACGAAGTTGCAGGCCCTGTAACGCTCTCCCCAACCTGGCACGAACAGCCAATGGCTCTATGGCCAGGGCAAATAACAGCGGGGACAGGTGGCATCCCTGCCGAGTTCCCCACCTCACTGGATATGACGAAGAGGTGACCGTCCGGATCCTCACCCTAGCGCTCACTGACGCATATAACATTTCCGTCAATCTCACATAACCCTCCCCAAGTCCAACGGCCCTCATAATAAAAAACAAATAAGGCCACTCCAAGCTGTCGAATGCTTTTGCAATGTCCACGGAGAGAATCACCGCCAGCCTCTCATCACCATACTCTGCACCCAGAATCCTTAGCAAGCGACGTACATTACCAGCTGTATTGCGGGTAGGAATAAAACCGGCCTGATCAGAGTGAAACAGACACACCACATGTGGGAAGAGTCGAGTGGCCTGTATACGACTCAAGATTTTGTAGTCCGTGGTGAGCATGGACAATGGGCGGTATGCCGAGGGGTCATCAGGGGCCTTCCCTTGTTTAAGTAGGGGGACGATTACTGCCTCTCTAGCCGATGCGGGCAAAACTCCCAACTCCCTGGCTTCACGAGAGACCAACAGCAGTCTAGGGGCCAGGAAATCAATATAGGTCAAATAAAACTCAATGGGCAAACCGTCCAGTCCCGGTGTCTTGTTGTGCGCCATCTGCTTGATAGCGCACCTAATTTCAGACAGTGTGATATCCTGGCCAAGGGAATCAGCCTGTTCTGCATCTATGCAGGGCAGTTCAAGGTCACCCAGAAATTCTCGAATATCATCCTCATCAGCCTGCAGTTGACTATTATACAACTCCGCATAATAGTCACGAAAAAGGGCATTGATCCGATGTTGAGTGTATTTCATGTACCCCGTCGGGGAGGCCAGCGCCAATATAGGTGCACTCCTAGGATGGGGGCTAGCCAGCCACGCCAGAAAGTACCAACCTTATCCCTCTCAGCATGCGCTCGGGCCAGGTAAGCCCTATGATCGAAACACCTCAAACGTTCTACCACTGCAGCCACTGCCTCTTTAACGTTCAAAACCAGGTCACGTGCCTCTGAGTTGGCGGAGTGGGTTCGCTCGGCCTCACTAAGCTCCCCCTCCACCAAGTCAATTTCCTGCAGTAACATCTTCCGAACTCCCACCCATTTAGTAATACACAAGCCCCGGACCACCACTTTAAAGGCATCCCATTCAATTGCAGTCAACGTGGCAGTGCCCTCATTCTGACTAAAATATTGGTCTATCCCCATCCCCAGGTCAGCTCGGAAAGCCGGGTCTTCCAGCATTTCAGGTTGCAGCCTCCAGGACGGCACGGTCGGATGCTCCAGGACCCAGCAAAAGCTCACCAACAATGGATTATGATCTGAGATGGTTCGCGATAAGTACTCACTATTAGCCACCATAGTAGCAAGCCCAGCACTACAGAGGAGCGCATCCAGTCGCACATGTAAATCATGCATGGCCGAGAAGTAGGAACAATCCTGCTCCCCAGGATGTTGTACGTGCCACACATCTAAGAGTCCCCAGTCATCCTGCCATTGGCGTCTGACCTTTGATAACTTATGCATTGGGGCCTCAGGCAATGGGGGGTAGGAACGGTCCATGTTCACGTCAGTAATGGAGCTAAAGTCTCCCCTAACAACACCGGATTTGTAAGATACCCAGCTAGTGTTTCGGGCATTCGAGCAAAAAAAGTCGCCTGTCCCACATTAGGGGCATATATACTGCAAAGAGTTACATCCCGCCCGTAAAGCCGTCCAGCAACCACTACATATCTGCCCTAAGGATCTATCAATTGGTCAGTTATCTGAAAGGGGACTCCCGCCCGGACCCAGATCAAAACCCCTCTCGCAAAGGCCGAATAAGAAGTATAATAAAGCTGCCCTCTCCACCTACGCTGTAGCACTAATCCCTCGGTTTTAGTCAGATGAATCTCCTGCAGGAACACTATCTGCACGCCCCTGCGTACCAGATATGAATGAATCTTATACCGCCACTGCATAGAGTGTAACCCCCGCACATTCCAAGTCAAACACTTTACTTCAGGTAACGGTCCCATAGCCTAACTGTAAAAACGATTCAGAAAAGGGGGTGGTGATGAACAGAGTGTCTGAATTAAGCAGACCACTCTTACCCAGTCCAAAGATCAGGGCTTGATCCATCACCATTATTTATCTCACTGCACCATCCCAGCTCAGAACCTGGCTATATGCAAATCAGTCTGTCCCTGGCCCAGTGCATCATGGGAACAGGGCAGACTAAACTACCAAGCCAATTCTTCACCAGAAAGGAGACAAGCTACCGGGGACCGGTTTCTGGTATTTCAGCCGTCTTCGGCCCGGCTTGCTTGTAAGAATTGGCTTTTGTAGTTTGGTTTGCCCTGTTCCCATCATGCACTGGGACAGTAACAGACTAATTTGCATACAGCCAGGTTCTGAAACTGGGATGGTGCAGTGAGCTAAAAAACGGTGTTGGATCTAGCCTTGATCTCTTGACTGGGTGAGAGTATTCTGTTTAATTCAGAGACTCTGTCCCTCACCACCCCTTGTTGTAAATATTTTTGTCCACCCTAAGCGTGGAAGGGTATACTCAGATGTGAGTCCCTTGCTCATTGCACCATCAGGATTCAAGCAAGCCGGGCCGAAGACGGCTGAAATGCCAGAAACCGGTCCCCGGTAGCTTGTTTCCTTCCCAGTGTAAGAATTGGCTTTTGTAGTTTGGTTTGCCCTGTTCCCATCATGCACTGGGACAGTAACAGACTAATTTGCATACAGCCAGGTTCTGAAACTGGGATGGTGCAGTGAGCTAAAAAACGGTGTTGGATCTAGCCCTGATCTCTTGACTGGGTGAGAGTATTCTGTTTAATTCAGAGACTCTGTCCCTCACCACCCCTTGTTGAAAATATAACTGTAAAAACAGCCTACAGTGCTGAACCTTCCAAGACACGCCAGTGAGTATTAGTCCCCAACCAACCCTCCCATCATCCCCAACAACCCCAAGCCCACTCCTAGCAGAACCCGCCCCCCCATAACAGGCACTAACATAGTGAAACCCATCCAAACTAACCCCAACAAATGCCTCCAAAGCAATAGCAGAGGCGCACTAACTGGGAACCATCCGGTGGGGGTGGGGCAGAACCAAATAGAACAACAGCAGCCAGCCAACATATCCAGCACCAGCCCCCAAAAATGTCCCGGTCCCCAGCCATGAGAGCAACAGCGCCCCCAATGAATAAAGTAGAAGTAGGTAGACAGGCAGGTGCTCTCCTCGGCCACCAAGAGTCTGGAAATCCCTGGAGGCACCAGCTCGGCATACAACCGCTTTGCCCCGCCCAGCCATTACAAGAATGGGGTAACCCAATATGGTTCGTGGACCTGGGTGATCAATAATATCAAAAACAATGGTCCAAACCAAAAGTTTTGAATCAACAAAATATGTACTTATAATTAAACATTTATCATTATTGAGTGAGCCTTCGAATTAATCCGCTCTAAAGAATCAATCTGTAGTTCATTTATCAAAACAATGCAACTACCTGACAAAACCCATAGTTATTCCAAAAGGGAGTTTAATGAATTCCTCCATCGCAAAAGGTTATTTATATACATTTATGCAATTTTAATACTAACGGTAAAAAGCAAGAGCAATTTGCTACTAAGAAGGGAGTAGATTAGTGATTAGTGACTCATAGATACACATCCCCATATATATTCAGTCTCTCCTTGAGAATAATCTGGGTATGGTATCTTCCAATGCGAGCTGTGAATCCCCGATAGAAGTAACCCACATTAGCAACTGGTCCCCGACGGAATGGTGATTACACACGCAACCTCTAGTTAATGGGTATAAATGAGCGGTTTTAGTTCAATAATATACTTTTCACTTTAGAAAGCTAAAAGCCAATTGGGCACCAGCGTTTTGTAAGATCCAAACACAATGGGAAAGTCTTTTCTCCCTTTCCATTAAGTTAGAACGTAAAAAAACGTCCTTGTGACGTCGGCACACTGCAGCTGGATTTTGTACAGCGGTCCCATTGAGCAGTGGGCGCGTAACTTCGAAAGGTAGGCTGAATGCTCAATAACCTGTGAATCAACTACTCGTACTTAGTGACCATATACTTTTTCTGGTAATACTTTTTCTGGTAACACAATTTATTGTGTTCCCTTGTAGCGACATTTGGTGTCTCTGTGGGAATTGTGTCTGAACCACCATGTCAAGTCAAGTCAAGTCAAGTCAAAGAATTTATATAGCGCACTACATACCCAGAGGGTCTCAAGGCGCTAAGTAGTAACTGCCCGAGTAGACAATTGGAACATCCCGTTGAGTAGTGGGCGTGGAACTTCGAAAGGTAGGCTGGACGCTCAATAACTTGTGAATCAACGACTCGTATCTAGTGACAGTATGTTTTTCTGGTAACACAATTCATTGTGTTCCCTTGTAGCGACATTTGATGTCTCGGTGGGAATTGTGTCTGAACCACCATCAACTGCCCGAGTAGACAATTGGAATATCCAGGATAGATTTCGACACGCTCTTACCCCCTGTTTGGGTAAGTTGCAACTGGTCGCCATAGAGGAGGTTTTTCAATTGTATTCTTGACAAATATGTGATCTTGATGGACCTTTTTACCTCATTAATTACAGATGGTGGGTAAATTACGGTAAAAAAATCCATATCGTCCATTCTGAAGTAGGAGGACAAAGGCCACCCACTGGAAATTCGTGGGTAAGCGATAAGTAAAGTTGGGGAATTTTAATTAATTCTTTAGTTTCCAAACCATGCAACATCCTGAATATTACCTTGATTTACCCTAGGTACATGTTCTTGATAGATCTACGGTTTGAAGGTTGTGCCATATATGTCCTGAGGAAGACCCGCAGGTCGAGGCTCCCAGTTACCCCTGAATCAAAAGACCGGTCGAAACGTCAACGCTTCTTTAATTGCAAAATGGACCACTAATCACCAGGAATTACATTATACATGCTATTCAAGACTGTATAAATGAGAAAATAGTGTAAATGAATAGTGGCCGTTTGCTGAATAAGCTGGGTTTTTTTAACAGCTTCCATTTAATTAATTGAAATTGTTTATTTTCTGTGTCACTTTTTTCTTTGAGGCTTGCACCCTTTTTCAAAAACCACTACCTTTTTTCTTTTCTTGCACCTTCTTAGTAGCAAATTGCTCTTCCTTTTTACCGTTAGTATTAAAAATGTATAAATGTATATAAATAACCTTTTGCGATGGAGGAATTCATTAAACTCCCTTTTTGAATAACTATGGGTTTTGTCAGGTAGTTGTTTTGATAAATGAATTACAGATTGATTCTTTAGAGCGGATTAATTTGAAGGCTCACTCAATAATGATAAATGTTTAATTGTAAGTACATATTTTGTTGATTGCCCCGCCCAGCAGCAGCACCCCCAGGAGAAGTCAAAGATTCTACCTTACATGTCATGGAGCGTCCACCATTTCATCCGCCGTGCCCGTTGTCACCTTAGGGAGAATTAGGCTGCCAGACTCAAACAGCTCAGCTTCTGTTTCATCGACTTCTTTCTCCGAGCCTGACGATACCGCTGGTGTGGACAGCCCGGCTTCAGCCAGATCTGCAACCGCCTTCAGCGCTGCCAACCGCTCCGCCTCCGTCTGAGATGTCGAAGGACCCTCAGGGACCGATCAATGCTGCTTAGCTCGGTGAGGCCGACGACTCCGCTGCTCCGCCGCCGTGCCATGGGAGGGCAGACCAGCCGTTCCCTTACCAACTTGATAATCCTCCAGCTACGGCCAGGCCTCCTCCGGGCTATTACTAAAGTGTGTTTTCCCATCCAACACTATCCGCAACCGGGCAGGGAACATCAAAGAATACTGGATGCCTTCATCTCTGAGCGCACACTTGACCGCCAAAAAGGATGACCTGCCCTTTGCACCTCAAGAGTATAGTCTGGGAATAGTGTGACTTTGCTGTTTTCCACTGAATAAGGCCCAAAGTCCTGGCCTCACGAAGAAGCAAATCACTGTCCCTGTAGTGAAGGAGACGTGCCACTACTATCCAGGATATGGCGGCGCGCCAGCATTCTGTGGGCCCTCTCCAGCATGTAGAACTGCGACAGGCCCTCGGGCGCCACCACCTCTCGGAACCAGCGCTCGAGGTAGGCCACCATATCAGACCCCTCAACGGGTTCCGGCAGGCCCACTACGCGAACGTTGTTTCTTCTATTGCGGCCTTCCGCATCGTCAGCGCGCTTTTCGAGGGACCTCAGCCAGGACAGGACGTCTCCCATTTGAGTATTTAGTTTGCGCTGCCCAGGTTCAATGTCATCCAGCTTGATCTCCGTCTGCCGCACCCTGTCCGCCAATTTGGCATAATCAGCCTTCAGGAGCCCCAGACCAGTTGCCACCTGCGCTATATCCTGTTGTAAGGCCGCTCTAGTGTCCGTTATAGCTTGCAGGATTTGCTCCACTTGGTGCTGCGGGAGTAAGGCAGGAGGGGCAGCCAGAGGGTCCCGCCGCGTCTCTGAGTCCGCCGCAGGCAAGGAGTCCCCCCCCTGCTTCCCCCGGGGCTTCCCCATGGATCAGTTCCACAGTGGCAATGCTACTCAGGAAAGAGGGGCCCCGGTCACACGCAGGTGGGTCCGTGTCACCGCACACCGTGGGGCAGCAAGTAAATAGTGGCCACAAGGACGGGTAGGCCCCACAGCGCAGCAGGAGCAAATAGCAGGCTCCACCAGCCCCACCGCACAGCCAAGGCGAGGCCGCCAGAGGGCCTATTGGGGCACCGCTTCCAATAGGGGCCAGGTAGCAGGCTTCTAATGTGGTAGTTCACCAAGCTGACAGACAGCAACATAGATCCCCAAGGTCTCGTTGAACAGTGTCACAGGATCGCCAGTGTTGTTCCACTGCACAGGTACCCTCAAAGCTCCATGGTACCACTTGAGCGCATCCCTGCATGGGCACCACTGTCCCGCTCTGTTCAATAGCCACCAAAGAGCAGGCCTCCAGACACACTTAGTCCAGGGTGAGATCACACCGCCCGGCCCCTCCAAGGCACCCACATTCATCCACACCAGCCTCCACTGCCATCAGCTTACCCCCCAAGCTCTGATCTGAGCCTTGCAGGGGGGGCCCGCGCCTTCTTCCCTCTGTCCACAGAACCAGGCACAGCCCCGGCGTCACTGGCTCCCTCTCCGCACCGCCTCAGCCGAGACTGTAGGGGCCTCCACAGGCCTCTCGCACCACAAGCAGAAAGCTCCTCGCCGCCCAGAAAGGGGTATGTTCCAGCCGCCCCAGTCACTCTCTCTAGGGCCTTCCAGTCTCTGTTACCTCCGCTCAATGCAGGTCCCCACGTCAGGCACTGCTGAAGGCCGGCAGCGCAGCCGCTAACAGGCTCAACCGCCCTCCTGCAGGCCCAGCCGCTCACACCACGTGAGACAGCTGCCGAGAACCGAGCTTTCCCGGAGACCTTCTCGCCCCACGGGGCCAATGCCAGGTGTCCAAGTCTTGTCTCCCCCTAGCGTCCCACACAGCTCGCCCTCCATAGGTCCTCACAAGGCAAGTCCACAGGAACTCCGCGAGAGCCAGCAGCAGCCCTCCGGGGCAAGCACAAGTCCCACACCTCCGCCGATTCACCGCTCCAGGGTGCCCGGACGGCACCACCTCCACAGGCCCCTCTCGACGTATCGCCACAGCCCCCGCCTCGCAACTCAGTACCGCCAGGAGTCTGCATGCAGTGTTCGGGGCCAGCAATCTTCTGTCGCTCACATCAGTCCCCGCAGCTCAATTTGCCACCTCCGGGGCGCTACAGCGACATCACTGCCATCGCCGCCATTTTGATCCGCGGCCAGACCCGGACTCGGGATCTTCCCGGGGCTCCCAGGCACTGAGGAGGTGCCCCCCAGCTGATACCATGCCAGGGCAGCCCGCAGCCCCCCTCCGCTCAGTCAGGGGGAAGTTTGGGGGACATGGGGAGTCCCTGAAACAGGAGAAATTACGGGGTCAGTGCGGAGCCGCAGGCTCACACCTCTTCCTCCATCGGCTCCGAAGCCACGCCCCATTAACTTGCCACTATGTTGTTGGCTCATAGTAACACATGCACGTTGCAGTCCTCAGAAACTGCAGAAGTGCAAAATTGATCTTTCATTAATATAAAGAATGTTGGTACTAGTAAAAAGCTATAGCACATTGTCTCCAAAAATATGATTTTTATTGCGGTAAAACCATTTAAAATGAAGAAACTGTCATAGGTACAATATGGATTAGAAGTGGGCGAAGATTTCATTCTGCCTGCTTAGTCAACCTATGTCAGAAAACCTCAGCATGGGGGAAGATGGATAAAGTTTGTGACTCACCAAGGTATATAGGAAACTCCTGATCCAACCTTGCTATTAACAACCTTATGCTCCAGGATTTTCACTGTGCAGGACATCCTGAAGCAGGATATCCTTACAGCCTGCCGCCCCCCATGGTCTTCAGGGAAGAGATGCCAGGGAGGGCTACACGGGTGGTGCATGTGTGGGAGGCAAGGAGATGTGTCTGAGAAGTTTGCGGGGAGATGAATTCACACCAGGGGCAGCCAAGTGGGTAAGCCTCAAACACTTGAACGGCTTGAGGTGGAGGAGACAGACAGGACTTTGTCATGGAGCGAGAGAGCTAAATGCAGACCAGCGCCAGTCCGCCAGGTTCCCATTTTCTGCTGGTTTAATGCAGGTGCAGCCAATGCACGTAAGAGTGGTAGGGCCACGTTGGAGGGGGATTCGACAGACTACCATGAGGGAAAATTAAATAAATAAGTTATTTGTCATCTGTTGAAATCATCCCCCAATCCATCCCCACCGCCCCACCGCTCATACCTGCACGGGCCGCTGCTTGCTTAATTTCTGGAGGCATTGCGCAGATTGTTGGCTGGCACGGACTGTCTCTTCATTTTGACCATGTGTAAAAGGGGCAGCTTTATTTCCAGTTCTGTGCTTTTGTTTATTTCTGGTGACAAAGTGTGTCTGGATCTGCAATACCTGGAATATCCCTTGCACTTTTAAGTTACTGGTCTGAGTGAAAGGAGTTGGTGTATCCCATAACACTCCAGCCCAATAACCCACCAGTCACAATTTCTGTTTTCAAATTGCAAAATATCTTAGTAAGTAAGCCTTAAGAGTCTCCATCTCCGGCAATGAATGTCTGTGCCTAAAGGGTGCAACAGTGCTCATTCGATTGGTATAGTGTAATCATACCCCGAATCCGATGGAGGATAACAAATCTCAGGTTTAGAAAAAACTGTAACATACCACTCCAGTACCGTATGCATATTACTAAAGTGGCACTGGAGAGAAATTAGCCATAATTTCATTAGAAGTAGCTGTGGAGTCACTCAGGTCTTCTGTAGGAGACCAGTAACCTTCTGATGTACCGCAATGACCATGGCATAACCGTGACGATGTTGATAGTGTTCTGGTAGCCCAGTTGACATAAGAGTTATCAAAGAATCAAAAGGGGGAGTGAAGAGGTAGTGCTGGAAAGCACTTTGGTGGGCGCACCCTCCTCCAGTTTCAATTTATAAACTTTATTCGGTTCTTAAAAAGACACCATAAAAGCACAAATACAATAAACATACACAGATTAAAAAGCGATATTAATAATATTCAGTTTAAGAAGTTTAAAAAAGTTTTGTACTTAATAGAAGGGCCAAGGTAGTTTTAAGAAATTTAAATGTCCAATTCCATTAAGGGACAATGTCTCTGGTAGACCTCAGTCTAGTTGCGATCCGAATGAAGTTTGTCGTGCAAAATAGGGTGTAAGCGTCCTCAGCTTCCTGTAAGAATCTCAGCGCCAATTTTGCGTGCTTGAATTTTAGCTCTTTTACGATACCCACCAGGAACTTGCGTCTTGGTGTCGCGTAGAATGGACACAGTAAGACAAAATGAAGGGTATCCTGCGGAGATCTATGATCGCAGCCGCAGGTACCCTTCTCCTCCACTGTGTGGGTAAATCCAGATGGCACTGCAAGGATGTGGTGTAACATGTTGAATCTAAATCGGGTTATGAGATAGCGATCCTGCGCATTGTACATGACCCTTAAGTAAGGTTCCATGCCTTGCTTCGGTGTGAGATTATTATAAGAGAGATTGGTGGGTTTAAGCCTCTCCTTTTCTGCCCTTGTTGACTTCAGCTGTGTGAGGAAGAGTTTTTTGACCAAGGTTTTACACTCCGGAGTTAAAGAGTCGGGGGCTAAAAAGTATTTGGAGCAGCCAATCTCTGTTAACGACTCTTTAACAAATTTCAGCCAGGGGATTACATGGCCTTTGTCTCTTTTGAGGCAATCCTCAATAATTTGTCTGGTTAGGGCCGCCTCAGGGTTGGTCCATACCTTCACCCAAGCCAGAAGAGGTTTAATTTTGATTTTGTCCTCCAGGAAGGGTTCTCCCAGCTCTTCATGTATGATGTGGGCCGAAACACTCTGTGGGACTTTTAGGATTCTTCGTAAGAATTTGTTTTCTTCCGTCTGGAGTGGCTGAGCTTTTTTACCCAAAAAGCCCCACACTTCCGCTCCATAACTTACTTTCGCGCAGCAGATGGATCTGTATAGGGTCATGATTTGTTCCGGGGACCATTTCCCTAGTCTCCGCCCGTACCCCATGATGGCTCCTACTGTGGCCGCCAATTTGGTCGAATGTTTTTCAATCAGGGGTTTGAACGATAGATCATGATCGAATAACACCCCCAGGTATGTAAAGGACTTGACCTGTTCTATTTTATGTGACCCGATGTTATAGGTAAAAGATCCTTTTGTGGGTTTCCCAGATGTCATAATGAAGGACTTTTCGAGGTTAGTTGCCAGGTCCAATTTGTCCATGAATTTGACAAACCCGTCAATTAGTTTTTGCAAGCCCAGTTAATGGTACAAATAAACAACAAGGTCCACCTCTAGATGGTATTCTGTGAGCCAGGGTATATCAGGCATACACAGTATTTGTTAAAATACCCCTCACACACCAAAAGGGCCCTTGGTGTCATGCTTCATCATCGGGTTCTTCCCGCCCCACTGCGGGACGGGGCGTGCTACGACTAGCGACTACGCTGGAGCACTAAGATATTGTAAGTGCTATGTGAAGTGTATTGAGTGAGTGTGAGTAGGGTCAGGAGTGATATGGAAAAGTGAGATTTAAAAGAATACCTGGCCTTATGAAGGCAAAAAATTCTTTATTAGTCATAGGCTGGTACCGTTAAAAATAGTGTGGCGGAGACAATCTAGCTTAACAATGGGCTAGTTCTCCTGGTGTTGTCAACATGTTTTGAGGCTGACTCCCTCTTCGTTAGGACGGGGTCAGATCCCTCTGTCACTCACTAAGGTTGGCAACAATGTGTGCTATGTGTATATACAAGTGAATATAATATAATACAACTGCAAAATGGCATTCAATATTGAACAGTTATAGCCCTGTCAGTATTTCTGAGTTGTGGGCCTGCAAAGATAAAGATAGAGCACGTAAGTATTTACTGCGCGTCCCAATGCGCGTTCATATATCACCTAAGGTAGGAAAGTTGGTGACATATAAGGTGACGTTGCGATTTGCCGGTAAGATACACTTAGGTGCTGTGACCTGTAGGTGAAAGGAAAAACACTACAAGACAAAACCAACACTTAACATAAAACACACTCTCTATATCGTCAAGTTCTGTACAAGTCCATGGTGAGCTGTAAAAATAAAAGACTGGGGACTAAAATACATACTGGAATAAATAGGAGTCAGTGCCCCATGAGCCGGTT
This sequence comes from Lissotriton vulgaris, assembly GCF_964263255.1. Lineage (NCBI taxonomy): Eukaryota > Metazoa > Chordata > Amphibia > Caudata > Salamandridae > Lissotriton > Lissotriton vulgaris. Next base: position 1,213,217,032 of record NC_141691.1, on the reverse strand, counting down.
TGGGAGAGGGGTATATGGAACTTCCATCTGTTGGTAAAGTAAAAGTGGGGCATGCCATGGTTTAGAGTAAGGTCATGGTAGCAGGTGTTGAAAGTCTAGGCATAAGGCTCCCTAAAGCGGCTATGTCGTACTTACTAGTTCACGAGCAGTCCTCGCATCCTCCCTCATCCGCGGCTTCCGTGCTGTGAGAGGAAGGAGAGGAGCATGCGGTTATACACTAGAGTCAAATTGGATAATTACTAGCACCTGTACCGGGAAGAGGTGGCTGATTGAGCTGAACACTAGAGCGGTGTAAGCTCAGGAACGAGAATGCAGATGGGAGCCATCTTGGAACGGTATCAAGGATCAAAAACACGGGCGCCATCATGGAGAGGCCAGTGGTAAAACCGAACTGGTTGTGAAATCTGTAGGCTAGACAGTTGGCAATTGTGTGTCGATCTGTTAATGCAGAGATGCCTGTATGTGCTACAGGCGGTGAATCAGGATTCAAAAGAAGAGGGTGGACAACTTGCCTAGAAAGCGCAAAATGGGGGTATGGGGGTCCAGGTGTCGCATAGAAGAAACCTGATATTCAGTTGTGTAGTTTGATCAGGTCTGGAGGGTGGCCTCATGGAACCAGTATCAAGCCTCACGTCAATACGTATTAAGGGGCCGCATACTAGCCAAAAGGCAATTAATCATAATGTGGGGTAGGGAATACAGTGGGCCCATATTTTTGCAAGCAGGTAAATAATACTAATGTAGGGTGAGGAACACAATGGGCCCTAACCCATTCAGAACGTTCGCTGTGTGTTTAAAGTGGCAAGCTAACACAAACGAGTGCAAAGTAGAGACAGATCATGGTGCAATTAATCATTACTCTCCAGTGGCATGCAGAGTGTAAACAGCCTATAACTAGTGTGACTAGTTCGAGTTGGGGAGACCACAACCAGTTCTTATAAGGTTTTTGATCTCCTGATAGAGGTTATTACTGGCTCAGTTGGGCCCAGGGTATGTCATCATTCAGCCCTGTAATGTGTGTCCCAAGACGAAACACCCATCTTTGCTGTTTTTCAAGGAGATCTTTCTCGAATGTAATTGATTCAACCACTGTCCACTGAAGATCTTGAATACCATGGCCCATGGTTAGATAGTGGGAGGCCATCTCAGTCGTGTTTTTTTTGCAACGTATGTTGCTTCAATGTTCACCAATACGAATCTTGACTGGTCTAGAAGTCATACCAGTGTATTCTTTGGCACATGGGCAAGTGATAAGGTAGACAACATTTCTGCTGTTCCAGTTCGTGAAACCATGTTGTTCCCATGTCGTGCCATTCGAGAATCTGATTGTTTTGCTTTAACTGGTGGATTCACAAGATATGCATGAGCCACAAGGATGGTGGCCATTTACAGATATCAATTTAGGAGGGCCACTGTCTTTCATGAATCTTGGTCTACCGTGGACTAAAATGTCTTTTAAGTTGCGCCCCTTTCTGTGGGAGAACATTGGTTTTGGGAAATTCAAAGAACCACACTTTAAGATTTTCCAATGTTTTTTCACTATTTTAGTGATCTTGTTTGAGTTGGTGTTGAATGTGGTTACACATATTGGTCTGATTTCCTGTTCCTTTGGCAACGTGGGTTCTGAAAGAGCCTCTCTATTATTGTTCCTAGCCCTTTTTAGGCCTTTTTTTTACAATTTCTCTTGGATAGTTTCTGTGTAGTAGTTTTTGCTTGAGGTCTGCCGCTTGGCTTTTGAAATCAGTGATGTTGGAACAGTTCCGTCTGAGGTGAAGGAACTGTCCGTAAGGGAGGTTATCTCGTAAGTGCCTCGGGTGGAAACTGTTGTACAGTAAGAGGTAGTTTTAGCGGTAGGTTTGAAGTGGGTACTGGTATGTAGTCTGCCTCAGTTAGGGTAAATGTTTTGGTCCAGAAAAACTAAGTTTTCATTGGATACTGTGTGGGTAAATTTCAGAAATGAGTCTTGCTGGTTGAGCCAGACCATGAAATCCTGGACCGACTGGGTGTCGCCCCTCATAATCACAAGCACATCATCAATGTACCGTTTCCATATGACCACTTGATCACGGAAGGGGTTCTGTTGGTGGATAATTTTAGTAGTTTCCAAATGGTGAACATAGAGACCAGCCAGGCTCGGAGCGAAGGTGCTCCCCATGCTGGTCCCGTGCTTTTATAAGTGATGTGTGCCCTCATAGAGAAAGAAATTCTTCTTTAAAGCCAGACTGATGCACTCCAGAACCACATGTCTCGGGGTCTGGTATTTCCTTTTTTTTTTATATATATATTTTTTTTAAACTTTTTTATTGTTGTTGCAAGAAAAAGAAAATTTATAGACAAACATTTCAAATACATAGACAGGGGTCTGGTATTTCCATGGTGTTGAAAAAAGTGCCTCTTCTACTATCTCGAGGGTTTCACGATGGGGAAGACTCGTGTAGAGGCTTTCCACGTCCAAACCGAGCAATAGGTCATGCTTGGGGTCGAAAGGTATTTCCTCAATCAATTGTAGTACTGCCTTTGTGTCTTTAAGGTAGGTGTTAGTTTGTTTGACTATCGGTTTCAAAAACGCGTCCGCGAATTTGGAGAGTGGTTCCAATATGGAGCCAATACTGGATACTATTGGGTGCCCTGGTGGGTAGGGTGCCTCCTTGTGGATTTTGGGTATGGTATAAAAATAAGGTGTTATGGGGTTGCTCTGAATGAGAAAGTCAGTTTCTTTTTTTTTTTGGATACCCAATCATGGCCAGTGGCCTCTTCGACCATCATTAGAATACGGATATGGATATCCTCAGTTGGATCCTCTCTTAGTATCTCGTAATTCCATCTGTCATTTAGTAGTTTGCGGCATTTTGTATCATAATTCTGCTTGGTCTGAAGAACAATTGCTCCGCCTTTATCAGCCGGTTTTATGATAATCTCTGAGTTGTTGGCTAGCTCATATAGGGCCTCCCTTTCTTTTTGTGAGGTGTTCTGAAATGTCGCCTTGTCAGTGGTGGCGAGATTTTCTAGCTCCTCCATTACTAGTTTCTCGAAAGCCAATAACTCAACTGGTATGGTAGAGTCTGGAGGAGTGAAGGTGGACTTATTCCTCAGGCCTGTATCTGATGGGTCAATGTTGTTGACCACATTCTCATTAGAGTTTTTGAAGAAGGCTTGTAGTTTTAGTTTTCACATAAATTGTTTCATTTCCAGACATAAGAGTTATGCCTGTTCTCTTAGGAATGTTATTCCTATTTCCTAGAACCTGTTATTCCTAGACCCTAGTTTTGTCAAACGACCATCAGCTGAATCTCTCCTGAATTAAAACGCCTAATATTCTGGAGCTTTCAAATGGTGGCGGAATTTGCAATCACATTTTACAATTTTATTATTTTAAAGAAAACTTGATTGAAAAAAACAAAACATTTCGATTATCTAATTAGAATGTTTATGTCCAGGTAGCAAGTCCATACCGCATATTGTTGCCCTCTGCCACTCCATTGCTTGCTTTCGATTGACACATGAACATTCTAAAGTTCTTACTGTATTTAGGGTCGACTTTGTTAGCATTCTGATTGGGTTATACAACCTTGGCATTCCTTAAAGCTAAAGAAACACAAGCATTGGCAAAGCCTGTGGGCTTAGCTTGTATTTTCGCATATAAGCAAGATCTGATTTCGCCAAAGCTGCTGGGCACGCTAAATTTGTTTTTTAGCAGCGACCCAGCGCAGGAGCAGCGGAGCTGCCCGCTATGCTGAATCTTATCAGTGGCCTGGCCGCTGAATGTGGTTGCCCGGGACGTGGACTAGTTGTTCATCTAAGGAAAAAGTAATGGCCCTTTTGCATTACTTGAAATTCACTTGTTTTGCAAATAAGTGAACAAACGAGTTGTGCAGAGAAAAAGCAGCAGAAAAGTATTCTTTTTGCATACATTATCTGCTCATGAAAAAGAGCTTAAGGCAAAAAAAATGTGATGGAGTGTACTTTTCAGGTGTAATATAGAATGCATTCCACTAGAGACACTTTCGAGGAGGTGGAAGCATGCGTCCAAACAGCCAATAGAATGACAGTGTGTTAAGATTATGGATGTGATTGACAATGTCTCAAGCAATGGCTGAAAATGCTCACCAAAGGATGCCAAGACCTTAAAAGAGCTTACCCGGGCTCACTCTTTTTGTGCTGAATATAAGTGGTTGCAAAACAACCCAAAAAATGTGCCTGATTCCCTACCTATTGCAAGCTTGTATACTTTTCGCTTGTAAGCCAAACACATCTCTTTGTTTGTACCTGTATTTTATTTATACTTTTTTCTTAAATCGTATTTCTACTTTCTCTCTCTGTTGGCAAAAGAGCATAGAAGGATAAATGTTTTTGTCCTATATTTACGAATTATATGTTGATTAACTATATGCTCTTATAGCTACATAGATATTTGGTTGTAAAATCTATGTTATTGATTGATTCATTGCATAGGATGCACTTTTTAAGTCACATTTGTTTCTTTGGTATTTGTATATATTTGTATGTACTGTGATGGAGTATGTATAATATGTTTAATGTAAATGAATGTAAATGTATTTGTAATATATGTAAATTATGCACATTTTTTTTCTTTTCACTTTAAAACAACTTTTCATGAGAAAATAGAAATAAGATTTAAGAAAAATGTATAAATAAGATACAGGCACAAACAAAAAGAGATGTGTTTGGCTTACAAGCAAAAAGTATAAAAGCTTACAATAAGTAGGGAATCAGGCACATTTAGTTTTTTGCATTAACATGGCCCTGCATGGCTCCTGTTCCTTTGGACCAAACTGCTTTCTGTTTATAGAATATAAGTGGTTGGCATCAACAGACTTGAACATGCAATATGAAATTAGCAGGTGCTGCCTTGGGGTTCAATTGAAGTATAATCATTAATCCTGGCTATAAATTAGATCAACTAGTTCGGCCGCAGCCGGTGCAGGTAAGAGCGGTGGAGTGGTGGGGCCAGGTGCGAAGGGTATGGAGGGGGTATTTCGACAGACGATGACAAAGGAAAATTGAATAAATAATTAATTTTCCCTTGTCTTCGTCCGTCGAAATCCCCCCCACTGCTCTTACCTTCATGGGCCGCGGCTGTATTTACTTTCTTACGTGCTTCAGCAGTTTGTTCCGGTGCATGTTAACACTAATCGTACTTATGATCACATGCTTGAACTAAGGTTTGTCAAAACAAAAAGGGACAAATTGGCTGCAGCATGGTTACTGGAACCATGGCGCTATTAGCAATGTAAAGGAAAATGAGGGAGAGTGAACTGTTCTCAGTGCTTAATTTGAGCCAGTGTGTGCTGGTGGGACCAACGGCACTCATTGTTATGTTATGTTCTGTTATATTGTTTTTTTTATAGCGCACGGCTACTCCATGGAGTGTCCCGGCGCTTTTAATTAACGAACCAGTAACATACGAGAAAACACAACACAGTAGAATAACAGACTAGACTAAAGGAGAAAAAAAGCAACCTAGAGGGTGAAAAGCCAAGTTTTAAGGCCCTTTCTAAAGTTCAACAGATTAGAGGTGCTACGCAGAGCTATGGGCAGAGTATTCCGAAGCTGTGGCGCCAACAGCCTGAAAGAGCGACCTCCAATCCGAGCCCTTTTTACTCGTGGGACCACAGCAAGGAAGAGTGCTTCAGACCTCAAAGATCTGGCGGGATGGTAAAAAGCAAGCCTCTTCTGAAGATATTTGGCTCCCGAGGTGTAAAGCGCCTCATGGGCCAGGGTCAGAGCCTTAAAAACTATCCGCTTACGGATAGGCAACCAGTGCAATGACTGCAGAAGACCAGAAACGCCTGTGCAGACCGAAGATGGCCCTTGCGGCCGAGTTCTGGACCACCTGCAGCCGCTGTAAAAGATATTCTGGCAGGCCGAGATAGAGGACATTGGAATAATCCAATCTTGAGCCTATTAAGGCCTGCACCGTCATCTTCCTGTGCTCCTCAGACAGCAACGGAAGAAACTTCCGGAGCGTCCTCAGTAGGCCAAAGCATGTGCCCGTAAGACCAAGGATCTGAGATTTTAACGCCAGACCATTGTCAATCTTGATCCCTAAGTTCTTTGCCAGCTGGGACGAGCCCGCTGGAGGGAACATGCCGCCCGGCCACCATTCCTGCCAATCTGGATCGGATGCACAACCGAAGAAGAGTACCTCAGATTTATCTGAGTTGCACTTGAGGCAGTTAAGCTGGAACCATTGGAAAACAGCCCCAAGGCACTCACGGATACTCTCTCCGTCAAAGTCTTCTCCTTTTTTGCACGTAAAGAGGAGCTGGGTATCGTCGGCGTAGGAAACGATCTGGGCCCCAAAAGACTCAGCCAGTGCCGCCAGAGGGGTCATAAAGATGTTAAAAAGAGTCGGGCTCAACACAGAGCCCTGCGGTACTCCGACTCCCAAAGGCGGCATCATGGCAGAGCTGGGTGGGACCCAGACCGTTTGTCGACGGTCAGCCAAAAAAGATTTAAACCAGCTGAACACCGTCCCCCTCAGACCAATCTCATAAAGTCTGGCGAGGAGACCCTCATGGGGGACGGTGTCAAAAGCAGCCAACAGGTCTAGCATGACAAGCATAGCCTTGCCTCCCGAGTCCAGTACCTCTTTAATGGCTTCAGACACCTCCAAGAGCGCCGTCTCGGTGCTTAAGTTGGGGCGGAAGCTAGATTTGGTAGGGTGCAACAGATTGTACGATTCCAGAAAATTGGAGAGCACGGTGTGCACATGCTTCTCCAAGATCTTGACCAGCGCAGGAAGGAGAGAAATCGGCCTGTAGTTGGCCAGAACTTCAGGATCCAGACCAGGTTTCTTAAGGAGGGGGACAACATACGCCTGTTTCCAGAACTGTGGTACCACCCCCCGGCTCAAAGAGAGATTCAGAAGTGGGTTAGCCAACGGGTTCACCACTTCAGCCATTTTAGCCAAAAATTTGGCCAGACAAGGGTCAAGAGGCGACCCAGATTTGAGATTGGCCATAAGTGCCAGTGAGGATATGGGTGAGATCGGCGGAAAATCTGCCAAAACAGGACTCACCGGGGCCGCCAAAGCAGAGCCGCCCTCAAAACTAGGGGGTACTTTGGCCACCTTCAAAGGAAAAGAATCCTGAATCAGTTGGATCTTGGTGGTGAAAAAAACAGCAAGGGCAGAAACCCACGGCTCAGAAGGGGTAACCTGGGTTGAATTGGATCGAGGGGTAGTAAACTCCCTGACGATCGTGAAGATCTCTTTGTAGGAGTTTGAAGCAGCCTCTATCCTCCTTGCCAAGTAGTCTTTCTTTCCAAGGAGAATGTCCCGGTGGTAGGCTTTAACCGCTGTCCTATAGGCAAGCCTGGCCATAGGATCATATTGAGACCTCCATGCCCTTTCAGCCACCTTGCACTGCCGTCGAGAGGCCAATAGTGCTTCAGTGAACTAAGGGGCCGAGACCCGCTCAGATGTTAGTCGAGGGGCCGTCTCAGGGGCTAGATCGTTCAGCCTGTCCAATAGCCATGATTGCAAAGACTCTAGATCCCTCTCCAAGTCTCCCGTTACAGGGCAAGGATGATCAAGGGCCGCCTGGGCTAACATATCAGGAGTCACCCGATGAAGTGCCCTGGGAGCTCGACCCTGCTGCCTAGGAGCAATGCTGGATGGTTTCTTTGTGCCAGATATATAGAATTTAGCCTGCCTATGGTCTGACCAAAGCACCGGCACCAGTGCCAACACCTCCAATGGAGACGTGGAAAAAACCTGATCCAGGGTATGACCCTTATCATGCGTTGGTCCGAAAAGGTAAGGGGAAAGACCTAAGGAAGCTGTGATGTCAGCCAATTTGATCACTTCAGGGTCCTGTTTGTCCTCCATATGAAAATTAAAGTCTCCTGCCAGAATGCAATGCTTGGCTCTCAGATCCAGCGTCGAAATTACCGCCTGGAGCTCGTCAAAAAAAAGATCCTACTGGTCCAGGGGGCCTATAAACCAAAAGCCCTTTAAAAGATTGATGGGGCGCCAATGCTATAGTAAAAGCAAGGGATTCCGATCCTGTGATGTCATCCATAGGGATGATAGAACAGGCAACAAGTTTGTTCACTACCAGTGCCACACCACCGCCCCGCCCTTTCAATCTGTCTTGCCTTTAGATATTATATTCTGGGGGAATTGTATGGCTATATCGGGGTTAGATGACTCTCTCAGCCATGTCTTTGTCAGCATCAGCAATAACGGTTTTTCGTTGACCAGAAGGTCATAGATATCCTGAGCATGTCTATGCACTGATCTGGTATTTAAAAGCAGACAGAGATGTTTTACACTAACCTCCTCCCTTTTGAGTATAGTGATCGGGGTGATGGTTGGAGACCAACCACAGCCAGGGCAACGTCTCTTGCCCCTATAGCGGGCGGGAAATGCTTTGTGACAATCACAGGAAACCTCTTGCAGAGCCCGTAATTCCAGCGACGTATAGCACACCATGACGGCGAAAGGTATACCAGACACGTTGTTCCTTCCAACCCGCCGCTCCAGCCGCCTCCGGGATGCTGACGGGCGCAGACGGGCTGGACTCTGGCGTGATTCCGGCGTCACTACGGCGAAACGCTGCGCGTCGAAGGAACGCTTTAAATGCAGGCCAGCGTGTCCTTGTGACAGTTGGTCTGCTCACAGACTTTAGCGCCGCCCGGCAACCAGCAACACTACCCCCAATATGGCGGCCGAAAACGAAGAAGCTGGGGAATCCAGGGACCCGCCAAAGAGCGGTGAAAAACCGATTATTGTGCAAGTGAGTGGGAAGCTGCCATAAAAACAGGGTATAATAACCAAAGTAGTAAAAGAAATACAAATAAACGGGTCTGGTTAAAAAACGCTGCTGCGTCTCACATTACTGAGCGCTGAAATGCGCTGTTCGATTCCCATTCTTGAGGACTGGCACTTATTTTTTCTCATCGGACATTTCCTGAGAGCAAGAGAGGGAAACCACAAATAGGGGAAAGAAGAAGAAAGAGAAAGACAGAAAAAACGGTGCAAAGGGAGAAAGCAAGAATTTCCAAGAAAGAGATAAGGGGCGGGTAGTGTCTGGAGGACGATTCAAGAAGTGAGGTGATTTCAAGACTCTGCATCCTTGGTGCTCAGTGTGCCGGTGCCTTCTGAGCAGAATTTGGGCACCGCCACTTATTCTTCTACAAATTTAGCACTGAATGGGTTTTAAGTTACTACTTTTCACTGAAGCCTCATAAAATGCTTCTAAATGAAACAGAAATATAATTGCCATTAGAACCCGGTGAGGGAAATGTATTGATTAGCTAGTACAAAGAGATGTCTTATTTTAAGGTCATCATCACTGTCTTATATGATTTACCCTTTTTGAAAAAGACAGGATATCGATTTGAACCCAATTATGTATCAATGGAATGGACAAGCACATTTCAGGGCTGAGAAACCTTTCAAACTTATTAATTCTGATAAGGCTTGGCTTGATTCCTTCCTTGCGCAATAGAATGTCTTAATGTGTTGAATTATGATAGCTGCGGGTAATTAAAGGACAACTAGCAGAGCAGATTGGAATGAACTAATGCGCCTTTCAGCAGTCTTCTGATTCGCCGAAAAATCATGATGTAAGTAAATACAAAAGGCACCTACATTTTAGAAATGTACTTACATTTAACTGTAAATCTCTACAGAGTGAGATGTGCTTCCTTGTTTCCAAACTCTGATATCTGGAACGCATGCGCTAATATGTGAAGTTACCAGATCAGGGCCTGGTTCTGAATACTTCTGATGGTGCAGGTAACAGGAGTTCCTAGGGGACATTGAGGACTGCAATATATGGGGCAGATTTACAGGCCCCTTGCATCACCGATACATTGCTTTTTGTGACGCATGGGTGTTTTTTTTATGCAAAATGTACTAGGTGGCGTATCTATAGAGATGCGTCACGTAAATGGAGATGCGACTGAATTGACCTACGCGAGATTAGGCTGCGTCACGTAATATTAAGATATGCAAGGTAGGTGCCCCCCTCAAAAAAACCAATGCATTTCCGACACAACACATCTATAAAACGCATACTGCAAATTTGAAAATGCGCTCGCAAGCCTACGCCTATAAACCCACATGGAGGAAATTACGCAAGTACCACACAAAGCGAATAGAAGTGCAGCGGAGCAGTTTTGCGGCAGAGCAGGCAACATGGACATCCTAATCCTGCAGCTGGGAGTTGCACCAAGAAGACAACAGCCACCCCCTCAACAAATCCCACAACCTCACCCTCCACCATTACCACAAAGGCAGCGTAGGAAAACGGAGCATACTACAGTCAAAGGACCACCATCATTGGACTCCGGGATGAACAAGTCATCAAAATGTATCACCTTAGGAAAGCGTCTACTGTGGTCCTGCTGTGGCAGATCACACTACAGCTACAGACTCCAAATGAAAGGGTCAGCAATATCCCACTGCAGACAAAGTTGCTGGCGATTTTACACATGTTGGTTTCTGGATCTTTTCAAGCAACAGCAGCATGAGTGGTAGGGGTCTCACAGGCATCTTTCTTCGCCTTCCTCCTTCTGTCTTGGATGCCATCATTCATCTCACACCACAGCACATCCATTTTTCAAACACATCTCAGCTGCAGATGAACATTAAACAAGGCTTCTATGCCATTGCTGGCTTCCCACACGTACTTGGTGCAATGGACTGCACGCATGTTCGGCTGGTACCACTTGCAGCAACTTCACACCTATACTGCAACCAGAAGCACACACACACTCCATCAATGTTCAGGCCATTGTGGACCAACGGGGACTATACATCAATGTACTTGCCAAATATCCTGGGAGTGTGCATGAGTCATATATATTCAGAAATAGCATCATCAATGACCGTTTCCAAGGGGTGTGGCTAGGGCACCGATGGCGGAGGTCGCCTGAGTGTTCGGCTCCGCGATTGAGCCGCCTTTAATCCTGGAACCCGGGTGCTGAAGGCTCCCCAACCCACAAGCTACTGTGTGGGAAGGGGCACTGAGCTGAAAGGCGATATTGGTGGGTCCCGGCGGAGCCTATGTGAGACGAGCAGAGCCAGGCGTGCTCCGATGGCTCGGTCCGAACCGAGAGCAAAATGGCGCAGGCTCCGAGATAACTTGCTGAGAGCGACCAGCGGACTTGTGGCGCCGGAGGACTTGAGCGGAATCCCCCCTCCCCCCATAACGGAGTAAAGGAAACATCGGCTACCTGGGCGGCTGGAGGCGTTTTGTTGATTTTCCGCGCAGCGTCTCCGGAGTACACCCACCGCGTGGCTTTTACCGGAGGTACTGACCCGGCCCGGCCCCTGGGGTGCTGAATGCTGCGGTGACGGAGGGGGCGAGAAAGGCCGACCGGAGCCCCATCGGACCCCGGGTGGGCTCGGCCTCCACCAGACTAAGATTTGAAGGAGTCGTTCCGACCCTCCGGACGCTGCGGAACGACCGGGGACCAGAAGAATCTACTCGTGGTCCCCCAGGGGGATGATTGCCGCGGAGGACGAGCGGCGGAGCTGGCGCTGAGGTCCCGAGGGCGTGCCTCGCTAGAGTCGGCATACAGGCACTTGTTGGTGGCCCCCATTGAAGGTACGACCCGGGAGGCCCGTTGGGGCCACTGTGGACACACTGCCAGGCTACTGGATCCTGAACAGAAGACCGGAGGCCACCCATAACGGAGAGGGCGGTCGGCCTGAGTCTTGGGGCCTGGTGGGGCCCACGTGGAGGACGGAGAGAGCCTGAAGCGCTACAGGAGGGGGAGGAGGTGGAGTGGAAGAATTGTGGTCCCAGGAAGAATATTGCGTATGGGTGTCGGCCGCAGTTGGAGCCGCGGAGCGAGGCCCCCCTCTCCCCTTCCCCCCTCCGCCCGTGTCCAGACCCGGGGGGGCCGGAATCATCAGGCGCTTGGGCTCCCGGTGGCGCGATCCACCATAAGGACGATCCATAGAAGGCCCGGAGCACGTGGTGATCCACTGCGGGGGTCGAGGCGGGCCCCACCGTTGACCGGTCTAAAACCCCCAGTGGATCCTTTACGGAACCGATAATCATGCTGTGGAAGCCAAATGAAGCTGGGAGCGGATACGTTTTGATTAGTGCTGTAGTTTTACAATTTTTTCTTGATGGCATTAGATTGTGTATTGAAGGAGGGTTTCAACAAACATGTTGGAGAACTTGAATCATGTCTTCGTAATAAGAAATACCCTGAAAAACTGATTTGTGACTCCAAAAAAAGAGCTTCAAACAATAATCGTGAATCCCTCCTAGAAGTCACTCTCCCGAAACCAGAGAATGAGAGGATAGCATTTGTAAACACGTTCAATACACGATCTAATGCCATCAAGAAAATTGTAAAACTACACTGGAGGATCCTCAACACTGGCACTGACAACCTTCCTATACCTCTATTTGCGTACAAAAGAGGACCAAGTCTCAAAGATCGACTAGTACACACTAGACCTGGACCAAAGAAAACTCATCAAGTGGGCACTCTATGGGACCTTCCACCAGTGGAGGGTCACCACCCCTGTGGAAATTGTGCTGCATGTTCCCAAATGGCCCACTCCACAAGTATTGATATTGGGACTTCTAGACGGTGGGAACAGAAGCAGTTCACCAACTGCAACAGTTCCAACCTTATCTACCTTATCAAATGCCCCTGCCCCTTACAATATGTGGAATGACAACGGGAAAAATAAAAGTAAGGATATCGGAACATAAGAGTACGATCTGATGCAAGAAGCAAGCGACCCGCCTCACGAACCACTTCTTAGAGGTAGGACATGCACCCACAGACTTTTCGTGGACCGTGTTAGAAGAACCGCGGATCCCCCCGCATATTGTGGATATCACAAAATATCTTTTCAAATTGGAGCAAAAATGGGTATACCGTTTGAATACAGACAAAAATGGCCTGAATGAGGACATCCCCTGGACCTCATTATAGAGTGATGCCACGTCTTGACCTCCAGTATTTACATCTCCAGGTAGCACTGTTAGCCATTTGGACTTCCAGCTTTTGTGGCATGAGAATGTACATATCGTTCTACTCACCCCCAGGACTATGTCTATATGCCTTGAGTGCATATTGAGACTATTGTTCTGTCTCATATATTAACTACACACCTTATCTCAGGCACTCGGCAATAGACTGAATGTCTTATAACTACCTCAGGGTCATCCTCTGCTTAATAATCGTGCTTAGAATAGGTGGCCTGGAATACTAATTATACCGTGCGATTCATGATTGATCTCACATATATACACAAATGGTACGTTCTCAAAAATTTCCCCCATGAAGTCCCGGAAATTGGTAACAATCCTGACATCAGCTCGTCTGAGAGTGATGAGATGCATTATCAAATTGCCCACTTTACATTTTTTTGGAACTTTGATTCCAACTCTTTGCAAAATGTAATCTCTTTACATTGTCTTTCTCACCATCCGTATCATAAACGACAACATCGAGCTAATCACACTCGATTTTGTGACTACACTACCCATGATTCTCGCGTCGCAGCACTAACACGTAGTCAGTTACGCGACAGAAGGTTCGGCGCATGCGCACTAGCACGATGCCGGAACGGACAAACACTTCCGCATCTAGATAAACGGCGAGCAAGCTTCCCTCGTCGCCTCCCCGTACAGCGCAGATGCCTGACTGGGGTATCGACGGATAGGTAGGTGAGCTTATCCGCACTACGTGATCGGTAGTGCGGACGATTTTGCGAGTGGTTATCCCCAACTTCTCTAACTATATGAATTGTGGCATCATAGTTGTGCTGTTACTGAGCCATATAACCCACGAACTCTACACCCGGCTTGGGGTGTTTTTTGTAAGCCGTAACGACAATGCTTCAATCATAGTTCAGTCTACCTCGCTCCCTTGCGACATTAATATGTCTATTGCGACTTAGTACTTTCTGTAAATGGAACTGAAATAATGTGCTGCAATCAGGTGACCTTACCAGCGTCAATACAGGTCTAATACAGGTTTAATACCTGTTGTCCTGAGTCCCAGGCACATAGACACCTATACTAATAAACTTTCTATATCTTCCCAATTTTATGGCATAATATCCTTTTGGTACTCCAAACAAATAAGAACTGAAGGAGTGTGCCAGAAGAGATGTTGTCATCAACTGTTTGAATCTAATGGTTTAAGATTTGAGGGTTGGCGGTCACTATTAGGTTTTTTCACTGGTCTCTTTGTGGTTCATTCTTTTTAACACTAGAGCGGTGCCCCCGATTCCTGAGCTGTGGCCAGGCGAGGAGCGGCGCCGGTCTCTCAAACTCTAGGTGAGTGAGAGGCATTTATAAACCAGAAATGGTCGGGTATTGTACTTGTAAGTTGCGAGTACACAAGCAATGCTAGCAATGGAAACTCATGACAGATAACTTTCACTAATGTGTTTCTCTCTGTTTTCTTTTATATGTGTCTTCCACACTTGATTCATTTCTCCTGTGGCAATCAGCTTCTACTTAACAGGAGCATTGAGAAGGCCTTATCAGGTGATATCCTAATGTTTGTTTGATTTTTGTTTAACACACACTCACGTTTTATAAGCAGTAGCAAAATATAATTTTGGTCCTGAAGAAGCAGGAGATACACATAGTATCTACAACTGCAGAAACATGTCGACCTCCGTAAACATGCAGTAGATATTTGTTGAAAACTACTGTTATTTTGCACTCCATGTTTTTTAATCTTGGAAGTGGATTGCTCTTCATTAAAGTCTCTCTTTGCAACCACTATCCATTTTTAACCACTTACTCTCACTTGGTATTTTTGTGCACTGCTTTTCAGTTACCTATATTGGTGTGTACTGAGTATGCGCTGTGGACATACCACTTGCTGAGACTGGCCCAAATGATGACAAACAGGGCGGTCCAGATAGTGTAACTGATGGGATTTCATATCACAAAGTGATGGGTCCAAGTGCATCAGGTAGTGGACAAGACACATTTTTTTTAATACAGAGTTCTGAGTTTCCTTAGACCCACAGTTAATATTATTGTATATGTTGTGTGAGAACACCCACAGCAACACCCATGTAAGCACCTTTAATGGAAAGTGCTGAGTGTGAAGGGGCCGTATTAACAAGGACAGGAAAAGCCACGCAGGGTGGCTTTTCCTGTCGTTGTAAATATAGGGCAGTGTAATGCGCTGCCAGTGCATCACAAAAAGAGACGTAAGGTCAGTGCAAGGGGTACGTAAATCTGACCACCAACTTTAAAAACAACATGTAATCTGCACCAATTTAATTCACCATTACAATCTTCACAAACATGACGTACATCACGTGCCATGTATACTGATGTCACCCAAAAGTAACACATTTTACTTACTTTCCACTTACAGCTGATGAAGGATATTGCCTGCAGAAGTGGTTGATGACACCATTTAGAAATCTGCTCTGTAGATGTAGACTAGCACACCTAATTTTACATAAATAACTGCCATACACTATTAGAATCAATCTGTTAGTGAGCAACCTCATATAGGGAGTGCCCAACCTCCTTAAATAAAGTCACTGTCAATGCCAGGTGTTACCTGGTCTATGAGATGCTCGAACTTCGTCCTTAAGGTTTCAAAAGCTTAAAAACAAAATATACCATGTATTCATTAATGTGGGATGAATAATAATGAATCAAAAATAGAATCCACATCACGATGTGACTTTCAATGAGATATTTAAACCACTTTGGTTCTTGTTTCTCCAAAATTTAACCGCAAGAAAACAAAATAAACTTATGTACAGTTGCACTGTCAAGATATGTCTTAATCAAATGACAATCACAAATGGAAATGTTATACAAACATTTGATAAACTCAAAAACACCCAATGCATTTCGGGTCTGCTTTGACCCTTCTTCAGGGGTACAAACAATCGTATACATTTCAAAGTGTTATCACAGTAGACGAAATTCCATTAGAGGCTCATCAAGGTTGTGATTTGTTTGGTCCGTTTCCGCTGGCACTGCAAATAACATATCCCAAAAAAAAGTATCAGCAAAAAATTGAGTCAGTGGGTTTCTATTTACATGTACTTAGAATCAGTTGAGGTATTTTTTGCACAAGCGAAGGGGCTCGTGTCAAGAGGTCAAACATCACCCTATAAAAGTGTGATAAATCCCGATCGTGAATAAATGAAAAAGGGAAAAAGGAAAAAAAGGCAAGGATCCCTAAACACGATGATTGCAGAAAAACACGGTGCCCGGTTGCCCGGCTTCTATACAAAGTTGGATGCCTCCTGCCAATGTAATATAGTAGATTGTTTAGGTTTTGACTTAATCGTGCTGCTATGTACTGCCCAAATGTATTAAACGTGTACCTTAATAGTTGATGCCAAGGCGTGTGTAGAATAGTATTGTGCTCTCTAGAACTGCGTGCAGCTTCTCGTGTTCCAATGGTGGCCGCTTGATGTTGTAAACACCCGCGTGCCTTGTCTGCAAGAAATTAT
The DNA here is from genome assembly GCF_964263255.1 of Lissotriton vulgaris. Taxonomy (NCBI): domain Eukaryota; kingdom Metazoa; phylum Chordata; class Amphibia; order Caudata; family Salamandridae; genus Lissotriton; species Lissotriton vulgaris. Next base: position 1,213,200,579 of record NC_141691.1, on the reverse strand, counting down.
TAGAAAGCCCCGGTTATGGACGTCTGTTCGATTGGAGCATGTTCAGCTGCAGGACGAAACGTCTTAGATCCTCTATTCTATGTTTACCTCCATGAGTAGTAGTGCAGTTCACTAAACGCCGTCCATCTCCTCCATACTTTTCTAACTAGCTCGCGCATCAGTCCCAGTATAAGTCACCTAATAGCGGCATGGGTTTTAGTTTAGTGTTTCTATCATATATGGGTATACTCCATAACACTGGAACATATTTACGCATTCAAGCTACACAGCACTGAATAAAGATAGCTTCAATTTGGCAACAGCCTTTATCTTTAGATAATGCGTGTTCAAGTTCACATGCATAACATTCATCATCAACCCCACGGTTCCTTTCTTAGATACATCGCGTGTATGGAGGTCACTAGTTTCACATATTATAGATTAGCTACTTCGAATTCTCGTAGTATTGGTGAAACTACGTTGCATCAATAAAGTTCAACTTCAAAGGTTTTGTTTTAAAAACCCACGTGGCTCGGGGGAGGTATCATTATTAACGCACAACGCCAGAGGCGGGATTACTCTGTGAGGTTCTGGCTAAGGCATCCAACTTTCTATAGAAGTCGGGCAACCGGGCGCCGTGTTTTTCTGCAATCATCGTGAGTAGGGATCCCTGCCTTTTTTTCCTTTTTCCCTTTTTCATTTATTCACAATCGGGATTTATCACACTTTTATAGGGTGATGTTTGACATCTGGACATGGGTCCCCCTTGCATGTGCAAAAAATACCCCAACTGATTCTAAGTACATGTAAATAGAAACCCACTGACTCAATTTTTTGCTGATTTTTTTTTTTGGGGATATGTTATTTGCAGTGCCAGCGGAAACGGACCAAACAAATCACAACCTTGATGAGCCTCTAATGGAATTTTGTCTACTGTGATAACACTTTGAAATGTATACGATTGTTTGTTCCCCCTGAAGAAGGGTCAAAGCAGACCCGAAATGCATTGGCTGTTTTTGAGTTTATCAAATGTTTGTATAACATTTCCATTTGTGATTGTCATTTGATTAAGACATATCTTGACAGTGCAACTGTACATAAGTTTATTTTGTTTTCTTGCGGTTACATTTTGGAGAAACAAGAACCAAAGTGGTTTAAATATATCATTGAAAGTCACATCTTGATGTGGATTCTATTTTTGATTCATTATTATTCATCACACATTAAGGAATACATGGTATATTTTGTTTTTAAGCTTTTGAAACTTTAGGGACGAAGTTTGAGCATCTCATAGACCAGGTAACACCTGGCCTCGACAGTGACCATTTAGAAATCCACAGCCTGATCCGCAAAAGGCATACAACCATGCCCATTGCAGAACTAAAAACATCATAGAAAGAAGCTTTGGAATGCTCAAGTCCAGGTTACATTGCCAAGATTTATCAGGCAGAACGCTACTCTAATCTCCAAAAACAGTGTGCAAGATGATATTGACATGTGCAATACTCCATAACATATGTCTCAAAACGAATGTGTTCTGGGATGAAGAGGAACAGCACCCTGAACAAATGGATGATAGTGATGATGAAGTATAAGGATGAGATATACTCCACACTGCATCAGGGATAATACGTCGCACACACATTGTCACACAATTCTTCACATGATGTAGCAAATCTACTTTTGTACAATATGCACCAATACCACAACAATAAAATTAAGTAGGAGCATCAAATTTGTGTCCATTGCCTCACAGGTCATAAGATACAAATACATATGTGTAGATTAACATGAAACTGCCGCTGCATTCCAGTGCAAGCACTTTGACTGTGACAAGCTGTAGCACTTTTGAAGCATAGTCATGCTAAAATTTCACAATGATATGTTGCATTGTTGTGTACTACCTGCAAATGCACACAAACAGCTGACATATGGTGGTTCTGGCACCCTTGCACCATGATCTAAGGATGTCTGTGTAGTGTGGATGACATGCAAAGCTGCAGAAAGTGGAACCTCCCATCACTCACTAAAACATAGGGTTTAATTTAAAAGCCACTTGTGCCACTAATGTGTCATGTTTGACATGTGAAAAGTGGTGCACCAGCCCCGCAAGGGTCCAGAAAAGAAGCCACATTGTTCCTCGCTGTGACATGGTAACAAATGTACTGCAGGTAGTGCCAAAGATGCTTGATGCAATGTTATCTACCTGCTGTGCAAGTCCAAACTAAAAGTACTGCAAACAAACTAATCAATTTTTCCAATAATATGTTCACAATCCCATGATGTACGTGAATGTTGGTGACAGAAAACAACACAACTCATCATAAAATCTTTCAACATGTTGAGAAAGAATACACACATGTACTTTACGTGACACATCCCTTGCACAACACCTCACATATCCATCTGTTCACTACCAAATCTAGTTTGAGACACTCAGACCACTGAAATGTGTTGCATCCGACCGTAAAGTGTTGCAAAGTCACAAGCGTAAAGCATCTTTAAAGCTGGCTTGACTCACTCAGACCCCCTGAAACGTGTCACATCTGACCGTGAAGTGTTGCAAAGTCACAAGCATGAAGCATCTTCAAACCTGGCTTGACTCACTCAGAACCCCAGAAGCGTGTCGCATCCGACCGCAAGGTGTCGCAAATAATCAAAACGGGTAGAATCTGAAAAAAACGCGACGCAAACTTAAAACTGACACGCTTTGCATTGACAAATGCATGTTAACGCATGAGGCCAAACGCAACAAACAAGAAACCTACGCGAAACAGAGAATCGTCACACATGCAGATGTGAAATGAAATAGCAATTGAGTCAAAAATACGACGCATCGTCTGAAATATGATGCAAAACGTCAAAACTTGTTGCATCTAAACAGGAAATGATGAAATGATTCTAGAATGTTGTAAACCAGGAAGTACACAGTTACTTTCACTTTCTCTCACTATCTCTAGGAGTGCGCTTGGTGGAATGGAGGGGAAGCATGCAGCTAAAAGAACAACCAAACGTTCCATAAACAATGAAAAAGTCACAAGAAAGGTCCAATCAGTGAGCAATCAGGCAACAAGATAGAGGTTAACATGCTGTGTACACATGCATATACAAACCAATTTTTAGGACCAGACATCCTTACATCATTGTGCAATTGTGTCTGCGTAAGGGCATGGCCGATGAATCTGTCAAAGCACAGACAAACTCACTGGGATGCTCCACATATTTTTTTCACACTCAGTGAACTGTGATGTGGAAGTGACACAGCATTTACAAAGTCCAGGTATAGGTGGCACAACATTGCTGTACTCAATGTGAAAGGAGTTACATGGTCTGGTAATTACCTGCATGTGTCATGCTAACTTTTATTTTGCATAGAATGTACATATGTCTGGAATTCCAACACGATTGTGCATCTGTTCATGTTCCTTGGGTAGACCACAGCCAAATACACAGGGGGAGGTCGACACATTTGACGACCTTATCGCTACCAGTGAATATCATTCATCGTTGATTGTGATGTTGGTGATGTGCAAGGATGGAAGCTTGACTCTGTATGTGGGCAACTATAGTATGATCACTATATCCAGCTGTAATCCCAACTTGTTGAACATTATCAAGGTTCAAAGACCATGATGAAACACATTGTGAATGTTGTACTGTGTGGAGACATGCGTGGACATATTAAAAGTCTTGAAAGTTTCAGACAGGCCTTCCCTCAATCCACAATGCAAAATGGAGTGCCCATTGCCACTTAGACTGGAGTAGCAGAAGCAGAAGCCAAGCAGAGACAGTAGCATCAGATGCATGATGTTTGGAGAGGAAGGCATGCTTACCACATTCCTCACTACGGGTGGGTATTGGTGTCGTGCCCAATCGTTGAACAGGATGGTGTTCCTGGGTTGCAGTGTGGGTGCAAGGTCGGAGTCAGCTGGTCTAGGGGAGTACATGGATTGCAATGCTTTTTTACATAGAATCAACGCATTAACAAAAAGCACAAACTGGCCATGCTCAGTGTCCATCATTGTCATATGTCTTTTCACAATTTTGACATTTTAAGTGAGAACAAGTTTAGTTATCTGACTGTTATTTGTCATCCAAGCCTCAAATAACTGATGTATCGTACTAGGAATACCTGATCAATGTTGCACTTTCAAAAAGCATCCATAGACCATTCTCATTTGTATGAAAATGAGCTATAGGAATGGCAGTCTGCCTTATGTATTTAGATGGGTAACCTTATGCTGTGTTACGAACAATATTTAGATGTGTCATCACACAAGTGTCGCACATCTTGTACTCATAAATTGCCTTCACAGTCCTGACTCTGTAATTCATGATACTCTAATGAATCCTTGATCCATTATCATGGGGACTGAGTAGCTGTAATCAATCTGTAGCTATGTTTTGTGTGTCGTAGATTGAACAATGTACACAAAACCAAGAGTCAAAGTTTTGAAGGTAGGTGCATGTATGCTTGATAAATAAGCCCCGGTGTAGTTCACCCTGCTAGTACTACTTGGCATGCTGCATGCCAGTCACCATGAGTAGTGTCATCAATTCTGAGGTTCATCGTTGTTGAGACAGCAGCCACATATCTGCTTCCAAAAATTGAAATTGCTACTACAGTGCATTACTCTGTGGATGTGTGAACTGAACGATCCAGCTGCAAAGATATCTAGAAAAGATGATCTTCATCCAGGACACACTGTGACACTGTCTGATTTCAGCAGTTGTTGCAGATTAAGGATCACATGACTACATGATTTTTACATGGGGGGCCAGACCATGTCATTGTTGTGGAAATGATTAAAGGCCATGATATATGTTAACTGGTTTCTCATTTCTCTAACTTTTCATAATCTTTTGTCTTTAAGTGTGAAAATGATTTATGTAGAATCATGACGTTCAGCAGACTGCACAGTATGTGATGAAACAACTGAGTGGTATTGTATTGGGTTGTGTGGGCCATACAGTGACCAGATTCATAATCTTTTGTTTTTAAGTGTGAAAATGATTTATGTAGAATCATGACGTTCAGCAGACTGCACAGTATGTGATGAAACAACTGAGTGGTATTGTATTGGGCTGTGTGGGCCATACAGTGACCAGATGATTGGCCCTAATGTTGGAATCATCGCACACCATAGCTTGCATTTCATAACTACATTTGTCAGTTATGTACAGATTGATTGACTCATGTGTACATCTTTCCATACAGATATCATGAGTGCGGAGGAGAAAAATGTGTTTCCTCATACGTAAGACCCGTTACTCCCACACTTGTGAGGTAGCGAAGGGGTTTCGATGGACCTCTCGCCTGTATGACAAACAGAAGGCAGCAAATACATGGCTTAGCAACGCCCCAGACAATATTGGAAAGAAAGGCAATGGCAAGCTTTCAGGCCAGCATCCTGGACCATATAAAGCACCGACCCCAGCCCCGGGAGCTGTCAATGCATCCCCCTCTACATCGGGACAGTGTTGTGGACATGGAATATCCAGCCAAGATGTGGATTTTAAAAAAAATAAGATTATTGGACTTGAGAAGTAAATGGCGGCAATGTCTGACAACATGGACAAAAGGTGTGTGGACCATCTTTTTAGCCTGATCTGATGGGCTGTTTGTATACATTGTAATATATTGTGTAATGTTTTATAATTAGGAATTATTTTATTGTAGATGTAGCATTGTTATTATAGGTAGTCATAGCTAGTTTAGTAAGGTATTTCTTATTAATAACTTTATTCTTTTTATCCATAAAGTATTTTATAATATTTAGGGGTGGGTGGGTCCTTTAGTGTGTGTTTACATGTTTTCACAAAAAAATCTATATGTGTTTTAATACATTTCTACTTAGTTTATGTATAAGATAAGTATGTGTATGTCTATTGTGCTTTGATGTGTTAAGGGGGTGGGGCTGATGTTTAGTTCTCTTGATTCTTGTTTAGTTTAGGATGATTTGAGTTAAGTTAGGTAGGTTAGGCATAGGTAGTATAGATAGTTTTTTAGAGTTAACATTTGTTTATAAGATATTTTAGTAAGAGTGTTTTAGATGATTGCTGATATACCTTTCCTATTTTATTGTTATTAACATAATGTTATTTAACAACCTTTGACAATATTCTTTGATGGTCAGCATTTAGAATGTTGTATGTGTGATTAATTGGGCACATGGTCAGTGAACACAGATTACTGTTTGAGTGTATCATATTTTTTAATTCTAGCAGGTTGGTGCTCCATGTATGAATATTTATACATGTTAACCCAAAACCTGTGCTTCAACATTTTGGTGTACACACTCTTCGGTCTTCACATACATATGAGTCTGATTCAAATCATGAGTCTCAGACGACCTCTGCATGTGTATCTATCACAAATCTGTGTCATCTATGTATGATGTTGCTATATGTAAGTGAAATATGGGATGTCTCTTACACAGATGTGCAGAACGTACACACCACACATTATCTCTCTCAGTGTTGTCATAGCTATTACATGTTAATAGATAAATAGTCACTGTGTTAGGAGTGGCTAATTCATACGATTGGACTACCCAATGTCTGTATACAGGTGGATTTAAGTGGCACGGCTGGAGTAAGAAGTACCCGGTCAAACTTTGACCACATCTTGTTTGCTGGTATGAATAATTTCATGGGCTATGCAAGTTCATAATTTTAACACTACATCATTAATGTTTTATGTGAAGATTTATAATCCCCATGCGCTGCCTGTACGTCCCTTTTTGCGAAACACTGGTAGAGCTTTTCTCTGCCCCATATTTACTAACCCTGGGCAAAGCACTACGCTACGCTCGCGTAGTTTGCAAAGTTTGCGCAACTTTGCACTACCCGAACTGCACGTAGCACAGTGCAAACATGCGTAGCGTAGTGCAGCGGTCATTTTTTGCTTGCTCGTGGTCCTCAACATCAAGTTGGCTACCGCGAGCAAGCAAAATGACATCCTGGTGAGACTTTTTCCTCGTTCACGATCAGCAACATCAAGTTGCCTATCGCGAGCATGGAAAATAAACCTCCCGGCGAGATTCTCATTGCGGGGAGGTCAGGTTTCTCGTTGCGAGTGGTCACGTATGCTCGCGACCGCTCGCGATGAGAAACTACCAGTCCGCGCTGAGAAAGCTGCAGCTCGAGTAAAAATCTCCTTGAGCGGCAGAAAACTACATCTCGCACTGTGCAAGATGCCGTTTTCAATGATTGCACAGTGCCGGATACTTGTCCGCACTGTGTAATCATTGAATTGGCATCTTGCACAGTGCGAACAGGGTACTACGCAGTTCATGTAGTGCTACGCGTAGCTCGCATAGTGCGAAGTGCACTTCGCATAGCTACGCGTAGCGCTACTTCGTGAACTACGCCCAGGGTAAATATTTACAAGGATGTGAATAGCCACCCTGCCTGGACTTTCATGTCCTCCCATTCTTCCAGCTGCTAGCGGAGAATAGCCTTTTTTCTAAGCACTTTACCATTTTAGGACACTTTAACTTCCATTTGGAAGCATTTGAGGATAAGAATATAACCAATCTGCTTGATATTGCAGAATGGTCAAGGAGGCCACTCAATTAGCTGGACACGCACTTGATGGCCTTTTTACCAACGATCCTTCCCTGGCAATTCATAATATAGCTCCTGTTGTTTGGTTCGATCACTTTGTTATTTCTTTTACAACGGTAAGTCCCAGAGATCACTTATATCTGGCCAAATCTTCAGGGTACATTACGTATAAGTATTAGAGTGAACTCAATCATGCCATCTTAGCTCAGACTTTAGAGTAATATCTACCCTCTATATCATTTGAGGCAGAATCTGCTGCTATCAGCTATACTAATTGGTTATCAGATACTTTCAGGGATCTAGCTCTCACTAAAATTCAGTGCTCTCATAGAAAGGAGGTAGGGCTCCGTGGTTCACTGAAGCTTTGAGGCTCGAAAAACAAGCCTGTGGAAGCCAAGAAAGGATATGGAGGAGAAAGTATGATGAGCATGATAGACAGGCATACAAGTGAGCACTAGCTAAATGTAAATATGTGATCATCAAGGAAAAAAGTTACTATTATACACGATTAATAGATAATGCCTCCAACTCTTCCAAGGAATTATTCCAGGTTGTTAAGAAACTTACTACTACTTCCAATAATAACAACTCTTCTCATAGCCAAACATTTAGCAATGTCTTGGCAAATGTATTTAAAGAAAAAGTTAATGGGATTTTTAAAGATTTTGATATCCACAACCCGCAACTTTCAGAACAATTCCATCCGAGTGAACAGGGTGACTGCTCATTTTTTTTTATTTTTCTGCTACCACACCAGAACAAGTGAGCTCTCTGCTTCTGCAAAGTAAATCAGGATGCCCTTATGATCCCTGTCCAGTAAAGATTTTGAAATTGGCTCCAGACAATATTGCACAGAATTTATCGAACATCTTTAATACTATGTTCTCCACAGGCCCTTTCCCTTGCATCTGAAAACAGGCTTCCATCCTGCCTCTGTAAAAAAAATCCAATCTGAGCTGTACTGATACCATGAATTACCTCTGAATTGCAGGCTTGCCTCTCCCCGCTAAAATCTGTGAAAAGATTATGAATACTGAGTTATTCAAATAAATTCAGGATAACCAGCTCCTAGATACCATTCAGGTCGGCTTTAGACCAGGACATAGCACAGAGACTGCCCTGGTCAACGTAACGGAAGAGGTGAAAAAGGCAGAGGATAATGGAGGTTCGGCAGTCATGATTCTTTTAGACTTATCGTCTGTCTTCGATACAATAGACCATACTACTCTCATCAACAGCCGAGAGGAAATAGGAATGATGGGTACAGCATTGGACTTATTCACCTCTTTCCTTAGAGATAGAACACAAACAGTAGCTCTAGGGAAATTCAATTATGCACCCTTTTCTTTGCCTTGTGGAGTCCCTCATGAATCATCTTTGAGCCCAATGCTCTTTAATGTTTATGTAGCTAAGCTGATAATTGCTGGTGGTAACAATGATACGTCGGGCCCCTTAAGATCCGAAACTGTATTAAGGCGGTTAGTGACTGGATGAGTAGACACTGCCTGAAAATAAATCAGGTAAAACAGAGATTATTGTTTTCAGGAATCCCTCTCCAGCTTGGTCCCTTAATTGGTGGCCAAAGAATATTCCTCTTCCTACCCTTCCTGTCACCAAAGCTAAGAACTTGGGAGTCATTATTGACGACAACCTCAATATGAGTGCCCAAGTATCGGCTATAATGCCCTCAGCTTATTACATCTTAAAATTGATCAGGAAAATCCTGCCATTCATCCCTGATAGGCACAGGAAAACCATGATTACTGCGATAGTCCTATCTAAATTGGACTATTGCAAGTCTCAAAATGCAGCTGCTATAATGATCCTTAAACCCCTAAGTTTCACTCTATTTTCCAGGGACTTCGTAAGCTACACTGGCTGCCTATTTGCAGCCATACCAAAATGTAAAGCCCTATGCCTTGCATATAAAGGAATGCACAATACGGGGTCAGACTTTCTCAGATTGACCTTAAAACAATATATTCCCAACAAAGGACTTAGCATAACATAACATAATAATAATGTGCCCCCAGGACGAGATAGTCTCCAAGACTGGTTGAAGAGGCGAGGTGCGCCTCCAATATTGCCTTTACACTGTGGAAACATTATGTTCCACATATCTGGACCACTAACTAGTGTTCAGATACCACTCCATACGGGCATCTTGTATGATTCAGGCTTATCAAGGCCGGCACACTCGCCTGAGAGTGTCACACAGACCTCTTCATAGTGCTGTACACCGCTTTGGACTATTTTGTCATCTATAATGCTCAGTTGTGTACTTAGCATTAAACACTTTTCCTGGACGCACTATACAGCGAATCAGATACATGGGATATACTATAACTATCATTTTCCTTTAATTTAGTCCAACCATAGGCACCAAATAGTGAAGAAAAAGCATTCCTAGTGCAAAATCACCCAGCACCTAAGCCGAGTTATACATCTTTGCCACCTCTCTTCTTCCTCTAGCTATACTGTTTGTTGGCAGATATTTATTAATATGCTTCTTTAAATGGTGTCTAATACAGGGAAGTAATAGGCCCAAATAAAAAGACCCTCCCCAACCCTCAAGCAGCTAAGGGTATGCTGTTTGTCCACAGGTGAAATAAATGCCTTTTACAACTACCACTAGTAATGAAGGCCAAGAGGCGTTGGCCAGACTGAATACATGGGTGCAGGTACTCTGTCCCACCTCTCGCAATCCATTTGATGCAAGACTTAATTACCAGTGCCCTCTTTTTACCCATAAAGCTGGCAGCTTTCTAACTGAGGTAGAGGTGTTGCAAATTGAATCATTCATCACTAGGACAAATTGTTTACATATATGCTCATGACACTATTGTTGAAAGCATCCCTGTAGGGTGAACCTTCCCCTCCAATAGAACACCCCAATGGTACCATTATTTCATCTCTGTATTTGGTTCTGACATCAGTAGCCCTCGGGCCAGAAAACCAGGTTATCCTCATTCACCTCAGACCACAGTGGGCATACAAGCCACCTGTACCGTTACTCGATGTTAGAGAAGCGTAGGCTGTTGGATGGGGACCGAGAGGACGCGCCCCGCCTACAGGTACTATAACAGGCTAGGATGACACTGACCCCAAAATGAAGGGGCACGGTCACTCTCACATTTGGTCCAGGTGACACTGGCGACTGTTGATGTTGGCTGTCCGAGGAAACAGGGTGCCCAACACAGTCAGGAGAGTTACAGAGAGGCATAATCATAGGATCCATTTTTTATTTTTTACATAATGGAGGCTTTCCAGTCTTGCAGAACTAAGCATTAGACCATTTAAGTAAGAAATCCCCTAGTGCTTTCTTTTTCCTACTCTGAGTCCTGCACAAATCCATTTTAGAAGTCGCGAACAATGAGGACAACCACTCAGTATGTAGAAGAGGTGTACATTCTACCCATCTTCTACATATTTCCCTCCTGGCCAGCAATATGGCCTAAAACAGAAAAGATCTGGAAGGGCTCATGACTTTACTGGATATTCCACACATTACCAAAGTAAGATTCATTTGGATTGGGTGGCCTAAAATATCTGTGGTGGTTTTGCCTACTCTTTCCCAAAATCCGCTTAAACATATGTACTTCAGAGTCTCTCTCCGAGTCACAATTTTTACAACTAACTAGAGGTCCATCCGTCATTTTAGACAGTCTTAACGGAGATAAACAGGCCCTATGAACTGTGAACAAATGGTTCCTTCTGAGCCAAGCTGGTTTTACGGTGGCAAACAAGATGCTGAAGGGTCTTTGCCAAAGATGTTCCCACGTTTCATCTGGTAAGCTGACAGGTGATCACTGCTTTAAATAGAATATAACAAGAGTCAAACTCAAAGGCAGCAAAGGCATCCTGTGTTGTGTTGCAGAAGGATCATGTTTTAGACAAATTCAACAATCTGAAATATGTAATTCATTGTCATATGCTACTCATCATTTGTATGGCAACGTTTTCATGGTACTCTTGTGGAACGGTGGCCGTGCAGATCTTCAGTAAGCTTGGTATTTTTGTAACCCAATAATTTCGGAAACTATAGATCACACAAGTAGATGAGGACAGTTGTTAGGGTAGTAATGAAGATCAGGGAAAATGGTATGCACAATTTCTTTGTCAGCATGGTTGCTCTCCATTCTAATTGTTTTGCCTGTGCAGTTGGACCACTTGGTTCTTTCTTCTTCACCATCACCAGGTCAGGAGAGGTCACCAGTACTTCAAGGCTCTGGACCAGATAGTAAACTTTCATTGAATGGGTCATGACGATGGACTTACTATATGGAGTGGGTGCAGGGTGTATAAAGGCCCATCATCCTTGATGCCCTGTTTTCTAACAGTCATTGGGACAATCATGTGTTCTGTGGCTGGTGGCAAGGAACCTCTTTTCACATTTGAGGCATGAATCCAATGCTTATATACACAGTATATTTCATGCCTGTTTGTGTTTCCAGCAGAACGTGTGCGGGACCCTTCCACCGTGGTTGTAGTCAATTACATCTCTGAAAGTTCGAGACCATTATCAATTCGCCGGGTTGAAGATTGTGTCCAGGCCCCTGCAGAAGCATAGGCAAGGAGTCATTCACTGATACCTATTTGTAGGAGGCATCTCCATATAGTCCATCAACAAATGTTCGAAGGGTGCTTCAGCAGGTGCAAAATGTTCTGTAGGGATAGAATTCCTTTACTAGCATTATAGTGTGCGCAAACCATGACATTTTTTACATAGTTTGTCCATACATTTATATGTTAGCGCTTTCCCAAAATAGTTTTCTGCTGTTTAGAATGACATCTCTTCCCAAATGGGAATTGTTGTGCATCATCAATATCATAGGATTTAACAGTTTGTCTGGTAGCATGAATCGATAACCCAGTTGATCCTTCCAACACCAATTCACCAGAATACCTTATTGTTGCCATTTTTTAACCCTTATTTAGTTGCTTGTCTTTGAAAATCTGCTATGCCCCTATCACTGAATTGAATGCACTTTCTTTCTTTTCAATCAACATTCGATGGGAAACATATGTAAACGGCATGATATTCTGTGCTGTTTATTAGCTGTTTTATCAGTCTAAAATCTTTTCCTTTACCCATATCATCTGTTATTTTTTGTGTGTATTACATTTGACATTCACTCCCCATTTTGGCAACTATAAAGCATTACGCAATTTAACAATAAGTTGAACTTTTTGTTCCTTGAGATGCGATGGAGTTTCTTTCTGCTGTAAACCTGTCAAAGTTAATGCACAACTCTAAACGCATATTGGCTATCAGCATCTGTATTCAGTTAATCCATCGCTTAGCTCACAGGTCAATGTTAATGCTATTAATTTGGCAAATGGTGCGGATGATTCTAATAGTCTATAGGTTTCAATGAACTTGTGTAAGGTGGTAACAGCATAAGCTGCAGTGGTTGTTCCATCCTTGAGCTTAAAGCAAGAACCATCAACCCATAAGTCACCATCTCTTTATTCCATTGGTGTGTCCCATTAATCTATTCTCCCTTTGATCTGTACTTCTGTGATCAGTACACAATCATGAGATGTGTCAGTATCATTCTGGAGAAGGGGCAAGAAGATAGCTGAATTAACTGTATTACATCTATGTATGGTAACATGAAGGCTGATCAAACATAATACTTAGGGACACATGCATCATCGGGACATTTTGAGATTCCTTATTTGCGAAAAATAGGGAATCGCAAATAAGGAATCGCAAAATGGGATGCATCAATTCATTCGCATAATTTTTGCGATTCGGTGAAAATCGCAATTTTTACCGAATTGCAAGGATTATGCGAATTCTAAATTGCGATTTCGCAATTCCATTGATTCCTATGGGCCAAAAGGCCCATAGGAATCAATGGGAAGGCATTGACATTTTGCGAATTTCTTTTAGCGATTCGCAAAATGTTAAAGCATTCCATGGGTGCAGGGGGGGGGGTCCAAATGACCCCTCCCTGCACCCCTGAAATGCATTTTTAAGTGCATGCTACACACACACATGTCCTAAGGACATGTGTGTCTGTAACATTACAGTGTTTAAAATGCAATTTTGAGCATTTTAAAACTTTTTCGCAAATTACCACGAGGTTCACCCTCGTGGTAATTTGCAACCCCTAATTGCGAATTCGCAATTTAAAAAGCAATCATGCATTGCTCTTAAGGAATCGCAAATTTGCGATTCCTTAAAAGCAATCGCATTTTTGGAATTCGCTAAAAATAGCGATTTTCACAAAAAATTTTGATGCATACAAAAAAAGATATTTAGGAATCGCAAAGGGCCGAATTTACTGATTCGCACCGTTTGCGACTCCTAAATACCTTGATGCATGTGGCCCATAATGTGTTGGTCTGGCATTTGTGGAATGTTACATTTGTATGTGTTTTGTTTAACAGTATATCTACAGAGTTTAGGACTCCTAAACTGAGAAAAACCCTAACTTTAAGACTTTCGGTATTCACAGAAGGCATTTATGAGTCCTAAAGTTAGGACTCCTAACTTTACTGCTCCTAAACTGACAAAAATCCTAACTTTAAGACTTTTGGTATTCACAGAAGGCATTTAGGAGTCCTAAAGTTAGGACTCCTAACTTCTGTGAATACCGAAATGAGTAAGTGCTTTCTGTGAATATCAAAATGGTAGTAAGTTTAGGATTGTGTCTTAAGTTAGTTCTGTGAATCGGGCCCCTAGTGTTAAGTCCAGAATCAATTCCAGCTATATTAGAAGTAATAGCAGTGCAGCACTTACCTAAATTGGTCTGAATAGTTACAGCATCTGTTAAGGGCTATTTAGCCAAAGGTACAAACGCTACCCCCGCCTGGGAAGGAGAATGGGTGTAGTCAGTGAGAGAGAAGATAGCATAATGTAAACAAGAAATGGACTGCACATGTGCAATAGCTGAAGAGAAATCAACATGTACATTGACTTTATAACAACAGGTGTACATAGCTTATATTGTGTGTTGACCAAAATCTGCCCTACATTGAGACACCTTGCTGGTGAAACCTCGCAGGGCCCACACAAAACTGTAAACCCCTGTAAACAGCCACAAGGCGAAATCCCACACGGCCTGCCCCCACTTGGAAAAGAGACCCACAGTGCTGCACTAGCTGTCTCGGTCTCCAGGACTATAACAGTGGTGAAATATCATTCGATGTGAAAAGTGTATAAACAGCAAAACAAGGCCCTGGAGACAGAGGGGGGCTCTGAACTGCTGTTAGTGAGGACCCATCGGTACAAAAGGGGAGGGGGGGGGGGTGATGGACGGAGCATCTGAATCAATCAAACACTCACACCCAGTCAACAGATCTGGGTTTAATCAATCACCTGTCTTTAGCCCACTCTGCCACCCCAGTTCAGACATGGCCATAGGCAAATCAGTCTGACCCTGTGCCTCATGGGAACAGTCCAGCCTGAACTTCCAAGCTATGCCTTCCCTGGACCGGAAACAAGCTTCCTAGGACCGGTTTCTGGCATTACAGCCGTCTTCAGCCAGGCTTGCTTGAATCCAGGGGCAAAGTGAGCAAGTGACTCATCGATGAGCATACCCTGCCAACTTATGGCGAACAAAGCGGTACAAAAGGGGGTGGTGATGGACGGAGCATCTGAACCAATCAAACACTCACACCCAGTCAACAGATGTGGGTTTAATCCATCACCGGTCTTTAGCCCACTCTGCCACCCCAGTTCAGACATGGCCATAGGCAAATCAGTCTGACCCTGTGCCTCATGGGAACAGTCCAGCCTGAACTGCCAAACTATGCCTTCCCTGGACCGGAATCAAGCTTCCTAGGACCGGTTTCTGGCATTACAGCCGTCTTCAGCCAGGCTTGCTTGAATCCAGGGGCAAAGTGAGCAAGTGACTCATCGATGAGCATACCCTGCCAACTTATGGCGAACAAAGCGGTACAAAAGGGGGTGGTGATGGACGGAGCATCTGAACCAATGAAAAACACTCACACCCAGTCAACAGATGTGGGTTTAATCCATCACCGTTCTTTAGCCCACTCTGCCACCCCAGTTCAGACATGGCCATATGCAAATCAGTCTGACCCTGTGCCTCATTGGAACAGTCCAGCCTGAAGTGCCAAGCCATGCCTTCCCAGGACCGGTAACAAGCTTCCTAGGACCAGTTTCTGGCATTACAGCCGTCTTCAGCCAGGCTTGCTTGAATCCAGTGGCAAAGTGAGCAACGGACTCACGTCTGAGCATATTCTGCCAACTTATGGTGAACAAAGCGGTACAAAAGTGGGGGGTGATGGACGGAGCATCTGAACCAATCAAACACTCACACCCAGTCAACAGATCTGGGTTTAATCCATCACCGTTCTTTAGCCCACTCTGCCACCCCAGTTCAGACATGGCCATATGCAAATCAGTCTGACCCTTTGCCTCATGGGAACAGTCCAGCCCGAACTGCCAAGCCATGCCTTCCCTGGACAGGAAACAAGCTTCCTAGGACCGGTTTCTGGCATTACAGCCATCTTCAGCCAGGCTTGCTTGAATACAGTGGCAAAGTGAGCAAGGGACTCACGTCTGAGCATACCCTGCCAACTTATGGCGAACAAAGCGGTACAAAAGGGAGAGTCCTTAAGCGGAAAATAATCAGTTGTCTGAACCGCATGTAGAGGTAAAACAAAAGCCGCAACTTGCTCACAGAGCGAGAGTGAAGGATGAAGCAATTGAGCCATCAGGTTACTGAATGGCCGGTGCAGCGCGACTCCATGATAGCAATAAAACACAACCGCTGGGTTGCATCTGGAATGCCGCTAGGTGCAATAAGCACGAGCCAGAAAACAACATAGGCTCCATTATACATCATTACGAGAAGCCTTACCTGTGTTGAGGCGCAGGACTGCTGGCGTGTCTGTCCAGCCGGAAGGACACCGAGTGATAGGAGCGTGCCATATATGACGGCGCTCTGAGTCACATGAAGACAAAGAGGAGCATGGGAAGTGGAGTCCGGAAGGGACTCTACACAGCATCGTGTGTGTTGGGTGCCACGGAGGCACAGAGGAGCAAGGGAAGTAGAGTCCTGATGGGACTCTACACCACATCGTGCGTGCTGGGCGCAAAGCCTGTTAATGAGAGAAGAAGCTGGCAAGGGATGAGCACAAACTAGAAAGACACATGCTAACAACACAAAATCTGATGTTTGAGGGCAAAGGGTTTGCAAAACAAAAGGTCCAACTGAAGAAAGTACAATGAAAACGCCACTCAGGCGAAAAAATGGAGACCTCGTTATGAGGAACTCAGGAAGGGCTGAAAAGATTTATTAAAATTGTTAATTATTATCAGCCGCAGTCGGGCGCAGCTATGTATGAAACTCCTCAAAGTTGGAAAGCAACAAACAGTGACAATGGTGTAGGCAGTGCCAAAATCTAACACAGAGCTGACACTCTATTCACTCTAAAAATAGCTCAAAAGGGAAGTATGAGCAAGAGGCGTCACCAGGAAAATCAGTCAGACACTGTAAGGAATAACAGAGAGGGGTGAAACAGCCAGGAGCGGCATGTGGCAGGCTAAGGAAGACAAGCCAGGCATAGGACGTGTATTAGGTCAGAGCTAAGGAAGACAAGCCAGGCATAGGAAGTTTATTAGGTCAGGGCAAGCCACTGGATATCGTCACTGAGTCCGATCACAGTGGTGTTCAGTCTGAAAACCCAATGCTGATCAGCCTTGAACAAACGGGGAGCCAGATTAGGTGTTGTGACATTCAAATTGAATGAATCAGCTGTATGGTGCATCTCAAAGAAATGTCTGGTCAGTCGGGTGTTTTGTTTGGAGCAACGAATAGTACTCTTGTGTTCCTGTATGCAGATACGGATGTTGCGAGTGGTCATACACACACATACCGGAACCAGCATTGACAGGTAATAAGATAAATGACCCGCTCGCTGTTGCAATTTGTGTGGTTCTTCAACTCCCATGGTCTTGTTGTACCTATGTCTATGTTTTTTTTTATAATCAATTTTTATTGAAATTTTTGGAACAAGCAAATCACACATCACAGTTAAAACATTTTCCTTCCTTAGCGACCACACAGACATAGTAGGTCCACCCGAATGTTTACTTTAACTTCCATATAACACATTGACACAGCAAGACTTGGACCCGCAAGATGGTAATAATCCAAACCATTTGTCCCACACTTTACTGAACAGTTCCGGGCAACCCCGGGCCTCAAGGAGAGACTCCACCTGTACCCCACACCAATCCACGCCCCTCCTCCATTTCCGCAGCATTGGGCCGCAGCCTGGGACCAACCTGCTGCTATGTCCCGCTTTGCCACCGCCACAGCAGTCCCCAGGAAATGCTTGTCAGCCCTAGAGCCATCTAGGCCGTCAAACAACCCCAACAGCAAGTGCCTCGGGTCATGGGGGACCTCCCACCCCAGGGCCCATGTGAGCTCGAGTTCCACCCCCCTCCAGAACGGCTCCAAGGCCGGGCACAACCATACCATGTGGAAGAAGTTCGCTGGAGTACAGTCACAGCGCGCGCATGCCGGGGAGGCTCTCATGCCGGCTCGGAATAGACGTGCTGGGGTGAGGTATGCCATGTGGAGGTAGTAAAGCTGGACCAGGCGTAACTTAGATGGTGTAGTCAGGGTTTTGGGTGCCATAAGAGCGTCTCGCCAGTCCGTCTCTTCTAAAGGACCCACCCCTCCCACCGCTCCTTAAGCCGATCAAGAGATGTAGGGCTACTGTTCACAGGTGCTCGGTATATACGGGACTCCCCCCCCCCTCCCCAGGTTCCCCATTATTACCTGAGCTTCCAGAGGGCTAAATTCCGGGAGAGAGGTGGGTGTTGGGAGGTGTGCGTGGAAAGCATGACGGAGTTGTAAGTATTTAAAGACCTGGGGGTGGAGCAGGGCATGTCTGTGTTGCAGGTCAGAAAAGGGGCGCATGTGGTCCCCCACCCACACGTCCCCAAGCAGCGAGACCCCCCACCAAGTCCCAGCGACGGAAACCTCCTAAGGACGAGACCTCCCTCAGCCAGGCGCCATGCCATAACGGCGTTTGTCTAGTTAGCCTCCGATCCCATCTCACATGACGAAGGGCAGTGCGCCAGGCCGTGAGCACCATCCTGGTGACTGGGGGCAAGGCCTGCGGCACCGGGCAGCTGTATAAGAATCCCAGGATCTGAGCAAAGTCCAAGGTATTGAGCTCCACCTGGTAGGCTGGGTCGGACCAGCTACCCACAAACCAGTCATGTAACACGAAAAGTCTTGTGGCTAAGTAGTAGAGATGGAGATTGGTGACTCCCATGCCTCCATCGAAGGGGAGAATCCGACAGTGGGACAGAGACGTTCGCGATCGCCCACCTCCCCACAGAAACCGGGTGAGTGTGCCGTTCAGTTCCCGAAACCAGCCAACCGAAAGGTGGACCATGGTGTTCTGCAGAATGTAAAGAAAGCGGGGGAGAATCATCATTTTAAAAAGGGCGCTCCTGCCCAGCGGGTTGAGGGGGAGGGGCTGCCAGTTCCTGAGGTCGGTCTTCATCCGAGCGACCAGGGGAGCAACGTTTAGGGCCCATTAAAGCTCCGGGAGGAGGGTGACCCACACGCCCAGATATTTGAATGATTGCCTCCGGAGAGGAATCACCGCCTGCCAATCAAAACATGCCCGAGAGGGGTGTAGGAGGACTTAGGTGGATTTTGTCGGGTTAAGACGAAGTCCCGAGACCTGCTCAAACGCCGAGAGGGCCGCAAGGCATCTAGAGCCGGAATGTTCCAGATCTGCCAGGTAGAGCAGAACATCGTCTGCATATAGAGCAATTTTATCAACCTGGCTCAGATCCCAGGCCCAAACCTGGATAAGGGGGTTCTGCCAGATCAACGCCGCAAGGGGCTCCATCACTAGTGCGAATAAAAGTGGTGAGAACGGACATCTCTGACTGGTGCCTCTCCGGATCGGAATGGTTCGGAAAGCTCACTGTTAACGAGTACATGGGCTCTAGGGCTATTATAAAGAACCCTGATCAGGCGGCGGAAGGAAAGGCCAAATCCCATCCTCTCCAGAACATCACCCAGGTACCCCCAGTCCACCGTGTCAAAGGCTTTCTCGAATTCCACGAGAAGCAACATCAGGTAAGGGGACAGCCGATGACGGTGGGCCACCGCCAGGTGGAGGCAGCGGATACTGTGATGGGTGCCCCTGGCAGGCATAAACCCACATTGATCAGGGTGGACCAGGTCCTGCAGGAGTCGCTGAGATATCGCAGTAGCAAAGATCTTGATTTCCTTGTTAATCAGCGAGATTGGGAGGTAGTCAGAGCAGTCTAGGGAGGGCGGCTGTGTCTTCGGGATGACCACAATGGTTGCCACATCTGATTCAGATGGGAAAGACCCCTCATCGACCACCTGGCGGAAAAGCTCTGTCAAATGGGGGACCAGGTCATCTCGGAATGTAGCGTAATACTCGTGGGGTAACCCATCGGGTCCAGGTGTCTTTCCAGGGTGCAGTAGGGAGATGGCCCCGTGAATTTCTTCCAGGGTGGGAGGGCCGTCCAGGGTATCAGCGTTTTTTTCGGGAGAGACGCGGCAGATGGGTACCGGACTTCTCCAACAGTCCAGCTAGGGAGGCTCCGGGAGGACGCGCTGCGTATAAGGCCGCATAGTAGTGCATGTCTATGGTTTTTATGGCATTAGTCTGCACACAGACAGAGCAAGACCCACATGGAAATTTCTCCTGTACCAATGGTAGATGCCAAAGGGTATTCGGTTTCTGTATGTTTCATGGTGGAAGTCTGGTGTGCACCAGAGTGTCTCTCAAATTGGCACTCCGTTTGAATGCAAAAAGGGGTTTTTGTATTGTGTGTTGGCCTTTGTTGATGATATTCCAGTTCTTTAATATTGATATTTTTGTTGAGTTTGTGAGAGAACTAAAGGTGTTCACACACACCAACCTTGTTTGCGTGGGTGTCTTGGGTGCATTGTCCACTAGAGCTTCTCTATTATTGTTTAATGCAAGTTTGGCTGATTTCTTAATTAGAGCTTTGGGGTATTGTCTGCCAAGGAGATTGTTTCTTAGAGTCCTGGCATGTTCTTTGTATTTGTCAGTGTCAGAACAATTATGGCATAGCCTCAGAAATTGGCTAAACTGAAGATTTTCATGCAACAATTTGGGGTGATAGCTGTTTTAATGAAGCAGAGCATTCCGGGCCGTGGGCTTGGTGTATAGTTCAGTTTCCAATCAGCCATCAGATGGATAAATGGAAATATCCAGAAAAGCAAGTTTGTCTTTGCTGCTATCACTCGTGAAATTGAGATGTTCATTGCAGGTGTTGAGCCAATGATGGAAGGAAACGAGGGTACTCTCATCCCCTCTCCAAATCACCAAAATAATGTCTATATACCTCTTCCAGAGATGGATCTGTGCCTGGAAGGGATTGTTGGTCAATAAAACAACCTTTTGCTCAGACATGTGCATATACAAATTTGCCAGACTCTGCGCAAAGGTACACCCCATAGATGGGCCAGTCAACTGGAGATAAAGTTGTGATTCAAGTGGCACATCTCATGATGAATGGGGTCGGTGTCATGGTGTCAAGTTGAAGGAGATGTAAAAGGTGTTCCATATTGGCCAGAGTCTGGTCTTGAGGGATACACATGTACAGTGACTCTACGTCAAAGGACACTAGGTAATCAGTATTGCAGTCAAATGCTTGACCTTGTAGTACCCTCAGAATGTTTAGAGTGTCAAAGCTCCTCAGGGTCTCTGCTGATCACAATTCATAAGTACTTAACTAGAGTGGCGTGGGCTGTGTGAACAGCTCGCTCCCTGCTCCGGACACCTAGGGGGGAAAACGCTCTACACTTAGCTGGATTTCTAGTCCTAAAGATTCAGCCTCAACACTACTCGAATTCAGTTGAAAAGTTCGGCGTTTAATCGACTTTGGGCAACTCTCTGCTTCATCTACATCATACAATTCTGACCAGCCTGACTCACATTTAATTGTTGCCTGCTCAGTTTTGTAGCGCTTAATTGCCTGCTCAGTTTTGTAGCGCTTAATTTTGCTCAAGCGCTCGCATTGCCTATAATAATATTTGTGCTTAATTGTGAATTGTGCCTGTGTACTATCATAGCGCTCCACTGCTCGCGTTGCCCGCATAGCTTCCTTAGTTTAATTTGTGCCTGATTGTGCCCATAGCTGCATTTTCACATCGTGCCCCAGTCTCGTCCTGTTTGCCTTGTTGTCACTGCCATTTGGTGGTTGTGCCTCCAGCCCATCCCCCCCACCTCGCTCCCGCCTCCCAGCTGCCCCTCCCTCCCTCCGCCCCCTCCAATATCCATTTATGACAGATGGACCTACGCGCAGCGTACACGCGCAGCGGACGTGCCCCATGAGCGCCGAAGGCGCGCCAAATGTAAGCCCGCCTACGCCCAGCGCCAGACCCCCTGGTCCTCGCAAAAGCAACTCCTCATGCATAACGGGTGACGCCGCTACCCTCTTTGCCCTTAACCCCGGACGCACACCACAATGCTGCGAAGCTGCCCCAGGACACACCCATGGTCCTTTCGCCTGCCACTCCTGCAAGTTCACCTGCACCAGGACCCACACCAAATCCACTACCTCCAAACACAGCTCCAACTCCAACCACCTGAAGTGCATCCTGCTGAACACCCGCTCGGTCCACAGACACGCCACTGAACTCTGGGACCTACTCGACACTGCATCGCCGGACGTCGCCTTCCTTACAGAAACCTGGATGAACGCTTCATCAGCGCCCGACATCGCCATAGCCATCCCGGACGCTTACAAGATCATCCGAAAAGACCGCACCAACCAAACAGGAGGAGGCATCGCCATCGTCCATAAGAACACCATCCGAATCACGACCTGCTCCGACGATAACCTAGCGACCGCCGAACACCTTCATTTCCAGATCCACACCGACCCCAGGACCACACTTAGAGGCACCCTCATCTACAGACCACCAGGAACCCGCACACAATTCAACAAAGACATCACCGACTTCATCAGCCCACATGCCCTCACCTCCGAGAACTACATTCTACTGGGAGACCTCAACTTCCACCTGGAAAAGAAAAATGACAGCAACACCACCACCCTTCTGGACAACCTGGCCAATCTCGAACTCAAACAACTTGTTGACACCCCCACCCACCTTGCCAGACACACGCTCGACCCTATATTCACCTCCAGCAAACACATATCCTTTGATCACACCACAGCTCTCCATTGGACAGACCACAACTGCGTTCAATTCAGCTACAAAAAGACCACGACCCACAACCCCCCACAACCTATTCCTTGAAGAAACTGGAACAAAATCACCACTGACCAACTCTTCACATCGTTAAACCAAAACCCTCCTGCCATATCATCGGACCCAAACCAAGCTGCCACCAAACTCACACAATGGATCACCAACAGCGCTGACGTATTAGCACCATTGAAAAACCATCAGATCAAACAAGGTAGCAAAAAGTCCCCCTGGTTCAACGATGACCTTAAGAAATTCAAGAAGGTATGTCGTACCCTTGAGAAAACCTGGAGAAAAAACCCAACCTCTGACAACCTGACCACCTTCAAGGACGCCACCCGCAAACACCACCAATTGATCCGATCCACCAAGAAATCAGCATTCAAGGATCGACTCGACAACAACGCCCACAACAGCAAGGAACTATTCAACATCGTCAAAGAATTTACCAACCCCAATGCCGGCACCAACGACATCACTCCCTCCCAAGACCTCTGCGACTCTTTATCCTCTTTCTTCCACAACAAAATCGCCGACATACATAACAGCTTTGAAAGCCAGTCCGATGAACAGCCCACTCCACCCACCTCCGAACCAAAACAGCACTCTCACAACCCTTTCACCTGGAACCCTATCACCACTGAAGACACCATCCGCCTGATGAACTCCACTCACTCAGGATCGCCAACCGACCCATGTCCCCACCACATCTTCAACAAAGCAGACTCCATCATCGCACCCCATCTCCGCGATGTCATCAACTGTTCCTTCAACTCCGCTACCTTCCCGGAAAGCTGGAAACATGCCGAACTCAGCGCCCTTCTGAAGAAACCCACAGCAGACCCCTCTGAACTTAAGAACTACCGCCTCATCTCACTCCTCCCATTCCCTGCCAAAGTCATTGAGAAAGCCGTCAATAGTCAGCTCGCCGCCTTCCTTGAATCCAATAATTCCCTCGACCCTTCACAGTCCGGCTTCCGAGCCAAACACAGCACCGAAACCGCCCTCATCGCAGCTACAGACGACATCCGAACGCTACTGGACAACGAAGAAACATTTGCCCTCATCCTACTCGACCTCTCCGCCGCCTTCGACACAGTATGTCATAGCACACTCATACAACGCCTCAACGTCGGAATACAAGGAAAAGCTTTGGATTGGATCATCTCATTCCTCGCCGGAAGAACCCAGAGAGTCCACCTCCCCCCATTCAAATCAGAGGCCACCGAAGTCATCTGTGGTGTACCACAAGGATCTTCACTCAGCCCCGCCCTCTTCAACGTATACATGAGTCCCCTCGCATCCATCGCGCGCCAACACAACCTCAACATCATCTCCTACGCAGACGACACCCAGCTGATCCTCTCCCTCACCAAGGACCCAAACACCGCCAAAACCAATCTACACGAAGGAATGAAAGAAGTAGCCAAATGGATGAAGAACAGTCGTTTAAAACTTAACTCGGACAAAACGGAAGTCCTCACCTTAGGATCATCCCCCTCTGCCTGGGATGACTCATGGTGGCCACCGGCCCTGGGTACAGCACCCATACCTACAGATCACGCACGTAACCTGGGCTTCATCCTAGACTCCTCCCTCTCGATGACCAGACAAGTCAACGCCGTCTCATCTTCATGCTTCAACATTCTACGCATGCTCAAAACAATCTTCCGCTGGATCCCCACCGAAACAAGAAAGACAGTCACCCACGCACTGGTCACCAGCCGACTGGATTATGGAAATACCCTTTATGCCGGGACCACAGCCAAACTACAGAAAAAACTCTAACGCATCCAAAACGCCTCAGCCAGACTCATACTGGACATTCCCCGTCATGCTCACATTTCCGGTCACCTGAAGGATCTCCACTGGCTCCCCGTCAACAAGAGAATAACGTTCCGTCTCCTCACCCACGCACACAAGGCCCTCTACGACCTAGGACCCGAATGCCTCAACACACGACTGTCCTTCTACACACCCACCCGCCAACTACGATCATCCAATCAAGCCCTCGCCGCAATTCCGGACATCCACAGATCCACCATGGGAGGAAGATCCTTCTCCTACTTAGTGGCCAAAACCTGGAATTCTCTACCCACTCACCTCCGCTTACACAGAACCACCTCTCCTTCAGAAAGCAACTAAAAACCTGGCTATTCGATAAGTAATGCACCCACCCTCCCTCAAGCGCCTTGAGACCCTCTGGGTGAGTAGTGCGCTATACAAATTCCTGAACTTGAACTATCTACCCCAGCTGGAAGCTACACA
Organism: Lissotriton vulgaris; assembly: GCF_964263255.1. Classification (NCBI taxonomy): domain Eukaryota; kingdom Metazoa; phylum Chordata; class Amphibia; order Caudata; family Salamandridae; genus Lissotriton; species Lissotriton vulgaris. The sequence goes on along the minus strand of NC_141691.1, from coordinate 1,213,175,530 downwards.
CCTGTATACCTGCATACTCGCTCCTGTGACTTACGGATTGATTAGAGCCCACCGCGTTGGGAGAGGTGCCGGGCGTGAGGGGAGAAAGCCCACCCATTTCTGCCGAGGCGGCTCGCCGAGGGAGGAGCGAGCCAGAAAGCTAGCCGGTGATACGGAGTGTCCGCATGCTGCAGGCGGCCAACGGGAGCTTACCCCGCGACTGAAGAGCCAGCCTGTTTGGGCCGTGGACATACGTAGTGGCAGCGACGCGAGCTGGGCTGTACTGCAATGACACCAGCCGCCATCTGCCATGAGGCTGAAGGATGCCCATACTGAGTGTTCCCAGCAACGCTGCTCTCAGACCCCTGAGACTCCCCCCCTCCTTTGAAGCAGGAGCCCACCCTGTGCTCATGTGGAACGACCGGAAACTCCAGCAGCAGCACCAACCTTAAGCAGCGTTGACCCCCTCCCACCGAGTGAACCGGGAGGCTGCGGCAGAGATAGGGAAAGTGCAGGAGACTCACTGGTACGTAGAGTTGTCATCCGGTGGGGTCTGGCCTTCCGCGTGCGGGGTGCGAGAGACGTTCCCAAGAGAAACACGTGCCTGGTTTCCCCCCTCCCGGACCCGCGGAGGCACCAAATCTAAAAGTAAGCCCCTCTGTGGGAGAGGAGAGGGAACATGCGCGAGGAACTGACGAGTACACGTTCCCTATCAAGCAACACAGCCATCCAGTGGACAGTCGCCAGTACTGTGGGAGACAGTAGGGGCCTCTGTTTGTTTTTGGGGACACTTGCTGAAAAGACGAGCCTTGCCTTGCGGTACTACACTACCCAGCGTCCCCTGCCTGACCGGGACGCCACCTCCTCACGCCTGCTGCTTCCGCCCAGAGGCGCTTAAACACCAGTAGCACCTCCGGGGGAGCATGGGCCTCTGTTTGTTTTTGGGGGCACTTGCTGAAAAGAAACACTCAAAGCTGACGCAGGGAGGCTCAAACTTGCCAACAGCTTCCCCCGCCGCCGAAGAGTATTCCGGCCGCCGAGTGGGGACGAGCCTTGCCTTGCGGGACTATACTACCCAGCGTCCCCTGCCTGACTGGGACGCCGCCTCCTCACACCTGCTGCTTCCGCCCAGAGGCGCTTAAACACCAGCAGCACCTCCCGCATCGCGGGACGCGCGCGGGCGGCTCCGGGCTGAGCTGGGGCAGAGAGCGGGCCATCTGTGGCCATCCGGGGCCAGAGGAGGCCGGGCCGGGCTCAAACTCTTGGCTGTACATTCTACCATGGGTAAGAGAAAGTTACACATTTCTTTGGATCAGGGAGGAACTAAACCCAAAGTACCCAGGAAAACAGCCACCATTATTTCCTACCTTACCTCTGCAGTGGGAGTATTGTCCTCTGAAATCGCTACAGCTCAGAAGGAACTTGGTTTAGTGAGTAATGGTCCTGATCCATCTGGTCCCCATAGTAATATAACCAATCGGGCAAACCACGTCCCATTGGAGCCTACCGTAATAATTGCTAACACCAAGGCGAATACTGGCCCTACCACTTCAGCTTTATTAGTAGAAGATACCCAAACTAGAATTACCCCGGTTTCACCTCTGTCAATAACGGCGGGATGCACAGAACCCTCTCAAGGTCCCAGTCTCTCACCAAAACAAAGTCAAAGGGGAAGGAGGAAGCGCAAGGCGGGGAGCAATAAAATTGATGTCCTGTACGATGATAAAGAAATTTCAAATCTGGAAACTAGGATCCAGGACATCATGGAGAACTTTTTTTCTGAGCGGTTGGAGCTTATCCTGACTACTATAGCTAAGACATTGTAGACTCTTTGAATAGCTGTGTTTATGATTTAAGTAAAAAATGCGAAAAATTAGCGGCGGCTGTAAATGGGATTAGTTGCTCTTTAGAAACGAAATATAATAAGGGCCCATTTTATAGTAGAGACAAGATTGGATCAGAGAAGACAGGTGCAAATGTCCAAAAGGGTAGGGTCTCTCGCATGTTGGTATCAGACAACCCGCAAAATTGCACAACACTAAATGTGGGTACGGAGGGTGCAGCAAAAGAGATGACGATTCCCCCCAGTGATTCAGGGAACAATACTGATTTCAACAAAGTAAGCCCTATAAGGAAACATGGAGCAAAGACTGAGTTTCAGCGCAAGAGGCCAACGGTTGTACAGCCTCGGATAAATCTCCCTCCTGCTGCAGCACCGTTTGCTGCTATTCTAGTGGGAGTTCCACCTTTGAATGTGGGGGATAGGGAGTCCACAGATGGGTTACTTTATCTGACAAAGAGATGGTGTGACCAGAACTGTATGGGTAGCACTGGTATCTCCTCAAATACCTCTATGGCAAGAAGGGTTGGATGGCTAGGGAACACTAGAAAGGAGATTGAAGGTGACTGCGTTGTAGTTAATTTTAACAGCGCAAGCCACTCACCGCGACTGCTTTGGGATACATCTGAACTGAGGTATGAGGAAGGAAGGGTGAGGGCGGTCCCCTTAGGATTCTTTTATCCCCCAAGGACTACCAAGAGGGCATCACAGGTGACAGCTCAAAGGGTGGTAGTTGAGCAAAACAGAGTAGCGGTACGTCCTCCTGATATGGATGGGACAGGATGGTCCTCAGCTGTTACGGGCAGAAAACACTCAACCCATTCTTTAAATCAGGTGACCCAGATAGAAATGAGACATGATCCTATTGTATTAACAAACAGGTTTGCAAACTTGTCCGACAATATAGAAATTGACTGACTAGCCCTATCCATTACTTCACCTGCTAAACATAACACTGATAGAGGTACACTGGAAAAAAATACAGATATTGACCATCTAACCCCAGAGTCTGATATATTCAGCATTATGTCATGGAATATTGCGGGACTACGGGCCAAAAGGGATGACTCTAATTGGTTGTCATCATTAACCTCCACAGACATTGTTGCATTCCAAGAAACATGGGATATGAATTGAGATTTCTGGGTAGATGGTTATAAGACCTATTCAGTGCTGGCACGGCCTTCCTTAGCTGGGAGATCAAAGGGGGGCTAATGCTCTGAGTCTCCACCAAATTAAAAGGGACAGTAAGAATGGTGGACGTTCAATCCCCAAATGTACTTGCCATAGAATTTATGGACCTAAGCCATGGTAAAACACTTGTGATACATTTTTATAAGGCAGAGGAGGGGGGGTTATGCAACGAACATCTCCTTCTTTTGACCCATTTTTTAGAAGAGTATAAAAGTCAACAAACCACTTTTGTGTATATTATTGTTTTGGGAGATTTTAATATTCATTTGTGTAAACACAATTGTCGAATAAGGGAGGACCATGGCCCTGCGTTTGCTTCAGTCCCCCATTTTGAACACACAATGAAGGGGGAGGCTCTGGAACACTTTCTGGCATCCTGTGATCTATATGAACCGAGTTTTTATGACAATCAAGAGAGGGTTTCTACATTTAAGGGTAGGGAGAATAATTTAATTATCGACTACATATTTGTTTCACCAGCCTTGTTAAAACATGTAATTGTGTATAATGCATTTTTGTCCCAATTTAGTGATCATAATCCAGTGATTATTAAACTTGATTGTGGGTTTGTTTTTTTAGAATTAGGATCTGGGGTTAGAGGGCCAACACATGTCAAAATAAAAGACCAAGGGAGGAGGCTGAAATGGTCTAAAATTATACCTGAAGATCTGCTAAATAGCTTACATGTTAGAGTTAAAGATGAACTGGAAATATGTAACAATCAGTGTCCTCAGGGGAAGGAAATAATTATTGCCTTTGAAAAAATATGTAAACAGGTGGCCCTGGAACTCACACGCCCAGCTAAACATATTCCGGTTAAACTGAAATGATGGTTTGATTCCAATTGCTCTAGAGCGCACCAATCCCTGATGAAAGCACTGAAAACCAAACCCAGAGATAATCTATTAATTAAAGGTCTTAGGAAAGACTATAAAAATGCCCAGTTAACCAGAAAAAAGTACATTAAACAAAGGGCGTGGGAAAACCTAATGGACACGGCAGTACTGAAGGATAGTGCTAAGTTTTGGGACACAGTGAATAATCCTCTTTTTACCGGGGATGAGAACGGGCTACTAGACATTAACATCCCAGAGCAGGACTGGATAGCCCACTTTGAAATGATATACGCTAGTAAGGCAAATTTTCCCCCTTTTTTGGGAGACACGGGAGATGAAGAAAGGAGAGAAGTAGCTTTTAGTTCAACGAAGGTGGTGCGGGCCATAAATGATACCAAAAGTAACAAGGCGCCTGGTCTCAGACGGAGTGCCTGCGGATTTATTCAAGAGTAATCCAAAGGAGTGGGCAAACATCCTGACAAATGTTTTTAATTCAACTGTAAAAGCAGGTTTTCCTGAAACATGGGCCAAATCTATTATAATACCAGTGTTCAAGAAGGGACAAAGGGGGGACCCGCGCTGCTATGGACCCATTTCGCTGATTGATTCATCGGTGAAAATTATGGGTAGAGTCATACTGAATAAATTGTCACAATGGTCCACGGACAATAAAATCCTGTCGGATTGTCAGTATGGCTTCAGAGCAGGCAGAAGCACAGAGGATCAGTGCCTGAATCTTTACCTGATATCTCAGAAGTACACTAGAGCGGCCAAAGGGTCGATTTACCTTGGTTTCATGGACCTCTCCACAGCGTTTGATCTAGTTAATAGATCAAAGCTGTGGAGGATGTTACTGGACTTGGGATTTGAGCCGGGCTTGGTGTATTTTTTAGCAGACCTACATAGGGATTTAACGGCAAGTGTAAGGCTAACACAGGATGGAGCTTGCTCACGGTCTTTTAAATCAGGTAGAGGGGTCAGACAAGGGTGCCTTCTGGCCCTCCTCCTTTTTACTTTATATGTTAATTCTTTAGATAAATATTTGTTAACATCTACACTGGATATACCGCGTATAGGAGAAACTTCCATTTCAGTTCTCCTATACGCGGACGACGCGGTCCTAATAGCCCGTACCCCACTCGGTCTACAAAGACTTCTAAATGCCTTTGGGGTTTTAATGGATTCCCTGGATCTGGTTGTAAACAGTGCAAAATCTAACACCATGGTAATGGGGCCTGGAAGAAAGAAGGTTAGAACATTTTTCTGCAAGGATATAGAAGTAAAAAGGGTAAAATCCTTCACATATCTGGGCATATTGTTCAATGAACAATGCTCTTGGTCCCCCCAACTTCTGGCAAAAAAAAATCAATGACCAGGGCAACCTCGGCCGTCAAAATTTTTGCCCAAAGACTAGGAGGCAGGCCATGCGAAGCTGTACTTTCCATCTATAAAGCCAAATGCCTTTCAGAAGCAATGTATGCATCAGCAATCTGGGGGTATAAGCAAGAGGAGGAATTACAAGAAGTAGAGAACAAATTCTTCTGTTCTATCCTCTCAGTCCCTCAATCCTCCCCTACCGTTTCAGTACATCAGGAGCTAGGGATGGGGTTTGTGACATATTCTATCAGTGTGGCCCCCCTTATTTGTTGGTTGAAAGTTTGGATTAATTCAGACTTACACCTAAATCATTTGATAATGAAAGATTGTCTCACACTAGATAAAGCTAAGGATATCCAGAGGCTATCCTACGTGAGCCATGAGTTGAGACAATTGGGCCGACCTGAACTTTTTGAAAACCCGGCTTCTATTGTCAAAGGGGACATTGTTTGGGTGAGGGAAAATTTTATGGCCCGTAAAGCCATGGAGAGGGAGGTAATTGAGCTTAAAAAACCCCTTGTCAGAGCCCATTATTTACTGACCAAGACACCAGCGATAGAGCCGTATCTACAGATAGTTACAAGGCCTTTCCACCAAATTTTATTGACAAAGTTTAGGTTTAACTTAATGCATTATGCTTTGGGAGTGTTTGATGGGTGGAGTAAGCCTGAGGATATGGCACTTTGTAAATGTGAGGATATGTCTATACAGGATACAATGCACTTTACCTTCTTTTGCGAATTTTATAACGAGAGCAGGTCAAAATTTCTAAAAGCCTTGTTAAGAAGTTTGGGGATTGCCCAGGTGAGGCCTGCTTTATTATACTTACAGATGCTTGATACTCCCTGGGTAATTTTTAATGTGGCTAGTTTTCTGGTTGCTGCTATACGTGCAAAGAACTTAAGATGTATAAATAATGTTTTTGGTATGGATATTCTGTGCTCATGATCACTTCTACTGATTCTTTCACCTACCTCATGTTTTTAAGTATGCCTTTTTGATAAATTTGTAAATAGATTGTTAATGATGATTTAAAAAAAAAAAGCTTTTTATGATGTTTTTATACAGGATAATGAATGAAATTATTGTATGTTTATGTGTACTTTGTATGATTTTAATTAATCGAATAAAGTGGTATTGACTTGACTTGTATAGAGTGTTCTGCAGATAAGTTGGCATCAACTGCACTAACGGACGTAGAAAAAAATCCACAAATTGTGATAATGGTTCTAACGCCGAACCAATACCTGAGATGATGGGCCTCCCAGGTGGTGGTCTTTGTGGTTTGTGAATTTTTGGTAGAACGTAAACATATGGAGTTACATGTTCTTTGGTGCAAATAAACTCAGCTTCTTTCTGAATGATCCAATCATTGTCCTAGGCCTCTTTGGTAATAAGTGTTATTGTTTCTGTTATCTTTGTTGGTGGGGTCCTGATGTAGAAGACAATATGCTGTGATATTGCTCAGCTGTCACAAGCACCCAATCCTGTATGCTGCGATGTCAATGAGTACAATAGCACCCCTTTATCCACTGGTTTTATTGTGATGGTTTTATCCATCTGGAAAGTAGTCAGGGCTTGTTTACCTCGGTTGGGGAGGTTCTGAAAGGTTTTTGGATGTTTTGTTGTCAAGGATTTCAAGTCCTTGAGGACGGTCTTCTCAAAAGTAGCTACCTCCACTGGTATGGAGCCTGTTGGAGGATAGAAGGTAGACTTAGGTCGCAAGTTTGTATTCATGCTAGTCTGGGTAATTTCTGTGGGACTTTTGTCCGCAAAAAAGAAATGGAGCCTGATCTTTCGAAAAAATTGATGCATCTCTTGTTGTAATATGAAAGGATCTCTAAGATTGGTAGGGACGAAGCCTAAGCCACATTCAAGGACAGTGATGTCGCCCTGGGTCAGAGACCCTTGGCTAAGATTAACTAATAGACTGGATCCCTGCTGGGGCCTGCCTTCTGTCCGGTCTTGCTCCTGGTATTCAGTAGTGACGTTGGAGTGCTCCAATGTACTCGGTGTTGGGATGTTCTTCTTCCTCGGCTGGGTCCGTGGGCCTGCCCTAAAAAAGGCTGAATATAGCTTTGTTGTGGGGGAGGAAAAGCCATGAAAGGCCCCTGTTGCCCTGGACCGATTGATGGAAAGGGCGGGTAACCCCATGGAGTCGATGGCCACCATTCTTTCGGATGTGGCCCACCTCGTTGCCCTCGCCACTGTCTATTGCCTCGATTCCGTGTCCTCTGGTGCAATGTGTCAGAACTGCTGTCTGAATCACTTGATCCTTCTTCTCCATCTGAGGAGGAGTAATTCAACCCATAACGTCTACCTTTGTTGTTGACTGGAGGTTAGTAGGAGTCGGCTGTGTATGAATAAACTTTTTCCACAGCAGATTTGGCCAGATCTTTTTTGAATTTGCTGATCTTACTGGTGAGCAAAGATTATTTATAATCTTTTGAGACTTTGGTTACTTCTTCCAAATTCTTTTTGAAGAGTGTGGCACCAACTATTGTCTCAATTTCTGATTCCAAAGTTTGGATTTCGATAAAAATCAATTTTCAATTTCAAAACTGTATTCGACAGCAGTCATAAAAGCAATTTTACATTCTTCCCCACACAATAAATACTACAACAGTGTTAAAATCATCATCTTTTAAGAAACTTATTAAACATAGTGCTTTCATTTACGAAATTAACTACATAAAATCGTAGCAATCATCCATATCAATGATTTCATTAAACAGTGTCTAGCTGTTGTAAAGTGCGGGTGCGTATAGTCCATGACCAACCTAGGAATTTTGCGACAGCAATCGCCAAATAATGTGTACAGTCCGATTCCAATATTCTTAGCACCTCTGTGCACCTACGTGTTCCTAGATTTAGGCACGCTGGTTTTATCCATTTGTGTCGTGGATTAACATATAAGGGGCAAACAAACAGTATTTGGGCCATGTTCTCTGTCAAATCTTTGCAGTGGGGACATTTCTCGTCCTGGTTTGTCGACCATTTGCGGGTAAACGCCTTTATAGGAAGCGTCCCGATTCTAAACTGAAAATACAGTTTTCTATCAAGTGGCCTTTCGATAATGTCCCAGTAAGGCTCGCATGATGGTACAGATTTAAAGTTCAAGTAACGTCCTGTTAGGTTTGTATTAGAGCCTGTACATTGGGTGGACGACAATACCATTTCCCAATACATGTTCTTTAATGTAGCCTTTGGTGGGAAACTTTCAACATTGGAAGAATTCCACAGATGGTCTAGTTCCAACTTACTAAGCAACCCTCTTATTTCTTTTAACCACAAGATCGAGTGAAAGCGGTCTGCTCTTATGATATCCTTTAGGGCATTTGCAAAATGCACAAGTTCAGGGGTCCTCATAAGGCATCTCCAGTATAGTAACGGACGTAGCCGAGCCAAGTCCTTGATGTTTTTCCTGCCCAGATCGTAGGCCAATGCTACGGTAGGGGTACTTTGGGGGACCCCAGTCAAACGGCGGAAGAAGCTATTTTCCGCCAATGTTAATTGTTTCAGGTTGGAGAAGCCCCAAAGTTCTGAACCGTATAGAGAGGCACTGATCACCTTCATGTTGTACATTTCTAGGGCAGAGGTGATGGGCTTGGTCAATGAGACTTTAAGTTTGTGGGCCACTACACCTGCCAGTTGATGAAACTTTAAGACGGCCATATCAATATGATTTTTCCAGCTCAGATTACATTGGAGGTTTATTCACAAATATGTGAAAGCTTCAACCTGTTCTAATGGGATACCATTAAAATTTATTGAGCCCCTGAAGGTATTCCGCTGGTTTAAGCACATGAACTTGGTTTTGGATGTATTTATCTCAAGTCCATGTGCTTTACAGAACTCTCCGAAGGCGTTAACTGCCTTCTGGAGCCCACTAGGTGTACGGGAAACTATGAGCGTGTCGTCTGCAAACATGAGAACAGGGACGCGCGCTCCAGCCAGAATCGGTGCATCGTGGGGGAACGGCTTAGATGGTTTACAATACCGTTGATGTAAATAGAGAACAGTGTCGGTGCCAAGACACACCCCTGCGGAACCCCACGTTTGACAGGGAATGTGTCGGTCACCTTGCCCTGAGCACCCCACCTGAATCTAGCATAGTTGTTCTCATGTAAGCGGACGAGAAGCTCAAGAACTGGCTGTTCGAGCAGTAGCGGCACCCCCCCCCCCCCCCAAAGCGCCTCGAGACCCTACGGGTAGGTAGCGCGCTCTATAAATGTCTTTGATTGATTGATTGATAGTTCCGGGGCCATCCCAGCTTCAGCAAGTACCCCCCAGAGCTTAGAACGAGAAACTAGATCAAAGGCTGATTTTAGATCTACAAATACAGCATAAAGAGTTCCATTGGTGAGCAACGCATTCCTCCAGTAAAGGGCTATGAAGAAAAAGACCTGATCAACTGAGCTTGTGCAGGGACGAAACCCGGCTTGATAAGGGGATAAAATATCATTTTCATCAATCCAGGTTTGTAATTTGTTTTGTATTAAAGGACCTATTATTTTTTTAGCAGAGTCTATAAGACTGATAGGTCTATAGTTGCTGGGTAATGATTTATTTCCCTTTTTAAAAACTGGAATTATTTCTGCACCCTTCCAAGAGGTCGGTATAGGTGCACCTCTGGCCACAGAGTTTGCTAGCCACTCAAAGTACTGGCACCAGAATGGGCGATCACTCAAGAACACGTCTGCTGGTATGGTATCCATTCCTGGGGCACGACCCCCTGTCACACAGTCCAGCGCTATACTGACATCTTTTATGGTGAATAGCTGGCGTTGGTAGAAAACTGTAGGGGGTAATGTATATTCCCCTTCAGTTGGCACACGCGTGTATTGTGGTCTAAAAAAATCAACCCATTGGTTTTGAGCTACGTTATTTTGTGGGGGTTGAGCCACCCCTCCTCTGTCCCATTTGAACAGAGCCCAGGATTGACTCCGATTCCTTGCGTCACAGGCGGATTTCAGATCACGCCAGTGGGCCTCATCCCACGTTTTCTTAGCCTCTTTTTGTACCTTCCTATAGGTGTCCCTCACTTTTCTCACCCCTAGGATATTCTTGTTTCTGAGTTCTATACTAAGGTTCTCGCGGGCTTCTCTACAGGTCTTGTCGTACCATCCTAATTTGGGCATTTTATTCTGGACATTTCCTAATTTATTCTCCTTCTTAAAAAAACTCCTGGAGCTTGGTAAAAAAGGTTGTGTGGGCATCAAGCATAATTTCAGGGAAGTTTTGCTTGTTAACGTGTGAGTTAATCTCAGCCACTTCTTCTAGCACAACTTTTTTAAGCTCCTCTAGTCTCTCCGTGTTCTCAATAAGTCTACCCCATTTAATATGGTGCTGGTTGTTCGAGGTTACAATGTCTAGGGTGGTTTTACCTCCCCCTTGGTTTGGTTTTCTTGACCCTGCATTTGCTTTAAGGACCATACAGAGAGGGTTGTGGTCACTCTCTATTCGGGTTTTGACTGCCATATCGATCAACCTATGCCATAATCTGACATCCACTAGGATGTAATCTATTCGACTGGAGAACCTACCATTATCGAATGTTTTGTTCCCCTGTCGATCTGAAGGGGTACGTCCATTTGCTGCTCTAAGTCCTCTTGCTAGGCATAGGGCCTTCAGTTGGATGGCCACCGCTGTCCATCTAATAGCTGCAGGAAGCTCTAACTGTGGGATACCCCACTTGCTATCCTCTTCTTCAGTTAAAGTTTGATCTTCTTGGCCAAGCGGTTCAAAAGTGGTATTAACATCGCCCCCTACAATGAAAGGCAGATGTGTTGGGAGAACTTCAAGCTCATGATCCAGAGCGGTTATTACTTCTGATGTTTTACCACCCGCTACTCCCCTGGCGTAGATGGTAAATATGACCATCCCATGACCATTGGCCCAGGTAAGAGTAATTGACAATATATCGTCAAGTAGAGAGCTCCTTTGTTGAATTCTGCAGCATAAGTTTTGGCGAACCCAGATTATCAGGCCCCCTACTGGTCGACCCTTGGGGTTTTTTGTAGCTGGGATATAGAAATGTAGGTACCCTAGATGGTTTATTGGGATCACAGACCATGTTTCCTGGAACAGTAAGATGTCAAATTGATCTATAAATGTACACCATTCAGGTGATATCAGCTTTTTGGTGATTCCAGCAATGTTCCAGGAAAGGAAGGACAACCCTGTCTCTACTGTTCCATCCACCACTACGTCTAGGTGGGCCTGGGGTAAGAAATAACCTTGTAAGTCATCCCCCAACCTTATTTCTAAATCTATATTGGTATTATGGTGGCATAGGGGTTCGAGCGCGGATGCGACTAGGTCGGGAGCAAGACATAGTTCTACCATAGAGGGGTCTGACTGTGACTCCAGGTGTCTGTTCTTATTTCTACTGCTTGGAGTAGATGCTTCCTCTACCCTTTTCCCCGGAAACAAGGAAATAGCGTATGTGAGACAGAGCTCCTTCTCTGTGGGGGTATCTGTGTATTTTAACTCCGCTGGTTCATCAAGCACTACTCTGTCAGTCAGTTTAAGTTAATCACATTCATTCAGGTTTGACAGTGCCCCAAATCGGTTTTCAAGATTGATTTCCCATTCACTAGAATGGGGGACCCTGCCCCACTTGTGTGACACCAGGTTCCACTTAGTCTTTAAGATACTCGGATTCCCTATCTTACTACTGTGATAGAAAAAATCCAAAGTTAACGGAATAATGTCTGTGGTCCTACGTTGTGGAGGAAAAAGGTTCCTCAAAACCTCAGGAAGTACTTCTGGGTTTAAAAAATGCAAGACTACACAGTCACCTTTGAATTTTTTGGCACCATTCCCTATCCAATCCACCCTTCTTGCCATGGTGATTTCCTCAGCTAATTGCTGTTTACCCCAAGGGGATATCACCATATTGTTGGATAACCAGTGAAAAGCTATGCTAATCAGAGAAGCAGTAGATTCTACTTGGCCCGGCTTTAAAGAAGGTACATTGGCCAGGACCAAAACTAGGGGGGAAGCCTCTACAATAAGTTGGGCCGGGCCTTTCTCAATACCTGTACTCGTGGGATTGGGTGGGAGAGCTTCAATATTAATTCCCTGGTTATTATTGGGTACACATTGATGGGGCATTCGGAGAATTGGGGCCACTTTATCCCTGCCCTCTATCCCGGCACCTGGTGCATTTACTATGGAATCGGCTCTACTTGGGGCAGAAGTTGGTATATTTCCCACCTTTTCCACTGTCTGATTTATGATGCCCCCAAGCCTGATTACCTCTGCTGTTAGATGGTCAATTTTGGCTATCAGCGGTTTAACAATACTTTTAATCTTAGAATCAATCATGCTCACAAGTTTTGTAATTTGATCATCCTCCAGTGACACCTTCCCACCAAGCTACCCTGTTGCATCTTTTGTGTGCATGGTTTTAGGATGGGAGGCGATCCTTTTCCTACTAGAGCACAACCCACCGCGTTTGTTCTGGCCCTTTCTACATGCTCTGACTGCTCTAGTTGCTGGGACGGACACAGGGGAGGGGGGGAGGTATTTTTCTGGGGTCATATTAGATTGATCTAGGGAATCATTGACCAAATTATTAGCAGTGGGGATGGTTTGGTCGAGGTTGTCTTCCTGTGTGAATACATTATCAAGGGTGTCACTACAATGTACCTGTATCGGGACTTCGACCTGGTTTGGTTCTAATAAGGAATTCTGTGTGGGGATTAAGGGAGTGGAGCTCAAGCCCAGTGATATCCTTCTTGAGCTGTTTATTTTACTCACTAACTGCACTAGATAATTGTCTATAGTATTGGGAGCAGAGGATGACTTCTGTTTGGACATATTGCACTCAATAGGATGGTACCACAGTTACACAGGAAACTCAGATAAAAACAAAAATTAGCAATTAGCAATAGAACACAGCACAAACAGTACTCGGGGGTATCAACAACAATGAGTCTTACTGTCAAAGTGCCGCTGGGGGCCGCGGAGGCAACGAATAAGAATCCTGGCCCAGTCCAGTCACGGTCAGTCTCGGACTGTCTCAGACTGTCCACCCTTTGTCCGGGCTTCGTCCCGGGCTGCGTCCCTCGCACGCGTCCCGCTAACGCGCTGTAGGACCGCCTATAATACTGGAAACATGCTGAAGGGGAGGAGACACGGGAAGAGGCGGCAGGTGTGCGAGGTGTTGATAACGCACTGCCTGGTGGGCCTCGCAGTCCCTGTCTCGAGCTGGCAAAGAAAGTTCCAAAACGCTGTCAGCAGCTAAAGCAGGTCACCTCCAGGTAGAATGACGGGGAAGCAGGATTCCACAATACCGACTGCGAGCGGCTCCCGCGGAGCGGGGGCCGCGAGTCGTGTTTTAAAGCGCCCAGGCAGCAGGATTGGCAGAGGGGAGGAGACACGGGAAGAGGCGGCAGGTGTGCGAGGTGTTGATAACGCACTGCCTGGTGGGCCTCGCAGTCCCGGTCTCGAGCTGGCAAAGAAAGTTCAAAAATGCTGTCAGCAGCTAAAGCAGGTCACCTCCAGGTAGAATGACGGGAAAGCAGGATTCCACAATACCGACTGCGAGCAGCTCCCGCGGAGCGGGGGCCGCGAGTCATGTTTTAAAACGCCCAGACAGCAGGATCGGCAGAGGGGAGGAGACACGGGAAGAGGCGGCAGGTGTGTGAGGTGTTGATAACGCACTGCCTGGTGGGCCTCGCAGTCCCGGTCTCGAGCTGGCAAAGAAAGTTCCAAAACGCTGTCAGCAGCTAAAGCACGTCACCTCCAGGTAGAATGACGGGAAAGCAGGATTCCACAATATCGACTGCGAGCGTCAGCCACCTTCTTCTCCGTGTTGAAGATAAGAATGAACCAGTCCCTCGTGCACCGACAGGCAATGAGGGACCAGTCTTTGATAAAGATCTTATTATCTAAAAACAACCTTGGTGCGTTGGTGACTATGAGGCTGGTGGGAGCACAATTGCCTCTCAAATATTCAGTCATTATTGACCAGTGTGAGGTGGTTATAACCAATATCAAAATTTGTGGATTTTTTTCTACGTCCATTGATGCAGTCGATGCTAATTATCTTCAGGACACGAAAGACATTCTGAGGGTACTACGAGGTCAAGCATTTGACTGCAAAACCGATTATCTAGTGTCCTTTGACGTAGAGTCACTGTGCACGTGTATCTCTCAAGACCAGACTCTGGCCACTATCGAACATCTTTTACATCTCCATCCACCTGACACCATGACACCGACTCCATTCATCATGAGATGTGCCACTATGGCGATGAAGGAGAGCTACTTCTTGTTTGAATCACAACTTTATCTCTAGGTTTCTGGCAAGTCTATGGGGAGTACCTTTGCAACGAGTCTGGCAAATTTGTATATGCACGTGTTTGAGCAAGCAGTCATTTTATCGCCCAACAATCCCTTCCAGACACACATCCATCTCTGGAAGAGATATATAGATGATATTTTGGTGATTTGGAGAGGGGATGAGAGGACCCTCGTTTCCTTCCATCATTGGCTCAACACCTGCAATGAACATCTCAAATTCACTTGTGATTACAGCAAAGACAAACTTAATTTTCTGGATCTTTCCATTTATCGATCAGATGGCGGATTGGAAACGGAACTATACACCAAGGCCATGGCCCGTAATGCTCTGCTTCATTACAATAGCTATCCTCTCAAATCATTGCCTGAAAATCTTCAGTTTGGCCAATTTCTAAGGCTACGGTGTAATTGTTCTGGCACTGACAAATTCAAAGAACATGTCAGGACTCTAAGAAACAATCTCCATGACAGACAATACCCCAAAGCTCTAATTAGGAAATCAGCCAAACGTGCATTAAATAATAATAGAGAAGCTCTATTGGACAATGCATCCAAGACACCCACGCAAACAAGAATGGTGTGTGTGAACACCTTTAGTTCTCTCACAAACACAACAAAAGTATCAATATTAAAGAACTGGAATATCCTCAACAAAGGCCAACACCCAATACAAAAAACACTTTTTGCATTCAAACGGAGTACCAATTGAGAGACACTCTGGTGCCCACCAGACGGCCACCAGGAAACACACAGAAACAGAATACCCTTTGGCACCAACCATCAGTACAGGGGCATTTCCCATGTGGGTCTTGCTCTGTCTGTGTGCAGACTAATGCCATAAAAACCATAGATAGAAGCATGACAAGACCAAGGGAGTTGAAGAACCACAAAAAGTGCAACAGCGAGCTGGTAATTTAACTTTTTATTACCTGTCCCTGCGTGCTCCGGTATGTGGGTATGACCACTCGCAGGATCCGCATCCACATACAGGAACACAAGAGTACTATTAGTTGCTCCAAACAAAACACCCGACTGACCAGACATTTCTTTGAGATGCACCACACAGCTAACTCATTCAAATGGACAGTGCTGGACAAATCAAATTTGAATGCCACAACACCTAATCTGGCTCTCCATTTGTACAGGGCTGATCAGCGTTGGGTTTTCACACTGAACACCTCTGTGATCGGAAACAATGATGATATCTCGTGGCTTGCCCTGACCTAATACACGTCCTTATGCCTGGCTTATCTTCCTTAGCCTGCGACATGCCGCTCCTGGCTGTTTCACCTCTCTCTGTTATTCCTTACAGTGCCTGGCTGATTTTCCAGGCAAGGCTTCTAGCTCATACTTCCCTTTTGAGCTATTTTTAGAGTGAATAGAGTATCAGCTTTGTGTTAGATTTAGACACTGCATACACTATTGCCACTATTTGCTGCTTTCCAACTTTGAGGAATTCGATACATAGCTGTGCCTGCGGCTGAGGCTGGGGGGTGCCCAAAGAGAACAGGTGCTATTTTAGCCTTTAAAAACAATTTAAATCACAGTGTGTACCAACAGCCACGTATGGTGCTGAGGTCTGGTCTATTGCCAAGAGCCACAGTATCCAACAAGAAGAGGATAGATTCTGCAGGGAGCTATTAGGCGTACCAACTTCCACAGCTCCATACATTTGCCACAAGGAACTTAATTTAAATTTCATAGAGGATTTTATCAGGGCTCGCCCTGCCCTTTTTGGACTATCCCTATGGAAAAATCTGGCTGCATCTCTAATGAGAGAGATCATAGGCGACTGCATTTGGTGTGAGAAAGGGAAGGATATCCCATGGCTGTTAGGAGTGTACCAAAGCTTATATAGTGTTAACAAAGGAAGTCTTTTTTTGCATCCTAGTACAGCTGAGACCCTGCATAAATATTTCCTTAGGAACGCACTTTATTCACTTTACAGCAAGGGAAGGATTGAAAGGGAATCTAAGAAATCCTCTGTCCTTAGTTATATGACCATTGAACAGACAGTGCATTCCCTGGCCATCTATCTTACCCTGAATATGAGTCAATGGGAGAGGAGTCTCCTCTTTCGCCATAGGGCAGGTACTGTAAAATTCTCATTGTGCTTATCATGCAAATCTTGACCACTTACCTTGCCCGTGCGATGGCCAGAGTGGACAAACTATTTAAAATGTTTTAGTTTTTTGTAAATATTATTTAAAGTATACCAAGTGGCTTTTAATTCGGTTTTGTAAAAAATGTACTCCCATTAGTCTGGAAAACGCTTATTTGACGTTACTTACCCTGGCTGACAGAGAGCTGGTTTTTTGCACAGGCACTTTTTGGAGAAATGCCGTGCGGGTCGCCAGATGATGTCCAATCCCTGAGATCTTTTACTATCTATACATGAGTTTGTGTACAAACCTAACATACTTTTATTATGTGTATTTATGTTTATATGTCTATTATGTTTATGTATATTCTAAAGTAGTGTCCTCTGGGAGTCTATTATATTCACACCTTATTTATAAAATACTTTATTTAAGAAATACCTCAAATCAGACAATCTATTCTCATACGTATGAGAATAGATTGTCTGATTTTAGGTATTTCTTCAATAAGGTGTGAATATAATAGACTCTCAGAGGACACTACATTAGAATTTCTGTCTGAACCCTAGTCCTTTGGGTTTCCAAGGGACCCTCTCTCTTTTTTTAAATAATATTTATGTATATTACCAATGGATTTTATAGTGATTCCCTTTTTGTGTATCTTAAAACTGTTATGCTTATTGTGCTTTTATGGATATGACAGTATACGAATAAAGTGTTTTGAACTTAAACTTGACAAGGATGCAAGGGTTTACCAGTGCTCTAAGGATCACCTTCATTAGGGATTCCTACATCTCTGTGCACCCCCAACCTCTCAATGGCCTTTCACACTACTAACACAAAGCACTGCTATGTAAAGCCACTCTACCCATACACGGGTGTCCCAGAAACCATTCTAAAATGGATACCCGCCTTCTTTTCCCCTTTATCCATCTATCTCTCTTATTCAATGTTTATTTTGTAAAATAACAAGTGTCGGCGCTCTCGTCAGGAGACTACTGTAGCTTGTACCACTCTTTGCCCCTGCCATGCTGCCAATGATAGTATCAAGAGAACTACTAACCATCACACTCATACAAGTGTGACAATTTAAAGTATTCTAGGCCCCTAAAGCTATTTGAATGGCTTAGGTGGCAGGCAATAGTCATTTTTTAATGTATATTAAATTAATAAATAACAGTTGTTGTGGTCATCTCTAAATTGGCCAGACTGCGTAAACTTGTGGCAGGCTGTCACAAGCCACGGTGTTGACGATTAATCCGTTCGATGCTGATGACGGAACCGCTCCGTCATCAGCTGCGGTTGGGCTGTGCTGATGACGGAGCGGTTCCTATTGAGCGGGCGGGGCAATGACGGAACCGCTCCGTCACAAGCACAGCCCAACCGCGGCTGGTGACGGAGCGGTTCTGTCACCAGCATGCGGCGGCCGCGCGGCCGCCCCGCCCACTTAACACTGCGGCGGAATAGCCGCCGCAGCGATGTGGTTAAGTGCTGATGCTGAGCACTGGAAACCACTGACTCAAATTAGATACATAGTGGCATTCCATGTTGCTCAATTTTTACAGGGAATCTCTGGAAGCATCTGTTTGCAGACAGGACCCTGCATGACACCAACAGGCTAAAAACACGCAATTGTACCTCCAAGCTCTTTCAGAAACTGACAACCATAAGTTTATATTATGCCTAGACACCAAGTAAACATGAATTCCTACTGTTCCCTCAAACACAGCCCAACAAAGACATCAAGAGTAGCACAATCTAAACTCAGGTACAGACATCTCTCTCAACTTCATGAACCTTAAACCAGGAAACCTTCTATCCGTCCTAAATCCCCTAGCATTTACATTGATGCCATCATATCGTTTAAGGACCATGTGAAGAAAAAAGTCCAAACATTGTGGTTTCATCTCAGCTTAGCTGGCAAAAACAAGCCTTTCTCCCATCAAAAAACCTCTGCTCTACTGTTTAGGCACAAGTTCTTTCACAGATCAACAAGGGCAATGCCCGAAAATCTGCCTCCCAGACACCACATTGTGACATCAAAAACTGCTTTGAAAGCAGTGGCCCAGCAAGGAAAATCGAAACATGTCACCCCATCTCTGAAGCTATAGTGCTAGCTTCCTTTCCAGCAATCATCTATTTCAAAGTTTGTGGTGTTTAGTTCAATGCCATCCACATGAATATACCATAATCCATAGAAAGGAAGAGCACAATCTCATTTGGCATCAGGTGGAATCTCCACATCCACAGACCCTTCCTTGTCAAACTGAAAATCCAGAAAGCCTTAAAACACACACACAGGAGATTTCTATGCTGGTTTCCTGACTTTGGAATGCCTGCTAACCTCCGCAAAGAGAAGACCCCATTCGACAGCACTGCAGGAAAGATCTCAGGACTCAACTCTTGATCATCTTCCTACTGATCGAGTACTAGTTGCACTCTCTTTCGATCCATTTTATCTTCCTCTGCCATATACACTAATACTAGCCACTCTTTCCATGATATGCAGACATCCCTCATCCATGTTATACCCATACATTCGGGACATGCATCCTTGTTGCTATTCACGGTGTTCTACTGTCCCTAATAGGCCAGGTTGATGCTTCACAAAGACTCAATTAAATATTTACAATTACATTTTTTAGTTAGTTGGTAGGAGCGGACGTCTGTTCCACCCTTTGGACACTAGACCGACCAGTTCCATATTCTCCTGTTTTCACGCTCTTAAAAGGAACTGCATACCTGATTGATATTAATTGATATGTATTAGGGGCGCGCATTCTGTACCTATACGTGGCCCCAGTCCCCCCCTCTTTGATGATATGTGTTGGAAAGCATTTACAGAGCGGTGGAAATGGATTTAGATTTAAAGGGAATAGATGCTAGATGTTAATAAACATGTACAAATGATGTCAGGTTTGTGCACTCAGGCATTCAACACAAAAGGACTGTTAGTTCCGAGGACCTAAAGGGCCTTTGGGGTCAGATAAGGCACAAAGGCCCTAAACGATGGACTATTATGGTTGATGAAAAATGTTTATGAAAAGTGGTGAGAGACCAAAGGAAGGACGGAAGGTCTGTCAGGATCAGAAAATCGTGATGCTCTTAGAGTGCGAATAGGAATATCTGTAGCCAAGCAAAGTGGCCAAGCAGCTGCAAAAGGGAGGGCTGCTAGACGAATATAGCATGTTACTAAGCATGCTTTCACATCGCGTTCCTTAACAAAGCGGTCGTTACAATGATCGCGTGGTTAGAACGCGATACCTTTACAATGCAAGTCATTAGATTGACTTGCTATTGGGGGCACGCTGGACTTAGTAATAGTATAATTTACTATTCCAACTCCAGCCTGCGCAACAGTAGTGAAGGCGTTGGAATAGTAAATGATACTATTCCTTATGTTAGAGCGCTCCCAACAGAAAGTCGATTTAATGACTTGCGTTGTAAAGGCATTGCGTTCTAACAACGCGGTCGCTGAAACAACCGTGTTGTAAAGGATATGCGATGTAGTGACTCGGATTCCCTATCTTACTACTGTGATAGAAAAAATCCAAAGTTAACGGAATAATGTCTGTGGTCCTACGTTGTGGAGGAAAAAGGTTCCTCAAAACCTCAGGAAGTACTTCTGGGTTTAAAAAATGCAAGACTACACAGTCACCTTTGAATTTTTTGGCACCATTCCCTATCCAATCCACCCTTCTTGCCATGGTGATTTCCTCAGCTAATTGCTGTTTACCCCAAGGGGATATCACCATATTGTTGGATAACCAGTGAAAAGCTTTGCTAATCAGAGAAGCAGTAGATTCTACTTGGCCCGGCTTTAAAGAAGGTACATTGGCCAGGACCAAAACTAGGGGGGAAGCCTCTACAATAAGTTGGGCCGGGCCTTTCTCAATACCTGTACTTGTGGGCTTGGGTGGGAGAGCTTCAATATTAATTCCCTGGTTATTATTGGGTACACATTGATGGTGCATTCGGAGAATTGGGGCCACTTTATCCCTGCCCTCTATCCCGGCACCTGGTGCATTTACTATGGAATCGGCTCTACTTGGGGCAGAAGTTGGTATATTTCCCACCTTTTCCACTGTCTGATTTATGATGCCCCCAAGCCTGATTACCTCTGCTGTTAGATGGTCAATTTTGGCTATCAGCGGTTTAACAATACTTTTAATCTTAGAATCAATCATGCTCACAAGTTTTGTAATTTGATCATCCTCCAGTGACACCTTCCCACCAAGCTACCCTGTTGCATCTTTTGTGTGCATGGTTTTAGGAGGGGAGGCGATCCTTTTCCTACTAGAGCACAACCCACCGCGTTTGTTCTGGCCCTTTCTACATGCTCTGACTGCTCTAGTTGCTGGGACGGACACAGGGGAGGGGGGGAGGTATTTTTCTGGGGTCATATTAGATTGATCTAGGGAATCATTGACCAAATTATTAGCAGTGGGGATGGTTTGGTCGAGGTTGTCTTCCTGTGTGAATACATTATCAAGGGTGTCACTACAATGTACCTGTATCGGGACTTCGACCTGGTTTGGTTCTAATAAGGAATTCTGTGTGGGGATTAAGGGAGTGGAGCTCAAGCCCAGTGATATCCTTCTTGAGCTGTTTATTTTACTCACTAACTGCACTAGATAATTGTCTATAGTATTGGGAGCAGAGGATGACTTCTGTTTGGACATATTGCACTCAATAGGATGGTACCACAGTTACACAGGAAACTCAGATAAAAATTAGCAATTAGCAATAGAACACAGCACAAACAGTACTCGGGGGTATCAACAACAATGAGTCTTACTGTCAAAGTGCCGCTGGGGACGGAGGCAACGAATAAGAATCCTGGCCCAGTCCAGTCACGGTCAGTCTCGGACTGTCTCAGACTGTCCGCCCTTTGTCCGGGCTTTGTCCCGGGCTGCGTCCCTCGCACGCGTCCCGCTAACGCGCTGTAGGACCGCCTATAATACTGGAAACAAGCTGAAGGGGAGGAGACACGGGAAGAGGCGGCAGGTGTGCGCGGTGTTGATAACGCACTGCCTGGTGGGCCTCGCAGTCCCTGTCTCGAGCTGGCAAAGAAAGTTCCAAAATGCTGTCAGCAGCTAAAGCAGGTCACCTCCAGGTAGAATGACGGGGAAGCAGGATTCCACAATACCGACTGCGAGCGGCTCCCGCGGAGCGGGGGCCGCGAGTCGTGTTTTAAAGCGCCCAGGCAGCAGGATTGGCAGAGGGGAGGAGACACAGGAAGAGGCGGCAGGTGTGCGAGGTGTTGATAACGCACTGCCTGGTGGGCCTCGCAGTCCCGGTCTCGAGCTGGCAAAGAAAGTTCAAAAATGCTGTCAGCAGCTAAAGCAGGTCACCTCCAGGTAGAATGACGGGAAAGCAGGATTCCACAATACCGACTGCGAGCAGCTCCCGCGGAGCGGGGGCCGCGAGTCATGTTTTAAAGCGCCCAGACAGCAGGATCGGCAGAGGGGAGGAGACACGGGAAGAGGCGGCAGGTGTGCGAGGTGTTGATAACGCACTGCCTGGTGGGCCTCGCAGTCCCGGTCTCGAGCTGGCAAAGAAAGTTCCAAAACGCTGTCAGCAGCTAAAGCACGTCACCTCCAGGTAGAATGACGGGAAAGCAGGATTCCACAATATCGACTGCGAGCGTCAGCCACCTTCTTCTCCGTGTTGAAGATAAGAATGAACCAGTCCCTCGTGCACCGACAGGCAATGAGGGACCAGTCTTTGATAAAGATCTTATTATCTAAAAACAACCTTGGTGCGTTGGTGACTATGAGGCTGGTGGGAGCACAATTGCCTCTCAAATATTCAGTCATTATTGACCAGTGTGAGGTGGTTATAACCAATATCAAAATTTGTGGATTTTTTTCTACGTCCATTGATGCAGTCGATGCTAATTATCTTCAGGACACGAAAGACATTCTGAGGGTACTACGAGGTCACGCATTTGACTGCAAAACCGATTATCTAGTGTCCTTTGACGTAGAGTCACTGTGCACGTGTATCTCTCAAGACCAGACTCTGGCCACTATCGAACATCTTTTACATCTCCATCCACCTGACACCATGACACCGACTCCATTCATCATGAGATGTGCCACTATGGCGATGAAGGAGAGCTACTTCTTGTTTGAATCACAACTTTATCTCTAGGTTTCTGGCAAGTCTATGGGGAGTACCTTTGGAACGAGTCTGGCAAATTTGTATATGCACGTGTTTGAGCAAGTAGTCATTTTATCGCCCAACAATCCCTTCCAGACACACATCCATCTCTGGAAGAGATATATAGATGATATTTTGGTGATTTGGAGAGGGGATGAGAGGACCCTCGTTTCCTTCCATCATTGGCTCAACACCTGCAATGAACATCTCAAATTCACTTGTGATTACAGCAAAGACAAACTTAATTTTCTGGATCTTTCCATTTATCGATCAGATGGCGGATTGGAAACGGAACTATACACCAAGGCCATGGCCCGTAATGCTCTGCTTCATTACAATAGCTATCCTCTCAAATCATTGCCTGAAAATCTTCAGTTTGGCCAATTTCTAAGGCTACGGTGTAATTGTTCTGGCACTGACAAATTCAAAGAACATGTCAGGACTCTAAGAAACAATCTCCATGACAGACGTACCCCAAAGCTCTAATTAGGAAATCAGCCAAACATGCATTAAATAATAATAGAGAAGCTCTATTGGACAATGCATCCAAGACACCCACGCAAACAAGAATGGTGTGTGTGAACACCTTTAGTTCTCTCACAAACACAACAAAAGTATCAATATTAAAGAACTGGAATATCCTCAACAAAGGCTAACACCCAATACAAAAAACACTTTTTGCATTCAAACGGAGTACCAATTTGAGAGACACTCTGGTGCACACCAGACAGCCACCAGGAAACACACAGAAACAGAATACCCTTTGGCGCCAACCATCAGTACAGGGGCATTTCCCATGTGGGTCTTGCTCTGTCTGTGTGCAGACTAATGCCATAAAAACCATAGATAGAAGCATGACAAGACCAAGGGAGTTGAAGAACCACAAAAAGTGCAACAGCGAGCTGGTAATTTAACTTTTTATTACCTGTCCCTGCGTGCTCCGGTATGTGGGTATGACCACTCGCAGGATCCGCATCCACATACAGGAACACAAGAGTACTATTAGTTGCTCCAAACAAAACACCCGACTGACCAGACATTTCTTTGAGATGCACCACACAGCTAACTCATTCAAATGGACAGTGCTGGACAAATCAAATTTGAATGCCACAACACCTAATCTGGCTCTCCATTTGTACAGGGCTGATCAGCGTTGGGTTTTCACACTGAACACCTCTGTGATCGGAAACAATGATGATATCTCGTGGCTTGCCCTGACCTAATACACGTCGTTATGCCTGGCTTATCTTCCTTAGCCTGCGACATGCCGCTCCTGGCTGTTTCACCTCTCTCTGTTATTCCTTACAGTGCCTGGCTGATTTTCCAGGCAAGGCTTCTAGCTCATACTTCCCTTTTGAGCTATTTTTAGAGTGAATAGAGTATCAGCTTTGTGTTAGATTTAGACACTGCATACACTATTGCCACTATTTGCTGCTTTCCAACTTTGAGGAATTCGATACATAGCTGTGCCTGCGGCTGAGGCTGGGGGGTGCCCAAAGAGAACAGGTGCTATTTTAGCCTTTAAAAACAATTTAAATCACAGTGTGTACCAACAGCCACGTATGGTGCTGAGGTCTGGGCTATTGCCAAGAGCCACAGTATCCAACAAGAAGAGGATAGATTCTGCAGGGAGCTATTAGGCGTACCAACTTCCACAGCTCCATACATTTGCCACAAGGAACTTAATTTAAATTTCATAGAGGATTTTATCAGGGCTCGCCCTGCCCTTTTTGGACTATCCCTATGGAAAAATCTGGCTGCATCTCTAATGAGAGAGATCATAGGCGACTGCATTTGGTGTGAGAAAGGGAAGGATATCCCATGGCTGTTAGGAGTGTACCAAAGCTTATATAGTGTTAACAAAGGAAGTCTTTTTTTGCATCCTAGTACAGCTGAGACCCTGCATAAATATTTCCTTAGGAACGCACTTTATTCACTTTACAGCAAGGGAAGGATTGAAAGGGAATCTAAGAAATCCTCTGTCCTTAGTTATATGACCATTGAACAGACAGTGCATTCCCTGGCCATCTATCTTACCCTGAATATGAGTCAATGGGAGAGGAGTCTCCTCTTTCGCCATAGGGCAGGTACTGTAAAATTCTCATTGTGCTTATCATGCAAATCTTGACCACTTACCTTGCCCGTGCGATGGCCAGAGTGGACAAACTATTTAAAATTTTTAGTTTTTTGTAAATATTATTTAAAGTATACCAAGTGGCTTTTAATTCGGTTTTGTAAAAAATGTACTCCCATTAGTCTGGAAAACGCTTATTTGACGTTACTTACCCTGGCTGACAGAGAGCTGGTTTTCTGCACAGGCACTTTTTGGAGAAATGCCGTGCGGGTCGCCAGATGATGTCCAATCCCTGAGATCTTTTACTATCTATACATGAGTTTGTGTACAAACCTAACATACTTTTATTATGTGTATTTATGTTTATATGTCTATTATGTTTATGTATATTCTAAAGTAGTGTCCTCTGGGAGTCTATTATATTCACACCTTATTTATAAAATACTTTATTTAAGAAATACCTCAAATCAGACAATCTATTCTCATACGTATGAGAATAGACTGTCTGATTTTAGGTATTTCTTCAATAAGGTGTGAATATAATAGACTCTCAGAGGACACTACATTAGAATTTCTGTCTGAACCCTAGTCCTTTGGGTTTCCAAGGGACCCTCTCTCTTTTTTTAAATAATATTTATGTATATTACCAATGGATTTTATAGTGATTCCCTTTTTGTGTATCTTAAAACTGTTATGCTTATTGTGCTTTTATGGATATGATAGTATACGAATAAAGTGTTTTGAACTTAAACTTGACAAGGATGCAAGGGTTTACCAGTGCTCTAAGGATCACCTTCATTAGGGATTCCTACATCTCTGTGCACCCCCAACCTCTCAATGGCCTTTCACACTACTAACACAAAGCACTGCTATGTAAAGCCACTCTACCCATACACGGGTGTCCCAGAAACCATTCTAAAATGGATACCCGCCTTCTTTTCCCCTTTATCCATCTATCTCTCTTATTCAATGTTTATTTTGTAAAATAACAAGTGTCGGCGCTCTCGTCAGGAGACTACTGTAGCTTGTACCACTCTTTGCCCCTGCCATGCTGCCAATGATAGTATCAAGAGAACTACTAACCATCACACTCATACAAGTGTGACAATTTAAAGTATTCTAGGCCCCTAAAGCTATTTGAATGGCTTAGGTGGCAGGCAATAGTCATTTTTTAATGTATATTAAATTAATAAATAAAAGTTGTTGTGGTCATCTCTAAATTGGCCAGACTGCGTAACCTTGTGGCAGGCTGTCACAAGCCACGGTGTTGACGATTAATCCGTTCGATGCTGATGACGGAACCGCTCCGTCATCAGCTGCGGTTGGGCTGTGCTGATGACGGAGCGGTTCCTATTGAGCGGGCGGGGCAATGACGGAACCGCTCCGTCACAAGCACAGCCCAACCGCGGCTGGTGACGGAGCGGTTCTGTCACCAGCATGCGGCGGCCGCGCGGCCGCCCCGCCCACTTAACGCTGCGGCGGAATAGCCGCCGCAGCGATGTGGTTAAGTGCTGATGCTGAGCACTGGAAACCACTGACTCAAATTAGGTACATAGTGGCATTCCATGTTGCTCAATTTTTACAGGGAATCTCTGGAAGCATCTGTTTGCAGACAGGACCCTGCATGACACCAACAGGCTAAAAACACGCAATTGTACCTCCAAGCTCTTTCAGAAACTGACAACCATAAGTTTATATTATGCCTAGACACCAAGTAAACATGAATTCCTACTGTTCCCTCAAACACAGCCCAACAAAGACATCAAGAGCAGCACAATCTAAACTCAGGTACAGACATCTCTCTCAACATCATGAACCTTAAACCAGGAAACCTTCTATCCGTCCTAAATCCCCTAGCATTTACATTGATGCCATCATATCGTTTAAGGACCATGTGAAGAAAAAAGTCCAAACATTGTGGTTTCATCTCAGCTTAGCTGGCAAAAACAAGCCTTTCTCCCATCAAAAAACCTCTGCTCTACTGTTTAGGCACAAGTTCTTTCACAGATCAACAAGGGCAATGCCCGAAAATCTGCCTCCCAGACACCACATTGTGACATCAAAAACTGCTTTGAAAGCAGTGGCCCAGCAAGGAAAATCGAAACATGTCACCCCATCTCTGAAGCTATAGTGCTAGCTTCCTTTCCAGCAATCATCTATTTCAAAGTTTGTGGTGTTTAGTTCAATGCCATCCACATGAATATACCATAATCCATAGAAAGGAAGAGCACAATCTCATTTGGCATCAGGTGGAATCTCCACATCCACAGACCCTTCCTTGTCAAACTGAAAATCCAGAAAGCCTTAAAACACACACACAGGAGATTTCTATGCTGGTTTCCTGACTTTGGAATGCCTGCTAACCTCCGCAAAGAGAAGACCCCATTCGACAGCACTGCAGGAAAGATCTCAGGACTCAACTCTTGATCATCTTCCTACTGATCGAGTACTAGTTGCACTCTCTTTCGATCCATTTTATCTTCCTCTGCCATATACACTAATACTACCCACTCTTTCCATGATATGCAGACATCCCTCATCCATGTTATACCCATACATTCGGGACATGCATCCGTGTTGCTATTCACGGGGTTCTACTGTCCCCAATAGGCCAGGTTGATGCTTCACAAAGACTCAATTAAATAATTAAAATTAAATTTTTTAGTTAGTTGGAAGGAGCGGACGCCTGTTCCACCCTTTGGACACTAGACCGACCAGTTCCATATTCTCCTGTTTTCACTCTCTTAAAAGGAACTACATACCTGATTGATATTAATTGATATTTATTAGAGGCGCGTATTCTGGACCTATACGTGCCCCCAGTTCCCCCCTCTTTGATGATATGTGTTGGAAAGCATTTACAGAGCGGTGGAAATGGATTTAGATTTAAAGGGAATAGATGCTAGATGTTAATAAACATGTACAAATGATGTCAGGTTCGTGCACTCAGGCATTCAACACAAAAGGACTGTTAGTTCCGAGGACCTAAAGGGCCTTTGGGGTCGAATAAGGCACAATAAGGCCCTAAACGATGGACTATTATGGTTGATGAAAAATGTTTATGAAAAGTGGTGAGAGACCAAAGGAAGGACGGAGGGTCTGTCAGGATCAGAAAATCGTGACGCTCTTAGAGTGCGAATAGGAATATCTGTAGCCAAGCAAAGTGGCCAAGCAGCTGCAAAAGGGAGGGCTGCTAGACGAATATAGCATGTTACTAAGCATGCTTTCACATCGCGTTCCTTAACAAAGCGGTCGTTACAATGATCGCGTTGTTAGAACGCGATACCTTTACAATGCAAGTCATTAGATTGACTTGCTATTGGAGGCACGCTGAACTTAGTAATAGTATAATTTACTATTCCAACTCCAGCCTGCGCAACAGTAGGGAAGGCGTTGGAATAGTAAATGATACTATTCCTTATGTTAGAGCGCTCCCTACAGAAAGTCGATTTAATGACTTGCGTTGTAAAGGCATTGCGTTCTAACAACGCGGTCGCTGTAACGACCGTGTTGTAAAGGAAATGCGATGTAATGACTGCGTTGTAAACGCTGTCTACCCTGCTAGACTGAAGAGATGGAGGGTGTCATTTTAGTATGGATGAGCTTTTCCTAGGAATAGGAAAAAGTGTAGGTCAATCAATTGTTTTAGTGAGCCACATCGTAATAGTAAGTGATCAAAGTGATGATTCGAGGGTGGATCATGATTCCAAATTCAAGCCTGCATACAGTGCTCGATCTTTGTAGAGCTTTCAATTCTGAAGAAAAAGCAATCTATGTTTTCATATCAAAAAAGAACAATTGATGGACAGAATGCAAAACAATGTCATACATTCACCCCAGTACAGAGATCTGGGCGTAACTCCATCGTTTTTTTGCTCACCATGCCATTCCCGTTTGGACCCAGCCATATGCAAATCAGTCTTGACCCTGCACCCATTTCATTTCATAAGGCTTTATTCGGGAACATAAAAACAATGTCCATAAAAGCACATGTAATTTCATAACAGTTTTACAGTAACCAATAAAAATCATGGTAGAAATTACAAGAGCAGAATAAATAATTAAAGAATCATACTTTTCCTTGCATTGATTGCTTTGAGAAGGAAAGTGGCAGTAAAAAAGCAAACATCGGGATGATGCATGTTAAAAAGCAACTTCATAGATTCATGTACAGTCCCAACACCAAACTTGACAAATATAGGCTTTAAAAAGGCTATGCGGAAATTTCCATAAAGTTTACATAGTAGTAAAAAGTGCAGAGGGCTTTGTGCTGAAATGTTGTTGCAAGGACACGGACCAGCTAGGTGCTTATTGTGGGAAGGGAAGGCCACCAAATTGTGCACGATCCCAAACCTCAATCTCGTTAAAACAAACTGGTGAGAGGCTCTGGTCACTTGGCTCAGGTATGATTGAAAACCCACACTCTCGCAAAATCTGCTATGGAACACACAAGTGGATAAATTGCCACTATTGCTAATCCGCCTCTCTGACTTGTAATTCATGAAGACATACTTCATTTCAATTTTAGATAGACCTGAGGCAGCATATCTGTCCACTTTTATGTTAAAGCCATAGATCTCTTGGTAGCTATTAATTATAACTTTTATCCATGGAATCTTTAGATTTGGGCAGGCACAAGAGACTCTTTAAAAAGAGATTTTCCTCCACTTGTAGGATCCCAGCCGAGACAAATCCCCAGGTCCCGGCACCATAGGAGAGACATCTCGATTGATAGATCTTTAACATGTCTCTGATCCGTTTGTCCCCTAATTTGGTGGCAAATTTAAACACCCCGTGGGCACTTTTCGCCATCTTGGCCCGCACGTTATCAAGCTCACTGGCCCAGCTACAGTTCTTTGAAAAGGTGATGCCAAGATAGCAAAAATTATCCACTTGTTGGACCTTATGCCCATCGATAAAGTATGTATGGGGTTTCCCACGCCCTGGCCCACATTCCATGATATAGGTTTTGGACTTATAAATCAGTAGTTTTCTGTCCCTGATGAAGAGCGAAAACCTATCCATAAAACGTTGAAGGCCTATGGGGGTCCTGGACAATAGCACGGCCTCATCTGCGTAAAGTAATACCAGGACGTCGAGGTCATTAACTTTTAGGGCATCTGCCACTATCGTTTTTAAAACAGTATCAACTTCATTAATAAAAAAGTGTAAAAAGCAAGGGGGCGAGGACACACCCTTGCCTTATACCTCGCCCAATCTTGAACTTAGTGGTACACTCCCCGCAAGAACCATATCGTACACTGGTACGCAAATTGACAGGGTCAGGCCAGGAAAAAGACGATACCCTCGGGTGCCCCCATCTCTATCAGTTTGGCCCAGAGAATGGCATGGTCCACCATATCGAAGGCACTACTCAAATCTGCAAAGCAGAGATAAAGAGAGCCCGTCTTGGCGTGAGTATACTTTCCTATCAGGAGTTCAAGATTTAGACATTGTTCTATAGTCCCTCGCCCCTTTCTAAAGCCATACTGGCTGTTGGCCAGGATGCCTTTAGATTCAGCCCTTTCATCCAGCCTAACTAATAGCACCCTACTCATTATTTTCACAGAGGAATCTAACAAGGAAATGGGGTGGTAATTCTTCACATCGCCCTATCTCCTTTCTTGTAAATTGGTATTATGATAAATTCCTCCCACGTTGAAGGTACACCGTTACATACAGCAGCGTTAAAAACGTTGGCTAGTATTGGGCTCCATAGCTCAGGGACTAATTTATAAACGTCCATGGGCAGCCCATCGGGGCCCTGGGTCTTCCCCCCATTACTGGAACTAATACTTTCTAGAACCTCGGTGATGGTGATGTCCAGCGGGACAATGGGCCAACAACCATAATAATCACCCGAAGGTTTGTCTGAGTCAAAAATAGTAGAAAAATGAGTAACCCAAGTTTCCATATTAACGTTAAATGTTAATTCTCGTATACCCTGCACCCAATGGGAACAGTCCAGCTCTAACTGCCAGGCCAGGCCGGGTCCTCCCTGGACTGGAAACAAGCATCCTAGGATCGGTTTCGGGCTTTCAGCCCTCATCAGCCAGGATAGCTTGACTCCAGTGGCATGGAGAGCATAGGGCCCACGTCTGGGCATACCCGTCCCACTTGGGGTGACAAATGCAAAAAAGAACAATTGATGGACAGAATGCAGACCAATGTCATACATTCACCCCAGTACAGAGATCTGGGCCTAAATCCATCTTTTTTTGCTCACCATGCTATTCCAGTTTGGATTCTGCCATATGCAAATCAAACTTGACCCTGCACCCAATGGGAACAGTCCAGCCTGAACTGCCAGGCCAGGTCCTCCCTGGACTGGAAACAAGCATCCTAGGACCAGTTTTGGGCTTTCTGCCCTCATCAGCCAGGATAGCATGACTCCAGTGGCATGGAGAGAACGGGACCCACGTCTGGGCATACCCGTTCCACTCGGGGTGACAAATGCAAAAAGAACAATTGATGGACAGAATGCAGAACAATGTCATACATTCACCCCAGTACAGAGATCTGGGCCTACATTCATCGTTTTTTTCTCACCATGCCATTCCAGTTTGGACCCAGCCATATACAAATCAAACTTCACCCAGCACCCAATGGGAACAGTCCAGCCCATACTGGGGGTGAATGTTTTGATTTGTTCTGCATTCCGTCCATCAATTGTGTCTTTTGCTTCCTAGCCCTAAGTGCACCGGGTATGCCCAGACGTGGGTCCCGGGCTCACTGTGCCACTGGAATCAAGCTTTCCTGGCCAATGAGGGGTGAAACCCCGAACCAGTCCTAGGATATTTGTTTCAGGTCCAGAGAGGACCTGGCTTGGCAATTTGGGCTGGACTGTTTCCATGAGGTACAGGGTCAAGACTGATTTGCATATGGCTAGGTCTAAACTGTGGTGGCATGGTGAGCAAAAGAATAAAGGATTTAACCCATATCTCTTGACTGGGGGTGAATGTTTTGATCTGTTCTGTATTCCGGCCATCAATTATGTGTCTTTTGCTTCCTCACCCTAAGTGCGCAGGGGTATGCCCAGACGTGGGTCCCGGGCTCACTGTGCCACTGGAATCAAGCTATC
This sequence comes from Lissotriton vulgaris, assembly GCF_964263255.1. Classification (NCBI taxonomy): domain Eukaryota; kingdom Metazoa; phylum Chordata; class Amphibia; order Caudata; family Salamandridae; genus Lissotriton; species Lissotriton vulgaris. The sequence goes on along the minus strand of NC_141691.1, from coordinate 1,213,143,570 downwards.
CTGGCTGATGAGGAATGAAACCCCGAAACCGGTCCTAGGATTCTTGTTTCCGGTCCAAGGTGGACCTTGCTTGGCAGTTCGAGCTGGACCGTTTCCATGAGGCACAGGTTCAAGACTGATTTGCATATGGCCAGGTCTAAACTGGGGTGGCAGGGTGAGCAACAAAATGATGTATTTAACCCAGATCTCTTGACGGGGATGAATGTTTTGATTTGTTATGCATTCCATTCATCAATTGTGTGTCTTTTGCTTCCTCGCCCTAAGTGCACGGGTATACCCAGACGTGGGTCCCGAGCTCACTGTGCCACTGGAATAAAGCTATCCTGGCTGATGAGGGGTGAAACCCTGAAACCGGCCCTAGGATGCTTATTTCCGGTCCAGGGAGGACCTGGCTTGGCAGTTCGGGCTGGACTGAGAGGGCTTGCTGACGATTAGTCCATTCTGTGACTTCACGAGTTCCAGTCCTGGTTTTCCGCTGACTCGCCGTCACACCATACGCACAAATCTTGTGGGGAGAGAGGCCAGTAATCCGCGCTTGCGACCCTGAGGATCAGCAACTAGCAACCGGCGCATAGGGCCGGCACGGACAGCCACCATTATAGCCGGCACCCGCCTCCCGCCGCTCCACTACACCTCCTGCTCCAGTCACTGTGCACTGAGCACTGAGCAGCTGTTATGAAAATCGAACCGCCAGACTGCGAGGAGCCGCTGCTGAGACACCACTGCTGCTGGGGGCCGCTGAAAAGCAGAAAGTTGGAGGCCTGAGAGCCGCAGGCTGCGAGCAGGTCGCCCACTCAACCCCCCGGCATTCCCCCTCTTGAACCGGGACCTGGGCCGGAGGCGGTCCACTGCGTTACCTGCTGTGCTGGCTGTTGGTTGTTGGCAGGAGCTCGGGGGGCTTGTGAAGTGCGGCGGAGCTGCGGATCACTTTGCTGCCAGTCGTGCTGCCCCTTGGCCCGGTGGGAGCAGCAGGTCCTGGGGGGTGCCGCGGATCACTTTGCTGCCTGCTGTGCTGCTTGTTTGTCCGGCGGGAGGAAGAGGAGCAGCCACACGCTGCCACTGTCGCTTGCTGCCTGCCGCTGTTGTTCGCTGCCTGCCCCGCCCACTGCCTGCCGCCTGCAGCCTGCAGCCTGGTGCTTCTTCTCTTGGAGCGGACTTCTAGAGCAGAGGTGAGAGCCATGGGGCTGCGGGGCCACCGGGGGACATGGGGCTGCTGTCAACTACAGTGAACTGCGTGGCAGCTGTGTATCTGGTAGATCATCACTGCGGCGATTGCGACGTTCTTCTGTGCAGTCCACATTTTTGAAGAGGTTCCCTCTTAGGACGCCAAGCAGGATCTGCTCTTTCACCCCTGTAACCCTTGCAGGTGCTGTGCATAAAACACCACACTGACCACAAACATGTTAGATTCTGTAATTCCTACCTCTGTAACATTGCAGATTGAGCCTAGAAAGCCAGAAATTACCCTGCGTCTGGCTGCCTGCAACCCCCAGCTCCCAGGCATCTCGTCGGCGGTGGTCCTGGTAGGCGCAGCAATAGTGGGGGAATTGGCGTAGCAGCAGTCGCTGCTAGTCGCTGAGGCTCTCTATGATCGTGCGACTCAACGCCGAAGGAAGAGAAGTGCCTCGCCAGTGCCCCGTGTGCAGCAGAGAATCGGGGAGGCTGCAGGATGGTACGCCCGAGGCATGGAGGGGTGACTTCCTTTTACCCCCCTGGTGTGAGGTGACTTGCTGATTTGCTCAAGTCTATCTTTCCGGTGATCAGCTACCCCCAGAGTAGCGTATAGATTACAGGGGTAAAACACAGTAATTGGCAGCCTGGACTCAGCCACAGGATGCCCAAAAAAACCCGCTTCCCAACGCCAAGGAAGCGTCCCTGTAAAATCAAACCCCTTGACTCACCCAGAAACTTAAGGAGCTCAAGGAATACAGTCCCTGACCCGAAGTCATTTCTAAAGTCACCAAAAGCAGGTCTTATCACTCAATTTTATTCACAAATGTAATTTCAGTGATAGGAATCCAGCCTTCCTGATCGACTTACCAGTAAGGACTAAATCCAGCAATGTCACGAACTCCCTCCTGGAGAGATCTCCTAACATTCAACTCTCTGCAATATCAGTCCAGAGCACTCAAACTGGGAGATGCCGGAGTCAATCCTGTACTTGGCCGGGAAATTAATACAATCAAGCAATTGACCTATCCTATTTACCTGGGACCACCTCTGCTCCAATCCTTGGAAAACATGAGCAGGTTGTCCCAGTTCAAATACACTGTCACCAGCAAGCAACTTTGCAGTCCCCCATTTTGATGTCCTCCTTAGAGCTATCAGGATTTGGCCCAACTAAGAATGAAACACCAGCACAACAAGGAAACTGCGGGTTCCTAGCACCAATATTTCTACAGAATTTGGAAACAAAGATACAAAGAACCTTGGAGCTTACCCCAAAACTCCTTGGAATGGCCAGTGATATTCGGCTCTCTTCTGCACCAACCCACAGCCTTTAAAGCCAAAGTTTACATAGTACAAGCTTTTTAAATGACCCTGTTCCAACCTTAACTGGCGAAATGAATCAATCAACGGCAAGGGCACTACTTTGGCAGTCCAATAAAATGGAGCTGCAAATTGATTTGCTATCTACAATTGCACAACGCTTGGTGGAGCTAAACAATAAGGTGGAAAACAAGCTTAGTGACACGCAGGACAATCGACACTGTACTCACATGTGCGCTGAACTCACCGATAAATGGGCAACACTCCCTAAAATCCTAACAGCTTTGGTAGCCACATAGAAGGAACGAACAGAAGGAACTACTTGCAAATTAAATAACAGTGGCACGGCATCCACAACAAACAGTGAAGAGCATCAAGTCAATTTGGCTACAATTTCCCTAAGTAATCCTATAATAAAGCCCGACAACCAAGTTTTACCCACATCCACCAAAGTTAACATCAGCTCACTAGGTCTCAACTCCAGCCCTGGATCTATACACCTAGCCAAAGGGCTTGAAAGCAACTATTCCATTCAAGGAAGAACGGGCGTTCCTCTCTCAAGGAGGGCCAAAAAAAGGTAAGGAAATTCGAGAAAAAAACAAAGGCTATTAAAAAAATTGCCTGCTCCGTGTCAACCTGCAATCAAATATCACAAGCTGACAATGGCAAAATCCGAAAATTTCCAATTTTTACTATAAAACATGCTTTGAGTGATGAAAAATCGACAGTATCAATTCAGAAGTAAAACAAGCGACTGAAAGATAATTACAGTCAATTCCCCAAACGAGGGATTCGCACAGTTTACTGGGTCCGGCAATAAATACTCAACCTGTTCCCCCACCAAACATCAACATCAAGAAGTCGGAGCACAAAGATCAACTAAGTCCGCCCAAGGGCCCTCTCCCATCGGCTCCTTTGAGGACCAGTACGTCAACACAAAATCCTAGGACCAGCCTAGAGACTACTCAGAGTGATATAGGCCGAAGCACCAACCAAAATACCTTATACACTGGTTTAAACATCAATCACAAAGGAGAAAAAATCAGCAATCTAAGAAAAGTTTGTAAAAAAAAAAAATGAGGTAATCCTCTAGATAATTCATCGAAGGCCAACATGACATCTTGGATAGGGGCAATATATTTTGTCTATTTAAACACATTCCAACGCTGTCAGGAACACACTTGGATGAATATGTCAGGGTTAAGTTCCTTCACCTTACCAGTGACACCCATGGAGAATAAACACTGATAGGGCTAAGTCATCACACCAGCGTGGGGTTAACTCCAGAAGAAATATCGCAAATGGCAGACTGGGGCATTGATATTGCTTATCCTGTCCCAGAGAAATACCCGCATGTGTTAGCGGCACCATCACCTACTAAGGAAGTCTACTCAGTCCTAGAGGGGACAGAGTGCAACCCACAAGCGAGAAAATTAACCACAGAGCCGCGTCTTTACCATACATTCAGGATTACAAGTACCTCTGAACATAGGACAGTGCACGCAAGTAGGCCAAGCCATTCCCCTGGGATGGGCATTAGCTCTTGTCCAGCAGAGCAGCAACTACGACTGCACCTCTAACATCAAAAACCCTGCACACCATCTGTTCAGCACCAGAATCCGGAAAATAACATTCAGCTGTCCATGATCTCCTGGAATGTAGCTGGCTTAAAAAGACTTCTTGGGTACAGTTTAGCGAGCAACTACTTCTGTGGAAATGACATTGTGTGCCTGCAAGAGACCTGGGCTACCGAACCATTAATTCTTCACGGCTTCTATGAATTACACACCACAGCTATAAAACGCAACATCTTTGGAAGAGCTTCTGGTGGGCTGTCAATTTACATAAACCAAGCAAGCAGACTAGAGACTACTCTTATTGCAACCAACATCTCAGACATGCAAGCGGTCCTAGTTAGCGGACTGGAAATTAACAATAACCCAATACGTCTCTTGGTAATCAACTGCTATGTAAACCCTGCCTCTCAGCAAAAAAATCATGTTCTTAAAACACTGATAACAAAAATGGACAAGCTCATAAATAAATATGTTTCACACCTCCCAGTTATCGCTGGTGATTTGAACACTCGGAAGTTAGGGAAGTCGAAAGTGCATATTCTACCGCACATCGATGGTGCCTCACTGCAGCAGCTTTTTCTAAATCAAAGTCTGGATCCTTTCTGGCTACCACTCCCCACTTTCAGGGATAAGTCTACAATAGTCTACATTTTCATTTCGGGCCATCTAGTACCATACTTTAACAACTTTGAAGTGGACAACAGGGATTAGAGCGATCACAGGCCATTGAGGATAACCCTGCAATGAAATAGGGAATCTCCAATACAGCTGGAAACACTGGGGGTTTCAACCAGCGAAGAACGCTACGAAGTCCTGAGGAGAATAAAATGGACTATTAATCGGTGGCAACCCGCCAGACATCCTCACCCGCCCGACACCCATTTCCCTATTACTATGGCGGGGGGGACCGTCCGCCGCTTTTCCGCCCGGTCGCCTTGCGACTGGGGCGGAAAAGGTTTAACATGCTGGCGGTGTCTATCAGACACCGCCAGCCATATTTGCATGGGCCAAAACAGATGCCTTTCCGTGGAGGCAATGCCACCACGAAAAGGCAGGCAGTCTTCACTTTGGGGGCCCCCTGCGGGCCCCCATGGTGAAGGCGAGGTGGGGTGTGCACATGGGGGGTACCTGTGGTACCCCCCTGCATTTGCATACGCAATGCGGCAGGCACCGTGCGTTGCCCGCCGCTTTGTGTATGCAAATGCATACATGCATTTTTAGTATTGAGGCGGGCGGTGCTGAGAGCACCGCCCGCCACAATACTAAAAATGCAGGATACGCCCACCACTGTGGCGGGCACATCCTAATACCCCCCACTGGACCCCTGCCCTTACGGCAGGCGGTCCCATTATCCGATGGGATGGCGGGCGGACTAAGTCCGCCCGTCATCCTAAAGACCCCCAAAGTCATTAAAACTTCTAACATCACAGTGGCCGTGGTAACTACCCTGATCAAAAATATGAGGTCAGATGGCGCTCCAGGACCCTACTGAGTTCCCGCATCTGTGTTCAAAGCTTCGCAGGGATTCTGGGCAGAACAGTTAACAAAACTTTTTAAGCATACCTTCGTGGAAAGGCTCAATACTTTCCCCAATTTACAAAAAAGGGGACAGCACAAAACCCCAAAATTACCGGCTTATTGCTTTATTAGATGATGAAGTTAAAGCATATGCCAAAATACTTTTGAAAGAACTGGAATCCTAGGCAACAGACAATAACATTCTTCCCCTCTTTTAAACAGGATTTTGGGCCCAAAGCTCTACCACAGATAACATCTTAGTACTGGGCCACCTGTCTAACCGCGCTACCCAGACATCTCAGTTACCACTTTTACGCTGCTTTGTGGACTATAGTGCAGTTTTTGGTAGGGTCGATCGTGGGACGCTGTGGGAAAAACTGCATTCTTGGGGAATTCCCCAACAGCTGCTAACAACCATAATTTCTCGATAGCAGGGGACCTGGGCCCGTATCAAAATCAGTCAAACATTGGTTACCAACCAATAACGGTCTAAAAGAAGGGTGAGCACCAGCCCGATACTTTTTAATTTGTACACAGCTGACCTGGGGAAAGCACTGGAGGGGGCAAGTCTACTGCCCCCAAGACTGGGGAATACGCGCCTTCAAATACTCCAGTATGCGGACGACATCGTAATAATGGACCACACAAGAACTGGCTTACAGAAGGCCCTAAAAGCTTTGCACGGATATAATCAACAGAAAAACTCCTGGTGAATCAGGAGAAGACTAGGATACTTATATTTGGGAAGTACCCTCGTAAGAAGACTATACATTGGCGACTTGGGGCTCTGCCAATTAAAACAAGTATGAGCTACAACTATTTGAGTTTCTGGCTATCGGAGAAGGCAAAACCCACAGCGCACATGAAACATCTGAGAAGCAAAGGGGCTTGCATAATTGTCTCTTTAAAAAGCCTTAACCAGCGACTTCACAGTCCAACTGCTGAACCCATTCTGAAAGTTCTTAAGGCAAAACTAGTGCCCTCTCTTAATTATGATTCAGAAAAGGGGGTGGTGATGAACAGAGTGTCTGAATTGAGCAGACCACTCTTACCCAGTCCAAAGATCAGGGCTTGATCCATCACCGTTATTTATCTCACTGCCCCATCCCAGCTCAGAACCTGGCTATATGCAAATCAGTCTGTCCCTGGCCCAGTGCATCATGGGAACAGGGCAGACTAAACTACCAAGCCAATTCTTCACCAGAAAGGAGACAAGCTACCGGGGACCGGTTTCTGGCATTTCAGCCGTCTTCGGCCCGGCTTGCTTGAATCCTGATGGAGCAGTGAGAAAGGGACTCATGTCTGAGTATACCCTGCCACACCTATAGTGGCCAAAAACGATTCAGAAAAGGGGGTGGTGATGAACAGAGTGTCTGAATTGAGCAGACCACTCTTACCCAGTCCAAAGATCAGGGCTTGATCCATCACCGTTATTTATCTCACTGCCCCATCCCAGCTCAGAACCTGGCTATATGCAAATCAGTCTGTCCCTGGCCCAGTGCATCATGGGAACAGGGCAGACTAAACTACCAAGCCAAGCCTTTTCTGAATTGTTTTGTCCACCATAAGCGTGGAAGGGTATACTCTGATGTGAGTCCCTTGCTCATTGCACCATCAGGATTCAAGCAAGCCGGGCCGAAGACGGCTGTAATGCCAGAAACCGGTCCCCGGGAGCTTGTTTCCTTCCCAGTAAAAGAATTGGCTTGGTAGTTTGGTCTGCCCTGTTCCCATGATGCACTGGGCCAGGGACAGACTAATTTGCATGTAGCCAGGTTCTGAGCTGGGATGGTGCAGTGAGCTAAAAAACGGTGATGGATCAAGCCCTGATCTATTGACTGGGTATGAGTGTTCTGTTTAATTCAGATACTCTGTCCATCACCACCCCCTTTTCTGAATTGTTTTGTCCACCATAAGCGTGGAAGGGTATACTCTGATGTGAGTCCCTTGCTCATTGCACCATCAGGATTCAAGCAAGCCGGGCCGAAGACGGCTGTAATGCCAGAAACTGGTCCCCGGGAGCTTGTTTCCTTCCCAGTAAAAGAATTGGCTTGGTAGTTTGGTCTGCCCTGTTCCCATGATGCACTGGGCCAGGGACAGACTAATTTGCATGTAGCCAGGTTCTGAGCTGGGATGGTGCAGTGAGCTAAAAAACGGTGATGGATCAAGCCCTGATCTATTGACTGGGTATGAGTGTTCTGTTTAATTCAGATACTCTGTCCATCACCACCCCCTTTTCTGAATTGTTTTGTCCACCATAAGCGTGGAAGGGTATACTCTGATGTGAGTCCCTTGCTCATTGCACCATCAGGATTCAAGCAAGCCGGGCCGAAGACGGCTGTAATGCCAGAAACTGGTCCCCGGTAGCTTGTTTCCTTCCCAGTAAAAGAATTGGCTTGGTAGTTTGGTCTGCCCTGTTCCCATGATGCACTGGGCCAGGGACAGACTAATTTGCATGTAGCCAGGTTCTGAGCTGGGATGGTGCAGTGAGCTAAAAAACGGTGATGGATCAAGCCCTGATCTATTGACTGGGTATGAGTGTTCTGTTTAATTCAGATACTCTGTCCATCACCACCCCCTTTTCTGAATTGTTTTGTCCACCATAAGCGTGGAAGGGTATACTCTGATGTGAGTCCCTTGCTCATTGCACCATCAGGATTCAAGCAAGCCGGGCCGAAGACGGCTGTAATGCCAGAAACCGGTCCCCGGGAGCTTGTTTCCTTCCCAGTAAAAGAATTGGCTTGGTAGTTTGGTCTGCCCTGTTCCCATGATGCACTGGGCCAGGGACAGACTAATTTGCATGTAGCCAGGTTCTGAGCTGGGATGGTGCAGTGAGCTAAAAAACGGTGATGGATCAAGCCCTGATCTATTGACTGGGTATGAGTGTTCTGTTTAATTCAGATACTCTGTCCATCACCACCCCCTTTTCTGAACTCTCTTAATTATGGCCATTTATTTTTCCCAGGTGCCTTCAATAAGTTCCTCGCGAATCATCAAATTTTGGCTTACATAAAGGTCCTAGCTCTCCCAAGGCAGGCCAGGAGAGCAAGAGTAAGGCTGGAGCTGGGTCTCACCAGTCCGGACATTACTTGCTCAGGTGATTTAATAAAATACTATATCAGGACTACGCGAGCACCAGAATTGTCATTAAAAGACAGATTAAAACGCTCTTCGAAGAGGAGGGTTCCCCTTGGCAGGTGCACTTGGCAGCAGGCACTAGATTATTGGACATTAACGTCCAAAATCTGCACATTCCTGACATCCTACTAACAGCCTGGAGAAAAACTGTGAATACTCAGGCTAAGAGAATATCTTTTGAAAGGGACCTGGAAAGCCTGCATCACCAATTCAATCTTTCCTCGCTGGACTCCTCATATACTATGGGGAGCCCTCAGCCCTTCCTGTAGCAAGCTCTGACAGTCCTGGCTTGGGGATGAATCACTTACATGAGACTTCTCACTCTGCCCATCACGGTTTTTAACCCAACTTGGGCCCGGCAGGACAGTTCAGTGGCTTGCCGAATCTGCAACAACCTCCGTGAATCCTGGCTCCATCTGTTGTGCTGTTGCCCAAAGTTAGTCAGTGAGCGGCAGCTTTTGGTTCTCCTCATCTGTAGGTTGCTTGGCCTACAAAGTTGCAGGGAAGTTTCCGACCTGTGCTTCTCTGCTAAAACACCTCAAATTGCGGCCCAACTAGGGAAATTAACAGATGCAATCCTCGCCACACTGAAACTGAAAACTGAGTCATGACAGCATTCAGTCGGCCATCAAGCAAGAGAGACTATGATAAAACTTTTCCTTCAGTCCAATGTACAACACCTTACTGCTAGATCGGACAATATTTCTAGTAACAGTCCTTTTCATTATTTTAAATCTTTTTAAATGTCTTTTCATTCTTAACTAACTGTGTGGGATTTTAAATAAGTTTTTGTTTCTTTGATAGAATATTGTAACAATTTTAATTAATTGAACAATAAAGATTCATTAATTCCCTGAAACTAGTCCTAGGATGCTTGTTTCCAGTCCAGGGAGGACCTGGCTTGGCAGTTCGAGCTGGACTGTTCCCATGAGGCACAGGGTCAAGACGGATTTGCATAGGGCCAGGTCTAAACTGGGGTGGCATGGTGAGCAAAAGAATGATGGATTTAACCCAGATCGCTTGACTGGGGATGAATGTTTTGATTTGTTCTGCATTCCGTCCATCAATTGTGTGTCTTTTGCTTCCTCGCCCAAATGCACCGGGTATGCCCAACCGTGGGTCCCGGTTTATTTTTGTCCACCCTAAGCGTGGAAGGGTATTCTCAGATGTGAGACCCTTGCTCATTGCACCATCAGGATTCAAGCAAACCGGGCTGAAGACGGCTGTAATGCCAGAAACCGGTCCCCGGGAGCTTGTTTCCTTCCCAGTGTAAGAATTGGCTTTTGTAGTTTGGTTTGCCCTGTTCCCATCATGCACTGGGACAGGAACAGACTAATTTGCATACAGCCAGGTTCTGAAACTGGGATGGTGCAGTGAGCTAAAAAACGGTGTTGGATCTAGCCCTGATCTCTTGACTGGGTGAGAGCTTTCTGCTTAATTCAGAGACTCTGTCCCTCACCACCCCTTGTTGTAAATATTTTTGTCCACCCTAAGCGTGGAAGGGTATTCTCAGATGTGAGACCCTTGCTCATTGCACCATCAGGATTCAAGCAAACCGGGCCGAAGACGGCTGTAATGCCAGAAACCGGTCCCCGGGAGCTTGTTTCCTTCCCAGTGTAAGAATTGGCTTTTGTAGTTTGGTTTGCCCTGTTCCCATCATGCACTGGGACAGGAACAGACTAATTTGCATACAGCCAGGTTCTGAAACTGGGATGGTGCAGTGAGCTAAAAAACGGTGTTGGATCTAGCCCTGATCTCTTGACTGGGTGAGAGCTTTCTGCCTAATTCAGAGACTCTGTCCCTCACCACCCCTTGTTGTAAATATTTTTGTCCACCCTAAGCGTGGAAGGGTATTCTCAGGTGTGAGACCCTTGCTCATTGCACCATCAGGATTCAAGCAAACCGGGCTGAAGACGGCTGTAATGCCAGAAACCGGTCCCCGGGAGCTTGTTTCCTTCCCAGTGTAAGAATTGGCTTTTGTAGTTTGGTTTGCCCTGTTCCCATTGTGGTAAATTTAATTACCTGGTACTGAATTTCTATGCGGTAAAGTCAATAAGAATAACTCATAATAAATAAGAGGCAAAATCCGTGATATTTGAGGTTTCTCAAAATGGGTTTTATTCCTTAAAAAGGAATTGGGTAATTAGCATATTTGCTCGAGCCAAGGTGGCATTCCGTTCCGTCACCACGCAGGTTCGGGAAGGGACAGATTGACAGAGTCAATGGTAGGCAAGTATGCGACAAGTATGCGACAATACATTATTGACAGGCACTCATATATATAGTCAATGCATTACAGTAAAGGCATATGCAGGAGGCGTAACAGCTGAGAAGAGAGATAAGAATGCATGTACGTAATATAAAAAGGCGTTACAATAGGCGTGCATGAAGGCGTGAACAAGAACGTCATTTATCATGATGTCACAAGTAGGCGGATCCATGAGTGAATCCGGCAGTGTCAGCAGAAATACATGGCAGAGATGCGCACGCAGCAGTATGACGTGTAATGTACGTGTAACTTGAGGGGTGAAGGGGGACTTGACATTTAGTCCTACATGAGGAGACAGAAGTCTGGAGTGTCAGATCAACCTAATCCCAAATCGTATCTAATATCTCATGTTTAAGGAACAGTATTATCTGGAAGGAAAAGGTCTCTCGGACAAGAGGCTATTCTATACTGACTGTGAGTGCGTGTATGAGCGTCTACGCGTCTGCATGAGATGCGAGGGGTGCGAGGGAGGGCATGGGCCTACCATGGAAACAGAGCCATGAATTACTTGTACAGAGACAGTGAGGCCGAGCCTTTTGCTCTGCAGCTGGAGGGATGTTGACATGAAACTACTAGACAGGAATGTATTTTCGAGGAGTGAAGCAGATAATTCGAAGGTTGAATACAGTCTTGGCAGGCAACAGGCTGAGCCAAGCACCGTTAGCCCCGCAGGGAGTAAGGCAGAGGTCACGGGTACAGATGCAGGCCCAGGTTTGAGATTCAGAGTCAGAAGGCAGGAAAAGGCTCGATGGCAGAATTCAGGGCCTACCTCGCCAGAGCTGAAAAACGTGTAAAGTACACCACAAACAGACGTTGGCATGGCATACTTAGGAACGGACTATTCGACCCATTCAGGGTGGATCTGAAAGAGGACATGTTAACGTTGGACGCAAATGTATTTGCGTCTTCATAGCTTGAAGTGGAGGGAACATACATGTACTTGTAGCGTGTACACGGAGTCGTTGGGGTCTAAGATAGGGGACACAATCGATCACAAAATGTATATTACCTCATTCCCTCCTTGTCCCCTACGGACCCTTCATGATATATCGATCTGCATGAATCGATCAATCTGTTCATGTAACATCATTTGCTCTTCTTTCTTCTTTTGGCGGTTTGAATTTGAAGGCGGAAAACATGATGTGGCACACAGGCCGCAAATCGCTGGTCCACATTGTAAACACAGGCAACAACTAAATACTATGAGAAGGCCAATGCCTAGGAAGGATAGGATCTTCCATCCCCAAGCGGTCAACGTTGTCCAGAACCAACCGGACCAAGTCCAGGTGCCTGGATTCTGATGTATCAGACTTGCAATTTTATGGAGACGTGTTATAGCTTTATATACCGTTGGTGCGTTTTCTGGAATGAAAACACAGCAACTTGACCCGATGACCTTACAGGCTCCACCCCTATCAGCTAGGATGACGTCAATGACGAGACGATTTTGAAGAACAACAACCCGCATCGCGGACTGTTCCTCTGTTAAGTTACCTAGAGCGGAAGTAGCTTCATTCACTACTGCTTCGAGGGTTCTAGTTAATCTACGTATCAGTTTACTATTAGTAACAGTACCTAAGTAGGGGAAGAAACCTTTATTGAAGTCGGTGTATTGCTCCCATGCCGTTTCAGTGTAGTCGACAATCGGGAGATCCCTTCTGAGTCTGCTGTTTACTAGATTGGTATTTCTGTGATAATCAGGAGGAGCTAGGAAAACAGGTGGCAGAAGGAATGCAATGTAACAGGTACCATCCCAATCTAAAGGTAAACGTATATATGCGGTATGGCCACAGACAAAGTAGGAATGACGGGTAGCTCTAAACGTGGATTTGCCTTGATCATGGAATTCGATCACAGTAGTACATTTACTATGACCTAAGTGTATGGAACCATTCTTTCTGATACATAATTCACCTTTGACTGGTAACACTGACATAGCAGGCAATACTGGTGCAGCTTCGGATTCAACAGTTAGAATCATGAGGTTAATTGTGTAATTACCTAATCCATATACTTCATTTTCTAGGTCAGTTCCTGTTCTAGTCGGTAGTCCCTTCTTGTCGGGGTAACAGACTTTAAGTAGAACTAAGTTCAGGTTTCCCCAAACCCAATTCCCATCGTAAACAGAAATGTCAGAATCTAGGGAATTAATCAATCTAAACCATGCCCCACAGGAGCCATTGTGAGTGAACGGGTATGGAAAGAGGGGCAGAACTCCCTTGTATTTCTGGTAGGGAGGGAGTCGGCCACATATCCAACAGTTTGTAGCATTGTTAGTCTGGTGGGAGTGATGTAACATACTAATGAATGTGTTGTTGCGCAGCGCAAGTCTGTAAGACAATTCATGGGGAGGTAATTCGCTAAAAGAATGTTCGGCAGTGACATTGTAAGCAGATTGTGCACGCTTGAAAATAGGGTAGTACATGTGCAATAATATACTGGCGGCAATAATAAGAAGGCTTAAAAAAAACATAATCAATAAGGTCACAATACAGTGACTACGGAGTGATTTCCAATATGCACGTTTCTTGAGTTGTCTCTGTCTATCTCTCTCTCTATCTCGATCTAGGGGATACATGTCAGAAACTAATTTAACCGATTCACCTAGGGGAGGACTTAAACAATTAAACTGTCTGACTTGCTAGACCGTAACTTTAGTCTGTATTCTTCAGAGGCGGTTTTCTCAACCAGGGGGAGTTTTGAGTCAGTTTGCGGAGGAGGGCAGGGCTTAGAGTCCAAGTCCGAAGGAAGTCCGTGGAATTTTTTCACGTGGCTCGAATGCAGCCATCCTTTTCTGCCCTCCAATTTAACAGCCGTCCTCGTCGTCAGAAGAACCAACTTCGGGGTCTGCCAGCGGGGCTCCAGTGGACTTCTCCGGTCAAAATTCCGCACGAACACAAAATCACCAGGGACCACTTCATGGGGCTTCACCTCGGTGTTGTCGGGAAAGGCTGCAGCTACCTGTGAACGACAAGATTGTAGTGCAGACATCAAGGAGGCAAGGTAATCTGTCAGCATAATACAGTCAACATCTGTGATTTTACGAGGTATAGGCGTCCCCCACATATTTGGTGGCCTACCAAAGACCACTTCATACGGGGATAGCCCGGTTCGAGAATGCGCAACCATCCTCATATAGAAGAGGGCAACTGGCAAAGCAACTATCCAGTCAACGCCTTTCTCTCTACAGATTTTTGAAAGTCGGATTTTTAGAGTCTGATTATGGCGCTCCACGAGACCTGCTGCCTCGGGATGCCGGACACAGTGGAACTTCCACTGATACCCTAACAGGAGTGTTATGTGTTTCACAAGCTCGGATGAGAATGGCTGGCCGTTATCTGAGTACACGATACGGGGCAAACCATACTGTGGGAAGAACTCGCGAACCAGCTGCTTGGCAGTGGTCGGAGCAGTGTAATCTGGGACTGGGTATGCTTCTGTCCATCGGGAAAGTGCACATACGACTACGAGGACATACTTGAATCCTCGACAACGTTCCATCTGGATATAATCCATCTGGAGGACTTCAAAAGGGTGATCGGGAGGCTGAAATCCACCTTTCTCTACAGGAATGCTTTTACCTGGATTGAACTGACAACAAATCATGCAAGTACGCACTTTTTGTTTCGCTGCTGCTCTTAAGTTCTTATTGTACCATATGTGTTGAATGCTGTCTAGCATCGCTTTTTCTCCTAGGTGTGCTGGACTATGTATAGTGTTAATGATGACTTGAACCATAGAATCGGGGAGGATCCATGTAGATCTTCCCTTCGTCATCCATCCCTGATCTGTTTGGGTCCCTCCTAGTTCAGTCCACTTCTTTATTTCATCTGGTGTGGCATGTGTCTGTATGTCAATTACATCACGTGCGGGATCCTTGACTGTCATGCAGTGTGATTGTGTCAGAACTATTGTCTTTGTCAGGTCAGTTGCATGAATTCGATTCTGGGCTGTTTGCTTAGCTGTTCGGTCTGCCAGGTCGTTACCCTGGGAGATCGTATCGGTAACCTTTGTATGTGCCTTACACTTCATAATAGATATCGCAGTGGGTAGATGTATTGCATCTAACAGGGCTTGAATGAGGGGACCGTGTTGAATGTTGGCACCGTGAGAAGTCAAGTAACCTCTCTCTCGCCAAAGGACTCCGAAGTCGTGAACGACTCTGAATGCATAACGTGAATCAGTGTATATATTAACTCTCTTATTTTTGGCTTGAATACAGGCTTGTGTCAGAGCGATGAGCTCTGCTGCTTGAGCTGACAGGGTGTCGATACAATTGGTTTCTATAATTTCAGTGTCTGTCGTGACTGCGTAGGCTGCCACTAATTCACCTGTACCGGTTCTCATACATGAACCATCCACATAAAGTGTCAGGTCTGGATCTGGTAATGGAACATCTGTCAAGTTTTGTCTGGGTTTCGTCGTAATAGTAATGACTTCGATACAATCATGTTTCAGTGGGTCTACACCACTTAATGGCAAAAGTGTGGCAGGATTCAATGTGCTGCAGCGTCTGATTTCTATGTGTGGTTGAAACAATGTCAATTCATAACCTGTCAGTCTTGCTATGGTCAAGTGTTGGGTCTGGGTACGATTTAAAAGAACTTCCACGGAATGTGGAACTTGTACTGTCAATTGATGTCCTAATACTATGGAATCACTCTGTCTGATTGCTAAAGCTGTCGCTGCGACTGATTTCAAACATGCAGGTAAAGCTTGGGCTACTGGATCTAATGTGCTAGAAAAGTAAGCACACGGTTTGTGTGAACCTGCTTGTTCCTGAGTGAGGACTGACAATGCAGTACCTTCACGTTCTGTGACAAAAAGTGTAAAAGGCTTACTGTAACATGGTGTTGCTAAAACTGGTGCTTGACATAAGGCTTTCTTTAAGTCTTCAAAAGCTTGTGTATGTTCCTGAGTCCAAGGGAGGACAGTCGATGTCGCTGCCTCCTGAGTTGTCAACTGAATAAGTGGCTTTGCTAGAAATGCATATTGGGGAATCCATTGTCTGCAGTACGAGGTGAGGCCTATGAAAGCCCGCACCTCCTTTTGTGTTTTCGGTGGTGACATGTTTACAATTAACTGGATGCGGTCAGGAGTGAGCTGTCTCCCCACTTTGGACAGCAAGTGACCCAGGTACACAACTTGCTGAACACAGAATTGTAGCTTCGAAGGGGAAACCTTGTGCCCCTTGTCAGCCAGGAAATTTAAAACCGTCAGTGATGCTTTTTCACATTCGGGTTCGCTTCGGGCAGTGATCAGCAGATCATCGACATACTGAAGTAGGGCGGTGTTAACAGGCATGTGGATACTGTCAAGTTGTCTTTTCAGTGCTTGGCTATAGATGCTGGGGCTTTCTGTGAATCCTTGAGGTGCGCGTGAAAATTTGAAACTTCGTCCATTTAAACTGAATCCGAACAAGTATTGGCTTTCTGGATCAATTGGGACGCTAAAGAAGGCGTTCTTGAGGTCAATTACAGTAAAGAACGTCGCTTCTGAATCAATAGCTGTCAGTAATGAAGAGATATCTGGAACCACAGGATACTGTGGTACAATGCATTTATTCAATTCGTGCAGATCAATAACTAATCGATAAACAGGTGGTGCATTTGGATCAGTACGTTTAAGAACTGGAATGATAGGAGAATTACATACATTGGAGTCGGTTTCTACGACCACTCCTTGTGCAATGAGCTCGTCAATTATTCTCAGTAAAGCCACTACAGCATCTGGAGGTAACTTGTATTGTCGAATTCGTGGTAACACCACTCCTGCTTTGAGTGTGACTCGATATGGTGTAATGTGCATACAACCTACATCAGTGGGGCCTTGCGCCCACAAGTGTGCAGGTACATTCTGTAACCGGGGATCCATGTCTCTTAATACATAATGGCCTTTAAAATCTCGTAAGAATAATCGTACTCCTTCCGGAGAACAGCATATTATAGCTCCTAGAGCCTTCAGTGTTTTTATACCTAACAAGTTTTCTGGACATGATTTTGTAAGCAATAGATCTGTAGTCCGTGTCAAAGGACCAACTGCAAGAGGAAGTGGCTGTGATACTTCATTAATAATAGGCTTTCCTGAAAATCCAAGGGAAACATTCTGTGAGCCTGAGAGGGGTGCCCCTGGAACCTCATTGTGACTGATTGTGGTCCTGCTTGCCCCTGTGTCAATTAAAAACTTTCTGTCTTTCCCTAACACCTGACTGTGTACATAAGGACCCTCTTGATCTACAGGCACTTCAATAAGAGGCAAGCCAAATTCCCTCTCTAGGCTGTTTCATGTGTATCGCTGATAATCGGGGTAGTCATTTTGTGCATACTGGTACATCTGTTGTGTCGTGTTCTGTGTTGCAGTAATGGGCTGTTGCTGTGGCACTGCTACAGTCTGTTGTGAAGCTGGCATAGGCGGAATATGTTGTATATTCTGTGGTACTTGTTGCTGGGCCTGATCTTGTCTAGGTGCACGCGGTCTCTCCTTGGTCTTACCCGTGGAGATATTGTGTTTCAGAACTGCACAATCGTTTACATAATGCCCTGGCTGTTTACAATAGTTACACGTCCCTTTAACAGGAGCTGTTGAATTACTGGGCTGGGTCGCACCCTTTTTGTGACCGTCAGCCGGAACTGACTGGGCAACTAACATTTTCATTTTCGTGTCTTTCATACGTCTTTGTTCATGTTCTTGTTCTTCTCTGATTCTATTCTGATGATACTGTAACATCTGTAACATTTGTGAAGGGGTGTTAGCTTGCCAAGTACTCTCGACTTTTAATACTCTATTCTTAACCTGGGGCAGTGAATTCTCGACTAATTTCGTTACAAAAAGGTGTGGATATGATTCGCTACTTGGTTTCAGGCCGCTGTTAATACCAAAACATTTTTCAAATCGGGAATAAAAATCACTAGTGTCTTCATCCGGTTTCTGTTTACAGGCTGAAATTGCACCCCAGTCTTCCTTTTTCGTACTTAATAAACGTGGCAATACTTGCACTAACAATCCTGGTAATGCTTTAACTTTTTCTCCAAGCCCTAGGCCTGGAATTCTAGTATTTTCTTCGTTTTCTAATGCAGTCCAATCAATCTTTGCATTTCCCACTTCCCATTCTTTTTCTTTAAGTTTCTCATAAATACCAGGAGGCAGTAGTACTTTCAATATTTTCATAAGGTCGGGATAAGTATAATCACCCATGAGTAACATGTCTTTTATTTCACGGTGAAAACCTGCGGGATCTTTATCATGGCTAGGTACTAATTTTTTCATTTCCAATAACTCTATTTTAGTTATAGGTGTGTACACGAACACACGTCTAAGTGTATTATCGGCATTCTGAACTGGGTGCACTTCTCGCAACGGATTCTGTCTATCCATGTAATACATTTTTCTTTCCATGGAGTGTGCTGAATCAGACTGTGGACATAGAAAGGCACTATATCTGTGTCGATGTTCTAGAATTACCTTAATTAAATCGGTACCTAGACCTCTCCATTTATTCATAAGTAGTTCTGCTAATACATCAGGCAGGGGGCCTGGATCGGAATGTTGGCTTCTATACAATAGAAGTAGGTGTTGTATCATGTATGTACCAGCTAAACGCTGTTCACTTGGTGTCATGTTCAGAAATGTGTGTGCTAACGCATCATCACTATATTTCTCGGGACTGTCAGCCCATTGTACTGCTGACCTTGCTAATTCTTGTTCATCCATAGAATCTAGTACATGGTACCCCATTCGTTCTCGAAGTCTGTTATCAGTAGCTTGAAATAAGTGTTCAGGAGTTCTTGGATTACACATGGCTTCTTGAAAAATTCTTTTACCTTCCGGACGCACTGGACGCATTGAATTATTAAAGGGTCTTCCTTTACCTACATACGCTATCGTTTCTCTAACTGGTGATTGTACTTGTCCTGTAGCTTCTTCTGGTTGCTCCTCCTCTGAGGACTCAAACTTGTCTGATTCATTTTCTGGTTCTAACTGTCTTGTTTCATGTATTTTTATTACTACGCTTCTGATTCTTTGATACATGTTTTTTATACTATTCTGTTTATCATGGTTCCCGTCTGCTATATTCTGACCCCATCTATGAAGTGCTTTCATTTCCTCCGGGTCCATCCCCGGCCTATCTTGTTCTCTTATTAAGCAGTTTATAAAAAACCGTAATATCTTGGCTTGAGTGTCAACTTTCTGGTGAGCCATGGCTTCCTTAATACTTTCAGGTCCTTGCCCTGTTTGGACAAAATGATATATTCTGTCTAGATGTTCAACCATTCCGGGTAGGGTTAATAAAAAGTTGGTAACCCGTCTTAGTCGTACTGATGCGAGTATTAATCTGTCATCATTTCTACCGGGTACTGGATCATATCTACAATCCCCGATACGTTCTTTTATTATATCAAAATCGGCTGATCGAGATGTACGTTGTTGTGCTAGATCCCTGTAAGTCAATCTATGTACTTGTGGAGGTGTCTGGAAACCTATCGCCCCTCCGGACGTGCCTCCTGAGGCACCGGCTCCGAAGGGGTTGTTCGGATGAAAAGTGGGAGGAATGGGTGCAGGAAGAACTGGAAGAACGGGGGGAAGACCAGGAGAGACATTCGGAACAGGAGGAAGAGGTGGAGGAGTAGCTTGTCGCGGGGGTAGGGGCTGATTGTCTCGGGGTCGAGCGCCGCCAGTAGGAGGTGTGCGCTGTGGTGCGGCATTAGCATATGCGGGCGCTACATCATCTAGATAGGAAGAAAGGAAAATGTCCTTTGCTGTTTTCTGATGTACTTTAGTCGGGAGCATTGGGGGTGGTAGATCTTTTGGTACTTCCGGGGCGGCCTTAGGTAAACCTTCGGCCAGGAGAGGATACATACCATTCCTAAGAGTGTTTAGTTGTCTGTCTACCTGTTCTATTTTTACTCGGATACCTTCCTCAAGTAATACGTTTTCTTGGGCCGTGTCTGAATCCTCTTTCCTTTTCTCTTCTTTTCTAAGTGCTTTTTCTGTACGCCTATGCGATTCTTTGCGCCATAATTCGATGGCATCCTTCTGTGACTGTCTGGCTTTCTTTTTCCGTAATGCTTCTTCTACTCTTATGATGCAATCTGCATCCCATGTCCCAGCAGCGGGCCATCTCTGATTCTCTGCTAGATCTTTAGTGTAGTCCACCCATAAATCGAGAAATAGAACGGCATCTAGGCCGTGCTTGTGGTACATAAAGTACCCTGGAGTATCCCTAGGTGGAATGGGAACGGCTTCTTCGAGTATCCCTTTTCTAGTTTTTATCTGTCTTAATTTGGAGAACAACGGCATCTTAAAAATCTGGCTACTTGGTCCTTACTCAGATATGAACACAATGAACACAATAATCACAATAACGAAGATCGAACAATCACTCATACCACGACATTTTGAGACACATTAAAACATTTTGAAACGAACAACAATAATCAGAATAAAACTCGCTAACTGCATAGTACTAGATACACTGCTCAACAGTGCAGACTTGATATACTGCTAAACAGTACAGATACACTGTCTAAAACAGTGCAGACCAGGTCTGTGTACCCAAACCTGTCTTGACCGGCACAGACTAATGTGCACGTCTAGATGCGTCCCCAGCAACGGTACTCACCGGGAAGCACGGAAACAGAAGGCCTCGGAAACTCTGGACTGGACTCGACTGGATTCGGACTGGACTCGGACTCGACTCGCGACGCAGATACTTCGGAACTTCGGAACCTGGTGGGCCTCCGTATACCTCGGATCTTGCTCTCTCAGCTAGGCTCTGGTCGGGATCCTCCGCACTCCTCACCGCCTCGTCTGGGTGTCGATCGCAGCCTCAGTCACCTCCGTTGGCCTGAGGGAGATACAGGAAATCCTGCGGGTACGCGTAGTTTCCGTCCGGCTGTGGCAGGGGGCTAGGCCTGCAAAGCACCTCCGGCGGGTGAGATGGGGGAGGGGTCCCTATTCGGGCGCCAATTATGTGGTAAATTTAATTACCTGGTACTGAATTTCTATGCGGTAAAGTCAATAAGAATAACTCATAAAAAATAAGAGGCAAAATCCGTGATATTTGAGGTTTCTCAAAATGGGTTTTATTCCTTAAAAAGGAATTGGGTAATTAGCATATTGGCTCGAGCCAAGGTGGCATACCGTTCCGTCACCACGCAGGTTCGGGAAGGGACAGATTGACAGAGTCAATGGTAGGCAAGTATGCGACAAGTATGCGACAATACATTATTGACAGGCACTCATATATATAGTCAATGCATTACAGTAAAGGCATATGCAGGAGGCGTAACAGCTGAGAAGAGAGATAAGAATGCATGTACTTAATATAAAAAGGCGTTACAATAGGCGTGCATGAAGGCGTGAACAAGAACGTCATTTATCATGATGTCACAAGTAGGCGGATCCATGAGTGAATCCGGCAGTGTCAGCAGAAATACATGGCAGAGATGCGCACGCAGCAGTATGACGTGTAATGTACGTGTAACTTTAGGGGTGAAGGGGGACTTGACATTTAGTCCTACATGAGGAGACAGAAGTCTGGAGTGTCAGATCAACCTAATCCCAAATCGTATCTAATATCTCATGTTTAAGGAACAGTATTATCTGGAAGGAAAAGGTCTCTCGGACAAGAGGCTATTCTATACTGACTGTGAGTGCGTGTATGAGCGTCTACGCGTCTGCATGAGATGCGAGGGGTGCGAGGGAGGGCATGGGCCTACCATGGAAACAGAGCCATGAATTACTTGTACAGAGACAGTGAGGCCGAGCCTTTTGCTCTGCAGCTGGAGGGATGTTGACATGAAACTACTAGACAGGAATGTATTTTCGAGGAGTGAAGCAGATAATTCGAAGGTTGAATACAGTCTTGGCAGGCAACAGGCTGAGCCAAGCACCGTTAGCCGCGCAGGGAGTAAGGCAGAGGTCACGGGTACAGATGCAGGCCCAGGTTTGAGATTCAGAGTCAGAAGGCGGGAAAAGGCTCGATGGCAGAATTCAGGGCCTACCTCGCCAGAGCTGAAAAACGTGTAAAGTACACCACAAAAAGACGTTGGCATGGCATACTTAGGAACGGACTATTCGACCCATTCAGGGTGGATCTGAAAGAGGACATGTTAACGTTGGACGCAAATGTATTTGCGTCTTCATAGCTTGAAGTGGAGGGAACATACATGTACTTGTAGCGTGTACACGGAGTCGTTGGGGTCTAAGATAGGGGACACAATCGATCACAAAATTTATATTGCCCTGTTCCCATCATGCACTGGGACAGGAACAGACTAATTTGCATACAGCCAGGTTCTGAAACTGGGATGGTGCAGTGAGCTAAAAAACGGTGTTGGATCTAGCCCTGATCTCTTGACTGGGTGAGAGCTTTCTGCTTAATTCAGAGACTCTGTCCCTCACCACCCCTTGTTGTAAATATTTTTGTCCACCCTAAGCGTGGAAGGGTATTCTCAGATGTGAGACCCTTGCTCATTGCACCATCAGGATTCAAGCAAACCGGGCCGAAGACGGCTGTAATGCCAGAAACCAGTCCCCGGGAGCTTGTTTCCTTCCCAGTGTAAGAATTGGCTTTTGTAGTTTGGTTTGCCCTGTTCCCATCATGCACTGGGACAGGAACAGACTAATTTGCATACAGCCAGGTTCTGAAACTGGGATGGTGCAGTGAGCTAAAAAACGGTGTTGGATCTAGCCCTGATCTCTTGACTGGGTGAGAGCTTTCTGCTTAATTCAGAGACTCTGTCCCTCACCACCCCTTGTTGTAAATAACCGTGGGTCCCAGGCTCACTGCCACTGGAATCAAGCTATCCTGGCTGATAAGGGGTGAAACCCCGAAACTGGTCCTAGGATGCTTGTTTATAGTCCAGGGAGGACCTGGCTTGGCAGTTCGGGCTGGACTGTTCCCATGAGACACAGGGTCAAGACTGATTTGCATATGGCCAGGTCTAACACTGGGGTGGCATGGTGAACAAAAGAATAATGGATTTAATCCAGATCTCTTGACTGGGGATGAATGTTTTTATTTGTTCTGCATTCCGTCCATCAATTGTGTGTCTTTTCCTTTCTCGCCCTATGTTTTCATATAGTTAGGTCTGAGCGTCAAATTCCGCTCCACGTGCGGAGTTTGCGGAATTTAGGCAATTTCGCCTTCCGCGGAGAACGCAAAATTAGCCACAATTCCGCAATCCACAACGTAGCGGAATTATTTTCCTGTTTGCGCTTTAAATTTTTTTTCTAGTGCGCGCGATAGCGACTTATCAGAATTCCTGCGTTTGCAGAGTTTTCCTATCCGTTCGCGTGCACCACGAGATTTTGGTAGCCAATCCCGCAAGAGTTTGAGTTCATGAACACGCCTTTCGCTGTGCCATCGGACACCGCAAGAGTGTGCAATTGTGAACACGCCATTCGCCGTGCCATCGTGCACCGCGAGAGAGATTGCGATCGCGAAAATGTAATTCGGGCGGGCCATTGGACATCCGGCGGAATATTTGTGAAGCTCGCGATCCCGAACAAACAAAATTTTCAATATAGAGAAGAATAATATCTTGAGCAGCATAAAACCTTCTATAAAATGATGATTTGGATGAAAAAAACTCCTCAGATTGATATTTGGCTGTCCTTTTTTGTCAAATGTGTTTGGGGGAGAGGGAGGAAGTATCACAGAGTCTCCCACTTCCTGTTCCTGTCCAGCAGCCTCCTCCCAGTGCTTTGTCCATCTCCTGTTAATTTTTCATTTGGATTTGAGCTGGAAGGATCCCTCTTTGTGTCTGCTGAATCATTATCATTGGATTTGAGGACTTTTGGATATGAGATTTTACAAGTAAGTTGGTGTTTGATTGGGGCATTGCAGTTGCTGCAACTATAATGTTGGTACTTTTCATCATTTTTTAACAAAAATAGTTGTGGGTAGCGAGTAGGCCCAGAGCTAGTCATGGGGGGGTGCATTATGAAACAACTGTTCCTTTGTTGTGTGATGTATTTATTTATTTCAAACATCATTTAGGGCACAGATGGCATTGGATTGAATTGCAACATGTGTATTTTTGGGTGTATTTCAGTTTTTGGGCATGTGTTAAATAAATGCCTTAGTTGTGTGTGGTGTGTTGCAGAGCTTGTTTAGCCCTGTGGATTTTCATTTTTGCATTTTATTGCATTACAGGCAAAGCAGTGTGGTTTAGCGTGCAGCCTTTGCCTGGCTATTATAGGTCTGTTTTCAGTACATTGTTTTCCAGGTCTCCTGCTTGTTTCTTGTGATTTGTGAGTGTCCATGTGGCTGGTGGGCATTTCTGGTGAGAGTTATAAGTGGGCTGCTTTTGCCATATAGGCCTGCATGTGTTTCCTTTGTGGCCTAGGCTTCTTGTTGTTGTTAGCAAGGCCATGAGGCTGGCGGCCATTTTGAAGCCAGGCAGTGTGCTTTTGCCATAGGTCTGCATTATCTGTCTTCAGTTTCCTGTTGTTGTGGGACTGGCCATGAGGCTGGAGGCCATTTTGAAGCCAGGCAGTGTGCGTTTTGCCATAGTCCTGCATTGTCTGTCTTCAGTTTCTCGTTGTGGTGGGCCTGGCCATAAGGCTGGAGGGCATTTTGAAGCCAGGCAGTCTGCTTTTTGCCATAGGCTTGGTACCTGCTACAGAACATCAAATCAGGGTCCCCTCTAGATCCGGCTCCACCTCACATTCTTCCCCAAGGTGAGAAAAGTGTCCAAACCCAACTCCATCACCCCATTTCCCTATCCCTGGAAAGTGGGACTGTACCGAAAGAGTGGAAGCATGCCATTGTAAAACCTCTGTTGAAAAAACCCCAACTTGACCCAGCCTCTCTGACAAACTAACGTCCGATCTCATTACTTCCCATCCTGGGCAAGATAGCTGAAAAACATGTGAATCACAATATCTCACAATTCCTAGAAGACAATGGTATCATACATCCGACACAAATGAGATTTCAACCAAAACACAGTACCGAGTCAGCCTTACTTGTTATCACCGAAAAACTAAAAAGTATTCTAGATGAGGGAAGATCTGCTGCAATCATGCTTCTGGATCTCAGCGCGGCTTTTGACACGGTACACCACACTGTACTGATCGACAGAATAAAGGGGATTGGAATCAGAGGTACAGCCATCAAATGGCTAGCTTCTTTCCTGGATGGTAGATCTTTCCAATGCATGGAAGCCGGAATCTTCTCAGACTCCTTGTCAGCTCCTTGGTGGGTCCCTCAGGGATCCTCCCTAAGTCCGACCCTTTTTAATATATACCTAAGCCTACTTGCCCACATAGTACAGGAGTTCGGTCTCTCCATTGTGTCATATGCAGATAAACCACAACTAGTTGCCTCTATCTCAGATTCCCTCAAGTCAGACCATGGACAGCTAGCCCCCTGCCTTAAAAAATTTGGAGCCTGGATGGCCGATTGCAGCCTCAAGTTGAATGGGGATAAAACCGAGCTTATGGTCCTAGGCAGAAATTTCAGCCCGCGCTCTGAAATCCCCTGGCCAGCTAAATGGGGTACCCCCGAAAAACTCCATAAAAAATCTTGGGATGTGGTTGGACCAGAACCTAACGATGGAGACCCAAGCAAAAAAACTGGTGAGCACCTGCTTTGGGATGCTCCGAATGACCAGGAAAATTCTGACCCTTCTCCCAGAAAACTCAAGGAAGACAGTGGTTCAAGCCTTGGTGGTGTCAAGGCTTGACTACGGCAACTCCCTATACTTAGGTTCCCCCAAATATGTCACAGACCGACTACAGGTGGTACAGAACGCAGCAGCCTGACTGCTTATGAAAATACCAAGGCATCAGTCAGTTAGAGCCTCCCTTAAGGAGCTACACTGGTTTCCGGTGCTAGCCAGGATCAAATTCAAGTCCCTTTGTCTGGCTCACAGAGCTATGCATGGGAGAGGCCCCTCGCTGGTACGAGAAATGGCCTCCCAGTACCAACCCCGTCGACATCTCAGATCAGGAACACATTTTCTGATGAACACCACCATAATTAAACGATCGAGATGGGGTGGGAGGTCATTCAAACACCTGATACCTAAGCTATGGAACACCATGTACCCAGAGCTGCGAATGACCAAGAATGAAATGACCTTTAAAAAAAGATTGAAAACATGGCTGTTACCCTAAAAACGTATCTGCTGGAATTCCCCTGTCATGTCTCATACAGCGCTGGGATGCCTAAGGGTAGCAATGCGCTCTATAAATTCCTAATCCTAAACCCAAACCATAGGCCTGCATTGTCTGTCTTTAGTGTATTGTTGTTGTGGGACTGGCCATGTGGCTGGTGGCCATTTTCAAGCCCAGTAGTGGGCTTTTTTCCATAGGCCTGCAAGCTTGTGACCTAGTCTGCCAAGAGACCTTTCATCCAGTAGGCTCAGAGGTAGTCAGGGATGCATGAAGCAACTGTTTCTGTGTGTTCCGTTGAATTTAAACATAATTTAGGGCATGGATGGCATTGTTTTGGATTGCAAAATGTGTATTTTTGAGTGTATTTCAGTGTTTGGGTGTGTTTTAAATAAATGACTTTTTTGTGTGTGCGGTGTATTGTGTACCTTGCAGACCTTGTTTAGCTCTGTGGATTTTCGTTTTTGCATTTTATTGAATTACAGGCAAAGCAGTGTGGTTTAGCATCAAACCTTTGCTTGGCTATTATAGGCCTGTTTTCAGTACAATGTTTTCCAGGCCTCCTGCTTGTTGCTTGTGATTTGTGAGAGTCCATGTGGCTGGTGGCCATTTCTGGTGGGAGTTATTAGTGTGCTGCTTTTGCCATATAGGCCTGCATGTGTTTCCCTTGTGGCCTAGGCTTCTTTTTGTTGTGGATCTGGCCATGAGGCTGGCGGCCATTTTGAAGCCAGGCAGTGTGCTTTTTGCCATAGGCCTGCATTGTCTGTCTTCGGTTTCTTGTTGTTGTTGGCCGGGCCATGTGTCTGGTTGCCATTTTCAAGCCCGGAAGTGTGCGTTTATCCATAGGCCTGCAAGCTTGTGGCCTCGTCTGCCAACAGGCCTTTCATCCAGTAGGCTCAGAGTTAGTCAGGGGTGCATGAAACAACTGTTTCTGTTGAATTCAAACATCATTTAGGGCATGGATGCCATTGGATTGAATTGCAAAATGTGTTTTTGGGTGTATTTCAGTTTTTGGGTGTGTGTTAAATAAATGCATTTGTTGTGTGTGCAGTGTGTTGTGTACCTTGCAGACCTTGTTTAGCCTTGTGGATTTTTGTTTATGCATTTATTGCATTACAGGCAAAGCAGTGTGGTTTAGCATGCAGCCTTTGCCTGGCTATTATAGGCCTGTTTTCAGTTCATTATTTTCCAGGCCTCCTGCTTGTTGCTTGTGATTTGTGAGTGTCCATGTGGCTGGTGGCCATATCTGGTGGGAGTTATAAGTGTGCTACTTTTGCCATATAGGCCTGCATGATTTTCCTCTTGGCTTACTGCTTCCATCCATCCCCTTTGCCAGCTGCAGCACCCTGAATGTTGTGATGAGCAAATAATTTAATACCAAACAGGGTCCACTTCCATTACATTTGTATTGTTGTTGTTGTTCCTCTTCTTTCCTATCCTTCTGAGAGTATACACAGTATACCATGAAAGCCCTTGTTGACAAAGTCTCCCAAATGGCTACACTAAGATATATATTTGTTTGTTTGAACTAGTAATAATTGAACCACAACAATAAATGCAACATTTCACAGATGTTCTTCTCCTGGCTTCTTTGCTTTTAGGTGCATAAAAAGACAGAGGAGGAGGTGTCATCATCATCACCCATTGTACTGCCAGACAGAAGTCCTGCTGCACACTACATCACGTCCACATGTGACCACAGACATCTCTGCAACATGTGCACCTGCGTCCTGCTGACATCTGAAGAAGATGACCCCAAAGAAAGGTACCAGGTCCTCCAGTACCATGAAAGTTGCCAGCGAATAGAAGAAGGAACTGAAGAAGGAAGTGGCACTTGCCAAGACTGTTGTGCCGCCCTCTGTATTTTTTGGGCAAAAAAAACGTACTCCGGCAGCAGCGATGTATGGCGGAGACCAGGCTGGGAGCAGCACCTCCGCATCAGCGGGCCCACCTCACCAACCTAGGCCCAAGCCCATGAGTGTGGCAGAGGTAGCCAGTCTACTAACGAATAGTGATGTTGAAATTTCATTATCCCAAAGTAGTACCCAATCAATGTACTTGCTGGCGGAAACTCAGCAGATAAGTGGGCAACAACAGCCTCAACCACAGCCGCGACCACAGACCACAATAGTAGTTGTTACACCTTAAATAGGGGCAGTTCAGGAAATCAAGCTTTATGCAGATGAAGAGGAGCAAGCCACTGTTTCCGAAGATCCATTGTCTTCCAGACCCCCAGCAAGGAAAAGGAGGGTTAGTCCATCCACTTCTTCTTCAAACCCTGCTTCTGATGATCTAGATGCCACTTGGAAGCCTCCAGCTCAGTCTGAGAGTGATGCATGCCACAAGACAAGGCTAGTGAAAAGGAAGGTTCCAGAAAGCCTTAGAGTTGTGGAGGTAGATGAAGGGGGTGACGATGATGAAGAGAAAGTCATCATGAACAGAGGAGACAAAAAACCAACATTATTAGACTTTCAAAAATCACTGCGAGGGATGTAGCACAGATACCACCAACACAGGTAACACCAACACAACCTCCAACATCCATATTTGCCTTTGCGAGGCCCGGCAGGGACCTACATCCAGCTCAACCACCACCTCAGTAGGTAGTGGTAGTGTAACTGCACAGTGTCATATTCCAGTCACACCCTTCATTTCATCTGGTATTGAAAGTGGTACCTCCAGCAGCGTCAGAAAGTTCTCCTCCCCAGTTTGGGACTTCTTTTTGGTTAGCAGTAAGGAGGAGAACATTGCTATATGCTCAAATTGTCGGCAGGCTGTTAGGCGGGGTAAGCTTGGTACAAACGATGGTACCGAAGGCCAAACAAGTCATCTCAAAAAACACCACAGTATCAAGTGGGAGGCTCACCTCCTTCGCTTACAAAAAAGTAAAGCTGAACCCATTGCTGTTATTGGGGATGAAGAAGTAGGGGAAGATATGATCGCAGTGGAAGGTCAACAAGAGGGAGACATTTATAGCCCTGTCCCTAGCAGTGTAGTAGAAAATCCCAAATCCTCAGCACATCTCAGTGGCACCCTAGTAAGAAGAGTCATACTCAGAGTCAGGCTGAGACACCAAGGCAACTGAGTACTGCAATGACAAAAAGTGCATCGTCATTGAGCCTAACTGGGTTCAAGAAGACAGTTGCACCACAAAGGAAAATACTCCAGCCTACCATTGACAGCATACTTATGTCAGAGGGGCAGTACCAATGCAACTACCCAACAGCACGGTTGCACAATGAGAAGCTGGCTAAAATTTAGCGCTAGACCTTTTTGCCTTTTTAGGTCCTGCCTGGCGTTGGAGCTCGCATGCGCTGCTCGCCTGCGAGAGCTATAGTCAAGAAGTCAGTTTCGAGAAGGGGACTCGAGCCCCGCCCCTCATTTCCATTGGGTAGCGTCAGCAGTTCTGGTAAACACTGGCTTCCCATTGGAAAGGAGGTTTTTTCGTTGCCTCCCTTCGGCTTTTTGCCGGACTGGCTCGCCTGATTCACGGCTGTCGTGAAGACTTTTCTTATCTGCTTGTTTATTTAACAAGTAGATAAAAAAAGTCTTCACAACAGCTGTGAAGCAGGCACGGAGCTCAGAGGCGCACGGGGTCACGGGGAGGACAAGGCAATGGCGAGCGCTTGTTGCAATAGGCACCGAGAACTTTGAGCTATATTACTTATAAAGTGAAGTAAACTATCATAAGACAAGCAATGTATGTTCATGGTGAAAACATTTGTGAATAATTTGAGCAGAATTAATTTACCTTTCAGGAGATTGCTTTGCCAGCCTCTCACCAAGTACTTGAAGCATGATTAATAGATCTGACAGAACGGAATGTGTTTATATGTGCACAAGCTAGGAGGTCATATGTTTTGTGTACCCCCTCCCCCTCTCAGGGCCATACACTTTCCACGTGCACCTACGTCCCGTGACCCCACTCAGCCACACGCACTCCACATGGTCCCTGCACAGTCACTCACACTCCACAGGGCCCCCGCAAACAACCCTGAGCACATATGTACTTCTTGTGTCACCCGGAAACAGTGGCCTTAACCATCAGGAAACATATGGTTCCCCCTCGAGCCTGATTCATGCAAAAATTCATATAAAACTATGCATTTTCAGACCTTCTTTGCAAACAGCAGCCGGGCTTTCCTGTTGGATACTGGCTTGGCAGGAGTGATGGACTGGGCCCAAAAAGTTTCCAGAGGCCCGGCATTGTTATTGTCATGCCTTGCCTAATGTCGGAACGTTCGGTCAGCTGTGTCCTTGATGACATGGTATCCGTGAACGACCCCCCCATTCAACTCCACGTGCCCTGCGCCATCCGCACAGGTCTGCTGGCATAGGAACCCATTTCCGAGGGCATCCAGAGTGTTTACATCAACAGCCTTGATGTTGGGTGTTGCATTCCCACTTTCTAACCTTGTATCTAGGAAGCGTGGAGTGTGGTAAATTGTGGATAGTGGAAGTTGAACCGGGAGATCCGAGTTCTAATCCCGCCCTGGTGACCAACATGGCCAACGCGTTGAATTCGCTCCCTTTTCCCATATCTTCTGAAAACTTTAGAGGCTTTTAAAAACAGGCAAACCACAGCCAGGAAGCATTACCCAGAAAATGCTGCATAAATGCAAAGAGGGCAATGCGTCCCTGCCAGAAGTCTTCAAGAATGTTATTAAAAAGCAACCGCCGCCAGTCCAGAATAAACACGAGAAGGCCAAGATCAAATAGTGAGTGCACGTTCATCTGCTGGCAGGAAAGGTGAGGTACGAGTCGGCTTTGTGCCCAGCAGCAGTCACAGCTGTGCGGCTACGACTGGGGCCAAGGCACGGTGCCTGGCGATGTATACATACAAGCCAATTAATGGCAAAGCAAACTCCAGTGGGATTGGGGAGTGTATTGCATTGTACTTTAGTTACCTCAAAAAGCGCTTCACATGCCCCCCCCCACCATCAACCCCTGAGAAGATGCTGACTCGCATGGTCAGAAAATTGAGCTGTACATGATCAGAACATTGACTGTAGATGGAACACTACCAAACATGCGTTTTTCAAGCACTTGGTGAACAGCAGTAGCTAGTATATACACATGATTAAATGGGTTTCTCATATGAGAATAATCATGTTATAGCACCATAAACAAAATTTTCTATTAGTGCTTAACTACCACTTGTTACCACCCAATTCAAAATACTCTTTCTATCTGCATAGGGAAGATGAAAGGCTGAGTTGACCAGACAGCGATTTGAAGTGCAACCTGCTATGCCATGCTGTGTCATACTGCCATCTGGCAGCTTCTTGGCCCTTACAAAACAAAGCAATAATTAAAAAAGAGCACAGCAACAGCACCTTTAGGATCCAGACCTGTCACATCAGGATTCAAATGTATGACCTGCTAGATCCCCTGTGCACCTCTCCACGGCCCCTCTGCCTCCCCTCGATCTCATTCCCCATTTTGACACCAACATATGTGGCCACTGGCATCCCCCTTCTCCCATCCATGCACTGCAGATGTAGTAGCCAGACAGCCTACTTCCAGGAAGCGCTTTGGGACCCAAACAAAAGGTAGGAAAGCAGCATAGAAATGCTACAATACAATTCATAATATGAGGAATCATTATTGCATACCAAGAAGCACTCCCAGGATGCAATTCAAGAAGGGGGATGAATGAAAAAGTCAGTATTGTATCTTCAAGCAGTACCCAGGTGATTACAGGGTAGAAGAAACAGAGCTGCAAATTCCACTATGTCATCCTTAATGGGAGCTGGTACAAAAGGGGTGCGTGTGTGTATATATATATATATATATATATATTCACTGAAAAAACCATAGGTTTTAGGCCATATATAGTTAGGGATTAGCATTTACAAAACCTTAATTTACTCGCACAAAACCATAGAAATTCGCATATATAGTTAGATGCAATAACTATATATCGCGCACCCGCAATCCACTGCTGATGATGTCACATATTACATCATTCATGACATGGTCAGTGACATCACTGATGACATCACTGATGACATCATCCAGTGACTGTATGTTTCTGTAAAGTTAAAATATGTCTTACATATTGAAGAATGAGTGGATGTATAAGTGTCTGGATGAAGGATTTAGTAGGTGCATGACTGATTGTATGAGAGAGTGATTAAATGTGTCTCACTGAGTGCATGGGTTAGTGACTAAACTGTCTTAATTTGTGCATCATTATTTCTGTAGTTCTGTAAACTGCTGCATGTGTTGATCAGTAGCTATATGAGTAACTATATGGGTTATTGATTGGTTGCCCAAAAATTTGTATGGGAGAGTGAGTGTGTGTGTGGGGGTGGCTGGGAGGTGTGTGACTCTGTGCATAGATGTGTGAGCAGTTGATTCACTAGATGTATGGGTTCTAACGTGCATGTGGAAACAGCTGTATGGGCGGTTGACTGTCTGCATGAGTGTATTGGTGAGTGATTGGATTTCTCAGTGCTACATGTCAAAGTAAGTACATATGTAAAACACAGTACATGTAAGAGTTGACAAATATAAATAACTGTGCATAAGAGCCAGTGAATGTGTGAGTGGCTCTATGTATCATTGTGAACTTGTATCAGTGATTGTATAAGAGAGTAAATATGTGTTAGTATATGTTTTAATAAGTAAGGTGTGTATAACTGTATAGTTGAGGAAATGGAGGTGTGATTGATTCGTTGCATGACTAACTAGGTGTGTGAGTAACTCCATGGATGAGGGACAGTCTGTGAGTGTTTGTTTACACTGAGTGTATCTAAGGTTATATTAGAGTCTGAAGAGGTTCATCGTATTATCACATGAATGATGTCATCAGTGATGTGATCAGTAATGGCAAATGATATTTCATCAGTGATGTCATCAGTGATGTCATTTGAGATGTCATCAGTGATATCATCAGTGATATCATCAGTGATGTCATTTGAGATGTCATCAGTGATGTCATCAGTGATGTCACTGACCATGTCATGAATGATGTAATATGTGACATCATCAGCAGTGGAGGGCGGGTGTGCGATATATAGTTATTGCATCTAACTATATATGCGAATTTCTATGGTTTTGTGCGAGTAAATTAAGGTTTTGTAAATGCTAATCCCTAACTATATATGGCCTAAAACCTATGGTTTTTTCAGTGAATTTCAATGGTTTTTTAATAGCAAATATCAAAAGCTTTAAAATGTCAAGTACGTGATAGATAAAAACATTTTTGTGTTTATGCACGCTGATGTGCTTTGAACGCTGCCCCCTCCCCCCCCTCTTTTCTTTTAGGAGTATTCTCTCTTTGCAGATAGTGAAGGGTAGGTAACGCAGGCCTTTGCCCCCGTTGTAATCCGTCATGCCTGTTTCTCTCTCCATTTCATTGATTATTATCCAAGCATTTACTGTTTTGGAATTGGTTCTCTTTGGTTCATTCTCTATTTACAAACAAGCACAGAGTCCCAATACTCTGTTTAGTCTTTGCAGATAGTGAAAAATCGTGTAAAAAAACAAAAGTAATCGAGCAAAATCAGTAGGCCACTAATGGGATCTCTTTTTGACCTCGCTAAAATAGAAACATTAGGAACAACCCTTCATGAGAAATACGAAACTAGTGAGATGAACTGAGCTCCACACCATGATGGCTGCAAGACAGCTCGGCTCCGCCACCCACCCCGCCCAAAATAACGATAAACTCTATGCAAATATTATAAATATATACAACACACCAGCAAAGTAACAGGGTAAAACATTTTATTAAATAACTATTTACATAACTATTTTATACTTTTTGTTGCCTGATCCGGCTAGCTCAATCGATCGAGCATGAAACTCATGCACTCTGATAGCAAGCGTTGCTGCTGATGCTATGCAGACAAAAACTGGTTTTCAGTTTGTACATTCTTCAAGATTTTTCCATCCAAGGCTGGTTGAGAGTTTGTAGAACGATGGCTTCAGATTTTCAACATATGGTGTGGTGGCGCGGACTGGGAGGGGGCGCTTGGCTCCTGCCCCCTCCCCAAGTCGTGTTGCCCTGGTGTGGCCTAAGATCGCCCCCGACATAGGCGGCCGGCTCCCGGGGTCCGGCGGAACTTTTTGCCTTTTGATGACTCTTCCATTCTGGACCTTGTCCCACAATCCGTTTGACCTGAAGACACGCTGTAGTGGGGCACCCCTTTACCGTTTCAGTTGCCATTCTGCCCGCTTTTGCTACACTGTGCCTCTTCCGCCATTCAGCTGTTTACCGCCCGCTCTTGCGACTACAGCGTCTCGCTCACCATGTAGTTGAGTTGCTTCCGCTCTTGCGATGCAGCGATAGGCGGCTGCCACAGGACTCTCAAAATGGCGGCCGGCTCTTCAGATTTGGGTGTGGTCCACTAAAATGGCCCTGGGACACCTTGGAACTCGGACGCTTGTCTGCTAGGGCTTGGGCCCCATTCTCGAAAGCGTCCCCTCAGCCTTGAAGATTCTACAAAAGTCTTGGGGGCCCCCGACTCCCGCAGGCTTCTGGTGGGGAGCGGCTGCCATGATTGCTCGTGGAATGGCCACGACTGAGCTACGAGATGGTGGTGCTCTCATGCTGACGCCAGCTTCAGTCTGAAACATCCAGAAACACTGTAGACTACCAATTCGATCAGTTCCGGTAGCGCCCCAACGTGACCCGGTGTAGTATCGGGTTCCCAAGGCCTACATGCTCCAAAGATAACCCACTTACATTGGAAGGACTGTTGGCACGGAAACTGAAAAATTCAAAGAACAAGTTTATTAAGACCCCATGGGGTGGTGGTACATTCCTACAGCACCCTTCGGTAATGCAAGAAGTATCACACCGAACATCGGTGTGACCCCCTCTTTTATACGTTTTACAGGTAATAAAAAAGAACAGGCGGCACAAAGTTACAGAACATTATGTACATATATGGTCATGTTTGGAACACTGCCAGCTCATTGGAGGGTTTCAAACCCACTGGTCAGTTTGCAACACATTCCTGAGGGGTGACTGGTCAGAGGGGACTGCGCATGTACAGGCTTGACCGTTACTAAAAATAGCCTGTTGCTGGGCAAACTCAAGTGGTCAGTGGTACGGACAACGGACTAAAGGGCACGCTGGCCACGAGGCCGATCATGCTCTAAGATGGCCGCCGTAACACACAAAATGGCGTTTCCGAGTATGGCCAATTTAGACAGAAAACGTGTAGCTACAGCTAAGCGCTAACTCGGCCATCGTCCAATTACGACAGACGACCCTTTTAGCGTTCAGCTGAAGCTACCTCATAGTGAACATAATCTGGGTGTTCATCTTCGATGTCAATCAACATTATCTGGGTTACTTCTTTATGAAGCATCATTTTGTCATGAGCGAGAGCTCGTCTTGATGGTATGCAAGCTGATAGACACATAGAGCAAAAAACGGGACCACATTGAATACATAAGCATACACCAAACAGTATCCCCACAATAATACATAAAATAGTTAACAGCTTCCATCCCCATGTGGAGAGCATTGACCAGAACCATCCTGACAGAGTCCAAGTACCATTGTCCGGGTGTATTTCGGCAGCTATCTTATGCAGCTTGGTAATAGCATCATAAACAGATGGTGAATTGTCAGGTACATATACGCAACAGCTACTTCCGATTATTCTACATGCCCCCCCACGGTCGGCTAGAACTACATCAAGAACCATTCGGTTCTGAAGCGTAACAATCCTAGAAATTTGCAGTTCTTCTGTTATATTTCCCAATGCAATAGCAGTATCATTGGCTACAGCTTCAACAACACGGGTCAATCGTCGTATCTTTCTGCTATTCAGAGCAGCCCCCACAAAGGAAAACAGTCCCAAATTAAAATCCACGTACTGCTGTAAAGTAGTATCTGTCTGGTCAATGTCATTCAACACGACAGCACGTTTAGCTCTATTCAAAACAAAGTCATGGTACAGAATATAGTCATTGTGATACATTGGTGGGGCAATGAATACAGGGGG
The DNA here is from genome assembly GCF_964263255.1 of Lissotriton vulgaris. Classification (NCBI taxonomy): domain Eukaryota; kingdom Metazoa; phylum Chordata; class Amphibia; order Caudata; family Salamandridae; genus Lissotriton; species Lissotriton vulgaris. Next base: position 1,213,107,490 of record NC_141691.1, on the reverse strand, counting down.
CAATACGAAAGATACATAACAAGTGCCTGACCATCCTAATGGAAGCTGATGATAACCCTTCGTTCCACAGATAAAGTAAGTATTGCGGGATGTTACAAACGATATGCCATTAGGACTGTCAAATGTGAGTGTGGTGTTGCATTCGCTTTTCCCAACAGAAATTGTACCTTTATTGCGTATACACAGATCAGCTTTAGTGGCAATAACGTTAATGACATGTGCACTCGATACATTGATATTCCGTTGTTTGCTGTAAACTCGTGGGGCAGATACATTATCGGGCCGGTACTCCTCCCATTCAAATCGAGTACCCTCAGCTCGCAGATACCCATCTCGGTCATGGTAACATACTTTATTCAAACGGAAAAGTACCCCCCCTTTCGTTGGCCATCTCAGAGTGAAGAGGAGAGTGTACCAGGCATTACAGGATCCATTATGTGAAAACGGGAGAGGAATGAGTGGAGTACCCCCTTTCTTCTGGTGCCCAGGCAACATCCCACACACCCAACAGTTAGATGTATTTGTCATATTGTGCGTATAATGTAGGATCTGAATAAAACTATTGTTCAAATAAGTCTGTCGGTGCCGTTCTTCATGGTAAGGCAAGGTGAAGTGAAAATGTTCAGATGGAGCCGGGGTAGTCGGCAGCAAATGTTCACGTGCAGGCACCACAAGTTCAACTACCCAGGCTATCACTGCTATTACCACAATCGTCAAGGCAAAAAGGATGGCACCCAGTATTCGTTTATCCCGTGATGCAGACGACGCCATAGTTCAATTATAGTTCAAAGTCTTAAATGTTCAAAAAGTTCAGAAAGTTCACAAGTTCTCAAATGTACATATGTGTGTATTATACCTAAAAAGAAAAATATGGTGCTGAACTCCGAGGTAGCTGTTGTTTTCTTCTCCGGGCCAAGACGGGTGTCGCTACACTTAGCAGAACTGATCCCCCCCCCCTTGGAATTCCCGGTTTCCGTTTCACAAACCTGGAGCGGTAACCAACCAGTTTCAAAAAACAACTCAAAAAAAATCTTCTTATCGTGGCCGTAGATTGTAGTGCTCTCGTCCAGAAACAGTGTGGTCCGGGAAGGCTCCCTCAGCTTCGGCCGATGTCACCGCTGGGCTCTTTTCTTTATCCAGAATCTCTTTGTAGTCGGTCAACACAGCAGGATTCACCAGGTCAGGAGAGACACGACGGCAGTGGGATGAGTGTATCCACCGCATCCTGTTGGTTACTCGTACAGCCGTTCGAGTAGCCAGGAGGACCTGCTCGGGACTACGCCACCTCGGTTCCAAGCTATTCGTCCTCTCAAACGACCTGATCATTACATGATCACCAGGGTGAAGATCATGGCCCTCTCCAGTAGAGTTGTCAGGGAGCGCTTCTCGAACCTGTTGATGAATAGAAAGCAAATCATTTGTTAATCGTGCCAAATAATCGTTCATCATTATACAAGGCACATCATGTATCAATCGCGGCTTGGGCACCCCCCAGATATTCATAGGCCTTCCAAACACCACCTCATATGGTGTGAGGCCTGTTCATGAATGGGGCACTGATCTAAGAGAGAGTAACGCTAGCGGTAAGGCTTCCGGCCATTTTAATGACGTGGACGCCACGATCTTAGCCAATTTTAATTTCAACGTGGCATTATACCGCTCGACAAGACCTGCCGACTGAGGGTGGAACACAGCATGAAACTTCTGCTGGATCCCTAACCCCTTCAGCACGTATTCCACAATTTTCCCGACAAAATGAGGCCCATTGTCGCTCCACAAAAATTTGCAAATTCCGAATCGAGGGAAATACTCCTTGAGCAACACCTTAGCTGTTGTCAGTGCTGTATTATCTTTCGTGGGGAAGGCCTCAACCCATTTGCTAAAAGCACATACCACCACTAAGACATACTTCAGGTTATTGCAACGCTCAAGCTGGATATAATCCATTTGGAGTACCTCGAATGGCGCAGAAGGTGGAACGAACCCTCCTTTCGGAGTATGGGTCCCCTTTCCAGGATTGTGCTGCAAACATATCAGACAGGTCTGCACTACTCTCTTAGCAGTATTAGCAATCTCGGGATGCTCCCAAACTCTCGTTAACAATCGAGTAATTGCAAGAGCCCCCACGTGCGCTAACCCATGTGTCATCTGGACCATCGCTTGCAAGTAAGCTGCAGGCAATTTCCATTTCTCCATGTCCTTGCTTCTCCAACACCCTTCATCGTCTAGCACCCCATCAGTTGCCCATGCTGCAAGTTCTGATTCAGTAGCTGATTTCTGAATGTCTAATATTTCCGCTCTAGCATCATTCCATCGCTCTGCTTGGGATTTTGTCACGTACATGGGGAGTCAGCTCGGGACATAGCCGTTTGTCTCGCTATGCTGTCCGCAAAGGCATTTCCCTGACCTATTTCATCAGTGATCTTTTTATGGGCGCTACATTTAATTATCGCTACTTTCTTTGGACAAAGCAATGCGTTGAGGAGATCACGCACCAACTCTCAGTGCATAATGTGTACTCCATGAGAAGTTAAAAACCCACGCTCTCTCCAGAGTAGACCGAAGTCATGTGCTACCCCGAAGGCGTACCGGCTGTCTGTGTATATGTTCACACATAGGCCAGCACTCAGTTCACAGGCTCTTGTCAAGGCTATCAGCTCTGCTGCTTGGGCCGATTTCTGTGGTATTCTAGCTGTTTCCACCACTGTCTTAAGTGTCGTTATTGCATAGGCTGCGGAAGTTGTGCCATCTGGCAGCCTCAAACATGATCCATCAACCCACAGTTCCCCATCCACATCTGGAAGTGGCATATCCTGTAGGTCAACACGACCCTTTGTCTGTTCCTCGGTCAGGAAAACACAGTCATGATGTTTTTCTTCCTGACCCTCCTCGACCGGATAGGGTAATAAAGTGGCAGGATTCAGAGTAGCACATCTTTTTAGTGTGATATGTGGCGCCAACAGGGTAAGCTCGTATCCTGTTAACCGTGCACTCGTGAGATATTGGGTCTTTGTTTGGTTTAGCAGGGCATCTACTGCATGAGGAACTAACACCAACAGTCTGTGCGATAGCACTATTCCCTCACTCTGCCGTATCGCTACTGCTGTTGCTGCGACTGCTCGGAAACACCCAGGTAACCCTCGTGCTACAGGGTCAAGAAGGGCTGAAAAATACGCACATGGCCTCTGCTTGTCCCCGTGTGTCTGCACTAACACTGATAACGCGCTCCCATCTTTCTTGTGTACGTACAATGTGAAAATCTTCGTGTAATCTGGTGTACCTAATACGGGTGCAGAACAAAGGGCTTGTCTCAACTGTTCAAAAGCATTTTGACATTCATCTGTCCATTCAAGGGGCATTGGTGTGGCTTTGGACAGTAATGCTAACAAGGGTTTTATAATGTGCGAAAACCCCATGATCCACTGCCTACAAAAGGACGTTAACCCTATAAAGGCGCGTACATCTCTCTGTGTGCGGGGGACTGGTGTATCTAAAATCGCCTGAATTCGATCAGATGTTAATGCACGCCCCTCCTTAGACAAAAGATGACCGAGGTAGGTCACCTTGGGTCTACAGTATTGTAGCTTTTTCTTAGAAACCTTGTGATTATTCTGTGCCAGAAAGGAAAGCAGCGCAATCGTACTCTCCTCACATTGTGCATAAGAGTCTGCAGCAAGCAAAAGGTCGTCCACATATTGGATCAGAACAACCCCCGACTGCAACTCAAAGGAATCAAGCTGTCTTTTCAGAGCCTGGCTGTAGATACTTGGGCTCTCAGTGTAACCTTGAGGAACACGACAAAATCTATACGATTTATTATTTAACGTGAAGCCAAACAGATATCTGCTATCAGGATGGACAGGGATGGAAAAGAACGCATTCTTCAAGGCAATTACACTAAAGGTCGTGGCTGTTGGTGGTACCAGTGTGAGCAAGGTCGTAATATCGGACACCACCGGATATTGGGGAATGACAATTTTGTTGATCTCTCTCAAGTCAATAATAAAGCGATAGACTTTGTCATCAGTATCTCTTTTAAGAATCGGGAGAATAGGGCTGTTACAGACATTATAAGAAACCTCTTCCACCACCCCAGCAGCAATCAAGTCTTGAACAATGTGAGTCAGGGCAATTTCACCTTCCTTCGAAATCTTATACTGTGGCACTCGTGGCAAAACTGCCCCCTCCTTAACAGTAATATGAAAAGGTGGAATACGCATCTCCCCCACATCCGTGTCTGAGGTCGCCCATAACGTGTGCGGGAGAGAGGCCAAAGCGGGAATTTCCGATATGGTATAGAACCTATTCGGATCAGGGTAATTGTCATTCAGGATAACCCGCACTCCTTCAGGAGCACACCGTATCGTTGCTCGAAAATATTTAAGCAAATCAAGGCCCAAGATATTATCTGGGGTATAGGGAGATAACAAGAATTGGCCAAAACTAAAAAATTTATCAAGACAGAGTGCAAGGGGTTTAGACAAAGGGCTAGGGGAGGGTGTGCCATCGAACCCTACGCATGTTATCTTTTCGCCAGACAGGGGAGCCCTCGGAACCAACTTCTTTGACAAGGCGCTACGAGTAGCTCCAGTGTCTACTAGGAATTGATCAGTAGAACCCAAAATGCCCGCTGTTACATACGGACCCTCCTGATCTACCGGCACTTCAATTGGTTCCACACCCCATCCTACGCAGTCCTACGCATGCACATAATCCTGGTGCTCCACATTCTCACCCTCTGAAATCTGATATTGATTCCGTCTATCAAAAGTATTTCATTCATCCTGGCCACGGCCCCCTTGCTCAGCCCTTCCACGATCACCTCCGCCACCTCTCGCCCCTGCATAACCGCCCCGCGACCTACCACCTCCTCGACCACGCTGGCTAAGTTGCTCCCGTAGTACCGGACAATCCTCAGCTCAATGACCAAACTCCTTACAATAAGCACATTGATCCTCCGCAATATCCGTACGACCATACGACGTATTTCCTCCACCTCGTCTACCCCTGTCGTTCCCTCTACCCTGTGTTCCACGAACCTGTGCCAACATCACCTTCGTTTTCAATTCTTTCGCCTTTTTATCAACACTTTCTTTAGCCTCCAACTCCTGTCGCTCATAATACTGAGCCATAGTCAACAAAGACGCAGGGGTCGCCGTGGCCCAGGAACTTTCACTCAACTTCAATCGTTTGGCAATCTCCGGCAGGAGATTAGCCACATACTTATCTACAAACAAATGCCGACCTGTATCGTCTGTTAAAGATTGACCACTGTAATCGTGAAACGCCTCTTCAAAGCGTGTAAAAAAGTCTGAGACCGTTTCATCTGGCTTTTGCTTACACGAAGCTAACATGGTCCAATCTATCTTTTTAGAAGGTATGAGCGTTTTTAATTTAACCAAAATAGCCGTTGGAAGATCTAAAATCAGCTGGCAAGGCTTGCATGCCGGTTTCCTCTCTAAGTCAGCTTCATTGATCTCCTTCCATGTACCCCCTAGTATTGTCTCATCATTATTTTTACGAATTTGTCTCCACATGTCAGGCGGAAGTATTAACCCAAAAAACAAATCTATATCAACCAGAGTCATCACACAAGATGAAATAGCCCCTTCCACCCCTTCATAGAATGCTGCCGGATTTTTACGAAGGTCAGGTAGAGAATTTTTCAACGCCATAACATCCGCTCTATTCCAAGGCGTATACACCCAATTATATACAAAATACCCCTTCGCATCCTTCGACCTTCTATCATCATCTGTACCTTCCCCCTTTGGTGGAACATACAAAGGTGCAGCTTCACGCATAGGCATAACATGCATTGCAGAACTCTTATCTGAACCCCGGAGAGAACACTCCTTAGACTGCCCGTCGGATTCCAGCCCGGACTCCTTAATCTTTTTCCGCTCGTCTCGCAATCTGCTAGTCTCGTCTCGCAGCTTGATCAGTTGTTTGTAAAAGGCGTCGACATCTGCAAGAACAAATACACCTTTTTCTAAATTCTCACGATGAACTGACACATCCTTAGGTTCTAGTGTATCTGAAATTTTACGAAATGAGGTAACAACTTCGTCTGCCAAAGTGGACATAAAATACAATAACTCTTGGTCTGTCCAGGTACCCCTTTCAGCAATAATTTCAGACTGAGAAGCAAACTTCGTATTCACTCTACGAGCCCAACTACGTAAATGCGCGGATCTCTCCGCCGTAAACCTGAGAGCAGATACCCCCTTCTTTCCCGACTTATCCTGTCCTTCATCATCCGATTCTGCGAGTGGAGCCGTAGGCGAAACGTACGGAGGCGGTAATCGATCTAATAAAGAAAAATCATCACTTTCATTATTAAGGACAGGATAAAGCGGTCGACGAATAGGGAATTGACCAGTCGTTTGCAATTTACGTTCCCGTTCCTCCCTCTCTTTCTTTTCCTGCTCCTCTTTTTCCTCAAGCTGTAAAGCCTTATCCCGAGCAGCCTTACGCTGCTCTTTGTCCTCCAAGGCAACTTCACGCTTCATTCGCTCATGCACCGCTTTCTTCCACATTCGCACACAATCAAACATATTCTGTCTAGACCTTCGCTGAAACAAACATTGCTCCACAAACTGTACTTTTCGCAAATCGAACGACCCATGTAGAGGCCATTGCAATTCAGGATCAGACTTGGTGTACTTATTCCATAATTTACTGTACATTATAGGTGGAAGGCCATGCTTTATATACATGTCCCTATTTGGTGTTCCCTCTGGGGGAGCCGGCTGTGCTTCCGCTAACCTAATTGTGGTACCATTTCCAAGACAGCACATCTCTCGGAGTGTGCTTAAAACAGGCATGTTCAAAATGGTACCACGAAAGCGTGATACCGTAGAAAAATGGCACTTACAATACTTCACACAAATGTGCCGCTCAAAGAAAAAAAACAAAATTAGAGAAACATCTCTACATGCCTGCCTATGTGAAGTGCACTACACATATAGATTCAAAGGTCACAAATTCACAAATGTTAGCTAACTCAAATCAAAATCATAGGTCATAGAACTTCGGTAAGCGTCCGAGGACTACCTTACCGATCACAAATCATAGAACCTCAGTAAGCGTCCGCAGACTACCTTACCGATCACAAATCTTACCCAAAGTATCAAAGGTCCAGATTCCAACTGCCAAGGTCCTTTTAATCGAATCAGCCAAACGGCGCTTTATCCAGCAACACAGACGATCGAAAACTCAGTCGGAGACCGGCGCCACCTGGAAGGTCAGATCGGAAGGAAAGGAAGAAACACCGTGGGTGCCAAGACTCGGGTCACTCAGTGGCAGCGCGCGTCCATGGCGAGTGTCCAAACCTTCGTCACGACCTCTCCTTCGGGCATCCGAGTCGCCGATGAGTCCCTTCGTGGTCGCCAATTTGTAGTATCGGGTTCCCAAGGCCTACATGCTCCAAAGATAACCCACTTACATTGGAAGGACTGTTGGCACGGAAACTGAAAAATTCAAAGAACAAGTTTATTAAGACCCCATGGGGTGGTGGTACATTCCTACAGCACCCTTCGGTAATGCAAGAAGTATCACACCGAACATCGGTGTGACCCCCTCTTTTATACGTTTTACAGGTAATAAAAAAGAACAGGCGGCACAAAGTTACAGAACATTATGTACATATATGGTCATGTTTGGAACACTGCCAGCTCATTGGAGGGTTTCAAACCCACTGGTCAGTTTGCAACACATTCCTGAGGGGTGACTGGTCAGAGGGGACTGCGCATGTACAGGCTTGACCGTTACTAAAAATAGCCTGTTGCTGGGCAAACTCAAGTGGTCAGTGGTACGGACAACGGACTAAAGGGCACGCTGGCCACGAGGCCGATCATGCTCTAAGATGGCCGCCGTAACACACAAAATGGCGTTTCCGAGTATGGCCAATTTAGACAGAAAACGTGTAGCTACAGCTAAGCGCTAACTCGGCCATCGTCCAATTACGACACCGGTAGAGAAGAACTTGCCCTCCCCTCTTTGACTGATGGTTCTTGTTGCCTGTCCCTTCTGTTGTCATTTAACAGAACTTTTTAGACTGCTGAAAGGGGTTGTGTTCCGACCGCTGGTTGGTGGAGACATTTTGAATATATTCTGGACCTACGTTGTCGCGTAATGCGTTATATGACACGCCGCGTTAGCGCACCCGGAAGTGCTCCGGTGCGCGAAGCGCAGCTTCCCGGAAGCGATCCGGGGCGCGGCGCGCAGCGCGTAACGTAAGCATAACAGGTCATGTGACTTGTTAATAAAACTTTTCATTGGTTCATTTTACTTTTGTTATTTTAATGATGAAAGGCTTGGTCATATGACCTAAAAATTACGCTTTTTATTGCTTTCGAACATTATTTTTTCTTAAACATATATGTTATAATGTTCCAGGCTAATGTACTTTCCCGGAAAATTTACAACTGTCCTGCAAGTAAAATATATTCCTTTTTCGAGAAAAAGGGCGTTTCTTCGTCCCATGACGGAGCCGTTGAGCAAAAGAGGCTCGGCCTGCTGTCTTAGTCGCCGATACGCCTGAATATCAGATTCTTATCGATCACTTTATGTTGCAGGAGTAGAAAACACAACAGCCCTTGACCATTTATCTTTACTGCGTTCCTGCGTATTATACCTTATATCCGTCATGTAATTGGACTGCTTTATTTCACTTGCCTTTTACTGATTCGAAAACAGTGACTAAAATTAAAAACTTTACCAATGTAAATACTACTACCATGTTTTGTTTAAAAAACCTTTATTGTGAAAATGTCAGTATACAAATACGGGCCTATAACCACGTGGGCCGGCCACGGAGCAAACTGGAATCGTATATGATGAGGACACATTTACACTGTAGAGGAACGTAACAAGCGGGCCATTAGGTTGCAAGAACTAAGGTGTCTAACAGTTGCGGAATCGGTGGACGTACATTTTGTAATTAAAATACGACAGGGCCACTTACAATAAAATTATCTAGATATACATTTGCGGGCAAGTACCATGGGTGACGTTAATTCGAACTTTCAATAGTACAGTAATCAATAACACATCAGAACTTAATATCAATAGGGATGTCGAAATATTCAATCAATTCTCAAATCAATATTCCATTCAGAAAATATTGTTGGCAGCATTTTGAAAGGAAAGATAAACAGCCGTTCTCCTAGTGAGTCTCACATTGTTACATTTAGGAAGAATGTTGAAGAGTAGTATGTTGAAAATCTGAAGCCATTGTTCTACAAACTCTCAACCAGCCTTGGATGGAAAAATCCTGAAGAATGTACAAACTGAAAACCAGTTTTTGTCTGTATAGCTTCAGCAGCAACGCTTGAGTCAGCTTTGTGTGAAGCCGCCATTTTGATTCAATCAATAGCGTCCCCCTGCACACATTCAGGGACCTGGTCGTGTCTTCAGGTCAAAAGGATTGTGGGACAAGATGCAGAAAGGAAAAGGAAAAAAGTTCCGCCAGACCCCGGGAGCCGGCCGCCTATGTCATGGGCGATCTTTGGCCACACCATGGCAATAGTGAAGCTGCAGCAGGTGCAAATAAGCTTCAGACAGTGTTACAAGCGCTGCTCAGAACTCTCAACTATGACACCACCTCGCTGCCATCCGGATCTTGGCGCCTTGTGCTGGTTCCGGCCTATTCACACATCGGTCCGCTACTGACACCACCTCACAGGCCAACGGGGCACCCCACGCCGACTTTCGGCGCAGCATTGTAGGATGGCCACACCAGTGCGGCAACTTGCTGGACACCACCTCGGTGCCATCCAGATCTCGGCGCGTTGTGCTGCCTTCGGCCTACTGTAGCCGCAAGTGCGGACGCAACTCTGCTGGATAGCGAGTGAAACACCAAGGGGCGCCCCACTGCAGCCGAGGAGCCTCCATCTTGGGGGCGACGCACAGCATCACATTGCTTTCCAATGCAGTCAGATCCTCAAACAGCCCCCACTGACTGACGCGACCTCACAGGCCAACGGGGCGCCCCACGCCGACTTTCGGCGCAGCATTGTAGGATGGCCACACCAGAGAGGCAACTTGCTGGACACCACCTCGGTGCCATCCGGATCTTGGCGCGTTCTGCTGCCTTCGGCCTATTCGCACATCGGTCCGCTACTGACGCCGCCTCACGTGCCAACGGATTTTCTACGCTTTTTATAGCCCTATGCCGCATAACAGGTCATGTGACTTGTTTATAAAACTTTTCATTGGTTCATTTTACTTTTGGTTTCCTAATGATGGAAGGCTTCATCATATGACCTAAAAATAACACTTTTCATTGGATTAAAACATTTTTTTCCCAAACGATGAAAGCCCCACCTTGTTTCTGGATGTTTCAGACTGAATCTGGCGTCAGCATGAAAGCACCACCATCTCGTGGCTCCGTCGTGGTCATTCCGCGAGCAATCATGGCAGCCGCTCCCCACCGGAAGCCTGCGAGAGTCGGGGGCCCCCAAGACTTTTGTAGAATCTTCAAGGCTCAGGGGACGCTTTCGAGCATGGGGTCCAAGACCTAGCAGACAAGCGTCCGAGTTCCAAGGTGTCCCAGGGCCATTTTAGTGGACCAGGCCCAAAAAGGAAAGAGCCTGCCGCCATTTTGAGAGTCCTGTAGCAGCCGCCTATCGCTGAACCGCAAGAGTGAGCGCAACTCAGCTGAATGGCGGATTTTGGCACAGTGTACCAAAAGTGGGCGGAATGGCAACTGAAACGGTAAAGGGGCGCCCCACTACAGCAGACGAGCCTCCACCTGGGGAGACCCGTTCACGCCCCTCCCCGGGGCGCCCCACGCCGTTTTTCGGAGCAGCATTATAGGATACCAAAACCAGTGCGGCAACTTACTGGACATCACCTGGGTGCCATCCACATCTGCCTTGGGACTATTCGCACAACAGACCGCTACTGACGAGGCCTCCCCCTGCACCCCCCGGGACGCCCCACGCCGTTTTTCGGAGCTGCATTGTAGGATACCAAAAACCAGTGCGGCACCCAGGTAACATCACCTGGGTGCCATCCAGAACTCAGCACGTTGTGCTGCCTTGGGACTATTCGCACAAAACACAGCTACTGACCATTGTTGCTTCTTTTTTCAAAAAAATGTTTAAATGTATTTACTGTTTTTGTTGCGTTGTATATATTTATAAATTATTAAAGTTTTATAATCCTACTACTTTGTTGGAGTGCTATATATTTTTAATGTGACACATAATTGTAAAAACTTTGATGTACAAAGAGGCATCCCTGGAATCTTCCGCTTCAGGCTCGGACCCACACACCCTCACAGTGAGAATCCCCTCCCCAAGCACAATACAGGATGGTTATCAGATAGTAGGAAGGCGTGTGGTGTGACGGATCTCATCGGGTGGGGGCCTTGATCTACTGTAACTCCTTTGAAGAGGGGTGATTCTTTACAGCTGGGGCCATAAACTACATCTGCAAGGCTAGGTGATAGCCTGGGACCGGCCTGGACAATCGGACACAGAGGAAGAGGAGTGTCAGAGGGTGCGGTAGTGAATAGGGTGAAAGGGAGGTGTCGGGCGGGCACAGGGTGTGATTCTCAGAGAAGAACAGCGCAGATGGGAGGAGGTTTCTGGCCCATGCATGAGAGAGAGAGCGGGGTGACCAGTGCGTGGGGGAGATGCTTGCGAGGGTGGGGAGCCATGCTGAGGATCGGCGGCGTGCAGAGAGTGGGTCTGGTCAAGGCATCTAAAATGGCTGCCGTGCTCAACAAAAGTGTGGCATTGCAAAAAAGGCAAGATGGCGCAGACAATGTTTATCAATAAGGATTAATTTATAACAATTATTTTTAACAAAATATTTACTCGCAGTGACAAAATGGCGGTCAACAGTTCCTGATTTCCATCGAATCGAACGTTAACAGACGTCACGCAGCAAAAAAAAAAAAACGCTCACGCACAGCCACTGGACGACATGTATCAACATATATGAGCCTCCTCAGCCACCCTCAGAAAACATAAGGGGTCAGGATACGTCTCCCGTACCCCCTTATACCCTGTAATTTAATTAAACCGAAACACAAAATGGAGAATTCCCGTTTCGCTACCAGTTTGCAGCCCGGTTCGCGAACCGGGAAGCGCTTCTACCGTGAAAAATCAATTTTTTTTTTATTTTCCCCACGGGACCCTTTAATAACCCCAACATCATTCCTAGGGGGTCAAGAGGGGTCTACCTTGCCCCCTTTCATTAAATTCCCCCTTCGTTTTTCTCCTCCTCTTGTCTATCGATCCTACCGAGAGACAAGATGGCGGCCACTCCGGACTGTTTAGAATGTTGACAGACACCGGAGAGCCAATCAGCTTCGCTTCGCAAAGCTCCGTTACGCGAAAAGTACGCGATCTGGAGCGCTATCCAGGACGCTGTCACAGATATATCTGTTTTTTAAAACGTTAATTTCTCAAAATCCACTGGAGCACATATATTGAGACCCAGCAAAGGCACATCGGGCTAACAGTCCCTACAATTTTGCCAAGTTTCGTGGAAATCCATTCAGCTGTTCGAGCTAAAAGTGAGGCCAAACGCCCTATGGAAATTAACATGGGAAAAACGTGTTTTGGGACCCCCCTTTTTTCTCGGCCCCCCCTTGACGAAACCCCCCCAACTTTTCAGGGGCTACTCAGAAACAAAATGGGCCATTTTCCTGAAAATTTCAGCCGATTCCGTTAACAAACGCCAAAGTTATTAGACATAGAATTTTCAAAAGTTCCATAGAGAAAAAATCCTAACTATATATACCTACTGGCGACCGCCAGTAGGTAATATATTACCTACTGGCGGTCGCCAGTAGGTAGTTATAGTTAGGATTTTTTTCAATGTTAAATCTCAAAATTCTATTTGGAATAACTTTGGCACCGGTTGACGAATCTGCCTGAAAATTTCCTGAAAATGGCCTCGTTGAGCTCCGGTTCTTCCTTGGAAGTTTGGGGGGGATACGTCAAGCGGGGGCCGAGATAAAAGGGGGGTCCCAAAACGCGTTTTCCCCATGTTAATTTCCATAGGGCGGTCGATTTCACTTTTAGCCCGAACGGCTGAATGGATTTCCACCAAACTTGGCAAAATTGTAGGGACTGGTAGCCCGATGTGCCTTTGCTATGTCTCAAGATATGTGCTGCAGTGGATTTTGAGTAATTTAGGTTCAAAAAAATATATATATCTATAGGCGCTCTCCGGTGCGCGCACCGGAGAGCGCTCCAGGCGCGCCACGCGACTTGCGCGCAGAAAGCTGATTGGCTCTCAGTTGTCTGTAAACATTCTAAACAGTCCGGAGCGGCCGCCATCTTGTGTCTCGGTAGGATCGAGACACGAGAGGTGGGCAAAACAAAGAGGGAAATGACCATAAGGGGGCAGGGTAGACCCCCCCTTGACCCCCTAGGTTTGATGTGGGGGCTATAAAAGGGCCCCGCGGGGCATTTAAAATATATATATTTTTTTTCGTTTTTCGCGGGGGAAGCGCCTGGTACGCGCACCGGGGAGCGCACCGGGGAGCGCACCAGGGAGAAAAGAGAATGGCAGAGTTTTAAAATTTAAGTCATTTTATATAAATGGGAGGTAGTTCTGAAAAGAACTGTTTTTTTATTCTTTTTGTTGTTTTATATTTTTTTTCGGAGTTTTTAAACTTTTTTTGCTTTTTTTTGGTTTTTATGAACATTTTTTGTTTTTTTTGTATTTTTTAAGGAGAGAAACAAAAACCAAGCATTTCAAACGGGCTCAACAGGAGAAAAAAAAAAGGGCAACAAATTAATATTTCCTTTGGCACTTGTGGTTTTCCCAAGCACGATTAATAAGAGTGATGCATTGCTCACCATAGCAAATCATTTGACCACAAAATTTACAAACCATTTTAAAATTTGAAAAGTTGGTTTGTATGATGGAGCATGTCTCCCTAACTTCCGGTCCTGATGGGGTGGGAACAGTAGTTTTGGAGGTTCTGGCAGAAGATTGTACAGGGTTTTTGGCTAGTTCCCTGACCTCTGCCCTAGAATAGTTGTTGGGATGTTTTCTAACCATATGCCTAATCATTGTGTGGGTGCCGAAGGAGTACTTCTTGTTGGGATTCCCCCTTGACATCTCCTGATGACAGATAAGGCAGGTTGCTTTAGGTGCATTCACTTTTTTTTTGTCACTCGGGATAGAAAAAAATTGCCAAATGATGTGCTCTTTTGGTTTGTATGTTATGTTGTCCTCTGGGACGAATCTACTGTCCTCTTCGTCCTCATCCTCCTCCTGTTCTGGATCTCCACCACTGTGAAGTTGAGGAGGTCCTTGTGGTGGTGGTGGTGGTGGTGGTGGTGGTCCAGAAGATCCAGCAGCTGCAGCTAATGTAGCCATTTTCGACAGATATAAGTACAGGTCTTCCTCTCTCAAAGCAAAAAGGTAGAATAAGGAAAAAAGGTGGGGGCTTTCCTCATTTGAAAAAAAAAATATCATGAACCAATGAGAAGTGTTAATTTTAGGTAACATGACTAGGGGTTTTATCATTATGAAACAAAAACTGTTATGAACCAATCAAAAGTGTTATTTTTAGGGCACATGACCCGACGCGCTTACGCTACGTGCCCCGGGGCGTGCCCGGGGGCGTGCTCCGGGTCGCGTAGCGTAAGCGCGTCGGTGCGCTTACGTCGTGCGTTTCACGCATACGCGGCTACGCGATACGTCACGATCATGTTTTCGTTCGCGATATTGGCGCTCACGGGACGCTCCCCTGAGCGCGCCCCGGGCGCTTTTCAGAAATACGCTCTTCGGGGCGCTCCCCGGGGCGCGGTCCGGGAGCGCTCCCCAAAAAAATTTTTTAAAAAAATGGGATAATTGTAGGGACAGGTAGCCCTATTCTGAAGTGGTTTGTAAAAAAATTAACTTTAGAAAAATATGTATTGTGCTACATTGGGCTTAATATATGTTAGAGCCAAAATGTAGCCCAAATGTAGCCCAAAGTAGCCCAATGTAGCCCAAAGATGGCCACCAGAGACCAAAAATTGTAAATGTAGCCCAAATTTCAACTAGATGTAGCCCAACTGTAGCCCAATGACAGAATGTACCAGAGTGTTAAAAAGAACAACTAGAGTGCTAACAGTCTTATTTATAAAGTGAAACTTATAGTTAGGAATTAGCATTAAAAAAACCTATGAAATTCACTGAAAAAACCATAGGTTTCACACCAGTTATAGTTAGGAATTAGCATTTAAAAAACCTATGAAATTCACTGAAAAAACCATGGGTTTCACACCGGTTATAGTTAGGAATTAGCATTTAAAAACCTATTAAATTCACTGAAAAAACCATAGGTTTCACACCAGTTATAGTTAGCTTGAAATTTTACTGATATAAAACCATTGAAATTCCCACGTTATAGTTAGTCGGACTCACTATAACTTGCGCGTGCAATGCACTGCTGATGACATCACATATTACATCACTCATGACATGGTCAGTGACATCACTCATGACATCACTGATGACACCATCCTTGTGACACAGTGACAGACCTCCTCTCAGTGTAAAGTAACCCTTGAGACACATATTCAAAAATAGAAACTGAAATTTTTTAAAAATGGACATACCTATATCAGTTACAACAAGCAATTCTGTACTTCCACTATCTATATACACATCCACTCATTCACCAACAGTTCTATATAGTCACTCATACATATACTCACTGATCATATGAAGAGATACACCTATACATCCTGTTACACACCGACATTCATCCAAAAGTTACTCACACACATATTCACACGTGCAAATAAACTATTGAACAACCTTTTATTTGAATATAGAGTTATACACACACTTCCACCTTACTTCTATTGAAAATTACACATATTTATTCTCTTAAACAATCACTTATAGAAACACATACTTATTTAAACAGGAAATCTTACAATCTCTTACTCTCACATATACTCACTTATATATATACTAGATTAAAACATATGTAGTTACTGATAAAGACACTAGTGAGACAGTCATTCACTCACTAACAAACACATATAGACACTCATCCACCCATACAGTCCTGTACATATGCTGTCTTCAAAACACATACAAACAAAGAGTCAGTCACTCATGCATCTATGTGCTAAGTAATACCCCCACCAAACCATATAGACACTCATACTGATACTAATAAAAATATCAAATAACCCATATACATACGCATGTAGCTACTTATCAACACATGTAGCCACTTATACACAAAGTGAAACACTAATATATGTATTTAAATATTTAAACATAACTCACTAATATTTATTTTTCAGAAAGACACATATTCACTGGATGGTGTCATCAGTGATGTCATGAGTGATGTCACTGACCATGTCATGAGTGATGTAATATGTGATGTCATCAGCAGTGCATTGCACGCGCAAGTTATAGTGAGTCCGACTAACTATAACGTGGGAATTTCAATGGTTTTATATCAGTAAAATTTCCAGCTAACTATAACTGGTGTGAAACCTATGGTTTTTTCAGTGAATTTAATAGGTTTTTAAATGCTAATTCCTAACTATAACCGGTGTGAAACCCATGGTTTTTTCAGTGAATATATATATATATATATATATATATATATATATATATATATATTACCTACTGGCGATAGCCAGTAGGTATATATAGTTAGGATTTTTTTCCTATGGGATTTTTGAAAATTCTATGTCGAATAACTTTGGCTTATGAGGACAGAATTGGCTGAAATTTTCAGGAAAATGGAACATTTTGTTTCTGAGCAGCCCCTGAAAATTTGGGGGGTTTTCGTCAAGGGGGGGCCGAGAAAAAAGGGGGGTCCCAAAACGTGTTTTTCCCATGCAATTTTCCATAGGGCGGTTGGCCTCACTTTTAGCCTGAACGGCTGAATGGATTTACACCAAACTTGGCAAAATTGTAGGGACTGGTAGCCCGATGTGCCTTTGCTATGTCTCAAGATATAGGCTCCAGTGGTTTTTACGAAAATTAACTTTGAAAAATATAAATTGGGCTACATTGGGCTATATATATGTTGGAGCCCAAATGTAGCCCAATGTAGCCCAATGTAGCCCAATGTAGCCCAAAGATGGCCACCAGAGACAAAAAACCAAATGTAGCCCAAATATCAGCCAGATGTAGCCCAACTATAGCCCAATGACAGATTGTCCCAGAGTGTTCTAAAGAACAACTAGAGTGCTAACAGTCCTACTTATTACAAAGGTATGGCACACCTGAAGCCATCTTGATTGGAATAAAGTGGTAACTCTTAAAACATTTAATTTAAAAAGGAACAAAATGAGGGGGTTCATTTTGCCATAGAAAGTATGATTAGCGAATATATGACGAAATCCCGCATACCATCAGTCCGCAAAAAAAATCCCGCATGTACTATTAGGCCGCAAATTAAAATAACGAAAACTTTTAGAACGAATATGCCTTTAGCATACACTAAACAACTAAACTACCCTAAACCCTAAAACACTACCCCCAGCATGACCCTACACTACACAAACAGTACAACACTACCCTAAACCCTAAAACACTACCCCCAGCATGACCTACACTACACAAACACTACAACACTACCCTAAACCCTAAAACACTACCCCCAGCATGACCCTACACTACACAAACACTACAACACTACCCTAAACCCTAAAACACTACCCCCAGCATGACCCTACACTACACAAACACTACAACACTACCCTAAACCCTAAAACACTACCCCCAGCATGACCCTACACTACGCAAACACTACAACACTACCCAAAACCCTAAAACACTACACCCCAGCATGACCCTACACTACGCAAACACTACAACACTACCCTAAACCCTAAAACACTACCCCCAGCATGACCCTACACTACACAAACACTACAACACAACCCTAAACCCTAAAACACTACCCCCAGCATGACCCTACACTACGCAAACACTACAACACAACCCTAAACCCTAAAACACTACCCCCAGCATGACCCTACACTACGCAAACACTACAACACTAACCTAAATCCTAAAACACTACCCCCAGCATGACCCTACACTACGCAAACACTACAACACTACCCAAAACCCTACAACACTACACCCCAGCATGACCCTACACTACGCAAACACTACAACACTACCCTAAACCCTAAAACACTACCCCCAGCATGACCCTACACTACGCAAACACTACAACACTACCCAAAACCCTAAAACACTACACCCCAGCATGACCCTACACTACGCAAACACTACAACACTACCCTAAACCCTAAAACACTACCCCCATAATGATCCTACACTACGCAAACACTACAACACTACCCTAAACCCTAAAACACTACCCCCAGCATGACCCTACACTACGCAAACACTACAACACTACCCTAAACCCTAAAACACTACCCCCAGCATGACCCTACACTACGCAAACACTACAACACTACCCTAAACCCTAAAACACTACCCCCAGCATGACCCTACACTACGCAAACACTACAACACTACCCTAAACCCTAAAACACTACCCTCAGCATGACCCTACACTACGCAAACACTACAACACTACCCAAAACCCTAAAACACTACCCCCCAGCATGACCCTACACTACGCAAACACTACAACACTACCCAAAACCCTAAAACACTACCCCCAGCATGACCCTACACTACGCAAACACTACAACACTACCCTAAATCCTAAAACACTACCCCCAGCATGACCCTACACTACGCAAACACTACAACACTACCCAAAACCCTAAAACACTACACCCCAGCATGACCCTACACTACGCAAACACTACAACACTACCCTAAACCCTACAACACTACCCCCAGCATGACCCTACACTACGCAAACACTACAACACTACCCAAAACCCTAAAACACTACCCCCAGCATGACCCTACACTACGCAAACACTACAACACTACCCTAAACCCTAAAACACTACCCCCAGCATGACCCTACACTACGCAAACACTACAACACTACCCTAAACCCTAAAACACTACCCCCAGCATGACCCTACACTATGCAAACACTACAACACTACCCTAAACCCTAAAACACTACCCCCAGCATGACCCTACACTACGCAAACACTACAACACTACCCTAAACCCTAAAACACTACCCCCAGCATGACCCTACACTACGCAAACACTACAACACTACCCTAAACCCTAAAACACTACCCCCAGCATGACCCTACACTACGCAAACACTACAACACTACCCAAAACCCTAAAACACTACCCCCCAGCATGACCCTACACTACGCAAACACTACAACACTACCCAAAACCCTAAAACACTACCCCCAGCATGACCCAACACTACGCAAACACTACAACACTACCCAAAACCCTAAAACACTACACCCCAGCATGACCCTACACTACGCAAACACTACAACACTACCCAAAACCCTAAAACACTACCCCCAGCATGACCCTACACTACGCAAACACTACAACACTATCCTAAACCCTAAAACACTACGCCCAGCATGACCCTACACTACGCAAACACTACAACACTACCCTAAACCCTAAAACACTAGCCCCAGCATGACCCTACACTACGCAAACACTACAACACAACCCTGAACCCTAAAACACTACCCCCAGCATGACCCTACACTACGCAAACACTACAACACTACCCTGAACCCTAAAACACTACCCCCAGCATGACCCTACACTACACAAACACTACAACACAACCCTAAACCCTAAAACACTACCCCCAGCATGACCCTACACTAAACAACCACCACAACTCTACACTACACTAACACAACACTACACTACACAACACTACACTACACTACACAATCACTAACCCACGAAAAAATTAACACAAACCCACTTACCTCTCTCGTCCTCGTGGTTTTCACAACGCAAATGCATTTACCATACATGCCTTTAAAACGTAATTCTTTGTAAAGGCATGCGCGATAAATGCACATGCGTTTTGAAAAAATGCGGGATAATGGTATGCGAGCTCAATGACCTTGCGGGATAATGGTATGCGGACTGAAAGTCTGCGGGATAAAAAATGCGGGAAAATGGCTGCAAACCATGATTAGCAGCAGACTTCCCTGGTGAGCACTAGCTTTACTACAGTGATCTAATGAGCAACTAGAGTGCTAACATTCAGAATTTATGGCAAATGTGTGACACATCTGAATGCCTTCTTGATAGAACCAAAGTAAACAAGCATTGAAAATGCAATAGATCTCGCCCTCGTTTAAGTTAAAGCCATTCTGTTTGTAATGAGGTGGCTTTTTAGCTTTGCTTTTATTAGTGTTTTTAAAACTTTCATGTAAATAACATGCATATGTATGCATATATGTATATGTATGCATGCATTTATATTTATATAGATATGCAGATTACATATGTTTATATATGTATATTACCTACTGGCGATAGCCAGTGGGTATATATAGTTAGGATTTTTTCTCTATGGGATTTCTGAAAATTCTATGTCTAATAACTTTGGCGTTTGTGGACGGAATTGGCTGAAATTTTCAGGAAAATGGCACAATTTTTTTCTGAGCAGCCCCTAAAAATTTGGTGGGGTTTCGTCAAGGGGGGGCCGAGAACAAAGGGGGGTCTCAAAACGCGTTTTTCCCATTCATTTTTCCATAGGGCGGTTGGACTCACTTTTAGCTCGAACGACTGAATAGATTTACATGAAACTTGGCAAAATTGTAGATATGGTTTGCCCGACGTGCCTTTGCTATGTCTCAATATATGTGCTCCAGTGGATTTTGAGAAATTAACGTTTAAAAAAATATATATATCTGTGACAGCGCTCCGGTTAGCGCCCCGGTTCGCGTACCTGACGCGTAACGGAACTTCGCGAAGCGAATCTGATTGGCTCTCCGGTGTCTGTCAACATTCTAAACAAACCGGAACGGCCGCCATCTTGTCTCTCGGTACGATCGAGAGACAAGATGTGGTGAAAAACGAAGGGGGAAATGAAGGAAAGGGGGCAAGGTAGACCACTCCTGACCCCCTAGGATTGATGAGGGGGATATTAAAGTGCCCCGCGGGGCAAACATTTTTGCGATTTTTCGCCGTAGAGGCGCGTCCCGGTACGCAAACCGGGCAGCTCACCGGGCAGCTAACCGGGCAGCTAACCGGCAGCGTAGCTGTCAACATTGTAAACAGTCCGGAGCGGCCGCCATCTTGTCTCTCGGTAGGTTCGAGAGACAAGATGTGGTGAAAAAAGAAGGGGGAAATGAAGGAAAGGGGGCAAGGTAAACCCCTCCTGACCCCCTAGGATTTATGAGGGGGATATTAAAGTCCCCCGCGATTTTTCGCGGTAGAGGCGCTTCCCGGTACGCGAACCGGGCAGCTAACCGGCAGCGTAACGGGAGTCCGCCATCTTGTGTTTTTGGAGCGTCCGGTTTGCGTACCGGGTAGCGTCCCGGTAAGCGTAACAAGGGGAAAACCAAGAGAAACAGTAAAAAAAAAATTAAGGGAATAGATTTCCAGCAAACTTGGCAAAATTGTAGGGACTGTTTGTTTGATGTGCCTTTGCAAGGCCTCAAGATATGTGCACGTGTGGATTTTGTCTAATTAAGGTTAAAAAAAATATATATATCTGTAAGCGTGCTCCGGCACGCTTACGTTACGGGTTTTGTTTGCGCTGCAGAACCGATACGTCACGGTTATGCGACGCGTCATGAGGCGTCTCACGTGGCTACGTGATACGTCACGTAATAAAGAATATATTTTACAGCTGTAGATATTAGCTTTTAAAAAACCAATGAAATTCACTGAAAAAACCATAGGTTATAGACCATATATAGTTAGGAATTTGCATTTACAAAACCTTGAAAATTCACTGAAAAAACCATAGGTTAGAGACCATATATAGTTAGCTGGACATTTTATTGACAAAAAACCAATGAAATTCCATATATAGTTAGTTGCACTAACTATATATCGCGCACCCGCAATCCACTGCTGATGATGTCACATATTACATCATTCATGACATGGTCAGTGACATCACTGATGACATCACTGATGACATCTCAAATGACATCACTGATGACATCACTGATGACATCTCAAATGACATCAGTGATGACATCATGACACACCAATACCAGTTACTACATACGCACTCACTGATTCCTACGTCTACACACACATTCACTCATTCACCCATACAATCACTCATACATACAGTCACTCATTATTACACTATCATATGCACTCATACACCTATGCAGACACTCACACACTGCCACTCATCCATGGAGTTACTCACACACCTAGTCAGTCCTGTAAAGAATCAATCACACTTCCATTTCCTCATCTATACAGTTAAACACAGAACACCATACTTCAGTGACATCACTGATGACATCACTGATGACATCTCAAATGACATCACTGATGACATCTCAAATGACATCACTGATGACATCATGACACACCAATACCAGTTACTACATACGCACTCACTGATTCCTACGTCTACACACACATTCACTCATTCACCCATACAATCACTCATACATACAGTCACTCATTATTACAACACTATCATATGCACTCATACACCTAGTCAGTCCTGTGAAGAATCAATCACACTTCGATTTCCTCATCTATACAGTTAAACACAGAACACCATACTTTTCACACATATACTAACACATACTTACTCTCTTATACAATCACTGATACAAGTACACATTGATATGCACAGTCACACACCTCCCAGCCAGCCACACACACACTCAGTCTTCCATACATCCACTCATTCTTCAATATGTAAAACATATTTAAACTTTACAAAAACACACAGACACTAGATGATGTCATCAGTGATGTCATTTGAGATGTCATCAGTGATGTCATCAGTGATGTCATTTGAGATGTCATCAGTGATGTCATCAGTGATGTCACTGACCATGTCATGAATGATGTAATATGTGACATCATCAGCAGTGGATTGCGGGTGCGCGATATATAGTTAGTGCAACTAACTATATATGGAATTTCATTGGTTTTTTGTCAATAAAATGTCCAGCTAACTATATATGGTCTCTAACCTATGGTTTTTTCAGTGAATATATATATATATATATATATATATATATATATATATACATATATATATTGTATCGCTGTGCTTTTATTCAGCAGCAAAGTTTGCTGCTGAATAAAAGCACGCTGATACAAGGGATTGTGGCATGGACTTCGTTTTTTGAGTACATCGAACTTAACGATATTTATTGGATTGTTGGGCTTGGTGAGCCCGTCCCGGCCCGCCGCTGTGAGTGGCTGAAGTATATATGCCAAAAACGAGGTGGAATATATATATATATATGTTATGTTATGTTATGTTAAATGTATTTTTGAGCGCACAGCTGCCCCAGCGAAGGGGCGTCCTGGCGCTATATCTGAAAAGAACATAACTAACAGCAGAAATCAAAAGGAAGCTAATAGGGCAGGGGGAAAAGATAAGTTTTCATAGCTTTCCTAAAGGCGAAAAGGTTTTCTAAAGAACGAATGTGGACAGGAAGTGCATTCCACAGTCTGGCGGCCAACACCATGAACGATCGACCGCCCAATCTGCATTTATGGAATCGGGGAACAAGTGCCAGACTTTGGCCAGCAGAGCGCAGGCAACGCGAAGAGTATAAGGAGTCAGGAGATGCTGGAGGATGGCAGGAGTGTCAGACTTCAAAATTTTGAAAGCAAAACATAAGGCCTTGAATTCGATGCGTCTGATGACTGGCAACCAGTGTAGTTTAACAATTGTGCTGCGGGCTGAGCAGACACGCGGGAGGCCTACCAGGGCTCTGGCTGCTGCATTCTGGACTCGTTGGAATCGCAGGACTTCCGCCTGGTTAGCGCCCAGAAGTAGTGCGCTGGCGTAGTCGAGTCTAGATAGTACACTCTCTTGAACCACCATCTGGCGAGTGGGGGCATCGAAGAATTTGAGGATAGGCCTCAGACCACGTAAAATGCCGAAGCACATAGATGCCACCTTCTTAGTGTGACACGAGAAGGTAAGTTTAGAATCCAGCCAAACGCCAATGTTCTTTAGTTCCGACACAGGTTTTGGGGGGGTCCCAGCTCCTTAGGCCACCAGTTTGCACCCCACAGATCAGGCTGTTTTCCCAGTACCATCACCTCGGTTTTGAGGGCGTTGAGCTGTAAACAGTTGGCCGTTAGCCAGCTGGCAACTGCCCTCAAACCATCCGCAAAGTTGAATGCCAGTTGGTCGGAATCTCCGTTAAGGGCCACCGCCAACTGGGTATCATCTGCGTAGGATACCATTGTGAGACCCCAACTCTTCGCAACCTCCGCTAGTGGTTGAACGTAAAGGTTGAAGAGAGTGGGGCTCAACGCCGACCCCTGCGGAACTCCTTGGGTGATGGCACGAGATTCAGATCTAAATGGTGGTACAACCACCTGAAAGGAGCGTTCCGAAAGGAACGACTGAAACCAGTCTAACGCACTGTCTGAAATGCCAGCCTCACTAAGCCTCTGGACAAGAATGGGATTGGATACAGTGTCAAAGGCGGCACTGAGGTCCAAAAGGACCAGTGCCGCCGTTTGACCAGCATCTAGTACAGAGCGGAGGTGTTCAATCATATATAAGAGTGCCGTCTCTGTACTGTGTCCAGGTCTAAAGCCATTCTGCGTGGGATCCAATAATTGTGCTGAAGTCAGATGTTTCGTTAAGATGTTATTCACATGGGCCTCTGTGATCTTTGCCACCCATGGAAGGAGAGAGATTGGTCGAAAGCTCTCCGGCTTCAACGGATCCAGTCCTGGTTTTTTTATGATAGGCATAACACAGGCAGCCTTCCAGGCAGGCGGAACTGAACCGGTGGTTAGGGATTGCTCCGCTAGATGGCGAATAGGAGGAAAGCAGAGGGGCGCTGAGTCCACAAACTGGTCTGGTCTCAGAGGGTCGTCTGGAGAGCCAGATTTGACCTTGGCCACCAGGAGATTAAACTCTGGTTCCGATGGTATGGGAAGAGTGGCCAAGCTTTGAGAAGTACGAGGTGTTAAGGTTGTACTACCCTGGTCAACTTTGGGAAAAGAGCGATAGATGGCGTTAACTTTTTCCACAAAGAAACTGGCCAGACCCTCACAATGGGCAAGGGAGCAGACCTCGGTATTAGGGAGTCTGTTCACTGTGAGCTCCTTCAGGACTTTAAAAACCAGTTTGGAAGGGTTAGAGCTTGCCTGGAATTCCCGTGCATAGTAATCAGCTCGGGCCCGGCAGACAGCTCTATGGTAAACCTTAACCTTAGCCAGGTAGGCTACTTTTAGGTCTTTCTCATATCTCTTCCTCCAGGCTCTTTCGGCTTGTCGACAGCTGGCTTTTAATCGCCTGAGGTCCTCCGAGTACCAAGGGTTAGACTGGGAGGAACGGTTCCTGCTCCAGGTGGCTGGTATCAGTGCGTCGAGTGCTCGAACAATCCAAGCGCAAAAGGTGGAGTACCCAGATTCAACGTCATCCGGATGGGCCAGGGGTGTAGTGGTCAGAACACGATGGAAATCCTCCAATTTGAGCTTTTTCCAGGGACGCCTGAAAGATGTTTTATCGGGCTTCCCGGTAGGGCGAGCTGCCATAGTAATAAAAAGCTCAATGAGGTGATGATCACTCCATCCCATGGGTTTGGGGGGTGAGACCTCAGCCAATTGAAGGTTTGTGAAGACCGGATCTAATATATGACCACCCTCATGAGTCGGATGACGGACCAATTGGGTCAGCTGTACAGCTTCGAGATCGTCAAGCAAACCACTGACCGCTGATACCTCCAAGGCGTCGAAATGGATGTTAAGATCGCCGATGATGGTGAGATTGGAGGTGAGCAGAGAGAGAGAGCTTACCAGCTCAGGAAGAGCTTTCCTAAAAGCACAGTCACTCCCAGGAGGGCGGTATATTACCAGACCTGAAAGGGTTTGGTTCGGGCTAGTGCTGATGGAAAATTGAGCACATTCAGCGCCCACCAGGTCCAAAGGCTTCCAAGTGCAGGTGAAACAGGTTTTAAAAGCCATGGCAATACCTCCGCCTCTCCCCTTACGATTCAAGGTATAGATTGCATAGCCTGGGGGGAGGGCCAGATTGATAGTGGCCGAGTCCTCATCGCCTAGCCAGGTCTCCGTCATAAAGAAGACATCCGGGCCTTCTAGAGAGATAGCTTCGTAAATATCTCGGTGGTGCTTCGACAGGGACCTGACATTATGGTGCCACAGTTTAATGGCACTAGGGGGAGGGGGTTCCTTATTGCGATCTAACATTACCTGACTGGGGGCCTTCAGCGGAGCCGATAATTCCCAACGGCCACATGGACACGTATGAGGACCACACAGAGGATGTTGACCCACGTGCGAGCAGGGGGGCAAAGTATGTCTGATTAGGTGTAGCGACTCAGAGGAGTAATGATAAATTATTATAACAAGAGAATAGAGTCCTACCACAGTCCACGCGTCCTGGCGCGGACGGGCGCAGACGGGCAGGACTCTGGCTTGACTCCGGCGCGAGTCAGGCGCTACCGCTGAGCGTCACCGCTGCGCGAGTAGGGCGAGCTTTAAATATCGGCTCACCTGGGCTCCTAAGAAGCGCTAGAGCGCTCAACCCAGTGGCGCGTTCTGCACTAGCCACCCCCAAGATGGCGACCAGGCGCCAGCAAGAAGGTCGGTAGGAACAACAAAGTCCGCTCAAAACACGGTGGGGGGCCCAATTACAGTGCAAGTGTGTGGGCACAGCAACGAGTGATTATATATATATAAGACTTGTCACTATTGAGCACAAGAAATTTTCGTACTAAAAATCACAATCAGAGACAAGAATACAACGCACTGATATCAAGAATCAAAGCCAGACCTGACATTGTGGTGAGATGGTCAGATAAAGGTGGGAACATTGTGCTATGGCCGCTCAAGATGTACAATGAGGAAGCAATGATACAATTGCAAGATCACGAATGTTACTGCAGAGTGAGCCCCACCTTGATTGTTGGAATCCAAGAACGGTATCACGCAGAACTGTACAGGTGGAAAGGCATGGGCTTAATCAAAAAGCAGGAATTTGAGTTTTTAAAAAATGACTATCCCACCACGCCCCAACTTTACTTGATACCGAAGGTACATAAAAATCCAACACGACCCCCAGGGAGACCAATAATCTCGGCCATTGGCGGTTTGTTCGAGAACACTAGCATTTATATGGACCATTTCCTACAACCTTATGTTAAAGACTTACCACCCTATGTGCAAGACAGTGGGGATTTCCTTCGAAAATTGTATGATTTTGATTGGAATGGGGAATATGTATTTATGACCCTGGATGGGCAGTCATTATATACGAGCATTCGACACACTGACGGGCTGAAAGCTTTACAACATTACCTCAACAAAAGACCCATTGCACTGTACCAACACTCTCTAATGTTATTACAAATGGTAGAATGGTGTTTAAACAACAACACGTTCTTATTCGACAGATTGCACTACAAACAGCTACAAGATTCGCTATGGGTACTT
The DNA here is from genome assembly GCF_964263255.1 of Lissotriton vulgaris. Classification (NCBI taxonomy): domain Eukaryota; kingdom Metazoa; phylum Chordata; class Amphibia; order Caudata; family Salamandridae; genus Lissotriton; species Lissotriton vulgaris. The sequence continues at coordinate 1,213,079,959 of NC_141691.1, read as the reverse complement.
GCTTCTCCCCCAGTTATGCTAATTTGCATATGGGCTGGTGGGAGGAGCAAGTACTGGCAGTCACGCAGGCAACTAACATGACAGAACATGTGATACTTTACAAACGTTATATAGATGATATTTTCATCTTGTGGAAAGGGTCAGTCGAGAGCGCTGAAGTTTTCGCCACAGAAATCAATGAGAACGCACTAAATTTGAGGTTTGCATGCTCCACGAGTACAGAGACCATTCAGTTCCTAGACTTAGAACTGTATGTAGAGCAGAACAAGATACAGACCAGAACATACAGAAAACTGACGGCGGGAAACGTAGTGCTTCATGCACAAAGTTTTCACCCGGTCAAACTTAAGAAATCCATTCCTTACGCAGAATGTCTGCGCATGACTCGCAATTGCAACACAGAAGCAGGCGCAGACAAGGCCAAAGCCAATTTATTCGAGAGGCTTAGCAAAAGAGGGTACAGGCCACAAACTTTGGCAAAGGCAGAACAGAAATGTAAAAATAAGAACAGGAAGGATCTTTTATTTGCAACTAAAGAGGCAAATAAAGACAATCAATCTAAGTCCACTACCAACATCCCCAGAATGATAACGGGATACAATACATACCACAATCATGTGAGGAGAATTCTGCAAAAACACTAGCCACTAGTATGCAATGACCCTGTAATAGGACAATTGAATGGCAACACACCTTCAATCACATTCAGGAAGGCGAAGTCAATGCGTAGCCAATTGGTTTGCAATGCACCGACTATGGTCAAGCCTGTCCTATGGCCACAGACTCAGAAAGGCTTTAGAAAGTGCGCCAAATGCAAAGCGTGCAAGCAAGGAGTAAATACCAAAGAGGTGAGAGTACCTTTCAGAAACAAACCCTATACCATCAGAGGCAGCTACTCTTGTAAGACAGAGTATGCGGTCTATGTCCTTGTTTGTAGTTGCGGAAAGCGCTATGTAGGAAGTACCATTCATCAGGCCCACATCAGAATCCTACATCATTTGAGCCATAAACTACGATGATCAAACCTACCCGGTGGCCAGACATATAAACAAATCACATGCAGGGAACATCAAACACCTCTCCTATTTTGTCATCGACAGTGTCCCGAAAAACACCAGAGGGAGTAACCGCAGATTGGCCCTACAACGTCTGGAATCCAGGTATATTATCCTGCTAGATTCCAAGATCCCCAATGGGTTAAATTCAGACGAAGCATTAACAGTACATTTGTAGTCCAGCGTAGCTCTTCCCTCTAACCGAGACCCACTCCTAAAATAACATCTGCAACTTCACTTATGTAAATACTTTCTTTTCGCTTAGTTTATTATTTAATTCACATATATTTTCCCAACACATAATCACTCAAACACACGTGATGGAGAGCACAACCAGACATGCACAAACACGCAATACAGGTAGGGATTAAATGCAGAGGGTATCCACCATGGGTTCACACTGAGACATTCGAGTCAAACACTGTTTGAGTTTAGGTGGCACAAATCTCCTAACTCCACTTGGAGATGAGGCTCGTTTAAAGGTGTTCTTGTTACAAATTGATTAATTCACGACAAATACACCAATATGATGCCAGACGGCCTGGCAATAATTCTTGAATTAAAAGTCCAGTTCCATTTGCCTTGTATACACAGAATGTAGCGGAATGTATATCTGTGATTCCTTTTTATGTAAATTCCTGTGGCATACAGAACTAGCATTTTGAGCGCCATAATGTCACGAATCATGACCTCTGACACGAGCTGCAGGAACCCGTAACAAAGTGAATAGGATGCATTTTAATCTCTGTACCTCATCTTATTTTAATGTAATATAACTCAGCATGTTTACAAGTCTGGTGCTGACCTTCCCACGTTTGAAAATAAGCACGATGATGCCGGTTTTGCAATGATGTAAATTGTAAAAGTCGGTTTGCTTGCTATTTTGTTTATAATTTCTATACCTGGTTGAATATAGAATTTAATCTCATCACATCGCTACAAGGGATCATGAAAGCATTGTTTATAATTCTAAGTGACTAATGCAATTTGAATTCGAGGAGTGCATTGAACTCTTCTATGTTTGTTGCCAATTATGTCATGACTCATGGTAACCAGGGTGATGAACAGCCAGTCACCACAGCGATTTCGAATGTGTTGGAATGTATTTAATTGACAGCGTCACTTTTGGCAGATGAAGTGAGCAAGGCGGAGGCTTCTGCCGAACTGCGTCTTTTTACAGCATGATGGAATAAATCATCTTTCTTGAGTTGAAATTCACGGTGTCAGTGCCTTCCTTGATCAGAGTGTATGCAGACTGGTAAACAATATTATACATATATCTTATATAACTTGAGAACTACCCAGAGTTCTCTCCTTTTTTGCATAATTTATGCGTCACTCTATGCCTGAAAAGGTTTTGTGTGTGTGTGTGTGTATGTGTGTAGTACTATTTGTGTCCTGCAAACCTAGACTAAAAGGCAGCGAGTGCTGCACAGAGATAAAGCCAAAGATCTATATATGAGGTATGGTCAGTGGTCCAAGGCTGAAAGTATGAGCAGGTCCCCCTTTACATATTGTGTCCTGGTAGAGAAATACAGGTCATTAAATAACCTCATATACCAGCATGTCACTGTTTATCAAACAGGTTATCTTTTCTTTGCACCTATTTGAAGAGTCCTTGCTCCTAGACATCAGTATATCCCACCCACAAAACCTGACAGCAGGGCTGGGCACTTTTAGGTTAATTGCGCTCCATGATGGGATTACTTTTTTTTTTAAGTTCTTATTGCACAAAACGATAATCAAAGTGCTTTACAGAGATCATCTGCACAAGAATAAGATACAGTGAAAACTAGGCAGAGACATTTATTTACACAAATGTCAATTATTAAGAGCTTATAAATAAAAAAATGACATTTTATCTTCCGACAAATAACGAGGAGACAGATTACCCTATGGTTTAACACAGGATAAAGGTCAGACTTTAAGAGGATATAGGAAAGAGATGTCTATAAATCAAGAGGCATACCTGGTCTTGTTTGAAAACTGCATGTGATGGAGACACCATCAGCGGAGAAGTCCCACATTCTAGAAAGAAACAGCGCCAGGGTTCGTGCATGCGATACCCAGCATCTCCAGAAGTGTCAGAACTCTGCTATTTCTGAAGATCCCTGAGATGATGTGTTTCTAGGAAAGGGTGCATTGTGCTGTGCTCCAAAAAAGAGGTTTTGGCACAATCGAGGACCAGTGCTCAGTGGAACTAGTGAATGTGTTCAATATGGAGATTAGCCAATCTTTGCATACATTTTGATTAGACCAAACATGCATATAATGTAGATGGTTCCTGGAGTGGTAGCTAACATCTTGAGTGTCAGTGATGCAACATCAATACTAGCCAAAACATCAGCACTCTGCTCAGAACTCTTACGCAGGACATGGCAACCTGCCCTCCTTGGACAGTATTCTCTAGAGATGTCTTGTGTGTAATCTCTGAGGCAATATGATCTCCTATAAAAGGATGGTATGTTACAGCGTTACTCTTAACCTCTCAAATTACTCCATCTACAACTCAGGCAATCACCCTCACTGCCTAAATTAAGAAAGGACATCAAGACCTGGCTGTTCGACTGAACTACAGATCCCACCCCCAGCACCATGAGACCCTTACGGGTGATTAGCCGTGCTCTATAAGAACCCTGATTGATTGATTGAATGAAAAGTCATTTTCTTTGTGACTGTACAGCACTCTATTTCAGCAGAAAGATGCCTCCATGCCCTGCCGGAGTTTGTAACAAGCATTTGCAATGCAATAGGTCTCGCATTTACGCGGGTTTAAGCTATTGGTATTGTAAATGACAATGCCTTTTATTTATGTTTTAAAAAAGAAAACAAGGCATTGTTATTTGCAATGTCAATAGCTGGTGGGTTGTCTTCCGGGCGATCCCAGGGCAGGCAGCCCATCGCCGCCTGCCCTCCTGATGAGCCGAATGCCACCGTGGCCCTAGCCAACAGGTGTTTGCCAGAGTTGGGGGAAGGGATAGCCCCTCCCTCTGGTGGACCGCCAGTCCACTCCCTTACTCACGCCCCTCAGAAAGGAGGCGGAGCTTTGCTGGGAATCCCTGGTTGCTCAGGTCCACAACCACCCGTAGGACTAACAGGGCGCCGTCGCTCCTCCAGGGTCCAACGCGAGGACTTTCCTGGGGATATTTGGCCTTTGCACTCTTGTGGTGCTCATGAAGAGGGTACCCCTCTGTACCTTACAGCCTCTGGATCACCCTGTAACTCTGCCACAGCACTGGGTGTGGCCACCGTCACTCCAGGGTCCCCCACCATGATAGGCCTAGTTACCTATACCCTGCTGATTCCAAGGCTTCCCCCAGATCAAGCATGAACAGGTCCATTCCCACTCTGGACAGGTGTATCCCATCTCCATCAAAACACCCTGTGGACTCTGCTTGCCACTATCCGGTGCATGCCTGTGGGTCGCTCGCCTGTACTCAAGAAAGGATTCTCAAAATGATTTGTCATGACGTCCTGTGTCCAGTGCGCACAATGGGCGGCTCCACTGCTGCTCCGGGTGTGTCTTGTATCTCTAGAAACCCACTCACTCAGGACAAGCATTTGCAATGCAATAGGTCTTGCATTTTACAAAGTTTGACCTAATGGTATTGTAAATAACAATGCCTTTTATTAATGTAGCTTTTTAAAACACAAAGAAAATCCAGACCTATTGCATTAGAAATGCTTGTTCATTTGTGGAAGGGGTGGGTTTCCTAGAATTTGTGTCAGCCATCTGCCCTAAATGGAAGGTTCCCAGCCGGTCCTATTTCACCAGAGTTGTTGTTCCAGCACTACATCACGATGTGCTGGCATTGGTTGGACAAGCTTTGCAGCAGAGTGCTGTTCACAATATCCACCTGACAACAGACATGTGGACCAGTTGCCAAGTCACTGATTACATGTGCATCACTGCACACTGGGTCTCTGTTGTGGGGGTTAGAGAAAAGCTATCTGAAGTAGGTGCTGGTGACACAGCTGAGATTTGTAATGCTACTTGGAAACATGCAACTGTAGCCATGTTCGCCATGGAGAAATCTCATACTGCTGCAAACATTTTGGAAGATTTTAACAGCAAGGTCTTTGAATGGCTGCGCCCAAGAGAGCTTAACATTGCTTTTTTTGCCACGGATAACGGCAGTAATGTACTTAAGGCCATGGAGGTTGGTGCCTATTTCAGGGTCCCCTGTTCGGCGCACTGCATTAACATTATAGTTCAAGACTTTCTGAAAAAAGAACCAATAGTCAGTAACTTACTGACCACCTGACGCAGAATATGCACTCATTTTAGCCTTTCTTTTAAAGCCCGGAAGCAGCTGAGGATCATTCAACGTGACTATAGAATGCCAGTCAAAGCACTCATCCAGGAAGTGGCAACACGTTGGAACTCATCGTATTACACGCTTGACCGTCTGTTTGAGCAGTACAGACCAATCAATAGATATTTCAAGCGCAGGGCGGATGTTACTGTGAAAGCATGACCCTTCAGATGGACCAATGGTGCCTAGTTAAATGCCTGACAGAGATGCTTCTTCCTTTTGAGGTCTTCACACGTGAAGGCAGCGAGGAAGACTGTACTAAGGATCAAATTATCCCATTGTTGTACATGCTAGAGCAACAGCTGAAGGAGGTGTCTGAAGCGTACATAGGTGTGGGGGAAAAAAAGCAGCATATGAGTTGGTGGAGAGCTTATCATGACGCTTAACTAAAAATGCAAGAGTGCAAAGTAAGAATTTGTCACAATAACATTACATTTGTGCCACAATTCTGGATCCACTGTACAAATCGGCACTGACCAGTAAGACAATATTCCCTTTTTCAAAAGTGGGTGTTGCCCGGTACAAAACTTGGATAGCTGAGGCAGCCAGTAAATTGGAAAATGAACGGCTGGTAATTAAAGGCCCGCTACTCAACCCACAAAAAGTACTGCAGCAGGGCATCCAGCATCAAGTTCAACCTCAGAGCCTGAGGGCAGTGCGTTTGGCTCACAGCAGTCACCAGCACCAACACTATTGACAACAGCAAGAACTGAATCATCAGCCCCAGTAAAAACAGCACAGGATTGGTATTTACAGCAAGGACTTGCTAGGTCCAGTGCTGATGCAAAGACAAAAGAGGCCCAGAAAAGTGGAGCACCCCTAAACATTGAGTGGATGGTCCAGGCCTATCTGGATGACCCAACAGAGGTCTACATTGATCAAAACCCATTGCGATATTGGTATGTCAAAAGGGGCTAATGGCCAGTGCTCAGCAGGCTGGCGATAAATTATCTGGCTTGCCCTGTCGCAAGTGTCTCTTCTGAATGTGTTTTCAGTGCTGCTGGTTCCATTGTAACAGTGAAAAGGATCCTGAGCAGTGATTCCACTGAAGATTACTGGCCTACACTCCACGAGTGACCCGTGGGCTGGTATTTCGTGATTCTTCTTGAGGTCCCTTTGCAATCCCTTCTGTCGACTTGTGGGTCCCTTAGAAGGGTACTGTAACTTTGAGCGGGCTTACCTGATTTCTCCAAATGTGCCCTGACTCTCCATTGCTTGGGGAGTCACCTGGACCTTGCTGGTCCATCCCGAAGCCTTTTTACTCTCACCGCGTGCGTTGCTGTTGCCAAAGCTAGTTGGTCTTTGATTCGGACACCGACCCCCCAGTACTCAACATCCTTTGTGGGACAGCTGGCCTGTGGACTTTGGTCATCATCGACATCTCCTGGTCCCCGTGGCAGTGGAGTCAAGCTTCACCTCATCGCACCTGAAACCCCAGACATTGGTGGGCATTGGTCTACCGTGCCCCTGGTCACCCTTAAGTGACCCAGACTCTGTTCTTTCTGCTTTGAAGTTCTTCACATCCTCGATCCAGGCTTGGATCACACTGGACGCTTTTCTTTTCCACAGCAGCAGCACTTTGTAGCAACTCACCATTGAAACCAGCAGCGATTCCCGACACCATTTGGCACCTATGCACCCGGCTTCCCTGGGTGAGGTAACAGGAGTACTCCAGTGCTCACATGGGTGCTGGCCTTAGAACCTTCTAAGTCTAAAAGGGTTTGCTCCAAGTCCTCTCTAAAGTGTCCTAAATCTTTAAGTTTCCAACCATGACTTTCCCATAGGATGGTACGGAGCTTGCAGCTGTGTTCCCACACTGCACGCATCCCTCGTGGGTCCCCTGTGTCACTACCTTGAGTTGTTCCTTGGGGTCCCAGCGATTATACGTGCTCTAGGCACTGTGTCTAGTCAAGTTGTGGTTCTTATACCACTTTCTTAATATATGGTTTGGTCTCCCCCTGCGGCCCATTGTATATTGTGCCATTTACTGACGTTCTAGTGTGTTGATATTGTGCATCTTGTTCTCTAATCTCCTAAAGAGGTTAGTAGAGAGTATTTAGTAATACATATATTTTATATATATATATATATATATATATATACCTTGTGTGGTTCTCCTTTCATTTGGTCATTCAAGAGGTTATAATCTGGTAAACCAAGCTGCTTTACACTCCCTCATGACTTAGCCTGAAGGCTGCTCTCCATAGCTACCACTAGGATAGCTTTCAATAAAGGTTGTCTTTAAACCTATCATCAGTAAGGGTTGTTTGGACTGGTGCAAGGTGCCCACTATAACTAGTGGACAGCATATGCCAGGCCAATTTCTCACATCTTCTTCAACCGTTGACAACAACTTCTTACTTAATAAGTCTCAACAGTACGTATATAGTATACCCTTGAAGTGAGTGTAATGTCAATAAGTAAGGATTAGGAATATAACTTATCACCACCCGCCCCTGCTGCTGAGTAACCCCCTGCAGCTCCTCCTGCAACTGCCGCATCTCCTCCCTCAGCGGCCGCATCACCTGCGCCGCTGGCCCCCACACTGGTGGTCGGTAGTGCGTCTAGAAAAAAAATTACACATTTTTTAGATGCCATATACACCTCCCCCTATTTTTCACTAGCAAGATTGAAAAAAAAAGTTAATACATACATATATAACATACATCACTAGTACAAATCAGGTAGTAGAGTAGACACTAGTAGTGTTATATGGTCCCTAAGGTCATTCTAGTCTTTGCTAAGTTAGCCCGAGCCATGCAACCATTTTAGCTTTGTGTCTTTTATTTTTGCGCACGTTACCTCGCAGCTTGTTGTGTAAGACAACTTTGAGCCCACATGAGCTCATACTGCTACAGTCTGAGCACTGTGTACAAGGTAGAAAAACAAGCCACTTTGTTATGAAGCTCTGGCGTTAGTCCATATTGCTTATCCATAAAAATGCTACACTTTTTGGCACGACTGAGAAATGCTTGCAATATACTAACGTGCACTATTTTTCTCATAACAGACAAAAGATTCTCTTCTACGAACCAGAGCCTTGCAGAGCTTATGATGTAACTAGTACTAGATTCTTCTAAGTTGAGGGGTCCACAGAATTTGCTCAGAGATCTTCATTTATAATTTTATATAAACTATATTCCTACCAAGGGGAGGGTTGTTCTTCCACCACTGTTCAGTTATCATGATTTTATCTTTTGCCTTCTATGGACTTGTAGTTTTAAGTGTAACTAAGTGTAACAATGTTTATTGTTTTAATCTTATGCATTTTGCTGTTGGAGCTGCATTATAGAACAACATACAGAGCTTGTCAGTTAAAAATAAAACTTTTGAACTTACATAGGCTTGGTGGTATTTGGTGTGGACTTGCACAAGTGAGTGAGCGAAAGAGTGTGCATCGCTTCCACGATTGAGAGGTTGGGAGTGTTATTTTCTGCGTTGTCTACTTATTGGGTATCTTGGGGGGGTTCGGAGAGCTAATGAGACACCATAACTAGTCGGTCAGGGGATTTTGGTGGGTTCTGAATGAGGTGTGAGGAAGGTCCAACCTCCCACCAACAACGTCCTATTTTCTTGGGCAAAGTTCTGTATGTGCAGAATCCCTACAACAGTAGTAGTATGTTTTATCCTATCAAAAATAGTCAAATCTGGTTGGGCATTTTGTTGGTGGGAATTGTCGAAAAGCCTCAAGATTAAGAAGACTTGAAGTAGTGGAAGAGGACAACCCAAAGGACTGGACTCAATGGCTAGAGCTATTGGTGAATCTGAGTTTTATTTAAAACCTTTTAAATAAAGAGTGGCCAACTGGGCAAGCTTAGCTACAGACTAATGGTAGTAGTACAGAGAGTCATAGCAGAGGCAGGGATAATAAGAATTTAGAAACAGATAGTCTAAATCGAAGAAGAATTTGTAAAAAATAGAATTAGGAAACCAAAATAATAGTTCCGAAAAATGAAGGTGGGAAAAGTTAGGGAAATATAATTATTAATATTAACCACTGGAGCACTTACTGGGGCCGGCAGCGGAGCCCTCAGTAGAGGAGTGGTCTTTGCCCTGGGAGGCATGTTGTTCTGGTTTCCCCGACTCGGACCCCATCTTCTTGCCCCTGGGTGCTGATCATGTAAGATTTAATGAAGAAAGAGACAAACAATAATGTTCGGTGTGAAACAAATAAAATATTTTAAAATATGCTCCAAAACATTTTTATGAACAACAATTGCAATAAAATTGACCTATCTAATCTGATCGACTAATAGTATTGCGAGATATACTGACTATAAGCCTAAGTACCACCTGACCTAGCCCACCTATTCCAGACGGGCCAATTGTTCACTAAGTCTGCATTTCCATTTATTTTAGTCCTCAAAAAAGCAAAGATGGAGGACACATGCATACATTTTTGCATACACCAAATTGTTGGTAGGTTGCTGCTGATGTTCTGCTAGTGATGATAAGCCTATTAACACTCACTAAACAAACTAAGGACAGGGGTTATCAGCACTCAGCAGCATATGACGTGACAGAGGATGCGTCACGCAGACCACTTAAAAATTACCAACTAATACTAATAAGTAACTAAACCTTTCAATCCACCGCTATCTCTTCTTAGTGGCAGGAGGACAAAGGAAGGACTAGAGTCTCTCTAGCATTACCTAACTTAAGTTCTCTAAAGTAAACTCTTACATAATCAGGCCAAGCAAGCGCAAAGTTTCAAGCAAGTAAGATTAGTAGCGCTGAGCACATGTGTCCTTACAATCACAGATTTTTTAATGTCATTTACCTGCAATGTAAGCAGCAGCATTCTTGCTGGTCGCAAAAAAGATATATTCGCAATATATAACACAGAGCAGAAGAATACAAAGTAGTAATATTAAATAGCTACTCACCAAGCCCCGGAACCTCCGCTCCTAGCAGGTCCAGCAGGTCCTGATCCCGGTCCAGAAGGTCCTGATCCCGGTCCATAATATCGGACCACCGGTGAGTCAGCTGGTTATTGGTGCGCCAGACACCAGAGCAGTGAAACACTGCCCGGCACACCTTTCCCAACCACTGCCGACGCTCGCGGAGCCCGTACCCGGACCAAGGGGAGGTGGCGCTGCACAAAAAAAATCAGTGCGGCCACCTTCGCCTCACCAAATAAGGCCCATGCCTGCACCCCGTGTTGGTGCCGCCTTCCGCAAAGAAGGCAGTTGTAGCTCTGGCTATGGCTACAAGGCATGTAGCCTTTTGCCATGGTTCTGGGTGCACGGGGGGCAGAAAAGAAAAGGTAAGAATAAAAAAATGAAGTAAAAGAAATGAAAAAAACAGGTAATAAAAAAGAGTGAAAAACACATAAAGAGAAGAAAAAAAATCAAAAAATAGAATCAGGAAAATAGAGAGATAGATAATAAATAAAAAAGATCAAAAAAAGTTTCCAGAAACAAAGAAGTGAAAAGATAGAGGAGGATTGAAAAGCAGGCCCAAAACCATAGCAATAGAGTGAAAAACAAGATGGCCGCGCCCTTTGCGACCGCATGGGCAAGTTTGTGCGATATTTCCCCCCCGAGCACGTAAAAAGCATTGCGAACACGTGATACGCGTACCCAAACAGGAAATAGTTATCGCAAATGGGTGGGAGCATGCAATATGCGACCCTGAACAGGAAATAAGCATCGATAGCGGGCGGGAGCATGCAATACGCGACCCGGAACAGGAAATAACCTTTGCAAGCGGGCGGGACAAGTGAAAATCAAGATGGCCGCGGCCAGTAGCTACTGCATGGGCAAGTTAGCTATATATTACCCCGCGAGCACGCAAAGACACATCACGAACGGGCGGGACAAGCAACTCCGCGTCTTCGCAGAGTTTCTGCGTGCTTGTGGAGATTTTTTACAATTTCACAGAGATTTGCTTAACACAACTATGCAAATTCCGCCCACCCCTCCATATAGTCTCAAACCGAGGCCATAACCCCATTGAGTCTAGAGTGGTTTTAAGCCCAATGTAAACAGGCTCATGACTGGGAACCCTGATTCTGCATCACAAACAAAGGTGTGTTGAGAAGGGATTTACTTTGGGCCAGGAAAGGGCAAGATGTTGTTTGCTTAGGGGGTCAAAGCCTCGGTCTACGCTCTTTTTAGGAAACTTTGTGTCTAGTGACATAAGCATCGCAAGATAGGGGAAATAAATGAGATTTTTTCAGCTTCCTAGTGATACCCTAATTACTTAATTTGATTGTAGAGCCAATCTATAGTTTGATGTTTGGAGTCAACACAAAACATAAAACATTACTTCTGGGATAGTGGGTCTGAGTTCTTGTTCTGTCTCATGACTGGGACTGTGAGATCTGATCCCGGGTCCATACAGAAGCTGGGATTCTTTTATAGATGGAAGGACACATAGTACTTGTATTAAGTCTTCCACATTTCATCAGACGCTGGTCCTTGGGGTCTAAGGGCACCCGTCCATATGTCCTGACCTTGGTATAGCCCCAAGTAGCAGTAGGTGAGGTTTGATGTCATTATAAAGGCAAGCGTGATCCATCCACGTGACAATTAACATGTTTTAGAAGGGCTGGCAGAGAATATATGGATTTTATGATTAAAACTCTCTAGCACGCACAATAAATCCATGCACTGCTGTGGTATAGAGGCCCAGGCCCTTGGGGTCTTGCGAACAGGGCTATCCTGCCTGTTGCAAGCCTCCTTTTGGTGCACTGACTTCTGTTCTGTCTCTGTGTGTTGGAATCAAAGAAGCGTTGGGGAGGGCACTTTTGTCATCCTGGCAGTTTATGTTTCCGGCTCAGAGACAGCAGAAGGTAGAAACAGTCAGGGAAACGTTCTGGTGAAAGGACAAGATCCTTGCATTTAAAATGGCGCCTTACTGTTTGGAGGACCACCGTCAAGTAGAGATAAGGCTCATGCAGTTTGTCTAAAAACAGTTTTGCTTTGGCTGGTAATCTGGTAACTCCTGCTGCTGGTCATCCTGGTTTATCTGAGGACAAGGTACTTGTCAGCATTGGGACAGCAGCATGACTAGAATAAACTACTCAGCGGGAATGAAATTCAAGAAAAAGTATCCTTTTCCCTGATCTTAAGTGCGTCGTTCAAATCTTCTTCGTGTTATCTTTTATTGTCATGAATGTGGTGTCGATGAAGAAACCAATTCATCACTTTCTTGAATATGTTGGCACTTTTTTTGTAATTCATCTGGTGCCAAAGGGAATTGCTAGCTTCAAATGTCTTTAGTTTTACAATGCAGACTCAACGTTGTGGCACCGTCGTTTGCATAATGCATGAACCTCCTCAAAAAGAATTGTAAGAGGACTAATTATTCCGACGCACGCCTTATTGACACAAAACACACTGTTGGGGAATAGTGGCAGACGCCAAGGGAACAGCAGCCGCGCCGCCTTCCAAATTCCAATGCTCGCAGACTCGTGTCAGACAAATGGTGATAATAACCTAATGCTCGAGGCCTGCTTTTCGCTGTCTGCATGTGCGGTGGATTCTGAGGAGCCAAGGGAAGCAGCTTGCATGCGCCATGCCAAATTAGTGGCGGTGCTTGCGTCCCTGCTGCTTAGTTCCATCAATATTTAGACAATGCTGGGGTAAATTATGCCCTTGCTTTCTCTTGCTCGACGCTGACACAGACGGCGGGCCTTGCAGACTAACCAGTGCTTAATTTGCAAAAGATAAAGTTCCGAGCCCAAAGTTTTCTTCAGAAACACGCGCCAGGTGCTATCGAACGTTCGGGTGCCGGATTCCAAAGCAGCTGCATTGATTCCACCCAGGGCTTTAAGTAGAACGGCTCCTACCGGTGCTCATACCGGCAATTCTAAAAAGCTGGTGCTGAGACGTGTCCCTATTTTTTTTGCCCTCACCATCAGGGTGACAAAAAATCCTAACTCTGCAGCAGTAGTACCCGTTGGTGCCTTTGATGTAACTTCAAAGACACTTGTTATAGTTCTTTCACAATCCCATTTCAAAACCTTAGCATTTTCAATAGTCTATACAGAGAAGCCATAGTTATTGCTTATTTGTCTTATACAACTAACAACCATCGACAAAGGCAGTAGTCCTGGCTTGTTGTAGGTGTAATGTTACTTGTTATATTATATAGCTGGATGCAATTGCAGAGGCTGCCCTCAAAGGGGGCCTCGAGGGCCGGCGCCATAACAGCCGTCAAGCGACCAGAAGGATCTGTATCTGGGCGCTTTCAGATGGGGCAACCCTTTGCATCTAAGGTGCGCCAGAGAGGTGAAAAAACTCCAGAGCAATGAGAGCGGGGGGCATGTGATTTACGAATCACCCCAATGGGGTGAAACCGCTGTCTAAGGTGGTAAATTTGCGGGGGGTTCTAAGGCGCCGCTCCCCCCAGTACAGCTCGCTATCATCGTGCAGCGGGGGGAGCGGTGCAGCAAGAAGTTCTTGAATTACCCTTACCTTGGCGAGGATGGAGCTCAAAGGTTTTGAAGCGTCCGGATGTCGAGGAGTAAAAGACCAACCAAGTAGCTGTGGACCTGGTGTGTGGAGCCACTGCGGCGACCATCTTCCACACAGCCAGCTTCAAGTTACCCTGCTCAGCCTCTCCCTCTGGGCGTGCCAAAGAACCTTCCAGCATCTGATGTGCCCGACTGCTGCTCTGCATGGTGCTACACTAGAAACGATCCAGTAGCGAGCGAGCCGCTGTTTTTCAGGAGCGGCAGCTGAATTGTGTGCAGAAGGAAGAAGCACGACAGCGGGAGGGGCGGTGAGTTCCCGTGGTCGCTAAAATAACGACTGATGCGCAGTGCATCAGGGTACGGGCGTGCCGGTCGCCCCTACACACCTTCATCTCCAGTGCTGGATCGCCCTCACTGCCTCCCCTGCCCAGTGAAGAGCGGCTGCTGAATCAAGGCTGAGGGGGTGGAGCTAGGATAGCAGTCAGACGTGTGCTGCTCCTCTTGGTATTATTGGGAAGGAACTGGGGTTATTTTCGGTGATGGAGGTTACGTGACGATTAGCGGTGATTGCTATGGACCTGTCCCCCACGCCTTGCTTACTGCCCAGCAAGCCGCCGACGCAGCCTAACCTCGTCACGAGGCACCTAATCGCTTGTGTTCTGGGTCTGCATAGGGCACACTGTATCACATCCCGTACCCCCGGATGCTTACACTAGACCATCTCCAGGTCCAGCATCAATGACCATGAGGGCTAGTGGGCTGGCGAGCCTTACCCACTTAGCAGTAAAAGAGAGGATATGAAAGAAGGAATTTATTAACAATTTCTCCTTGTTAGAGATTCAAGTAGATGGGCTGGACCTGACGGTGAGGTACAAAAAAGATGAGGACCGGAGGGAAAGGAGAAGGGAGCTGAAAGAAAGGAATTTTGATAACTGGTAAGATGCATTTAGAATCATGGCCTGCATTATTGTTAAGAAGTTCCCACGCTCAGCGGCAGACCTATGGATGTATGAGGCCAACATCCATGGGGCACGTAGGCAATTCCCAGGGGAATGCATGGTTAGAATACGATAAGGGACTTAGGCGGATTTTTGCATGCACAATTGGGTTTTAGACCCGTTTGCGCATGCAAAAAGCCTGTAGGCCATGTGCTAACCCTATTTTGTGAGTTGCTAATTAAATAGCGACTCTCAAAATAGGGTTCGCGACTCGCTATCAGGAAGGGGCGTTACGAGGGCGTCTCTTCCTAATATCCAGTCTGAACTCTATGTATGAATGTTTTGCAACCACAATTGCGGTTGCAAAACACTCTCTGTTCACCACCCTCTTCAAGAGGGTGGTAAACCATTCGCAAACGGGAAGGGATCCCCAGCGGACCTCTTCCCCCTTGTGAATGGGTGCGCAATCATTTTGTCAGAGCCGGCAGTGGTCCCAGGGAGCACTACCTGCCCTTAAAAAGTGAAACAAAAATGTAATTTTTTTTTAATGCATCCTGTTTCCCAATAGTAGTGGCCCTTACAGTCTGAAAGCGGAAATTGAGGAACATGAAGCTGACGCTTTAGTCGGACAACAAAGCGGTAGTACAGGCAAACAACAGAGGCTCAGACAGATGCCCAGATATGCTGAGAATAATGCACCAATTGGCCAAATTGCAGTTTGAGGGGAACATAGATCTGAAGGCACTTCCTGTACCAGGAGTGGAGAACGTAGTGGCGGACACCCTTTCATGAGCACAGATGAGCAGATTCAGGGAATTGGCACAGAGGGCGGAACAGGTTATGACCCTCTTCCCAGAGCAGTTATAGGACATGGTGGGACTGACTTGTCGGTACTAGTGAACCAGGCTCTCACTCTGGAAGCGGCTAAGGGCTACAAGAAATACGTAGGAACAGTGATGCAAATAGAAGGAATTCAGACACTGGGAGATACGGACAAGACGAGGAGGGCTGCCAAGCAGTTCATCCAGTGGGCATTCACTATTAACAGGTCAAGATCTTGGGCACAGACCCATCTGTCAGCAATAGCACACTTCGCTAAGATAATCACTGGTCAGCTCCCCACAGCCTCTCACTACATTAAAGCAGCTATGAAAGGGTGGAAGCAGTCAGAGGTGGGAAAAACAGACAACAGGTGACCCATAGACTTCACAAGATTGACCAGGCTCATGGACACACTGGGGTTAATAGCAAGGGACAAATTCGAGCGAAACCTTTTCAAGGCTGCCTTTACGACAGTGTTCTTTGGAGCATTTTGGCTCAGCGAGCTGGTGGCCCCAAGAAAATCTGGCCCAGCAGGACGCTTCTTGCAAGCGGAGGTTGAGCTACTGCTGAGATGGTCGAAAATGGACCAGGCCTGCAAAGAGGCAGTGGTGCAGTTAAGGTGCATCAAGGACCACAGATACTGCGCAGTCTGCTGCCTCCTACCTTACATGACAGTGCCACAGGCAGGAGAAGGCCCATTTTTCAAACATGGGGATGGGAGCCTCTTATGTAAATTTCAATTCACAGCAGTGATGCAAATAGCCCTCACCAGAGAAGGGCTCCCCTCAGCAGCATTCAGCTCTCATTCATTTAGGATTGGTACGGCAACATTGGCAGCCCAACACAGGATGACCGAGGCAGGGATCAAGGCGTTCGCCAGATGGCAGTCCAGGGCATACATGACTTATGTGAGACCCCCATTATTGTAGAAACACTTGGCAAAAGAAAGGGGGCAGCGGAGGGCAGGCGCAGCCTAAAGTCCATGAGGCTATCTGACATTTGTGATTGTTGCTTCACCAGGAATGCAACCCCGACTGGTTGAGGCACTCTTTTGTATCCTGAATGCAGTCTTGGTGGCAGCGGGGGGCCACAAGCGGACAGGTAGGCTGCTGAACACATGCGTCTGATGGCTGAGTTGTCCGGGAATGAGATGGAACCAGTTGCCGGAGGCACTAAAGGAGTTACAGGCTGACGTGGTGTGGCATCTGGACATCTTGATAATATACCTCAGGGGAATGACCTGGCCCAGCTGGGGAGGAAGGTGCTCCTCCAGGCCATCCAGACGGACTTAAAAGAGGCAGCGAGGTGCTTCGATAATACGTTTATCATATGGTCAGAGCTGATTAGTAGACTGGCCTGGCAGAGGGCAGAGTTGCACAAGGCGGTTGAAAACTCGAGGAGGAAACTGAACATTGTGGAAAACAAGTTCTGCAAAATCAATGGCATGGAAAGCTACAGGCAAGGCTTCATCCACCCAGACTTCCTGTAGTTTTATGGGTGGGATGCGGTTCATCTATCGGAGGAAGGGATGAAGGGATTAAGGTGTTTTGGGATAACCTGTGGGGCGCAATGGATCTGGCAGGCTGCAAGTAACAAAAAAACCACAAAAAATTATGACACAGGGGGGAGCCGCAGGAAGACGTTAGCCTCCCTGACAGCATGGTGGATTAGTAAGGGTACAATGGTTGGTTATGGAAACACACCGGCAGGGCGGTGTGTAGGAATAGGTGTGAGAAAGTGCCATCTTTCTTGCATTGGTAGGCCCCCAATTTTTTCTGAACTGCTGATGTGCTTTGACTGAGTGTGCCCTGGGCTCCTGCCAACCAGGTGCCCAGGGTCTGTGTTCCTTCCCTAAAACTGTATTGAACCTCAAACCCAATTGGCATCTCTGGCCACCTATCAGCCCCTAGTAAATGGTGCCCTAGGTACCCAGGGCCTGGTGACCAGAGAAGACCCCTAAGGGCTGCAGCACATATTGTGCCACCCTTAGGGGCCCTGTACCATGACACCCACACACTGCCTGTGCAGGCTGGGTGTCTAAGTATAGAGCTAAACAAAGAGTCGACATGGCACACCTCCCTGTGTGCCAGGCTCACAAAACCCACTGCCCTGGCATACCTCAGCCACCCCTCTAGCTGGATGCCCTATGCCAGTGGTGTGGGCACAGGTGCATGAGCCCTGTGCCCCTACAGTACCTAGAGCCATTCCTGGCCACTGTAAGTGCAGTGATGCCATTAAGAGTATATGGTACTCGGAGTTTGTCATTACAAACTCCACAGCACCATAATGGCTACACTGAAGACTGACAAGTTTGGTACCAAACTTCTCAGCACATTAAACCCGCACTGATGCCAGTATAGAATGTAATGTAAAATGCACCAGAGGGCATCTCAGAGATGCTCCCTGAAAACCTAACCTACAATCCACGTCTGGTCTGAGTGGCTGCAGAGGCTGCCACACAGCAGACATGTTGCTGGACCCCTGGGTGGCGAGCTCCCCCCCTCTCCTGTGCCTGCAACAATGCACATCCTGGGTGAGGTGCTAGGTCTTCTCCCCCAGGATGGTCAGGGGGAAGCTTCAAAGGCATGCCGCCTCGGTGAGCTTCTCCAGACCTTGTGCTGTACTCAGCAACTGGCCCCCACCAATTCTAACCCCCACTCTGGCGGGAAGACTGGCGGGAAACCCTGAGTCAGGAAGGTGGGTGTGCCAGCCTGTGCCAACCCGACCCCTCAGGTAGGAGAGGCGAGGTGAAGCACGACCCCGGGCTCCGGCCATCTTGAAGATGGAGAGCCCTGCTCAATCACAGCTAGGCTCCTGCCCCCCTCCCACGGGAGAGGAGTAGGCTAGGGGGTGAACCCACCCCAGGACAGGGACCTATTGGTCCCTGCCCTTGCCCTACCTGTAACACCCCTAAATATTGTATTTAGGGTCACCCTGAACCTGCCTTCCTCAGATCCCGATAAGAAAAGAAGAAAGAAGATCAAGAAGAAGAAGACCCGCCTTGCAGCTGCTAACAACAAGACGACACCCACTGACTTGGCCCCAGCCCTACCGGCCTGCCGACCCTGGAACCTGCTCCTGTTTAATCCCGGTGACTCTTGCGGACAGCAACCTTGGGACACCCGGAGGACCTGCCTGCCTTGACCCTCTTAAAGACTGGGACTCCCATAAGCAGAGGCTCTGCTTCAACAGCTGTACCCCTGGTGACAGCCAGGAAGCACAAGACCAACCCCCTTTGCACCCGCCAAGCTCGGCCCATGTAACCCAAGACCACAAGGACGTCCCCCCGGTGACTGGGACCCAAAGTCTAGTGCCCAAAGAGCCTCATCGATGAACCAGACGACGCCTGCAGCCTCAGAACCAGGTACCCCTCCAACCTAGACCAGCCGAGGGTAAGATTCCTGACACCCAAAGACACCCCTGCACCTGGCGCCCCACGGCCCCCTGTGCCCTCCTTTGAGGTACTCACCTCTTCTCCAAGATCCCAACTTACCTCCCGAAGTGGTGGTCGCACCTGAAGAATCTCCGTCCCCGAGTCTGCAGCCTTTGTTCCCTTTTTACCTTCCCCGTTGAATAACATTGAGCGCCAGAAGGCTCAAAAGCACCCTGCACCCAGCTGCCCGAGTGCCCCTGGCCATGCACCCTATGTCCTATCCTACTTCCCCATTTGCCCTGAACAAGTGACCAGGAGCCTAGCTCCCACAGCCGCGTGGCATGCTAGCCAGCAGCCACCAACCGAAGGCCCCCTGCCCCTCGTTGGATAACATTGGGCCTAACTACCTCTGCACCCGGCTGCCCCTGTGCTGCTGAGGGTGTACCAACTGTACCTACCTGACCCTGGGGGACCCCTGAATCTATACCCAGCACCTTAACTTCAACAGTTGAGTACTCCCCTGGAAACCGATAACTCACTTTCCTGCCATAGGATAACATTGACTGATTTGACTCGAAAAATCTTTTTAGTGTGATGTTTTGAAACTCTAAAATATTCCTATAAAATCAACCGAGTAACAAATTTTGAAATACTCACCTGGGATCAGGAGAGGAGTCAGTACTGTACCTTTCAGCCCGGTGCTGACCTGCAAAAGTAATTTTAACTGTACTTACCCATAACTTGAATTTTCTTCCATAGGAAACCATTGACTGTTTTTCTCTGAAATTTCTTCTGTCTACTTTTGAAAATTGCAAATATTCCTTAAAAATCGTACCAACTGCTAAAACGTAAATACTTACTTGTCTTAGGTAGAGACCTCAGCACTGAACTTAGGAGTCCAGTCCTGGATTACAAAAGTAACGAGAACATACTCTACCTGTGACTTGAATTTCCTTCCATTGGATATCATTGCTAGTTTTTCACTGAAAAGTTTCTAAGTGTCAACTTTTAAAATACCTTTTTATTCCTTAAAAATCATTGCAATAACCAAAACGATTTTACTAAACTGCTTTCAGCGTGGACCCCAAGACTGAATCTAGGATCCAGTCCTGGGATTACAAAAGTAATCTATAAAGTAATCAACTGCATTGATCTAGAAAAACCCATTAAGCTCAATGTTAAATTGTGTTTAGAAATTGTGTTGCTTACTGCAACCCCTGTACCTATTGTGTTTACAAAGTTTATTGCCTTTATGCAAAGTACTCATCTGAGGGCACTCGTATTGAGAAAAGTATATTTTGATACCTGTTGGTTCTAAAAATAAAACCACTATATCTTTTTATATAAAAACAATTGGCCTGGAGTTCAGTCCTTGTGTGTGAAACCTGTTGCTGACTGAGTGTGTACAACAAATGCTTTACACTGTCCTCTGGTACTGCCTTACTGCTCAACCAAGCTACCACTTTATAGAGTAAGGTCACACCTGGCTTTAACCTCTGTTATACCTCTGGGGGTGATGGACTCTATACACACTGTACCTTACTTTAGTCCAGTATATGTAGAGCCACTTTCTCACAATAGGGCCACTCACTTTGAGATGCCTTACAGCAGGGTGAGTAGGCCTGACAAAAAGGGGTAGCATATGGAGACGGAGCTCGAAGCCAGATCCATCCGACGGCAGGGCACAAATGATACTAACAAGGTAGAGAGTTGGGGCCTAGCTGCGGGGAGAGGCTACCCCCCCCCCAACCCCCCAAGGAGCGTAGAAACCAACAGAACAATTATATGGCCTAGAAGTGGCAAGAAATGGGATGAGCCTGCAAAAGAGCAGACCAAGGAACTGTCGGGTGATTTATGACTGTATGATGTACAAATGATTTACGACAAGCAATGTGTTATGATAAGCAAAGCATATGAATTACGGCAAACAGTATATGACAGTTCACAACGGTGATATATGGTTAGGGTCATAAAATTTGGACCAGGGATATGTAAAAATGAAGAGATGATTATGCATGTAATTGTCATAAAACTGTGGCCAACAATGACCACAAAAACTACAATCCATGTTGGCTGTTTTATGAGAGATGCAGGTGATAGAAGAATGCATGCTATGCTGGAGTGGGCACAGTGCGGGGGTTATGACAAAAGCAGCAAAATAGTATACTGGTTTTGCGGCACATTATACTAAAGCACAGATGTTTAGCTTACATGTTTTAAACCATGCCTTTAATTAGATCAGTAACGTCCCTTTGAGCCCCCCCCCCCCAGCTTTTTCATCCCTCTCTGATTACACCTTTTACAGCATTATTCGGCCACCAGACTCTACCTGCTCCCTTTTTTTTTCACTCTTGCAGCCTCTTTTTCATCGTGCGTTCTCGCTTTCTCACCGTTTTTAGCCCCAACCCCCCCCCCACCCCACCCCCCTTGTTTTTCTCCCTCTCTTGCTCCTTGTTTTTCTCCCTCTCTTGCTTTAGGTCAAAGTGTAACGAGGAAAAATAAGTGTGGGTCCCCAAAAATGTGTGCTGGTGGGGCCCATCTGCAACCACATGTTAAATTAAGCACAGAGGTGTGTAATGCGGCAGTCTAATAAACATACTGGGAATACAGTGTAGACACTGACGCCTATCGAGCAGACCGCACAAGCTGCTTTTAGAAACATAGAAAAGCTAAAAGAGACAGGAGCATTATTTTCATTTGCAGCCTAACATTTTTATATCTGAGTGATTCCTTCACATTCTGCAGACGGTAAGTGTCTACGGAGCACATTCATTCTCTTAACGCCACCAGTTTGCCTTGAGATGTGTTGGCAGTTAACACGTTCCAGCTAAAGTGTAGGCGCTAGGTACTGGTACAAATTTAGCCCCAGACAAAAGTCAAAAAACGTTTACCTCTCTCCAGTAAATAACAGATTTTCCCCATACATTGATGAGCACAGTTCTTGGTGAAGTAAAATGTAGAGCTTATTTTTTTTATTAGACCCCATCTTTTCTTTCCTCTGAAAAGGTATTGTTTTAGGAACAATCACACCACATCGTATACACATCAACTTATGATAGAACAGGCTAATGCACTTTCCCACAGTTACCATTTGGGTGTAAGGTGGATGCAGGTTCAAATCGTTGTGAAAACCTATCTGTGTCCTTTGACAGTCCTCAAACACTTCTCAACCACTTTCCTTTAAATGTCACGGTAAAATGCCCTTTTTGCTCTCCAATGCAGAAGTATGTATGCATCATAATGCAGAAAGTATGTTTTCACAATACTATATACATACCTATGGGGTCCCAAAGATGTGAGTTGCCGCTTTTACTTCTCCCAGGACACTTTCGTATTACATCTCCTCCCTAAGGGTCTCAAGGCGCTGGGGGTCGTGGGGGAGATTAAGTAAGCTATTGTCCAGAATCACAGGGTGCTGAGCTGAGCTGCCACTAGTGTCAGGGATCGAACTGTGAGCCCAGCACTCTGGAGTCAGCTGCCCTGGCTGCTGCGCCACACCTCTCCTGAAAGACGCACAAATGATTGTGCAGCTCCTATAATTATGATAATACAGACACACATGATGCTTGTTTCCGGTTCAGGGAACACCTGGCTTGGCAGTTCGGGCTGGACTGTTCCCATGAGGCACAGGGTCAAGACTGATTTGCATATAGCTGGGTCTGAACTGAGGTGAACTAAGAAATGATGATTGATTCAACCCAGATCTGTGACTCGGGTGAATGTCTGAAAAGTTTCAGCGCTCCGTCCATCATTTATTTATTTGGCAGGGTATGCCCAGACATGGGTCCCTTGCTCACTTTGCCACTAGATTCAAGCTAGCCTGGCTAAAGAGTGGTGTTACCGCGAAACCGGTTCCAGGATGCTTGTATCCGGTTCAGGGAAGACATGGCTTGGCAGTTCGGGCTTGACTGTTCCCATGAGGCACAGGGTCAAGACTGATTTGCATATAGCTGTGTCTGAACTTAGGGGGCGAAGTGAGCTAAAGAACAATGATGGATTAAACCCAGATCTGTGACTGGGGGTGAGTGTCTGAGAAGTTTACACATTTACTGTCAGCGCTATCCTAAGGGAATGCACCCTCATTTCATGGCTGTGCGATCCCATGCAAATGAGGAAATACTTTGCTCTTGCACCCATGCCATTTACAAACATAAGCGCAGAGAGTCTGTCAGGAGCATCTCTGACTGTGCACCTTATAGAAGTGGCACACAGTCTGTGCACCTCGGAGGGCGTTCCTCTGGAAAGGGGTCCCATGTACCCCCAGGTATCCACCTGCTGGAAGGTGCTGCCACTTACTGAGACATCTGCATTCCACATTTGTGAATAGCAAAATGTGCACTTGTCTTTTGATGCTACATATTACTTGGTGGTTTTGGGAAGCAGCGTCCTCAACTGCGTTACACCCCCACCTCTTCTGGTTGGTCCCCACAGATTACAGGTACCCAAAAGTAAATATATCTTTCCTATACCTCTCTCATTCTCTTCATGCTAAAGCGTAGAAACCAGCTCGTCTAAATCTTTTAACACTGCCCTGAACCTCATAACAACACCAAATATCTTCCTATATAGTATCCACTCTACAAATCGTGAGCAAATTACAGTAGCACACTTTAGTGAAGATGCTAAGTGTACGCAAACATGACTATCTCACTTTCATCCCTGTTTGACTAAAAGCTTAAGCACAGATATCAATTTTCTGTGACACATTTGGAGCACATATCCAAACTTCACGTACAACTTCGAAGCTCTTGCCACGTAACACAGGCCACTCAATAAAGCCACACTCTACCAACCATGCAGATCAAATGGAGTAGTCTCTCACTAGTGGTGGACATCATTTGTGTAATTTGCTGTAGCATAATATAGTTGAAATTCTGCAGACATTACACAGAAGTATGTGATATGCAAAATCAGCCTTTAGCGCTATATTTTATCATGAAACGTATCCTTACATCCATTCTGGATGTAAGGACACATTTATTACTAAAAAAGATACAGCAAAAAACATAAACTGTGGTCCTGTGCTGAAGTTTTATCACAATGTGGCATAATTTGCAGGAATTTGGTGTAACAAGTGTAATGTAAAATTTGCTAAAATATGTGAGATTGCGCTGGCATAATGGACATTTTTCTTGGGCTTACCTTTTACTGAACTACCTGTTTTTTTTATAATCATATCTTTATTGTGTTTAGTAATTGTAAAACAAGTTGCATTGTAACCAATACAAGGCTCTCAGTAGGGGTAAACGGCATTCCAGGCATGTCAATCACAATACCAAGAGCCCTATACAATACCCAACACATTCCTCTTGGGAGTATTGCTAAATTTAGTCCAGATCCCCCCTTCAAACTACTTGCTCCATATTCTGGCATGCTTAGCCAGACAGCCTGTGATGCATAGACCTGGTTCTCTTGTTGGGCACACCAATCCACCCCCCTTCTCCACAGTGCCAGTGTAGGGGTGCTGGGATACTTCGATTTAGTTGTGATGTCCCACTTGGCCACCAGCAAGGCTGTTCCCAATAATGACCGGTCTGCTCTTCCCCCCGCACTCATTCCAGCACCCCGAGCAACATCACTAATGGAGAGAGCTCGAGCTCTAGACTCAAAACCATGAAGAATTCAACAGTCACTCTCCTCCACTACCTCTGTATGAGATCACAGGACCATACCATATGGAAAAAATCAGCAGGGGCTTGTGAACAACCAAATCATGAGGCGCTGGGTAGCAATTTCACCCAGTGGAGCCTGTCGGGGGAAAAGTAAGCACAGTGTAGATAATTGGTCTGCACCAAGCGCAGCCGTGATGACATGGTCTGTACTCTGTGGGCCATCAAGGCATCTCTCCAGTCTGCATCTTCTATAGCACCAACCCAACCCTCCCAGCATGCTTTCAGTGTCACCAAGGTGTCTGGGGCGGTAATAACAAGTGTGTGATATATCTTGGACACCCCGCTTTACCCAGTGCGCCCATCATGATCTTTGCTTCTAAAGGGCTACATTTTGGGATTGGTGTGTCCAGGGGAATATGCACCCGCAACGCAAGCTGTAATTGTAGGTATTTGTGGAAATGTTTTCCAGATAGGGAATAGGTTTGCTGAAGGTCCTGAAAGGAACCCATATGGGAGTCCCTTAATACATTCCCCAGAAGTGTGATGCCGATGGCATCCTGCCTGGCAAATCCTTCCAGAGAGGTGGTTCCTTCAGCCACTTGCTTAGCCATAGGGGTGTTTGTTGCATGAGGTTGGACTACCAAATAGTGTGTTTGTGGGCTGCTCTCCACCCTCCACATACTAGCCGGGGTACCTCAGGGAGTGTAGAGGGGACCATATTCCCATATAGCATTGCAAGGATTCAGGAGAAATCTACCCCACTTAGTTCTGGTTTGTAGGCAGGATCGGACCAACCTCCAAACAGCCACTCATTAGCAACTAGCAAGTGTGACATCAGGTAATGGAGGTAAAGATTGAATGCCCCTAAACCACCATCATCAGGGCATGCCTGCAGGTCCTGAACTCCATTCATGGTCAAGAGTTGTACCATAAAAATGTTATTGTCACTGAGTCCATCTTGCAAAACCAGTGTCGAAGAACCAGGTGGGGAAAATTTGATAGGAGACAAAGGAAGTGTGGCAGTATCATCATTTTATACAACGCTATCCTCCCAATAACATTCAGTGGGAGCTGTTGCAGGGATTCTGCACATACACAGAACTATGTGCAGGAAAACAGGACCAAAGTGAATAGAGGTGTACCAACCTACCACATCAGTTCCCAAAATCCCAAACCGACTAGCTATAGTCTCTCATTCATTCTCCTACAAAGATCACGAAGCTACAAATGATTCGACAACCCAAGACACAACACTCCCGACTCTCTCAGAAATCACG
Source organism: Lissotriton vulgaris (assembly GCF_964263255.1). NCBI lineage: Eukaryota > Metazoa > Chordata > Amphibia > Caudata > Salamandridae > Lissotriton > Lissotriton vulgaris. Next base: position 1,213,054,144 of record NC_141691.1, on the reverse strand, counting down.
GGAGCAAGACGTACTCTTTCGCTCACTCACTCATACTTTTCCACAATGAGAATAGGCAGAGTCACTGAAGTAGTTCAAAATGTTTATTTTCACTATCGTGCTCTACAATATAGTATACGGGCCACTACCAGCTGGAAAATACATAAACTCAGCACAGTTATCATTGTTACAATTCCATAGAATACAGAGGGCGAAGTCATTTTATAAAGACTGGGGAAATAAAGGCTTTAGGCCTAACCACCCTCCCCTTGGCTAGCTAGAAGAAGTTTATTTTATATAAAGAACGATCTCTGGGCTTTGACAGCAGACCCCATACCTTAGAGCCTGGATGTAAGGTTTACATCATAGGAACAGCAGAGCTCTTCTCCATGGAACGGCTTTCTCGAAGTGCGTTAAAACAACATGCAACAACGTAATATCAAAGCACGAGTCTTCAGTACTGGAGCTCTGTGTAGCATGTTATGTGTAGGTGCTAGGGACTAACCAGAACAGAATAACAAGGGGCATTGTTGATCAACATTGCACATTGTGTTCAGACTAAACTCCAGAAAAAGCAGAGAACGCGAAAGCAGCCAGTTCTCATGTGAAAGGCAAAATCAGAGTCTTGCAAAAACAAAGTCATGTAGTAACGTGCGCAAAAGCAGCATCATGGAAGCGAAGCTCATGCTAACTTAGCAATGTCGACAATGTCCCCAGGTGCCATATAACAGAGCATCTGCCATCTCTTAAGATCTTCCAACTTTTATGAGCAAGCGGGGTGATATTGAAGGCCTTTGGGAAAGGAGCCAGTCTTCGCTGCTTCTGTGGGCAAGGATTTCTCGATTTTTAGCATAGAATTTGGCTGGGTACCTGTCCGGTCCGTGTTGTTTTACCCGCTGCCATCACAGATATAGCATCACCCACCTCCTCCAAAGTAATGGACTAATCTAGTGAACTGCGTTCAGCATTTGAAAGGCAAGGCAATGGAACCTCATCAAGAAGAGACTCACTCACCCCACCCGCCGATCGTGGAGTAGCCACGTAAAGGGACAAGTAATAATCCGCAAACGCTTGTGCAATGTTAGGGGAGGCCCGATGAGTGCGGCCCACACCATCGATGATTTCTGAAATACCCTGTTTGCTAAGGGCTTTTTTTTCCTCCCAGCCTTTGATCCGTGCGGTGGACGCCCACCAAATTTGTTTTGTCGCTTCTAAGGATAAGAGATTAATCTCCTCCCAAATCAGCGCTAGCTTTTTACTGGTGTTTTGTGACTGAGCCGCTGGCAAGCCGTCCCACAAGATGAAGCATCTCAGTCTCCAGTCATGTCATATGAAGGTTGCACTTTTGCTCATCTTGTCTAAGGATATTTTTGGCATGCCTCCTAGAGGATACCTGGCAACTGCACTGACCCAGCTGAAAATACTGCGGGACTTCCCTTCCCACTGCTTGAGCATATGTCGTATCCTGGAGATACCAGGCCTTAAGCAGCCACATTGGCCAGAGGTGTGCAGCAGGGCCACAGATGCGAGTATGGTCGGAGAGTCTATGAGGGAGTATCTGAATGTGTGAAACTAGAGAATGTCTGGAGCTGGCATACAAATCACTTTGATACACGCATGTGTATGGTGTGCCGGTGATGCGTGTGTATAGTATCGCTGCTGGGGGGTTCCAGATCCTATATTCATCACACATACCCAAAGTAGTTACCCATTTGTGCAGTGATTGGGCCCTGGTGTTTCAGTATTCTGAAACGGTCCCCATATATTCCAGTGAATTTTCAAGAACTGCACCGAAATCCCCACCTATGAAAGTAAGACCAGGTGGGAGCCCAGCCACCAGGTCGGGAAGTGTGGACAGGAGAGAATCCAGTGCCACTGGAGGAGCAGAGATACATAGGCGATTTAGTGCATGGCCCTCTATAGAGCCTAAAAGAGCAAGATACCACCCCCGAGGATCGGCTTGGATTCAGGTCACCACCATGGGAAGGGAACATCTCAAAAGGATGGCCACACCCGGGGACACCCTAGTGAACCCAGCATGATAGACTCTGCCATACTCTTGCTGTGCAAGAAACTGACACTTAGTTCCCAGGAGGTGGTTTTCTTGAAGCATTAAGATAGAGGGAAGAACTCATCGGTTGTGTGGTAATACTGTAGAATGCTTTATCTTGTCTAGGAGAACATTAAGGTTCTATGAAATAATACTAGATGGGGTCATGACAGTGTCTCAGGTGACAATTCTCGCTGAAACCGGGAGTCCATTAGGCGCATAGGCCAGAGAAAGTAGAGGTTTGCAAGAGAGGACATTAAAATGCATGGGACCCATTGCCATTCACATAATATCTGGTCAATGCGACAACTAAAAAGGAAAGAGGACATAGGTAAGCAATAAAACAGCAACAATCACACATACAGTATGCAAACCCTTATCCCCCCAACTCCCCCCTCCCCATATTTCCCCTTGAGAAGCATTGGTCGTCCAGTAACAGGTACCCAAAATGGCAATCAACAAAGAGAAGGAAAATAAAAGAAAACCCCTCTGATCAGGTCGACGCCTTCAGATAATAGGGTCAATGAAGCAAAACAAAACACCCATAGCTACGTAAGGTCAATTTGAAATTCATATCAATAATGCATAAAGTCCTCAGTCTATCGGCCCCTAATCCCTGTTTGCAAACAAAATCAAGTGATTGGTGAGGGAGTCTGGCTTAGGCGTTCTTCAGGTTGGTTCCACTCCCACTGGGTCTTCCCATCCTTGATGGAAGATTTCGGTCTATCTGGTTGTTGAGTTACAGAAGATTCTGACTGCGAAGCGAGCAACTTAGTCCCAGCTGTGCATCGTAACAGGTGGTGCGGGTTCTTTTCTGGCAGCGGACGTCTGTTGCCCATTGGGCAAAGAGTAGTGGGGGATGAGGGCGAGGACCACAATGGGTCGTTCAGTAGTCTTTCCTCCACAAGCCAGTCTCAGGCAGAATCAAGGGGCTTCGAAGAACTGATATCTCCCTTCATCGAGAATTTTGAGCCAGGCAGAGAATAGAAGCATATCGGGCAATTGAAGTTCTCTAATTTGCTGCTTAAAAGACTCTTAAGATCTGTGCTTTGCACGAACCTCTCAGGTGTAGTCTGGGAAGAGTAATATTTTGGAGTTCTGATAGTGGAGGTCTTTGTGGGCCCTGGCCTACCTCAGGATGCAGTCTCCGTCTTTAAGAGTGAGGAATTTTGCTATCATAGGCCGTTGTAGTGCACAAAAATGGGGGTTCAGGAGCAAGCAATCTGTGTGCCTGCTCAGCAACAAACCATGGTGAGAATTTTTCCTTTGGCATCCAGGATTGAAGCCAGTCCTCCAGAAACGTAGCAGGGTCGGAGCCCTCAACATTTTCGGGGAACCCCACAAAACACCAGCTGTTGCGTCTGGACTGATTCTCTGCGTCAGCGTAGTGAGGGAGTTCTCTTGTGCAGATAAGAAGGTGGGCCACATTTTATCTTTTGCGTTCCTCGTCTTCATCTTCTACAGCGAGAGGAGCGCCTCCACTTCAGTGATGTGCCTCTTGGCATTGCGTGGTCTTGGCGGAGAAGCAGTCTGCGACACTTGAGATAAGTGACAAGTGAAAACTGAAAACAAGAATCAATGAGCACAAAAGTAACATCAGGACTGGAAATCTTAAATCATCTGTAGCAGCTCATTTCAAAGAACTCATACACAACATCAGTCAACTACGGTTTGCTGCTGTTGAAGTAGTTACTAAGCGCGATGACAGGGACAATAACAACTTTCTCTTGCAAAGAGAAAATCATTGGATAAAATTTTTGAAATCCTACAAACCATGGGGTTTAAATGAACGGATGGAATTTTTGTGTTATCTATGAAACAACGTACTTACCTATATTACTTATATTTGTTACATGTATCTTACCCAACAGATTTCATTTTAATTGTATACTTTTCCACATTCTTTTCTCATTTTTTGCTGTGCCCTTACACACTTTTTCACTTTTATTCGTTTGTAACCTTTGGTTCTTTACTACACACCATTACAAGATGGCCGCTACTAACTTTGTCCTCTTTTTATGTTGACATTTAGTCAACATGCTTTGAATCTTTTCTATTTCTTCAACACTGACAAACACATTGGTGCAACAATGGCTGAACGGCGTTGATATGCTGTTTATCTTGGTCCTAAAAGTAAGTTCTGTTCGTTACCCGTCAGCACTTTCATCTAACTAATCACATCTTGTTGTACGGTGCATCCCGCTCGTGATTCACGATACTTTTTTCTTGAAATTTATTTTGCTACTTTGTGCACCACGCTGTACTTAGGCATATTTGTCAGTTTGTTTCACTACTCGTCTAGAAACTTTCTCCCAGCGGCTGCTACATTTGTTTCAAATCACTCTCACCTCTTGTATTATCATTCCGTTTCTCACTTGGTAACACTTGTTTTGAAACATCCCGGGCAATATGGTATACTTATGGTACACTCTGCTTGGCGGTTTATGTCAACTGTTTCCTAACTACCTTCATACCACTTCGTGGCGTTTTCTTTATTCTGCTTTATACTGCCCACCTTGGGTCTTTATGTATTCTTGGCTGAATTTTTATTACTGTACAGTGTGTTAGTTATCACCAGATATTTGACTTTAACGTGTTTGTGCAATTTGACACTTGCAATGATCCTACATATATTTTTTGTTTACATTATTTTCAGACTACCCCTGACGAAGGACTATAAATTAGTCCGAAATGCATTGGGTGAATCCTCAATGATTCCTGTGTATATTTGGGAAGTTTAAGGATGTCAAACCAGCAATTTGCTAAATATTTGAACTATTTCCTGTAGATATAACATGGAATAAACAATGATGGAAACTACCATTTCTTGAAGTTTGATTACAATTTTTCAGAACTTTTCTACGTCCAATTGCTTGTGCCCAGAGAGACGGCACTTATCTCAAGTGTCGCAGACTGTTTCTTGATTACCACACCTTGTCGGGGAGTGATATCTCAGGAGCACACCACAACTTGTAACACATTAACAACTGCGGAGTGCGTAACCCTAACCCTTTTTTGCTTGGCGGAGAAGCGCCACATCCACTTGTACTTCCCCAAACTTGTTTGCAACAACAGCCTGTGAGGTATGGATGGCCTGAAGAATCCTGTCCAGCCTGTGTTCGATGGTAGTGCCCTTTTCTGTTGTTTCTCCCCCAGCTGAAGGTGTTGGAGTTGTATATTGATTGATTCATGGTTGAGAGGGGGCTGGATTTGTTTACTTATCTTTCCCCATTTCTCACAGGGAGCGGAGCTATGGCCTGGCCTAGAACTCAGCCCACTGGTGAAAGTTTCGCAATGACATGGCTGCCTCAGCAGCTACCTATTTGTATAAACCAGGCTGATTTGGGGAGCAACAGCGAGCCTGCTCCTCTGGAGCAGTAGGAACTTGTGACCACCAAACCACCTTCCAGCAGGTGTGTGAGCGGTGAACTAATTGGGGCCAGACCTGTTGCTCCAGGAAGCCCCTGTGCTGGGATACGCTGTCACTTTGGTAGAACCGCTTGCCCTAATTGTAGGCCTCCTCGAATAATAGAGAGGAAAGAGGTCCCAGGTCTCCATGGGGGGATTCAGGTGCGGCCTTGGGCAGCCTTAGGTCCGTGCATTCAGCTCAGTGCTCTGGTGTTTGAGAGTGGGGGAAGGAGGGGAATCCACTTATGTACCCCGAGATCCGTCGCACAGCATTAACTTTGGGGCCGGCCAGGTAGGAGGCACTCCAGGAGAGATCAACTTTAGACCTCGGTAGTGCTTTGGTGTCAGTTCAAATGCAAAAACAACAGTTGATGGACAGAATGCAGAACAATGTCATACATTCACCCCAGCACTGAGATGTGGGCCTAAATCCATCGTTTTTTTGCTCACCATGCCATTCCAGTTTGAACCCAGCCATATGCAAATCAGTCTTGACCCTGTGCCCCATGGGAACAGTCCAGCCCGAACTGCCAAGTCAGGTCCTCCCTGGACTGGAAATAAGCATCCTAGGACCGGTTTCGGGCTTTCAACCCTCATCAGCCAGGATAGCTTGATTCCAGTGGCATGGAGAGCACGGGACTCATGTCTGAGCAGGCCTGTCCCACTCGGGGTGACAAATGCAAAAACAACAGTTGATGGACAGAGTGCAGAACAATGTCATGCATTCACCCCAGTACAGAGATCTGGGCCTAAATCCAGCGATTTGTTTGCTCACCATGCCATTCCAGTTTGAACCCAGCCATATGCAAATCAGTTCTGACCCTGTGCCCCATGGGAACGGTCCAGCCTGAACTGCCAAGCCAGGTCCTCCCTGTACTTGGAACAAGCATCATACGACCGGTTTCGGAGTTTCAGCCCTCATCAGCCAGAATAGCTTGATTCCAGTGGCATGGAGAGCACGGGACTCACTTCTGAGCATACCGTCCCACTCGGGGGGGCAAATGCAAAAACAACAGTTGATGGACAGAATGCAGAACAATGCCATACATTCATCGCAGTCCAGCCCGAACTGCCAAGCCAGGTCCTCCCTGGACTGAAACAAGCATCCTAGGACCGGTTTCGGGTTATCAGCCCTCATTATGGGGCACAGGGTCAAGACTGATTTGCATATGGCTGGGTCCAAACTGGGGTGGCGTAGTGGGCAAAAGAACAATGGATTTAACCCAGATCTTTTGACTGTTGGAGACTATTTGCATTGTCAGCATTTCGTCCGTCATTTGTTTGCTGTAACACTTTTCGCCCTAAGTGGGATGGGTCTGCCCAGACGTGGGTCCCTTGCTCACTGTGCCTCTGGATTCAAGCTAGCCTGGTTGAAGAAGGGTGACATACCCTGAAACCGGTCCCAGGATGCTTGTTTCCGGTCCAGGGAGGACCTAGCTGGAAGTTCGGTCTGGACTGTTCCCATGGGACACAGGGTCAAGACTGATTTGCATATGGCTGGGTCCAAACTGGGGTGGCGTAGTGATCAAAAGAAAGATGGATTTAACCCAAATCTTTTGACTGGAGGAGGATGTTTGCATTGTCAGCATTCCGTCCATCATTTATTTGCTGCAACACTTTTTGCCCTAAGTGGATGGGTATGCCCAGACGTGGGTCCCTTGCTCACTGGGCCGCTGTATTCCAGCTAGCCTGGCTGAGGAAGGGTGACATACTCTGAAACCAGTCCCAGGATGCTTGTTTCCGGTACAGGGAGGACCTAGCCTGGCAGTTCGGTCTGGACTGTTCCCATGGGGCACAGGATCAAGACTGATTTGCATATGGCTGGGTCCAACCTGGGGTGGCGTAGTGGACTCAAGAACGATGGATTTAACCCAGATCTTTTGACTGGGGGAGAATGTTTGCATTGTCAGCATTCCATCCATCATTTGTTTGCTATAACACTTGGTGTCAGTTCAAGCACTGTGTTTTCTGAGTGAGCTGGTGGGGAGAGGAGCAATTATATTTGCATATATTTGCGCAAAGAACAGGACATTTCTCACAAGCCATAGCAATGCTATGATCAGTTTCAAATACAGGCTGGTGTGTAAGCCATCACAGGGCCGGACCTGGCCTGACCGGCCGCCCCATCCGAGAGCTGAAGTTGCTCGCCCCAGCTACTGAAGGTGCATTGATCTGCTGGCAGCGGATTCGGCACTCCCGGACCCGCTAATTGCAATGAAGGGGGAGTCTCTTAAAAGGGCGTGGTAATAAAATGGTGAGATCCACGGCCAACTGCCGATTAGGTCAAGGGAGCCACAGGTCAAAAAAGTTTGGGAACCGCTGCACTAACCCATGGTGGTCAGAGCGCTCAGGGCCCGGCCGGGCCAACCATTGTGCGGGCAGCTGCCTCCTGCCGATCTGTGATCTGATGGCATGGTGCTGATCGCGTCAACAATGGCTCTGAGCTGACGGAGGCAGCTAGACAGTGTTGTTGAAGTCCATTGTCGGGGTTTGCTGGTGATGGAGGCATATGATGGAGGGGTCCGGAGCACTCAGAGTGCGATCCTCACCTTGAGGCCTCAAGCCACGCCTCCCCTACTGAGCTACCTTAAAGCACCTAGGGCCTCATCAGAGGTATGAGATGCTATACAAATAGTTAAACAGGCACTTATCTCCTTTCCAAATGAGCACCTGTGTTCTGCCCTGCGCTTCATTCAGTACTGCTCTACTCCTACCAGAAGTTTTTAATTTACCAAAATGTTATCATTGCTTGGGACTACACCCCAACAGGCATTTGAGGTTTCAGGACTGGAGAGGTTTGCTTGACTCTAGGATTTTAATTAAATCTCCTGTCACCTCCTGTTTGCCAACATATCCAGCTTCTCAACTTGAATGGCATACCCCGCTCTTGGGCCACATGCTCTTTTCTACTCCCGGGTGGATCCACTGGTCCATCCCTGAATCCCTAAAGCTTTTGCCTCTGCAAAGAAACAATCATAATTCTTTGTTTATTGATAAAAACACTGCATTTGAAAACGTTATCATTTTGCATCCAGATATATAATCAACTGCCTAAACAAAGGATTTACCAGCTTCTGCCTAACTCTCCCTCTATTATTTATGTCACTGTGTATTAAAATGTCTATATAACTGCAAATTATACACCAAAAAGCACACTTTCTTCAAATACTAAACCAATATCCTAGAGAAATAATGGAGAAACAGCTCATATTTAAGTGGAAGGCAACACTACAGTCCGCACCTAAACATTTACTAACCCCTCAATCAGGAAAGCAAATCTGAGTTATCATGGTGACCAATGACCAAATGAAACATACTCCCTACTCCTCCAGAGAGATTTCTATAATCCTTTCTCAATTGCATAACCATGCCCCTTCTTTACTCCACTGGGCCCTTCACAGCAGTTATCTGGCAAACCACTTTGAGAAAAAAAAGAATTTGAGCTTGTCAAGATTTCAGTCTCAGCGCGCCAAGTGAAGAAATTAAGCGCTAAGCGAGTGGTCCTCCATGTTAATATGTGAACCACCAGACTCCGGAAGGAAGAGAATAGAAGCTTTGGAAGACTGGACAATGAAGGGTGAGGAAGCTAGACCATTAACCACAGAGGGATGGGGACTTCCTGGGTGCAGTACACTACCAGGTCAATAGTAACAGAACATAGTTAACACAAAGTCTCTCTCCGCCGTTGACATATAATTGTAGTGATTCCGCTTTGCAAAGTTCATCCCCCCGATCTTGTCCCCCTCACATTTGGTATTCTTACCCTTCTCTACTTACCTTGTGCAGTTATACAAATACCTTCTTTGACTTTCCTAGTTTGTCTTGTATACTTGTATTTCGAGCTCGACCATCTACTAATAATCATTGATCTCCATTGGTCTAGGTAGAATTATCACGGTCAATATCTGCTCCCGAGATTTGAGTAAACTTGCAGCCATTGTTGGGTTTGTGGTCTTATTCTTTCTGATATACTTAAATACTACCTGTTTACTGACCGTCTACTTCTTTGGCACACTCACTTAGCTTTCACACCCTACACCATGCAAAAGTGAGCAACTGGGCTTATCTGCAAGCAGATGCTACTACACCAAGGGTCTTGCCAACACCCACCATCTACAGCAAGGGCTTCTGTGTCGTCTCTCTCCATGTTTCCTTTTTTCTCATGAGATATTCAAGTGGTCAAGCACTCCAGACAGTAGCTGGCAGCTCCTTGCATCCTGTCGTGAATCTTGACCCTAGCTGACTCCTGCACTCCAGTGGTTATAAAGGAGCTTCTAACCTATGAAAACCCATAATAATCTGTCTCTTAATGCTATGAATCTGAACAAATACCGGCATATTGCCCAAGTTTCATTCCACCTTGGCATGGGATCAAGAAATGTGTTATTGCTGCGTTCAAGAGTCTTGGACCAAACTAAATGGGAATGGGTCAGATGTCTTTTTCCTATTAGACCTGTCTCAGCCTTTGACTTAGTTCATTACTCCACCCTCATCCTCTGTCTCTCTAAAAGATGCATGCAAGACAAGGCTTTGAATTGTATATAATCAACTTCATCTCTCCTCTCCAAAACAGCAGTGTCTAAGCCAGTCAGTATTTAGTCTGGTGGATGCCCACAGGCTCTCTCGCTACAGTAGTCATGTGGGACCAGATTTACAAACACTTAGCATTGGGTTTGTTTTACTATTTTAGCTCAAACATGATGCGAAGTGTAGTGGTGAGATTTACAATCCGATTGTAATTTAAAGTAATGCAAAGCTGTGCAATGTGCTGCCTTGTGTTACTTTGCATCAATGGGGGCTCCATAGGAAGTTCTCAAGCAACCGCCCATTTGTTTTGGTGTGAAACCTTTTCTACAAAGAATTATAGACAGTGATTTATACCAAAGTACTGTGCCTCCTCTAGGCAGGCTTAATGAAGAGGAATTTTTCATTTCGCCTATTTTTTTTACATACACAGTGAGAAACACCTTAGCCCCTTCGCTGCGGCGGCTATTCCGCCGCAGGGCTAAGGGGGTAGGGCGGCCACGCGGCGGTCACGTGCTTGTGCCGGAACCGCTCCGTCACGGCTCGCGGGTGAGCTGTGCTTGTGACGGAACGGTTCCGTCACGAACGCGCCCGCTTAATGGAACGAGCCGCACAGGCACGAAATCAGCGCCGCGCAGGCGCGCCGAGCGGGCCGTGACGGAACCGTTCCGTCACAAGCACAGCTCACCCGCGGCTTGTGACGGAATGGTTCCGTCACAAGCATGCAAGGGGTTAAAGGATAATTTGTTTACTGGATGGGCCCCCTGCAGTTCTAAAACTATGCTTACCATAACACAGACACCCTTACACAATGCTACAATGCTGTATGTGTTGGAACTTGGCAGCCAAAAGTGTGCCAACGCATGGTGAGAACAGAACAGCATCACTTTGTAGTATATATGGTGATGATCTGCTCTCTGCCTTTCATGTAACACAGGACAGCAACTTCCTTTGCATTGTGTGAACTGTATATAAATCTGGGCTGTGGTTCCTTTGTTGACTATGAGAGAAATTCTATGAGTCGAACCTTAGGGTTCACTATTTTCAGCTATAGGTACACAATGGCCACGATTTGCATCAAAATGCCATTTAGTATTATTTTGTAAGAAATTAAGTGAACTTTTAGGAATACCTAAGCACACGCAACGTATTACATATGGCATATATGCATGCATTAATTACTCCTCCCTGAAGAGGTCCCAATGTTTCGGAACCAAACGCACTGGCTGTGTCCTTATCAGTAATCTTAAAGCTGAAGCAAAGAAATAAATCAAAAAGAATTTGTGATGTTGATATCTTTTGACTTTAAAAGAGTTTTAACTCTGAAACTGTTGCCTCCCTTTAGGGATTTCATGTTCTGAGTCAAGTCTCTATTGGACTCCCTCCTTTTTCTAAAGTGATTACAGGAGTGCTTCTTCCTATTGTGTTCTACTCTCTGCCTTACATGTAACACAGGACAGCAACTTCCTTTGCATTGTGTGAACTGTATATAAATCTGGGCTGTGGTTCCTTTGTTGACTATGAGAGAAATTCTATAAGTCGAACCTTAGGGTTCACTCTTGAGATATTTTCAGCTATAGGTACACAATGGCCACGATTTGCATCAAAATGCCATTTAGTACTATTTTGTAAGAGATTAAATGAACTTTTAGGAATACCTACGCACACGCAACATATTACATATGGCATATATGCATGCATTAAATTCTCCGCCCTGAAGAAGTCCCAATGTTTCGGGACGAAACCCACTGGCTGTGTCCTTATCAGTAATCTTAAAGCTGAAGCAAAGAAATAAATCAAAAAGAATTTGTGATGTTTATATCTTTTGATTTTAAAAGAGTTTTAACTCTAAACTGTTGACTCCCTTTAGGGATTTCATGTTCTGAGTTAAGTCTCTATTGGACTCCCTCCTTTTTCTAAAGTTTTTACAGGAGTGCTTCTTCTTCCTGTGTTTGTTGCTGGTAACCACAGCGTGGGAGTGGACAGATGTTAAATAGGCCGTGCCAGCAATGCTCGAGGCGGCAATTTTCAAGGCTGCAAACGTTGGTAGATATCGCTTTAAACCTCTTGAAACTGGCGGCAGGGCAAAGCCGCTGCAAGCAAGGCAGTTGAAGTGTGAGGCAGGACAGGGAACCATGGCTGGCATCTGCAGTGGGCGTACAGAGGGGCTGAGAGCACGTCGGAATCATACATCAAGGGGAAACCTCAACCATATTTTAACTATTCCCTCAATCCCCAGACTCGCAACAAAATACTATACATGAGACTGCTAGCCCTATCAATTTTTGACTTCAATCCGCAGTGGGCCTGGTGGAATGAGCAGCCCACTTGCAGGCATTGCAATTACATACACGAGTCCTGGCTCCACCTGTTATGCTGCTGCCCATTCTTTGCTACCGACTGATGCCGCTTACTGATTCCTGTCTTCCGGTAACAGTCACTGAGACATTGTAGGGAAGCATCGGCTTTGTGTTTTAGCAATAATTTAGCCCAGGCCCTAGCAAGAGCTGGGAAGTTTGTCAAAATTATTTTTACCGCACTGCATAATGCTCAGCACTAATAATCTGACCATGATTTTATACATTTTAAAATGTTATTCTATCATGTATTGTTATGTTTGTACATTACGATTTTTATTAACTGTATAATAAAGTAAGTGAGTGAACTTGTCACCCTATAGAAATAGCAAAGCGGGCAGGTCTGAGGAGTTGCACGCATTTCCCAAAGAGGATGCAAAGAGGTCTAAAGCAGCTAAGTGCCTCATAGCAGCCAACGACCAAAATAGAGCAAGAGTGAAGCTGGATTATGAGCTGTTGGAGCTGCTGGCTAGAGCTAGAGAGTTTCTGGTCAGTTGTAGACACACCTGGGTAAGCCAGCAGGTGCTGGGCACATTGAAGATCAAAGAGGGCAAGCGTTCCTCAAAGAGGCACAGGAGTGCCATTGTACCTGAGATTGGGGCAGCAGGAGTTGCACCTACAAACGTTACGCAGCCACGGCTCAAAGCAATGCATCCAGGTGGCAGGTGGCATAAAGACAACCCCTAGAGAATGGGGACAAACATAGCAGCATGGTACAATGTTTGGTGTGAAGGACACCTGTGGCCCGAGGAGCTCCAAGTCCAGGGCCAAGGGGCATGTAGCCTTGACAGCTGCCCCACAGGAACACCTCAGTGAGGAGAGCAATCTTGAGGAGAGCATGGATGAGGACGACCAACACACAATGCCTGTAACCTGCACGGCGGCAGCCAACATGTCTGGGCTGGAAGAAGAGAAGACCTACCAGCCATGAACCGTAAGCCACAATCCCCCTCCCTGCAGGGGAAGCAGTGTGCTATGAAAGGAGCATCACAAACTATGATGCCCCCATTGTGGCTACTGGGGGCATCACAAACTATGGCAGGCAAGTAGGTGGACTTAATGCTGCAAGGCAAGGCAGGACCACAGGGCGTGACCAATCATCCCCAAGCCTGACAAATTGGCTTACAGGGTAACGGGCGACAGCAAGAAAGCACAGGCGCTTAGGGAACAATGTCCATGGGGCCACAGACAGCGTTTCAACCTCTGTACATGGGCACACCCTGGTGGCCCTGGCAAGGGTTCGGGAGCACCCCACCCCTGATTTGCACCAAGTTTGGATGGCCTGGGAGATGGGGGTGTGCCAGGTAGGTAGTTAACTCTGGGGGCTTACCTCAGTGCACGGGTAGGGTCACAGGGCCTAGGAACAGGAAAGGAGCTTTTCCGGCTACAACCAGCCAAACTTGGGGCACAGAAGGGGAACAGTAACAATGGGAACAACAAGGGGACAGCTGAGACAATAGCAAGACAGGCAAGCCTAGCTGCGAGCCAGGGGCCATAACAGGGGATGTAGACCCTTCCAAAGACTAGGTTAGGGGGACACCCCCTGGTGGCATCCAGCGGGAAACCCGCTAGCGAATACATTGGGCCTTCACCGAGAGGGCCCCCCCCATCATAGCAGGTTTGGCCATTATCAATCTTCTTGCGGTTAAAGAAAGAATTTGGGGAAAGGAGTTCATTGATTTATTTGCCCTTTCAGAAGTTCACCAGGCAGGGCTAGACCAAACAGCTAATGACAAAAAAGATGAGGATAGGAAGGATTGGTGCAAGTCTGGGGTGGAAAGATTCTCTTGAAAACTGAGTACGAGCCTTCAGGACTTTGGCAAGCATTGTTGTGGAAACATTTCCACTGAGTGCAGCTGCACTATTCCTCTATGAACAAAAAGCACATCATGCACAGCGGAAGTATCATGTGGAAGTATGGCTGTGTTATGAGGAGAGATTTAGGGGAGCGATGCAGATGTAGTTTGTGATAGAGTGGGACCATGAGGATGAGGCGGGTTCCAGCAAACACACGGTAGTTGCCAGAGAAGCTGTTACTACACATCACTTTTTTCGTCCCTCAGGGAGCAAGGAGAAATATGAGAGAAACACACAGAGCAACATGAGCAAGGCATAAAAGTGGAAGGAACCACAGAACAACATGCTGGAAATATGACAAAGATGACTGCAAATTGGCAGCCATGCAACTTTAGGCATACATGTAGCAATTGCAGGGGTCTGCACCCAGCAGTATCTTGCAACAAAACCAAAGGGGGGAAGTGATAGAAGGGATAATGCCAAGAAGTAGCAGGTGGACTAGAGCAGCCTGGGCAGAGGGGCAAGGCGACTCTGGCTGAGATCCAGCAGCTGCCAGGCAAGCTAAACTTAGTCAGCAGGGTGAACCCTGTGGGGTGAACTATTGCCTGGCACCTGGCCTGGTCAAGAAGGTCTCATGAAAAAAAATCCCCAGGGTCAGGCTAACACAAGGAGTGAGGCAGGATTTTGAACAATGGGCCACCTTCCTAGATGGTCTCCATGGTGCACTTATATGGCACAAACCTTTGGTCAAAGTCACCCAACTGGAACTATTCACAGACACTGCTGGGGAGGGAGCTCCAGGTCCATGTTAGACACAGCGTTATCCACGGTCTGCAGCTAGCAGATCACAAAAAATATTATGCTGTTAGAGCTCTTCCCCATCATTGTGGCATTCCCTTTCTGGGAGGACAGACTCGTCAACAGGGAGATCACATTATGATCCGACAACCATGCTTGAGTATAAGTGCTGAATATGGGGACCTTACACTGCCCCGCCATAGTACATCTATTGCGTCACTTGGTCAGCTGTCATTTGAGAGCAAACATAGTCATTTGAGACAGACATATGTATGGCAGCGTGAATTCGGCTGCTTATGCTCTTTCTCATTTTCAGTGGGAGAGATGCAGATCAGAACATGACACCCTTCCACGCTTGGCTGTGGCACCTGGCAGACCCGGCTTAACAGGACTGGTGGACAATGTCTTGGCCCCTAAGACCGCACTGTGATACTGCAAGTGCCTGGAACTATTCCCAAGGGTGACAAGTGCATGGAAACATGACGGCTTGTCTGAGGTGGAGGTTGAACAGTTCATGCACTGGGCCTTCATGAAGAAGAAGAGGAAGGTGTGGAAACACGCCCACCTCATGCCAGTCACCTACTTCACAAAACTGGAGGCTCCTTTGGAGGACGTGGTGACCTGTACCTGCCGTGAAAGCAATTTTCCCGCGGACCTGTTTCTTTGTGTTGGCGCTGTTGCTCACCCCCCACTGCCGCCCTTTCCATCACTAGTGCGGCCGCCGAGTGGGGGTGAGACTCTGGGCTGAGGACCACAAGCACCAACAGACCTTGCGGCCGGAAGCCGCATCCCGGGACAAGGCGCCAGGAGGCGCTTAAAAATCGGCGCAACTACCGGTGGAGCGAGACGCTTTGCCTTTGGAGGACCCGGTGACCTGTACCTGCCGTGAAAGCAATTTTCCCGCGGACCTGTTTCTTTGTGTTGGCGCTGTTGCTCACCCCCCGCCGCCTCCCTTTCCATCACTAGTGCGGCCGCCGAGTGGGGGTGAGACTCTGGGCTGAGGACCACAAGCACCAACAGACCTTGCGGCCGGAAGCCGCATCCCGGGACAAGGCGCCAGGAGGTGCTTAAAAATCGGCGCAACTACCCGCGTCGCGGGAGCGCCGGGCAAAGCCCGGGCAAAGGACGGGCCCTTTACGGCCCTCCAAGGCCAGAAGAGGCTGGGCTGGGCCACCCCCCTGACTACATCGTTTTTCTGAAAAAGGTACTGTCCATCCCATGATTTTATTTGCTACACAAACTTTTGCTGCATCCTGTATTTGGGTGGTTTGCTCCCAGTTCCACCTAAACATCATTCAAATCTCTAGGCGCTATTGTTTCCTCACTGCTTCTGAGTAATATGAGGAAGCTCACCAAATCGAATAGAATGCCTACCCTAAGGTCAAGCGTTAAACAGAAGGCGCCTGCCCCCCAACCTGCCCCTCAACCAGTCCCTACTCTTACTGCTATTGATATAATGCTGCAGCAAACTATAGGGGCAGTATCAACTGCTATAGCGAACACAGAAAGGAGGCTGTCCTTACCACCGACAATATTTGTCCACGACTCACAAGATGGAGTTACCGATCCTCTGGCAACTACTATAGATGCTACTGACGATCTAGACCTAAGTCTTGGTGTTACCTCCTCCTTTGCTGATCTCCCGTGTGCCCAGGCTCCAATGGAGCCAACAGGGGATACAGGATTCCCTCAGCCTAACTTGAGTATCCCCCGGGATGGGGAGAAGTCGAAAATAAGCAACTTTGGGTCAAAAAAAGCTAGTGATGTTTCTGCACACAAGAATAAGAAAAAGGACCAGAATACTACACAGAACCATAATCTCGTTGCTCCAACCCCCAATCTTACACCAGGAATACCTTGTTGGGTAGCAAATATGGTCGCTGATCTTAAAGCAGATCTTGAAGATACAATCACTGCCCACATCAAACCACTTATGTCAAAAATTGACAGATTGGCGTCCCTAATAAACAATAAAGGGATGGGTCTGATTAGGCAAACTGCTAAGGATAATACATTAATAAAAGGGGGAGTAAAAGGGGTTACTGTTACTGTTAATAACAAACTAAATGATAAGGTTACTACAACTAATCTACCCTTGGTTGAAAAACCCAAGGATGTAACTCAAAACAACATCTTGCCTGGAAAGAAAGCTCCTGCACCCCTGAATCCTAGTGTATCCACTACCACCACACAAGCCCAACCAAAGCAAGGTCAAGCAGCGGGATGTGCTTCACCATTAACTGATCAAACCGGGCAACACCTAAAAAAGGGAACAAGCACAGACACTTCCCAAACAAATAATCAAGCAGAAAAGACAAGGTCCACACGCTTTAGGTCAATTAATCTTCCGCCCGAAGCCCTTCCCTTTGTGGTTGTTCTAACAGGAGTGCCACCGTTGAAGGAGGGGAAAAAGGGAAACACAAATTGAATTAAAGAATAAATGCGTACAATGGCTTCAGCTGAATAGACATTTACCCCCTAACATCTCTGGAGAAATACTAACTGTTAGGCGAGGTGAATGGATAGGCAGGAACATTAAAACAATAGCAGGGGATATTATAACTAACCCTGGGCGTAGTGGGCGTAGTGGGGCTTCGGGGAGCTACGTGAAGTGGGCGAGAAACTACGCCCACCTCCGCACTCCGCGTAGCCCCACTACGCACCACAGGCCTCCCTCCCGCCCTCCCTAAATACTTTAAATTTAATCTGTAAAAGAATTAAAAGGCACTTACCTTGCCCGCCGCTGCCCGCCGCTGCCCGCCGCATCCCCGGGGCTCGCTCTCTTCATCGCCGCCGTCTTCATCTTGAGTACTAATGCGCATGCACGGGCGGCCGGCCATGCGCATTTCTCGTGAGAAATGCGCATGCGCGGCCGCCCGCGCATGCGCATTATTACCCAAGACGGCAGCGATAAGGAGAGCGAGCCCCGGGGACGCGGCGGGCAGCGGCGGGCAAGGTAAGTGCCTTTTAATTCTTTTACAGTTTTAATTTAAAGTATTTAGGGAGGGCGGGAGGGAGGCGGGTGGCGGCCAGCTACGCTCCGTCTGCGGAGCGTGCGTTGTGCCGAATTCTACGCATGCTATGCAAAATGCGTAGAAGCCAGCACTACGCACACTCCATGCACGGAGCGTAGCTGCCCGCCCACCCTCAATTATAACCATACATTTTAGAGACATGGCGGCGGTAGAATATATATGCAATGCACCCCCCTCTGGAACCAATTCACAGATCCACCCTCTACATCTCTCATACTTCTATCCGACAACATACCAAGGACAAAATCCAAGAAATAGAATTCCTATGAGCAGGGCATATCAGCAAGTTCCCCAGCTAAAATATTCACATTGACAATCCCCCTGGCAAGGTACTCTTAACTATGATCCCTTTCTATCTCAGTACGCACACTGGAATAAGTTTTGTGCGCTGGATGAGGTGGACTGACTCAATTTTGAGGAAACCACCACTCCGGAATTAGACTCAAGGTTAGTCGTGGAAGGGAATACTCAAATGGAAATTCCAACTATTAGCCCCCTATCCACCTCCACATCAATTGCCAGTCATGTTCAGGCTGCACCCCTAGTAGTGACTTTATTTCCAAGTGAATCTCTGGTTACTCAAAAGAGTAATGGTCATGTTCTTAAGGGTGAACTAATGATCCTTAGTTGGAACCTGGCAGGTATCCATTGTAAATTGGTGTCGCCTGAGTGGAACTTTTTAGTGGAGGCCCACAAGATCTGCCTGTTCCAGGAGACCTGGAGCTTAGAACCACTCCACTGTGTTGGTTATGTCACACACTTTGTGCCCGCTGTGAAACACGTGAATGGGAAGGGACGACCTTCAGGGGGCCTGCTTATTTGGATAAGCATCTCTCTTAACTGTAGTATAAAATCCAAGCAGATTCACAGCTCAGACATTTTGGGTCTTTCTTTAAAAGGTCCTCGAAAGGGGCTTACATTAGACTTGTTTAACATTTATGTTAGAGGCACCACACATGGGTCTATGTCCCCGACTGTTACCATCCTTGAAGCAGAATTAAGAGCAAAAAATGGGGGTGCCCAAATCCTAGTTGCGGGTGACTTTAATTGTACCTATGAGCCACTCTCCTCAGATGACATTCTGGACTTGGGTGAGGATGATACTAGAAGGGGCATCCCGGCCCTAACTATCCCCCTGATTAAAAGATGGTCTCATAGTGTGATTCAGTTAAATGCTTTGACACTGGAGTTTGGCCTAAGAGCTGCAAATGGCCGTACACCATCTGACCCCCTGGGTGCTGCTACATATAACAGAGTCAATCACACCTCGAGGATCGATTATATTTTGATAGACCTAATGTTATGGGGATTTGTTCAGGATATGGTCGTTCTATCTACGGTTGAAAGCGATCATAACCCCCTCTCTCTTACATTAACAAATCCCTGGCCCAGTAAATTAACGGAAAAGCCCTCCAAATATGCCCCCAAAATTTCTGTCTCCACTTGGGGAGATGTTTAAAGTGGAACCAAATCTCTACCGATGAGGCTAAACTCAAATTAATTAAAGAAATACTTGTGTCCTCACAAATGGAACTGGATACTAACAATCCAGCCCTGGCAATGGGCAGAGTGACAACTACTTTTGAAGATACGCTCAGGTCCATAGGGGACATATTCCTGGAAAAGGGGTGTGTGGGAAGGAATACAGTATCCAGGAGTTTTAGGGGTAAGCATAACTGGTATACATCCACATGCAGGCATGCCAAATCCTGACTGATTGAGGCTGTCAAAGGAAAAATACAATCCCAGATACAGACAGCCAGGAAAGAGTACAGGCATACATTGGCAAGAGCAAAAAAGGAGTGGGAAGATGACTTTTGGTGCACTTTAAAGAATATGCTATTAGTACCATCATGCCCCAAAAGGCACTCGGTCCGGATGGTATTCCTGGGGATCTTTTGCGTTCAGACATCACGTTATGGGGAAAACTTATACATCATTTGTTTACTGCCATCTGCAGGGGTGCACCGGTTCCCACTTCCTGGAAAGGGGAGGAGGTCGTCCCTATCTTTAAAAAAGGTGCTAGGGACGACCTGTCTAATTATAGGCCTATAAGTTTGCTGGACGTAAGCCAAAAGGTAGTCGGAAAGGTACTGTTGATTAGAATACTGGACTGGATTAGCGAAAATAACATCCTCTCCGACTACCAGGCAGGATTTAGAGCAGGCACTGGCACAATTGAACAAGCCTTTAGATTGATGTTAGTGTACTGGAAGGTGGTGGTTATAGGCAAGGGCAGTCTTTATCTCGCATTTATCGATTTAAAGACTGCCTTTGACCTTGTACCTAGGGAGACCCTCTGGAGAGTCCTTACTGAAATGAGGTTACCGCACTATATTTTATCATTTCTTGTAAGGCTCCATGACAATAGCTTTGCCCAGATTAGATGGGGTACGGGGGAGAAAAAACTACCAGCATTCCAGTGGAGAGAGGGGTTCGCCAGGGATGTGTTCTAGCTCCCACCCTTTTTTCTTTGTACATCAATGGAGTGGTTGAGCATCTGCTGAAAGATCCTTCAGATGAACCATCCCTGGCGGGGGAGCGTATCCCCACCCTTCTCTTTGCTGATGATATGCTCCTCCTGTCTAAATCTCCAATGGGTCTCCAAAAACTTCTCAACAACTTCCAGTCTTTTTGTGTAGAACGGGGCCTGGTAATCAATACCGATAAAACAAAATTTCTTGTGATGAATCCCCCCAAAAAACATGTTCGCCCTCCTAAACTGAATGGTGTACCTTTGGGGAGGGTAGACGTATTTGATTACCTAGGCATCCGTTTGTCGCACAATATGCAGTGGGCTCCCCACCTAGATAAAATACTGTTAGCCCACAAGAGGGTAACTGGGGCACTTTTGAAGGAACAACGCTCTCGTGCCATAAGACCTATAGCCCCTGTCATCGACATCTATGTAGCTAAGGGAGTCAGCTCTGCTTTGTATGGGGCAGAGCTATGGAGCCCATGTATAACCAGTGAACTGACAAGATCTGAAAGGAAGTTTTGTAGGGCAATCATGTCACTCCCCCAAGGCACGCCCATGACCCCATTAATGCATGATCTAGGTTGTCGACCTATTGAAGATTTAGCAAAGTTTCGACCCCTACTTTTATGGGCCAGGCTGTGGCGAGTTCCGGAGCTTGCGAACTATGTGAAAGGGCTCTCCGAAATAATGTCTTCACCAGGATGGCACAAAATCAAATGACTAAGAGACATGAAATCCCTCTTGGGTGACTTGGGCCTAAGTGAAGCCTGGATAAATAGGGCATCTCCAACAAAGGCAGTACTTAAGACTTTGTATTGGAGTTGGATTCAGAGTAAAAGGAGCACCGACCGCACTCTGGGCAGATTGGCAGAAGACTTCCTGAGATTCAAGGACCTACCACTTCGGGAACTTTACTTAGACATTATTGAAAAGCCATTTGACAGGTCCCTTTATTTCAAATTTAGAACTGGAACCCTTCCTCTGCACACTTTTACATCTCGTTGGAAACCGCCTGCTCAGACCACAGAGCTCTGTCCTTCGTGTCCACTCAAACAGGAATCAGTGACACATTTTATGTTTGAGTGTCAGGAGTATGCCCAACCAAGAAAAAAATGGCTTAAGCAATTGTGCCGCTCGCTGGGGACTATGCACCATGTTGAGGCATTGCGCATTCTAATGTCAGACCCACGTCCATTGTATGCTTGCACCCTATCAACATTTTTATCGTGGGCCTGGCGTATTAGAAGCAAAAGACTTAAAGAATCTGTTTAATTTCTTTTTAATCTATTTTTTTTATATGCTTCTTTTACTGGAAAAGCAAGGTATTTTTAAAAGTACAACACAATCAATTTGCTGTATCTTTTCTTTTAACCAAATGAATTTGTGCACTGTTTTTACTGTGAAGCTTTTATGATGATATTTTATCGAAATAAAGCCTTTTTGACCTTGACCTTTGACCTTGACCTGGAGGTCACTTTTTTCTGCCAATCGACCATGAAAGGGAGGGGACGAATACCACCCAAGGGTAAAGATAGGAGCCAGCCGGTCAATTTTGACAAACTCAGACTGCTGCTTAGGGGGCCACCCAGCATATGCTGCAGCGAGCATGAAGTGGCATTGTTCAGGGCTACATTTGCACTTACTTTCTTTGGGGCCTGCAGGGCCAGTGAGTTGGTCGTCCATCCAAGACCAACCCAGGGAGGACTTGCGTTCGGACATATACCTGGGTAAAGGCCAAGTGGTGGAAAAGCTTCATCGATCGAAGACTGACCAGGAAGGGAAAGGTTCATACACACGGCTAGACTGTCTGGATGAGGGAGAATTCCGCTGGTGTGTCTAACACAAGAATTCATGCTGCTAAGACCCCACAAGGGGCTGCCGCTGTTTGTACATGAGGACAGTTCATGGCTCAGCTGCTTTAAATTTACAGTGGTTCTCGAGGTGGTGTCAGAGGGGCCGGGCCTGCCTCCCAAGGAATTAGTGTAACATTCTTTTGGCATATGTGCCGTGATGACAGCAGCAGAATGCAGGCTTGGCGAGGAGTATTGGCAGGTGGGTTTTCACAACAGGGCACCCCAGAGGCATGAGTTGTGTCTATATCCTGGGTCACTACTCCATTGCACGAGTGCAGAAGTGGGCGTCAGTGTAGAGAGACTACAAGCAGATTTTAGCTACGGTATGAGGTCGAACAAGCTGCTACCCACTATCCAGAACAAATAGGAGTGGAGGGGGCGACCAGATGCCGTGCTCGTCCACCTAGGGGGCAACAATCTGGCCTGCCTCAGGAGAAAGTACTTGCTGGAGACAATGGCAGTGAACTTCACAGCCGAACTTGTGGTTGGAAGTAATAGTCAGATTCAAGTGACGGGGACAACCGACGACAAGGCAGTAGAAATATCCAGGAGTAAACTGAAAATCTGAATGTCAAAGCATGTAAAGCCAATGGGTGGGGATTCAATAGGCATTGGCTTATCAAGCTGAAAACCCTAGGCAGCTATAAACGGACTGAGTCCATTTCACCAGGGTAGGTATAGACATATTCTTACTCAACTTAAAGCGGGCCCACGGAACACTCGTGGAGTGTAGGCCCACAGTCTTTAATGCATATGGTGCTCAGGGCTTGGACTACAAGTAGCCCAATGCACAACTTCAGGAAAGCTCGGTAAGTTGAAGCACTAGCAAATGTGCAGGATGTCCAGGAGTTCCGGTCCCACGTCTCTCGTAATAGCTACAGTTCTCAGCTTCGCTGGGGACTCGTGTCAGCCTCAGAGATGTCTGAAAGTCTGTGTCCTGTGTCACAGATTCTACAGGATCCGGCAGGAGCCTCGAAAATGCAGACCAGCAAGATGCTTCTTTGTGCCTGTTTGAACAGGGGAGTCACTCCTTGACCCCAAGGGAGATTTCTTCCATCTTCCAGTCGACATGGAATGTCAAAGGTCCAAGATTTTGGAATCAGAGTTTCATCCATGGTAATCTAAAATCCTAGTGACTGGGTTCCTATACTTATACCAGGTTTAGGGGTTGGACTAGCTCTAGGGTCACACCTATGGGAGGACCTGGGGTGGGGGTGGGTACACCCCTTTCCCTTTGTCCAGTTTCGCACCAGAGCTGGGGCTGAGTGCCCCAGCAACTGGTTTGAACTGGAAAATGCAAGGGACACCTTATTTGCCCCAGGCAGTGTCTGAAAAGCATTCACTGAATGCAACCCACCCTGCTCCAATACACTAAAGCCTGTCTGGGGCGGTGCTGGCACCTCCCTAGACAGGAAACCTATTGTCCAGGCTCCCTGCCGGAGTTTTGTCCAGCTGCAGGAGGTCAGACTTGTGTCTGTGGCAGCAGCATCCATTTTGTGATGCTGGGGCTCTGTTTAACTATTACCGGGAAAGTAAGTGTGTATATGTCTTCTCCCTCTAGAAGGGTGGAATGCTACCCCCGCCGCCAGAACTGGCAGGGAGGTAGTAATTTAAAGTGTTTGACACCAAACACGGCTTGTTTTGATAAAGCCAAACCAAAGTTAGCATTAATGCGAGGATTATAATGCACTTAAGAGTATATGGTATGGCTATATCACAGAACAAGTATAAGGAAGGGTTTCCGAAAGCTGCAGAGGAGCTCAGCTCATGCTAGGGCACCCTCTCACACAAAACCAAGCCCACTGTCTTCAGGATTGTCAAGGCCTGCCATAGGAGTGACTTATAGGTTTATATGTGTCTGTTTTAAAAGGTAGATATAGGTATACTATATCTAAGTAAGGGGTGCTTACACCACCTTACCCAGGCTGCAAGTGCAGGCCTGTTGTGCCATTTTGGAAGGCTTCCCATGGGTGGCATAATACATGCTTCAGCCCCTGGTAGGCCTCTGGGGTAACTATGCCCTTGGTACCTATGGTACCATATACTAGGGACTCACAAGGGTAACCCAGTAACCAATCTGGTGTGTACCTAATGTACAGGTAATCAATTTAGAGAGAGAAACAGATAGGCTGGGACCCTGGATAGCAGGATCCCAGCCAAACTAAGTCAAAAACCGTCAAAACACCAGGCAAAAAGTGGGGGTAACCATATAGTCAGATTCCACCTTCCTACAATGCCTCACGGGGATGACACCGGGAATAGGCAAATGGCCAGCAAAGGGTCAGTAAGGAGTCAGACACAGCACTTGCAGACCAGCAAGGCCTGAGGGCCGGCACACAGAACTTGGTAGCAAGGGAAGCCTAGAAGCTGCAAACGTACGACACATAGGAAGGGGCTCCAACCAGGGTGGTTCACAAAAGTGCTGTCAGGATTTAAGGGTGAATCAAGGGCTCAGAAGAATGAATGCTAAGAATTAGGACATTCACATGTTGGGTTGACATGATGCATGGAACATGCAAATGACCATTAAGGTATGATAATTGTGATGATTCGTGTATTATTGATGTTAATAAACTGTGGCTGTTTACCCATCAGCAAGCTGTGTCCTCCTTATTGTACAAAGAATGGTCAAAGGGGAGGTGCTAAAAATGGGCAGGAAAGCTTGGGATGGGCACTCACCAGCATGGTTGGGGTTGAGTCATTGCACAGGAAAGTGAAGCTGGACCAGTGACGGGCTTGTGAAGAATACCAACTGAGAGCAGAACCAGCGAGAGGCGGGGCAGAGGAAAGCCCACAAAAACACCTCCCTGGCATTGGCCAGCGTGTTTCAGATGCACTAATAGGAACAGGAGGGCAAGTCTACCGTGAAGTCAAATGGGCAGGAGGCATCAGCTCCTGCACCATGTCGCCACAACTTTGGCCCACCCACCCACACTGACATCGCAGGCATCGCAGCTGTGAGAGTCAAACAGAATGGGAGGGTGTAACCAGGACACAAAACAGCTAAGAAAGCAGAGTAGCCTGCTTGGGAGGCCTCAAGGCAGGGACACAGGAGTAGGTGATTGACCAGTGAAAGGGTCATACGTTCTGGATCTATTCTAGAGACACAATCCAATGGTCCTTTTTAGCAGCATGAAAACGTAAAGGGGACAAAAAGTGTTATTAAGACAATCAATTAACCAAGAATCCTCTTAGACATATACTAACCACAAACTTCTACGTATAGTATGATTTATTACAAAGCCAAAAATAACTGAACATAAAAACACCTCAAGATGAGAGTGTAAAAGTACATTAGAATTAGCATGAAGCCAAATCTGTGTATCCAATTAAGGCGATGTAGCATAAACAAAATAATTAATTCAAGAAGCAGGACGCAGAGGATCATAAAGCATGAGACCAAGGTTTCCTGCATTTAGGGTTGATGACTAAAGAGCATTAATCTATCCCTACACTAACACTTAAAGGACAGCCCTACTTAAGCATCTTCATAAAGAAAGGATAAACGGTGTCAGCATGTGGAGCCTTTCTAAGATGTCTCTCCACCATTGATAGGTCATGTAGTATAAAGCTACAGAGACAGAGCTTGCTCTCAGATGCTTTCTCTCCAAAGGCAGACAAAGTGGGCCTTTTCCATACTCCAAGTATCACATTATTGCAGGTAACTTTCCCAAGATTCATTGCAGGTCACACCATCTGCTCTGGATACAATCTTAAAGGTAGTTTTCTGAATATATGTCTTTACATCGAATGCGGGACAACGCATTCCATTACAACGCGGTCGTTACCATGACCGCATTGTTAGAACGCGAACCATTAGATCACAAGTCATTACTCTAACTTGCTGGAGGGGGCGTACTTGATTTAGGAATAGTATAAATTACTATTCCTACTTCAGTTTGTGCAGCAGCAGGAAAGGTGTTGGATTGTAAATCCAACACCTTCTTCCCCCTACAGCAAGTTGTTGTAACAACTTGCAATGCAGTTGTTAGTGTTGTAACAACATTGTCGTTGTGACAACCGCATTGTAATGGAATGTGTTGTAGCGCATTCGATGTAAATGATTCCTCCCTAGTTTTCCATGGGACAACAGCATTCTTCTCTCACAACAGTGTGTCCTTGGTTCCCAGGCCTTCTCCTGTTTGAAGCACAAGGACCTACCTTTATTGACTCAAGTGGCATGATTGTAAGTTCTTCTCCCCTTGCCTGCCTAGTGAAACAAAGACATTATTCTAGCTAACAAGAACGCTTCTTTCACCTGCAACACAAAATGTAAGAAAAACAAATTGCACAGCACACATGAAATTCAGCTTGTTAATCCTAAAGCATGAGTTTCAGGGAACTGTATTTCAGGCCTACAAAGTGTAGCTAACATAAGGAAGCTTCACGTTTTTACATGGAAATTAGGTACTTTCAATTAATGGATTTACCTACTTTCAAAATGATACGGTTAATAAACACATTTAGTGCATGAATAATTGTCAGTTTGCAACACAAATTCTTCACGTTAATGTTTTCTACTACTTACATTTACTTCCCACGTTAATTTTCTCCATGTTACTTTTAAATGGCCTAAACACATCACGTTTCAAGTTAATACATTTCACAATTCTAACAAGTCTTTGCTAACAAAACAAAGATTTATATGTGGGCGCACTCTAAACATGTCATTAGAATGCATCCCTACAAATAAAATGCGTTTTCTGCTACATCACCGGCAAATGGTCAGCAACAAGCACACACAGCACTTGCAACCCAGAAAAGACCTGAGTGCAGCCACTCAGAACTTCAGTAGCAAGGGAAGCCAGGAAACCGCAAATTCTCGACACCTAAAAAGTGCTGCAGCCACAGTGCCACGCAATCATATTGAGTCGCAGACGGAAGCAGGCTCCCAAAACACCCCCACGCAGACCTCCAGCAGGGCATACACCACGCTCTTCAGGCCGGTATGTAGCAAGTCTAGCATGCCTCTTCAGCTGGTCTGCCAAGATCTGACTGCATCCGGGAGTTACTGTGAGAGAGGCCAGGCCACAACCATTCACCTCAGGAGTGCAAATCGGCCCACAGTAATCACTGCCTTATCAAGTGCCTCAGAGTCGTGTCTTAGTGTAATAGAGTCTTGGGGGGCACCGTGGCAAGCCAGACATATAACAAGCATTTACAATGCAACGGTTTCGCCTTCGGAAAAGTTTGAGCTATTGGCATTGTAAATGGCAAACTTTTTATTTATGTGTTGGTTTTGAAAACAGATAAATAAATGGCATTCTCATTTACAATGCCAATAGCTTACTCTGTCGCAAATGCAAGACGTATTGCATTTGCACACACACACCCACACAAGAGCCCCCCACACACACACACACAAGAGCCCCCCACACACACACACAAGAGCCCCCCACACACACCACACAAGAGCCCCCCACACACACCACACAGAGCCCCCCACACACACACGCAAGAGCCCCCCACACACACACGCAAGAGCCCCCCACACACACACGCAAGAGCCCCCCACACAAACACACACACGCAAGAGCCCCCCACACACATACGCAAGAGCCCCCACACACACGCAAGAGCCCCCCCCACACACACACACACGCAAAGAGCCCCACACACACGCAAAGAGCCCCAAACACACGCAAAGAGCCCCACACACACGCAAAGAGCCCCACACACACGCAAAGAGCCCCACACACATGCAAAGAGCCCCACACAGAGGTCAGGGGTGGCACAGAAGCAGAGTTTCACCAGCTGAGGCTCGCATGAAGCCTCTAGCATGAAATAGAGGGAGGGTAAGGGAGAAGTGATGAAAGAGAGGAGGTAAACAATGAAGGGAGAGCTCCATACGTGGGGCGGGGGGTCGAACTTGGCCAGAGGTGGAGGAGGTGTACCCCAGATTCGAGGTACTGCCCCTTCCAGCAATCTAGGAAGCTCTTTTCAGGAGAATTTGTTTGAAAAAGCAGGTGGAGCAAGTTGTTCCAAGGGGAATAGCTGTTTTTATTATTACTGCTGATAAGTTATCTGTGCCGCCTGCTCTTGTAAGTTTTAGCATCTCATCCTACTCAAATTGTAAGAGTCACACGTTCTGCTGTTTTGCTTAAAAATTGTGGATGTTGAATAAAAGGAGCGGTTGTGAGTACCAAACCATTCAGAAGGAGTTAACAGAGAAAAAGACGCTTGTTTATGATAGTGAGAGAAGTAGTTGTATTACATGGGGTGTAGGTGTAGAGGTAAAAGACTTTACTTCTGGCAGTGTTACCACACATTCCATGTATCAGCCTGATATTCAAATTCCTGAATGTGTCACTGTAAATTATATGAATTCATCTCAAACTCACACAGAGTCAAGTTACCAGGAAGCGAGTGATGAGGTTGAAGAATCAGTGATCTTAACACTAATGTTTCTAATTCTTCTACTTCTGATTCCACTGGCAATGGTACTAGAAGGATAACTGTGTTGCCTGTAAAATACAATTATTATTTGTATTAGGTGATACTGTGTATTCTCCTTTTTCACTGTATCGCTTTTGTTTTTACAGCTTGGTTTGAACATTTCTTATCTTATGGTGTATGTATTCTCACTCTCTTGTTTTGTTAAGAAAGGGAGATATATTGGGGCTTTGTATTATTCATATGCAGGTGTTCCTTATGTGCACGTGTCTTCTTACATGTTTACTTTTGGATGTGGATTCTGTTGCCCTGGTTGCTGCTGTTGGTCCATCTGACATCCCAACTTGATGATAGGCCAGGACAGCAGCGTTTCGAGAGGCTCCTGTCTGCTCTTCGTGGGCGTTATTATTGGACAACTCTCGACCACACAAATAAACCTGTTGAGTTAGTTGTTCCAGTTCTGTTGCGTGCGATTATACTTTTTTACTACACTACACACACCGTCCACTTTCATTTTCTCTGTTCTTTACTGGGATTAACGGCAAGATGCTTTCTGAGGGCATGCTGCAGTATCATATCACACAAGTTAAAAGGGCTTGTTTAATGTAAACAAAGGGAAAAAATACAGCAAATGACACTACACCACCCTTTTGGACCCAAAAGTAAATATTTCGAATAAAGGGGCTCGGTGATCTTTTCATTCATGGTGCGCGCTTTATAAAGTCTCTGGACCCAAAAGAGAATATAAAGGAGAAGCTGTATGCAGTGCAAAACGAAACCAATAAAGACGTGCACATAGATCAAACGCACGCGGTGTGTAATTGGAGCTCTCCATCCAGAATAAACTTTGGCAGTCAGATCCCAGGGATTGGCCCACTGACACTAAACACACAGAAGGGAGGAGAGGAGGTACACTGGCGCGGATTGGATGAGTCAAGAGGTTGGTAATCTTAGACGGTTCTGATAGTGAACACTCCACTTTTGGGTTGTAATACAGCATATACAATAAACAGGGTCGAATGGCCTCACATAGACATAAAAATACGTTCAAGTACAAGCAGTTCTGTATATGCAAATGACCAGTGAATAATAAGGATTGTTGTGCGCACACAAATATATGTATGGCCTATACTCTGGAAAATAAGGTGTGCCTGGAGAGAGCAGTCGGGAACAGTTGTAGAAGGGGAAGTGAACTAGCCCGGAGGGGGAAGTGAACTGTCCAAAGCAGGAGGGGGCAGGGGGTTCTGACGTGTGCACCGAACAGGGTGACCTTATCCTGCCAGACGTGAGAGGCACGCTGATGGCAGGGGAGACACAGGTGCCGGTAAAAAGGGCTACTACCCTACTATGATGATGGTGGGGGGGGGATACGAGATACGGTGATGCTTGTTCAGTGAAAGATGCTGTGAATGAGACTTCATTGTTGGTAAAACACTGTACCGATGATAGCGGCGGTATTTTAATCTCAGGTAATAGTATGCGGATACCAGCATGGTGTACAATGATGCTGGCGTAGTAAATACACTGCTGCTTGCAAGGGTGCACCAGAAATGACACCGATGGTAATATGACACTATCATGATTCAAGTACATGGGCGTGTTGGTAGGAGGCATGCTAGTGTCAGTAAGGGATCTTTTGACTGGGTTGAATGTGTGACATTGATCCTCATTCGGTCCATCACCTGTTGTTTTTGCAAACTCGCTATAAGTGTACTGGGGATGCCCAGACGTGGGTCCCAGGCACTCCACACCACTGGAGTCAAGCTAGCCGGGCTGATGAGAGGTGTTACCTCGAAACCGGTCCGGTCCTCGGATGCTTGATTCCATTCTGGGAAGGACATGGCTTTTGTAGTTCGGACTGGACTGTTCCCATGGGGCACAGGGTCAGAGCTGATTTGCATATCGCCATTGTCTAACCCAGGGTGGTGTGGAGTGCAAAAAAACGATGGATTAGGACCCAGATCTTTTGACTGGGTTGAATGTGTGACATTGATCCTCATTCGATCCATCACCTGTTGTTTTTGCAAACTCGCTATAAGTGTACTGGGGATGCCCAGACGTGGGTCCCAGGCACTCCACACCACTGGAGTCAAGCTAGCCGGGCTGATGAGAGGTGTTACCTCGAAACCGGTCCGGTCCTCGGATGCTTGATTCCGTTCTGGGAAGGACATGGCTTTTGTAGTTCGGACTGGACTGTTCCCATGGGGCACAGGGTCAGAGCTGATTTGCATATCGCCATTGTCTAACCCAGGGTGGTGTGGAGTGCAAAAAAACGATGGATTAGGACCCAGATCTTTTGACTGGGTTGAATGTGTGACATTGATCCTCATTCGGTCCATCACCTGTTGTTTTTGCAAACTCGCTATAAGTGTACTGGGGATGCCCAGACGTGGGTCCCAGGCACTCCACACCACTGGAGTCAAGCTAGCCGGGCTGATGAGAGGTGTTACCTCGAAACCGGTCCAGTCCTCGGATGCTTGATTCCGTTCTGGGAAGGACATGGCTTTTGTAGTTCGGACTGGACTGTTCCCATGGGGCACAGGGTCAGAGCTGATTTGCATATCGCCATTGTCTAACCCAGGGTGGTGTGGAGTGCAAAAAAACGATGGATTAGGACCCAGATCTTTTGACTGGGTTGAATGTGTGACATTGATCCTCATTCGTTCCATCACCTGTTGTTTTTGCAAACTCGCTATAAGTGTACTGGGGATGCCCAGACGTGGGTCCCAGGCACTCCACACCACTGGAGTCAAGCTAGCCGGGCTGATGAGAGGTGTTACCTCGAAACCGGTCCGGTCCTCGGATGCTTGATTCCGTTCTGGGAAGGACATGGCTTTTGTAGTTCGGACTGGACTGTTCCCATGGGGCACAGGGTCAGAGCTGATTTGCATATCGCCATTGTCTAACCCAGGGTGGTGTGGAGTGCAAAAAAACGATGGATTAGGACCCAGATCTTTTGACTGGGTTGAATGTGTGACATTGATCCTCATTCGGTCCATCACCTGTTGTTTTTGCAAACTCGCTATAAGTGTACTGGGGATGCCCAGACGTGGGTCCCAGGCACTCCACACCACTGGAGTCAAGCTAGCCGGGCTGATGAGAGGTGTTACCTCGAAACCGGTCCGGTCCTCGGATGCTTGATTCCGTTCTGGGAAGGACATGGCTTTTGTAGTTCGGACTGGACTGTTCCCATGGGGCACAGGGTCAGAGCTGATTTGCATATCGCCATTGTCTAACCCAGGGTGGTGTGGAGTGCACAAAAACGATGGATTAGGACCCAGATCTTTTGACTGGGTTGAATGTGTGACATTGATCCTCATTCGGTCCATCACCTGTTGTTTTTGCAAACTCGCTATAAGTGTACTGGGGATGCCCAGACGTGGGTCCCAGGCACTTCACACCACTGGAGTCAAGCTAGCCGGGCTGATGAGAGGTGTTACCTCGAAACCGGTCCGGTCCTCGGATGCTTGATTCCGTTCTGGGAAGGACATGGCTTTTGTAGTTCGGACTGGACTGTTCCCATGGGGCACAGGGTCAGAGCTGATTTGCATATCGCCATTGTCTAACCCAGGGTGGTGTGGAGTGCAAAAAAACGATGGATTAGGACCCAGATCTTTTGACTGGGTTGAATGTGTGACATTGATCCTCATTCGGTCCATCACCTGTTGTTTTTGCAAACTCGCTATAAGTGTACTGGGGATGCCCAGACGTGGGTCCCAGGCACTCCACACCACTGGAGTCAAGCTAGCCGGGCTGATGAGAGGTGTTACCTCGAAACCGGTCCGGTCCTCGGATGCTTGATTCCGTTCTGGGAAGGACATGGCTTTTGTAGTTCGGACTGGACTGTTCCCATGGGGCACAGGGTCAGAGCTGATTTGCATATCGCCATTGTCTAACCCAGGGTGGTGTGGAGTGCAAAAAAACGATGGATTAGGACCCAGATCTTTTGACTGGGTTGAATGTGTGACATTGATCCTCATTCGGTCCATCACCTGTTGTTTTTGCAAACTCGCTATAAGTGTACTGGGGATGCCCAGACGTGGGTCCCAGGCACTCCACACCACTGGAGTCAAGCTAGCCGGGCTGATGAGAGGTGTTACCTCGAAACCGGTCCAGTCCTCGGATGCTTGATTCCGTTCTGGGAAGGACATGGCTTTTGTAGTTCGGACTGGACTGTTCCCATGGGGCACAGGGTCAGAGCTGATTTGCATATCGCCATTGTCTAACCCAGGGTGGTGTGGAGTGCAAAAAAACGATGGATTAGGACCCAGATCTTTTGACTGGGTTGAATGTGTGACATTGATCCTCATTCGTTCCATCACCTGTTGTTTTTGCAAACTCGCTATAAGTGTACTGGGGATGCCCAGACGTGGGTCCCAGGCACTCCACACCACTGGAGTCAAGCTAGCCGGGCTGATGAGAGGTGTTACCTCGAAACCGGTCCGGTCCTCGGATGCTTGATTCCGTTCTGGGAAGGACATGGCTTTTGTAGTTCGGACTGGACTGTTCCCATGGGGCACAGGGTCAGAGCTGATTTGCATATCGCCATTGTCTAACCCAGGGTGGTGTGGAGTGCAAAAAAACGATGGATTAGGACCCAGATCTTTTGACTGGGTTGAATGTGTGACATTGATCCTCATTCGGTCCATCACCTGTTGTTTTTGCAAACTCGCTATAAGTGTACTGGGGATGCCCAGACGTGGGTCCCAGGCACTCCACACCACTGGAGTCAAGCTAGCCGGGCTGATGAGAGGTGTTACCTCGAAACCGGTCCGGTCCTCGGATGCTTGATTCCGTTCTGGGAAGGACATGGCTTTTGTAGTTCGGACTGGACTGTTCCCATGGGGCACAGGGTCAGAGCTGATTTGCATATCGCCATTGTCTAACCCAGGGTGGTGTGGAGTGCACAAAAACGATGGATTAGGACCCAGATCTTTTGACTGGGTTGAATGTGTGACATTGATCCTCATTCGGTCCATCACCTGTTGTTTTTGCAAACTCGCTATAAGTGTACTGGGGATGCCCAGACGTGGGTCCCAGGCACTTCACACCACTGGAGTCAAGCTAGCCGGGCTGATGAGAGGTGTTACCTCGAAACCGGTCCGGTCCTCGGATGCTTGATTCCGTTCTGGGAAGGACATGGCTTTTGTAGTTCGGACTGGACTGTTCCCATGGGGCACAGGGTCAGAGCTGATTTGCATATCGCCATTGTCTAACCCAGGGTGGTGTGGAGTGCAAAAAAACGATGGATTAGGACCCAGATCTTTTGACTGGGTTGAATGTGTGACATTGATCCTCATTCGGTCCATCACCTGTTGTTTTTGCAAACTCGCTATAAGTGTACTGGGGATGCCCAGACGTGGGTCCCAGGCACTCCACACCACTGGAGTCAAGCTAGCCGGGCTGATGAGAGGTGTTACCTCGAAACCGGTCCGGTCCTCGGATGCTTGATTCCGTTCTGGGAAGGACATGGCTTTTGTAGTTCGGACTGGACTGTTCCCATGGGGCACAGGGTCAGAGCTGATTTGCATATCGCCATTGTCTAACCCAGGGTGGTGTGGAGTGCAAAAAAACGATGGATTAGGACCCAGATCTTTTGACTGGGTTGAATGTGTGACATTGATCCTCATTCGGTCCATCACCTGTTGTTTTTGCAAACTCGCTATAAGTGTCAGTAAGGGTGGCACAGTGATGCTGGCCGCGGGAAACACGGATGCTGTCAGATAATGTAGTGGTAACTCCATGCTGGGAGGGAAGGTTGTAAAACTGCTGCAGGGAGGAGTATGCAGAACCTGGATGGGTGACAGCGATTGGGAATGTCCTGAAAAATAATGGTTACCTGTTGTCCTTCATGCGGCCCTGGGTCCTAGTGCCTCCCACAGGGCTTCCCTCCTCCGCTCTCGGCTGGCAGCAACTCAAGCACGCACCCCGAGCCGCCGCCAATGCTGCTGGAGGAGCCCGGGAGGAGGCGCGGCTTCTCCCCCTCCCATGGAGTCCCGATGGCTGAGCCTGGCCGCCATACTTCTTGTGGGCCGCCGTCTTCCTTCTTCCCCCGGGCGGCGGGCACTTCCGGCCGGCCGCGCTAGGATTGGCCGGCCGGCTGAAGAAACCCCCGGGCGGGGATCGAGCAGTAAGGGAGGGAGGGAGGGGGAGAAAGGGAGGGAGGGAGGGGGAGAAAGGGAGGGAGGGGGAAGGTCACTCACCTGCAGACCTGGGCATAATAAGGAGACCCGTCCCGAGCAGCAAGGGAGGTGCCGGCAATGCCGGAACAGATTCGGGGGCGTTCCCGGCTTTCGCCTGATGTCGCGTGACGTCGGCAAAAGCCAAAGAATCTCGGGAACGCCCCCGAGTCTCCTCCGGCCATGACGGACGCCTCTCTGTTCCAATGGCTAGCCTCCATTTATGGAGCTAGCCAATGAAGCAGAGGGGCGTATTCAAGTCACCCATACTAGAAACTACAGATTTCTCTGGAGGCGGAGCCTAAAGGCTCCGTCCCCCAGCGAAACCTAAAAAGGAGCCGAGCCACAGGGGAGAGGGAGCATCCATCAGCAGGGCCACCAGCATCAAAGGCAGCCCTAATATAAATCCTGGTGCACTGCAGGCTGTCCTAATATAAAGCCCGGTGCACTGCAGGCTGTGTGAAAACTAACACAGGTTCACCCATTGTTATCGGGGAGCCCACGCTGAAGAGGAGCACTATGTGGAGTCCAAAGCAGCAGGCAGCCAATGCGACTACCGTGCGAGCCCCGCTGCAACCCGCTGCAACCAGCTCGGGTGCCCGCCAAGTTCACGGGGAGGCGCCAACAGTCCGGGATGGAAGGCAGGTAAAAATTGAGGCCACGGCTCAATCCCATGCCGCAGGCCCAGGCACACACATCACGGGTGCGGCAGCCCCGGACCTTGAATCTTGGGAAGCGAGTAACCGCCGAGATCGAGGTGGCCCAGGGAAAGGAATTGCAGCGATATCATGCCGTTCTGCGGCATGTGGACTCAGGGATGGCCGCCGTCTCCGGGAAGTTCAGCAGAGCTCTGAGACTACGAGGCCATCTCGATCCGTTGTCCGGCCACACACCCTCACACACTAGCAACTTTGGAGCGATTCTAGTATCACTAAGGCGTGGCCCAGGTATGCCACAAATGGGCCAAGAAACACCAAACACTCCAACATTCTGGCAATGGCAATGTCTATATACCTAGAATACATGTAAAGAATTGGCAGAGCATTTAAACCTAATGTACCAAAATCATAGACAACCTCGGGCCAATGAATAACACATAGGGCTAGATGTAGGTAAATAGGATTTACCGAATCTAAAATACAGAATTTTACCGATTCGGTATTTTAGAATCGGTAAATGCTATGTAGGTAATAATTCAGTAAAAATTACCGAATCGTTAAGATTCGGTATTTAGCGAATCGGTAAGTACCAATTCGGTAATTGCCATTCATTCTTATGGGCTTGAGGCCCATAGGAATGAATGTCAATTACCGAATCGGTAATTACTGATTCGGTAAAATAGGGAAAGAGTCAAGGGTGGCAGGGTGTCACTTTGACACCCTGTTGCACCCGTGAATAGTGCTTGTGTGCACATGTGGCACACATACATGCCCTAAGGGCATGTATGTCTGTCACATGGCACAGGTGTGAATGCACAGATTTGCATTTACAGAGGTATTCGTTATTTACCACGACTAATAGTTGGTGGTAAATAACGAATCCTTAAAGCACAGAAGCACTCTTCAAAGTGCTTCCTACATGTCATTTACCGATTCGGTAAATACCCAATAGGTAAATGAAAATTCGGTAAATACCGAATCGGTAAATACCGATTCGTTATTTACCAAATCCTCCCCTACACCCCAAATGGCTAATACCGGTCGGTAACGGACGAAATTCGTTAATTTCGGACGCTACCGACCGGTAAAAGCCTTCTTACATCTGGCCCATAATCACCTAGCCAAGCATATGAAAAGCATGCAAAGCAGAATCAGGGGACTCTCATTTGCAGTGCATTCTATCTATGGCTACAATGAAGAGAAGGAATGTTTTTACGCAACCACAATGCCCAAAATTGCCCACTTGTCTAAAGGGCACATTATCGTAGAGGGTGACTTTAATTCCATTATTTACTAAGAATTAGACAGGTCCCCTGACGTGCTGGCCAGACATGCCCACCACCCTCTCTCACCGCCAGCATAACAGACCTTGATCTAGAAGAACCATGGGGCCAGCAACCTCACATGGACAGAGACTTCCCCTTTTACTCCTATGTCCACAGTCATTCACACATATTGATTTCTTCTTGACTTCTGTCGCCCTTCACCCTCAGATAATCACCAGTGACACCGGCACTAAATTCCGTTCTGATCACTTGGCAGTCTGGTTGAGCATTGATACAGGCTTGCCCTACCCTCATTGTCATGGGCCTTGGCTTCTTAAGGAGGTGGTATTTCGAGACTCTACCCTCAGAGACCGCATAAAAGGTGTAATTGAACACTACTTCCAATAAAATGATAATAGCGAGGAGGAACAGAGCGTACTGTGTGATAATGCTAAAGTGGTCATCTGGGGAGAACTCATCTACCATACATCTTCTTCTGAAAGGCGCAACAGACTAAAGAAGGTCGACTTAGGATGGGAATTGGGTCACTTAGATATTCTTCACAATCTAGATAATTCCCTTCCCATTTATAGGCAGCTCCGCAAAGTGCAGGGCGAATTGGAACATCTGTTAATGCAAGACGCCACAAAAAAATATTATACTTGAGTGCACCTACTTTGAAAAGGGGGGCAAAGTTGAAGGATTTTGGGCATATAAACTTAAACAGGTGCACATCAGGAACCACATTCACAGTATTTGTGATGAAAACAGCTCCACCCACACAACCACTAAAGATAATATGGCTAGCTTCTCAGCATATTGTACAATGATTATTTAAAGTGACAATCTCTCAGCTAATGTGTAGGACTCATACTTAGACACTGGCACTCACCCATTGAGACCAGAGGCCTTCTTGCCCCTTGAAATCACAATCAAGGCCGAAGAAGTCAGGGAGGCGATTTGTGGGCTACAAGGCTAAAAGCACTGTGTCCACTCGCTTCCCAGCCTCTTTCTACAAGGTCTTTGCTACTATCATAGCCAGGCGAGGTGCGTCCGTTGGGGCGTAGCACCCCCGCCCGCAGCTCCCTCAGCGTTTCTGAACTTAAGTAAACTGAATCAGTTTACTTAAGTTCAAAGACTCCGAGGGAGAACTGACATTCTTGTCAGTTAGCATGATGTCGGACCGCCCACCCCCTTCACGGTCTGAAGGGGATGGGCGGTCCGGCGGCATGTTGACTGACATGAGTATCAGACCTGGGGCAACAGCCAGCAGCACAAGTGCGCATTAGTGGGGAAGGTGAGCACATTTTTCGCCCTTGCCCAGTCATGCGGACTTGTGTTGCACTGGCTTGCACATGCCCATTAGGAGCCCCTCGATCTCCTAATGGGCAGGCCGCTGGCGAGTAGTAACCGTTCACTAAGCCACCCCCCCTCCGTGAGCCGTAAGTATGGTGGAGTGGCACAGTCGACCCAGCGGCCCAGAAAATGAATATTTTAAGTAGATATATGAGTCTAGGGTTTAATCATTGTTAAAACTTAAATATTGGAAACTTACTTAAAATTTCTTATGCGTGTTGTATTCCATATTTCCAATAGTTGTATCTCTGTATTTTTAATCAGAACTTGCACTCCTCCCTACAAAATATATGTTATATTCCATGATTTCATTTGCATTTCAAGCATTCCTTTAATCAGGCTCAAAAGAACATAGATAACTTCTCTTACTTGGAAGTCGCTCCCTCTTTTCTTTTTGGTTTAAGCCATCAGTTGTATTGGTGTAGCATGTAGTTACCTGCCAAAGCAATTCGAGTGCTCTTAAATCCATATTTGCATTAACAACACCGTATCAATTGTGCAATTTTGAAACAGTCTATCACTCAAAGTATTTTAAAAAGGATTGGTGAAAGAATTTCACACCACTCGTTATATGCGCTCAAAAGTTCTTAATAGGTGTCACTGCGCGCTTCATTGTTTGCTCGTCGCTCGCGCCTTTGCCTCCCGTAATGGTTAAAAGCTTTCGCGTGTGCATATTGTTGTTTATCGAAGCGTAGCGCTGTTTTACTATTGTACAGGGCTTCCAACATGTTTTTCTCTCCTGTCCGCTATTGTAAAATTGTTCATCAAGTGCGGCCCTCTCATGTGGCTGACTCATCGCTGCTACACCTTTTTTCCCTGAAACCGCGTGTCCTTGCATTTCCATGATTCATGACGCTTGGGCAACTATCAGTGCGCTCGCATTTGGCCGCGACTAAAAGATGTCATAAAAGTCCATCACTTGGCACATTATTCAATGCTTTGCTTAATGATGTTTAATAAAACACTTACATTGGGCTGCACTTCACGTATCCTTCAAGTTTCTTCCTTACAGCGGAGCAAACACCCATCAATCTTTGCTTGTGCTGTCGCTTCCTTTATGAGGTTGGACTTCTTTGTAGGAGCTTGACAGCATTCTGGGACTTGAAGTCCAGAACCATTACATCAGCGCCTGGTTCCATTCTGACATGTCATTTAAACCTTTTGTTGTACAGTGGAATTTCAAAATTAGATATGCCTCCCTCTTTGATAGGAGGCTTTCCAAGTTCCCTCCACGTGATGGCAATTTCACGCCAGATTGAACAGTCCATTGAAATTCCCGTTCAGAGTGATTGTGCTCAATAAAGTGTTGCACCATTGGAGCTGTTATCGTTTGATTTTTAATACGTGAGCGATGCTGGACTATTCGCTGGTTGATTTGCTGTGTCGTTTTTTCAATGTATATGTTGGAGCAGGGACATTTGATAGCATAATCAATATTTTTAGTTTTTCAATTGGTGAATTCCATGAGGGTCCACTTGATGGAATCATGCACAAATTCATGGCCTTCAATGGTCATACTGCATACAGAACAGTTGCTGCACTTATGGTGACCCTGGACTGGTGGTAAGTTCCATTGCGCTCTTAAATCCATTGGTTTAACTGCTGTAGGTCCCATGTCTGCCCTAATGATTCTTTGGCCAATACATAATGGTTTTTCGATTGGACATTCCAATTCAGTTAGCAAATGCCAGTTTGTAAGAATTATTTTTCGGTACTTGTTGGTGTGAGGCCCAAACGTGGACACATACACTAGTTTATTTAAGGGTGCTTTTTCTTTTTTGGTCAGTAGTGTTTCGCGTGGAGTGTACCACGCTCTTTTGACTGCATGTTTTAGCAATTTCCGAGGATAACCTCTGTCTCTTAATTGATCACAAAATATTGTTCCGTTAGTCATAAAATCTTCTTTCCGTACACAGTTGCGTCTGATTCGCAACAGCTGCCCATAGGGCAAGTTGTTTTTTAGGCTGCTGGGGTGAAAACTTTGGTAATGTAGTATAGTATTCCTGTCTGTCGGTTTACGGTGTAGGGTTGTTGTAAGTTTGTGCTCCTCTACAAATACTTCTACATCCAGAAATGTAAAACTCGACCTGCTCTTCGTCATTGTAAACCTAAAATCTGGATGTCTTGTGTTTAACCATTCGTAGAAATGTTCAAGTCGGCCTTCTGTTCCGCTCCATATGCACCAAACATCGTCAATAAATCTGTACCATTGTACAATAGATTCACTGAAGGGATTTTCATTGTTAATAAATCTTGGGCCGTATGTATGAACACATTTTCCCAATGACACAGAAGTGGTAAAACCCTTTGATACATATGGCCCCTTGTCTCAAATAGTGCCATGAACAAAATAGCCATTTCCGGGGCAAAAGGACAACTCATGGCTGAGCCTTTAACTTGCATGTAGAATGTATCCTCGAATCTAAAGTAGTTCCGTTTAAGTGCGATGCGAGCCAATTCCAATATAAACTCTATTGGTACTCTTTGAGGTCTTGTCTGCGTCTCTAAGTAGAATTGCATTGATTCCAGCACTTCATCCTGCGGGATTTGGGTGTACAATGATGTTACATCAAACAAAACCAACCATTGTGTGTATGCATCAAATGTCAGTCCTTCAATCTTGTTCAGAAAGTCGGTGGTGTCGCGCAGGTACAACGGTACTGAGTTTATAAAGGGTTTTAAGAAGATATCAACATACTTGGCCATTGGTTCCAGCACAGAATCACACCCGGAGACAATTGGTCTTCCGGGCGGGTCTGCCAGATTTTAGGCAGAAAGTAAATTACTGGGATCCTGGGGTTCAATTTGTTGAGATAATCAAATTCCTTTGCGCCCAGGATCCCTTCTTCTAGCCCCCACTTGAGCATGTCTTTTATCTCCCCTTCAATTTGGCGTGTGGGGTCTTCATTCAATTGACGGTACTATTCATCATTCAGGATTTGTTTTTTAGCGTCAGAAACATGCACATTTTTCGCCCATACCACCAGGGCGCCGCCCTTGTCAGACGGTTTTATGATGACCAAATCTTCTTTTTGTAAATTCCTTATGGCTTCCTGTTGTTGTTTTGTTATGTTCATTTTGGAGAATTGTTTTTGTTTCTCTAATTGCCCAATCGAAGACAGGACCGCTGGTTCAAATGCAATAACCTTCTGGGTCATTATATAGGACGGAGGAATGAAGTTGGACTTTTTGGCTAAACCAGATGGTTCGACATTTCTTTGATATTCTTTTCCAAAGAAGAAAACTTGCAGTCTAACTTTGCGAAAGAACTCCAAGGTCTTTATTCTTAAGTCAGCAAAGTCAGTGGTGGCTGACGGGACAAATTTGATGCCTAATTCAAGGATGGATTTTTCAGCTTCTGTCAGTACTCTTGAAGACAGATTAACTATAGTTGTTGGTTTCAACTCTTGTAATAATTCTTGCGGGTTCTCATTTCCCATTGGGGTTGGGGTGGTTTGAATCGTACTCTGTTTTGTGGGTCGCCTTGTTCTTATGGAAGTGGCAGAGGGGACCAGGACCCCAATGGGCCTGCTATACCTTGACGCCGAGAAGTCTTTCAATCGAGTCAACTGGTACTATCCCATGAAACTTCTGAATAGAATCCCTCTGCGTTCCAATCTGAAAAGCTGGTTCCTGGCTAATTGCCAATGACTAAGCTGAAAGTAAATGAGGAACTGTCCTCGCCTCTCCCAATCCAGCAAGGCACCAGACAGGGCTGCACGCTCTCCCCACTGATTTTTGCCCTAACTATGGAGCCCTCTGTCCAGAGAGTGCAAGCTAACCCACATATTAAGGGTATGTAGGTAAGGGACAAAGAAATTAAACTGATCCTATATGCCAAAGATGTGCTCTGTTTTTTTAATGAAGAAATCCACATCCATTCCCGCTCTCAAGGAGCGATTAGCACGCTTTAGGGAAGCTTAGAGATTCTCTGTGGATTATATGAAATCCAGCGGGCTGGGGATGTTCATTTCTGGCAACTAAATGGACACTTTACTCTCGAATAATGGCTTTATGTGTGCCCAACCTACCATCACATTTTTGGGAGTGCAAATTTCGAACTCACAACATTGTATCCCTTGTCCAGTGTTGGTGCTTAAAGGCATCCCTGAGGTCATTGGCTCTATTCTAACTCCTTTGTTTAACATCACTTTCAAGTCAGGCCAGTTTCCTAAAACCTGTAAATTGGCCTCAAATCTCGCGTTGGTAAAAAAGCCTAACCTGGATCCAGGGGAAACTAACAACTACAGACCTATTTCCCGCCTCCTTTGCGGGCAAAAATGATAGAGAGGGCTATGAATGTACAACTCAACACTTTCTTTCAGGTCAACAGTTTGCTAGATCATATGCCTGATCAAAGCCACGGAGGAGGTCCGAGAGGCCGTGAGCCAGGGAGGCGCTGCGATCCTAATCATGTAGGATCTGTCAGCAGCCTTCGATGCTGACCATCATTAAGTTTTGATTGACCGTTTATCAACTGCAGGGGTTCAGGGTAAGGCCGGGAATCTCCTGAAATCTTCTCTGGCCGACAGATCTCAAATGGTGGATTTGGGTAGAGATAGGTCT
The DNA here is from genome assembly GCF_964263255.1 of Lissotriton vulgaris. Taxonomy (NCBI): domain Eukaryota; kingdom Metazoa; phylum Chordata; class Amphibia; order Caudata; family Salamandridae; genus Lissotriton; species Lissotriton vulgaris. The sequence goes on along the minus strand of NC_141691.1, from coordinate 1,213,011,446 downwards.
AAGCCTTTTTTCCTTCCTTGCGGGGTGCCCCAGGGATCATCCCTTACTCCCACTCTCCTTAATATCTACGTGTGCCCGATGGCCGCAATGATAAGATCTTTTGGGCTCCAATTAACATCTTAAGCGGATGACTCACAAATTGTGCAGTCCTTACAGCGAGGCAAAGAAGTCGAAACGGGTTCAATATGCCACGATTGCATGAAAGCCACTGCAGGCTGGATGTCTTCGAACTGCTAGAAACCCAATGCAGGGAAGACGGAAGTCATCATATTTGGCAATAACCCTAACATCTGGACGCTGGACTGGTGGCCTGAAGAAATGGCAATGCCTCCAAACCCTTCTACGAAAGCCAAGAATCTGGGGGTAATTATGGATAATAAACTAATCGTTGACGTTCAGGTTAGGGGGTTGTTTCCACAAGCTTCTTCCTCCTCAGAATCCTGAGGAAAATAAAGTTATTTCTACCAGAGGATAGCTTCAGGACAGCAGTCGCAGTGCTCATTCTGTCTCAGCTGGGTTATTGCAACAGTCTATACTTGAAAATTCAAAATAAACATTTGAACAGGCTCCAGCTTGTGCAGAATGCTGCTGGTAGGCTGCTCTTGGACACACCTAGGTTTGTCTCTGTGAGAAAGGGACTTCAACGTCTCCACTAGCTTCCACTAAAACAGCGTGCTAAATTCAAAGCGTTTTGCACGGTCTTTAACCCCTTCCATGCTCATGACGAGCCCAGCTCATTATAACTGCCGTTGCGCGCCCACTCGTGATTGATTTCCCACCTGTGCTGGAGAAACAATCACTGGACGGGGCTGTGACGAGCCCAGATCGTCATGAGCACAGCTTTACTGTGACTCATGACTAGCTGGGCTCGTCTCGAGCACTGCGGTGCCGCACCCCCCACACTCCACCCTGTGCCATGGGGGAATTACCCACACGGTGAAGGGGTTAAGTCCTTGAAGGGCAGTGGCCCTTACTACCTGAGACAACGTATACAATGCTATGTCCCCTGAAGAACGTTGCGTTCCTTGGAAGCAAAGCAAGTGACCGTCCCCCGAGTGAAAAAAGCCAAATGGTGTGGTGAGAGTTTCATCGTTTGTGCTGCAAAGGCCTGGAACAACCTGCCAGTGCATCTCAGGAAATCCACTGAGCTCCTTTTCTGTAGGAAGGGGCTGAAAGCTTGGCTGTTTTCTGAATAACCATCTTCTCCTTGGCAACCATTTAGACAGTGCTCAGAGCCTGGACACCCTTGGCTAACAGTGCGATTTAAAAGTTTCAGTAACATAACATAACATAACATGACATAACATAACATAACATAACATATCAGCATAATATACAATACCACCCTTCCTTGACACTTCATAGAAGGACCCACATCTGCTGGGGTACGCTGAAAGACCATTACAAAGGGCACATAAGATTATCACGTAAGCACTGGGCTCATTTAAATTAATAATGCTCACGTAACAAGTGACTAGTCGGCGGTTTTACCGTAAACAGCGTGATGGTGAGACTAATCAGGTTAGAAACCTGCGTTAAGCTAGTTGTACACTCGGACGTTTAAGGGGCACATAAGATTATAACGTAAGCACTGGGCTCATTTAAATTAATAACGCTCAGGTGACAAGTGACTACTCGGCGGTTTTACCGTAAACAATGTGATGGTGAGACTAATCACGTTAGAGACCGGCTTTAGGATTATGACCAAGAGAGTCCGCGAAGTATATATGGGTGATGTTTAGCAGACCGGTGTTAAAGCCACGCGGTCCTGGAGTATGACTTGACTCGTGTAAATGATTAGATATAGGTGTACGAGTGGAAAACGATTTCGCCTCTTTCAGGGGCTATTAATTGAGTTCATTGAAAAGTAAAGTCACTATGTAAGTACAATGGAAGTAGCTTTCCAGGGGCGCCATGTTTTGCTCTGAGTCGGTAGGATGGTTAATACCCACAACTCTGGCTTCCATGCACCAATAGTCAGGCAATACCGATAATGCATGTGCACTAAAGTCACGATTATTATTATGTAGCCCAATTAGATTTTGGCACTAATGGAATACATCACTCCTTCATTACAGACAAAAAGGAGCAACGCTACACTCTACCCCCTGTATAACTAATCAATACAGAGGTATGTATCATTTACAGAAATCTAACAGATTAACTTAGCATAAAAGAAAATTAGGGATTTGAGTAACCCCCTCATCCTTAATTATAGGTCCAATGAACATCCATACGGCCTAAGTAGACTGACCGTGAGTACGCTTCAGAAAGAGACCGGGACTCCAAGCGGAACTAGGTCTGCAAGAGGTGAGCAAATTATTATGCTCTCAATTGCATCTCTGTTATACCACTGACCAGTCCCTGATACATGTCTATTATGATTAACAGGCTGTCCTACATATACACAGTCCTGATGAAAACCCGCCTTTAATGCGTTAAAACACCGCATCGCTCCCCTGGGTCGAAACGTCAACGCAATCCCTTTTTTGACACGAACCAACTATTCAAAACCGTGTAGGATCCAAGATTACATTGATGTACCTACAGGATTATTGTATATATAGTTGTCATTTCCAATAAGTATATGAAGTAACAATTTTACTTGTTGTTTTAATTGTGTATCATTTCTACGCACAAAATGTATGTGTCATGTATGTTTTAAGTATGTTTTAGGGACAGCAATTGGAATATTTTGTTTTTCAAATTCGAGTGATGAAAGTGTTTGAGTAAAAATGTACTTTCATTTTTTACTTTGTGGTCAGTGTGTTTGTTTGTATTGATATAAGTATGTTTATCTTTGTATCCTGGTTAGGAACGAAGTATGGAAAAATACCATTGAAATACTAAAGCAGTGTGTATTTCTGTCCAACAGAACCATTATTATTTTGTCGGGGTACGCTGAAAGGCTTGTGGCTAGGCAGGATGACTGCTGTGAAAATGAATTTCTTACCAGGTTTTCTATCTTGCGCAGCCACTACCACTCAAATTCCCCACAGTGATTTTAGAACCAACCTAAAAGTAGCTACTGGCTTACGTCTGTAGGGAACGAACCCAAGGTTATCGAAGGCCAAACTCTATCAATCCACGGCTGATGGAGGGTTGGGTGTTACTAAACATTGGATCCTATGCTATGGTGGAACAGCTTCACTCAGCTGTGGATTGGAGCTGCAGGGTAAGCAAATGCTCCTGGGATCACGTCGAACAACACTTCTCCAAATGTATGGTTAAGGTGACGGTATAGGTCAGTGTGGAAATAAGGTAAAAACTAATGGTTAAAAAGCCAAAAAACTCTGAAATGTATGGTTTACTAAGCTAACCTGCGCCTTCATCATGCACTCCTCATCGTATCTCATATGACATCACAGCTCTCTGGCCAACTGTGGCCCCTGCAATGAGTGCAACCTTCTACGTGCCACCTACTCAAGGTTGCTTGCACCCTGTTACAATACTGGTCACATTTGGTCGACAATTATATATATATCAAAGCTTGAAGTGACGCTATAGTTAGGTATGCTAATATGATCTTAGCTTGTTACAAATTCTTAGGTTAAGGTGACGGTATAAGTCAGTGTTGAAGTAAGGCAAAAACAAATGTTTTAAAAGCCACAAAACTCTGAAATGTATGGTTTACTGAGCTAACCTGCACATTCATCATGCGCTCCTCGTGATATCCCACATTAGATCACCCATGACAAGTTCTGAATTGATTAGGGCTTTCACAGCGACTTTGAGCAATTGTCAAACCGTACATCTGCCATTTTGATAATTTTGTGGATTTGGGGAGAGAGATTCATTCAAGCATCCCAAAAAACATCTCAACGCTTTCACTGCCTTTTCATGCTTCTAGGGGACATCCAGCAGTGAGGGAGGATAAAGACAGGGGATGGGAGACGTGCAGATGAGTTTTGGCCCCAGTCACGAGTTTCATCTTAGATGCATTCAGTTTTAAGCCCCTAACGCTCAGCCAAAATGCAATTATGCAGAGACTGGCATTAACTGTATTTAAGATGTCCCTAGGGCCATTGGGCCCTCCAGGAGATCTGGGTGCCATCTTTATAGGAATTAAACAATATGCTCTCAATGTGTATCAGGTAATGCAGAGGCAGGACAGACACTAAAAAGCAAATGTGAAAGAGATCTAAGGAACGCAACAAGATATAATCAGAGTTGCAGAGACAAATGGACAGATGTAGGTAATGCCAGATTACCGATTCTTAAATACCGAATCATACCGATTAGGTATTCAAGAACAGACAAATAGGATGTAGGTAATTTTTCCTAAAAAGTTACTGAATCGGTAAGTTTCGGTAATTACCGAATCGGTATTTACCGATTCGGTAATTGACATTCATTCCTATGGGCCTGGAGGCCCATAGGAATGAATGTCAATTACCGGATTGGTAAATACCGATTCGGTAATAGGGGGAAACATTGAAGGGTGGCGGGTGTCACTTTGACACCCTGTTGCACCCCTCAATTGTGTATGGGTGCACATGTTGCAGACATGGCATGTATGTCTGCAACATGGCACTGTTGGAAAAGCAAAAAAAATGCTTTTTTAAAGGTTTTCATTATTTACCACCAACTTATACAAATCCTTAACCGAGGAATGCACTAACTTGAGTGCTTCCTACATCCTGGATTTGGTAAATTACCGAATCGGTATGTTAAGAATTCGGTATTTTACCGAATCCTTAAATTACCGATTCGGTAAAATACCGAATCCTTAAAAAATGCCCCCTACATCTCAAAAACCAAATGCCGGTCGGTAACGGCCGAAATTCGGTCATTTCGGCTGTTACCGACCGGTATTGGGCGACCTACATCTGGCCCAAAATTTCCCCTTTTAGCACATTTAACTACCTCAAGAAAAAAATAATTAAATCATTGCTCAAGCAGCAGTGAATGATAGCAGTTATGTAGTGTTTTGCGTTGGATGACATGTGTTGTTGGGCCAGGCGGGAGCATCATAAGAAAAGAGCAGGAGAGAAAGGTGCATGCTGGTGACAAATGACCTTTCTGCCGCATTACTGAGGGCTCTCTCTTTTGTGAGCGGAACAGTAGCAGTAGTACACAAACAGAGCCTAACACTCTATGGATTTTTCGACTTCCACTTATGCAGTGTATCGTTTTTGAGAGCTAAATATTCTGCACTTCTGTTCGGAAAAAATAGGTACTTGACATCTATTCCACACCTGATCAGTGATTAGAGACCATTTTAATTCGTGTTCTCTCGGGCCATGAAATGGTTGACAGACTGGAAGCCCATTCATCAAACTAAGGAGCATTCGAGCTCTTCCGAGATTCTGTGCTCATTACGTTGGTCACCTAAGGTTGTGGGAGAAGGGTATCGGATCGATGAATCAATCGCAATCCCCTTTAACCCCATACAAATGAATTGCTTCTGACTGCAGATGAAACAGACAAAACCTGGATGCCCGCTTTTCAGATTTAAATCTTACAGCCGTGCAATATATCGCATCCACACAGTTAATATCATGCATATTTTTACGACACTGTATGCACTACATGTACTACTGTATACTACAGACCTTACATCACCACCTTTCTTTCCACACCCTGCCTTGCCCTTGCTTCCTTGTCTCTTGCCCGTCAAAAGATTCTCATTTAATTTACGCAACATGTTCCACTTAGGACCTTTAATAAATGTCAATTTAAGCATGAATCATCTGCTATATGTTGCCAAGTCATGCATTATAAATTTGACTGATTGATTTATACTGCACTTTCCGGTGCGTTTTTGCCGTGGAGATTCATAATAAATAGTTGAACGAGCTATTTTTTTTAAATCTCGGTAAATATTTAATTATACTTCTACAGCCCTCACTTCTGGCCATAAATTCATACCATATATTAACAATTTTAGTTTGGATCCGCAGCTCATTGGAAACAATAATCATTTGAAGGTTAAACGCAAAGAGACCTGACACTGATGTCTAACTGAATTTCCACTTATTTTGCACTGAAAAAGTTAAAATATGACTCCAGGCAGAAGGCACAGCGAGATTACTCATAAGGGGTGTCACTATGCATGGCCTAGCAGCAGCACCGCCCCTATCTGAGCCAGCACAACACTTTCAATGAATGCCGCAGCGAGGCTTAGCATAGTGACAGGGCGTGGATAATGTCATAAGATTCATAGCCATGTCCCCTCAATGCACCGGGCCACTGGCGGGACCAATCACCAAACTACTGAGTGATGACCTCAGAAGTGCCTAGGTGGGGTCGGACGCCTATGGAAGCAGCAGAAGACGAGACTTGGGGACTGCTGCTGCTGCTGTCTGCAGAACCAGGAACAAGTCCCAGTGTTCAGTGCTTCTTTAGAGGGCTGCAGTATCACTTTTGTTTTGTCCTTGGAGTGTATGTGTTTTTATAAACATATTTCATTCAAGTTCTGCAATAAAAATATTCAAGTGCACCCAACATACGGCAACCCCCCCTCTTCGACAATAACAAATGTTGGAATGTAACCAGTAAGAGAGCATTTTTGCTCCAGCTAGCTACTTCTTGGTTAGGCGCCTTGACGCCCATTGGGCTTAGTAGCGCTATATACATCTGTTTTCATTTCATAGTGCACTTTCCCCCACAGGGAGCCATGTTACCCATTCTCCCTTGCTCTCCATTTGGAAGCGTCAGGCATACTAGACAACCCATGAACTGCGAGAGTAAAGAAGTACCTTTCCATGACTTCCTTTACTTTCCACCCATTTTCTTCCCTTTCCCTGTTCTGGGTCTTTCCAACGACAGCTTTAGTTGCCTGCCAGAGGTCATGTGATGCATAAAAATATATTCCGAGATGGGTTTTGGGTCACCTCCTTAGTGTCATGTGCTGCTTGGGCCTGCTCTGTTCACTATTACCTGAGGAAAGTGCTATTCATCATCAGCATCAGGGGCGCAACTAGACCTGCACTTGGGTGGGGGGGAAGGGGGGGGGTGTCTAACACTCCCAGCCAGGGCTGGTCCTAGCACTGGTCACACACGGTGCAACAGTCCTTTTTTGGCTCCCCCTCCGCCATTTCCCCCATCTCCATGAATCCCCTCAATACCTCTCGCCAACAATGCACCTTGTCTCGCCATAGCCCCTTTCTGGCAAACATTTACGTTTTTTATTAGTGCTACTCATAGTTTACTCCTACTCACTGCTGTGATCTGCATGGTACAGGTTCTTTGTAGCAGGTCCAATAACCCTCTGTGGTGTGGGTGGCAGGAGTGCCCATGCGAGTGCCCGGTGAGCGATGCAACAGTGTTTCAGTAGGGTGAGAGGAGTGACTGCAGGGTGAGTGAGGTGATCACATGAGCAGAATTCATTTTTTGCAGGCGACTTTGTATACCTGATTTTGTATACCTGATTTTGTATACCTGATTTTGTCGCCACAAATGTCCGAGAATTCAGCTTTACACAAGGGTGTTGGAGTCCTGTATGGACTGGTTACTAGTGGCTTTCTAAACCGCCCGGAGTGCCTTGCATTACCCACTTCCCGGGTTAGTACCTGGTGTTAATGACCTGGGCTGTTGAAGGCGCTTGTGAAGATCTAGAGACTGAGCAGGCTGTGGGTCCTTTGTCCTGGTAGAGCTTTCTATTCGACTTATCAAGCAACTACTACAAGTGTTACCTCTGCATTTGATGGAGAGCCCACGGATAACCTGAAGCATCCAACGTGTTTCTACATCGTGCAGCTTCTTATTTGGATTACAACAGGGTGACGTCTTAATCCCTTTTATGCAAAACTTTATGTGAATCTTTATCAGAAAAACAGAGCAGTCATTGCAATGTAATTATTAACATTTCAGAAATGACCATCTCATGTGCAATAATATGGCTGACAAATACCCATTAAACCGTGTCAATCGTCTGTTTTCACATTCATTGTGTATTTTTCCCATCTATGGTTTTAGAAAGTGTGAAAATTAGGGTGGCAAAATAGGCCAGTATGTGAATCACCCAGCACTGAGGTTTATGCCCGGCATTCTATGTCTTTACTGTAGAGCCCAGCATGTGCCTTTTATAAGAGAAGCGCCAACAACAGCCAACATTTGAATGTTTTATATGCGGCTGACAAGTTTAAGAGCGCCAAAGATATAAGGTGAGCTGGTGGTGCATCTGAACTGCCCTCTTGAGTGTACAAATTATGACACTAGATCATGGACACGTAGTTGTGCCATTGTTTTATGTATATATTTATTTTTTTATAGATTATTGATTATTTACCAGGATTGACAGAATAAGACAGTCACCCAATGTATCTGGATACCAGAGGTGTTATTCTACACGAAGGTTATTGAATTCCTTCATGCATCTATGTTGAGGTGAGGACCATGCACAGGGGCTCACTTGATGCTCCAATTTTACTTTTATCTCATTTATGGAGCATTATAGCGAGGGCTGTATCATCTCTCCCAACAGGCATTGCCCTTCCTAACGTCCAGTCGGCTCTGAAGTATTAGACCAGGGGTCTCCAAACCGGTCCTGGAGGGCCGGATCCATGCCAGATTTTTTGGATATCCCCATTGAGATACATGTCGTTATTTTAAAAATCTGGCATGGATCCGGCCCTCCAGGACCGGTTTGGGGACCCCTGTATTGGACCGTCTTGATCTCAATACATGACATGAGTCAAACTAAGGTATTGGCTTTATACAGGGTAGCATTCCATCCAAATACAGTGTCATGTGATTGTTGAACAGCAGGTTCCACTGCTATATACAAATGACGGCGTTCTAATTTAAATAGTGACCTTGCCTTTATTGAACAAATTAGAAATGATTGTTTTCCAAATGTCTTATAATGAATAATCATGGGGGGAGTGGGTGAGTTACAGGCTGGATGTGGTGTGGTGAAGCGATTGCATGAGTAAGAGGGTACAGGAACACCTCTATAGGATAAATACGGAAATACCATGCAATGGTTGGTTTAAATTTGATATGTAGCTTGGTGATGTGATATCACCTCACTTTTAATGAAATGTGTAAAAGATGATTTTTGGTAATTTGTTTAGACATAGTAATCTGTATTAAAGTAACACTATTGTATTCAAAGCTGTGGTATTATTGTTTTTTAACTGTGAAATATTTATGTTTTGTTAGATATACGTTTTGAACTCAAGGAAGGAACAGTAGTTATTCAAGTCTTGAAGAAGGTGGCATTATCAAGTTGGTCCCACCGAAACGCGTCGATGCTTAACATTCCTGTTAAATTCGAATTGGGAAATGAAACAAAAAGGCTAGCTTTTACTGCCATGTTTGCAACTATCTCGAACTAACCTTGCAAAGGCACAGTTGATTTGCCTTTTTACATGATCCTTCCATGCAATTTTTAAGTCGTAGTATAATCATGTTTTGTTCTATGTAGGATATATGTATTGAAATACCTGTTAGCTTTTCACAACTAGAGTGAAATTAGTGATATGTTTTTATGATGTATTTTATTTAATTATTTGAGAATGTGATTTTTTATCTTGATGTCTCATTAAATGTATAATTTTTTTAATCATTGTTCCTCTGTGTTACTTATGGAGGTGTTCCAAGCATAAAATATATTTGTGTGACTGCATTTTGAGTGAATGGAGTAAATTGAAACTGGTGAGTCCAAAGGGAATCTTTTTATTTACTTGTTTATGCCAAACCTCCATATGTACCGGTTCAAAAAACCATAACTTGGACGGTGTGAGCAGCTTACACTGATGATGAGAATGACTTTAGCATCCAGATCCAAGAATGGCTTGCTTTTCATGGCCCTGGGCCAAATGTATTTAGGGGGGCCCTTTTCGGAACAGCTTTGATTTTATGATCCAGTTTCAGGTCTTTCATGCCCTCTTTGGTCAAATTCTAAATGTGTGTCCATCTGAATTTCAGGGATAGTGGTATATTTTTTCAGTATTGTAACACTGCAGCAGCCACTAATATTATTGCAAATAATCTCTGTGACACCCTCCCATTTCTCATATGTGAAGCCCTGTATTGATCTAAAAGAAACTTTTTATATGGATGTTGCATGAAACAAACACTTTCTGTCTGCAGTAGACTCTCACACATTAAAAATATATGATAGAAAAATGCTATTCACCACAATCTGGCTTTATCAAAAGACCTTTAGTCAAACAAAAATGGACACTTGTAACACTGCTTGACCTTTGGTTCAGTGTAAAATAAGGAAACCCTCAAAGAAGTCAATGTTCGATGGAATTGCTGTATATTTGTTTCATCAGCCCCACATTGACATTCCAGCAGTTATCATAGGGTTATTCCTATTTGTGTGAACTGCTCGCCTCATCCAGAGGCACCTCCAGTCTCGAGTGCAGTGTCCAGAGACAAAAGGATTTCCCACAGAAAGGGTGAAAGAAAAAGTTAAGAAATGGAAAAAAACCTTTGTAGTTTAACTACAAAGGTTTTTTTCCATTTCTTAACTTTTTCATTCACCCTTTCTGTGGGAAATCCTTTTGTCTCTGGACACTGCACTCGAGACTGGAGGTGCCTCTGGATGAGGCGAGCAGTTCACACAAATAGGAATAACCCTATGATAACTGCTGGAATGTCAATGTGGGGCTGATGAAACAAATATACAGCAATTCCATCGAACATTGACTTCTTTGAGGGTTTCCTTATTTTACACTGAACCAAAGGTCAAGCAGTGTTACAAGTGTCCATTTTTGTTTGATTAAAGTATATATCATCTTGGGGAAAGAAACGGACACTGAATTTCCTCATCCCTCCCTGTTGATTAACCGTTTTATCAAAAGACCCCCTGAAAGGCTGGGGCCCTAGGCCAGAGCCCACATGCCTATGCCCTAAAACGTCTCTGTTTGTGGTTTCTTATGCAAAAGCAGTAGCCTCAAGGCGATTGCGCACACTGTGGGAACAACATTAAAAGCATGCTAATTATGTATGCCTCTTTTCTTGTTATAGGGGGCGTTGAACCTATTAATTTATCTAACAACAGCAATGGCAAAGTCAATAGGCCTTTTCGCTTTGCCAATTGTTTTGAAATTGCTTTGTGCATTGGGAGCGCTAGGGCACTCGCCAATATAAAACAAAATGCCTTGAAGCAAAAATATTTTTAGGGTCACAAAAAGCACACATTTTCATGATAGTCTCTAGCATTAAGGGAACTATAGTCTGGGTTAACCGATTGCCTATTCCATATGTTGTGGTGGCTGGATTAAAAAACGGAAAAACATAACAGACCAATGGATGAAGAGTGCAGGTTCAAAACTCATTAATCTCTCTCTCTTATATATATATATATATATATATATATATATATATATATATATATATATATATATATATATATTCACTGAAAAAACCATAGGTTTCACACCAGTTATAGTTAGCTGGAAATTTTACTGATATAAAACCATTGAAATTCCCACGTTATAGTTAGTCGGACTCACTATAACTTGCGCGTGCAATGCACTGCTGATGACGTCACATATTACATCACTCATGACATGGTCAGTGACATCACTCATGACATCACTGATGACACCATCCTTGTGACACAGTGACAGACCTCCTCTCAGTGTAAAGTAACCCTTGAGACACATATTCAAAAATAGAAACTGAAATTTTTAAAAAATGGACATACCTATATCAGTTACAACAAGCAATTCTGTACTTCCACTATCTATATACTCATCCACTCATTCACCAACAGTTCTATATAGTCACTCATACATATACTCACTCATCATATGAAGAGATACACCTATACATTCTGTTACACACCGACATTCATCCAAAAGTTACTCACACACATATTCACACGTGCAAATAAACTATTGAACAACCATTTATTTGAAAATAGAGTTATACACACACTTCCACCTTACTTCTATTGAAAATTACACATATTTATTCTCTTAAACAATCACTTATAGAAACACATACTTATTTAAACAGGAAATCTTACAATCTCTTACTCTCACATATACTCACTTATATACATCAATATTCATATATACTAGATTAAAACATATGTAGTTACTGATAAAGACACTAGTGAGACAGTCATTCACTCACTAACAAACACATATAGACACTCATCCACCCATACAGTCCTGTACATATGCTGTCTTCAAAACACATACAAACAAAGAGTCAGTCACTCATGCATCTATGTGCTAAGTAATACCTCCACCAAACCATATAGACACTCATACTAATACTAATAAAAATATCAATTAACCCATATACATACGCATGTAGCTACTTATCAACACATGTAGCCACTTATACACAAAGTGAAACACTAATATATGTATTTAAATATTTAAACATAACTCACTAATATTTATTTTTCAGAAAGACACATATTCACTGGATGGTGTCATCAGTGATGTCATGAGTGATGTCACTGACCATGTCATGAGTGATGTAATATGTGACGTCATCAGCAGTGCATTGCACGCGCAAGTTATAGTGAGTCCGACTAACTATAACGTGGGAATTTCAATGGTTTTATATCAGTAAAATTTCCAGCTAACTATAACTGGTGTGAAACCTATGGTTTTTTCAGTGAATTTAATAGGTTTTTTAAATGCTAATTCCTAACTATAACTGGTGTGAAACCTATGGTTTTTTCAGTGAATTTCAAAGGTTTTTTAAATGCTAATTCCTAACTATAACTGGTGTGAAACCTATGGTTTTTTCATTGTATTTCATAGGTTTTTTAAATGCTAATTCCTTTGTGTATCGAGTTTCTAACCTTTTTTTTTTTTACAATTTGCTGTTTTTTTTAAGTATTCATTTTTTTTATAATTTTTTTTTTTTGCGCTCTGGGTGCGCGCTCCGGGAAGCTTTCAGCTAAGCTCTCCTGTAAGCTTCTCCGAGAGCTCATCTGAAAGCGCACCCAGAGCGCAACTGTCGTTCGTGAAAAAAAAATATGAATGAAAAGTTAATAATAATGCAAAACATTTCGTACCATACAAATAAAATTTGTTTTTTTTAATATGGAAAATGATTATGCATTTCTATTAAAGATTGATGACGTCACTTCGGCGCGCAACGTACGTGCCCTCGGAAGCGCATACGTGCGCGGCGCCTAAACGCACGCAAAAGCGCCTACGATCGCGCCACGTGTGCGCCCCGGAAGCGCCTACGATCGCGCTGCGTAAACGCACCCGGAAGTGCACCCGAGCGCGCATCGTAAGCGCGTCAGGTCATGTGACCCTAAAATAACACTTTTCATTGGTTGCTAACAGTTTTTTTTTACAATGAATGAAATCCCCACCCATTTCCTTCACTTCTTCTTTCACTTTTGTGACTGAAAGACCTGCCTTTTTTGCTGCTCCATATTCCTGGATTCATCATGGCTGCCAGATCATCCAGCAGTGAAGATGACTTCATTGATGAAGAGCCACCTACCCCAAAGGTGAAGGGACATTTCATCTGGAAATTCTTTAAATTTCCAGCAGACCAGAAGAAGGTGAATGCACCAAAAGTAGAGTGCAGGATCTGCAAAAAGGTCCTGTCACGGGGTAACCCCCAAAAAAAATACTCTTTTGGCAACTTCACTATGATTCGCCATGTGGAGACCAGGCACCCCCAGAATTTTGCCCGAGAAAGTGTCAGGGCTCTGGCACAGGAGGTTCCCAGAGGTGGGGCCTCTACATCAACAGGAGGAGCAACTTCTTCTGGAAGAGAACAATCTCAGGGGCAGGTAGCAAACATCCAACCTGCATTCAACCATGGGGTCGTCAGATGCAGATACTGCAATCAACTCCTCACCTATGGGGAGCAAAGTGTCCTGCTCATGGTTCGGGCATTAGAGAACCATCACTGCCCTTCCCACCCCTAATTTTTTTCTTTTCTTTTTGCTCCTGTTGAGCAGTTTCTATTCCCTGTTTTTGTTCCTCTTCAGTTAAAAGAAGAAAACCAAAAGTTCTTTTCAGAACTACCTCCAATTCTCATCAAAGAGCTATAATCTTAAAAAATGAAGAGTAAGTGAAATATAGTGCATTGATAATTGAAAGGAGAATGAGTAAGAAAGAACAGAAAGGTATGAGAGGTGAAAGGAAGTGAAGTAGGAGGACTGAAAGAAGGTGAGTGTTAGAAAAGAAATTTATGACACAGTGAATAAACTGGAGGCCTCATTTCTGAAAAGTGACGCATCGCTACGTGAAAATAGCGATGCGTCACTTATCTGGACGCACTCCTTATGACATTCCACATATGTCATATTTAATATATGACTAATCAATTCGCAAGGAGTTACAGATATGTCAGTATTTCTGACATATCTCTAAACACAAAAGTAACGCATTGCAGGAGTGCGTCACAAAAGTGACGCAACTCCAGTAATGTGTCCTTTCACATGGAAAAAGCACCATGTGAAAGGTTTGCTGTGAAGCAGGCGCAAGATTTTGGCGCAACTGCATCCTAAAAGTGACGCACTGCGTCATTATTACCAAGCTTTTTGCAAGGAACACCCCCTCTGCATGCATTATACCTGACACTATTTTTTAAAAAGTGACGCATCTAGGTACATGGGTCACTTTTTAAAACTCTGCGCCATATTGTATCTGCATCAGGTATAATGTATGCAGAGGGGGCAATCCCTCGCAAAAAGCTTGGTAATAACAACGTACTGAAATCTATGAGATTTCCCTGCGTCACTTTTAGGATGCTATTGCGTCAAAATTTTGCACCGGCCTCGCATCACTTTTATGTTTACACATATGTCAGAAATACTGACGTATCTGTAACTCCTTGCAACATGATTCGTCATACATTAAATATGACACATCTGGAATGTCATAAGGACTGTGTACAGAAAAGTGACGCATCACACCAGCAGTGTAATAAAATGTGCCTCGTTGCACTATATTTAAAGGATGCAACAGCATCCTAAAAGTGACGCAGTGAAATCTCAAACATTTCACTGCGTCGCTATTACAAAGCTTTTTGTGGGGGAACACCCCCTCTGCATGCATTATACCTCACGCAGATATAATGTGGCGCTTGATTTTAAAAAGTGACCCATCTACCTAGATACCTCACTTTTTAAATATAACGCAACGCAACACATTTTTTTACACTACTGGTGCAATGCGTCACTTTTCTGTGCGCACTCCTTATGACATTCCAAGTAACGCATTGCTGGAGTGCGTCACAAAAGTGACGCAACTCCAGTAATGTGTCCTTTCAAATGGGGAAAGCAGCATATGAAAGGTCTTGCCTCAGTCTAACACCTGCTGTAAAGCAGGCACAAGATTTTGACGCAACAGCATCCTAAAACTGACGCAGTGAAATCTCAAAGATTTCACTGCGTCGCTATTACAAAGCTTTTTGCGGGAGAACACCCCCTCTGCATATATTATACCTGACGCTATTTTTAAAAAGTGACGCATCTAGGTACATGGGTCACTTTTTAAAACTCTGCGCCATATTGTATCTGCAACATGATTCGTCATACATTAAATATGACACATCTGGAACGTCATAAGGAGTGCGCACAGAAAAGTGACGCATAACACCAGCAGTGTAATAAAATGTACCTCGTTGCACTATATTTAAAAAGTGACGCATCTAGATAGATGCGTCACTTTTTAAATATTGCATAACAATGCGCATTTTTTTACACCGCTGATGCGTCACAAAAATTGACGCACAGGAAGCGCAAAACTAACAGCGCAAGGCCTTCATAAATATAGTCCTGGATTTAGGGGGTCAGAGGGGGTCTACTCTTCCCCCTTATGATCCAATCAGCTTCCTGCGCGCAAGTCGCGTGTCGCGCCTGGAGCGCACTCCCGTGCGCGCACGGGAGAGCGCATATCCCCGCGCAAAACGAAAAAAAATTTTTAATGCCCTGCAGGACCCTATTTTAGTCCCTACATCAAACCTAGGGGGTCAGAGGGGGTCTACTCTTCCCCCTTATGGTCATTTGCCCCTTTTTTTTTCAAACCCCTTGTGTCTCGATTTTACCGAGACACAAGATGGCGGCCGCTCCGCACTGTTTAGAATGTTTACAGACAACTGAGATCCAATCAGCTTCCTGCGCGCAAGTCGCGTGTCGCGCCTGGAGCGCACTCCCGTGCGCGCACGGGAGCGCGGCTATAGATATATATATTTTTTTGAACCTAAATTACTCAAAATCCACTGGAGCACATATCTTGAGACATAGCAAAGGCACATCGGGCTACCAGTCCCTACAATTTTGCCAAGTTTGGTGGAAATCCATTCAGCCGTTCGGGCTAAAAGTGAAATCGACCGCCCTATGGAAATTAACATGGGGAAAACGCGTTTTGGGACCCCCCTTTTATCTCGGCCCCCGCTTGACGAATCCCCCCCAAACTTTCAGGGAAGGACCGGACCGCCATGAGACCATTTTCCTGAAAATTTCAGGCAGATTCGTCAACCGGCGCCAAAGTTATTCAAAATAGAATGTTGAGATTTAACATTGAAAATTATCCTAACTATAACTACCTACTGGCGACCGCCAGTAGGTAATATATATATATATATATATATATATATAAAATCAAAAAAGAGGCTTCATTTTGCCGGGGGCCTCCAATACTGCAGGTTGGGCTCTGAGATCAGGAATGGAGATACTGGAAAACTGCAGTTTTGCCACCAAAGATAAAGAGCCCAACACCGACTAGCTGAAAGCTGACTTTATTTGTCCAGTACGACATGGCACGTATTTCCAATTCTGAGTTAATAGCGTTTTTTTGCAGCCAATGTCCAGAAATATCACTTACATAACTGCAGATGCACACTGGTAAAGTTCGATTCTGCGCAGTGCGGGTCCCTCCGCATTGCTGAATTGGTGCTTGTCATGCGGTGCCGTCTGAGAGAAAAGTATCTCTCTCCTCTCCCTTTCTCAATCAAAATGCTGCCACATTGCTACGGAAGTCCTTCGTGCTGGCGCTTTTGAGAGCGGATCATGCCCCCTCCATTTTATGTCAAAAAAGAGGCTCAATTTTGATGGGGCCCCCAATCCTGCAGGGCGGGCTCTGAGACCAGAAATGGAGATCCTGGAAAACTGTGGTCTTGCCAGCAAAGATAAAGTCGCCAGTAGGTAGTTATAGTTAGAACCTAGTTTCCATAGGAAAAGCATTTTTTGATTTGCTGATAACTTTGGCGTCGTTGGACGAATCTACGCGAAATTCTCCAACAAAAAAGTCTAATTAGGTCAGCTCCTATCCTAGAGGTTTGGGGATGATTCATCTTGAGGGGGCTGAGAAAAAAAGGGGGTCCCAAAACACATTTTCCCCATGTTAATTTCCATAGGAAATTTTGAGACGGGCTACAGCCCGAACTACTGAATGGAATTACCCCAAATTTGGCAAAAAGCTAGAACTTGCTTCAGAAAGCGACCTTTTTTAAATGGTGTATATCAGTTCAGTAGTTTTTGAGAAATTCAAAAAATAAGAATCAATTTCCCATTGGAAACTTTGGGTAAGGTTACAGCCGAAACTACTGAACGGAATTACCCCAAATTTAGCAAAAAGGTAGTACTTGGATCAGAAAGCGACCTATTTTTTAAATGGTGTAAATCTGTTCAATAGTTGCTGAGAAATTAGAAAAATAAAAGTTTTGATATCTGGGCATAGCCTAAGTCCCGAGTACGAGCTTCACTGTGATTGGCTGCCAACACTCCAAACCAGGAAGTTTGGCAGCCATCTTGTGACTTGGTAGAAGCGAGTCATCAGAAAACAGAGACACAAAGGCATAAAACAAGAGAAAGGGGCAGGGTAGAAACACCCTGACCCTCTAGGTCTGCTCAGGCGGTCCCAGAAGGACCCCAAGAGCCCAAAACAACATTTTGCATTTGTGCTGGGGTCGCGGGATCCCGCATTTTATTTTAATGAGGCCCCTGGGTGGGCAAGGTTCCGGGGGCATTTCTAAAAAAATAATAGGGGGCTCACTGGGCCAGTGGGGGCCCGCTGGGGCCCCCACAGCCCCGGGGCTTCACTCATGTTGGGAGGGGGGTTTTGCGCGGTCCTCCTCCTGGAGCCTTCCATGTGCTTATAACTTTGGCATCGTTTGACGAATCTTTACGAAATTTTCTAAAACGTTTATCTTTTTTGATCAGCTGCTATATTGAATGTTTGGGGGTGATTGGTCAAGAGGGGCTGGGAAAAAAGGGGGTCCAAAACCTGTTTTCTCAATGCAATTTCCATTGGAAACTTTAGACAAGGCTACAGGTCAAACTGCTGAACGGAATTACGCCAAATTTGGCAGGGAGAAAGATCTTGGTCCAGAAAGCACGCTTTTGTTTAAATGGTGTAAATCTGTCCAGTAGTTTTTGAGAAATATCAAATTTTACAGATATTGGTATTTGAGATTCTGACATCTGATTGGCTGAGTGTTTACGAGCACAAGCTTGCAGCTCATTGGCTGTGAACTGTTGAACAAGAAACTGTTGGCGGGAAATTTGTGATTTAATCCGTCAGCTCGCATCTCTTCCTCTACAAGCCATCGTGTCTGTAGTTCTACCTCTGCGAGGAAACACTGAAAATATACCGCAGCTCTGTCTCCGCGAGATACCCCCTTCACGATTCATCTCCCCACATCACAGGTTCGCAGTTATGGTTTCAAAAACCAGTGTGTTGGCTTGCAGCTCTGGGTCTGCAAGCTGTCAGACATTTTGTGGCTCAGTCTGGGAGCTTGTATCTCTCCCTCTACAAGCCATCAGGTCCGAAGTTCTACCTGTGTGAGGCCACACTGAAAATATTCAGCATGTGTGTCTGTCTGAGATACCCCTTTCACGCTGCCTCTCCCCACATCACCAGGTCCCGGCTATGCCTTTAGAAGCCAATCTGTTGGCTTGGAGCCCTGTGAGTCAGTCCGTCGGCATGACCCCCTACACTACCCAAACACCACTGCACTACCCTAAACACTAAAAGTACTCCCCGCACGACCTCCTACACCACTGCACTATCCTAAAACACTACTTCCAGCATGACGTCCTACACTACACAAACACAACTGTGCTACCCTAAATCCTAAAACTCTACTCCCAGCATGACCTCCTACACTACACAAACACCACTGCGCTACTATAAACCCTAAAACACTATTCCCAACACAACCTTCGAACAGTACACAAACACCACTGCAGTACTCTAAATCCTAAAAGGCAGCCCCCAACACGATCCCCTACATTGACCAAACACCACTGCACTACCCTAAACCTTAAAACACTACCTCCAGCACAACCCCCTACACTATCCAAACACCACTGCACTACCCAAAACACTAAACCACTACTCCCAGCATGACCCCCTACACTACCCAAACACCACTGCATTGTCATAAACTCTAAAACACTACCCCCAACAGGACCCCCTACACTACACAAATACCACTGCACTACCCTAAACCCTAAAATACTACTCCCAGAACGACCCCCTACACTACCCAAATACTACTGTACTACCCTAATCCCTAAAACACCATCCTCAGCACGATCCCCTACACTACCCAAACACTACTGCACTTGCCTAAACCCTAAAACACTGCCCGACACCTCCGCCACCAGTCCCTTGTCCGCCATCTCCCCCTAACCCCCCCAAACAAATGTGATAGCAACCTTAGGAAATCTGGAACGTAACAAATTGGCTGATGTCACACAATTATAATTAGGAGGATGCATGGGAGGTTGGACAAATAAGACTCACAGTCATGTATGGATTTATATATAAACATTTTATTTAAACAAAACAACAACAAATAAAACTATGTACAGCCAAGGCGTGTCATCCGTGGACTTTTTCTTAATCACAGCCTACAAGACAAAAAGCAAAATCAGGTTGTGTGTCATGCGTCCATCAAAGGAGAGAGAGAGTGAGAAAGAGAGAAAGAGTGGGAGAGATGAAGAGAGAGAGAAAGAAAGAGTGAGAGAGAGCGAGAGAGAGAGAGAGGAAGACAGAGAAAGGGAAAGATTGAGAGAGAGCAGAAGAGAGAGAGAAAGAGAGAAAGAGTGAGATACAAGGAAGAGAGAGATAAAGAGAGAAACGGTGTGAGAGAGAGGAAGAGAGAGAGAAAGAGTGAGACAGAAAGGAAGAGAGAGAGAAAAAGAAATAATGAGATGGAGGAAGAGGCAGAGAAAGAGTATGAGAGAGAGAAAGGAAGAGATAGAGAGTGAAAGAGAGAAAGAGTGTGAGTGACAGAAAAGAAGAGAAGGAGAGGGAGAGGGAGAGTTCCTCACAGCTCACCTTTCTGCCACTGGTGTGTCTCGAACCACATGCCGGGATATAGGGCAGCCCTCAAGCTTAGCCATCTGAAACATAGTATGGAATTAGTAATGGAAGAGTACATACAGCTGCGCACGCCTACATTGCTGTCCCGCCTTTGTGTATCCAGGCTAGTGTACCCCATCCACTTCCACCGCCCAGAGGTGTCTGCCCACTGCTGCGGACCCTGGCTGCTGCATTCTATCTACTTCCGCTGCCCAGAGGTGTTTGCCCGCTGTTGTACACCCAGGGTGCTGCACCCCATCCCCTCCCACTGTCCATAGGTGTTTGCCCTCCTGCTGCTGCACCCTATCCACTCCCACTGACCAGACATGTATGACAGCCGCTGCTCACCCAGGCTGCTGCCCCCCATGCACTCCCACTGCCTGGAGGTGACTGCCCGCCGCTGCACACCCAGGCTGCTGCACCCCATCCGCTGCCACTGCCCAAAGGTGACTGCCCGCCACTGCGCAAACAAGCCTCTCTGCTCACCTTCCACCACCGGTGTGTGTAGAAGAGGGTCCTCCACGTGCTGAAGCAACCTCCTCATCCACTGTGTACACGCGGTGAAGCCGAACTCACAATTCAGGGTGTGTGTTGATTGCAGGATGGCCACGCATCATTGCAGGCCTGCTAGACAAAAAGCAAGATAAGATTGTGCGTCATGCGTCCATCAAAGGAGAGAAAGAGAAAGAAAGAAAGAAAGAAAGAAAGAAAGAAAGAAAGAAAGAAAGAAAGAAAGAAAGAAAGAAAGAAAGAAAGAGTGAGAGGAAGACAGAGAGAAAGAGTGAGAGAGAGAGGAAGAGAGAGACAAACAGTGAGAGAGGAAGAGAGAGAGAAAGAGAGAAACAATGTGAGAGAGAAAGAGATAGATTGAGGGAGAGAGGAAGAGAGAGAGAAAGAGTGTGACAGAAAGGAAGAGATAGAGAGAGAGTGAGAGAGAGAGAGAAAGGGTGTGAGTGACAGAAAGGAAGAGATGGAGAGGGAGAGTGAGTGATGACACTGTGGAGAAAATCCTCACAGCTCACCTTTTTGCCACCGGTGTGTCTCCAACCACGTGCTGGGATATAGGGCAGCCCTCAAGCTTCGTCATCTGAAACATAGTAATGAATCAGTAATGGAAGAGTGTATACAATTGCACATGCCTAAATCGCTGTCCCACCTTCGTGTATCCAGGCTAGTGTACCCTATCCACTTCCACTGCCCAGAGGTGTCTGCACGCCGCTGCGCACCCAGGTTGCTGCTTTCCATCCACTTCTACTGCCCATAGGTGTCTGCCCGCCGCTGTGCACCCAGACTGCTGCACCCCTTCCACTCCCACTGCCCAGAGGTGTATGACTGCCTCTGTGCACCCAGGCTGCTGCACCCCATCTACTCCCACTGCCCAGAGGTGACTGCCCGCCGCTGTGCAAACAAGCCTCTCTGCTCTCCTTCCGCCACCGGCATGTGTCAAAGAGAGTTCACCACATGCCGAAGCAACCTCCTCACCCATTGTGTACACGCAGTGAAGCAGAGCTCACAATTCAGAGTAAGTGTTGATTGCAGGATGGCCACGCATCATCGCAGGCCTGCTAGACATAAAGCAAGATAAGATTGTGCCTCATGCGTCCATCAAAAGAGAGAGAGAGAGAGAGAGAGAGAGGGAAAGAGTGAGAGAGAGGAAGAGAGAGAAAGAAAGAAAGAAAGAGAGAGTCAGAGGAAGACAGAGAGAAAGAGTGAGAGAGAGAGGAAGAGAGAGACAAACAGTAAGAGAGGGAAAGAGATAAACAGTGTGAGAAAGAGGAAGAGAAAAACAGAGGAAGAGTGAGAGAGAGAGAAAGAGTGAGAGAGGAAGAGAGAGAGAAAGAGAGAAACAGTGAGAGAGAGAGGCAGAGATAGATTGAGAGAGAGAGGAAGAGAGAGAGAAAGAGTGTGACAGAGAGAAAGGAAGATATAGAGAGTGAGAGAGAAAAAGAGTGTGAGTGACAGAAAGGAAGAGAAGGAGAGGGAGAGTGAGTGTTGACACTGTGGAGAAAATCCTCACAGCTCACCTTTCTGCCACCGGTGTGTCTCCAACCACGTGCCGGGATATAGGGCAGCCCTCAAGCTTAGTCATCTGAAACATAGAATGGAATTAGTAATGGAAGAGTACATACAGCTGCGCACGCCTACATTGCTGTCCCGCCTTTGTGTATCCAGGCTAGTGTACCACATCCACTTCCACCGCCCAGAGGTGTCTGCCCGCTGCTGCGGACCCTGGATGCTGCATCCCATCTACTTTCACTGCCCAGAGGTGTTTGCCCGCTGTTGTACACCCAGGGTGCTGCACCCCATCCCTTCCCACTGTCCATAGGTGTTTGCCCTACTGCTGCTGCACCCTATCCACTCCCACTGACCAGACATGTATGACAGCCGCTGCTCACCCAGGCTGCTGCCCCCCATGCACTCCCACTGCCTGGAGGTGACTGCCCGCCGCTGCACACCCAGGCTGCTGCACCCCATCCGCTGCCACTGCCCAAAGGTGACTGCCCGCCACTGCGCAAACAAGCCTCTCTGCTCACCTTCCACCACCGGTGTGTGTAGAAGAGGGTCCTCCACGTGCTGAAGCAACCTCCTCATCCACTGTGTACACGCGGTGAAGCCGAACTCACAATTCAGGGTGTGTGTTGATTGCAGGATGGCCACGCATCATTGCAGGCCTGCTAGACAAAAAGCAAGATAAGATTGTGCGTCATGCGTCCATCAAAGGAGAGGGAGAGAGAGAGAGAGAAAGAAAGAAAGAAAGAAAGAAAGAAAGAAAGAAAGAAAGAAAGAAAGAAAGAAAGAAAGAAAGAAAGGAAGAGTGAGAGGAAGACAGATAAAGAGTGAGAGAGAGAGGAAGAGAGAGACAAACAGTGAGAGAGGAAGAGAGAGAGAAAGAGAGAAACAATGTGAGAGAGAGAAAGGGATAGATTGAGGGAGAGAGGAAGAGAGAGAGAAAGAGTGTGACAGAAAGGAAGAGATAGAGAGAGAGTGAGAGAGAGAGAAAGGGTGTGAGTGACAGAAAGGAAGAGATGGAGAGGGAGAGTGAGTGATGACACTGGAGAAAATCCTCACAGCTCACCTTTCTGCCACCGGTGTGTCTCAAACCACGTGCTGGGATATAGGGCAGCCCTCAAGCTTCGTCATCTGAAACATAGTATGGAATCAGTAATGGAAGAGTGCATACAATTGCAC
The DNA here is from genome assembly GCF_964263255.1 of Lissotriton vulgaris. Lineage (NCBI taxonomy): Eukaryota > Metazoa > Chordata > Amphibia > Caudata > Salamandridae > Lissotriton > Lissotriton vulgaris. The sequence continues at coordinate 1,212,988,047 of NC_141691.1, read as the reverse complement.
ACGCCTAAATCGCTGTCCCGCCTTTGTGTACCCAGGCTAGTGTACCCCATCCATTTCCACCGCCCAGAGTTGTCTGCCCGCTGCTGTGCACCCAGGATGCTGCATCCCATCCACTTCCACTGCCCAGAGGTGTTTGCCCGCCGCTGCACACCCAGGCTGCTGCACCCCATCCACTCCCACTGCCCAGATGTGTATGACAGCCGCTGCACACCCAGGCAGCTACACCCCATGCACTCCCACTGCCCAGAGGTGACTGCCCACTGCTGGGCACCCAGGCTGCTGCACCCCATCCACTCCCACTGCCTGGAGGTGACTGCCCGCTGCTGCACAAACAAGCCTCTCTGCTCACCTTCCGCCACCGGCATGTGTTGAAGAGGGTCCACCACACATGCTGAAGCAATCTCCTCACCCATTCTGTACACACGGTGTAGCAGAGCACACAATTCAGGGTGAGTGTTGATTGCAGGATGGCCATGCATCATTGCAGGCCATCTTGACAAAAAGCAAATTAAGATTGCGCGTCATGCGTCCATCAAAGGAAAGAGAGAGAGAGAGAGAGAAAGGGTGAGAGAGAGGTAGAGAGAGAAAGAAAGAAAGAAAGAAAGAAAGAAAGAAAGAAAGAAAGAAAGAAAGAGTGAGAGGAAGACAGAGCGAAAGAGTGAGAGAGAGAGGAAGAGAAAGACAAACAGTGAGAGAGAAAGAGAGAGAGAAAGAGAGAAACAGTATGAGAAAGAAGAATAGAGAAACAGAAGGAGAGTGAGAGAGAGAAGGACAGAGAGAAAGAGTGAGAGAGGAAGAGAGAATGAAAGAGAGAGAGTGTGATAGAGAGGAAGAGATAGAGTGAGAGAGGAATAGAGAGAGAAAGAGTGTGATGGAGAGAAAGGAAGAGATGCAGATGTAGTGTAGTTCCTAGTTTCCCACTAGGCCCTGCGCATTGGAATAACATAAACAGTAGTATCGACGTGGAACTGCGGATATTCCAGGCCTCCACTGACTATGCTAAACTTAATTGGGTTGTGTTACCAACTAGCTCAGAGGTCACTGGAAACTTTCTTCTCTGCATAGGAAGTGATCAGCTTCCTTGGCACAGACAAGAAGGGATTCAGTTTTCCAACAACCGTGCAACATGACAACTTTGCTCCTCAGATCAAGAGTCGATCTCTAGGGTCGTGTGAAACAATAGACATAGATTTCACTCAGTCAGTCTAGTGCAGTTTACTTTCACAGTATGTAGAGAATAGAGAGACGGGCGTTTATCAATAAAGGGTTAACATTTATTGAACAGTCTTTCTTCTCGTACAAGAGAAATGTATTGCCACAATTGCAATAACTGTTATTATAAAAAGTACGTACAGTAAGATAAGAATTGCGAAATAGAACTGTAAAAGCATTGATATGGTTTCTTAGCCATACAATGGTTTAAAAGTAATAAAACATATATACAGTCATATATACATTAGGCTAACATACTCAACTGGTGCTTCTAACTAAGCCTACCCCAGTGTGCCTGACCTAAGCCTAACACGTGAGAAGGGGGAGTAAGTAAGTAGCTTAAGTTAAGTTGGTTTTGCCAAGGTTTGTTTCAAGAATTCTCATCTAAGGGTTTAGTCAACACCATACCTCTGAATAGAATGATGGAGGATTGGTATCTCCTTCAGGGGTCTCTCTCGATATCCCAGTCACCCGCGAGGGTAAACCGGAAGCGCCGGGACTGGATTTCTCTGCACGAGAAAGGCAGCGGCTTCTCTCAGCGCGTCGAGGAAGGAGGGGTGACAGCGTCCGCGGGCAGCTGGGCTGGATGTCTTCGCAGAGGACGGCTGCTCGGCTCCTCAAGCGTACTGCACCATAGGTCGCGCTTTAGCGGCGATAATGGTAATCAGTAGCTTCACCACCACAGGATAGCAGGCTGCAGCGACAGAGTGCTAGTTTTTACCAACACGGGGTCATGCAGGCAGCTGGCATCAGCAACAGGTTCTTGCTCGCTCATTGCTTAAGGCAACGTTGGCAATATTTATACCTGACAGGTGCCGGGTTTGACGCAAGTTTGCTGGACATAAGACGTCAATTAAAGATGTCACTAGGAAGTGACAGTTATCAGTTGCTCATTAGAGTTCCATTACTAATCAAAACATAGCAAGCGGGGATTTCCAGGTTTGCTAAGTTTTTATCTTGTTGAAGAACTCGGAGTGTTATCTAGGAATATCAGATAGTGACTGCTGCTCTGTCATTGCACTAATTGGTCGCAAAGGAAGTAGCAGAGTCATGCTGGAATGTGGCTCTGTTCGTGTGAGGCCAGAGATGACTTTTCAGAAAATCGTACTTGAACGGTTATGCCAATATAGGGAATAAATGGATTTATAGCCGAATAGGGGCATAAGGTCACAGTATCGATCAGGAACCTAGATAAGCACGCAACACCCACTCCACGGGTAATGTCCATCAAAATTACTAAAACTAAGCAATTAGATGCATGTGTAACATTGCCCACCCCAAAATACATAAATGCATTCGAAATAGGCGTACTTGTAATACATGGAATTTAGGTACTGTACGTTTTTTAAAGCATAGTAATCATTCAAAAGGTATTGTATATGAAATCAATGAACGATTATGCAAAAGGAATTACACATGAAGTATCTCTGACAGAAGAAATGCGAGATAAATCATCACATAAAAATGCATTGTAATAACATGTGTGCTAGAGGCTGGTGTTATGTTGGTATGTCTCTAGATGTGTTTAGAAATAGAAGTGTGAAGCTTCTGTTCTCTAAGAATAGTTCTTACGTTAAGCAAAGAATTGTTCGTGCCAAAAACGGTCAATATTAGAAAAATTGTCCAATTCAAAAGAAAATAGATTTCCAAAGCTCCTGGCAGTTTTTGTTGATCAAAACTGAAGGCCGAATTCAGAGTTCATGGGAACGCTGTGTGTCGGAAAGCTTCTAAAAAGTTATTGTTTCTCTATGGGTGAGAACATCGTATCAGACAGGCTCGCAAAGAATTGGTCTACAAATTCAGGTGATAGTTCAACCAAATTAGATAGCGCTGTAACTTGGCAGGTGTGAGAATGATTGCTGTCATCGAAGGCAGGACCAGCAATGCTCACAGCACGTTGTACCTGGGTGATGTTGCTTTTGTCACTCGCTCCACTGTTACCACTTGGCTGTAGTACAGGAGTCTCCACGAATGCCGTCATCAGGATTGGTAGCCGCTGGGGACAACACAATGCGTGAGCCGTTATTGGACTGAGCAAAGTATCGACGTCCATTGGTACTGCTGATGGAAGTGAAAGACAGATGTCCAACACGCATTCATCTCCGCAAAGCATACACCGTAGCACAGGTAAAATGCAATTTTGCCATATCGGTCTGAATGAAAGGAACCAGGTCATGTTTAGATCTCTCAGCCTGGCCAATCCGAGGACGTTAGTTATCCTGTCCCTGTAGCGCATTGCTAGGATTGTCTCTTCCATTCACATGGGAGCTATGTCTGAGCCGAGGCTTGCCATAACGTAGCAGGATGGTCAAAAATAGAATCCCTGCGATGAGTCCCAAAAATAGCGGAATGCCGCCAAAGATGGAGTGCACAAAATTAGGAAAGATTCCCAAAATTGCCTGGAAGGGTGTTAGCAGTCCCGTAAAGACTGTCTTAAATATGCCTGGGATGCTTGTTGCACTAGACATGTTAAGGAGTTGACTGCACATTTCTACGAAATGCACGGGGCAATTTGTTGATAAAAGGTCATGGACCTCAGTAGCCGTCCTTGCGACTAGAAGATCATACGTCTCTTTAGATGACGTTATAGGCACTGTTGTCTGTAAAAGCACAGATTTCACTTTGCTTAATGTATCAATTCGTATAGAATAGAGATTCAGACGAGGCCAGAGGGGAGTCACTATGTCTGGAGGCCCGCTCGGAAACAATGCTTGCATACAGCATTTGACCGTGGATGTTACTTGTACTAGATAACTTGTCCCTGGCGCGAGGCCACAGCACCTGTGATCCGTTCTTAGAATGTAACTCCCGTTCGAAAGTTGCATAAAGAAGGGCTCTATCTGAGTTGCAGGTGTGACTAGCTGGTGGCATGAAAGGTTGTTTGAATTTCCATCACATGCTCCGTGTAAATTAATACCCTGACACAAAAGCATACCGCTTAGTGAATGTTTACAGTTCTCACCACTAAGAAATACATTTTTGTCGCTGTCACTATAGCAAGAATGAGTGTATGGTAACTTCCATATGGATTTTAAATATCCTTTACCCAATTGTTCATATTGGCCAGCAGGTATGTATTCAAGGCACTTTTTAAATCGGAAAGTTGTTATCGGAATTGTGATAATTCCGTGTATTATCCATTCAATGACAGGACTTTCTGACATTGTCAATGGTAATCTCTCGAGTCTTTCGATGCTCAGGATTGTATAGTCTGCTCCTTTGTGTGCCAAACTGATCTGTTTATCAGTAAGGTTAAAACTGGAAAATAATGACGTTGTGTTGATTAAACGCCAAGGCACATAGCCTGAACGAAGGTTTTGCAGCGTCCAGCCTAGTTCTATAATAGAGCGTAATTGAGACTGGCCATGTTGTAACATTAGCAAATCTCTGTCTATCACATCAAAGGCAGAGGATACAATATTGTCCAACGAATATATTCTGGAAGACAGAGTCATTAACCCATTGTCTACCACAGAAAGTGATTTCTCCAAATTAATACGATCAATTTCTCGTATTTTTTCAGCAGTTTCAATTTGCTTTACTTTCCAAGCCTCGTTGTAAGCAGCATAGATGCTGGTCGCTATGAAACGCTTTTGACGCTGTTTGCGTGGTCCAAGAATGAAATCGCGCAAATCAGCACCATCTTTTAATAAAGACAAGTATTGCTTAATTTCAGCCAGTGTGGATGTAGTTAGCCATTCTAGGCAGAGTTTCCCTACACTGTATGTTGTTATAATCCCTGGATGTTGTCTCTGGGAGTATCTCGGGTCTAATCTGGTCATTTTTAACCCCTGTGTTTTATTCAGGAACCTATCTTGACAGCTATTTGTGTCTGTAGGCCAGATTAACCACTTTTTCCAATCAGGATGTGTTCTGTTGAAATGTAAAATTTGTGACACGTCTAACTCAATATCAGCTGTTGTATTTTCAGGTATTGGCTTTGGTATAGACGGTGTTTTAAGTTCTTTGTTCTTAGCTAGGCCAAGACAAGATGTTTGGTGTACTGTGTCATTCAAAAATAACATTTGTTCTGGTATCATGCAGGTTCTAAATAGTGCTTCTATGCCTTGCACCTGCCAATCTTTTGTACCCCAAATTGTTTTCGTTTCAATATTATTTTTCCAATAATCAAAACCGAATGTCATCATTTTGTCATAAAATGCTTCTGAATATATCAATTTAGAATTTGTCAGCATTGTTTTCATTCCTGTTTTCTCTAACAGTTTATAATAAAACGTTTCTGCATCACTGGTGTTAAACCCTGAGAAGTATTTGAATTTCTCAAAAAATGCTTTAGAACTGCTTTTAGGTGGTGTAGAACAATGTTCCCATTGATTATACATAAAAACATTTCTAGGCTGTGCAGATTTATGCAAGTAATGATCCCCATAGTGGGTGTAACAGAATAACTGCTCATAACTAGATGAACCTTGTAAATAATCATGATCTATGAATCTAGCTGACATTACTAAATCAGACATCATGTCATTAATACTGTTAAAGTCCCAATCATCAGAGAATGTACTTGGTGTCACAAAGTCACTTAAGGAAACCTTTAGTTGATGAGGATACTTCAGGATTTCGACCGGACCATAGATCTCATAGTCTGTTTTCTCCCATACTACCCCACCAGGTATTGGAATTGCTGTGACATTTACTGTTGACAGTTCTCTTTTCTTCACGTGGGATGATCTGTGTGGTTTCAGGACTAGGTTGATGTTCTGACTTGCTGTGTCCATTGTAATATATTTTCCTTCAATGAATTTTCCCAAACACAGTACCATGATGAGCCAAAGCAGGAGGAAAAATACACCTAGACCGAACCAGAACTCTAGCCAAGGGGAATTGAGGTAGATTTCCTTCAGTTGATGAAAGAGTTCCGTTGCTTTTTCTTTAAAAGACTTTTTTATTTCTGGCATCACTTCGGGGTCGTTAAAATCTTCAGAGAAGTTGTCGAAGTTGATGAAATAACCAGAGGCAGTTCTGTCAATTGATGGGATTGTTCTTTCAATCTGTCTCTCGGTAGCACTTTCTGATGCCACATCATTGTAGACTGGTGTTGTTTCTTGACGAACTGTTTCAATCTGTGTTTCAAGAGGCACGAGTTCCATGGCATTATTGCATAGTCCTTCATTGTGCACTGCAGGCTGATCGAATGTGATTAGTCTTTCAGTTTGAACCTCTTGGATTGTTGCAAGTTTGGGTATTCTGTTGTTTCTTGGGAGTCCACTGGGCCTACTGTTGATTATAGGCCACATGCTTGTGGTTTTACCAGGTCGATGGACACGACTCTGTTCTCCTTTTTACCAGCAAGGGGCGGTAGCACAACTGATCTTGTTCCGGTGACTGCTAAGACAGGTACTGTTTTTCTGTAAGAAGGCCCAAATTCCTTCTTCACCGCGATCTTTTCTCTGACTAGATCCCCAATCTTTGGAATCCAGACAGGCCTTGCTGGGGCTGTTGCGGGTGGTGCCTCGTCAGTGGTACTTGGCTGTTGCTTTAACTTTATGTTGCTTAATGATTTTCTTGTTTCATTCAGTTCCTGTAAAACAGCCAAACGGTCTTTTACTTCAAACTGCTTTGTTTCTTCTTGTACCACTGACATCTGACTATCGAGGTCCTGAACGTTCATTCTAATTCCGAACAATAGTTCGTATGGGCTGAAACCTTTTAGAGAATTTCTTGGCATGTTGTTAAGACTAGTCTGGACACTTATTAAATGTTTGACCCACCCAGCGCCTGAACCTAATACCTTCGCTGTTATAGATTGCTTTATGTCACGGTTTTTTCTTTCTACCACACTATTCCCTTCGGGATGCGACGGACAAGAATACCGCAACCCAATTCCCATGCTGGCCATGGCCTCCTTATAGGCTCGAGAGCTGAAAGCAGGACCCTGGTCAGAATGGAACGTGGTAATTGCGTATGTGCCGATAAAGACTCGCAAATCTTTTATAACCGTTCTAGCGTCAGCCGAGCGCTGGGGCCACATCCATATGAACCTCGTACAGGAATCCACTGCTACCATGATATATCTATAGTTACCGTCCCTTTGTAGGGGACCACAGTGGTCCAGGTAAACGCATGCAAATGGTTTATCCGAGATGAGAAGGGGTGTCTGCGCTGGTCGTTTCACTGTTGATACTTTTATCCTTTGGCATATGTCGCATTCTAATACATACTTTTTAGTTTGTATTCTCAAGCGAGGCCACCAATATCTCTGTTTTAATAGTGATATTGTTGCGGAAACGCCAGCGTGTGCAGATGCAAGCCCTTCGTGTGCCGCTTTGATTAGTCCTAGTCTGTGTTCCCTGTTTGGAATTACTCTATCCCCCACTCCAGGGATTCGAGCAAAAGGAACATTATTTGTATCCGTTAAGTACAAGTACTTTTCAGGAAAGCCTTTTGGGAGTGTTTTCTTATCATTTTTTACTGACGCACTGACAGCTTCTAGAATATCGCTGTCTATTTTTGTTTGTGACCGAGTTATCGCAGCTACGGAAGCCGTTTGCACAGCTGCCTTCGCGGCTTCATCAGCCAATGAATTCCCTGCAACGTGAACGCCATCACGTTGATGACTCAGTGTGTGTATCACGTGAGTCTTCTGTAGTTCTTTCTGTAAAAGAACTACCTGTTCCCAAAGCATTTTATGCTTTATTGTGCCACCTTTTGCATCTTTGAAACCATTTTCCACCCAATTCTGCAAGTATTCATTATAAGATTGTACGCAATAAAAGGAATCGCACACTATCGCCATCTTAAATGCTACTAATTCAGCTCGTTGAGCCGAGCAATCTCCTAGAGATTGTGTTTTAGTGACCAATGGTCTAAATTTTCCTTTGTGCTAGCGACCTTTAACAATCGCGCACGCAGCACTGTAAGCTTGCTTACCCCCAACTGCGGGTTGTGCTGATCCGTCAGTATATATAATACTTCCGTATTCTTCGAGAGGCAGGATTTCAATTGGCAGAGGACATTCGTATTCATATTGTAAAAATTCCTGTGTTTTTAAGTTAGGATCAAATTCGTAAACTACGTCTGTTGCAGCAAGAGAATTAACCCACTGAATCCATCTCGGATGCAAAGCTTTAGCATTAGGAATGCTTGCTTTAGTTACCGCTTCTAAAGCCGGTATCGGTGTTACGATTATTATTCGTTTACCTTGTGCTAGGGGCCTTTCTTTCGCTACAGCAGTCTGAACCGCAGTTAGAATTTTCTCAGTTGAACTGAATTTTATTTCAGCCTTTGTGTACAAATGTGATTTGTAAGCTATTGGTACCTTTTCTCCCTCATTAGAGGTTAGGTATGTGAATCCGCATCTTCCTGGGATGACTCGGATTACAAGATCACGTGTGTTGTCACGTGTGTCTAATTTTGTTTTTGCTAACATGTCTGTTTGCAGTGATCTCAAAATTTCTGTGTGTTTTTGAGTCCAATTGATTTGTTTTAAATCAGGTTTAATTAGTTCGTAGAGAGGTTTAACCCTCTCTGCGTAATTTAGGATGTAAGTTCTTCCGAAATTCAGGAAACCTAGTATTGATTGTAAATTCTTCAGCGTTTTTGGAGCTTGGAGTACAGCGCACTTCTCTAAGAAGTTGTCCGCTAGGCTTTTCCCTTCACTTGATAATTCGTACCCTAAAAACAGTACTGTCAGATGGGCAATTCGGGACTTTTTAAAGTTGAATTTGTAACCCTCTGCTGCGAACCCAAGTATAATGGTGTTCACTCTTTTCAAGTGAGTATCCAAGTCGTCGTCTGTGAGATAAATATCATCTACGTAAGATAATGCTTCATCATCATAGATTTGTAGTAACTCTGTTACCCTAGCTGAGAATAGTCCTGGGCTGTTCTTGAACCCCTGTGAGAGTCGACAGAATTTTTTCTGCGACCCAAATGCGGAGAAAGCGGTCAAATATCTGCTTTCTGGTGCAATGTTTTGACAAAAGAAACCATTAGAAATGTCTAATGTCGTTTTATATTTTTTCCTAACTATGTTATTCATTAGGGCTGCACTATGCGAGTTTTGTACTGCAAAAGTTTTGCAACATGTATTAAGATGTCTGTAGTCCAAAACTAGACGATATGAATTGTCTGGCTTGGAGACAGGAAACAAAGGATTGTTCATTTGAGAGGTGCATGTTTCAATCACCCCCTGGTACTCAAGTTGATCTAAGATCTCCCTGACCTGTTTTTTAGCTTCTTGCTTTATGGGATACTGCCATTGGGCAGTTGGTTCACTTTTTAATTGGATTTTGTGAGGCGGTGAATCCTCATCCCATCCTACGTGATTTTTATACAATGCAGGTGCCTGGGCTACTGCCCATTTCCTTGCATATGTGTATTTTTTGTGAATCGGAATGTGATTCGAGAAGGCAGGCATAATCACTTCTTCGCCACGAGGGCACTCCCTGACAAGCTCCGGGGGCCAATCTTTTTCAGCTAACAGAATATCATAGCCTTTTGAGAGCTTATCCCAAAATAGACCCTTAATTTTCCTAGTCTTATCACCCTCCATACGCAATGTTATTTCGTATATTTTATGGGGCTCGCTAAGTCTGGTGTCGGCAGTTTCAACCTGAATGTATTCATTCGTGTCCACTGTTCTTGCGTGCTATACTGATCTCTGCTGCACTGTCCAACATTGTCAATGCCCACTCCCCGTTTTTCAACTGTGTCCTCAGTATTCTCGGCATGGTTGATTACTCTAATACTGGCTACCTTCTTTTTAGGAAATTGAGATTTCTTATTTTGGAGCAGGTTCCTTGTCTTTGGACTTGGTGTGCTCTCCTGGGTCTGACCGTCCTCTTCTTTCCGAATTCTGTGGAAAAGATCGAGAGGGACGTGTATCAATACTTTGATATCTATCAGGTTTTTTTATATTATCCCTATTTCTAAGATTATATCTTTTCTCAGAGTGCTCCCGTTGGGGAGACTGGCGTTCTCGAGTCGGAGTTCTTTCCCTCCGTCGAGGAGACCTTCCTCTGGTCTGGAAAACTTTTTCCTTGGGAGTGGATTGTTTATTTCCATCCCAGCTTTTTTTAGGAGTGTTTGAATTATTTTTAATAAATAATTTTTCTGGATTTTCGAGCAGTTGGGGCTTAACTGGTTTTCCACCCAAGCTGTCTCTACCTAATTCTTCATAGCATTTTTCTATGATTTTTGCTAGCTCAACAGGATCTTTTATATCTGTTTCCCTCAACTTCTGGCGAATCGCCACAGATACTGCTTCTCCCTTTACGTTGGCTAATAATATAGCCGTGACCTGCTTGAAGTCTTTCAGTAATTTCATACCTAGATTTAAAGCGGGCTCTGGACCGAATTCATTTTGAATCTGTTTTAGCACTTCTGGTATTACTGCCATAGACGGAACACCGTGTGTTTTTGTGTAAATGGAAGCAAAGACTGTACCCCAAGTGTCGCAGTCCTCCACGTGTGGTGCGATTCCCATAGGAAGGCAAATGGTCAAGATTCTGTGTTTCTCAATAGGGGTAGTATCAGGAAATACTGCCTCTATTTGAGTGATTTTCTGGGCTAACCAGAAAGGAATTTGTTCCCGTTTTACGGGTGTTTTACCAAGACATGACTGTATGTTCTGTGGTGTAATTTTATTTGTGTTCCCCTGATGAGGGGTCAGCTGTGGTGTATTAACAGCTGGCTGGACTGTTGCAGTCCGTATTACATATTGGACTAATTGCCTATGTATTTTTATTAATGTGTTTAGCTGTGCTAACAGCTCTTCTCTAGACATTCTTGCAATGTCAGGATGTGGTGTGTAGCTGGCTAGAACCGGCCACGTGGCTCCTGGTCTACCTAGTGGACCGAGCCTGGTTATGTGATCATTGTGTTTTTAGGGCGCCATTAAACCAGAGCAGGTGCTCTTGAAATTTAAGTGGAATTTCAACCTCCTCGAAAGGGGCGTACTCATCCGGAGGTTCCTCTATTTTGTAATAGTGAAACTCTTGTGTTATAGCGTTTACCGCTGGAAAGTTTATCCATGAATAGAATACCTCTGTCTGCCGATACTCGTGAGCCTCTATCACGAAAATTACTGTACCACCTTGAGGTGTCAGTCCGTGTTCTATAAGTTTTAAAGTTATAGATCTTCTTAACTGGACCGGGATGATGATAGCATCCGGGTCTGCCTGTAGGAGACTCGTGTCTTCCTCTATTAGTATGGAAGCCAGTCTAACTGCTTCCTCATTATCTGACATTTTTTTTTTTTTTTTTTTAAATGCAGTTTTTGCAGAGTAGGTCTCCAAGGAGACAAAGATTAGATGCACAATATTTTGGAACACTGTATCCTTCAACGTTGAATAAACCAGAGCTTTACATAGGAATCTCTTCCTACTAAGGTCGGGCGGATTTTAACCTTTCACCCACTCCAGACGTCTATTGGAGTTTTTACGGGAGAAAGGGGTGTGAAATATGCACGACTGAGTTACTCTACAAGTCTTACGTTAGTTTATCGCCTTACCAAACGTTGGGCGCCATGTAGTGTAGTTCCTAGTTTCCCACTAGGCCCTGCGCATTGGAATAACATAAACAGTAGTATCGACGTGGAACTGCGGATATTCCAGGCCTCCACTGACTATGCTAAACTTAATTGGGTTGTGTTACCAACTAGCTCAGAGGTCACTGGAAACTTTCTTCTCTGCATAGGAAGTGATCAGCTTCCTTGGCACAGACAAGAAGGGATTCAGTTTTCCAACAACCGTGCAACATGACAACTTTGCTCCTCAGATCAAGAGTCGATCTCTAGGGTTGTGTGAAACAATAGACATAGATTTCACTCAGTCAGTCTAGTGCAGTTTACTTTCACAGTATGTAGAGAATAGAGAGACGGGCGTTTATCAATAAAGGGTTAACATTTATTGAACAGTCTTTCTTCTCGTACAAGAGAAATGTATTGCCACAATTGCAATAACTGTTATTATAAAAAGTACGTACAGTAAGATAAGAATTGCGAAATAGAACTGTAAAAGCATTGATATGGTTTCTTAGCCATACAATGGTTTAAAAGTAATAAAACATATATACAGTCATATATACATTAGGCTAACATACTCAACTGGTGCTTCTAACTAAGCCTACCCCAGTGTGCCTGACCTAAGCCTAACACGTGAGAAGGGGGAGTAAGTAAGTAGCTTAAGTTAAGTTGGTTTTGCCAAGGTTTGTTTCAAGAATTCTCATCTAAGGGTTTAGTCAACACCATACCTCTGAATAGAATGATGGAGGATTGGTATCTCCTTCAGGGGTCTCTCTCGATATCCCAGTCACCCGCGAGGGTAAACCGGAAGCGCCGGGACTGGATTTCTCTGCACGAGAAAGGCAGCGGCTTCTCTCAGCGCGTCGAGGAAGGAGGGGTGACAGCGTCCGCGGGCAGCTGGGCTGGATGTCTTCGCAGAGGACGGCTGCTCGGCTCCTCAAGCGTACTGCACCATAGGTCGCGCTTTAGCGGCGATAATGGTAATCAGTAGCTTCACCACCACAGGATAGCAGGCTGCAGCGACAGAGTGCTAGTTTTTACCAACACGGGGTCATGCAGGCAGCTGGCATCAGCAACAGGTTCTTGCTCGCTCATTGCTTAAGGCAACGTTGGTAATATTTATACCTGACAGGTGCCGGGTTTGACGCAAGTTTGCTGGACATAAGACGTCAATTAAAGATGTCACTAGGAAGTGACAGTTATCAGTTGCTCATTAGAGTTCCATTACTAATCAAAACATAGCAAGCGGGGATTTCCAGGTTTGCTAAGTTTTTATCTTGTTGAAGAACTCGGAGTGTTATCTAGGAATATCAGATAGTGACTGCTGCTCTGTCATTGCACTAATTGGTCGCAAAGGAAGTAGCAGAGAGTCATGCTGGAATGTGGCTCTGTTCGTGTGAGCCTAGTGATGACTTTTCAGAAAATCGTACTTGAACGGTTATGCCAATATAGGGAATAAATGGATTTATAGCCGAATAGGGGCATAAGGTCACAGTATCGATCAGGAACCTAGATAAGCACGCAACACAGAGGGACAGTGAGAGCCTACACTGTGGACAAAACCCTCACAGCTCACCTTTCTGCCACCGGTGTTTCCAACCACATGCCGAGACATAGTGGAGCCCTTAAGCGTACTCATTAAGCATGGGCGTAAAATCCGTTTCGCTGGCGAATTTGCGGATTTGTGACGATTTCGCAATCCGCGAATCGTGCGAATTTCCCCAAAAATCCGCACATTTGCAAGTTGCGAATTATTTTGCTTGGTCGTGCTTGAAAAATACAGTATCGCGCGTGCGGCGTTGACTTACCGTGAATCTGAGTCCGCCGAGTTGTTTTTCTCCCGGTTTGCGTGTGCTGCGCCATTTTCGATCTTGCTGCGTGATCGCGCGAGAGTTTTTCGAACGCAATTACGTTATCGCGGCTCGCCATTTTGCACAGCGAGAGTTTGACAACGCGAGTACGTTGTAAAGACCCGCGATCAAGCATTGCGGGAGTAAACAATGCCGAACATCCGGCGGGAGATTTGAACAGCTCGCGTTCCCAAAATTGCAAAAATTGCAATTCTGCACAAGAAATCCACCGCAGGAAGCATAAACCTTGTGAAAATGATGATTTTGATCAGAATAACTCCTCAGATTGACATTTGGCTGCACCTTTTGGTGAAGGAGTCCATTTTTAGAGGGTGGGTGGGAGGAAGGAAGTGCCCCAGAGTCTCCAACTTCCTGTTCTTGTCCAGCAGGCTCCTCCCAGTGGTTTGTCCATGTCCTGGTCACTTTTGATTTGGATCTGGAGCTGGAAGGATTACTTTTTGTGGCTGCTGCTGGATATTTGTATTTGAGGACTTTGTGGACTTTGGAGTTTGGATCACTTTTGGATTTGAGATTTTACAAGTGTTGTTTGTTTGGGGCATTGCATTAGCTGCAACTACAATTTTAAAACTTTTTCACAACTTAAAAAAATATATATTGTGGGTAGCCACAGTATCCAGTAGGCCCAGGGTTATTCATGGGTGCATGATACAACTGTTTCTGTGATTTTTTTTTACTTAATTCTCATTTATGTCATGGAATTTTAGCTCACTGTTATATGTTGATTTTTTATTTTAATTTTGGGGTGCCTGTCAAGCCTCACTAGCCAGTAGGCCCAGGTGTAGTGAGTGGTGCATGGGCCTAGTCTTTCTGTGGGGTGTCTTGAATTTAAACTTCATTGAGGGCATGGATGGCATTGGATTATGGTGATTTCTGTGTGTTTTTCAACTTTTTGGGGTGGTGTTGGGGCCTGGCCATGAGGGTGGGGGCCATTTTGAGGCCTGGGATAGGCAGGGCCTGGCCATGTGGTGGAGGTCAAGGGGCCATTTTGAAGCCAGGCAGTGTGCTCAGGCCTGCACCCAGTTTGCCTTGCTTTCAACCATTATGCCCAGGGGTACTCAGTGGTGCATGGGCCTAGTCTTTCTGTGGGGTGTCTTGAATTTAAACATCATTGACGGCATGGATGGCAATGGATTGTGGTGATTTTTGAGTGTTTTTCGACTTTTTGGGCTGTTGTTGGGGCCTGGCCATGTGGGTGGGGGCCATTTTGAGGCCTTGGACAGGCAGGGCCTGGCCATGTGGTGGAGGTCAAGGGGCCATTTTGAAGCCAGGCAGTGTGCTCAGACCTGCACCCAGTTTGCCTTGCTTTCAACCATTATGCCCAGGGGTACTCAGTGGTGCATGGGCCTAGTCTTTCTGTGGGGTGTCTTGAATTTAAACATCATTGACGGCATGGATGGCAATGGATTGTGGTGATTTTTGAGTGTTTTTCGACTTTTTGGGGCGTTGTTGGGGCCTGGCCATGTGGGTGGGGGCCATTTTGAGGCCTGGGACAGGCAGGGCCTGGCCATGTGGTGGAGGTCAAGGGGCCATTTTGAAGCCAGGCAGTGTGCTCAGGCCTGCACCCAGTTTACCTTGCTTTCAACCATTATGCCCAGGGGTACTCAGTGGTGCATGGGCCTAGTCTTTCTGTGGGGTGTCTTGAATTTAAACATCATTGAGGGCATGGATGGTGTTGGGTTGTGGTGATTTTTGTGTGTTTTTCGACTTTTTGGGCTGTTGTTGGGGCCTGGCCATGTGGGTGGGGGCCATTTTGAGGCCTTGGACAGGCAGGGCCTGGCCATGTGGTGGAGGTCAAGGGGCTATTTTGAAGCCAAGCAGTGTGCTCAGGCCTGCACCCAGTTTGCATTGCTTTCAACCATTATGCCCAGGGGTACTCAGTGGTGCATGGGCCTAGTCTTTCTGTGGGGTGTCCTGAATTTAAACATCTTTGAGGGCATGGATGGCATTGGATTGTGGTGATTTTTGAGTGTTTTCTTTACTTTTTGAGGCATTGTTGGGGCCTGGCCATGTGGGAGGGGGCCATTTTGAATCCTGGGACAGGCAGGGACTGGCCACTTGGTGGGGGTCAAGGGGCCATTTTGAAGCCAGGCAGAGTGCTCAGGCCTGCACCCAGTTTGCCTTGCTTTCAACCATTATGCCCAGGGGTACTTAGTGGTGCATGGGCCTAGCCTTTCTGTGGGGTGTCTTGAATTTAAACATCTTTGAGGGCATAGGTGGCATTGGATTGTGGTGATTTGTGAGTGTTTTTTTACTTTTTGAGGCGTTGTTGGGGCCTGGCCATGTGGGTGGGGGCCATTTTGAGGCCTGGGGCAGGCAGGGCCTGGCCATGTGGTGGGGGTCAAGGGGCCATTTTGAAGTCAGGCAGTGTGCTCAGGCCTGCTCCCAGTTTGCCTTGCTTTCAACCATTATGCCCAGGGGTACTCAGTGGTGCATGGGCCTAGTCTTTCTGTGGGGTGTCTTGAATTTAAACATCATTGAGGGCATGGATGGCATTGGATTGTGGTGATTTTTGTGTGTTCTTTGACTTTTTGTGGGGTATAACTGATGTTCCTCTGTCTTCCATTGCTTTTAGGTGCACAAGAGAACCACCAGTGCCAGGAAGAAGTCCTGCAGCGGTGTGTGCAGCACAAGGTCACGTGACATCACGTGTGGCCACAGACAAGACAACTCTGCAACTCGTGCAACTGCGGCCTGCTGTTCTGACATCTGAAGAAGATGGCCCCAAAGAAAGTTGGCCGTAGCGCCTCAGTGAAAAAAGTTGCCAGTGCCACTGCCAGTAAGAAGGAGCAGAAGAAGCAAGTGGCACCACCTACCAAGGAGACTGGTGTGCCCACCGACACCTTTTTTGGGAAGAAAAAAAACTATGCCTGCAGCAGCAGCGGAGTCCGCCGGGTACCAAGCTGGAAGCAGCACCTTTGCTTAATTGGGCTCAGTGCCACCACGCCAAGTTAGGTCCAAGAACATGAGTGCTGCTGCGGCAGCCACTTTGGTTGTTCAATCACCATCGACCAGTGATCTTGGCTCATCACAAGAAAGTACCATCCAATCAACGCCGGGTGTAACTCAGCTGACAAGTGTTCAACAACCACAGCCGCAACGACAACCACAGGTGTAACTAGTACAAGCGCAAGTACATGGGCAAGTACATGGGCAAGGAGAGGCGCAAGGAGAGGCACAAGGAGAGGCGCAAGTAGAGGCGCAAGGAGAGGCGCATGGAGAGGTGCATGGAGAGGTGCAACTAGAGTTTCATGGAGCGGCACAACTGCCTACAACGCTTGTTCCTCCAGAAGTAGGGGCACATCAGGAAATTGATATTCAAGAGGAGTTATCATCCGAGGAAGCCACTCCTCCTGATGATGATCCATTGTCTTCCAGATCCCCAGCAAGAAAAAGGTCAAGGAGGGCTACTACTACTACAAGTTCTTCTTCAAGCCCCCTTCATTCTGATGACCTTGATCGTGATTGGAACCCAGCAATGCAGTCTGAGAATGAGTCACTCCATGAGCCGACAAAGGTAGCTAAGCCTAAAAGGAAGGCTCCAGCAAGGCTTCGACTTATGGGTGATGACGACGAACAAGAAATGGTGTCTTCTGCTGCTGATGAACAGTCTGACGACGACCCAGTCATCACAGTCGTCACTCTAGCCCCAGGGGGCATGCAGCAGACAAACATTTTGACGCTATCCAGAATGGCTGCTGAGAGGGATATGGGTGGTGTGGCACTGATACCACCACCAACGCAGTTAACTACAACACCAACATGACCTATAGCTTCCATCTTTTTTAGTCAGAAGGGCTGGCATAGACCTCCATCCAGCTCGACCTCAAGTAGTGGTGCTGTAAGCGAACAACAGAAACTATTCCAGCCACGCCCATCCTCCACTTCATCTGGCATTTAAAGTCAAAGTAGCACCTCCACCACCTGCAGACATCACCAGTCCCCAGTTTGGGACTTCTTTACTGTTAGCGCAAAGGCGGAAAACATGGTCGTTTGTTCGATTTGTAAAGTATCCGTTAGTCGGGGTAAGCCTGGTACCAACTATGGTACCGCAGGCCAGAGAGGTCATCTCAAAAAAGACCACTCTATCCAGTGGTATACGCACCTAAGTAAGATCGAGGAAGCCCAACAAAGTAGAACTGATCCAAATGTATCCATTCACATTGCATCTGATGCTGACGAGGTGCTGATTGTGCAGGGAGGAAGTCAAGAATCAAGCAACATTTTTTCTGGTACAGCCAGTACCCCTGGCAGCAGCACTGCAGTAGTAGCGCCTACACCCTCTACCCCTGCAACATGTATGAGGCACACTAAGAGGCTGGGACAGACACCAATGCAAAATAGTCCATCAATGAGCCTAACTGTTTTGAAGTCTATATCATCATCATCATCATCATCATCATGTAAAACGGTCCAGCCCACCATTAGAAGCATGTTTTGGTCGAAGGCGCTATTTGAACGCAACCATCCAACGGTACGTCTGTATAACGCAAAGCTGGCTAAAATGCTAGTGCTGGATCTTCTCCCTTTTTCTTTCATGGAAGGGGTGAGGTTTCTAGAATTAGTGGCAACAGTCTGCCCTAAATGGAAGGTTCCTAGCCGGTCCTATTTTGCCAGAGTTGCGGTTCCAGCACTACATCAATATGTGCTGGAGGTGATTGGGGCAGCTTTGCATAAGAGTGCTGTTCACACTATCCACTTGACAACAGACATGGAGAAGTGTGGCTCAACGGTTAGAGGCGGCAGACCCGGAGGCAGAGGTCGGCCCGGGACCAGGGTTCAATTCCCGACGCGGCTGGATGCAGGACCAATGTCAGCGGGCCCGATAAATCTCGCCTCGGTGCCACTCTAACCATGGGGTCCCACGCTGCAACTCTGGGCAATAGCTTGCTTAATCTCCACTCCGGCCCCATCACCGCCGGGGATGCCTGGCTGCACCTTGGGTATGCCCAGTAAAGGGACCATCTCACAGGGAAAACCAGGACGGGTTCCCCAGTGGTACAGCACTGGGACGCCCCAGGGTAACCACGCGCTCTATAAATCCAACATTCGTTCATTCATTCATTCATTACATGTGGACCAGTTGCCAAGCCCTTGATTACATGTGCATCACTGCACACTGGGTCTCTTTTGCAGGGGTTAGAGACAAGTTAAGTGCAGTTGCTGACCTGGACACACTTTTTCAAGCTACTTGAAAACATGCAACATTAGCCATGTTTGCCATGGAGAAATCTCATACTGCAAAAAACATTTTGGAGGAGTTTAACAGTAAGGTCTCTGAATGGCTGCAACCAAGAAATCGGATAGTTGGTTATGTTTCCACAGATAATGGCAGTAATATAGTTAAGGCCATGCAGCAAGGTGACTATTTCAGAGTGCTGTGTTTGGCGCACTGTATAAACCTGGTTGCGCAAGATTTCTTGAAAAATGAAAACACAGTCAGGAAGTTACTGACTACCTGCCGAAGAATCTGCACACATTTCAGCCATTCTTTTAAGGCCCGGAAGCAGCTGAGGAGCGTTCAACATGAACGTAAAGTGCCAGTCAAAGGACTCATCCAGGAGGTGGCAACACATTGGAAAGCAACCTTTTACATGCTTGAGCATCTGTCTGAGCAGTGCATGGTAATCAATGAGTATGTCTTTCGACTAGGTTCTACTATTTATTTATTTATTATTTATTTATTTTAAACATTTATAAAGCGCAGCGTATACCCGTGGGTGTCTTGGCGCTATGACTTGACTAATGATCTCAGCTGAGCATGTGTTTAAATTAAAAGGGGTTGGCTGCACAGTTTATTGGTTAAATAACCAGGTTTTTACCAATTTTCTGAATTGGAGCAGGGAGGGTGCCAATTTTATTTCCTTTGGAAGCGTGTTCCAAAGTCTGGCTGCAGAGTTAGTGAAACATCTATCGCCCCATGTGACCGTACTGGTGCGTGGCACTACCAATAGATGTTTCTGTTCAGATCGTAAGGATCTTTCCGGTTGGTAGTAGAGGAGTTTCTGTTTGAGAAATGCTGGTCCAAGACCTTTAAGAGCTTTATATGTGAGACAAAGGGTCTTGAATCGAATACGGTTTTTGACCGTTAGCCAGTGATAATTCCTTATCGCCTGTTTGGTGGACTGAAACTTGGGGATGCCAGCGAGTAGCCTTGCTGCGGCATTTTGGATTAGCTGCAGTTTGGCTACTACCCGTGCTTGAGCATTTACAAACAATCCGTTACAGTAGTCCAATGATGAGAGTACTAAGGAGCTCACCACTGTTTTCCTTGTACTTTCCGGAAGATAGGGTAGGATTTTCCTAATAATCTTAAGCTTATAGAAAGCAGACGACGCAACCTGATTGGCGTGGCTGGCGAAATTGAGGTTGTCGTCGAATAGAATTCCTAAATTCCTCACCTTTTGCACAGGTTCTGGGGGGTCTCCGAGAGGTGTCGGCCACCAGCAGGTGGACCACTGTGGTGAAAGTTTTCCAAAGATTATTACCTCAGTTTTGTCTGAGTTGAGGCGTAAGCAATTCTCAGACATCCATTCCTTGATGGCCATCATACCTTCTTGGAACCTGACGGCTACCTCCTCGCCGTCTTTCTTGATTGCGATCACCAATTGGGTGTCGTCGGCGTATGACGTAAGGCTCATCCGGTAGTTCTTAATTACCCTTGCTAAGTCCGACACATAGATGTTAAAAAGTGTCGGACTTAGGGATGAGCCCTGCGGAACGCC
Source organism: Lissotriton vulgaris (assembly GCF_964263255.1). Lineage (NCBI taxonomy): Eukaryota > Metazoa > Chordata > Amphibia > Caudata > Salamandridae > Lissotriton > Lissotriton vulgaris. Next base: position 1,212,967,756 of record NC_141691.1, on the reverse strand, counting down.
ACATGGGAGGGCGAGCTCTGAGGATTGGAATGCTCCCAGGGTCACAGCTTGTGTTCTCTTGGACAAGAATGATGTCAAGAGCTCTTTTGCCTTTGAGTGGATGCCCATCTCCTCGACACGGTCAATCAGGACAGCATGATTGACCGTGTCGAAGGCCGCCGAGAGATCCAGCAGGACCAGTATCGCTGTTCCTCCCTGGTCCCTGATGGCTCTAATGTCGTCAGCAGCCTTTATGAGAGCAGTCTCAGTTCCGTGAAGTTTGCGGAACCCAAACTGTGATTCGTCCAGAAGGTTATTTTGTTCAATATATTCAGCTAATTGACTATTCATTGCTTTCTCCACTATTTTGGCCAAGAAAGGCAGGCTGGCAATTGGTCTATAGTTTTTTAGAGTTGTTTTGTCTAAACCAGCTTTTTTGAGAAGGGGTTTCAGTAGAGTGTTTTTTAGCTTATCTGGGAAGATCCCGGATTGGAACATGGCGTTGCAGATGGGAGTTATGATTTCGCTGACTGTATCAATTACTGGAATGAAAATTTTAGGGGGGCATGGATCTAGTGGAGAGCCTGTTTTTACCTGTCTCATGAGGTCTTTTATCTCCTGATTCGTCACGTCCCTGAATCTAGTGAACGAGCAATTCGGATTGTTTCTTAGTTGTTTAGGTTGTATGTTGGATTTTAATGGTGTGGCCGAAAATTCCGAATATATGTCGTTTACTTTTGTAAAAAAGAAACCTGCTAGATTATTGCAGAATTCCTGCGAGTGGGGAGGGCTTAAGTCTACCACTTTTCCTGCCAGGGTCTTAACTACTTCGAACAATTGTCGACTAGAATTTTTAGATTTGTTAATTTGCTGCTCAAAGTAGTTCTTTTTTTCCTCCTGAATCATTTTTTTATAGATGTGAAGTTCATCTTTGTACTTAGTTTTGCTTATATTGTCATATGTCTTACGCCAGGTTCTTTCATGGTTCCTGCAGATCTGTTTTTGCTTTCTGAGGGTCTCTGAAAACCATGGTGCTGAAGGCAGTATCCTGTTTTTCGATATGGTTTTTTGTGGAGCATGTGTTTCCACCGCGGTCCCTACCCAATTATGAAACTGCGCCACTGCTTCAGTGGGGTCTGACTGAATATCCGGGCGAGTATTAGATAAGGACATCCTGAAGGTTTCGTAGTCGATATCCTTCCATACTCTAAATTTATTTTGACATGGCATCTGTTTAGGGGGGTTAGTACGCTTTATCCGTAGCTGAAATAGAATAGCATGGTGATCTGTCCAAGTGAGAGGAAGTATATTTGATACCTCCAACTCACTAATGTTGGAGAAAATGGCATCCAAAGTGTGTCCAGCATCGTGAGTTGGTGCTTTTATGTGCTGGTTTAGACCCAATGTATGACATTCTGCTAGTAGAGTTTGTGTATCAGCCTCATCGGTTTTGTCTAGATGGAAATTTATGTCTCCTAATGCTATAAAAGAATCCTCAATGGCTAGAGGTTCCATCCAAGAGGTAAAGGAGGAAAGAAATTCTGCGCGGGGTCCTGGGGGTCTGTAGACGAGCACTCCCTTAATGTTATGTGAGGGGTTTACATTGATAACAAAGTGTAACGCTTCACATGCAGGGGAGGGTACCGGGGTGGTTCTGATTGGAAAAATATCCCGGGTGATAATAGCCAGGCCTCCTCCTCTTTTTCCCCCCTGCCTATCCCGCCTATACACCTTATAGCCCTCCGGTACTGCTACTTGGAGGTCGGGCTCTGATGTATCATCCATCCATGTTTCAGTTATAAAGAGGATATCTATTGCATGACCCGTAATTAGGTCAGCGATATCCTGCCTATGTCTCGCCAGAGAACGTGCGTTAATAAGGCATATGAAAGACATGAGGCTAGAGTTGGAGGAATGGAATCTAGTTAAAAGCCTGACAGACATGCTTCGTCCTTTTGAGGTCTTCACGCGTGAAGTCAGCATGGAGGACTGTTCTTTGGGCAAAGCTATTCCATTGTTTGTCATGCTAGAGCACCAACTGAAGGCGGTGTCTTCAACGTTCAGAGATGTTGGTGAAAAAAAGCAAGACGCATATCAGTTGGCGGAGAGCTTATTAAGCCGCCTAGTTGCCAATGAAAGGCTTAAAAACATACATACAGAACAACATTACATTTGTGCCACTATTCTGGATCCACTGTACAAAAAGGCAGTGGCCAGCAATGCATACATTCCTTTTGATGAAGCAGATGTTTCAAAGTACAAACATTGGCTAGCTATGTCAGCCACTCGGTTCGAAAAAGATCGGCAGAAAATTCAAGGAGCCGGCAGAAGTCCAACTGAATCAGCAGGCCATCCGGCGTCAAGTTCCACTTCTGAATCTGTGGGCGAAGGGAGTCACTTTCCCTCACAGCCATTAACGACACTAGCAGCAACCGTATCATCATCCTCACCTGCACCAGGCCCAGCCATAATATTGTCGGAAGCGGATTGGCTAACTCAAAGGTTTGCTCGTTCCAGTGCTGCAAAGGCCACAGATGGTACGCAAAGTGGAGCAACCATGGAGAACCTTAAGTCGATGTTGTAGGCCTATCTGGATGACTCAACAGAGGTCTTTTTTAATAAGAACCCATTGCTGTAGTGGTACAGGAAAATGGCTCTATGGCCAATGATCACCCACCTGGCTGTAAATTATTTTCTTGCCCACTCACAAGCGTGTCTTCTGAACGTGTTTTCAGTGCTGCTGGTGCCATTGTAACTTCAAAAAAGACCCGCCTCTCGGCCAAAAATGTGGACAGGTTAACACTGATCAAGATGAATCAGCACTTCATACCACCAGATTACAAAGTACGTGAATGGAAGAAGAGGACACTGACTTAGGTGACGGAAGTCCTTCTCTGTTACCTGACCTACTCCCGTCTCAATTCATGGAGTTTGAGGACGAGCTCTACTTCCCTGACACCGAGCCCTGAAAATGACTTCCTTTTTTTCGCCCTTATTCACTTTTATTCCTGTGTGTCTTTCTTTGTTTTGCAACTTTTACCACAACAAAACTCTAATCACCTAATCACAACAAGTCCATCAACAGCACTGTCTTCATCCTATAATCCTTATTGATTCGAAGGTCCTGCAGTCTGCATTTCTGAGGTTCACAACTTCACAACTCAATCATGCTCCTTTATACTCCTCCTCCAGACTCCCCCTATCCATTTCCCTCAAGGCAGATGGATGGATTACGACGAGTCCCCTCAAGTGGGACTGAAATTACTGACTGACTACATGCTTGCTGATTACTGACAGAGTTACTTCTGATATTGACAGGAGAGGCTGCCCTGTGGGCCCTCACTTTCCGAAGAAGATGCGGACAAAAGTAGAACAGGTAATGAATAATTGAAAAGATGGCATGCAGTGGCCAGCAATGGCTGTCTGGCTCTGATGAAACCAATTGCAGTTTGTTTTTTGTGCATAAAATGATGATTCATATGTCTTGTCTTAGTTATTATTTAATCTTTTACACAGTAATTGTAACTCATGTCAACTACTCTGTTTTTATTTACCTTGTTTAATTCAAATTGTACTTCAAATTCAGGGGCCACTATATTGCATTTCCAAATATGCAAAATGTCCTTGGAGCGGACTCACTTGCCACTATACCATGATGATTGATTAAATAATATATCTTTTTTCTTTACAGTCACTCACTGGGATGGATGGATCATCAGGGTCGGTTTACAGAAGAACTGTGGTCAATTCTTGAGTGGCAAACAGGTAAACCAGTCTACAACAACTACTACAGCAGAACTACATGTCTATTTGTGATATGTAGTGGTAGAGGGCAAGACAGTGTACTGGTGTTGTTATGCCAGGCAGAGTCCACTCCAGACAGCAGTTCATGTAAAATTGGGGCTATGTGGCTTGCTGCATACAATTATATATGCTTTGTCTGTCTGACAAAGAGCCTAGGTATGCTACATCAGGTTGCTTCACTCAGTGGTCTTTAGGGGGATAGTGAGTGTGTTTACAACAGTTCTTTGTATCATTAGGCTGAATCCTTGCTCATATAGATTGAGTCATAAGTCCATTTTTATGTAGAAAAAGGCTCTTTATTGATTTAAGTACATTCGGGGGCCTGCTTGGGGGGGTTCCTGGTGTTTGGGGGGGTTGGGGGGGGGGTCTTGGAGCAACGCTGGGTATGGATAGTTTTGATTACAAGTGGTTTGGAGAAAATCCATGGAGGCAAAGGGGAGTTAGGGCCTAACTGCAGAGCGCGCATGGAGTGATTTAAGAATGAGGCCTAAATTATTCTAAGTCTCACTTTTTCCGGTTTTGCCTTTTGGCTGTTTGGGGGTGTTAAACTTGTTTCTGCTGGGTTGACGGGTCTGGGGGCATTCCTGGGAAGGTCTAATACCGGATAAAAGTGTTTTGGAGAAAATCCATGGTGGAAAAGCTTTTTACTTTCCAGAGTTTTCGCTCAATTTTGTGTTTTAGGGGGCCTGCTTGGGGTGTTTCCTGGTGTTTGGGGGTCTTGGAGCAACGCTGGGTATGGATAGTTTTGATTGCAAGTAGTTTGGAAAAAATCCATGGTGGCAAAGGGGAGTTAGGGCCTAGCTGCAGAGCGCTCATGGAGTGATCTGGGAACTAGGCCTAAATTTATCTAAGTAACCATTTTTGCATTTTTGCTTTTTGCCTGTTTGGGGGTGTTAAACTTGTTTCCGCCTGGGTTGATGGGTTTGGGGGCATTGCTGGGAAGGTCTAATACCGGCTAAAAGTGTTTTGGAGAAAATCCATTGCGGAAAAATTTTTCACTTACCAGAGTTTTCGCTCACTTTCGTGTTTTCGGGGACCTGCTTAGGGGGGTTCCTGGTGTTTGGGGGTCTTGAAACAACGCTGGGTATGGATAGTTTTGATTGCAAGTGGTTTGGAGAAAATCCATGGTGGCAAAGGGGAGTTAGGGCCTAGCTGCAGAGAGCACATGGAGTGATTTAGGAATGAGGCCTAAATTGTTCTGTCTCACTTTTTGCATTTTTGCCTGTTTGGGGGTGTTAAACTTGTTTCCGCCTGGGTTGATGGGTCTGGGGGCATTGCTGGGAAGGTCTAATACCGGATAAAAGTGTTTTGGATAAAATCTATGGTGAAAAAGTTTTTCACTTTTCACTCACTTACGTGTTTTCGGGGGCCTGCTTGGGGGGGGTTCCTGGTGTTTGGGGGGGGTTGGGGGTCTTGGAGCAACGCTGGGTATGGATAGTTTTGATTGCAAGTGGTTTGGGGAAAATCCATGGTGGCAAAGGAGAGTTAGGGCCTAGCAGCAGAGCAGGCATGGAGTGATTTGGGAATGAGGCCTAAATTATTCTGTCTCGCTTTTTCTGGTTTTGCTTTTTGGCTGTCTGGGGGTGTTAAACTTGTTTCTGCCTGGGTTGACGGGTCTGGGGGCATTGCTGGGAAGGTCTAATACCGGATAAAAGTGTTTTGGAGAAAAGCCATGGTGGAAAAGTTTTTCACTTTCCAGAGTTTTCGCTCACTTTTGTGTTTTCGGGGGCCTGCTTGGGGGGGTTCTTGGTGTTTGGGAGGGGGTTGGGGGGTCTTGGAGCAAAGCTGGGTATGGATAGTTTTGATTGCAAGTGGTTTGGAGAAAAGCCATGGTGGCAAAGGGGAGTTAGGGCCTAGTTGAAGAAAGCGTTAGACACTATTTTTAACTTAGGGCTCGTTAGGGTTAGCAGTATTGCATGTGTTTGGGGGTGTTCGAGATTTTGGCAACTGGGTTCTGGGGTCTACTCTTGGAGCACTTGTAGAGAAATGCCTAATTTTGGTTGCAAGTGGTTTGAAGAAAATCCATGGGGGGAAAGGGAGGATTTGGGCCTACTTTACTTTCAAAGTACGTTTTGTCACCATTTTCCACTAGGCCTCAGACAGGTAGCAGTATCGCACTTTTTTTGGGGTCTGATTGGGGGTATTCTACATTTTAGCGACTGCGTTTAAGGGTCTGGGAGCACTGCTGGGAAGGTCTAATTTTGTTCTAAAATCATAGTTTACAGTACACCTAGCTTTAGGGGAAAGATTCGCAAAATTCGCCCATACTTATTTATCCTTCAAAAGGAGAATCAGAGTACGCCCTTTCGAAACTATTGTACTGTCGATTCTGAAACTGAAAGTGTGACTTTTTGCACTACACAGCGTACGTACCTTATATTTTTTCCTCAGTGGTGTTTTAATATCACTTCCTGGTTTTCCATCAACATTTACAGGGCGGCTTTCACCCTGTGCAATGGGAAAAAGGATGAAGTCAGGCTTCACATTAGCGAGCCGCAATTCAGCATCCGCCAGGCAGGCAGTGGACAGGGTGTCTTCTAGTCAACAACATTGATCGACGGAGCGTCAGATGGAATGGAGGAGTACAGAAAATAAGAGGAATGGCTGGATGCATGCAACTTCCCAAATTCAACAGGACAAGTACAACAACATACAGTAACAGTATCCATTCATTTCTACTTATCTTTTAAGTAATGTTATTGCTGTGAACTTCTATGAGTGTGACTCTGCATGTATTTGCTCTCTGCTTCTAAATTCATCCCTCCAGCCATTGTATAGTTTTACTTTGCTATTTTTCAAATAATTTAATGAACAAAGTGTTTCTCTGAGTGCAGAGATAGGCAAGTGAAAACGCATAATTACTGCAGCCCTGTACTGTCGCATTCTTTCATTCATTAGAAAGTACTACTTAGTTTAAGTAACCTAACCATCCATATAGCAATCAACTTCATGCCTGCAGTAGTGCATGCACTTCCTTTATGTCCCTTAAAATATTTATGGATATCTTCGTATCCAAAGATTTGTTTATCTTCATTTGTTGTTTGTCCATGCTGTGTTTTTTTTCCTCTCTCAACAAAACTTTCCCAAAGAACCCCATTCCCATCCAATTTCCAAACCCTAACCCTCTTCCCCCGGGCTGTGTGGTTTTCATTGATATGTGAGTAAATTACAGCAATAATTCCACACACTTGCTGGGGAAGATAAGGTCATAGCAACTGAAAATGAATTACATTTCAAGGCTGGTGAAGGAATCTGAGGATATGTTCTTACTCAGCTTGACACAGACCCATGACTATTGGCAAATCAAAGCAGATTTTCATGGGCGCCATCAACTGGATTGATCATGAAGAACATCCTCCTCCTACACGTGGCAAATGATCACGCTGCTGTGTCCTTCACCTTCAGTACTATTTCTTGTAGTAGTAGCAAATTCCACGCAAGTAGTAGTTATACTTTCAATTATTTAGCATTTATAAGGCTACATTATGGCACTGTTCTAGTGTACTGTCACGTGCTATAGTATCTATCGTACCGTTCTAATGCTCCGCTCAGGCCAATCAAAGTTTCATTTTCTTTTTTTTCATATGGTGCAACTGCCACTGTGTGCCACCACTAGTACCACCGCAATGATGCCATTTCATCCGCCCAGGATTGCCAACCTTAATCACCATTTGCCATGCAGCCAGACCTGTGCCTAGCCCTATTTTCAAACACGAATTACAGGTAAGATAAGCGTTTGGGGGAGGAAGAATAATGGAGTAGTAGGAGAGACGAGAGACTGACGGTAGTACTATTAAAGTCCTAGGATAATAGAATTCACTAACTCTGTGAGAGGCACTTTCTTTTGTAAACATTTGGGCAATTACTTACACAATTTGAATCAAGAAGCCACTTAAGTTTCAGGAAAACAAACTTACAGTTAAACCCCCCCCTCCAGCCTCAACTGCAGTAAAAACACGTATGCTATGTTTAAGTTGAAAGTAATAATTATTTATATCCCTAACAAAAATAAACTATCCCGCAAGACCTGACCCACCCCCCCTACCTAACCCCAAAGAATGTCCGTGAAATAAAAAGTCCCCAAAGTCCAAAAAACCCAACTCCCAATCCCCACACCCCAAAAGTCTTTAAAAAAGGGGCAAGGGACAGTCTCTCCTCCTCTAATGCCGCCGGTGGTGTACTTTTTTGGCCAGGTGGTCATGCTCCTTGCGGAGGTTGTTGAGCAGGATTTTCATTTTCTTCTGCTCCTGCTCAAGGTAAGACACCCTGAGGGTTAGATGGTGCACGCGTGCCTTGCACCTGCTGTGGGGGGCAGCTGATTTTTTGGCTGCTTGGCGGTGGCGGGTGGCGGCGGTACCACGGCTCCGTACTGCTGGAGGCCTGCGCTGCTGGCTGACCCAGGGATCGCGGAGGAGGATGCAGCTGGCTCTATGGATGTTGTGGAGGTCGACTGCGTGTCCTCCTCCTCCTGGGCCACCAGCCGCCGATATTCGGCGGCAGTCGCCTCCAGTTTCCGTTGCCGGGCCCGTCTAACCAGCTCCTTATGTGACAGTTTTGAAGGAGCATCTATATGAAGAAAGAAAAACATAGTCTGTAACCAATGCTCTTTAAGATTAACACAAAATAATTCAGTAGAAAGTTGTGTCACATAGAACTAGCAACTTGCAAGCACAGTACATAACATTTGTGGCCTGTATCTATCTAACCTCCCACTTCTTCAGCCTTGCTCTAACATTAGTGGGAGTTTCAGGAATCAATTCTACGAGCACTATGGACTCACTACATTAGAGTCGACTATGACAGTACAGCAGTCTTATTCTTCTTCTTCTCTCTTGTTTAGCAAAATTGGTACGTAAACATCTGGAAGCCGGCATAATGCCAGCGCAGTCAACTTGCACCCGAGAAAAACAGACGCATGCCATGATTACACAGGCTTGTGTTACTGTACCAGTCCAGTACAAGCAGGTGGTGAAGCTCTTACTTTTCTATTACGGGTGGCACTGAGAATACTCTGTTACAAGGGCTACTGCTTAATTAATTTAATTTTCACCCTACAGTGTCAATGACTACTAGAAAAGGAAAATGAAGAAGATAAATAATATGATTATCTATCCCTTCACAGGATATGTATTTGATTACATATGGGATGATTTTAGGTGCTTTGTTTTTTGAGTGAACACTGATAGGCCACACATGAATGACAGAGTTGTACTAAAATTATTAACAGAGGTAGTGAGTGGCCCCCGTAATCGCCGGATATATGCTGTGCTTGCAATACAAACTACTGCTACTATTCATGGTAGTATTCGGAAAAATTACATTTTCTTTTCCTTGCCTTTCCTACACTGGAAAGGACTTGCGGGTGCGGTGTTACATGCTCTTCAAAGTAACACTTAGTTCATCCAGTGACCGTTTACTCTCTCTACATATACATATGCTATCTATGAGTCAGATAGTACCATGATCCAGGCATCCATCCATTCAAAGTAAATGTCAATCATTCTTCTTAATGTCTCAACTGGACAAACCTTACTTTTTCTCACGGGAAAACAACATTTTCATTTTATTTTGGAAACCGCAAGCCATGCATCCGTGCTTTACTTGCATTTGAATTTCAACCAAAGGATATATTGCGCACACATACAGTTTCTGTTTCACCCACCCAGGCAGTCCTCTTCCCTTTCTCCTTCCACCCATCCTTGCTTCAACCTTCAACCGGCCATGCATCATATTCCCAGCCACCTCGGGCAGCGTTCAAAAACACGTATCATTCTTTGCCAGTCATCATTACTTTTAACTCGCTCGTCCTTCCACATCTACTTACACCCTTCTTTCCCTTTTCGTTCATCCCATCCATCAAGTTCATGTCTGATCTGACTTGGATTCTCGAAAAATCTTTCACAGCTGAGTTGAAGTAAATTTAGAGGAGGCTACTACCTGGTTGATAAAAACGTAGTTCTAAATTTGTAAGTTCTCTTAACAGTATAGTATATGTGTACTGTCCAAGATATACACCCGTGCAGAGAGCACACTCTACAGTCTGCAATCTCAATAAGTAAGGAATATAATAGCTTACTACTGTCCGCCACTACCGTGGCATCCCCCACAGCAGTTTCCGCTGGCTGTTGCACTGCCTCCGCCCAAGAAGTGCCCACCTACGCGCTGGCCCCGACACCGGTGGATGGTTGTGCCGATGTTCCGCCTAGAAAATACATTTCAGTTTCTTAGATGCCATATACACCACTCCCTAGTATTTTGTCTAGGAATGAAAAAATTTCACTAAGACTACACAAACAAATTTAATAATTTGTGACTGTCTAGTCAAAACAAAAAATTACCCTTTTTTCAGGGAAGGGTGTTGTCTTGCTACACTTCTTGGCACAACTGATGCTTGCTTTTTAACATGCACCATTTTTCTCATAACAGACAGAAGCTTCCCTTCTAAGAACAAGAGCAAGACCAGATCATCATCACTAGGATGGAGTCAGCAACGATTCAGCACCACAAAGAAGATTTGAAGTTCCAACCAGGTGAGGGCTCACCCACAATTAATGTGTGAAATCACTAAGCACTTTTCCATTTTCAATCCACCGTTTATGTTGTATGATGAACTTGATTTTAATAAATGTTTTTACTTTTAATAAAGCTTTAAAACTTACATAGACTGTGGTTTTTAGTCATGAGTGAGTGAGCGAAAGGGTTTGCAATTTGCAAGCATGAGTCTGTGGCAGTTCTGGACTCTGACTCTGTAGTCTTATGTCCTGGGTTGGATAATTATCATTGGGGATCAATCGTCAATGAATTAGGGAGCTAAATGACTCTGCCACGCTAGCTAGTCAGTAAGGAGATTGGGGATTCAAATTTGGTTATGACTGAGGTATATAAGAAATACTTTATTGTACATGGTTATTTAAAACCTTTACAATGTTAACGAAAGAAAAGTTTCAATTTATAAAATGTATGTCTGATTTAAACATATTAAAAACTAAAATTCTTTACATAAAACAAGTAAACGAGAATACTGGATAAAATATCAACAGCACAATTTGGAAAGGGCTTATCTTCTTATCCAAACGGTCTAGTGTGAAAGTCAAAAATGTCACTGTAGGGGTTGGTCTTCTGGGATACCGTTGAGCTCATCCTTTGAACCGTATAAGGACTGAGGTATGTGGAAGTCTAACTGCGCCTATTATAATTGATAAACAATGCACTATTTAGTGTCCATAGTTCTGCTTGTGCAGAATTGTCTCTGCAACTATAGTAGTATGGATTGTCCTCCTATCCAATCAAAAAGTAAACTAGTATCTTATTCTTTCTTGGTGGTCATTGACATTTTATTGTTGGGAATTGTCAAAGCATAAACATTTAGAAGACTTCAAAAGACATTATGGACAACCCAGAGGACTGCACTTAGTGCATAGAGCTATTGCTGAATAGAATGTGAGTTTCGTTTAACACCTTTTGCCAACTGTGCAAGCTTAGTTAGTTACACAGACAGACTAATAATAATAATCTAGTAGTACCACGGGGAGTCATAGTAGAGGCAGGATAAGAATTTAGAAACAGTCTATAAGAAGATCAAAGACGATTTAGAAAAAAATCGAATGAGGAACGTTAGTAAAAAATAGGTACTCTAAAAGATAGGGAAGTATAATTATTAATACTAACATGAAAACTTACTGGGGCCATCAGAGGAGCCCTCGCCGGACCGATCTTGGCCTTCCTGTTCCTGCTCTGCCCGCGCCGCTACCTCCTCCTCTATCCTCTTGCCCCTGGGGGAGCTGATGTACAACATGAAAGAAAGACCCAAACATGGATGATTGTTGTCAACCAAATCAAACATTTCAAAAGAATAATAACAAATTATTTCGGGGAAGTAGCAAATAGACAACAATTGCACTACATTTATTGACATATCTGATGTGGTCTACCAGGATATTAGTATTGCTGGATTCGCGGACCGTCGACTTGGAAAGTTATGTAACTCACTAAACCAATTACAAAAAGGTTCAACTAGGACTGGCAGGCAGCACTCCGCAGCACGCGAAGTGACAGACAAAGTCCATCGTGATTGCAGACCAGTGAGAACACAAAAAAGTAAGTTTCCTACTACATAACCAGTCATTAAAATACTCAAATTATCAATCCACCACCACTATCTCTTCTTAGTGGCAGGTGTACAAAGGAAGGACTGGAATTGAGTCTCTAGGGGCAGATTTACAAGTCCCTTGCAGCTCTTTTGCTCCATCGTTTTGTGACTTTTGTGATGCAGCGGCAGCGCAAAAGAGGCGCCATGGTGCGGGGTATATTAACAACATGACGCATCTGGGAGATGCATCACGTTATAAAGCCCTGTGCCATCAGGGGGCGTTCCGGCACAAGGGAGGGCGTTCCTGCGCAGGAACGCATCCTAAAAGTGGTTGAGTGAAATCTACAAGATTTCCCTCAGTCACTTTTAGGCCAATGCTGCGTCACTCAAAACCCTGCGCCTGCTTGAAGCAAACGTACGGCTTGTCGCAGCATTGGGGAGATAGGGCACCCCAGAGCATTGCTGGAGCTGCATCGTGGTTGCGATGCAACTCCAGCAATGCGCTACCTTTAGGGCACAGATGCGTGACGCTTCTGTGTCGGTTTTGCCCCATGGTGCGCTGCATTGTAAATGCGGCGCAATATGGGTGGTGGAGGCGTGACGCACAATTACTTGTAAATCTGCCCCTAAGTGTCTAGCATTACGCAGTTCTGTAAAGTACACTCCTACATAATTACTCAGGCCAATGAAATGAACACAAAAAATCGAAAACAAATAAGCATAGTAGCACCACCACTGAGCAGGAGAGCAGTGCACCTGAAATGCAATCACAGAACATTTTGAAACATAATTTACCTACAATCTAATCGGCAGCATTATTGCTCTTCGGAAAAAACAAAATTTGCAATATGATAACACATAGAGCAGTAGAAAACAGAGTAGTGATTAAATAGCTACTACTACTCACCAAGCCTGGGGATCTCGACGCCTAGCAGGTCGAGCAAGTCGTGTTCACGGTCCAGGAGGTCGGACCACCGGTGCGTGGGCTGGTTGTAGGTGCGCCGGACCCGAGAGTGTTTATACATGGCCCGGCACACCTTCTCCCACAGCTTCCGACGCTCGGGCTGTGACCTGCTCCCCCCGCAATCGCCCGCATGGGAGCCGGGTACGGGGTGCGGGACCCTTCCCCTTCTACTTCCCGGCTCCGTTTGCCATGGTCCTGGACAGGAATGGAAATAATAAATAGGAAAGAGAATAGGGAAAAAGTTAATAAAAGAAGAGGTAAAAAAAAGTAGTTTTAAAGTAACCAAAAATAGAAGAAAACACAAAATATAGATCTAGAAAAATAGAGGAATAGATAATAAGTAAAAAAGATTAAAAAAAACTTCAAACAAACAAAGGATGGCAAAGATTGAAGCTGGATAGGAAAAGCATGTCCAGAACCATAGCAATGAATGAAAAACAAGATGGCCGCGCCCATTGAGGACCGCGTGGGTAAGTTTGCGCAATATTTTCCCCGCGAGTATGCAAAAACACACGCGAACTCGTAATACCGTTCTGCACACAACACGAGATTGCCAATAGCATCCAGAAACGGATATACGCAACGCACACAAGAAGGCCGCGCCCATGTATGACCGCATGGGTAACTTCACGGTCGGTGCGCTGCAAGCGGCCCGCGAATACACAAAAAACCCTGCAAACACGCGAAAAAAATAATCCACAAATTCGCGGATTTTGCGGATCGCGAATTCGCTTTCGCACGAGTTCGCGGACAGTGAATTCACATATTTCGCCCATACTTAGTACTCATCTGAAAAGTAGTATAGAATCATTAATGGCAGAGTACATACAACTGTGCACGCCTAAATAGCTGTCCCACCGCTGCACACCCAGGCTGCTGCACCCCATCCACTTCCACTGCCCAGAGATGTCTGCCGGCTGCTGCGCACCCAGGCTACTGCACCTCATCCACTCCCACTGCCCGGAGGTGACTGCCCGCTGCTGTGCACCCAGGCTGCTGCACCCCATGCACTACCACAAACAGGAGATGACTGCCCGCTGCTGCACAAACACGCCTCTCTGCTCACCTTTCGCAACCTGCGTGTAGAAAATTGGGCCTACCACATGCCGCTGCAAGCCCCTAAGCCTGGGCCCCGCGGACATGGCACCCTGCATATCATGCAGCCCCGCTCCATAGGCCACCAGGTCTCACGTTTGGTGCCGGGTCTTGATTTCGCCATGGCAGAAGACATACCAGTGCACGCGGCCTTTTATCGCAGGCTGCACACCCGCTCAGCCCTTGCGATGCCACTAACTCTGTGACCAGCTAGGCGATGCCACGTGACAGTAGGCCTGCACTGTCTGATGGCTCAGGCCTACACTGCAGTCCGGTAGAGCACACAAATCCTGAGCTGTCCAGACCGCCAGGACGGAGCCTCACCACAGGCTGCACACCCACTCAGCAGTTACGGTACCTGTACCTCAGTGGACCGAAAGTCACTGTCCAGTGCCGGTGTGCCTGTGCCGGCCACAGTGCATCCGGTGCGAGCAACTCTGAACTATTGGCAGCGTCACGTGTCCTGTGACGCCTGTGCTGGATAGATGTGGTGTGGGTGTATACCAGCCGTGAGGGAGTGGCTGTGGCGTACTGACAACTAGGCTGTGACCAGCAGATCACTGCAATGAAAACCTAGGCTATGTAGCGTTGTTGTCCTTCCCAGTAAGCGTAAGCGGAGTGGGCTGGCCTGGCGTATGCCAGTCATGCATGAGGCTGTGAAAAATGACTTGGAAGCTATGGCATTTGGACATTCACGGATAATCCGTAGACATGGGATGGAGGTTTGTAGTAACTGATTGGAGCAACTAATTGCAGAAGGTGGGAAGCAGGTTTTTGCAACAGGACGTTGGTGGTTTAGAAAGGAAACAACAATACAAATGTCTACATGATATGCAGCGTGTGAAGACCCTCATTGAGTGGCTTAGCTGAAGGCATGTCATCACTGTGTAATGCCTCACATAATGACCCAGGAAGGCTAACACTGGTGCTTATTTGTCCTGATGGAGAGTTATTTTATTCATTGAAGTTAGTTGATCATGGAAAAGAAAACCAGTGGTGATTTAATAAGTTACTTTTTAAGCACTATTCTAACACCCTTTTCTTCAAAGATCACTTTGAAGCGCATATTTTTTTAACTTTTTGCATCAAATGTCACCAGATTTCACTTCCACATATATTCTATTGTTCCCACATGAGCACCTTGCATGCAGTCACGACTTCCGTACAGTATGAATATGTACAGAAAGAATACAGTCACATTCATTGAGTAGCTGAAAACATCATGCATGTGATACTCAATTCAATTCAATTCATAAAGCTTTATTCGGCTCATTTGAAAATCAACCATAAAAGCACACAATAAGGATACATCATTATACAATTTGATGGACTTAGTACAGAGAATATCTACCAATAAAAACCATGGTTTAAAATATCATACTTTTTCTAACAATAATGGATTTAAGTAAAAAGGTAGCAGTAAAAAAACAGAGATGGGGTTCCTGCATCATAAAAAGCAACCTCTTTGCTGCATCTACATTAAAAATGCCGTATTTTAAAAACGTAGGTTTCAAATAAGCAATGCGAAGATTCATAAAAAGGTTTCAAATAAGAAGAAAGTGCAGTGTGGATTGCTTAGTTTGGCCATCACAGGGCATGGTCCTACCGGGTGCTTTTTAAGGTGTGGAAAAGCTACTAGGTGATGCGCCAGCCCAAACCTTAATCTGGTAAGAACATATCTATGTGAATTTCTTGTCACCTGGCTCAGATATAACTGGAAATGTTCACATTCTAGATATCTGTTATAGAACATGCAAGTCTTTAGTTTCCCGCTATCAACAGACCGCCTTTAAGCTCTATACAACAGAAACATATTTTTAAGTACTGTTTTGGGCATTTTTACAACAGCATGGGGGTCATCCAGAATATTTAAATCATAGATTTCTTTAAAACTACATACAATGTACTTTAGCCAGGGTATCATAAGATGATTATCCAGTTTAAGGCAGTATTTAATTATTAATCTATTAAAAGCAGTCTCCTCCTTTTTCAAAATAGATCGTCAAATCATTAAAGGCCTTAGAGCTATCAGATCAGACAGATGACTAATCCCTACTTCTCTATGGATTAGTTCTGTTGGGGCAGAGGTTGGTAAGCATAAGAGTTTTTTGAGAAGGTTATTTTCCTCAATTTGTAAGCTTCCATCCCGATAATATACCCATAACCCAGCCCCATAGAGTGCGATCGAGATGCATCTGGACTGATATATCTGCACCATGTCCCTAATGCGTCTATCGCCTAACTTAGCTGCAAATCTGAAGACTCCATAGGCGCTTTTGGCCATTTTTGCACGGACATTACTTATTTCATGGGACCACATTCTATCTCTTGAATAAGTGATCCCCAAGTTGCAGAATGTATCTACTTGTTGGATTTTCTGTCTGTCTATAAAAAAGGACACCATTTATTATGGCCACTACCACAAACCATAGTATAAGTTTTATTCTTGTTAATCTGCAACTTCCTTTTAGATATAAAATCGGCGAACTTATCTATCAAACGCCGAAGGCCTATTGGGGTCCTGGATAATAGCACAGCGTTGTCTGCATAAAGCAGAACTGGTATATCTATCCCTCTTGCTTGGAGGGCATCTGATTTCACTGTTTTTATTGCTGCGTCTACCTCATTAATAAATAAAGTAAAAAGTAAAGGGGCAAGGATACACCTTGTCTGATGCCACATCTAACATTAAACTTTGGTGTACATTCACCATTAACCCAATACCAAACAGACGTTTTTAATTTTTCATAAAGCCGTGCTAAAAAATAAATGATACCCTCTGGGGCTCTAAGTTTAAGTAGCGTTCTCCATAAAATTGAGTGATCTTCTAAGTCGAATGCACTGCTTAAATCCGCAAAACAAAGGTAGAGGGAACCTTGCTTGGCGTAGGTATATTTCCCAATTATTAAATCAAGATTGACGCACTGTTCAAACCGTCCTCTGCCTTTCCTGAAACCATATTGAGTGTTGGCTAAAATCCCATTAGTCTCTGCCCACTCTTCTAACCTAGCTAACATTACCCTACTCATAATTTTAACAGAAGAATCTAAAAGGGAAATTGGGCGGTCATTTTTTTGCCTCCGTTTTGTCCCCCTTCTTAAAAATGGGTATAATAATAGATTCTCCCCATGTAGTTGGGACTCCGTTACTTACTGCGGCATTAAAAACAACTGTTAATAGAGGGCCCCATAATGCTAGGACAGCTTTATAGACATCAATGGGTAAACCATCCAGGCACTGTGCCTTTCCTCCCTTGCTTACTTTAATGCCATCTTCTACTTCACCTATAGTAATGTTTAGTGGTACTATAGGCCAGGGGTCCATATTAACACTAAGAGCATCACTGGCTTTAAATATTACAGAGAAATGAGTGACCCACGCTTCACTGCTTACATGGGACAATAACTCTGGCGGCAGGTCATCTTTTAAAAATGGTGAGTTAATTGTCACCCAGAATAGTTTGATGTCACAGCCGCTTGTGTGAGTTTATCCCATGCCTCTTGTTGCAACTCCTTTTTCAATGCTTAAGAGCCAGTTTATAGCCTACTCTTAGGTTGGGAACAAGCATAGGATCCCTGGGTCTATTTGTTAGAGCCTGCTTAAGCTGTGTGAGCAGAATGGTACAAGCATGGTCAAACCATCCATTGTTATGACTGGTTCCTCTTTTACCATGCCTTGTGAAGATAGTATCATTTTTTTATAACATTTTTATTGATATTGCAAGAAGCAAATAAGATAGATGCATTTACAATTCATAACATAATTATATAGCGAATATTTTCCAAGAGAAAAGCAGAATACATAAACATTACAGAGGAAAAAATAACCATAAAAGAAATCTATAAAAAAGCATAAAAAAAATAACTAATCGTCAATGTGGTCTCAACCACCAAATCTAATCTTGGAAGGTTATTCTGATCCAAATAAAATGTCCCAAATCCTTTCTTTTTTCCTCAGAGAATTAGGCCCTCTTAGTCTAGCTAAAGCAATCTCCATGGTGTGTATTTCATTCACCAAGGCCCACCATTCCATAACGTGTGGCGGATCTGGCGCTATCCATGCCCTAGCTATGGATAATCTTGCACAAGCAAAATAAAATAGAATTCAGATCTTTATTTGGACTATTCAGTTCCTGAAGGTCTATTAGAATAAGGTGAGCTGAGAGAGGCGGAAACACAATATGTTTCCTATCTAATACATCTACTACGCCCTTCCAGAACTCTGATAATGGCGGGCATGAAAAGAGCATATGGCCGATATCAGCAGCCTACAATTTACATTTAGGACAGCTTGTGCGTTCATTTTGACAGTTATCTGATGCCGAGCTGGATATTCTCTGAGGAGTATAATATAATTGGCAGACAGTTCTATAAAGCTGCAATCTGATACTAGAGGATTGTACTACTTGATTAATCCTAAGAAGAGAAGCAGATATTTGCTTGGAGGTTATATTTAATCCGAGCCTAACCGACCATTTGGATGCTAGTTTTCCACAATCATCTCCCTTTGCCTGATTCAGAAGTCCATAGCTTTCACTAATCAGTGATTTAGTCCGATCTGAGTACAGGCGTTGCAAGATGTCTGAGTGTCTTATTTCTTTGACATTCATCTTGTGAACAAAGAAGTCTTGGAGTTGCATATATTTAAAATACATCCTATCATTCAGATTGTGTATTAATTTAAGTGAAGTAAACCCTAATAAACCATCAGAGCCATAAAGATCTCCAAGGGTATTAATGCCGCAGCTAGACCATACTGTCCCTGCCCCATCTGAAAAAAATTCCAGGAAGTCCTGGATTCACCCATAACCTTAAATCAGAATTAAAAAAAGATATCTTATCAAGAATCATTATCTGTTTCCAAATTTATACAATATGCCTAGCAGTCTTAAATTTTACTCGTTTTAAGTAATTTGAGTCATTGGTTCGGTCCATAAATTAATTGCTATCAGGCCCAGAATTAGCTGATGAAAAAATAAGGAGTTATCATTTCTCAAAAGACTGCGAATCCGACCAAAAAAGGAAGCAAAAAAATATAATTTGAAATTGGGAAACATTAGACCGCCCTTTTCAGTCGGAAGTTTTAGGAGATTTATTGCTCTCCAAGCTTTTTTGTAGCCCCATATATAGCTAGAGCAAACTCCATCAAGTTTAAAAAAAAAAAAGAATTATTAAGACGTAGCGGGATTGATCTAAATAAATAAAGAAATTTGGATGCAATTTTCATTTTTATTAGATTTATACGCCCAATCAGGCTAAGCGGTATCTTGTGCCATTTTTTAAGAGACTTAGCAACTTCTTTTAGTAATGGGTCATAGTTGATGGCTATTTCAGCAGTTTTTGCAGATATTTTAACCCCCAAATATACAGCATTAGCACATAGGCCCAATACCGTCGTTGAAGGTTTATAGTTAGCGATGACCTGCGTTTTGTTTATATTTAGTTTGTACCCGGATACGTTGCCAAAATCTTTTGCTTCCTTTGTTATTGCAGGTATAGCCTTAGCTACGTCAGTGGTGAATATCTCTACGTCATCCCAGTATGCGGTGATTTTTAGACTGTTCCCCCTATTCTGAAGTGGAATAATATCATGCTGTGTTAAAAGTGCGTTCAAAAATGGCTCTAATGATTGCGCAAACAACAGGGGAGAAAGCGGGCACCCTGCTGTGTTCCTCTTCCTATTGGAAAACTGAGAGAGTTCTTTCCCGCATAGCTAACCTGTGCCATTGGTTGATGATATAATGACTGAATCCACCCAAGGTATTTACCCCCATGCCGAATGCTTCCAATACGGCCAATAAATACTCCCACCCCACTCGGTCAAATGCCTTTTCAGCATCTAGCATGACCATACCAAGTGGGGTGGAGTTAGTTGACGCTACATCAAAAGCCGTAATAGCCATATTTATATGGGCAGTGGTGTCTCGTCCTGTGACCAAACCGTGTTGTTGCATATTAACCAATTCAGGCATTAAGGGTGCAAGTCTGTTCGCTAATATTTTAGCAAAGGCCTTAGCATCCAAATTGATCAGTGATATGGGTCTATATGACCCACATTCTTCAGCCAACTTCTGTTTTAAAAAAAAAATACTATCTTGGCTGTTCTACAAGAAGAGGGAGCTCTCCCAGTTTCACCAATATCATCTACAATTGATTTAAATAAAGGAAGCAATTCCGGAAAACACATTTTAGAAAGTTCCATAGGAAGTAGATCCTGCCCTGCTGCCTTACCCGAGGGAAGAGATAAAAATGCTGTCTTGATTTCATCTAATGTAATCTCTGAGTTTAGAAGACTAACCGCTTCTTTATTTTGTTGTACGTTCATATAAGAGCTAAGGTATGATGATATATCTTCCTTAGTAGGCACTTTTTCTGAAGTATACAGTTTACGATAATAATCAGCTACTTGTTCTAGTATCTGATCTGGTTGATTACATGTAACCATATCGCTGCCTTTGATTGCTTTAATATTAGTTCTTGCCCTTTTATGCGCCACTTTGTAAGCGAGCACTCTTCCAATTCTATCCCCGCTTTCATACTTTGTCAGATTGTATTTATGAAGCCTGGCACTACTTTTCTCCCTCAGGGTCCTCTTAGTATCTGATCAGACCCTCCAGCTTATCGCGATTTCGCGATTTGCAAAAAAATCGCGAAATCGGCCGATCTGTTGAAATGCCGCGATATTTGGGCAAAAGCCCGCGAAATTTGCCGTTTCCGCTGTCTCCGCCGTTTTCCGCCCGTTTCCGCCTTAAAATCCAGCCCCATGCGCACCCATTTTCCATTCCCCAGTATTTTGCGGCGAGAGAAGGAGCGAGAGGAGGTCGAGGACGGCGGCCGAGAGAGGGAGAAGACCAGCAAGAAGCGGCAGCGACACACACATGAAGACTCTTCCTCTTCTCCAGGGAAGCGGACTCGGAGCAGGAGAACAGCCGGCCGGCGAACACAGACAGGCGGTACGTCCGTCCCTGCCAAGATCCCGTTAGCAGGGAACAAGAAGCTGTTCGGAAGTCATTTCCGACCCACAGAAATACTAAAATAAAAGATTAATGTCCCCCGAGGCCCGCCCCGTCCCCCGTGTGCGGTGGCCTTCGGGGGACATTAATCTTTTATTTTTAGTATTTCTGTGGGTCGGAAATGACTTCAGAACAGCTGTTTACCATACCTCTCAACCCTCCTGCGCCGAGAGCAGTGACACCCTTTCCTCTATCAAGGGCAAAATAAAACTCGGCACGGCATGTGGAAAAATGGGCGAGGCGTGAGGGAAAGCGTCCAGTCCCCCCCAAAACCCGGACCAGCTTAACGCACGTTTTACTGGAAAATTTTACAGAACCTCGTGTGAGAAAGCCATTTAGCTGCACTAAGGTCAATTGGAGAATAACCATTCATGGGTTTGTTTAAAAAAAAAAAGGCAGAACAATACTTTTATTACACGATAGTCACACTCGTCGTCCACCCCAAAAATACTCAGACTTGCTTACACCTCAGGCTGAGCAGTGTTGATCTTGATGGTTGGTATCAAGTGAAGTCCTGACTGAACACCCCTTACTTTAGCAAGACAGAATTTGTTTACCTGTGAGCACTTGCTTTTTGTAGATAATAGTGTGCGACAAACTTTTAGGGTGACCATCAGAAGACATTTGCAGAATCTACTTTTTGATGTTTGCGTTATTTACCCGTTTAATCTCTCACATTGTCATGATCATGAGGTTACTTATGCTTACGATCACAGCCTAAACTTCTCGATATTTGACTATAAATGCAGACCTGCCAGCTCACACTGTGTGTCACACGATTTCGGCTCTCTTCGCACGGTCACCCGGTAAGAAGTCGAAATCACATGGTGGCAGGCAAGAGGCACTGAAACCTCTGAAGAATCCGGATTTTCAGCTCTTCTTTGGAGGCTGTAAACAGATGATGTCCATCCAGAGGTGTGAAAACACCCCAGGACATTACCTGCAGGCCCAGCAACCTTTTTGTTTTGTTATTTTTCCGTGGGGGGACGAATGTCAATGGGGGCAAACAGGCCTCAAAGTTGAGCTTAAAGTCCCTCACCCTCCAAAACCACGCCCCCTCATCCTAATACAAATTTTATTTTCAAGTTGGCAGGTCTGTAAATGCATCCATCCAGCCAGTACCTATATGACCCTCATCCTCGTCCCTGTCATAATTTCATGAGGAATGTACCATTGGCAAAGAACAGGAAGCAGAACAGAAAATGACAATTATAACCCCCATCCACGCTCAGCGGGAAACTTTAAATGGCTTAGCGTACCCCTGCTTTTCCTGCTCTGTTTTCTGGTGGGACAAGGAACAGAGAGTAGAGGTGGTAGCTGGGCTGCTACCTCCAACAAATTGTGAGAAGGTTAGTCAGTAAACGTTAGTCAAAGTAACTTTATTCGATTTATCACTGAAAATCATAGAATTACATAACAAACAATTCAATAAACGTTTTAAAAATCATTCCTTAGAAAAAATAGCAGCTCTTGCATGACCTTTGCCTTAAAACATTGTGGATTGTAAAAACAACAGGTGATTGACAGAATGCAGAACAATGTCATACATTCACCCTAGTACAGAGATCTGGGCCAAAATCCATCGTTTTTTTGCTCACCATGCCATTCCAGTTTGAACCCAGCCATATGCAAATCAGTCTTGACCCTGTGCCCCATGGGTACAGTCCAGCCCGAACTGCCAAGCCAAGTCCTCCCTGGACTGGAAACAAGCATCCAAGGACAGGTTTCGGGCTTTCAGCCCTCATCAGCCTGGATAGCTTGATTCCAGTGGCATGGAGAGCACGGGACTCACGTCTGAGCATACCCGTCCCACTCGCTCCGAGACCTGTCTCTGCCTTCAGCATGCCTAGCCTGAAACCTGTGGGGGCTCAGAAGAACTGAACGTACATGGCCAAGATTAACATGACTTTTAACTAAAACAAATGGGCTGAATTGTAAATAAACAAAATGTACATAGCTCCATGTTGTCAAATAACTCAAACAGTAAGATATCTGTGTTTGGTGTTGCAAAAAACCCAAAATAAAATGCCGCTAAATGCTGCTAAATTTCCATTTTTGTGCCGCTAAATTTTCATTTTTGTGCCGCTAAATTTGCCAATCCATGCCGCTATATCCTGGGGGGTCTGTCTGATTGCAATTTCACTAAATCCATTCTTATCCTATCACTATTCAGCTTTCCCTCCATTAAATCATTTGCTAAATTTCGTTCCAGAGCCAGAATATTAGAAGTGATACATTTCATCTCCTTCCGGGCCTCAGCATTTTTTTTAACACATATTGTTGGGCGAGGCCTCTTATGCTTGCTTTGCATGCATCCCAGACAATTGTTACTATTGTTGTGTTTAAGTTAATGTCTATGAATTCCTTGATGTGTTCTTTCAATTGTGAGATAAATGTTTGGTCAGAAATAAGAGATCTGGGAAATGTAAATTGCCGTACCTCTTGTTTCTTATTATAAATATTAAATTCCAGTAGTAGAGGATTGTGGTCAGACGTTACTGTAGGACACAATTCTATACTACTCCCTTCCAGAATTCTATTCGTTGCCCATACCAAGTCTATTCGAGGAACATAGTTTAAGAGGGGCAGAATAGTAAGTAATCCCTGCTACATTAGGATACTTACATCGCCATACATCTGCCATATTATGCAATCGACTAAGTTCCAGTATTGCTGCTGTAACTTTATGCATACTTTGTAAAATACCGTGTCTAGTAGAATCCACCGCATAATTCATAACACAATTAAAATCCCCCATGATCAACAGCTCACCCTCCCATTCCAGCAATTCAATATTTAAGAAATCAAACATTTTTGGTTTGTCAATGTTAGGCCCATAAACAACACAAAATACATATTTACTGTGTTCAAATTGTGCTTGAGCAATTGCCCATCGACCTTTTGGATCAGCAGCCGTCTTCGTAATTTCAATAGTAAAATGTTTGTTTTAATATTGCCACCCCTCTGATTGAAGCACCCAAATTAGAGCAAACAATAAGTTTGTATCCAATCTGTCCCAATAATTTCCTATCTTTAAACCCGATGTGAGTTTCCGATATCATAGCCAGGTGCGGCTTGTACATATTAAGTTCTTCCTGAACCAATCTTCTCTTTTGTTTACTGTTGAGACCTGCCACATTCCATACGAGACATCTAATCAGGGTCATATGAAAACCATAAATGAATACATTTCCTCTGTGTTTTTAAATACTTCAAAATGCCGAATTAATTTTTTTCCATTTTTCATTTTCCACCTCTTGCAATACATTTTCCCCATACATGACCAACCCCCCCTTAACCCCCTGCCAAACTCTTCCACCCTCTAGACCTCCCAAGAAGAACCAACCTCTATACCCAGCTGCCGTTGGCATGGCAGCACTACGAGGAGGTAGTTAGGAGGCTTCAACCTTCCACCCCAGCCAGAAAAAAAGAAAAGGATAAAGACCAAAAAAAAAAAAAAAAAAAAAGGAGAGAGACATAATTATAATCAATGAGAAAACTACTAAATATTTCTATTCCTATGTGGACGTTTGAGAGAGCATGCGTGCCCTTGATCCTTAATTCAGGTGCTAAGTTTAGCTAGGGCATGCTCTGCTTCCATTGCATCCGTAAAAACGTACACCTGCCCGTTTATGATCACTTTTAAGCGAGCTGGCTCTTGTAAATAAACCATGCAGCCCACAGCCTTGAATGGATCTATTGATTGGCGAAGTTTCCATCGTCTATCCATCGTGTTTTTACTGAAATCTGAGCGTACAAAGAAGTTCACACTGTCAACTGTCACGGAAGTGTTTGGCTTTGCTTTTAATGAGACTGCTTGTCTCAGAAGAAAATTTCCAAAGTTAATCAGTAAAGGGCGCGGATGTTTACTTTCTTTATTCCTTTGAACCAAAGGTAGTCTGTGTACCCTTTGTAATTGTGTATCCCAGTCCTAGTCCGCTAGATATAAAAATTCTTTCTGGAACAGTTTGACAACATAAGCTCTGGGGTCCGCCCCTTCCGGAATTCTGAATAGTCGTAGATTTTGTCTTCGAGCGATTTTCCATATCTTCCAGTTCCAAAATATTTATACGCTCTCTATGCTGGTAAGTTAACGTTTCAGCATGAACAGCCCCCTCCTACCTTCACGACCCTCTGCTTTAGTTCTTCAATTTCTTGCGTAACACCCCCAAGTTTGCTAGTTAACTCTGCCAGCGAGTTTTGTACTTTAGTGTTGCCTTCTCTCAACTGTAAGAAATAAAGTTGTCCCTCTTGTCTCTGATCCATAAGTGTTTTCGGTATTATATCTACAGAAGAGGTAGGGCAATCCACTTCCTGTATTTCTTCAGAGACAGGTGATTCGCCACTAGAAATAGAATGGTTGGTAATAGTAATGGGAGGGGGGTCAATGTTAATGTTAGTTAGTCCAAGAGATCCGGTTTCTATAACTAAATTTTGGGCAATTTCATTCACACTATAGCCGGGTTTCCGCTGAAGATCCTCTTTATCAACCTCCAAAACTGGAGAGTTTAAAGTCTTCTGGGTCAGAGGGGGGCTCAAAGAAGAAGAAGAATTCGCTCCATTTTGCACCCCTGAATCCTCCACCGGGCTCGCTCCTGACAGCCTTAGGGCCATTTTCTTGACCCCTCCCTTTGCTTGCATCCGTCTTTGTAAAGGGCTTTCATCCCTATTGTTCTTTTTAAAGGTATTAGCAGGAGAGAGATTCTTATTAGAGCCCTTTTTCAGTTTTGTTTGGGCTTTAGATTTTTCTTTTTTATTGCCCAAAGTTTTAGCAACCCCAAGCCCAGTCTTGGCAATGTATGTCTCCTCCCCCTCTTCTAGTATCTCTTCATATTCAATACTGGAGTTCTAATCCAGATCCACAGTTCCTTCAGAGAATAAAGCGCCATTGTCTGAGGTATTGATAGCATCTTTAGTCTGATTCTCTTTCCCGTCACTTATATTTACCAGAGCAGCTTTTTTTTTTAAACGTCAGGAATTGTTTCCAATTCAGTTTCATTCACTCAACATAATAAACCCTCCAAATTCAAATCCAAGACTATATCATCCTCTAAGCCAGCCTCCGAGTTATTACCCTTTTGGTTAGGCATCTCTAACTCCATGTCGGGTTATTCACCCTTGCTGGCTCCTTCAACAGGAATAACTATAGTCACTGTGGTTTCAGCTCTGCCATCCGTCTCTGGCTCAGACGCTTGGGTATCCACCCTGTCAGCGGGGAGAGTTCCTTTTGCACACATACTGTCATTGTTAGAAGTTTTAATGTTACCAGTTTCTTGCACATTCGCCACAGATATCAAGCTTTTACTCCCGCTCGCCTCATTAACGTTATAGTTCAATTTTTGAATGTGCGCAATGTCAGTAGCAATATCGGTAGCATTCAGAAAGGCATTAGGGTCTAACATCGTGCTGGATACAAACAGGGGGGGTCTTATCAGTTGTTTACCCACCGCCATTGATGCTCCAGTTCCTCTGGGTTCACTCGCGGTTGCTGTCCCAGCCGCTACCAAGCCCCCAGCCATTACCTTCGGGACCATCGCAGGTGAATCCGCCTTAGTTGTTCTCCCAGAAAAGGGGGTGGTGATGACCAGAGTGTCTGAATTAAGCAGACCACTCTTACCCAGTGCAAATATCAGGGCTTGATCCATCACCGTCATTTATCTCACTGCATCATCCCAGCTCAGAACCTGGCTATATGCAAATCAGTCTGTCCCTGGCCCAGTGCATCATGGGAACAGGGCAGACTAAACTACCAAGCCAATTCTTCACCAGAAAGGAGACAAGCTACCGGGGACCGGTTTCTGGCATTTCAGCCTTTTTCGGCCCGGCTTGCTTGAATCCTGATGGTGCAGTGAGAAAGGGACTCATGTCTGAGTATGCCCTGCCACACCTATAGTGGCCAAAAACGATTCAGAAAAGGGGGTGGTGATGAACAGAGTGTCTGAATTAAGCAGACCACTCTTACCCAGTCCAAAGATCAGGGCTTGATCCATCACCGTTATTTATCTCACTGCATCATCCCAGCTCAGAACCTGGCTATATGCAAATCAGTCTGTCCCTGGCCCAGTGCATCATGGGAACAGGGCAGGCTAAACTACCAAGCCAATTCTTCACCAGAAAGGAGACAAGCTACCGGGGACCGGTTTCTGGCATTTCAGCCTTCTTCGGCCTGGCTTGCTTGAATCCTGATGGTGCAGTGAGAAAGGGACTCATGTCTGAGTATGCCCTGCCACACCTACAGTGGCCAAAAACGATTCAGAAAAGAGGGTGGTGATGAACACCCCTTGTTGTTAATTAGTTGTTCTCCCAGCCCGAGCAGTTCGAGTATTCAGTTTAGGAGCCACCCTCCAACTCTGCGTCCGTCCAGACTCTGAACACTGCAGCCACGGCTCTCCCTCGCTCCGTTCCCAGCTTTGATTCACAGCATCTGCAAGCCGTGCAAGACCCGCCTCTCTAAGCCAGCAGCAAAAACGTGGACGGAGACAAGCTGCCTTCCAGGCTTCCAGCCAGCATAAGTATCATCCTTCCAAGGTTCGGAGCATTCGATATTCGTAATTTTGTCCAGAGACCAGCTACACGGAGACTCTTTATACTTAATTAAGCATGTTTTTCCTTCTCTGTGGCTAACAGCATTCCGATTTTCAAAAGAAGAATAGCGAAGCTTTTCATCTCATGGCTGGGGTTTACGGGAGCCTACAACTGTTGCCTCCTCCTCACTGCGGCTTCAATCCGCCATCTTGGTTCTCCCAGCCGGGTCGAGACCGAATGTCACCCACCGTCCAGTTCAGACTTGCCCGGTCCGAGTGAAGATAGTATCAATAGTAGAATTAATTTTAATAAAATTCCTTAAAATCGGTGCAGGGTCGCTATTGATATTTAAATTATCAAATATCTCAGTGGAACAATCCATTACTATGATTTTTAGCACTTTGTCCGCATTCACCCCTTTTCCTTTAATCCTAGTTCCATTTGGTCTGTGTGGTTCAATGTTATCCACAGTTCTTATAATTCTATCAGACCTGGATTCCCATACTGAAGTAGTCAAAGTAATACAGTTATGGTCACTAAGTAAGGATTCCTCTACCCTAGGGGTGGAAAAAAGGGGGTTAATATTAGTAGAAACCAGAACATGGTCAATGGTTGAATTAGAGTTCCTACCTTTACAAGTAGGGATATCTTTACCACATCCATCCAGTGCAGGTTGCAACAATTCCAAATCATAGTTAGCCATAATTTTATTTAACCACTCGCCATATGGATTGTGGGGAAAGTGGAAATCATCTTCACCTGTATCTCTCTGTATCCCCCAAACCCTTGATGCGGACGAAGAGCATATAAAAATATTAAAATCTCCAACCCAAATAAAATCAAAAACAACATTTTCTTCCGTACTAAGTTTCTCAATCTCAATCTCTAAATCCTTTATGACTTTGCACCGTGAAGTACCAAAAATATTATTATAATAATTAATTAATAAGACATCACGGACATGTTTTTGACGAAGCCAGAGATTCTGCAGATGAACCCCAATAATAAAGTGCTTTTTCACTAATAGTGGCAGGCTTGTTAAGACAAGAATTAAAAGGCCTCCCTCTGCCCTTCCTGATGCCGAACCGACAGCTGGTAAATTATATGAGGCATACCCATCATAGCTAACCAATTCAGTACTCCAAGTTTCTTGAAGACAAATGATGTCGTAAGAGCTAAGAAAATCCTTCCACCCCAACTTTTCTCTTTTTGAGGCCAACCCAGCTATGTTCCAGCTTGCTATAGATATCCCTGTACTATTACCTATAGCTGCCGGTTCAGTCGATGGGTTGGTAATTTGTTCGGGTGGGTGCTCTTGAATATTCCTAGTTCTGGCTCCATGCCCAACTATATAATTCACCTCTGTGACAGAAGTCCCATAATTGTCCACCTTATCCAGTTCGGGGCGATCCAAAACCTGTTCAATCAATGAGTTGGTATTTTGTTCAGGTGGTACCCCCTCCCCTGTATTACTATTACAATCTCCTCCTAGAGGATTAACCTGCCATGGGATGTCCCTAATCCTAGCTCCATGGCCAGCTATAATCTCCCCCTCTATGACAGAAGTCCAATGATTGTCCGCCCTATTCGATATAAGGAGGTCCAGAACCTGTCAATCATTCGTATCGAGGGTACTGAGTGCTTGAAATCGATTAAATACAGGTACCTCAAACATGGATCTAGATGGTGCGGCCCGACCATTCAGATAATTCTGTGCTTTCCTCCGCCCAGTTTCATACATATGTGGGCTATAAAAGAAGCATAGTGGTCGTAGTGTCATACCCTGTACATTCATGAGTAACGTTGCTGCTCTAATCGGGAAAGTGCTAGCATAATGAGGGTTTTTAAAGTTTATTATGACACAATCACCCTGTATACTCTTTTTAGATTTTCATATCCAGTTGACCCTTCTGGTAGTGAGGATCTGG
This sequence comes from Lissotriton vulgaris, assembly GCF_964263255.1. Taxonomy (NCBI): domain Eukaryota; kingdom Metazoa; phylum Chordata; class Amphibia; order Caudata; family Salamandridae; genus Lissotriton; species Lissotriton vulgaris. The sequence goes on along the minus strand of NC_141691.1, from coordinate 1,212,938,360 downwards.
TCTGAATGATTCACAGGGAACCCACAATGATGGTTAAGCTAGTGGATAGTTTTGTTCTTAAGCGAGTCATGGGTTTCCTCTTGGGTTCAATTAAGGGCCGGTACTTTCGTCAGGACTGTCATATAGGGGGCACAATCTGGCAGTAAATTAATAGTATTACTCCGATTTCCCTCAAGAGATCTTGTATCCTAAGTGTTTTCCCTAGAACGCAGTATTTGGTTTGCTATTTCCCCCTCTTGTATCGCACTCCCCCCCATCATTACCTACTGGCTCTGCAGGTGTTATTTCTGCAGTTGCATATCTTTCGGAGTTACCACCGGTATAACTTTCAATGCCCTAAGTAACTAATTTTGGGTGGTTAACTCCCCACCTATCCTGGCAACTTCTTTATTCAGTATATCCAATTTATCAGGCAATGGCTTGAGATAAACATCGATTTTAGCAGCCAATGCATTAATGATCTCATGCATCTGAATACCATTTAGAACCCCAATATTAGTGTCATCTAATCGTTCATCTGTATTAGAGGCAGAAGCAGGAATCGATTTAGATCCCCTACTAACACTAACTATCCCCCGTTTAGGTTGTTGCTTCTTACAGCCCCTTTTTACTCTGGGGGCAGATGCCCTACTGCAGGGCGACAAATTAGGGGCATCGATATGTACATCAGGCGACAAGGGAGGGGCTACTTCAACTCTTTCAGGGACTGATAATGCTTCTAATCTAGGGCAGTCACTACGCTCCACAACAAGGGGTACAGTCGATGGTACAGACGGCATAGCCGACAGACTAATCACACCCAACGATAATCGGCGTTCAGCCCTATCAATCTCTACATTAATAGCACTCACAGCTTTTACCAAATAGGTATCAATAGTTGCACCCGCATGTTCAACAGGGGTTTTATTTCCCTTGCGTTTAGACATTTTCTAAAAATTAATTAAACCAAAATCGCATGAACCTTAAACACAAAGCCACTCTTACAATGTACATTACACCCAGTACTTAAACAATATCCTGGAAGACTATGGTGAAACCTTATCCTCAATAAAAGATTTAAATATAATGGGCAGGTCGATTACTCAAGATTATTCCAACTTCTACTGGAAGATAAGCAAAAATTAAAACCAAAAGGGGATGGCCCAGCCCAGCCTTAGACAGACTCGGACGGGCTCAGACGGGCTCAGATGGGCTCAGATGGGCTCAGACGGGCTCAGACGGGCTCAGACGGGCTCAGACGGGCTCAGACGGGCTCAGACGGGCTTAGACGGGCTCAGACGGGCCCACCCTTGGCCTGGACTTCGCCCGGCGTGCGCCCGTGCGCGTCCCGCATAGCGGGTGGTGTAGTCAATTAAGTACCAGCAGGAGGAGGGGCCTGACAAGCCTCAGGTCTTCCAGGCGCTGGGTCGAGCACTGGGGTTGATGGGACAAGTAGTCCTGGAATTCCTTGCGGCAGGCGGGGGGCAGGGAGCAAGCTGGCGTTTTCCCTATGTTAGGCCCCCCAGCAAAGATCAACTCACAGTCCAGCAGACAGGATCCGACGAGACACAACAGCAACAGCACCCCTCGGTAACTTCCTTAAGGCGAAGCAGCACCCGCGGCAGCGGGTGCTGCAAGATGTTAAGTACTGCGGGGCTGACAAGCCTTAGGTGTTCCAGGCGCTGGGTCGAGCACTGGGGTTGATGGGACACGTAGTCCTGGAATTCCTTGCGGCAGGCGGGGAGGAGGGGAGCAAGCTGGCGTTCGCCCTCTGTTAGGCCCCCCAGCAAAGATCACCTCACAGTCCAGCAGAAAGGACCCCGCGAGACACAACAGCAACAGCACCCCTCGGTAAGCTCCTTAAGGCGAAGCGGCACCCCATTTGATACTCTGTTAAGGCATCACCAAAGAAAATTCTGTAAGTTCAGTTACTGTCTTCTCAAAATGAAATGGGCATTCCATAAAGAAGTTGGTAAGAGTTACACTACATTGAATATCTGGACCACATGGAACTGAGCCTAATGAAATGCATCTTGGCCGTAATGGACATAGGTTTGGACAAATAAGTGGAGAATAATTGTATTCAATGAACATTTGAATAAAAAGGGGATTTCAGAAGCTAACACGTTCACATGTATCAAAAAATATACCTGAAAGTACAGTGAAAAAACGAAAGTTAGTTTATACAATATTCACACGGTCACATTAACGGGAAACGTAAAATGAGCCAAGCGAATATGCGCTCCACTAACCAAAGATGGAAATAATCATTATTCATAGTGTTCAAATCCATGCTGAACATAATGCACTTTCATAGCTTTAAATAGCTAAAGAAGCCTCACTGGCTTTAAGCAAAACCATGTGAATTTTTTTTTTCAACCAATCAGGTGCTTTCAAAATCACCTCCAAACGATCACCTGAGATCATTTTATAGTGATAACACTTTACTTGCCATCCCTTTCCAAACAGAAAGAGCCCCAGATCTTTGAAGATCCATTCCAGGCTTCTTCATGAGCACCTTTCCCCACATGTCAATAGTTGAAGAAGCGACAGCTTTATACAGTTTTACATATGATAAAAGCAATTGAATTTCACCTTCTCTCCCTAACTCACTCATTCTATACTCTTACACCTTCAAACATTTCAGATCATCAAACGTTGAATACGACACTGATGAAAACAATGTTTTTGTTCCCTTAGTGATTTGAAACAAACCACAATCTGGATTATAAAAACATTACTTACCTCTAACACTACAACATCACTAACTCTCCTAAAAGATATTAAACAGCAAAGTTGCCAATTTACATGTTAACTGACGCAAAGTCAGATGTTTATAAGCTAGTCAAGACTCAAACCGTTAACAATACCAAATTCGCCTGCCTCAACAAATTATATCTAAGAAGAGGCGGTCTACGTAATTTATTTCCATTCATGATCCTTCAAATGACAGCATCTCTTCCTATTGATTTCTCCTTCTACAAAATTGTGACCTGATACCACCTCAGATCTATAAAAATGTATTGTTTTGTAACTCAAACTTTTATCATGTAACATAGGCAACAAATTACTTAGTGTATTTGCAGAAGCTTCCATGGGGTCCAGACTTTTTTCCAAGCACCAATAACCCAGACCTTCCAAGTTTCAACATACCGCTTTCTACTTGCTGGGCCCATGGCTCATTGAGTAACTCATCATCCTCATCTAAAAGACCTTCAAAACGTTCAAGACCAAAGGATGTCCCTCCCCTTCTGGACCTATTAATAATCCTGATAATACTGGTTTTAATCCCGAAACACGAGCTAGGTTCGTGTCTAGAGATGATCAAAACACAAGTACTTACTTGCACCGATTGTGGTGAAAAAACTTTGAAAATTGAACTTTGAACCGTTCCTGACAATACTTGAACTGCACAGACCATGATGCAGTGGGGCGATATGGCGGAAGATGTCAGTGGTGTGCTCCCAACTCCGGAATCCCTTTTGATGGCTCCCTGTAGCCATAATAGCTGACGAGCTAGTTGGAGATGCACCTGCGCGCCAGAGGGGCAACGAGGCCCGTGACGGGTGTTTGGCGACCTGTTCTGCAACCCCAAAACTATCTATACTGATGAGGGAAACAATCCCGAAACACGAGCTAGGCTCGTGTCTAGAGATGATCTAAACACAAGTACTTACTTGCACCGATTGTGGTGAAAAAACTTTGAACTTTGAACCGTTCCTGACAATACTTGAACTGCACAGACCATGATGCAGTGGGGCGATACGGCGGAAGAGGTCAGTGGTGTCCTCCCAACTCCGGAATCCCGAAAAGTCAGATGTTTATTAGCTAGTCAAGACTCAAACCGTTAACAATACCAAATTTGCCTGCCTCAACAAATTATATCTAAGAAGAGGCGGTCTACGTAATTTATTTCCATTCATGATCCTTCAAATGACAGCATCTCTTCCTATTGATTTTTCATTCTACAAAATTATGACCTGATACCACCTCAGATCTATAAAAATGTATTGTTTTGTAACTCAAACTTTTATCATGTAACATAGGCAACAAATTACTTCGTGTATTTGCAGAAGCTTCCATGGGGTCCAGACTTTTTTCCAAGCACCAATAACCCAGACCTTCCAAGTTTCAACATACCGCTTTCTACTTGCTGGGCCCAGGACTCATTAAATAACTCATCATCCTCATCTAAAAGACCTTCAAAACGCAAAGCAAGTAGGTTCATCATTCCGTTCAAGACCAAAGGATGTCCCGCCCCTTCTGGACCTATTAATAATCCTGATAATACTGGATTTAAAAAGGGCTCCTGATTCCTGAATTATTTCCGGAAGCCAAGGTTGTGCTGACCAAAAAGGAATCACCAACACTATCGAACACCTCTGTTTCCTCACCAAGAGTAAAACTCTCTAAATCATAAAAAATGGGGGAAGGCATAACCTTATAACCCTGTCCAAATGTGCTGAAATTCAGGATCGGGCCTCTGTTGGAAAATGGCACTTTCTAGAGTCATCCCCAAAAGTTTTTTGCCTTTCTCCTCCTACTTTTTGCTGAATTTGTTTTTGTTGACCTTAGGACTCTGAGTATTTTACCACTGCTAACCAGTGAAAAAGTGTACTTGCTGTTTCCCATAACCATGGTAATATTGGTTTATACTCAATTGGCATATATTGTTTACTTATACGTCCCTAGTAAAATGAAATACATGTGCCCAGGGCTTGCAAATTAAATGTTACTAGTGGGCCTGTAGCATTGCTTGTGCGACCTACTTAAGCAGCCCCATACCTATGTCTCAGGCCTGCCATTGCAGAGCCTGTGTGTGCAGTTTACATTGCCATTTCTACCTGGCAAAATAAACCTTTTGCAAGGTCCAAACCATTCCTTTTAAGACATATAAGACACCCTTAAGGTAGGGCCTTGCCAACCCAGAGGGCAGGGTGCAATGTTTTAAAAGGCAGGACACATATTTCGAAAGTTAACATGTCCTGGTAGTGAAAAACTCTAACATTCATGTTTTACTTCTGTAAGGCCTACCTCCCCCATAGTATAACATTGGGATTACCCTAATATATTTTAAAAGTGTAATTTCTAAATGGGAAGATATGATGGATTCAAGTTTGGTGTCTCTGAAATCCTAGTTTACAATTCTAACTTGTGGTGAAATCAGATTTTGCATTACAATTTTGAAAATGCCACTTTATAGAATGTTAGCATTTTTTTTGCTTTAGCCATTTGGTGCATGTAGCCTGCCTGTGATCACATGTCAGGGTGTAGTTGGCAGTTGGGCTTTGTGTATTCTACCTAGACAGCCACACACAGTGGGAGCTCAGGTGTGACTTGATGGGCCATACTGAACAGAAAGGGAGAGAGGAGCTGGGCACAGCCTCACTTACACCTGAATAGGTTGTGTTCTGTCCACACACACAGGGCTGCATAACCCTTTATGGTGATTCTGGAGACAGGGGAGGAAGGGAGGACATCTGTGCACTTCAATGGCATCTATTTGAAGTCTCCCCTACTTCAAAGGCATCAACGTGTACCTCAGACACCACCACTTTAGTACACTTTGGGACCTGTGAATACTCTGCCAAAAAGAAGGACTGCTGTCCCGCTGAAAGGACTGCTACTTTGCTGGACTGCTAGTTTGCTGAACTCCTGCCTTACCATGTTGCCCTGCTCCCTGCTGTCCTCTTGCCTATCTGAGAAGGACTGTACCTGCATCACTGGAACCCCGAATGACTTCAAGGTCCAGTTGTCTGGCCTCCTGATCTGAAGTTTTAGAGACATTACAGCCTTCAAACCAACCTGCTTCTGTACCTGGACTCTCCCATCTTGGAGTCCACCCTGCCAAGTGGTTCCACCCCAGTCCTGGGCCTGTGGAAGTGGGCATGAGACACTTTGTCACCTGTGGTGTGGTGTGGCTCACTGGTTAGAGGCGGCATACCCGGAAGCAGAGGACGGCCCGGGACCAGGGTTCAATCCCCGACGCGGCAGGGTCGTGAACCAGGGTCAGCGGACTCGATAATTCTCGCCTCGGTGCCTACTCTAACGAGGGATCACACTCGGCAACTCTGGGCATTAGCTTGCCTCATCTCCACAACGGCCCCCCACAAACGCCGGGGATGCCTGGTTTCACCTTGGAGATACCCAGGAGGGAACATCTCACAGGGAAAGCCAGGACGGGTTCCCCAGTCGTCTATAGCACCAGGACGCCTCCGGGTAGCAGTGCGCTTTACAAGACACACATTTACATTTACATCCTTTTCTGATGGACGCATTCCTGCAGAGAACCGAAGCATATCCTCGACTGGGTGACCCATCTTCGAGCAGAACTGTAGCATCGCCGCTGTTGCTGGGATTGGACCTCTAGTAAAAGACTCACATTACTGCTTCCTTCCAGAATCTTGAGGCCAATGTATCGCTATAGAACCGGCACTGCCCAATGCTTTCTCGGCGCAAACTGTTCGCTTCTAACATTATTGGCAGCCTCGACAATGATGCCAAAATTCTGGATCGCAGCTGCAGCCCAGTTGACAGAACTCTCAACGTCAACGCAACAGGACTTCGCACCGCAGCCTCGTCGCATTTCGGAACCAATCTATCGCCTCAGCTGTACGGCACATCTTCTACATGGATCCATGCAACACTCCGCAAGCCAGATTTAAGGTACTTTTGTTCAGTGCGCCTAACTGGGTCCCTGTAACTCCATTGTGGCTGGCCTGAACTGTTGACTTTGTCCTGGACCGGTGCAACCAGAATCACCCGGTTGGTACTTCCAGCTTCTAACCAATATTTTACTGTTTTTTCTTTAAAAAATCATAACTTAATTTCTACTTATTGGTTTTATTTATTAAATTAAGCTTTATTTTTCTAAACCGGTGTGGAATAATTTTGAGTGGTATTTTCACTGTTTCACTGGTGTAAATGTACAAAAACTGTACACACTTTATGGGACTCATTGTGGCAAAGTCAAGGGAGATAGACTCTTGGTAATCATTGTGTGATCCCCTATGCAGGAGACTACATCACCCAGTAGTAACAGCATCCAGAGATGCTGCAACAATTTTGGAAAGGGGTAGGGCCACTGAAGACCAACACGCTCAAGGTGCGACAAGGCTCTCCCACAGGGCAGGACTCATTGTGTCAAAATGAGGGGGGCCAGGCTCTCATTAAGCGCTGCCTGATCCACTTGGCCGAGGACTGCATAGCCTGGAGCGCTGGAGGTGCTGCAATTCTAATAGAAGGGGGCATGTCACCCAAGACCAATGCATGTAAAGCACACCCTGGCTCTCCCGCAGTGCAGGCCGTGCCAGGGTTGCACTTGGGCGAAGCCCGAACCAATGGTAGACCCGCTGGAACCGGTCAGCACCTGCTTGGACTGGGCCACCCCCCTTGGTTTTACAATTTCTACACCACATGTGAGCTACTAAGAGACTTTGTGAGTAATTCATTTTATTTTACTCAAACACAATTTGGAAATCAGAGGATCAGGGAAACATCTTAAACCGCTAAAACAGATGCTGCAGTGAACTGTACATTGATAATCTAATTGAAGCGGTTGAGGATATGCTAACCCTTAGAAAAGTACATATGAGGGAAAGGACGCCACGTCTAAAATAACATATGTCTTAAAAAATTATGCTTGCAAGATCAGCAGTGCTATGTCAAGTACAGTCCAGTAACACCTCCTAATGCGCTAGTCCAGTGCCCCGCCTTGCAACCCAGTCAACTGTTCTCACTGGTACACTCCCGGGAGTCGCATCTTTGAACAAACAATTAATCCTTACTCCCAATATTATATGACCACAGTGCTATGCTCCATTGACCAATTTGCCCTCCAAACCAATTTCACAAACTATCCAACCAGTACTATTCTCAACCAATAACGCACCGTTGGATTCATCAGTTACTACTCTGGGAGATCTGGTCCTGCTTGTCGGCTCTTTAATGTAAGATATTGCCGATAAGAAGGGTGCTTTGAACTCAGTGAACCAAAGGGTACATTAGCTCCTTGATAGGAGTATCAACCTAATGAAAGCACTCAAGACAAACCTAGTGGAACCTTATGCAGTACAACATGTTGTCATACCTGTGGACAATATCCAATTCCAACGGGGTCTGAAAAGGCTGGGGCTTGGATTCTCCCCAATCCAGCCAGTGCATTGGTTCACCTTGCTCCAACTGGTAAATGGAACAGGGTGCAGGGCCAGACATCGCCCCACCACCTGATAAATCTAGAGTACCCAGAGGATATTTTTCTAAACAAGGAGTTTCTGTACAGTGTCCTCTTCTTGCGAGACCTTCAAGGAAATGGTTTTGTCTGCCAATATTCCCAGTCCTCCAATTCGCCCATCTATAAAGAACCAGAATATCTTGCCACAGATAGCAACTTCTATGCCTCCATCTTTAAACATGTATCATCAAAAGAGACTAGCTACATGTGACTTTATGGGTTGGACTCTGACTTGTTTTGTCAGTTGGCACCTTGTCGGTGTGATAATGAAGCCCTCATCCACCAACCTGGTTGGTGGCATGCTTCATCATCGGGCCCACCCAGTGACACCTAATGTGTCCCGGGTGTGCTACGACGCCTGATTACAGCGGAGCTGGTATTTTTCTGAGAGTGCAATGTTGGGGATTAGTGAAGTGAAAATTAAAAAGGCTTGGCGGGGGTCCCAGTACCCGAGGGTAAAAATTTTAATAACTGGGCCACCGTCAGCGGTTAAAACAAGGCAAAAGGATGTTTGGTGGCTAGTTACGACCTCCTACATCCATTATGGGTCGACATGTTTCAGCCAATGCCTTTGTATTAAATCTGGCTTTCCTCAGGACCTTTGTAAAAATGTGCTGGTGCAAATTAAAAAAGTTGAGTGTTACACAGACTATGTGTTACACTTGCTAAGGTGTTTTTCTAGGTGTGAGAGGGGGATTCCCTTCTCATGCATACGCTGGAAATTAGCAGCCGATGCTTCCTAGAGTGAATCGGCAAGGGATTGACCAGCTGTTCTGGTCAAAGCCTTTAGTGTACCTGTGGCGCCGTCTTCACACTCCGGTAACCAGACTTACCGGAGCACCAGCACCAGCCCGTTTTTACAAAGGTCCTGAGGAAAGCCAGATTTAATACAAAGGCACTGGCTGAAACATGACGACCCATAATGGATGTAGGAGGTCGTAACTAGCCACCAAACATCCTTTTGCCTTGTTTTAACTGCTGACGGTGGCCCAGTTATTGAAATGTAATTTACCTTCGGGTACTGGGACCCCCGCCAAGCTGTTTTAATTTCACTTCACTAACCCCCAACACTGCACTATCGGAAAAATAACAGCTCCGCTGTAATCAGGCGTTGTAGCCCACCCGGGACACATTAGGTGTCACTGGGTGGGCCCGATGATGAAGCATGCCACCAACCAGGTTGGTGGGTGAGGGCTTCATGATCAAACCGGCAAGGTGCCATCTGACAAAACAAGTCAGAGTCCAACCCATAAAGTCACATGTAGCTAGTCTCTTTTGATGATACATGTAATCCCACGGGGACTCAGACTAGCTAACTAGTCCTCTCGCTCTCTCTTGATATGCCCTCCATCTTTAAGCAGCCTGCGTAGCCACTGTATGATATACATGTCAAATGTTCCAAAACTTGAACCTGGCGAAAGAGAGTCCACTGAATTGTTGGTGAAGAAAGTGTCCTATTGGATTAGACATAAGAGGAAGTGCCTCTCAATCTTCACTCGGACATAATTTTTTCTCGTCGTGAAATGAACCTTTCAGGGAAATGGGATGCAATAAGGTTAAAATTAAAGGATTCTTTGCTGGCCAATGGGCTATTTGCTTGGAGATATGCTAATATGCTTTACTTGGCTCCTCAATCCAATTCAGGAGCACTGTAGGATTTCATTTGATGGACATGATGCATCTGCCTCCTATGCCTCCCTTGTGCCTCCCCCTACACAAGAACAAATTCCTTCTGGGAGAGAATAAGTGCAAGCATCAGATGAAGCAACCACCTCTCTACATTCAGCGAAGTCCAATTTGAACACAATAGCCTGACTAAGGGAAGGGTACTTGCCTTAGTGTGCTTTTGATGGACCTATTACCAAATGCCCCCCACGGTCTCTGTTTTAGCTTTGATTAATGACTGTCCGTCTACCAACATCTCTATTCGACCCTTTAGCAAATCAATTGAGCCCATAACGGTCCAACTGTCCCCTGCAGAACATGGTACCCTGACTCCTCATATAGCTGCCGGTATAATTTATTTATTTATTTTTCACATTTGTAAAGCGCACTGTTACCAGCCGGTGTCCTGGGGCTGACTGACCACTCCCTGCACTTGATCAGACAATTAATGTTTAAAGAGCCATGTTTTTCAGGGCCCTCCTGAAAGACATTAAATCCGAAGCCAGTCTGAGGACCACTGGCAAGGCGTTCCAGGCCTTTGCTGCTCCCAGGGAGAAACTCCTTCCCCCCCAGCGGGCTTTCTTGACTCTAGGAACCACAATCAGCCCCTGATCGGCTGACCTGAGGGCTCTTGCTGGTTTATACCATTGGAAGAGCTGAGTCATACAGTGAGGGCCTATTCCTTTGAGCGCCTTAAAAACTATGCAAAGAGCTTTGAATGCAATTCTTTTGCGCACCGGTAGCCAATGTAATTTCACCAGATCCTGGGCGACCGGGGCAAATTTGGGTGTGCCCGTGATCAAACGGGCTGCTGCATTCTGCAAGATTTGAAGTTTATTAAGCAGCCCATGTTGAGCATTAAGCAACAGGCTGTTACAGTAATCCAACCGCGACATTATTAGTCCTGTCACCACTGTCTTCCTGTGCTCATCCGGGAGAAAGGGCAACACTTTTCGTACTGTTTTCAGGACATAATGGGTTGCTGAGGACAAGGCGTTTACTTGAGGCCTGAAGGACAGTGTATCGTCCATCAGGATCCCCAGGTTTTTCACCTTAGCAACTGGGAAGGGGGGGCACCCATTTCCTCTTGCCACCATCTTGGAGACCAGAAATTTTCTCTGGCCCCAAAGAGGAGAACTTCGGTCTTTGATGAGTTCAGCTTCAGGCAATTCCCTGCCATCCAGCTGCTGACCACCCGCATGCAGTCCTTAAACCTATTGGCTGTGCCTTCCACTCCCCCCGGTTGCAGCGACACCACAATCTGTGTGTCGTCTGCATAACATGTTAAATTAAAACCGAAGGATCTGATAACTGGGGCCAGAGTGGAGACATATACGTTAAAAAGGGTCGGACTCAGGAATGAACCCTGAGGGACCCCACAGGGGAGCACAAACGGGTCCGATTCAAAATCTCCCAGAGCCACCACCTGATTCCTGTTGGAGAGGAAAGCCTGCAGAATCGTAACGGCTTTCCCCTGAACCCCACAGGCCCTCAAACGGTCCACCAATAGTACGTGGTGGACCGTATCAAGGCCGCGGACAAATCCAGCAGGATCAGGGCGGCTCTGCCTCCTGCATCCATCACTGATCTAATATATTCTGCCGACTTGATCAGGGCCGATTCTGTACTGTGCCCCGCCCGGAATCCGTGCTGTGAGGGATCAAGATGTTGCCCCGCACCCAAAAAAATATATGTGAGAGCAAGTCTGCTCTGGAATGCATGGAAAATGCAGCCTCAGCTTCTACCAGTAGAATTGATAATGGAACCAGACATTTCAAATGAATGTCTTGTAACATAGCCAGTGTAAGAGGGAAATTGTTAGATCTGGAATGGGTAATATTTGTCAATGGGTTCGATATAGATACATTCCAAGAAAAAAGGGCCTAGACAAAGTCTTTGGTACGGGTACTCAAACTACAGTGTTGAGGCAGTTCCTTGTAGGGCAGAATTTCCATCTGGTGGTGTAATAGCCTGGATTAGAAATATACCTGGGGTTACTGTTACAAGGTTAGATAGATATTAATAGCAATGATGTTCTGGGCCTTTATAGATGTAAGCAGAATGGACGTAAGCTAAAGGTATATAACATCTATAACCGCCCCACAAACAGGAATAAAGAATTACCTACTTTAAATCTATTGGAACATGATCTTATCGATTCATCAGACAATCCCCCTGTAGTACTAGCAGGTGATTTTAATGTCACCTTCAAACCTCTGGAAGGCCTATCTGTGATTACAGAAGTGGAAGATGAAGCTAGGGGAATCCAGAAACTGGAGGCTAAATCACGTAGATCATGGTCCTCTCTAGGATTCCAAATATTGTCACTCACCCTGACCACAATTACAGGCCTGCAATGGCAGATTTGAGCCAGATAACCCTTCTGCCCTAACCTTTATTAGAAGGACTAGCCAAAGTAGATTTGATTACATCCTATTGGACATTGACCTCTGGCAAATTGAGATAGGTGTTGAAGTAATTGCACGGGAAGAGAGTGACCATCATGCACTTGCATTAACAATGGATGATCAATAATATAAATCAAAGGCAACCATAGAACCGCACTCTGAATCAACCCTGTCACTTACCAATAACAGAAAGGCAGTTAAAGGGTCCAAGAAATTTCTCAGGGCAGCATACATACAGCCCTGTTTAACGCACTTTGTGCACCAAAATCACGAAGACACATAAGCAAAGAGAAACCCAGGCCCCCTTATAGTACACCACCGAGTGCCACCGTGCTGAGGAGTTACTGATTAGAGCCATTAAATCAGGTGGCAGTGAATTAATTAGCAACACCAAGCAACCCAACAATTAATTGCTACCACATACAAACAGGAATGGATAGATTCAGGTTGGGTGGTCCTAACTGAAGCTGTAAAAACCAAGGACCAAATATTATTCTGGCAGATTTTCTCACATAGTGATGTGGCAACCTCAAGCTCCATCGAATACTCAGTTCAACATCAGATATGGTCGAACATTTTACAGGACTATATGCAGCACCTCCTCAGACAGTCCTTACAAGGGCTGAGCATAAAATAGATCTGGATGACCCAGGTGGAATTAGACCAGAGAAATTCCCCAAATTTTTCTTGCAGGAGACAATATTGGCCATTGTCTCTCTACACCTTGGCAAGGTGCCTGGCTCTGATAAGGTCACAGGAGATTCATACTGCTCAGAAACCAGCATTTGGGATCCCTACATTAATGCTCTCTCAAATAAGATACAGGAAGGTAACAGCATACCTTTCTCATGGCTAGCTACAAAAATAATCCCTATCGTTATACCCATTCAATTAGATACCAATCAGTCTGATTGATAACCTACAGAAGTTTTTCTGTCATCAGATCTTATCTAGACCCCATGACGGGTTGAACGAGAGGAGGATTCTGCCCCACTTCCAAGCAGGGTTTCAAATAAAAGTGAGCACCATCGACCAGGTGTTTCATCTGAACCTCATAAGATGGACAAACTTTGCTCTCTCCAAAGACCACCTTTACATCACTTTCATAAACTTGAGGGCCGCTTTTCACCTGCTCCCAAGATGTCAACTGTGGCTCGTTCTGTGCAAACTGGGAAACAGCCCATGCCTATTGGGCATGATTATCAGTTTACATGAAAGGACCTACGGCCAAGTGAGGTGGGGGACCAGGGAGGAGCTTACTGAACACATACCTATTGCACATGAAGTGCGCCGGTGTTGTGTCCCTGCCTCAACGCTGTTCTTGCTCTATATTAATGCCTTGATGGATCAGCTATCAAGCTGTGTACATGACTGCCCCGGGTGGGGATGCTGCCAACACCAGAATTACTATTTGTGGATGACAATGTGCAGCTTTCCATCACTCCCGTGGGGCTGCAGAACCTGTTGAATAGTTTCGCAGGGTACTGTGACACTAGAGGTTGGAATGTAATACTTCTAAAACGAAGATCATGACCTTACATCTTCACAAACCATACAATAGGGGGTCTATATGTGTGGTACTAAGCTCCAGCAGGTAGACCAGTTTGATTATTTGGTGGTGAGATTCAATAAATCCACTAAATGAAAGGACCAAACCCTAAAATCTGAGCTTTTATTGCTTCATGGTGCTGAACTCATCAAGCACTATAAAGCCACTACACCAAAATCAGGGTCCCCAGTTATAGAAATGTACAGGCCACGGTGCAGTCTACTGCTCTACATGGAACAGACTATGGAGAATTGATAATCTAAATGGGCTGATCATAAAAGAAAATTGCCTCACAAAATCTTTGTTCAATCTCGCGAGAAGCACCCCGATAGTCCCTCAGTTCTTTGAAACTGAGCTCAAAGGGATAGGGGACTTAACACGGCTGAGATCATTAATTTTTTGGGTGAGATTACGGTCTACCCCAGAACTGGCCATTTACAGATCAGCACTTGAGGATGTAGTTAGCACGAGAATAGTATTACTATCTCATGGTTTAGCTACATCAAAACCAGAGTGAATCTCCTGGGCCTGGGTATGTATTGATCCAATCCATCCCAAATCAACTCTAACACCAAGCTAATTGTTAAGGAGAAGTTCTGGCCCATATATGATCAATTCATACTACTGTAATGTAAAGACAGACGGACTAATGGATGGGTTTATGGCTTTCAAATCTGTACCAACATTAGAGCCATATATGGACGCTTTTGTACCCACTGCTCGCCTGCACCTTGCTAATCAAATTTAGATTTGGTACTTTGCTGGTGAATACATGTATGCACAAATGAGATCCTAATGGTTCAAGATCGCAGACCAACAGTACAGAGGATGTAGAAGAGTTATTGTTCTTACGCACAACATATGCAAAACCCAGGAGGTCTTGGATCAGGCCGATTTGCATCACTCTGGGTACAGGACACTATAGTGAAGCTTATCCAATATTAAGATTGACTACAGCTGTTCGATGGCATTAAGCCTTGGTTGCTACTTACTAGCTGTCAAGCGCATAAAAAAATACCCAGAAATCCTGCTGTAGCAATCCAAAATGTCCCTTACTGATCTCTGTATGTAGGGCATAGTATGTTTATTTACAAGCCCCTTGCGCCACTTTTGACTAATTTTTCCAATAATAAAAATGACACAAAAGTGACGTAAGGGGCTTGTAAATCTGCCCCTAAATCTTTACAAAATGTCTTAATCTACTCCCCACCTTTAAGGAGAAAAAACCAGAAATCATCCTTGTACTTAGATTTCCTTGTAAATGTTGCGATTTTCCTCTCTGACAACCTCTCTCTGATCTTCCCCTCTGTGGAAAAATTGAGTAACAGATTGTAGCCGCTGAAATTTCCTCTTCCTTGAACTTGGTAATTGGACTTTTTCAATCCTCAGTCAGAGAAACGTTCCCTTTCTTTAGCCCTGTCAAATACTCCACAAAGAAAAGTTTGAGGTTTTTCAAGGTCAGTAAAAGTAGACACACATTTGCCTATTTCCTATACCAAACCATCACCAAAAAGAAGACATTTTTAACCCTAAGTGGACTTCTTTTCAGCAAAATCACCCAACTTGGGACTTTTTCTCACTAAAACTACTTCTCTTCTTTCATTAGTCATTGCCGCATTGGCATTTGCATCTTCAAGAAAACATACAGCCCTCTGACTTCATTCTTGTAAAAGATCTATGTCCACAGACATAAGTCTGTCTTGGCATGTTTGAAAGCACACTCTACTTTCCTAGGATCACAACCCAACTTGAATAAAAAAACTGATCAGATCAGGATCCAAATCTGGAGTAACACAAGTCTTTTTTCTAAGAACAGGCCTTGAACATTCTGAGTGCATCACTTCCCCAGTCTCCCTCTCTATGGGTTTCTTAATAGAAAACTTTTTTTTTCTTTCTTAAAAATATGGGACTTTTCACGAATTTGCGTGTCATACTTGCGTAGGGGCCGTGCTAAACCTCTCTGTATCATTCCAATTTTAGTATATGTGCTGCAGAAGCGAGCACTTCTTAATTCAAAACTTTCTAAACTCTGCCACCTGGGTCAGAGGCCATCAAGTCGTACTCCTAGGACCCCTAATATCTGGTAAAAACATAACCACATCCTGAGGATCTAAAATAATTCCTTTCTCCATATCCAAGGGCACTCTCTAGTCACTATCCAAGTTCCAACTGTTGTCCTCACAAAGATCAAATGCATACTCATCAAATTATGATGAACCATCTTTTCTTTTTTTTCCTTCAGGTCAAGCCTGAATCTCTTTTGTGCTACCAAGGAGACTTTCTTATATGTCGTAATGTTCTGTGGTGCTTAGACCACCTCTCTTCAAAGATGAAAAATCCTCATCATCATATTGCTCGAGAAGTTATCTCTTCATCTTCATCTTTGTTTTCCCATTTGCTTTTAGATACTCTTTAACATCCCTCTCTTTTAGGGACCAAACTTCCTCCTCTACCTTTGTCATACCTTACTATAGAACTCAAACTGAGCACCAAGTACTCCCTTTTTTTGCAGCTATTCCTCAGAGTAGTGAGGTAGAGCAGACCATGTTTTACTAAAGGGGGTAGTATGGAGGAGAAACTTTGAATTCTGCAAATTTCAAAATTAGGGCTCCGGGTTTTCTGTTTTTACTGATTCTTACAGATAAATACAGAAAGACAACAATGTGTTTCCTGCCTGTATTTATATTTAAAAGTGGAAAAATACAGGGCATTAGGCCTCTTGTAGGTGACTCTCCGTGCTGTCTTTCTTGAATTCCAGGCCAACAGCCGAGAAGTTAGACAGCATGGGGAGTAAAAAACTGGATGAGATTTCCTTAAACACAGGCATATGTTAACATATATTTGTAGTATCATGCCAATATTTACTTGTGTGTGTAGTGTTTTATTATATTTGGCTGCTTAATTTGCTAAAATACAGAAGGCAGGAAAGTATTAGCGTGTGTTTTTCAGTTAAACAAATATAGAAATATTCCATTTTATGACTACATTTCTTTTCAAGAGACAAAATAAATATGGAAAAATACCAAAAGAAGGGTCGAAAATAAATTTGGATAAATAGAGAAAGAAATCTTAAGCAATAAATACCTTAAAACGTGAAGCCCTGCGCATAATAAATCAATGTCTGGCCTGTGTTTTGTTTTCAAAAAGAAAAAAAAGTATTTAAATTACATTTACATACAACTAAATGCTAAACATAAAATCACAAATGTACACAATTAAAACTAAGGCTCTCTAGTGGCACTTGAAGCAAAGATCTTTGTAAGAAGCTCTTTCAGTGTTAATCATGTAAAGTTCATTTCTATTCGTTTCAACAGAAAGTTCCCAACGCAAGACCCATTTTCGGTTACATTTGCCAGAATTCACAGTGTATAAAACTGTTTTATTGCATGTGTCCGAGAGCTTACAACATAAAAACACTCCTTACTGTATTTGCCAGATCTTTCATGATGTAAACCCACTTCGGACTTTATTTGTTGGGGGTGACACTTTGCAAAGCCCCTTGGGACTGTTTTACAATGTCTCTATTAGGCATGAACAATATCACTACTGCAAAAGACAGCTAACACAACGGCTGCCTAATCAAACGTACCGCTTTTTATTTTTATTACAGGAGCACTGGCAGGTATCTAAAATTCTACCCAGACCTAAAATACAGCTTAAATGAGAACTAAATGAGAACATAGGAACACCAGCCAGCTGCCTGCATCGCCGCCGGGCCTGAAATAAACAAGAATGGCCTTTGTTTACAGTGCATTGCTCTTTTCATATTTCCACAGGCTGCATGTCAGATTTTACATCACATTTGAGTCATCCTGTCTCTAAAATTCATACAGCTCGAAAATCAAAAATGCATTATTGCTGCTTTAGAGAAGAGGAAATATATTAGGTATGTGGCTGTGATTATGCACAGGGTTGGACGAGACAGAAGATGGGCCCGGAAACCAAAAGAAAAGGGGCCCTGATGAGCAAATCAGCTAACCAAAAAAGTAGGCCACGTTTGCAAATTGGGCAGCCTTCAACGTGTAAAGTCATGCTGTATAGGTATTTTGCATGGTATGGGAGATTGCATGCATTTGTGCTTGCTGCTTGCAATGTTTAGAGTAATGTTAAGGGAATCAACATTAAAAACCAGCCCACCAGGTCCACAAAAAGCCAAAAAACGCACAAATCACTGACTTGTCAGACCTGCCCTTCTGGCACTGCCATATTGCCCTGTACGCCTGTCCAACAGTCCAAATGTTTGTACTGCACTTTGTATGCGATCCATAGAAAACTCAGCCATGTCAGATACCACAGATCAGCGGTGCTGGTGTGCACATCATGTCACACAGTAGAAGCTTCTCACAGCAGGCAGTTCTGCAGGGGGGTGGTAAACAAATGCTGCTTCCCCAGGCAATTAATTATGAGTTAGTCCCAGGACCAAGAGAGGTTCTCTTAGCTAGGCAATGGCCTGAGCCCTCTAAGGTCTCACTTACTTTTTAATGTCTTTGTTGTGGAAATATTTACAATTCTCACCTATATAACATGAGGTCCATTAAGCTTCTTTATTTTGCTATATTATTCAGTGTAGAACAAACAATATTAACCCATTAAGAGCTGCTGTCGGCCATTGGCCGATGGCAACGCTACCTCCCCAGTGCTGCCGTCGGCCATTGGCCGACGGCATTCCACCAACGCTCGCAAACGCCCGTACTGCGGCGGAATTACCGCCGCGCAAAAGGGGTTAAATGCTCCTAAAGAAAATCAAAGGTTCTGTATGCCAACATGTTGACACTCCCTAGATTTATTTCTGAACTTTTGTGTCATTTCATGTCAAAATACACCCAAATCTCTCTTGTGAGTAGCCTTTTAAGTTTTTTTTTATTAATTGTATTTATTTCCAAAGGAAATGGCTGTTAACTACAATGCATCTAAATGTTACTCTTGCTTCTAAGCTGAAGGGCATGCATGCAGGGTGGCAAGATGTCAATTATGTTCCCACCAAATTCTTATTCAACAAGGAGGAGCAAATTATAGGTGTAAACCATTGCCCTCGGCAGTCGAGGGAAAGATTGAGAAAGGATGGAGAGGTGAGCAAGATTTAGGAAATGTGTAGTGATCATGCACTACTGATTGTAGATGGGTTAGTATTTCTCATCGCTGTCAGGCTTCCACTCAACTAGGGCAGCGTCGTAGAAGACTCATAGTTGCCACGGGCGAGCCAAGATCTCTCTCTCCTTCAGTGAATGTGGATTTTTTTGATGGAAGGATCAATTAATGACTATGATGGTTATTTAGAGAGCAGAGCACAATGTGTTTGACAACCAACTCCAGGGGCGTTGGTGTCAATAGTGTAGCTGATGCAGTGGCACGAGAGCAGATCCTAGGGTTGACCGTGGATCACTTGACCCCAATTAGTAGCTGTTATTGAATTTCAAAACAGGGGATGTGTGGTTCCAATTTGAATACTTGCATTACGACCCATGGGGCTGATGCTATGCCACAGACTTGCCACTCTTTACCCGGCAAGCACCTTGGATCTTTCGCAGGACCTTGGGGTGCGGTGAAGTCCCAGCAGCCAAGGACTGCACCATCTGTGATGGGCAAAGACAATACATGTCTGGTTTTCTGAGGCACTGAAGAGGAGCACAGCATACAGTGAGGATGGCTCAAACTGAACAAATTTGGCAATACTAACTTCTTGCTACAGATCAGGCCAACATTAGGGCTGATTTCTTTTTGCACACCGCATCCCGGCATTATGTCTTGAAAAAAGTCTAACAACACAAATGCACTACCTGTGACGTGAAGCCATATATAACAATACAAGATTATGTGTGTACTTCTCTTATGCAAAAAATAGAACAAAAGCATTAAAATCAACCCTGAACCAATACCCCAAAAGAAGTTGTCATTGAGTGAGAAGATAGAATATTTAATTTGTGGTGTTGCAGTTCAAGTAATGCAGTTATTACATTTAGATGTACATTTGAGGCAGGCTTCAATGCCATAAATTGTGCTAGAGGTTGCAAATATGGGAGCTTTTACCCCATTTGTATGACATTACAGCGCATGCTTTTACCATGCATGCCTTTACCATGCACTTTCTTACAACGCATGCATTTACCACGTATCCCTTTACCATGCAGGCAAGAATGCACAAGGTAAGTGAAATTTATAGGAAGTGACCTTTTTGTAAATTTGTGTAAATCCATTCAGTAGTTTTGGAAATATTAAGGAAAATCCAAATTTGTACATACAGGGGCACAGATACTCCGAGGATCTGACAGTCCCCATGCTTAAATCTGATTGGCTGCCAAACACTTGAAACCAGGAAGTGTTGGCAGTCTTCTTGGGACTCAGCTTCAGCCAAGTCGCCCCCAGAACACCTTTAAAAAAAGACAAGGGGGCAGAGTAGGAATACCCTGACCCCATAGGCCTCTTAGGGGTTCCAGAGGTACCCTGCCATGGCAAAAAAAGCATTTTTTGTAAAACAATTTTGGCCAAATCCTTTTTAAAAAAAGAAACATGGGCTCCTGCGCTTCTCTATTATTTAGCCCCTGAGTGTGCCAGGCCCAGGACATGCAGGCATAGATGAAATAATATAGGAGGGGGACCCACGGTGGTCTCGTGGACCCTGATGCCCCGGGGACCACCACCTTCCCGGGGCTATTGCTAACTAAATTGGGGGGCCTCATGGACACCCCCATGTCCTGCGGACTACCACCTCCCTGGGGATATTTTATGTGTATTGGGAGACCTCCGTCCTGGAGCCATAGATGGCTTCCCTCCCCCTTAGTTTTCATCTGCTCTCCTTGATAATGAATTTTGTGTCAGGATTCGTTATGGAATGGGACTTTAGCATGGTGTACATGATAAATGTATCTTGTTGATCCTTATATTGGATCTTGAGCAATTGCTCTTTCTAGTTATCTTATATTTTGCTAGCAGTATTGTTGGCCATTGGCCAATAATAGAGTTAATGATGCGGAGATTGATGGCCCATTCTTGGCATGATTGTGGGGTACCAATGAATTATATCGAGCTATTCTAGGGGTGACTAATGGCAGTGACTGCCAGAAGATAGGCTATATTGCATTTACACAGTGGATGTCTGGAACATATGATAATAGTCGAATGATAGACATCAAAAGTGCAGGAATTCAGCACTAACCATGGTTGCATTTTGCTTTTACTCACCCTCTGTTTACGTTATCTGCAAAATTGGTAACAGTTATTGTATAATCATACATTATTATTTAAAGCATCAGATGTTAAAAAACAAATGCTAGCAATTTGAAAACGAATTTTAGATTGGCACTAGGCCTGAACTATACATTATAAGATGGCCGCCATGTTCACTGTGTATTCACAATATTTGTTGTGCCTTCTTTCGTTTCCATGAAATACATTGCATGTTTACATACAATTGAATGATTTAAAAATGCTAAGGGGTTTCAATTACATTGACTTTCAAAAAAGCGTTGTGCCAAAACGTGTCTGTCAGTGCTGATGACTTGCCAATAAAATTTCTTTATCAATTCTGGACCCGGGAGTGCACTTGTTACTGGCTAGGCGATAGTACATGCTGGAGTGTTCATATATAGGCCCACAAGGAACCGGCGACTGAAGGGATTATGTGTTGGGACGTGCTGCCGAGGCCCATCCAGGGCTTTTGTAGACAGTATCAATCATCCTGTTTCCATCCAAGGAATTATTGGTATGACACAGACTACAAGGCCCAGCGAACATTGCGTTCAAGACCATCTGAGGGCAGTTAATTATTACTAATATGGGCGTGTCGTACAACACAAACTTTTGTCGAGCCTCTGATGAAGAACAATTAGCTCAGAAACCTGTCAGGCTTTTAGTGATCGACACAAGAGCTGTAAATCTTATCAGGAGATGAAACCAAACCTTACCTGAGTGAACACCTCGGTGCGAGCTGCTGGTCGAGTGCGTATTTACCTGTGGGTGTTCAGTCTCTTTCAACAATCCAAAAGACCAGGCGCAGACACCGTTCTCTTCTACACAAATGAATTTTTTTTATCAACAATAATCAGCTATGATGCGTTTTGGCCAAATCATTTCGCCTTGTTCAAATATGCGTGGTGCCATTACAGATTCATTCAAATAGCACCTATGGGACTAACCTCAGTGGAGGAAAGACTATATTTTGTATGATTGCAAGCCATTGTCAAAATTATAATGTTCATTAATTCAACAACACATTTTTGCCTCATTATTAGAACTGGCATCTCTAGTTGGCAGTAATTAGCATTGTGTCCAAGTAGTGACCCTCACTCTAGTCAGCGTATGGGAGTCCCACTGCTAGTATAACCCTTGCCACCCACTTGGTAGCTTTGCATGAGCAGACAGGCTTATCTCAAAGGCACTGTGTAAAGGGTTTGTACCCACACACACAGTAACACATTGAAAACACCACAAAAGGAGTCTACACCAGTTTAGAAAAATAGCCTATAGTTATCTGACTAAAACAAAACCAAAAAAACGAAAATCCAACATACACAATTAAAAACATAATTTTTAAAAGATTAAGCAAGTTTAGTCCATAGAAATCAATGGGTGCATTCTTTTTAGCACAAAGTACCTTAGATGCATCAAAAAATCAAAGATGGTGCAAGGCGCAGGGGAGGTGAGGAGCTAGAAAGGCAAAGCGATGTGTCGATTCTTTACTACACAGGGGAGGTTCCTTAGTGGCAGAGGAAGTGATGCGTCAGTTTCCAGCCACATGGCCTTGGTTCCTTATCCCAGTACAGTGTTGATGAAAAGTTGCTGTCAAGAGACGATGCGTCAAACATCCAGACTCATTGCTTCAATACTTCAGCAGCGATGCAGGCACTGCTCCAATTTTACAGCCCCAAGGCAGGAGTTGATTCTTCAGCAGTGAGCAGGTGCTGCATTTGAGTCAAAGTAGGTGCCACGGACGTCGGTGACACAGTGCTCGGGACTCACACTGTGGTGATTTTTCTGTCACACTTTGACAGCAAGCTGGGGCCTGCAGTGAAAGTTGTGGTCGATGCTTCCATCAGGAACCACGCTTAGGTGCAGGCGGGGCGATGTGTTTATCTTTTGCAAGGATGCGTGGAGAAAAAGGTGGGAGTCAGTGCATGGGTTTTCTCCTTAAGATCACCATGTCATACTTCCAAGGGCCCAGGAACTGTATTTTGCAAAACTTGGCAAGTCAGTACTTTTAGGAGTATGTGGTAAATATATTTTACCGTATACGAGTTTGCCATATAATTTCAGACAGGTAAAAGAATAGCTCAATCAAATGAGAGGCAGAGTCCGTGGTGTCTGAGTCATAAGGGCTTTAATCAAAATGGCTCGAGCCATGGAAATCAATTCCATCAATACAAGGGTTCGGGGGTATGCAATGATGGCAGAAAGATGTCAACGTTTTATTCACAGTCCATGGCATATATAGTAAAATGACACAATGGCAGTGAATACAGTAGGCGTGACAAGTGAAATGTATATGATAAGAACACATGTGCGTAGCAAAAAGGCGTGAACAAGGGCGTGCACAGAGGCGTGTACTGGAAACGTCACAGAAAAGTGTCATAAGTGGGTGGGTGCGTAGAGAATTCTGCAGAGTCAGCTGAAACCTGGGGCCTGAATGCGCGCGCAGTCTGTATGACGTGTGATTGACGTGCATCTGGAGGAAGCTAAGGGTCTGACTTTTAGCACTAGTAGAAGAGACAGAAGTCTGGCATGTCAGATCGACCTGTTCCTATAACATATCTGATATCTTGTATTTGGAGTATGTTTAATCTGAAGTAAAAGGTCTCTCGGGCAGAGGCTATTCTATACTGAATGCATATGTGTCTAAGTGCAATGCACGGAGCCATGGGCCTACCATGGTAACGGGAGCAATGAATTTCATAAGGGAGACAGGAAGGCTTGGCCCTTTGCTCTGCAGCCGGGGATATGTTTACCTATTTCACTAGACAGGAATGTGTTTTCGAGGAGGCTGAGCTGGCTACGCTGATAACTTGAAGGCAAAATACTGTTTTTGGCAGGCAGGCCAGGCCGAGCCGGGCACCGCTCGCTTGGCAGGAAGTAAGGCAGAGGTCAGGGATGCATCTTCACGCTGCAGCTTTCAGAGGCAGAGACAGAAGTGGCTCGAAGGCAGAAATCAGGGCCTAGCTCGACAGGGCCAGGAAAAACGTGAAAGTGCACCATGTAAAGACGGTGGCAAGGCATACTTAGGAACTGAATTATCGATCCATTCATGGTGGATCTGATAGAGGACATGTTAACGATGACGCAAATGTATTTGCGTCATCAGATTCGATTGTGGAGGGAAGTTACATGCACTTTAAACTCGTACATGGAGTCGATGGGGTACACGTTAGGGGACATAACTGACCATAAAAATTTCAATTACGTCATTCCCTCCTTTTCCCCTACGGACCCATTAAGATATATCAATTTTCATGAGACCATCTATCTGTTCATATAACATCATCTGTTCTTCTTTCTTTATTCGGGAATGGGAACGTGAACTTGGATGGGGAACACAAGCTGTGGCGCACAAGCCGCAAATCGCTGGCCCACATTGTAAACATAGACAACAACTGAATACTATGGTCAATATGATTCCTAGGAATGACAGTAGCTTCCATCCCCAGGCCGATACTACACTCCAGAGCCAACCGGACCAAGTCCAGGAGCCTGGATTCTGGTGTATCAGATGAGCAATCTCGTGAAGTCTGGTGATAGCTTTATAGACTGATGGCGCGTTATTAGGAATAAACACGCAACAACTGGATCCGATGACTCTACAAGCTCCGCCCCTATCGGCCAGGATGACGTCAAGGACAAGGCGGTTCTGAAGAACGACAAGTCTCATAGCAGACTGCTCCTCTGTTAAGTTGCCCAAAGCAGAAGTAGTCTCATTCACTACCGCTTCGAGTATTCTGGTCAATTTGCGTATCAGTTTACTATTGGAGACAGTGCCTAGATAGGGAAAGAATCCTTTATTGAAATCTGTATATTGTTCCCATGCAGTTTCAGTCTGATCGACTATTGGGAGGTCTCTCTTGTGTCTAACAATATTGAGGCGGGAATTCCTGTGATAGTCAGATGGGGCTAGGAATACTGGTGGCAATAGGAATGCAATGAAACAGGTACCATCCCAGTCTAGAGGTAAACGGACATAAGCTGTCTGACCACATATAAAATAGGAATGTCGGGAAGCTTTGAATGTAGACTTGCCTTTATCACTGAATTCGACCACAGTAGTACAGTCACTGTGACCTAGATGTACTGAACCATTCTTTCTGACACATAATACACCTTTTGCTGGTAAAACTGATATGGATGGCAAGTCGGGACTGGTCTCTGACTGAACATTTAGAATCATGAGGTTAAGTGTAAAATTGCCTAATCCATACACTTCATTTTCTAGGTCGGTCCCTGTCATTTGTGGAAGACCCTCCTCGTTTGGGAAACATGCTTTGTTCATGACGGTATTCAGATTTCCCCATATCCAATTGCCTTGGGAAACTCTGGATTTAGTGTCTAAAGAGGATATTAAACTGAACCATGCACCACAGGAACCATTATGTGTAAACGGGTAAGGAAAGAGGGGCAGAGCTCATTTGTAATTCTGATAGGGAGGGAGTCGGCCACATATCCAACAATTAGTAGCATTGTTGATATGGTGTGAATGGTGTAACATACGAATGAATGTATTGTTGCGCAGCGCAAGTCGATAAGACAATTCGTGTGGAGGCAGAGCACTAAACGTGTGCTCGGCAGTGTCATTAGAAAAAGAATGTGCAAGAGGGAAATACATGTATAACATCCAACTCATAACAATAATCGTAAGACTCAGAAAAAGCATAATAAGTAGTGTACAGATGCATCTGCTTCGGAGATTTTTACAATATTTCTGTTTCTTGGTCTCCTGTCTTTCTCTCTCTCTATTTGGGTCTAACTTGTACATGTCAGAAACTGCCTAACCGCTTCACCCAGGAGGGGACTTAAACAATTAAACTGTCTGACTTACTAGACCTTAATTTCATTCGATACTCCTGTTGAGGAGTTTTCTCTAAAAGGGGGAGTTTAGTATCAGTCTCTGGAATGCGAAAGTCTTGGGAATCAGTTTTTGGCGGAAGTCCATAAAAACGTTTCACGTGACTGGAGTGGACCCAGCCTTTTCTCCCCTCTAATTTTACTGCAGTCCTGGTGGTTAACAAAACGATCTTCGGCTCCTTCCAGCGGGGCTCCAGAGGGCTTGACCGATCGAAATTCCGGACTACAACGATATCCCCCCGGACCAGTTCATGTGGTTTCACCTCGGTGTTATCTGGGAAGGCTGCCGCAACCTGTGAACGACATGATAGTAGTGCAGACATCAAGGAGGCAAGGTAATCTGTCAGCATAGTACAGTCAACATTGGTTATTTTGCGTGGCATAGGCGTCCCCCACATATTAGGTGGTCTACCGAAGACCACCTCATACGGGGATAGCCCTGTCCTAGAATGAGCTACCATTCGCATATAGAAAAGGGCAACTGGCAAAGCTACTATCCAATCTACTCCTTTCTCTTTACACACTTTGGCAAGGCGAGTTTTCAGAGTCTGATTGTGTCGCTCCACGAGACCTGCTGCCTCGGGATGTCGGACACAGTGAAACTTCCACTGATACCCCAATAGAAGTGAAACCTGCTTCATGAGTTCAGACGAGAATGGCTGACCGTTATCTGAATACACGACACGGGGCAAACCGTACCGTGGGAAGAACTCACGTACCAACTGCTTGGCAGTGGTCGGGGCAGTGTAATCTGGGACGGGATATGCTTCTGTCCATCGGGATAGGGCACATACAACTACGAGGACATACTTGAATTCTCGGCATCTTTCCATCTGGATATAATCCATCTGGAGGACTTCAAACGGATGGTCGGGAGGATGAAATCCACCTCGCTCTACGGGAATGCCTTTGCCTGGATTGAACTGACAACAGATCATGCAGGTACGCACTTTCTGTTTTGCTGCTGCTCGTAAATGCTTGTTGAACCAAAGGTTCTGTAAACTGTCTAACATGGCTTTTTCTCCTAAATGTGCTGGACTATGTGCTGTGTTGATGATAACCTGAACCATAGAGTCGGGGAGAAACCATGTGGTCTTTCCCTTCGTCATCCATCCTTGTTCTGTCTGGACCCCTCCTTGTTCAGTCCATTTCTTTATTTCATCTGGAGTAGCATGTGTCTGTATGTCGATGACATCTTGTGTAGGATCTCTAACTGTCATGCAATGTGTCAGTGAGGATACGTCAGTCTTTGTCATGTCAGTCGTTTGAGCATGAGTCAGTGCGGTATGTTTCGCTATTCGATCTGCAAAGTCGTTGCCCTGGGAAATAGTGTCTGTGACTTTTGTATGTGCTTTGCACTTCATGATGGCTATGACTGTAGGCAAATGTATTGCTTCCAACAGAGCTTGAATGAGGGGGCCATGCTGAATCTTGGCTCCGTGAGAGGTCAAGAAACCTCTTTCTTGCCAGAGGACACCGAAGTCGTGAACGACTCCAAATGCATACCGTGAATCTGTGTATATGTTTACTTTCAGGTTCTTGGCTCATATACAGGCTTGAGTCAGAGCAATGAGCTCTGCTGCTTGAGCTGACAGGGTGTCAATGCGATGTGTTTCTACAACTTCAGTTTCAGTGGTCACTGCATATGCGGCCACTAATTCTCCTGTGCTTGTTCTCATACATGAGCCATCCACATAAAGTGTCAGGTCTGGATTGGGTAATGCAACATCTGTCAAGTCTTGTCTGGGCTTCGTAATTGTGTCAACGACATCCACGCAGTCATGTGGAGTAGGATCTGTTGTGCTCAATGGTAAAAGTGTAGCAGGATTTAGTGTATTGCAGCGTCTGATTTCTATGTGTGGTTGGAATAATGTCAATTCATAACCTGTCAGTCGTGCTATAGTCAGGTGTTGGGTCTGTGTTCTGTTTAGGAGAACTTCCACAGAGTGTGGAACCTGTACTGTCAATTGATGTCCTAATACAATGGAGTCACTTTGTCTGATTGCTAGAGCTGTCGCTGCAACTGATTTTAAGCACGCAGGCAAGGCCTGGGCTACTGGATCCAATGTACTCGAAAAATAAGCACACGGTCTGTGTTTGTCTGCTTGAAGCTGAGTGAGAACCGACAACGCTGTGCCATCGCGTTCTGTGACAAAAAGTGTAAAAGGTTTGCTGTAACAAGGTGTTGCTAAAACTGGTGCTTGACATAAGGCTTTCTTTAATTCGTCAAAAGCTTGTGTATGTTCCTGAGTCCATGGGAGGACAGTCGAAGACGCTGCCTCCTGTGTTGTCAACTGTATAAGTGGTTTAGCTAGAAATGCATATTGAGGAATCCATTGTCTGCAATAAGAAGTGAGTCCAATAAAGGCTCGTACTTCTTTCTGTGTCTTGGGTTGCGGTAATTGTGCAATTAACTGAATGTGATCAGGTGTGAGCTGCCTACCCCACTTGGACAGCAAGTGCCCAAGGTACACCACTTGCTGGGCACAGAATTGTAGCTTCGAAGGAGACACCTTGTGTCCCTTGTCCGCCAGGAAATGCAAGACTGTCAGTGATGCCTGTTCACATTCTGGTTCACTACGGGCGGTGATCAATAGATCATCGACGTATTGGAGTAGGGCAGTGTTAGCAGGCATTTGAATACTGTCAAGTTGTCGTTTTAATGCTTGGCTGTAGATGCTGGGGCTTTCTGTGAATCCTTGAGGGGCGCGTGCAAATTTGAAGCTTCGGCCATTTAAACAGAATCCGAAAAGGTACTGGCTTTCCGGATCAATGGGGACACTAAAGAAGGCGTTCTTGAGATCGATTACAGTAAAGAACGTCGCTTCGGAATCAATAGCTGTCAATAGTGACGAAATATCTGGGACCACTGGATACTGTGGTACAATGCATTTATTTAACTCTCGTAAATCGATCACTAATCGATAGACTGGAGGTGCATTCGGATCAGTGCGTTTAAGAATTGGAATAATAGGGGAATTACAAACATTGGAGTCGGTTTCTACAACCACTCCTTGTGCAATGAGCTCGTCAATGATTTTCAGTAAAGCCACTACAGCATCAGGTGGTAACTTGTATTGTCGGATTCGTGGTAGTACAACTCCTGGCTTGAGTGTGACACGGTATGGAGTAATGTGCATACAACCTACATCAGTGGGGCCTTGTGCCCATAAATGTGCAGGAACGTTCTGTAACCTGGGATCAAAGTCTCTCAATACATAATGTCCCTTAAAATCACGAAGGAACAACCTTACTCCTTCCGGAGAACAACAAATTACAGCTCCTAGAGCTTTCAGGGTTTTAATACCAAGCAAGTTTTCTGGACATGATTTCGTGAGCAATAAATCTGTAGTACGTGATAATGGACCAACTGCAAGGGGAACTGGTTTTGATACTTCATTAACAATAGGCTTTCCTGAAAATCCAAGGGAAACATTCTGTGAGCCTGAGAGGGGTGCCCCTGGAACCTCGTCATGACTGATGGTAGTTCTGCTTGCCCCTGTGTCAATCAAAAATTTTCTATCCTTTCCTAATACCTGACTATGTACATAAGGACCCTCTTGATCTACAGGAACCTCAATAAGAGGCAAGCCAACCTCCCTCTCTAGGCTGTTTCATGTGTACTGCTGATAATCGGGGTAGTCCGATTGTGCATACTGGTACATCTGCTGGGTAACATGTTGTGTTGCGGCAATGGGCTGAGGCTGTGGTACCGCTACGGTCTGTTGTGGAATCTGCATAGGCTGTATATTATGTGGAACGTGCTGCTGGACCTGGTCCTGTCTAGGTGGACGCGGTCTCTCTTTAGTTTTACCTGTGGCTATATTGTGTTTCAAAACTGCACACTCGTTTACATAGTGACCTGGCTGTTTACAATAGTTGCATGTCCCTTTAACTGGAGCTGCTGAATTGTTGGACTGTGTCGTACCCCTTTTATGACCATCAGCTGGAACTGACTGAGCAACTAGCACTTTCATTTTCGTGTCTTTCATTCGTCTCTGTTCGTGATCATGTTCCTCCCTAATTCTGTTCTGGTGATACTGTAACATTTGTAACATTTGGGAAGGCGTATTTGCTTGCCATGTGCTCTCGACTTTCAGTACACGGTTCTTAACCTGGGGCAATGAATTCTCGACTAATTTGGTTACAAAAAGGTGTGGGTATGACTCTCTACTTGTTTTCAGGCCACTATTAATAATAAAACATTTCTCGAATCGGGAATAAAAATCACTAGTGTCTTCATCGTGTTTCTGTTTGCAGGCTGAGATTGCGTCCCTGTCCTCCTTTTTAGTTGTCAATAATCGTGGCAAAACCTGTACTAATAATCCTGGTAATGCTTTAGTTTTGTCCCCAAGACCTAAACCTGGGGTTCGAGTCGTTTCTTCGTTTTCTAATTCAGCCCAATTAATCTTTTTATCTCCCACCTCCCATTCTTTTTCTTTGAGTTTCTCGTAAATACCGGCAGGCAATAATACTTTCAATATTTTCATAATGTCGGGATAGGTGTAATCTCCCATGAGTAACATGTCTTTTATTTCACGGTGAAACCCTGCTGGGTCTTTATCATGACTTGCCACTATTTTCTTCATTTCCAATAATTCCATTTTAGTTATGGGCGTGTATACAAACACGCGTTCAAGTGTATTATCTGGTTTCCTGACTGGATGTACTTCTCGTAAAGGGTTCTGTTTGTCTAGGTGATATGGTTGTCTTACTGGGGGTGGAACGGAAACAAGATGTGGGGTCAGGAAAGTTCTATATTTGTGACGCTGTTCTAAAATGATGTCAATTAAGTCGGTACCTAGACCTCTCCATCTTCTCAGGAGTAAGTCTTGTAATAGATTATATAGCGGACCTGGGTCAGATTGCTGGTTTTCATACTGTATTATAAGATGTTGTGTCATGTATATACCAGCTAGTCGCTGTTCTTCTGGAGTAAGACTTAAAAATGTTTGCACTACTGAATCGTCTTTATATATACTGTCATCCCCGGCCCATTGGACTGCGGACCGGGCTAGTTCCTGATCACGTAAGGTATTGAGTTCATGATAACCTACTCTTTCTTTCAGGATTTTATCAGTAATTTGGAAGATATGTTCAAGGGAACATCGCTCTGGTATCGGACAAAGGTAGCGTTTCTTGTTTTCTAAACGAATGGGTCTGTCGAAGGGACTATCAAGAGGATACTGTCTAGGGAGTTTCTCTCTACCTACGTACGCCAGCAGGTCTCGTGTCTCTGCTGCATTCTCTGGTTCTTCCTCCTCTGAGGATTCTTTATCGTCTGACTCGAGAGGCCTTTCAGCCTCCCGTCGGGCATGTATGGCTTCTATTACTTCACGGATCTTTCTGGTCATGGCCTCTATACATTTCTCTTTATCATGTTTACAATCTGCAATATTCTGACTCCATTTTGACAATCCCTCCATCTCTTCTTGCGGAAAACCTGGCTGGTCTTGTTCCCTTATCAAACAATTAATCAGAAATCGCAATATTAAAGCTTGTGTCTCAACTTTCTGATGTGCCATGGCTTCACGAACACAACCTGGTCTTTCTCCTGTTCTAATAAAATGATATATGTTGTCTAGATGCTCTGGCATTTCTGGAAATAACATCAAGTAATCTGTAACACGTCTTAAACGTAATGATGCTAATAACATGGGTCCTGCCTTGCCAGGTACTGTATCATATCTACAATCTGTAAGTAACTGTTTACGTTTTTCGGCTGGGCTTGCTTTCGGTGTACGCTGCATTGCTAATTCTCTCATTGTCACTCGATGTAATTGTGCTGGGGTGTGATAACCTCCTGTAGCACCTCCTGAGGCGGAAGCATGAGCATAACCTGACTGTAGGGCCGGTATTTGTAACGGGAGTGAGCCCTGGGTTGCATCTGTCGAGAAAGGATTACCAGGGGGAACAGTAGGGGAAGTAACAACAGGTGCGGGAATCTGGTGACGTGGAGGGGTCGTGGTTTGATCAGCAGGAATCTGCTGTGGCAGGTTATTATTAGCAGGCGGAGGCAGATTATTGTTAGCAGGTGGTACGGGGACATTGGTATATGCAGGAGCTACATCGTCTAAATAGGAAGAAAGGAAAATGTCTGCTGCGGTCTTTTTATGACGTAATTTAGTCGGGACCAATGGAGGTGGCAGATCGTTCGGTATTTCCGGGGTCGCCTTGGGCAGGCCCTCGGCCAGAACTGGATACAGTCCTGTTATAAGGGCATTACTCTGTCTGTCGTGTTGTTCCATTCTGACTCGCTGTCCTTCGTCTAGTAGTTCTTTCTCTCTAGCTTTTTCGGAATCCTCTCTGCTTTTCTCTGCTTTTCTGAGTGCTTTCTCTGTCCGTCTATGTGATTCTTTACGCCATAATTCTATGGCATCTTTCTGTGACTGTCTGGCTTTCTTTTTCCATAACGCTTCCTCTACTCTCATGATGCACTCGGCATCCCATGTCCCTGTAACGGGCCATCTCAGATTCTCTTCCAAGTCTTTGGTATAGTCCACCCATAAGTCTAAGTATAGTATCCCACCGAAACGCGTAGACCTGGCGTTAGGAAACTTTTAAGATCTTTTGTTATTTCCAAACTTAGAGATTGTTTTAGAATTTGTAAGCGTGTGAAACTGTATGAATGTGATGTATGTGAGGTAGTTGTTATGTGTGTTAGGGGTATAGTTGGTCTTGTCGTATCTTTACACTTTGCACTTTTCAGAACAAACAAATACATGATTTGATTGCATAGATGATGATAACTGATGTTACATTGTATAAAGTATTTGGATTGTAACAAATGTTAATGATCTGATGAATTACACTTATATAATCAAAAAAAAGGATTCTGTAAAACGTTAAAAAAAAGACAAATAAAATAATTGTTTTAAATAATTTTGATAAAATTGAAAAAAAGAAATAAAAGAGATTCAAATGAAAAATATGAGACTGTTATTCCTATACTAAATGTGAACTTTGATGGTTAAATTGTGAGAGCGAAGCCTGAAAAGAAATTATGATCTGACCATGGGGGAATTTTGATAAATTGTGATATACAGTGTATTCCTCTCTCTTCCCCGGTCACCAAAATATATATAGAGGGGGTCCCGACATTTACACTATTGTGTTCACGGTTTTTGAACTGTGGGATATAGAACTATAACTAAGATTGGAACTCTGTTCCATCCTAGTTTGTTCAACATTACTGAGAGACACTGTTGCACCGTGCATGGTGGCACCATTGAGATATAGACTGTTAAGTAGCAACTGATGCAGACCTGTTGAAAACTTAAACGTAATAGTGACTAGGAGATCCTGTACCAATATGGACAAACTGGAAACATTTGGATTCTCGGACGAAGAATTCCGCTCCCTATTGGGACTAGTAACCAACGAAAATAACCCTGTAGGTACAACATTAGGAGACAACAGTGAATGGCAAAACCTTCTAAATCTAAAAAAGAAAATGAAACGTATAGAATCACATGCATTCTATATGCTTGCATACTTGAAAGAGGGAGTTATCCCATCAGGCCTTAGGGTCCGCAATGCCCCAGCCCTATTCATCGAAGTTCGTAAATTCCTGGAGCGGTGGTCCCTGATTTCAAACCGCTGCTCCAGAGATTGGATGATGTTAATCATCGAGACTGTAAAAGATCTCTTAACATCACTTAGCAAAGAAATTGAGGAACTGGAAGGTAAGCTAAAAACATCAAACGCAGTTGAAGATGCAAGAAATAAACTTGAAAAGATTCAGTCAGAGATGAAGGATTTTGACACTTATCTAACTAATAAGAAAACTGAAAAATTAAAAAAGGATGTTCGCTGGTTTACAAAGGAAAAGATCTATCCATATTTAAACCCCAATTACTATCAAGGGGGGCACCAAGCCAGTCATAATCCAAATTATGACAACACCTACAAGAGAAACTATACTAATTTCTCAGATACGGGCTCCTCTGACTCAGATCCAGATTATTATCTGGACTCAGGGAGAGGACGTTACAACTCCAGACCTCCGTACAGAGGCAGACGGGGTTACCAGAACACTCAGTCTCGGGGTTTTTTATCGAGAGGCAACTACAGGGGGAGGAACGTACATTGGCAGCAGGACACAGGAGATCACCAAACGATGAGCCCTCAACCTCAACAAAGATATGTGAAGACGAGGAACCAGCAATATTGGTGGTAAACTCAGGAGAAAATAAAAACAGTGACAGAGTAGGAGATATTATGCCAATTTATAATCTATCGTCCTCTGATTTAAACAAAGAAGAGCTTTCTGTCCTAAGTCGTGGCCTATCATTTGTCCCCTGTGCCCCACTCAATAAATTTAAACTTCACGAAGACCTATTTGCGTTCTTCAGGAAAGTTAGGCTGAAAAAGTATTTTGAAGGCAGAACTAGAGAAGATGAGAATCTCAATCTATCAGGGTGTAAACCACCTTCCAGTTTTACACCAACTTTAGATACAATAGGACCGGAGGTCCAGATCTTTGAGCGAATGGTTCTAAAAGATATCACTCGCCTTCTCACAGGAGCAAATAAACCTAACTTTAACCTCACAAAACAGGAAAACTTGGCTCTCAACAACATCGAAAAAAATAATGCCTTGATTATAAAACCATGTGATAAAGGTGGGGGGATCACAGTCTTTGATAAGAATGTTTATGATACAAAGATGCAGGAAATGCTGAGTGTAGAAGAACACTACAGGCCGGCCCACCTTAGAGAACTACAACGACTTACTACAACAATAAGAGAATTGACTAATAATGCATTTGAAGAGGGATTCATCTGTGAGGATGAACTCATTTTCTTGAACAAAACCAATCCAGTAACCCCAGCTTTGTACGGTCTGCCAAAGACTCACAAAAGTGAAGTCAACCCCCCAATGAGACCGATTATTTCTACCATAGGTTCGAGCACAGAACCTTTGTCGAAATATATAGATACATTTCTGTGCCCCCTGACTCAGAAATACGAATCATTTGTCCGTGACACGGGTGATATGATTGCGAAGGTAGAGGGCACTGTCTTTGATGCTAGGAGGGACATACTGGTAACGCTTGACATTGAGGCGTTGTATACCAACATACCTCAATGTCAAGCGTTACAATCAGTGTCCTCGCTCTTGCAAAGATACCCCGACAACCGACCGGATAGATTTATCCTACAATGTCTGGAGGTTGTCCTCCTAAATAATTTCTTTGATTATGATGGTGCCCTTTACAAACAAGTGAAGGGCACCAGCATGGGGGCATCTTGTGCGCCGAGTATAGCGAATGCCTATATGGGCGAGTGGGAATTACAGCATGTGTATAATGAAGTCGCCCCCTTCTTTGAGAATGTGCATTTATGGCGACGCTTCATAGATGACATTTTCTTCATATGGCATGGTACAGAAGAACAGTTGCAGGATTATATAGGCTGGTTGAACTCCAGTGACCCTAATTTGAAGTTTACATCCAACTACCACACGGAGAAGGTAGAGTTCCTTGATATCGAGATAAATGGAAAGAGCGGGAAACTAGAAGTAAGTCTATATAGAAAACCCACCGCCAAAAACACTATATTACAGTTTGGCAGTTTCCATCCACACTGCCAAAAGGATTCCATTCCCTTTGGCGAATTCCTTCGGATTCGCAGGAATTGTACTAATTTAACAGAATACCAACGCCATGGAACAGACTTGAAAATCAGACTGCTCAATAGAGGTTACCCACATCGCCTAATTCGACAAGCCTTCAAAAGAGCTAAATATTTTGATCGCGACTCTCTACTTAGCGGTACAAAAAGAAAATCGACAGATCGCATTACTTGTGTTATCAATCATTCCTCTCTAAATTATAAAATCAAAAATATAATTAATAAAAACTGGAGCATATTAGAAACAGAGGAAAGTGATAACTTTAGGACAAAACCCCTAGTAGCCTATAGGAGGAATAAAAATCTAAGAGACCGGCTGGTCCATACTAGGAATAAACAGAAAATAAGGAGTAATCAGAGTTCAATCACAGGACAAAACCCTGTACTAGGTAACCACAGATGTGGATCGTGTCACGCTTGTGAGGCAGCAATTACAACCAAACTGATTACTTATAATAACTTTGAAGTAACTCTGAGATCACTAACAAACTGCAGGAGTAGCAACGTTGTGTATATAATTATGTGCCCTTGTGGCCTTGCCTACATTGGAGAAACAGGCAGGGAGTTTCGCCTCCGATTTAGCGAACACAAATCTGCAGTTAGATTGAAGAAAACATCAGCACCACTAGTACAACATTGTATAGATCTAAATCACAATGAAAGTGATTTGCGGTGGTGTATCCTTGAGAAGGTCCAACTCCGACTAGGTCAGACAATGGAATACACTCGGAGAAGACGCGAGTGTTTTTGGATTTATCATTTTGATAGTGTACGTAAAGGACTGAATGAAAACATCTCATGGCTTGTAACTAAACATACCTAGAACAATGGTTTCTATGGATGTTAGTGTTAAAAGCAGGCAATCCAGTATAAAAATAGAGAGTTCCTAAATAAGTCACCTTGATAATTTTATTGGGTGTTACTAAAATATAAACTAATAACCTAGTTAATCCGGAGTAGCCTAAAAAAATAAAAAGATGAGAAATGTGGAACCACGAGGTCTCCTTATTAGAAGCGTTATAATGTGTGGAAAAGACCATGAGATCCCTCACGGAGTTGTCATGAATATATAGAACACGTTAATACAGACCAATGTATTAATGACCCGACTAAGATGGCGCACACCAAAACACAAGAATATGACAAAGGGAGACTAGGAATCATTCGAGCCCTTCCCAATATGGCGCAGACAAACCTAACCGGAAATTATGTCAATCTCTTCCGGGTCGGCAAAGGGGCGAAAGTGGTAGCAGCGGGAATGTGGGACAGTACTTAAGACCACACCGGCACTGGCGGGCTCGCATGCCGTGTAAGGGGAGAATCGGCAGGAAGAATCCATTGAAGGAAGACCGCATCTCAGAGGAGGTAAGCGCTATGGACGGGCATTTAAAGAAAATACCGGAGTTAGTTAGGACGCGCGGAGGGCTGTTAATTGTTAATTGTAAAACGCTAAGGGAGCTCATACGCCTAAGACGCGAGCGAGCAACACTACGGGTCACACGGGTTGTAGGGAGATATAGCGGAACGCATTTAAAGAAAATACCGGAGTTAGTTAGGACGCGCGGAGGGCTGTTAATTGTTAATTGTAAAACGCTAAGGGAGCTCATACGCCTAAGACGCGAGCGAGCAACACGACGGGTCACACGAGTTGTAGGGAGATATAGCGGAACGCCCTTGTGTGAAACCTAGAGATTTCCCCCTGTTTGCAAAATGAGCAGAGATACATATATGCTAGAAAACGGCCATTATCGAGAGTATCTAAAGGTTAGAAAAGGGAACCTCTGTGATAACAATGGATGTATTTTTCTTTGATGTAGCCATTGCCACAACTCAGTCAGCAAAACGAAGCCATACGTACGAAAGGAGACACATAAGAAGATTCGAAAGGTAGCCCCTGTCCACAAAACACTAAGGTCAGTCAGCCATATCTATTTAAATCATCAGTCTAACCAAAGGGACAATAAAATAATAAAAAAACTGATCAGTTGCTGTTGTCTCCCAGATTGGACAGAAATCAAAATCTAAAAGATATACCAAACCTGCGCCCCCCTTGCCGAAAAAACCGAAAATAAAAACACAAGAAAAGGCCCATTCAAACGCTAAAGACAAGATACTCTGTGGTAAGAATGGTTTTAATTTATGATACTTTCATTTGAAACAACTAAGAAATATATGTACCAATGATAATATTATCTTTAAAACAGGGAGTCCACAAGAACAAACTGTAGTATTAATTAAGCCAGAAGGAAGAGCCATATATAGGACATTTGCAGCGATATTAGTAGTAAGAGCATCAGCTGATAAATGCCATCAATCTATACTTAGAAGGAATTAAAAACAAAACGTGACATTTCCTTTGTTCCGCAGGTGGTATATTGGGATCATGTACATCGACCACTAACGTAAATGTGTGGTAAAGGCCTTGTACGGATTTGATTGGAAGGTAAAATCAAAGAATACAATCCATATATAGACTAGATAATGTTAGGTCCAGAAAAAGTATAAGTAGGTAATATCACTAGGACCGATACCTACGCACAATGAAAGGGACGATTATCGTCAGTGTCCTCTAGAACCTTGAGAGATAAAATACAACATAGGGGACGTGTAAAATTAGTCCACTGTAGATTTTTTTATGTAATAGATAACACAAAATGATTAGGATATAGCTCATGGTGTCGCCAACTTCAGGTGTGAATTGATGTCTCCCATTTAATGTTTCAACTAATTGTATATAGGGTAATGATAAATACTCAAGTAGAGTTACACCCTGGTATAGG
This sequence comes from Lissotriton vulgaris, assembly GCF_964263255.1. Classification (NCBI taxonomy): domain Eukaryota; kingdom Metazoa; phylum Chordata; class Amphibia; order Caudata; family Salamandridae; genus Lissotriton; species Lissotriton vulgaris. Next base: position 1,212,900,069 of record NC_141691.1, on the reverse strand, counting down.
GATACAGGTATAGGAATATGATATTATATTTTTTTAAATTACAGATACCCTGCACACAAAGAAGAATGAAAGGATAAAACGATTTCTAAGCTGGTCCTGAGGAAGGTGGTCACATCCCACCGAAACGCGTAGACCTGGCGTTAGGAAACTTTTAAGATCTTTTGTTATTTCCAAACTTAGAGATTGTTTTAGAATTTGTAAGCGTGTGAAACTGTATGAATGTGATGTATGTGAGGTAGTTGTTATGTGTGTTAGGGGTATAGTTGGTCTTGTCGTATCTTTACACTTTGCACTTTTCAGAACAAACAAATACATGATTTGATTGCATAGATGATGATAACTGATGTTACATTGTATAAAGTATTTGGATTGTAACAAATGTTAATGAACTGATGAATTACACTTATATAATCAAAAAAAAGGATTCTGTAAAACGTTAAAAAAAAGACAAATAAAATAATTGTTTTAAATAATTTTGATAAAATTGAAAAAAAGAAATAAAAGAGATTCAAATGCAAAATATGAGACTGTTATTCCTATACTAAATGTGAACTTTGATGGTTAAATTGTGAGAGCGAAGCCTGAAAAGAAATTATGATCTGACCATGGGGGAATTTTGATAAATTGTGATATACAGTGTATTCCTCTCTCTTCCCCGGTCACCAAAATATATATAGAGGGGGTCCCGACATTTACACTATAGTATGGCATCTAAGCCATGTTTGTGGTACATAAAATGTCCGGGAGTGTCCCTAGGTGGTATGGGAACGGCTTCTTCAAGTATCCCTTTCCTAGTTCCTATCTGGCGTAACTTTGAAAACAAAGGCATTGCTACCTCGATCTAGACGTAAACACGATAAACACAGTAAAGAAATGCAAACAATCACTCATACCACGACATTAAACACATTGAAACATTTTGAACGAATACTGACTAATAAGGTCTATAACAGAAATACTGATTCATTGAATAACTGAATTACTAGATGCACTGCTAAACAGTACAGATACACTGCTAATCAGTGCAGACCGGATCTGTGTACCCAAACCCGTCTTGACCGGACACAAATTAATGCACCCGTCTTGATGCGTCCCCAGCAACGGTACTCACCGGGAAGCACGGAACGGAAGGCCTCGGAAAACTCGACTGGACCGCTACGACGTCACTTCTGCTGCTGCGCACTACGCATGCGCCTCGACGCTTCGGACAGGTGGGCCTCTCGATACCTCAGACACTGCTCTCTCAGCTGGGCTCTGGTCGGGATCCTCCGCACTCCTCACCACCTCGTCTGGATGTCAGCAGCAGTCTCCGTCTCCACCGTAGGCCTGAGGGAGATACAGGAAAACCTGCAGATGCGCATAGGTGTCCGTCACGGTTGTGGTAGGGGGCAAGGCCTGCGACGCATCGCCGGCGCGTGGGGTGGGGGAGGGGTCCCTGTTCGGGCACCAAATTATGTGGTAAATATATTTTACCGTATACGAGTTTGCCATATAATTTCAGACAGGTAAAAGAATAGCTCAATCAAATGAGAGGCAGAGTCCGTGGTGTCTGAGTCATAAGGGCTTTAATCAAAATGGCTCGAGCCATGGAAATCAATTCCATCAATACAAGGGTTCGGGGGTATGCAATGATGGCAGAAAGATGTCAACGTTTTATTCACAGTACATGGCATATATAGTAAAATGACACAATGGCAGTGAATACAGTAGGCGTGACAAGTGAAATGTATATGATAAGAACACATGTGCGTAGCAAAAAGGCGTGAACAAGGGCGTGCACAGAGGCGTGTACTGGAAACGTCACAGAAAAGTGTCATAAGTGGGTGGGTGCGTAGAGAATTCTGCAGAGTCAGCTGAAACCTGGGGCCTGAATGCGCGAGCAGTCTGTATGACGTGTGATTGACGTGCATCTGGAGGAAGCTAAGGGTCTGACTTTTAGCACTAGTAGAAGAGACAGAAGTCTGGCATGTCAGATCGACCTGTTCCTATAACATATCTGATATCTTGTATTTGGAGTATGTTTAATCTGAAGTAAAAGGTCTCTCGGGCAGAGGCTATTCTATACTGAATGCATATGTGTCTAAGTGCAATGCACGGAGCCATGGGCCTACCATGGTAACGGGAGCAATGAATTTCATAAGGGAGACAGGAAGGCTTGGCCCTTTGCTCTGCAGCCGGGGATATGTTTACCTATTTCACTAGACAGGAATGTGTTTTCGAAGAGGCTGAGCTGGCTACGCTGATAACTTGAAGGCAAAATACTGTTTTTGGCAGGCAGGCCAGGCCGAGCCGGGCACCGCTCGCTTGGCAGGAAGTAAGGCAGAGGTCAGGGATGCATCTTCACGCTGCAGCTTTCAGAGGCAGAGACAGAAGTGGCTCGAAGGCAGAAATCAGGGCCTAGCTCGACAGGGCCAGGAAAAACGTGAAAGTGCACCATGTAAAGACGGTGGCAAGGCATACTTAGGAACTGAATTATCGATCCATTCATGGTGGATCTGATAGAGGACATGTTAACGATGACGCAAATGTATTTGCGTCATCAGATTCGATTGTGGAGGGAAGTTACATGCACTTTAAACTCGTACATGGAGTCGATGGGGTACACGTTAGGGGACATAACTGACCATAAAAATTTCAATTACCTCAAGTAGGTGAAGTCTTTTATGGCCCTGAGACTTCTTAACAGGAGGCAAGCACGCAAAAGCCCTAGCAGAACCTTGTAAGCAGGATGTAGAAAGTGAAGTCCAGTCCGTTTACTCCCAGGACAGAAGCAGCTAGCAGCAGGCCAGCACAACAAAGTAACAGACAGAGTGGCAGTTCGTCCTACAGCACCCAGCTCTTCTTCCTGGCAGAATGTCCTCAGTCCAGAAGTGTTCTGAATTTGGGGTGTCAGAGGTCCATTACTTTTACCCCTTTCTGCCTTTGAAGTAGCCAAACTTTGAAGGAAAGTCGTTATAGTGCACAAGACCCTGCCTTTCCGTGACCTGGCTCTAGACACTAAGGGGGAGGGGCTGAAGACAGCTTTGTGTGAGGACAGTAGTAGTAGAAAACAGGAGTGTGACCCATAGACCGGATTGAGATCTGGGTAAGTATACGTTATAAGCAATACCGTCTCATCCGGATTTAATGAAAAGACAGATACACAGGTATGTACGAGACATTACAATGTAGCAAAGAAAGGAGAGACTCCCGGTATTTTTTCAAAAGTGCTCATAGCATCATGTATTAAAAATATTTTTTCACAGGTCATTCAGGACAGTTATAACAGCACTGTTAGCATGAAATGCGAAGGCAACACAAGGGTTTGTGCACGTAGTGCTCGTGAATCAAAGTGTGACGGCGCGAGTGCCAGGTGGAAACACAGCGCAGGGTTGCAAAGTGACAAAGTGAAAAATATTATATACAAAACAATGGTTCCTCTTCAAACATTATTCATGAACCCAAGTCGAGGCTGCGCCGTAAGTTGCGCTGTATGATTGGTTGACGGCATTTCGATCATCTCAAGTTAGGATCATCATCAGGACCGGGATGCCGTATTTAAACATGCTATATAAGAGAGAAAAAGGCAAATTGAGGGCCAGGGAGTGGCAAGATGAAGGTTGGACGAAGCGGGCGAGGTGGCGGTGAAAGTGAAAAGAGGTGATGGGACGATACAGCTGGGGAACTGTAGAGGGTTCAGTCCAAGGGGGGAAGGAGACAATGAGTGCTAGTTAGCGGAAGAGGGGGGGCGTGATTAGGAGCTACGGCAGAGGGAGGCGGTGTCTAAGGGGTGGGTCCCCGGGGCCGATTATGGCCTCAGGAGGGCCACTTCCAATTTATTTTGTAAAAAAAAAAAATAAATTGGGCTCAGGCCCTGGGGGATGGGGTCCCCAGGGCCAGTAAAATATGAAAAGAAGGGGGGGCACACAGCCCTCTTCTTAAAAAAAAAAAAAATTAAAACGGCATTGCGCCATAGGCCCCGCCCCCTCCCTGCAGCACTCTGCAAATGCTCCCCCAGGCGCGTTTGTAGATTGGGAACACATTCCCATTGAATACCATTGAATACCGGGGGTCCCTGGGGGCCAACTAGCCCACCAGGAACCTCCAGTATGTGCCAGGGAGCTGCGTTGCAGAGAGGTGTTCAGAGGCCACGCCCCTTTTTACACCTCTCTGCAACACAGCACTGTGGCGCTTAATGGAGGTACCTGGTGGGCTGGTTGCACCCCAGAGACCCTCAGGATTCAAGGGAAGTTAATCCCCAACTTAAAACGCGCCACGGGGCGCGTTTGCACAGTGGTGAAGGGAGGGGGCAGGGCCTGAGGTGACATGTGTGCAAACATGCCCGGTGGCGCGTTTTAAGTTGGTGAATTAATTACTCTTCAATCCTGAGGTCCCCTGGGGGCCAACTAGCCCACCAGGTACCTCCAATAAGCGCCACAGAGCTGTGTTGCAGAATGTTGTAAAAAAGGGTGTTGCCTATGAACACCTCCCTGCAACGCAGCTCCCTGTTTGCACACATGTCACCTCAGTCTCCCCCCTCCCTTCATCAGTGTGCAAACGCACCCAGTGGCACATTTTAAGGGGAAGTTTTAATCCCCCTGGCCTATTATGTACTAGGGGCATACAGAGGAGGTCATGCTAATCACAGGGGTACCCCAACGCATAGTGTTCTCTAGTGTATATAGGTGTTTTCATTGTATTATCAGTGTCTTTTAGCATACCACTGGCTCTAGGCCTGGTTAGTCAGTTAACACCAGTATCCGTCTGAAAAAGTTGTGGGCATAGGATGATGTTGTAACAAGGCCTCTTTCTGCTCCTGTTGGTTCTTTCTGCACATGTCTTGCTTCTTCCAGCACCTTTCTTTGCCTTTGAGGACTTCTGTTGCTTCTTTCTGCATTTCTTTTGCTTCTTTCTGTGTCTTTTTTCTTCTGTCTTCACATGTCCTACCTCTGTAGGCATAGTTAGAAACTAGCATTTAAAAAACCTTAGAAATTCACTTAAAAAAAACATAGGTTTCAGGCATGTTATAGTTAGGGATTAGCATTTAAAAAACGTTGAAATTCAATGAAAAAACCATAGGTTTCAGACACTTATAGGTGTATGAGTACATATGATGAGTGACTACATGTATGAGTGACTGTATAGGACTGTTGGTGAATGAGTGGATGTCTGTGTAAATCTCGGAATTACTGAATAGGTATGTCGTAACTGGCATTGGTGTGTCCATTGTTTTGAAAATGTTAGTTTCTATTTTTGAGTGTGTGTATCAAAGGTTATATTAGGGTGAGAGGAGGTGTGCCACAAGGATGATGTCATCAGTGATGTCATGAGTGATGTCATGAGTGATGTCATGAGTGATGTCACTGACTAGGTCATGAATGATGTAATATGTGACATCATCAGCAGTGCATTGCGGGCACGCGAGTTATAGTTAGCTGAACTAACTATAATGGGGGAATTTCTATGGGTTTGTATGAGTGAAATGTCCAACTAACTATAACGCCCCTGAAACCTATGGTATTTTCAGTGAATTTCCAAGGTTTTTTAAATGCTAATTTGCTAATTTCTAACTATAACGTGCCTGATACCCATGTTTTTTTCAGTGAATATATATATATATATATATCTCAACAAACAGGATCCCAACCGCTAAACGTAGCGGCTGCAAAGGGCGCAGACCTCCACTCCTCAAGAATAACTGTTTGATCAACAAGCCATCACTCCCAGTAAGGTGCCAGCAGTGCAAATTTATTGAAGCAAAGTGCAAGAGCGAGTGCCCTCCCTGGCGCGTTTTGCTCCGCGAACGGAGCTTGGTCACATGACGCGTCAGGAGTAGGCAGTGAATTAAATGGTCATTAAAAGCCCAAGCGCCTAAAGAAACAGGACGCAAGGGTTTGCAATGAAGCAGACAAGCATTGATTGAGCAATATGTCAACTATAATTACTTAATTCATTATATACAGTATAGATACAAAGAGACAGAGATCAAAGCATAGTGCTCGAACTCAATTAACAAGGCCGAATGTCAAAATTATGTAGACAATCAGATTGAAGACATTTAACATAGTGGAAAGAATATCAAAACCACCGCAACATTCATAATAGAAAACCCCCAAAATGACTATTCAGCCTGTATAATCTCCCAAAATTTCATCAGAGAGAATATATTCCAAGAATTAAAAATCAATTGCAAGTGCAAGAAGAGGTCATTTTATAGGTTCAAATTCATAGGCCTAATACAAAAACCACTGTCTCAAAGCTGCTTGAAAGCTAAAGTGCAAATACTACAACAAACCATATATTTGAATGTAAAATACATGGAAAATAACTAGCGGTGAAGAAGTTCAAATGGAAACCTGCGAAGAAAGAGGCATAAACACACTAATACTTGTACCATAAAGCAATAATCAATGATAATTCAAGAAAAATTGATATCTCAAATGACAATAGTGCATATACCTACTTATATCATAATCAAAAAAGGGAACAATAATTCATTGTTGTTGGTTCAAGAAAAAGACACAGATCACAAAAAATGGTGTAATTCATCAAAAGCATTCAGCCCATTGGGAGATCTGGTATCTAGCAATAAAATAAAGAATGCTTCTTTTTGTTGTAAGAGTTTCTCACGATCACCACCCCTGCCTGGGTTAGCCACAGAACACAACACCCCCGAGACTGCAATCGGGCGGATCGCTTATTTTACCTGTGCTACTTTTAAATATTGTATTCTCCCTTGTGTCCGACCCCTTTTTAGAAACCCCTCGCTGCTTTGCACAATTGCACTTTCTCCCACTCGTATTTCTGGGGAAACCATATTTCTACCTGGGGAACTGGCGCTATAGTTTGAGGATTATCACTTTCCTCTTCCTATGATCCTAAGGTGCTCGGCAGGGCTGGTGAAGCCCCGGGTCCCGGATTACGTGGCGGCCATCTTTGGTTGGGCTGTAGTTGCCACTATAAAAGGGGAGGCGGGAGCCTAAACGCGAGAGATCGCTTTACTACACCCCCGAGACTGCAATCGGGCGGATCGCTTATTTTACCTGTGCTACTTTTAAATATTGTATTCTCCCTTGTGTCCGACCCCTTTTTAGAAACCCCTGGCTGCTTTGCACAATTGCACTTTCTCCCACTCGTATTTCTGGGGAAACCATATTTCTACCTGGGGAACTGGCGCTATAGTTTGAGGATTATCACTTTCCTCTTCCCACGATCCTTAGGTGCTCGGCAGGGCTGGTGAAGCCCCGGGTCCCGGATTACGTGGCGGCCATCTTTGGTTGGGCTGTAGTTGCCACTATAAAAACGGTCGGCCATGTCTCCGCGCAGCAGACGCGGTCAGCGGACGTGCCGGATCTGTGCCGGAGTCGTGCCAGAGTCCTGCCCGTCTGCGCCCGTCCGCGCATGGACGGGCGCAGGGGCAGGGACCCTCACCAAACGGATTAATTATTCTGGGGAGCAAATCCGTCAACTGAATGGGGGCACAACACCTCTAGACCTGGCTACACTTACTCGTGTAGAGGAATTGTCCATCCAGGCACCGCAGATACGTAGGTCCCCAGCCCCCCCGCATACCCTAAAGTTGGTTAGCCTAAACACTAGGTCACTATGTTGTCATAGTCTTGAGATTTTCACTCTATTGCAAGGCGAAGACATTGACATCCTGACCTTGACCGAGACCTGGATGGGGGACAACTCCCTACCAGACATCATAGCCGCCGTCCCTGTAAACTATGACATCCATTGGCAGAATCGCACAGGGAATACCCGAGGGGGAGGAGTGGCAATAATATTCAAGAGACATGTAGCAGTGACCATAATACTGGCTGAGTCAGTGGATCTGGCTGACTTGCTGGCGATAAAAATCATGTTTGATAACATGTGTGTTACAGTTCTCACAGTTTATCGCCCCCCCAACGCCACCCCAGGCTTTAATGACTCCTTTATGACCTATGTTTCTGACATGTGTTCCAGATATAGAAATGTCATAGTTACAGGAGACTTTAATTTTCACTGGGACAAAGAAAAGAAACAGCCAGCAGCTAGCTCCCTAGAGACAACCATGTCCTCTCTGGGATTCAGGCAGCTCGTAAACACCCCTACTCATACAAAAGGCCACACCCTAGATCTGATATGGACAACAGATCCCAGGGTGGTATTAGTTGGAATCCTCCCTTGTATCTGGTCAGACCATCATCTGATCTACTGTGACATCCCCCTGGATACTATACCCTTACGCCCAGCATTTAAACCCAGACTGACCCGCCAGTGGAAAAATGTGGACCAACACACACTGAACACGTCACTCAGGGGAACTGTCCAGCCGATAACACCTAATAAAGATGTAGATCAAGACTGTAAGGACATGATGGACTATTTGGCAAAAGCCATCGATCAGATAGCACCCGAGAAACTCCAAACAAAAAATAGTGGGAAAAAGGGAGCCCCATGGTTTACACCCGCTTTGAGGGATCAAAGGAAGGCTCTGCGTAATATGGAGAGAAATTGGAGGAAAAATAAGGATACAGATACCTGTGAACAATATAAGAAGGCGTTTCGCAGTTATAAAAAATCCACCCGGGAAACTAAAGCTTTATTTTATGAGATCCGAATAAATAGGGCGACCAATGTTCAAAAGGAAACGTTCAAAATCCTGAAGGAACTAACTAAAAGAGCTCAGGATGCAGAAAGCAGCAAAAACTGTGATACTTTCCAGAAATACTTTCTGGATAAAGTAGACACCATTATGCTCGAAATAAAAAGTATGGGGTACGGCCCAATCGAGCAGCAGGCCACTCTAAACCCAGCTGCTAGCTGCCTATCATCATTTCCCCCTATGGACCCACTAATCCTCGAATTGCTGATGAGGAAGACAAAATCTGGTTCCCCAGCAGATCCATGCCCCCCAAGTATTTTCTGCTTGGCACGTCCTATTCTAGAGGACCATATCCTAGCCACACTAAATAAATCCTTGCGCACTGGCAGGCTCCCCACTAGCTTTAAAGAAGCTCGTGTAAGACCACTGCTAAAGAAAGTGGGGGCAGATCCCAACGCCTTAAAAAACTATAGACCCATATCCCAGCTGCCTTTCCTGTCCAAAGTACTCGAGCAACATGTGCTAAAATCTCTGTCAAGCTTCCTGGAGTCTAACCATCTACTCCATGAGAGGCAGGCAGGTTTCCGCGCACATCACAGCACCGAGCTTGTCATGCTCTCGGTGCTGGACGAGCTCAGAAGGATGGCTGACAGTAAGAGACCGAGCGCCCTGATTCTGTTAGACCTATCAGCGGCATTCGATACTGTCAGCCATACCCTTCTGCTGGACAGGCTGGCTGGGGTTGGGATTCAGGGCTTAGCTCTTCGGTGGCTGGAATCATGCCTATCTGGGAGAACCCAGAGAATCCAGATGGGAGACAGCATATCAGGAGTGGGAGGTCTGACCTGTGGTGTCCCCCAGGGCTCAGCACTATCCCCACTCCTGTTTAACCTATACCTGCAGCCTCGGATTAACACACTAGCAGGGATGGGCTGTCGGGTGTTTAACTATGCCGACGACACACAGCTGTTGCTGGGCATAGATGACACCGTACAAGCCCAGTCACACGCCCAGGACATACTCAGATACACAGTCCACTGGATGGCCACTAACCAGTTAAAAATCAACCCGGAAAAACAGAGGTGCTGATAGTACCATCCAAGTGCTCCTCTTGGAGTGACATGTACTGGCCCCAGGAGCTGGGCCCAACTCCACAGCCAGTTGCCACAGTCAAAAGTCTTGGCATTAAGTTAGACAGTGCCCTTTCAATGACCAACCAGGTTCCCACCGTGGTTGGTACCTGCACTGGTCTTTTAAGACAGTTGCGCAAACTAGTTCCTCTCCTCTCCCAGTCGATGTTTCGCACAGTGGTTTCTGCCACCATAGTGTCAAGACTCAACTTTGGAAATGCGCTCTACTTAGGCCTGCCAAAAATGCTAATAAACAGACTTCAGGTAGTCCTAAACGACGCCGCCAGACTCATTTTTAATCTCCCGAGGAGAGCGCATGCCTCTCCATTGCTAAAGAGTCTACACTGGCTGCCAATCGAGCAGAGGTCCGTCTTTAAAGGCCTCTGTATAGCCCATAAAGCCATCTATGGGCAGGCCCCGGCTTACATCAAGGAACGGATTGAGACATATAGACCGGAAAGAAACCTCAGGTCTTCAGACGCCCAACTCCTTGTATGCCCACGTTTCAAACTGGCCACAATGGGAGGGAGATCTTTCTCGGTCCTACTACCGAACCTTTGGAACGCCCGGCCTGAGGCACTCCGTAAGGAGGGTAATCTACTCCGCTTCAGGAAAGCCTTGAAAACCAACCTTTTCAGAACAGCACTCAGCTTAGCTTAAGTCCTGTCCCTTCCCTCCACCCTCTTTCAGTATCCCGGCTGTTATGTTTTGTGGTCAAAAGCGCCTTGAGACCTGCAGGTGATTCGGCACTATATAAACCCGCTATAACAATAACAATAACAATAACAACAATGTATATTTGAGATCTTTCAATTTTTTATCGTGGACAGATTTAAAGTGGCGAGCCACCGGGTAATTCATGTCTGAGTTGACTATGGCTCGGATGTGTTGCAGAATTTGTTGGTTCGCTTGCAACTTGGTACTGCCTATGTAAGAGAGAGAACATGTGCAGGTGAGCTGGTAAACTACATAATCACTGCGACATGTCAGATGTTCTTTTATCGGGATAGCTCTCTCCTCTCTCATTAAAAGCAGATGTATAGTGCATAGCATTGACCGCAAAAGTGCAGGCTCGGCACGAAGTACATCTGTAAAAACCAGGTTTATTAAGCCAAGTAGTTTTAGGCGAAAGTTCAGGCTGGGTTCTATCTAAAGAATCCTTCATAGAAGGAGCCCTCCTAAAAGTAATGGCCGGTGATTTAGGCAGAAAGGGACCAAGAATCACATCCGTTAGTACTATCGGCCACTCAGACCTGATGATCTTACTAAGTTTAGGGGTCTGAGAGCAGTAAGTAGTGATAAATCTAGCAGAACCAGCATTGACCAAATCAGGGATCTTTTTGATTTTTGGGGTCAAGAGTGCCGCACGAGGACGCGCTGATGCCTTAATTAACGCCCGATCTAACACAGCTCGATTATAGCCACTTCGAAGGAATCTTTCCCTAGATTACAATAGGCACTTTTGTGTGGTATCTGGGTTACTGCAAATGCGTTTGATACGTATAAACTCTCCCAAAGGAATGCTGTTTATAGTGAGTGGGGGATGGGTACTGCGGGCATGCAAGATGGAATTGCCCGCAGTACTTTTCCTGTACAATTTGGTCTGAATAGTGGTATGCTCAATGTAAACCAGTTCAGAAAAGGGGGTGGTGATGAACAGAGTGTCTGAATTAAGCAGACCACTCTTACCCAGTCCAAAGATCAGGGCTTGATCCATCACCGTTATTTATTTCACTGCACCATCCCAGTTCAGAACCTGGCTATATGCAAATCAGTCTGTCCCTGGCCCAGTGCATCATGGGAACAGGGCAGACTAAACTACCAAGCCAATTCTTCACCAGAAAGGAGACAAGCTACCGGGGACCGGTTTCTGGCATTTCAGCCGTCGTCGGCCCGGCTTGCTTGAATCCTGATGGTGCAGTGAGAAAGGGACTCATGTCTGAGTATACCATGCCACACCTATAGTGGCCAAAAACGATTCAGAAAAGGGGGTGGTGATGAACAGAGTGTCTGAATTGGGATGGTGCAGTGAGCTAAAAAACGGTGTTGGATCTAGTCCTGATCTCTTGACTGGGTGAGAGTATTCTGCTTAATTCAGAAACTCTGTCCATCACCACCCCTTGTTGTTAAATATTTTGTCCACCCTAAGCGTGGAAGGGTATACTCAGATGTGAGTCCCTTGCTCATTGCACCATCAGGATTCAAGCAAGCCGCGCCGACGACGGCTGAAATGCCAGTAACCGGTCCCCGGAAGCTTGTTTCCTTCCCAGTGTAAGAATTGGCTTGGTAGTTTGGTTTGCCCTGTTCCCATCATGCACTGGGACAGGAACAGACTAATTTGCATATAGCCAGGTTCTGAACTGGGATGGTGCAGTGAGCTAAAAAACGGTTTTGGATCTAGCCCTGATCTCTTGACTGGGTGAGAGTATTCTGCTTAATTCAGAAACTCTGTCCATCACAACCCCTTGTTGTTAAATATTTTGTCCACCCTAAGCGTGGAAGGGTATACTCAGATGTGAGTCCCTTGCTCATTGCACCATCAGGATTCAAGCAAGCCGGGCCGACGACGGCTGAAAGGCCAGTAACCGGTCCCCGGAAGCTTGTTTCCTTCCCAGTGTAAGAATTGGCTTGGTAGTTTGGTTTGCCCTGTTCCCATCATGCACTGGGACAGGAACAGACTAATTTGCATATAGCCAGGTTCTGAACTGGGATGGTGCAGTGAGCTAAAAAACGGTGTTGGATCTAGCCCTGATCTCTTGACTGGGTGAGAGTATTCTGCCTAATTCAGAAACTCTGTCCATCACCACCCCTTGTTGTTAAATATTTTGTCCACCCTAAGCGTGGAAGGGTATACTCAGATGTGAGTCCCTTGCTCATTGCACCATCAGGATTCAAGCAAGCCGGGCCGACGACGGCTGAAATGCCAGAAACCGGTCCCCGGAAGCTTGTTTCCTTCCCAGTGTAAGAATTGGCTTGGTAGTTTGGTTTGCCCTGTTCCCATCATGCACTGGGACAGGAACAGACTAATTTGCATATAGCCAGGTTCTGAACTGGGATGGTGCAGTGAGCTAAAAAACGGTGTTGGATCTAGCCCTGATCTCTTGACTGGGTGAGAGTATTCTGCTTAATTCAGAAACTCTGTCCATCACCACCCCTTGTTGTTAAATATTTTGTCCACCCTAAGCGTGGAAGGGTATACTCAGATGTGAGTCCCTTGCTCATTGCACCATCAGGATTCAAGCAAGCCGGGCCGACGACGGCTGAAATGCCAGAAACCGGTCCCCGGAAGCTTGTTTCCTTCCCAGTGTAAGAATTTGCTTGGTAGTTTGGTTTGCCCTGTTCCCATCATGCACTGGGACAGGAACAGACTAATTTGCATATAGCCAGGTTCTGAACTGGGATAGTGCAGTGAGCTAAAAAACGGTGTTGGATCTAGCCCTGATCTCTTGACTGGGTGAGAGTATTCTGCTTAATTCAGAAACTCTGTCCATCACCACCCCTTGTTGTTAAATATTTTATCCACCCTAAGCGTGGAAGGGTATACTCAGTTGTGAGTCCCTTGCTCATTGCACCATCAAGATTCAAGCAAGCCGGGCCGACGATGGCTGAAATGCCAGAAACCAGTCCCCGGAAGCTTGTTTCCTTCCCAGTGTAAGAATTGGCTTGGTAGTTTGGTTTGCCCTGTTCCCATCATGCACTGGGACAGGAACAGACTAATTTGCATATAGCCAGGTTCTGAACTGGGATGGTGCAGTGAGCTAAAAAACGGTGTTGGATCTAGCCCTGATCTCTTGACTGGGTGAGAGTATTCTGCTTAATTCAGAAACTCTGTCCATCACCACCCCTTGTTGTTAAATATTTTGTCCACCCTAAGCGTGGAAGGGTATACTTAGATGTGAGTCCCTTGCTCATTGCACCATCAGGATTCAAGCAAGCCAGGCCGACGACGGCTGAAATGCCAGAAACCGGTCCCCGGAAGCTTGTTTCCTTCCCAGTGTAAGAATTGGCTTGGTAGTTTGGTTTGCCCTGTTCCCATCATGCACTGGGACAGGAACAGACTAATTTGCATATAGCCAGGTTCTGAACTGGGATTGTGCAGTGAGCTAAAAAATGGTGTTGGATCTAGCCCTGATCTCTTGACTGGGTGAGAGTATTCTGCTTAACTCAGAAACTCTGTCCATCACCACCCCTTGTTGTTAAATACAATGTAAACCAGGACATCCAGAAATTCAGCAGAATCAGATGTAATATTAGCTGTGAACTTGAGGTTCCTATTGTTCACATTGATTTCATTAACAAATGCAGCTGCTTGTTCTTGTGAGCCCTTCCAGACGATGAAAATGTCGTCGATGAATCTCCAATAATGAACAAGGTGAGGAAGCCAATGAGCGTGAGTGATCCCCAGAACATGCCTCTCCCACCAGCCAACATGACAGACATGAATAGCTGGGGGAGAAGCATGAACCCATGGCCACCCCGCGTTCCTGATGGTAAAAATCCTTGTCAAATTGGAAATAGTTATTAAAGAGGCAGATACGGATCATATCTAGTAACATGAGACTATGATCTCTCATAGTGGCCTCTCGGTAATCTAAGAAATATTGCACAGCTTCCAGACCCTGTAAATGGTTGATGCTGGTGTAAAGTGCCTCAATATCCATCACCAGGAAACACAAATCAGAACCCCATGTGATGTGACTGATCTTAACCAAAAAATCGGTGGTGTCTTTAAGACAAGAAGGGAGAGAAATCATATGGGGCCGTAAGAAAAAATCCACATATTTCGATATATTTTCATTCATTCTGCCTTGAGCTGAAATAATAGGGCGACCTGGGACTGGGACGGTGCACTTGTGAATCTTGGGTAAAAGATAAAGCAAAGGTGTGATGGGATGTGAAACATTAAGAAATTTTGTTTCATCTTTAGTGAGTAAGCCACGTCTATACCAGCTATTGATGTCTTTTCTGGTTTTCTCATGGCTATTAAGCATCACAAATTTGGATGTTTTAGAATAACAAAGGGGGTCACCCAACTGGCGGGCTGCCTCAGACACATAATCACTTTTGGCCCACACCGTGTTACCCCCCTTGTCTGCACTCTTCACTACCACCTGGTTGTTACCCTGGATTTTCTTAACAAGTTTGGTATATTGCACATTGTTAAAATCACATTGTTTTTTCTTCCCAAGTACCGTCTTGTTTAGTATTTTTAGTTCTGTAATGATTCTGTCACTAAAGACATCAACAGCATCCTTAGGCATCAAAGGCAGGAAGGTGGATTTACCCTGAAAAGTCGTAATTAGAGATTGATTCACAGAGACCACTTGACTGACTGTCGGTTCTGCTTGCGAACTTTCCTCATTGGCTAAGGAAATCAAAGTTTGTAATCCTTGTAAATTCCTAACCTGTAGTGGCTCCTCTTCTGATCCTGTCACTGATGTAGTAACACGTACATTTGGATTTTCCGGATGTAACAAAAAATACTTTTGGAGTTTGATTTTCCTTATAAATTTAAAAACATTAATACGTGCTTGTACATAAGAGAAGTCGTTTGGTGGACAATAAGAAAGTCCCAAAGAGAGGAGTTGTTCCTCTGCTTTAGAGAGCGTCATGTCTGTCAAGTTGATCACCGTGTTATCTTGTAAGTTAGTTATTTGTTCCAATTCCTGCGCGTTCTGCCTCGCCCTCCACCTCTTTTTGGCAATGCGTTTTCTGTGGCGACGCTTTTGGCTGCCGCTTTGCCTGCTTGTGGAGGATTGTTCCGTGAGCGCAGAGAATACCTCCGGTCCTCGCTGACAAAATTAAATTCAACTACCACTGAAAAAGTTGTCAAATCAGAAGAGCCTACATCGGTAGAAGTTACACTTTCCTCAGAACCAGTGAATGAAGCTACTGATAGATTGTCTTCATTGGTTGCAGTAGCAGCTGGAATAGTTGTTGAATCAGTTGACACACCCGGTTTGGGTTGGACGGACATTGCTTTGCGTTTGTATGAGTCGTATTTCCGAGAGAACGTAAAAATACGCCCTGTTGCATAGTCTTGTTTGTCCCTCGCAAATTTGTGGATTTTGCGCTCTTGAATAGTTTGTTCCAACTTGACAAGTCTCTGGTCAATTTCCTTCCAGGTGTTAGCTATTAGTTCAGTATCACCCGTGGCTTCCAGGAGAGCATTTACCTTGTCAATTTCAGTGAGTAGTGCTTCTCTGTCAGAATGGGCATATTTAATCAGAATCAATAACATATTTCTAGATGATTGCAAATATATATATACAAAAAAATCCAGCTCCCACAGAAACTCCATGGAAGAATTGCACAGACTCGAGGTGTTTAAAGATTCAGCATTATTTTATTCTGCCAGGTCGCACTCAATCCCAGAGGTAAGGGGAGACGCGTTTCGGCTTTCAGGAAGCCTTTGTCAATCTGGTTTGGCGCCAGAATACATGCAAAATAAATAGCCCTTCCCATAAGACCATTGAGTAAACATAGAAAGCATACTCTCGTGTATGCGAACAGCGTATGACCCAGAATGCTACAAAACATCGTTTTCTACAGCTAAAACTAGCCTGATTGTAGGTAAAATATAAACTGATTAAATGGATTGCATAATAAAATTATAAGTTTAGCTGGAAATATCATGTAGCAAACAATTTAGATAACAAAATATACATAATAATTATAAAAGCATCAATCACATTGAGAAAATATCTTTTAACATTTGCTCTAAACTCTTCATCCTGTGTTGCCAAATTTACAAAATTATATAAAATGTACTTTTAAAATTAATGCTCCCAGATGTCACTGATTGTACAAACCTGGAGACTACCAATGTCTCGGTTAAAGCCCTCCGGAGCTGATGACACAGCTGTCACAGTGTGACCTTTTGCAAAATATATCTTATTCCTGCCATGCTATTGATTACACAGTCATTGTCTTCAAACATCCTGAGGCACCGGGAACAGAAAACTGAAGCTTCACCTGGGGGCCAAGTACATGACTAAGAGTAATATTCTTACTCAAAGTCAAATTACAAGCACGTGCTGTGAAACTCCTCGGGACTACCATCCCCATAATGCCTCAAAATAGTCAATAGTGAAGCAGGCAATTATCACCATATCATCGTACTGCTAGGTCAATGTCACTGGTTATGCTGAAATGTTAACCTCCACAGAGTCAATATCGATTTGCGTGTAGCCAGGGCAGAGGCAAATGTAAATGTATCCGATGGTGACAGACAGCATGAATTAAATCCAATAAAAATTTGGCACAAACTTGGGGTTGAGGGGGACCCATGCACAAAGTGATACTGCCAAAACATCCTCACTGCATCGGCATCGGCTACTGCAGTTCCCAGTTACCAGGAGGCGCCAGTCTTACAGGCAAGGCATTTCTTGCTGGAGAGAACATGTATACCACGCTACGAGACCCTGGTCTTCCACTGCCGTCATCCTCATTCCGCTTCCTGGCTACTCCACTATATATATTCACTGAAACAAAAAGAAAGTTTAAAGTAACAATATAGTTAGGTGAACATGTTAGTGACAACATTAATGTTTTGAACTAAGAATAGCACAGATATTCACCAATTATAGTTTGCAGAAATAACTACAACTTACACCCCCGCCATGCACTGTTTATGACCTCACATATTACATCACTCATGACATGTTCCTATTTGCGACATCACTCATGATTTACATCACTCATGATTTCTCGAATTACATCACTGATGAAATCACTAATGACATTTTCCAGTGAGTGTGTTAGTTTGTTTTATAGTTTGCCTCATGGCGGGTAACTACCATAGCACTTCTTTACCTAATTTTGTACAGCCTATATCCAGCTAATGAGTGTAAGTGTTTACAAAATGCATGAACTCCTAAAATATCATATCCCTGTAAAGGTATTGAACATGTTATAAATCTTTGCATTGAAGAGCAACCCTGTGTGCAGGCGACAGCTGACGACTTGTGTTCAGCGTGTTCTACACATGTTTTTGGGCTCTGCGGAAAAAGTTTGCAACAGGGCAAAGATTCTGCCGACTACATTCCAAGTATTGTAAGCAGCCTTGAGTTGTTAGACAGAATCATCTCAGAATGACAATTGTACTCAATATAGAAGACTATGTGCACTAAGTATTAATCTATGTGCATGTGCTTCTTTTGCTTTAGAAGCTGGGCTATCTGTAAAGTTTTTATCAGATGTTGAGTATTTTGAGGAACTTAGCTTTCTCTGAACAGTTGTATACATATTGAACACCGTGTGTAATTAGAGTTTCCCATATATCTGTGGTTGATTGTTAATGTGAAGTATGCTAGACAAAAGGAAGTTGTATCTGTGATGGCACTAATGATACTTCATATTATTCTGAGGTATTTTGCAGTTACTTTCAAAGCTCTAATGCCATACCTGTTTTTCGAGCAATGTGTACACAGGAAAATACTCTATGTCTGCTCCAATATTAATTCCCTACTATGGACGGCTTTTATCTGTAATGTATCAAACCCCTCACAGTCAGCAGACCTACATTGAGAAATGAAGTTGATATGATATAAGTAGACAAGTGGGTACTGTAAATCATGTTTACTCAATGGAGAGAGTTTACTCGGTGCCATACAGTTTGCACACCGTGAAACTCTCATGGTAAATACACCACAGTGTATTAAAAAAGAATCTACTATGAACAGTGTACACTCAAAGCAACACATGTCAGAAAAGACACAATTTGCTTAAAATATTTAAGGTCTGAAGGTGATAAAGATCATACTACCTGTAGCCTTCATATTATGGTGGAAACATTACAGATAGCCCTTCTTCTCAAGCAAAACATGTACATAGGTTAGTATGTTATGGAGAAATTATGCTGAGACACTTCTGTCTTTCAATACTTAGAATCTATGACATAAATTATTTGCCCTGTTAGACTTTTTTTATGCAGAACCAAAAAACTTGTGTGGAACATACTTGACACAAGTCATCCACAGTCAGTCTTGAATTCAAACAATTATAATATGTTCAATATCTCTGGTTGGCACCACAACTGTTCCTCTTCCACAGATGTGGCTCCGGTATGGGCCGGAGTGGATATGCTATTTGGGGGTCAGGATGGCCTACACAGAACAAACCTTTCTGGAACTTAACTTTGGCAGAGCATTTGAGGGTCTCTGAGCTTTGGTTCAATTCTGGAGGAACCATGCCCTATCCTTGATGGGCAGGGCCACATTTGTGATGATGGTGGTGCTCCCCAGGTGCCTATACACGCTGCAGGGCATGTTCTAAGACATCCCCCGGCAATGCTGGCTGACCTGGGGGACATCTCAGAACCTGATATGAATGGGAAGGAGATGACGAGCATAGAAATGGTACCTTAATCCAGAACGAGTGGTCTTATGAATGAGCAGAGAATAATGGCCAAAAAGAGTACCAGCTGGAGTTGCACACAGCCGAGACTGAAGAATGGACGTGTGTAGAGACTTGCTTAGGATATTGGCACTCCTATTATAGGGGCTGTGTGCACTGCTCATGGCCCCAAGAGAAGATCATAGGGCTTGGAATGTTTATTATATCTCATTAATGATGGTTACCAGTTTGCATAATGTTATAGAAAAACAAGAGCAGCAGGGGGAAGAGGGAGAAAATTGAGGAACTGATATTAATGTAAACTATAAAACAAACTAGTGCACTCATTGGATGATGCCATCAGTGATGTCAATTGAGATGTCATCAATGATGTCATAAATGAGGTCATAGAATATGCCAAGTGATGTAATATGTAAGGTCATAAGCAGTGCATGGCAGAGGCGCAAGTTATAGTTTTCTCTGCTAACCATAACTGGTGACTGTTTTTATTTAATTCAAAACATTAATGTTGTCAGAGGCGGAGCTTGCCAGGCTCCAAAATGGCCACGTTCTAGATCCGCTCCTCGAGTCGTCTTCATCTATCCGGCATTATTTGCACTTCCCTCGGGACCCACTATGCACATTTTGGCAGCGGTGTCCATAAACCCCGGGGCTATGATCCACCGCATAGAGGAAGTCTGAACATTCCTTCCTATCGCCATTGAGCGCAAGAGAGCTGCTCCGTAAAGATAGCGCTTAGAAATGTCCGGATTATGAATATGGGTGACTTCTTCTTTGAAGGCAGAGCCCGGACGTGGGATAAGGTTGCCACTGTTGATCATGGTGCTAGCTCCTTGGTACAGTTTCAATATTTCAGAGCACGACACGCCTTGAGGGCGTTGCTGGGAGATGAATATTTAGACCCTACGGCTCTTCCGTCTTTCACTTACCTTTTACGTGCCAAAACCCTGTATAAGTTGATTTCTAACATATACACAATTTCCCAGTAATGCTGCAGTGCCAATTACTTCCCGCAGAGAGAGCAGTGGCAGTCGGACTTAGAAGTTCCCATTGATAGTAGTCTATGGAAGTACTGCTGCGAGGTCACCCAATCAGTGACTTTAAATGGGAGGCATAGATTAATACATTTTAAGTTTTTGAATAGAACATATTTAGGCTTTCCTGTTTTCAGTTTACATTTTTGGTAAATTCTGGTATTTTTTTTCAATTCCTTAAAAAAACTGTGGGTATCAGTGGTTACACATTTTCGCGCTATTAAAAACAACAGAAACAGTGTTTTGCGGGTGTTTATGGAATATAAATTTAATTTTAACTATTGCTTGCCTTCTGCACTGATAGTGCATGTGTATAGATAGCGTGAGCACAGGGTATATGATGTCCAAATACATTTTTACTGTACCAAAATAGAATACAAAGTCAATAGCATTCTTCTTTATCTCTGATGATTGTAAAGATGCTTTTAGCATACCATCTAGTAAGTGACAAGGATCTCTTTCAGGGACGCACTTCAGCTCAGGTACCGATTTTGACTGTCATCATACAACTTTTTCATATACGTAGCTGAATTACCAAAATTACAAACACTATCACTCCAATCTTTATTGAACTTGGTAGGAACTTTTGCAGCAGCATTCCACGTGACACTGGAGTCCATGTTTACCAAACATCTGGTGTCATGTTTGCACCACTATCTCATATGCTTGTTGACAACATTCTTTTCACATATACCTGTCACTACATCTTGCATTGAATGTTTAAAGCCTGGGGTGTTTGGCAATTCACTTACAATCAATTCTGACTCACTAGAAAAGGGGGCTGATGTATCAAAGGATTTCACCTATTCTCTGTCTGTGGGTAAATGTGATGATACATATTAGGAATGATTCTTATGAAAGCAGCCGTTTTGCCTATCAGTGAAATTAAATGTAGCCAAAATATCAAATATGATTTTGATATTTGCCGATTCTCTACAGTTTATAAAATAACTAAGACCTACAACATGCGTCTAAACACAGCATCTTTAGACCAAAGACCACAAAACTGAAAAAAGCAAAAGGAAGAACAGACAATGTTTTAGTGACATCCCTAAACAACAAAATTCAAGCAGAGTAATGTTAGCCCAGTCTCTCTTGATGATACCTTGTATAACAAAGTTGCATTGTATTGTCCGCTTCAGGAACGAATACAAATGACTCTTTCACTCATCTTTTCCTTTCTTTGAATGTCACTTAGTTTGTGGTTGTAAAGGTGTTTTTTCAGTGTTTATATGTTTACACCGGTGACGGCTATTTTCCTTTCGGTGGGGTTTTATCAGTTATTATATGTTTAAACCTAAAACCAGATAGTCTAAACGTATTATACACCCTTACGCCTTTACAGGCATGGCTAATGTGAATCTGACAGATGGGAGCGCTGCGGGGCAAGCGGTGCAAATTTTTTCCATATGGCATTGGTATGCCGACATATTGCAGCTTTTTGGAAAAAGATATTCATGGAATTGGGGAATATTGTTGGTACTCCACTTACTCCGTATCCCCTATTAGCCCTGTTGGGATACACTAAACCACACCCTAAAGGGGTCAGGAAGCTTCTGGGATTGGGCTTTCTTCTGGCCAAGAGGTGAATAGCTATGCACTGAGCACGAGGACCTCCTCCCTCCAAATCGGAGTAGGAAAATATTTGATTTTCTGTAATACGCAGCCTGAAACATATAATGAGTTAATGCCCCAACGGAGTCGCCCCAATAATTTTTGGGGGCTGTACAAACAGAAGTTGCTGTCACAGGATGATACTGGAACAGGCGCTGTTTACATTTTTACTGTGCTGGAACATGTCTTCTAAATTGTGCTATGTCATTAGAGGTAAAAAATAAAGAATATGTATAGATTTCTTTTTCTAGTTGGAGTCATGCTTGTTGCTGAAATGCCCCTAATGGTAGAGTGTTATTCAATAAGGGGCTGATGTACCTCCTGCATATCTAAGGGATCTTTTTTCTTGCTTTGTTTATCTTCATTTATTTCTGGCAGACTGCTTGATATTTCTCCTTGCTATAATGTTACTGACATTGTATTATGTACACTGCTGTGGATTGTTCAATAAAATCAATAAATAAATAAAAAAACATTAATGTTGCCACCGACCTATTCACCTAAAAAAAACGTTGCTTCAGTCTATGTTTTTTTAATTTAGTATATATATCTACACACACAGACATATATACTTACCTTAACTAGAACTATTTTGCATGGTAAATGTATGCATAGTAATAGTACCAAAACATGTATGCATGGTAAATGCATGTCTTGACAACCAATCAGGAATTCTAAAGCACAACTTATCACCAATGAGGGTTTCCAGGCACTGGAGGGGGGGGGGCTGTCTTCTCTGCTCTGACCTATTTGTTGAATAGCCAGGTCCTCAGTCTCTTTCTGAAATCCAGTAGGGTTGGTGCAGATCTCAAGGAAAACTCATTCCAGAGCTTTGGTGCCAGGTGGGAGTAGGAGTCACCTGTGCTTTTGCAGATAATGAGGGAGTGAGCGAGGAGGGGGGAGGAAGAGAGGAGTTGTCTAGTGGGCTGGTGGAAGTCCACTCTCTGGTTGAGGTAAAACGGTCTCTTGTTGTGGAGGGCTTTCTAGGTTGCACATAGACACAGCATGTGGACTCTCAGAAAGATTTGAGAAGAAGTAAATAGATTTGGTATACTAAGGATCACATGGATGAAGTTTGATTATGGTGAAAAAAACAAATAAACAGTTGCGGAATTCGCACATTCAGCAGTGCGGTTGTTTGGGGCGTGATGAAGCTCCACGACAGTGATGTCTTCCTGTATTCCCCTCATAGAGGTCCGACCGGTCGTGGTAGATATGGACACCCATATATTGTAGGTAAACTAGTTTCCCACTGTCCAGTGGGGGCAGAACGTTCGCACCACTGGGAAGAGACGGGATTTCGGCCAGCTCACTCTGAGTCCAGATATGGAGCCAAATCTCTCCATCAAATCTCGGACTCCTGTTAAATTCTCATCCCCCCACTTAGAAACAGCAGCAGATCATCTTCATATAATGCTATATGATGACAATCCTGTTTGACTCTCAGGCCCTCATATGATTGCCCTGCCCTGGCTGCTATGACAAGTGGCTCCATAGCAAGAGCAAATAATAGGGGGAGAGTGGGCCACCCCTGTCTGGTACTGCGCCGTATCAGCCAGCTCCGCAACACTGTTCTTACTGTGCATTCTCTGGCAATAGGTCCAGTGTACAACAACCTAGTTCACTTGATAAATCCCTCTCCCAGTCCCATCACTTTGATGTGTGTCCCGATGTGCCTCTAGGATGGCTAGCAAACTCCTAATATTTCCTTCTGTTTTGTGTGTTGGGATGAACCCAGCCTGGTCCTTGTGTAGAAGTGTAGTCATGAGGGGCAAGAGGCGCGCGGCAAGGATCCGACTTAGGATTTTATATTCAATATTAAGCATCAATAACAGTCGGTAAGCCGTGATATCATGCAGGACTTTATTTGGTTTCAAGATGGGAACTATTACTGCTTCCCTCATTGTGTCTGGTAGGGAGCCCATCTCATCAGCTGCTCTGTAGAGTGCTAGGAGATGGTGGGGTTAATTCAGGTGAGTATATGGAGTAGAACTCCACCGGGAGCCTGTCTGTGCCAGGAGTCTTATTACGTGCCATGTGTTTGATAGTAGTGACAATCTTGTGGGTTGTTATGTTCTCCCCTAAGTCGTCTGCTTCATCTTCCATGATCTGTGGGATCTGGAGGTCAGCTAGGAATGTATGTGTCTGTGTTAACCCATGCATGGCCGAGCTGGTACAGAGAGTGGAATAGTAGTCTACAATATGTAGTTAATTTCTGCTGGTGTGTGGGCCCTTGTTTCTCCCGCAGTCTCCAGCTGTAGGAAAGGGTAGCCTTGTTTGTTGGGGTTAGCCAGCCATGCTAACAGTGACTCAGAGTTATCTCTTTGAGTATGAGTTTTGTCCATACAGGCCTTATAGTCAAAGCATCTCAGTCTTTTTACGTGTCGCTACTTCCTCCCTGGCCACTAAAATCTCTAGTTGGAGCTCTGGGTGCCCTGGCCGCCTGCGTTCCATGTCCCTTAGTTGGTTCTCTGCCCTCTAAACTTCAGTCAGTAATGCCTGCTGGATCCCGTTGGATTCAGAAATGCAGTGCCCACGTGTTACGGCCTTAAAAGCTTCCCATTCTATTAGGGGGGTAGATGCTGTTCCCGTGTTCTCCGCAAAATATTGGGTTATTTTGGTTCTAATTGTCTCCTGAAAGACCTGGTCCTCCAGTAGTTCTATCTTTAGCCTCCATTTGGGTATGAAGGGTCTAGGGCGTGTCCATCATAGGTGCAGTAGAACAGGATTGTGATCTGAGATAGTGCGGGGTAGGTATTCAATCGTCCCAATGAGGTTGCATATGTCAGGGTTGGTAAGGTATAGATTTAGTCTTACATGAACCTCATGGAGACCCGAGAAGGAGTATTCCCAATCCTGCAGGTTTTTACGTCTCCAGGAGTCTATTGTTTGGAGCTCTTTTGGTAATAGGTGTTGATCCCTACGTATAGGGCTTTGCCATAGTCCAGGTAGTTGGTGATGATAGCCTGCGTGATGGTGCTTCTGGTGTCTGTGGGGAGCTATTTGGAGATTTTCTTCATCATGAGGAGGATGTGGAACCATGCTGAGGCGACAGCGTTCACCTGTCTGCTCATGGATAATTTTCTGTTGAGAATAATGCCTATGTTTTTAGCCTGCTCTGTGGGCTCAGGAGGGGGGCCAAGTTTGGTGGCCCAACAGGTGTGGTCCCATGTAGGATATGATGTTCATGTTGTGGGATTTGTGGCTAAGGGGCCATGTAGGTATTGAAGAGGGTGGGGTTGAGGGAGGAGCCTTTGGGGACTCAGCAGATGATGTTTTGTGGAGCTGAGACTAAGGGTGGGAGGTGGATGCTTTCGTTTCTGCCTGTAAAAAGGAGGCAATCCATTTGAGGGCCTCCTTAGATGCCCATCTGGTGGAGGTCTAGGAGGAGTGTGTGGTACGATACGGTGGTAAAGGCCGAAGAAAGGCCTAGGAGGATGAGGGCAACAGTTTTACACTTGTCTAGGAGGACTCTGATGTCATCCATGGCTGCTATGAGGGCAGGTTCTTTGCTGTGGTATGCACGGAAACCAGATTGTGAGGAATCCAGGAGATTGTTGCTTTCGAGATGGTTGGACAGTTAGATAATAACAGCTTTTTCCATTACTTTCGCTGGGAAAGGAAGAAGTGAGATGGGTTGGTAATTTGTTAGGTCTTTTGGATCAGCAGAGGTTTTTTCAGAAGAGGCTTGACTTACGCGTACTTTCAAGTGGTGGAGAAGGAGGCCTCTGAGATGGAAGTATTAAAAATGAGAGTGAGTTCCCTGCTGGTGGTGCTGTTTCCTTTGTTGAACATGTGATGTGGCCTGGGGTGCCTTGGGGCTCCAGAGTGGATGGAGTTCATGGAGGTGGTGGTGGTCTGGGGTGGCGTGGATTGCGCAAGCAAGATGGTGGATGCTGACTAAACACCAAAATTATCCATACATTATCTTCCACCTACCTTGACATCCAACCAACCGACACGCTCCCTATGTGTAACTAAGCTTATCGATCATGTTGACACCCCCGAGAAATCAGATCTGCAGGCCTTGTCTGGGTGGCATGCCAACGCCATGGATGGAGGCCTGGACGCGGGTAACGTGAGCTGCGGGGGAAACACTGACGAAGTTGGCCGCTGCCTAAGATTGAGGCATAGGGAGGCGGCTCCCCTCTGGACCCCAGAGAGGGCAATCAGGATCGCAACGGCTACCCTGGTGCCTGAAAGAGAGCGGCAATACGAACGGCAAATGGCTGGGCATAATCACTGATAGAAGGGTGAAACCTGAACACTGAGCTGGCCGAGGAGTCTTTGAGGCAGCTCCGCCAGTGAGAGAGACTCCCCCCTGAGGTGGCGCAGCTATGACTGCAGAGTGGGTCGGGTAATTAAACAATATCAGCTCCCGTTGTGATCTCCATAGCTGGCTATTGACCCGAATGCAGAACAATGAACAATGAAAGGGGGGAGAAAATAATTACTGTCACATGAGTGGCGAGTCCAGGGCAATAGCGACAGTGCTGAGGCTAGGTCGGGAAGCCTCAGTGCGTGAGGCAAGGGCAATTGCAGGAAAGCTAGAGTTCACCACTGGCATAGAAGCAGATTCCCTCTCCCTCCTCTATCTGCCTTTTCACACAGACACTACCGGGACGACTGGGCTGTCTGTCGAGCTCCAAAAGAGCAGCAGTGAGTGGATTCCCTTTCTTAAGAAACATGGCTGCAATCGCAGGGGTAGGCAGTCAGATAGCATTCCACAGATTTGAAAAGAGATACACACATGCGCCTCTAACACCAGACACCACCCCTCTACCAAAATCTGGAAATACTAGGTGGAGCTTGAACACAGGAGAGAATACAGCTCCAGCAGGTGGCAGGCATACACTATTGTGGAATACAGGTATCACTAATATATTCCTGAGGAGCGGAACAGTGTTACTGTGAGATAAGCTGAGATGGGGCACTCTAGGGAGTGGACTCAAGGGCCTCATCGCATGCTTTTTCGGCAGCAGATCGGGAATAGCAGAACTCTCAGAATACGCAGAACCTTTCGCCCGGAGACAGATCAGACGCCATTCTCCAAGCCATCGAGAGCTCCAGACTCTCTCTGAAGTCCAAAATCGACAACATGGCACCGGAACTCACACTTATACATGTGCATCATAGAAATCTGACGGACAATATTACAACAGTAGAACATGCTCTAACAGAAATACAGTCAGCCACAGAGTTTCTGGAGAAACAAATGGGGAATATGAAGCCAGAATTCGACAGTTGGAATAAAAGGTAGAAGAGGCATAAGGCCACTCCAGACAGAACAACGTCCGCTTGATAGGTCTACCGGAGGGGGTGGAAGGTCTAACAACAGTGGAATTCATCAAGAACCGGCTGAAGGATTTAATGCCGAATGGAGAGTTATTGCCGTACTTCTCAGTAGAAAGCGCACTGTGTTCCGTGCCCCGGGATCACCCGACCTTTCTTATTCAAGGTGCTTCATTACCAGGACAAAGACACAATCTTGAGGGAAACCTGGGAAACTACCGGACCGGATAATCATGTGGGCAATGCCAAGGTAAAGAATTTTTCAGGCAAGCTCCTTCCGGGCAGTAAAACAGCAATTACGGAAGCTTGTCATCTAATTGTCATAGTACTTTCCTGTGAAATTGTGAGCGATAACAGACGATAAAACTCAGTTTTTCGAGGCACCACAGAATGCTTGAGACTGGCTTGAATCATTTGGTCGATTCATAGGACCTAGGCCCATTGGAAGAGGGGGTGCACGCGGAACTACTGTAAATACCGTCAAGATGCGCGTTCAGCAGCGGAAACTTCAGGCATCTCAGCTGTCAACAGTTCAGAATCTGGAACAATTAATAGAAGAACGCAGGCAGGCACTTCAAGAAGCAGAGAAGATTTCAGGTGCAGCTAAAGATGTGTAGTGTAGTTCCAATATTCCCAATTGGCTCCTCGCATTGGAGTATATCCTATAGATTTGACGTAGGACTTATGTCGACTAGGTCTCTATCAAATATATTAGACTTAATTGTGAGTGCTAGCTAGCTCAGAGGTCACTAGAAACTTTCTCGAATAAACAAGAAGTGATTAGTTTCTGACACCTGCATAAACATGACAACTTTGTTTCCCCAAGAATAAAGGTATCTTCAGAGTTGTGTAAACAATAGATAGATATTTTACTCAGTCAATCGTGCATGCTTTGTTTCATCAGAGGTGAAGAGAAATAGAGAGACAGGCGTTTTCAATGAAAGGATTTTTTGAATAGTCTTCTTTCTCATGCAGAAGAAATGAACTGCTACAATGGTAATACTGGCTCTAAAGTATAATGTGTACAGCAAGAAGAGTATTATAAAATAATACTGTAAAAGCGTGGTATGGTTTTTAACCCATAAAATACATACATAAATAAAAAAACTAAAAGTACTCAACTGGTGCTTTTAAAATACGCCTACCCTGATGTACTTAACCTAGGTCTAGTACGAGGGAAGAAGTAAGTATGGTGTATCATAGGTTTAGTTTCTTTACCAAGAATCTATCTAAGATTTCTCTTAGGGTCTAATCAGCTCCGTACCTTGGTTTTAGAATGAAGGAGAAGTGTGGAGAAGTGTGGCTCAAGTGGTTTGAGCGGCAGACCCTGATGCAGAGGTCTGGCCCGGACCAGGGTTCAATTCCCCGCCACGGCGGATCTTGGGCTCAAATTTCCCTGGACCTGACAATTCTCGCCTCGGTGCCTATTCCAATCATGAAGTCCCACTCTGCAACTCTGGGCAATAGCTTGCTTAATCTCCACGACGGCCCCTCGCAGCGGGATGCCTGGCTTTCACCTTGGGGATGCCCAGTAATGGGTTATGTAACAGGGGAATTCCAGGACGGGTTCCCTAAGCAAGCGCTTAGAAACCGGTCGGTGATACAGTGCTATATAAATGAACTACATTTACATTTTACATTTAAGGTCTGGTCTCTCTGTCTCAGGACTCGATTTCCTAACACCCCACAAGGGGAGCTTGGAAACACTGGAGCTGGTTTCTCAGCAAGAGAAAGGCAGCCTCTCTGTCAGTGCGTCAGCTGGAGGGTCGGCTTCCTTCGGCACTTGCTGTAGCGAGCTGCATTGGGCAAGTAGATAGTCGAGCTGCTCCGAACCGCTGTGCGTTTGCTAGGGCAAGTGTAGGCATATTTATACCTTGAAGGTGCCTAGTTTGACGTAAAGTCGGGCATAATAACGTCACCAAAGAACCCCAAGGGAATGGTAGTTCTTTGAAAACTAAATACAAGGGGGTAGAGGAGCACTCATATGTTTAAACACTTTAAATATTTATCACACTTAACTAAGGGGTGTTACACTACTGATTGTGTTGGCTAAACAATATGTGAAAACTGAACTATAATGTAGACAGAGGCCTACATGCAGTGTGCACTGTTCCAAGAGAATGAATTCTCAGTAATTTCAACTAAGTCTTACAATATAAATAAAAATAAACAAACTAATCTTGTGCGAGTTCAAGATCTTTTTTACTAGTAAACGATATTACTCAGATATCACAATTTAATTATGTTCACCACAATGATTGTTCACTTTACAATCAAATAATACGAATATCACTATACATTAGAAATCATAGCAAGATAATGTAAACATTGAAATATATTCTATACATTATCCACAATTTGATATGTATCACATCTTATATGTTGTATATGTATCAAATTCAATTTTGGAGAAGCGACGCCCAATGCATTTTGGGAACCGACGTTCCCTTCGTCAGGGGAAAATGCCTAAAAAATGCAAAAACATAAATAACATAATGACCAACTAACCTATATGCTTAATTTACATGTTAGATAGACACAGGGGGAGTCAAATTACTCTATGGCATACAAAAAACCTGCTGTTTTAGGAATGTAGGAAGTAACAACCTTATCTATTACAAACTGGAAATATAAGACCTAACTTCATTGTAAGCTATTTTATCGCATAAGAATTTCACTCTTCAGATATGCAACAAACATCAAAATGTACAATGTTCAATTATGGTTGATTAATGCATGACTGTAACTTGCTAAAAAATAAAAGTCTTCCTTGACTTGCATGTTTCAGTTTTTCTGTCATTACATGTTTCATCGGCTATTCAGTGTAAGCTCACAACCAAGAGGCAATATATATGTCCCTATGAACCAAACCAAGAGTCAGAACGTTAGCCCCATGCTGTATGATTGCAACAAGTAATATTTTGCTGCTGGACATACATGCCATCATTACTAAATGATATATAAACAAAACATGACTCTTACGATCTAACACTGATCTGCAGCTCTCAAGAAATCTCGGTGACAAGTGCTAATCCGTTTAAGTGTTAACCACTGAAGGGATCTGCATGAAATAAACACATTACAAAAAATATTATAGATTTCACCTGACCTCAACCATAGGGTCCTCTATCTCTATCAAACTTGTTGATATGTTCACATACCCATTAGCTTGAATACGCCTGTGAGACCATCTCTTGGTGTCTGTGTGTTTATTCTCGGTACAAATATTAATTTCTGAAATAAACACATATGTCATCATAAATATGCTGTACTTCTCACCACATGTGCTAAGTCACTATATAAGTAAATACTCCTGGGCATACCTTTTGGGGCCCATTGAGGAAAGGGAGGGGGGGGGGGGGGGAGGAAAGCACCGACCCGAGATTCAATGTTGGTGTGACAAAGGCCGCTTTATTGGAAGCAGGTGCATCCTACACAATAACATCCTTGGCCTGCGCCGCACAATCTAAACCTCACAAATATGTAATTTCCTGACTCACCCCCACCTCCTCCCCTAGCTGATTCCCACAATCCACAAACAGTAACAATTTGCATAACGTCAATTTGCCTCTCCACCTGGCTAAATACTTTATTGTGCTTGACCTACCCCCGACAATCCAAACAATTCTCCTACTCTTCCCCCACATATTAGGAAGAACCGCCCCTACATGGGTGAGCACCCCACACCTGCTCCAGCGACATGCGAAATCCCCCCCACCCAACATGAAAACCAACTTTTGCACCAACCTCCAACAAAACTCGCCCAAAAAAACCCTGACGCCCCCACACTCCCCTGAAAAGGAACCCCCCCCCGAAAAGGGAAATGCCCGCCCTTGTGGCCCCCTCCCAGTAACATGCCCCAGGGAGGGAGGGAGGGGAAAATTTTGTCTACCCGCCACCCCCCGCCCGGCGGCCCAGACACCACACTTGTAATGGCGTCTCTGCCGCGTGGCCGGGCGGGACCCAAAGCCCGACCAAAAGCAGCCCAACAAAGCCCCACCCCCAGCCCAAAGCTACCAGAAAATGCCCAACCCGCCCCCAGTCGGCGCCAGCTCCACCCCCCCCCTTTCCCCGGCCCCCAAATTCCCCCGGGCAGGGTAGGCCTCCCTTCGGTCGGCCGCCCCCCCAGGACCCCATTGGGGCCCCGTCACCTACCCTACCTCGCTGCCCCCCCTCCGAGACGGCTACGCCAATGTTCCGTGTCATACCCCACCGAGCGTTGCAACCCCCCTGTCCTCCAGCGGGCGTGCTCCCTGACCAATGGAGTCGAGCTCACTACGGGAAATGACCACACCGGCACGGGACCGTGCCTCCTCTCTGGCCCAGGGAGAAGTCCTCCACACTGTGTGTCACCCCCCAGAGCCTGTCCGTCAGGAAAAGCCCACTGCAAAGAACGTACCACTCCACCACGCCACTTACCTGATACAACTAACACCCCACAACAAGCCAGGACTATTGGCTTTGTCAAAGGTTGTCAGTTGGGCAAGCTACTCTCCTACAGGCCTCCAGAACCCCATGCCTCGTTGCCTACCACTGAAAACGCTGTGAGTCTTGCGCGCGTGGATGTGGCGTACTGGCTAGAGCTATCAACTTTGTAGCTCAGGAAGCAGGGATTGCGTGTCCGCATCAGCTCAAGGCACAGTGTTTCCGCGCCATTCAAATAGTCGCCCCTGCCTCTCAAAATTAATTGACCACGTCTTCGATGCTCAGGGAAAGCACGCCTAGTTTCACACTACACTGCAAACCAATAAAATTAAGGTATTGTATGGACATGTAAAGTCAGCTTATCCAGCTATGTCTTAGCTGTTTCACCGTGCGGTACCGCCTTTTCTTTCAAATTGTGTTAATACCGAACTGTTCGTATGTATCGTATCCGTGCAACTTTTATGGTCCTCAAAACAAAAACCGAATAAAATTCAATGACGGACTGACCCATCAGAGTTCATATGCCGTCCACAGGGGCGGCTGTGAATCCGCAAGAACCGGTGCAAAATAGAGTTAGAAAATGTAACTTTCTGGCTAGCGCCTTTGTTTACACTTGGAATTTGATTACTTAACCATCTGCAGTTAATCCCTATAACAAATCAATGCCCCTCACCTACTGAGCTGCGCTGCAGAAATCAACCTGTCCCTTCAGATTGCCTGGCCTCACCGTCCAGGGAAGCCCCCCCTCATTGCCTGGAAAGACTCCCGGTCTGATGTAGCCAGACCTTCATGCCACCAATAGAGAAACTCCACTCCTGTAATAAATGAGATGCCCAAGTAGCTTCATATCAGCAATCCCAATCTCTATAGTCCATCCCCCTGGCACCTACAACCTGAAAGATGTTTGCAAATTCGAATCCGAGGGCAAATGGGATGGATTGAAGATGTTTACTGTTTCTCCTGTAGTGGCTTCCCACATCCTTCTTTCTCCTACCAGTGCATATCAGTCCTGTTACGAACCATCCCCTTGCCGTCCGGAGGTTTCCCCTACCCCCTGCCTATGCCCGTCCGATCGGCCTCAGTCCTTAATTCGTTTTCCTAGAGCCTTGCAACTTCCTATCGTGCCTTTAGACATTTATAGCCCTGCACGCGGATTCCTCGTTTGCCTTTCCACTTCATACATTTGGAATGAATCCGCGATGTAATGCTTTAGCTCGTCTTAATTGCCCGATGATACGCTCCCATTTGTCACCATTCTGTCTTAGTCACCAACCTCCTTGTAAGTACGTAATTAGAGGTTGCTGTACCATTGTTTTAAACCCCCGAAAACTATTTAACTTCGTGCCTGCTATTTTTCAAAACTTTACCACTGACGAACTAACTGCAGAACCCCATACATACATTCTGGCCCTTATGTGCATTGCAAATTCATCATGGAAGGCTTAAAAGGGGCATTATTTCTATATTAATCCGCCCTGCAAATTCATCATGGAATGCTTACAAGTGGCATTATTTCTACATTAATCTCTAAGGACAGATGCGCCAACGTTCGCAGTGTTACAAGCATTCAGCTGACATTTTCTATACTGAAATCCAGTTCTGGTTCGCTAGAAATGTTTACTTACCCAATAAGAATGAGTGGTGACTGCAAAACTTTGGGAGCAACCAATAAAGGACCCGAAGCGGGATATTTTAAACTCTGTGAAAGTGTGCTCGATAAGTTTGGAATGTAAGTCCTGCTCCTTGAGCTCTAGGCGAATACTAGCAGGAATATTAGACCCGTCATTGGATTTCTGACAAAGTACTAGCAGTGCTGTACAGTAGAACCCTGACCAAAACATATTACCGGTCATGTCAGCCGAGATCCCAAATCATTTGTCCAAAACAGTTGCTGTGTCCCCCCCAAAATTGCAACCCTGACCTGGCCAGAGGGTTCCTACCACTATCAAGGGTGGCAACCTTCCCCGCACCCGTGATTAGCCTCCGTGTACATGAAATGCCCCTCCCCAATTGGAAGCAGCAGCTAAGCCCGTCCGGATCACGCATACACCCGCATAGCTACTGTCACAGGTCCCTACCCGTCCCCCCCCGATCCCCCTCCCCCACCAAGAGTCCATACCCTCACCAAAATTGTACCTGTTTTCGCGGTGCTCATTATCCATGCCAAACCCATGCGCGCCACATGCACACATCCAACGCGAGTAGCTACGTGAAAGCGCGTGCCCTAATGTCACCCTGTGTCCAAGTCAATAGGTAGTGTTGAAGCACAACACCAAAACCCACTCCATAACCCGTGCCAACTGAAACCCACCACCCCAAAACCACGCTCACCTTTTTATGAACTGAAACGGAAAAAACAGCCATTCCATGACGTATATAAAAGCGACACACCCGTTATGTGCACCATGCCCTTAACGACCCTCTCAGACATCCTGACAAAGGCATGCCGGTAAGCCCCGTGTCCCACCTCGAATGGCAAAAGCGTTCATTTGGCCCAAAGCACATCAGTCTTTACTCCCCTGCCCCCATAACCCCGGCGGCCGCAAGGACCCTTCAGGTAGGGGCAGCTGGGCCTCACCTAGTCCCACGAGGGAGCCGACCGCCCGCACCAGGCAGACCCGTCCCATCCGCTCGGCCGCGTGGAGCCGCATGCTGCTCTCCCGAGCTCTTCCCACGTCCAGCGATGTGTCCAGCAGACCTCCAGCCGCGGCCCGTCCCTGCCCAATGAAGTGTCCAGCCTGCCGGGAATCCCGCTACACCCCAGCCTGCAATGTCCATTGTCCGCACCAATGAAGTGTCCAGCCTGTCGGGGATCCCGCTGCACCCCAGCCTGCAATGTCCATTGTCCGCCCATTGCCTGCAGGCCATCTACCCCGCCGTGTGCTCCAACATAGACAACTCGAACCGCTGTTACCACCATCCTCCAAGCGGTGAGCTATCTCAGTCCTTGCCAACGAAGAAAATCGAAAATTTCGTCTACCCGCCACTCCCCGCCCGGCGGCCGAGACACCACACTTGTAATGGCGTCTCTGCCGCGTGGCCGGGCGGGACCCAAAGCCCTACCAAAAGCAGCCCAACAAAGCCCCACCCCCAGCCCAAAGCTACCAGAAAATGCCCAACCCGCCCCCAGTCGGCGCCAGCTCCACCCCCCCCCCCCTTTCCCCGGCCCCCAAATTCCCCCAGGTGGGGTAGGCCTCCCTTCGGTCGGCCGCCCCCCCAGGACCCCATTGACTCGAATGAAATGATAAGACCGTCTGTGAATGTCGATGTAGAAAGTTTAAGAAACGCTCTTCATTTCTGAAATGGACAAATATACTGCGTTTAATGCAATATTCTCTTCACCCCTTAAGGTGAGTCCCTACTGCTAATGATACTACGAGGTCGGGAAACATGCTTACCAGAGAATCAAGCACTTGCTTCTTCTAGGTCTATCCCGCGCTGCTACCGAAGTAGCCGCAGAAGGATACCATACATATTTTAAAGAGTTCCTGCCGAGAATACCGTCACGTGGTTACCCTCTAGCTTCTGGGACTTGTAGTCATATGGTGGTGGCCTCTTACTCACATCGCACGGATGGGTTATTAAATACCAAATGTTTATAGGCACGTAATCAGCTCCTATTCAATGTTCTAAGATACCTTAAACCGGCAGTACTATCCATTTCATATCATTCGGTGATAACCTTTTAATCACATCACGCGAATGTGTCAATAAATCCCGACTGTCTCTACACGTGTACTCAGCTCCTCATCAAGTGTTCTGAGATGACATTAGCCGACAGTACTGTCCGTCTCATGTTACACGATGTGACAAATCCTTCGAACCATAAGACATACCTGATGTTAAGATTATTAATACATTTCCTAAGATGTACATGCCATCACATGCATGTGGAGACATGCCATGATAGTAATGATACTTACTACAAATCCATGTAAAGAGTTGTTATTATTAAAACGAGAAATCATTAAAAACCTATATATCTCTACGTAACCAACTCATACGGAAATGCTGTTATCTCCTTAATAACCACTCTATCAACAATATGCTGCGAGATAAATCATACACTGTGAGTGCAATTATACTAGAACGTGCCTCCCATCGGGCCTCGAAATTCGGGACTAAATCTACACCGCTGCCTATCAGGGCCTCGGCTAGTAGCCTAAACCGACATAGCGTATGATAAAAACAAAAGCTTACAACAGGGTCTGTTGCTCGCATTGTTGAAAAATGAAAGTTGTTATTTATCCTAGGCTCCTCTATCAGACTTACTTGTATTTAAAGTGGATGGTCTGTACACTGATGTAAAACCTACAAGTATCACATAGACAATATTTTCCTCACACCATGAATGGAATGAAAACATAGATTGATTACATGATGTACATTGGTTACAAATCAGTCACAAGTACTCAGGTGGTGTACAAAGCCTTATTGATTCCTCACTTATAACATATACACTCTACAATGGAAAACATATGTAAACATTCACAAAATAAATGTATACTTATTTCATGGCTGAATGTATCTGATGTTATTATTATTCTAAATATCATATAAAGATTCACATAGTCCGATGTTCATGCTCATCCAACACATATATAAAGCCTAAATCAAAACCTTGTCTATGGTGTTAATATTGAAAATTGAGGCAATTTAATTTAAATACAATCACACACTATACATTATCGCTGTATATTAAGGTTTCCTGCCATACCATGATGGGTGTAATCAAGGGTCAACGACTCACTAGTGTTGTGTAATAATAGTCTGTAATAGAATAATGTGGTGTATGCTTTTGGAGGTAGCACCACTAGAGTACAATTTAAAGTTATCAGTTTACATTATGTCAACGTTTGACAGCATAACGCATATCACAGAAAATAGAGCCACAACAATGACCTATTCAAATGAAGAAGCGACTGATATATATGCGCTTATAAATGAGATCAAATTAGTAGATACACACGGGGGATCCACCATGCAAAGGCTAAAACAACTTGAATACCTCCCGCGAAGGCAACTTAATCAACGACTTCATGCTTCCACGCTGGTACAATACCATTGTGCTGAAACGTATTCCGCGTGGATTGAGAGTAGCATTACGACCAATGCTATTTAGGTTCCATTGAAACCCACAGTTCATGGATAAATGGTTCTCAATGTTAAATAAGTGCTCCTTGGATCTCATTTTGTTAATCATAGAGGAATTGTCCCGGACCATCAGGGAGCTAGACGAAGAGATCTTCAACCTCAAAAAAGAACTTGAAATAAGTATTGAACCGCAAACTTGGGCAAAAACCTTAGAAGACTTAAGTTTAAAACTGGATCGTTATAACAAAGAACTCCAAGGAGGTAAAATCAGAAAGTATCAGCGTGATACTATCGATTATAAGTTAAATGAGGTATACACCTGGGCAGAGATTTATGCTAAAAAACGCTTTCCTACCCATAAAACTAACACATCCAGTGAAGAGAGTATTACTACAGATCAGGACATCTCGGCCACACAACCACCAGTCACCAAAACTGGGTCGAACACAATCACTCAATCATCGGTTGTGATACAGATTAATGAAACAGCAGGAGCTACCACATCTACTACAGGGTCTTCTTTTTTGTTACAGGCCCCAACATCAGGCCAGCCACCCCCACCACAGAAACAGCAGTCAGCATCAGATCAGGCAAGCAGCCCACAAGGAGAGGACAAGGGACGAACACTACGCAGTGGAAAGAATGTAGTTTGATTATTAACATTTCTTCAATGGCACTGACCAAGCAACAACTTATGACTTTAAATAAAAGGTATGACTTTTGTGCCCACTAATGACACTACTTTGTTGGAAACAAATGTGGCACTTCATAAATTTATACGTAAATTGAGACTACGTCATTACTTTTC
The DNA here is from genome assembly GCF_964263255.1 of Lissotriton vulgaris. Classification (NCBI taxonomy): domain Eukaryota; kingdom Metazoa; phylum Chordata; class Amphibia; order Caudata; family Salamandridae; genus Lissotriton; species Lissotriton vulgaris. The sequence continues at coordinate 1,212,862,743 of NC_141691.1, read as the reverse complement.
CAATGTGATGGAACAACCTCAAGATGAACAAAGGGACACTGCAGATTCCATTTTTAAACCTAAAAGTAAATACCAGGCACCCATCTCTCACAAGATCATTGTTTTTTTTGAGTAAACAGTGAAACGTGATCTGATGAAGATGCAGTACAAATCAACTAAAAAAACAAATTTTACAAAACATGATCACAGAACCATTCAATCCATAATTCAGAATGAGACTTTGACCTTGAAACCAGCTGACAAGGGAGGTGCCCTAGTTATCATAGATACAGAGTACTACACACGTAAAGTGGATGAACATGTTCATGATACAAACACGTACATAATTCTTGATATTGACCCCACGATGGCTTTACAAGAAATACTTCATGGATATTTACAGGAAGCTATGGTCGAAGGAATTATCTCTGACGGTCAGAAGGCTTATCTTAAACGCACAATCCGAAGTGACCCAAACTATACATGACACCAAAAATACATAAGCACCCAACAGATCCACCCTTCCGTAGTGGCAGGGTGTGGTTCTATATTTGATCCCCTTGGGAAATACATTGATTACTACTTGCAGAAGTTCGTCCAATCATGGTGCACCTACATAAAGGATACAACGTATTTTCTTAATAAGATTGAGATTATCCAAGAATTGTACAGCCAAAATTGGGTGCTATGCACCATTGATGTAACGGCGTTGTATACATCTATAAATCATGAACAGGGCTTGGAAGCCACGGAATGGGCATTACTTAAACTTGAACTAAAATAAGAAAAAAGAATATTTATTCTTAAGTTACTGCATTTCTGCCTGAATAACAGTTATTTTAAATGGAAGGACAACTTCTATGGACAAATGACAGGAACAAAAATGGGATTTTCTGGGGCACCAGCTTATGCGAATATCTTTATGTCTAAATTCGAGCACGAACACATTTTGACTGATGAAATGTGGAATACAGGCCTGGTACAATATTGTCGTTTTATAGACGACATATTCCTGATCTGGGCTAAGGAACAGAGTGACTTGGAAAAACTGATAACACAGTTAAATGAGAAGAACCCCAGAATTCAGTTTACACATTCAATCAGTACCAGTGAAGTGACTTATCTTGATGTTAAAATCAAAAAAGATACCATGTTCAACAAATTAGTCACAGATATCTACACCAAACCAACTGACCGCAACAGCACGTTGGTATTTACAAGTTTTCATCTGAAAAGTCTCATTACCAACTTGCCGCATTCTCACTTTTTAAGGATTAAAAGGATCTGTGCCAATGAAGAGACATTTGTTAAACAGTTGCAGATACATCGTACAAGATTTGAACAGAGAGGGTACCCCGCTGAGATTTTAGACCAAAGCATTGATCGACTGGAAATCAGGGACAGGCAATCACTACTAAATCCTACCTCCAGACAGCATAAAATAGGATTCACTTTTGTATCTAAGTATTCTACAGCATCTAATAAGATTAAAAGTATCATCTTGAATAGATGGGAGTTACTTTAAAATGAAAATGATTTCAGGGGTATATTTATGGATAAACCCATATTTACATATACCAGAGGGAGAAACTTGATGGACATAGTTAGAACTCCCAGTAAACCCCTTGAACCACAATCACACAAGGGAACCATGAGATGTCAAAACTGCGTTCATTGTAACAACTTAATAACGGGCAACACCCTTGTACACCGAACCTCGGGTAAAAAAATAACGTAGAAACATTCAGCTGATTGTAACACAACTAACATAGTTTATTGTTTAAAGTGTCCGTGTGGAAAGCTGTACATAGGGAGATCTGAATGCAAGTTCAAAACCAGGCTTACAGAACACAAAAGCAACTTTCGGTGTAAAAGCAGAACAACATCTATTGCGAATCACTGGTTAGAAGAAAAACATAACATTACACAATTGAGAGCACAAATTATAGAGGTTGTTGCAAGAAAAGAGGGACAAGACAACAGTGCTAAACTACTCCAAAGGGAAGCATTTTGGATTGAACATTTATGTACTCTGTTACCACGAGGTCTTTCTTTCTTTTTTTTTTTGGTAATCCTCATATACCGTGATTGGAACTCTTGATGGGAAACTGGCACCTCCATGCACTTTGGTCATTCTGGACCGGCCCTTGTTGTAATTGGCCAAAAGCATGGTGGTAAGCCTGCGCCCTCAAGTAGACACTGCCTTCCCATCCATGCTCCTTTTCACCGACCTGTGAGCGCCCATGCTACTTAGGAGTCCCGGGAACCAGCAGGGCTCCAGATAAATCATTGGAAAACCAATCATCGAAGTTGCCATGCCTCCAGGGCCGCCCAAACATTAACCAGGCTCGAGGGATCACATGCCATGTCTGACTTACTAGTTATCATAATTTGCCGTAAGCAGCTTGGGAAAGTGGGGGGAGTTGGATCCTTCCAGGCTATACAGATCTCACGCCTTGCTAGTAAAATGACATAAAAAACAAATTTAGTGGGGAGATCGTTTACCTTATAAGCCCTGAAAGTATAGTGAGAGTAAAAATTGTGATGGGCATAGAGAGGACCTTTTCCAGAAATTCACTAATCTTACCCCAGTATTCTTTTAGTTCGGGACAGTCAGCAAACATGTGGACATCATCCGCATTCGGATGGCTACATCTCAGGCAGTGGTAAGCTAAGTTGGAAAATGTAGCCGGTTTCTTTGGGGTTATATAGACCCTATACATAGTGTACAAATGGTTTCTGTTTAATGTTGCTAGCTTAACTACTGAGTTTATGATGCTGAAAGAGTCGTGCCAGAGATCCATACAGGTTCCACTGTCAAATGTTAAAACGTTCCACCACAGTTTGCTTAACTCCGCTTCTGTCACTTCCTCGCCCTCAAGCAGTGCTGAATACCAAAAGGATATTTGGCTCTTCCATCTGCCACATCTCGTCACCGCATCAAATTTAGGATTTGGGATTTTGCTGTCTTCGGGTCTTGTTGGTCATGTTGCCCACCACCCAGATAACTGATAATATTTAAACCTGGTGAGAGTTCCCTTTGTCAGGATGGCAAACGTGTCCCAACTCAGAAGCTGTCCACCCTCCTGCAAATCCCCCCAACATTTCAGCTCCGCTTGTTTTAATGGCAGTGACAGGTGGTCATTTAGGCATACTGGAAGGCTGGGTGAATCCCATATAGGGACCTGTAATGCATAATAGGGGATATTCAGCTTATTCCTCACAAATACCCAGTTTTTCAGGGCTGTCCCCAGAATCTTCAACCTTACTTTTAAAAAAAATGTTGGGTCCCCAAGCTTAAAGAGAAAATAGTCTGATCCCTGAGGGACATCCTGTAGTAAGGCAGAAAATAGCAGACCCATAGATGAGTGATCTATTTGGCCAGCCATTAGTCTAAAATGTTTGAAATGAAACGCCTGGCAGTAAGGGAGTAAGTCTGGAAACGCCAGCCCTCCTGTTTTTAGGCTTCTTCTAAGTTTTTTCCAGGCGATTCGCGGGGCTTTAGAGTTCCAATTGAACGATCCCAATTTCCCTTGCAGCTTTTTAATTAAAGATAACGGAAAAGATAGAGGGATAGAATTAAATAAGAATGTGATTTTTGGAAGAATAATCATCTTAAGAAGGTGCACTCTCCAATAGATGTTTAAAGGGAGAGAGGACCATCGTTGGAGTAGGGCATTTGTGTCCTTGATAACTCTATCTAGATTAATTTTTGGGATGTCTTCGATTTTTTTGGCTAGATGGACTACTAAATACCTCTTTTTTTTTTACTCCCTGCCGTGTCTACCTGCTGATTCCATTCCATGATTTCCGTTTTTTCTTTATTGATTGTATACCCAGAGATCTCACCAAAGCCTTCTGCAAGATGTATAAATCAAGGTAGAGCTTCTTCCGGGTTTGAGGTATACATCAACAAATCATCTGCGTATAGTGCAAATTTCAGCTCTAGGTCCGCGATCTTAAATGGTTTGATTAGAGGGTCTGATCTTAGCAGGCAAACAAAAGGCTCAATATATAAATTAAACAAAAGGGGCGACAGGGGGCAGCCCTGTCGAGTACCGCGGGCAATAGATATCTGGTCTGTGAGGGAGCAGTTTACTAAGATTTTAGCTGTCGGTACAGAGTATAGCGACTTAATGGCTGTTATAAAGTTTTTTGGAAGGCCGAATTTGGCCATAGCCATCCAGAGATATTCCCATTCTACCTGGTTGAATGCCTTGGCGGCATCGACTGCCACGATGGTCAGGGGCAGCTTTTTCTCTTGGGCAACATCTATTGCCGCCACCACCTGAATAGTCAATTCATTGAGTTGCCTATCTGGAATAAATCCCCTTTGGTCACAGTGTACAACCGATTTTACTACCTTGGCCAGTCTGGTCGCTAATACCCCCGCAAAGACCTTATAATCAACATTTAATAAAGAGATGGATCTATACGACTCTATCTTGCCTGGATCTTTATTCGGCTTCAGTAGTAATGTGACTATAGCCTCCGCCCATGACCTTGGAGCCTGCCCCCTTGAAGTAGGATTTCATTAAATAGTAATTTCAAGACTACAAATATTTGATCCAATACTATCTTATAGAGTTCCACCGGAAGCCCATCTGGGCATGCGGCCTTGCCTTTAGCCATTTTCGACAATTGGGTCCTAACCTCTCCTTCCCTTATCTCAGAGCTGAGGAAAGACCTTTCTGTGTCTGATTACTCGGGGAGCTGTAAGTTGTTCAACCAGTTTTCCACCCGCTGCCTGCTCTGAGATGTATTGGATCCGTATAGGGACTGCATGTACCTTTTGGCCTCCTCTCTGATGAGATCATCATCATGTGTGGTGTCCCCTGTGCTTGTCAGTAATAGGCTATCGATCTGATTCCTTGTTATGTCGGCTCAGGCTTTCCACGCAAGGAGGCGCCCGCATTTCTCCCCATACGCAAAATGTTGTAACTTGCTCACGTCCCATTTGTCCTTTAAGTCTTTGTCGAGCACTGCTTGATATTCTGCTCGTAGGATGTCCAGTTCTCTTTGGAGGGGGAGCCTACTATGAGACTGCTCTGCTGAGGCTTTCTGAAGCTCGAGTTCTTTTGCTTTGATTTTCGAGAGACGCGCTTCCCTTTTCTCCCTCCCCAGTTTGTTCCTCCTAATCATCAGGGTGGTCAGAAGACCTCTAGTAAAGGCTTTGTATGTTTCCCAGACTGTTTGTTTGCTTTCTAACCCGTTGTTGATCCTAAAAAACCTTTCAGACTGAGTTAAGGTCCTGTCTGACCCCCTCTTCAAGTAGTAATGTCCGATCTAAGGTCCACCTCCTTTGCTGTACTTTTTGCCTCAGATGAGTCACCATTTCCACAACTGAATGATCAGACAAGATGGCCGGTATATAAGTTATAGAGTTCACTGCAGAGGAGAGAGTTTTATCCAGTAGAAAGAAATCAATTCTGGAGTGATGGCCGTACCTTCTGCTATAAAAGGAATAGTCCCTTTTCCCTGAGTTTTTAAGTCTCCAAATATCTGTTAGGTTGAAGTCCCGCATAATATTCTTGAGCTCCAATCTAGATTTTTGGGGGGGAGTAAATCTCACTCTAGAAGTACGATCCAGATCTTTATCAAAAATAAGGTTAAAATCGCCCCCTAGAACTATAGGACCATCTGTCTCTATTAAGCTGTTTTTAAGTTTCATCAACGCCCCTGGAGCGTCCTGATTGGGGCCGTAATATGCTGCACAGGTGAGAGGAGTACGCCCAACTGTTAGAGATGTCACCAACCATCTCCCTGAGTGATCTTTCTAATATTTTGTGAGCCTAATCCCTGTGTTCGCCCTGTTTATTATAGCCACCCCCTCGTACTGCCACTTTGCTCTGAGCAAACTACGTCCTGTATCCACCTACATTTTTGGAAAACTAGCTTACAATCCTCTTTCTCTAAATGAGTCTCCTCAAGTAGACAAATGTGTGCTCCCGAGTTATATAGAAAGTCAATTATCCTACGAACTTTCTTACTGTCCCTCAGCCCATTATCATTCCAGCTGATAAGTTTTATTTTACATGTCATATTGGCCAGTTTGTTATATACCCACAGAATGATTCATTAACCAGCTCCCAATAGGGATACAGTGTAATTTTTTTGTGTACATGAGGATTATTTTTTCCCATTATTCTGCTCATAGGATGTCCAGTTCTCTTTGGAGGGGGAGCCCACTATGAGACTGCTCTGCTGAGGCTTTCTGAAGCTCGAGTTCTTTTGCTTTGATTTTCGAGAGACGTGCTTCCCTTTTCTCCCTCCCCATTTTGTTCCTCCTAATCATCAGGGTGGTCATAAGACCTCTAGTAAAGGCTTTGTATGTTTCCCAGACTGTTTGTTTGCTTTCTGACCCGTTGTTGACCCTAAAAAACTCCTCAGACTGAGTCCCAAGGTCTTGTCTGACCCCCTCTTCAAGTAGTAATCTCCGATCTAAGGTCCACCTCCTTTGCTGTACTTTTTGCCTCAGATGAATCACCATTTCCATAACTGAATGATCAGACAAGATGGCCGGGATATAAGTTATAGAGTCCACTGCAGAGGAGAGAGTTTTATCCAATAGAAGGAAATCCATTCTGGAGTGATGGCCGTACCTTCTGCTATAAAAGGAATAGTCCATTTTCCCTGAGTTTTTAAGTCTCCAAATATCTGTTAGGTTGAAGTCCCGCATAATATTCTTGAGCTCCAATCTAGATTTTGGGGGGGGAGTTAATCTCACTCTAGAGGTACGATCCAGATCTTTATCAAAAATAAGCTTAAAATCACCCCCTATATATATACTATAGGACCATCTGTCTCTATTAAGCTGTTTTTAAGTTTCATCAATGCCCCTGGAGCGTCCTGATTGGGGCCGTAATAAGCTGCACAGGTGAGAGGAGTACGCCCAGCTGTTAGAGATGTCACCAACCATCTCCCTGAGTGATCTGTCTCATATTTCGTGAGCCTAATCCCTGTGTTCGCCCTGATTATTATAGCCACCCCTCTCGTACTGAGGTAATTGGAATTTTTATGGTCAAATGTGTCCCCTAACGTGTACCCCAACGGCTCCATGTACGTACTTCAGGTACATGTAATTTCCCTCCACAACCGAATCTGAAGACGCAAATACATTTGCGTCCAACGTTAACATGTCCTCTATCAGATCCACCATGAATGGATCGATAATTCCGTTCCTAAGTATGCCGTGCCACCGTCTTTATGTGGGGCACTTTCACGTTTTCCTGGCTCTGCCGAGCTAGGCCCTGATTTCTGTCTTCAAGCCACTTCTGCCTCTGCCTCTGAAAGCTGCAGCATGGAGATGCATCCCTGACCTCTGCCTTACTTCCTGCCAAGCGAGCGGTGCCCGGCTCGGCCTGGTCTGCCTGGTCTGCCTGCCAAAAACAGTATTTTGCCTTCAAGTTATCAACATAGCCAGCTCTGCTCCTCGAAAACACATTCCTGTCTAGTGAAATACGAAAACATATCCCCGACTGCAGAAGCAAGGGCCAAGCCTTCCTGTCCTCTCTCCTGAAATTCATTGCTCCCGTTACCATGGTAGGCCCCTGGCTCCGAGCATTTGCACCTAGACACGCAAACATTCAGTATAGCATAGCCTCTGCCCGAAAGACCTTTTACTCCAGAATAAACATCCTCCAAACACCAGATATCAGATATGTTTTAGGAACAGGTCGATCTGACATGCCAGACTTCTGTCTCCTCTACTAGTGTTAAAAGTCAGACTCTTAGCTTCCTCCAGATGCACGTCAATCACACGTCATATTAGCTGCGCGCGCATCCAGGCCATAGGTTTCAGCTGACTCTGCAAGAATTCTCTAAGCATCCACCCACTTATGACACTTTTCTGTGACGTTTCTAGTTCACGCCTCTGTGCACACCCATATTCACGCCTTTTTGCTACGCACATGTGTTCTTATCATATACATTTCACTTGTCACGCCTACTGTATTCAATGCTATTGTGTCATTTTACTATATATGTCATGTACTGTGAATAAATCGTTGACATCTTTTCCTGCCATCATTGCATACCCGACCCTTGTATTGATGGAATAGATCTCCATTGACTCGAGTCATTTAGTCATTTATGATTAAAGCCCTTATGACTCAGACACCACGGACTCTGCCTCTCATTTGATTGAGCTATTCTTTTGTAACCTGTCTGAAATTATATGGCAAAAATAGTATACAGTAAAATATTTACCACATAATTTGGCGCCCGAACAGGGACCCCTCCCCCACCCCACGCGCCGGTGATGCGTCGCAGGCTTTGCCCCCTGCTACGGCCGTGATGGACCCCATGCGCATCTGCAGGATTTCCTGTATCTCTCTCAGGCCTACGGAGGTGACGGAGACTGCGGCCGACATCCAGACGAGGCGGTGAGGAGTGCGGAGGATCCCGACCAGAGCCCAGCCGAGAGAGCAGTGTCCGAGGTATCGAGAGGCCCACCTGTAGTGTCGAGGCGCATGCGTAGTGCGCGGCAGAAGCAGTGACGTCAGTCCAGTCCAGTCGAGTTTCCGAGGCCTTCCGTTCCGTGCTTCCCGGTGAGTACCGTTGCTGGGGACGCATATAGACGGGTGCATTAATTTGTGTCCGGTCAAGACGGGTCTGGGTACACAGATCCGGTCTGCACTGTTTTAGCAGTGTATCTGTACTGTTTAGCAGTGCATCTAGTATTCAAGTATATAGTTATTGTTGTTCGTTTCGAAATGTTTAAATGTGTTTTAATGTCGTGGTATGAGTGATTGTTCGCATTTTTCTTACTGTGTTTATTGTGTATAGTGTCTAGATCGAGGTAGCAATGCCTTTATTCTCGAAATTACGACAGATAGGAACTAGGAAAGGGATACTTGAGGAAGCAGTTCCCATCCCACCCAGGGACAATCATTGACGAGCTCATTGCACAAGGAGTGGTTGTAGAAACCGACTCCAATGTTTGTAATTCCCCTATCATTCCAATTCTTAAACGTACAGATCCAAATGCACCTCCAGTTTATCGATTAGTTATCGATTTACGAGAATTGAATAAATGCATTGTACCACAATATCCCGTGGTCCCAGACATTTCGTCCTTATTGACTGCTATTGATTCCGAAGCGACGTTCTTTACTGTAATCGATCTCAAGAACGCCTTCTTTAGTGTCCCTATTGACCCGGAAAGCCAATACCTTTTCGGATTCTGTTTAAATGGCCGAAGCTTCAAATTTGCACGCGCACCTCAAGGATTCACAGAAAGCCCCAGCATCTACAGCCAAGCATTAAAACGACAACTTGACAGTATTCACATGCCTGCCAACACTGCCCTACTTCAATACGTCGATGATCTATTGATCACCGCCCGTAGTGAACCAGAATGTGAACAAGCATCACTGACAGTCTTGCATTTCTTGGCGGACAAGGGACACAAGGTGTCTCCTTCAAAGCTACAATTCTGTGCCAAGCAAGTGGTGTACCTTGGGCACTTGCTGACCAAGTGGGGTAGACAGCTGACACCTGAACGAATTCAGTTAATTGCACATCTTCCGCAACCCAAGACACAGAAAGAAGTACGAGCCTTCATTGGACTCACTTCTTATTGCAGACAATGGATTCCACAATATGCATTTCTAGCTAAACCACTCATACAGTTGACAACACAGGAGGCAGCGACTTCGACTGTTCTCCCTTGGACTCAGGAACATACACAAGCTTTTGACGAATTAAAGAAAGCCTTATGTCAAGCACCAGTTTTAGCAACACCATGTTACAGCAAACCTTTTACACTTTTTGTCACAGAACGCGATGGCACAGCGTTGTCGGTTCTCACTCAGCTACAAGCAGACAAACACAGACCGTGTGCTTATTTTTCGAGTACATTGGATCCAGTAGCACAGGCCTTGCCTGCGTGCTTAAAGTCAGTTGCAGCCACAGCTCTAGCAATCAGACAAAGTGACTCCATTGTATTAGGACATCAATTGACAATACAAGTTCCACATTCTGTAGAAGTTCTTTTAAACAGAACCCAGACTCAACACTTGACTGTAGCACGACTGACAGGTTATGAATTGACGTTATTTCAACCACACATAGAAATCAGACGCTGTAACACACTGAATCCTGCTACACTTCTACCATCGAGCACAACAGATCCTACTCCACATGACTGCGTAGATGTAGTTGACACAGTTACGAAACCCAGACAAGACTTGACAGATGTCGCATTGCCCGATCCAGACCTGACACTTTATGTGGATGGTTCATGTTTAAGAACAAGTACAGGAGAATTAGTGGCCGCGTATGCAGTGACCACTGAAACTGAAGTCATAGAAACACATCGCATTGACACCCTGTCAGCCCAAGCAGCAGAGCTCATTGCTCTGACCCAAGCCTGTATACGTGCCAAGAACCTGAAAGTGAACATATACACAGATTCACGTTATGCATTCGGAGTCGTACACGACTTCGGTGTCCTCTGGCAGGAAAGAGGTTTCTTGACCTCTCACAGAGCCAAGATTCAGCATGGTCCCCTCATTCAAGCCCTATTGGAAGCAATACATTTGCCTACAGCCATAGCCATCATGAAGTGCAAAGCACACACAAAAGTCACAGACAAGATTTCTCAGGGCAACGACTTTGCAGATCGAACAGCGAAACATACAGCACTGACTCATACTCAAACGACGGACATGACGAAGACTGATGCAACCTCACTGACACATTGCATGACAGTCAGGGACCCCACACAAGATGTCATCGACATACAGACACATGCCACTCCAGATGAAATAAAGAAATGGGCTGAACAAGGAGGGGTCCAGACAGACCAAGGATGGATGACGAGGGGAAAGACTACATGGTTTCTCCCCGACTCTATGGTTCAAGTTATCATCAACACAGCACATAGTCCAGCACATTTAGGAGAAAAAGCCATGTTAGACAGTGTACAGAACCTTTGGTTCAACAAGCATTTACGAGCAGCAGCAAAACAGAAAGTGCGTACCTGCATGATCTGTTGTCAGTTCAATCCAGGAAAAGGGATTCCCGTAGAGCAAGGTGGATTCCATCCTCCCGACTATCCTTTTGAAGTCCTCCAGATGGATTATATCCAGATGGACAGATGCCGAGGATTTAAGTATGTCCTCGTAGTCGTATGTGCCCTATCCCGATGGACAGAAGCATATCCCGTCCCAGATTACACTGCCCCGACCACTGCCAGGCAGTTGGTTTGTGAGTTTTTCCCTCGATACGGTTTGCCCTGTGTCGTATATTCAGATAACGGTCAGCCATTCTCATCTGAGCTTATGAAGCAGGTCTCTCTTCTATTGGGGTACCAGTGGAAGTTTCACTGTGTCCGACATCCAGAGGCAGCAGGTCTCGTGGAGCGACACAATCAGACTCTGAAAACTCGCCTTGCAAAAGTGTGTAAAGAGAAGGGAGTGGATTGGATAGTAGCATTGCCAGTTGCACTTTTCTATATGCGAATGGTAGCCCATTCTAGGACAGGGCTATCCCCGTATGAGGTGGTCTTCGGTAGACCTCCTAATATGTGGGGGACGCCTCTGCCGCGAAAAATTACCGATGTTGATAGTACTATGTTGACAGATTACCTTGCTTCCTTGATGTCTGCACTACAATCATGTCGTTCACAGGTCGCGGCAGCCTTTCCAGACAACACCGAGGTGAAGCCACATGAACTGGTCCCGGGTGATGTTGTAGTCGTTCGGAATTTCGACAGGTCAAGCCCGTTGGAGCCCCGCTGAAAGGAGCCGAAGATTGTTTTGTTAACAACAAGGACTGCAGTAAAAGTCGAGGGGCGGAAGGGGTGGGTGCACTCCAGTCACGTCAAACGCTTTCATGGACTTCCGCCAAACCCTGATTCCCAGAACTCTAACATTCCAGAGACAGACACCAAACTCCCCCTTCTAGAGAAAACTCCCCAAGAGGAGTATCGCCAAAAGTTGAGGTCTAGTAAGTCAGACAGTTTAATTGTTTAAGTCCCCTCCTGGGTGAAGCGGTTAGGCAGTTTCTGACAATGTTTAAGTTAGACCCAAATAGAGAGAGAGATAGACAGGAGACCAAGAAGCAAAAATATCGTAAAAGTCTCCGGAGCAGATGTATCTGCACGTTACTTATTATCTTATTATGCTTTTTCTGAGTCTTACGATTATTGTTTTGAGTTGGATGCTATATATGTATTTTCCTCTTGCACCTTCTAATAACACTGAAGAGCACACGTTTAGTGCTCTACCCCCACACGAATTGTCTTATCGGCTTGCGCTGCGCAACAACACATTCATTCGTATGTTACACCATTCTCACCAGACCAACAATGCTACTAATTGTTGGATATGTGGCCGACTCCCTCCCTATCAGAACTACAAGGGAGCTCTGCCTCTCTTTCCTTATCCGTTTACACATAATGGTTCCTGTGGTGCCTGGTTTAGTTTAATATCTTCTATAGACACTGACTCTAAGGTTTCCCAAGGCAATTGGATATGGGGAAATCTGAACACCGTCATGAACAAAGCATGTTTCCCGAACGAAGAGGGTCTTCCACAAATGACAGGGACCGATCTAGAAAATGAAGTGTATGGATTAGGCAATTTCACACTTAACCTCATGATTCTAAATGTTCAGTCAGAAACCAGTCCAGACTTGCCATCCATATCAGTTCTACCAGCAAAGGGTGTATTGTGTGTCAGAAAAAATGGTTCAGTACATCTAGGTCACAGTGACTGTACTACTGTGGTCGAATTCTGTGATCAAGGCAAGTCTACATTCAAAGCTTCCCGACATTCCTATTTCATATGTGGTCAGACAGCTTATGTCCGTTTACCTCCAGACTGGGATGGTACCTGTTTCATTGCCTTCTTATTGCCACCAGTATTCCTAGCCCCATCTGACTATCACAGGAATTCCCGCCTTAATATTGTTAGACACAAAAGAGACCTCCCAATAGTTGATCAGACTGAAACTACATGGGAACAATATACAGATTTCAATAAAGGATTCTTTCCCTATCTAGGAACTGTCTCCAATAGTAAACTGATACGCAAATTAACCAGAATACTCGAAGCGATAGTGAATGAGACTACTTCTGCTTTGGGCAACTTAACAGAGGAGCAGTCTGCTATGAAACTTGTTGTTCTTCAGAACCGCCTTGTCCTTGACGTCATCCTGGCTGATAGGGGCGGGGCTTGTAGAGTCATCGGATCCAGTTGCTGCGTGTTTATTCCAAATAACGCGCCATCAGTCTATAAGGCCATTACCCGACTTCACGAAATTGCTCATCTGATACACCAGAATCCAGGCTCCTGGACTTGGTCCGGTTGGCTCTGGAGTGTAGTATCGGCCTGGGGATGGAAGCTATTGTCATTCCTAGGAATCATATTGGCCATAGTATTCAGTTGTTGTCTATGTTTACAATGTGGGCCAGCGATTTGCGGCTTGTGCGCCACAGCATGTATTCCACGTTCAAGTGCACGTTCCCATTCCCGAAAAAAGAAAGAGGAACAGATGATGTTATATGAACAAATAGATGGTCTCATGAAAATTGATATATCTTGAAGGGTCCGTAGGGGACAAGGAGGGAATGAGGTAATTGGAATTTTTATGGTCAAATGTGTCCCCTAACGTGTACCCCAACGGCTCCATGTACGTACTTCAGGTACATGTAATTTCCCTCCACAACCGAATCTGAACACGCAAATACATTTGCGTCCAACGTTAACATGTCCTCTATCAGATCCACCATGAATGGATCGATAATTCCGTTCCTAAGTATGCCGTGCCACCGTCTTTATGTGGTGCACTTTCACGTTTTCCTGGCTCTGCCGAGCTAGGCCCTGATTTCTGTCTTCAAGCCACTTCTGCCTCTGCCTCTGAAAGCTGCAGCATGGAGATGCATCCCTGACCTCTGCCTTACTTCCTGCCAAGCGAGCGGTGCCCGGCTCGGCCTGGTCTGCCTGCCAAAAACAGTATTTTGCCTTCAAGTTATCAACATAGCCAGCTCTGCTCCTCGAAAACACATTCCTGTCTAGTGAAATACGAAAATATATCCCCGACTGCAGAAGCAAGGGCCAAGCCTTCCTGTCCTCTCTCCTGAAATTCATTGCTCCCGTTACCATGGTAGGCCCCTGGCTCCGAGCATTTGCACCTAGACACGCATACATTCAGTATAGCATAGCCTCTGCCCGAAAGACCTTTTACTCCAGAATAAACATCCTCCAAACACCAGATATCAGATATGTTTTAGGAACAGGTCGATCTGACATGCCAGACTTCTGTCTCCTCTACTAGTGTTAAAAGTCAGACTCTTAGCTTCCTCCAGATGCACGTCAATCACACGTCATATTAGCTGCGCGCGCATCCAGGCCATAGGTTTCATCTGACTCTGCAAGAATTCTCTAAGCATCCACCCACTTATGACACTTTTCTGTGACGTTTCTAGTTCACGCCTCTGTGCACACCCATATTCACGCCTTTTTGCTACGCACATGTGTTCTTATCATATACATTTCACTTGTCACGCCTACTGTATTCAATGCTATTGTGTCATTTTACTATATATGTCATGTACTGTGAATAAATCGTTGACATCTTTTCCTGCCATCATTGCATACCCGACCCTTGTATTGATGGAATAGATCTCCATTGACTCGAGTCATTTAGTCATTTATGATTAAAGCCCTTATGACTCAGACACCACGGACTCTGCCTCTCATTTGATTGAGCTATTCTTTTGTAACCTGTCTGAAATTATATGGCAAAAATAGTATACGGTAAAATATTTACCACAGTACTGCCGCTTTGCTCTGAGCAAACTACGTCCTGTATCCACCTACATTTTTTGAAAACTAGCTTACATTCCTCTTTCTCTAAATGAGTCTCCTCAAGTAGGCAAATGTGTGCTCCCGAGTTATATAGAAAATCAATTATCCTACGTACTTTCTTACTGTCCCTCAGCCCATTAACATTCCAGCTGATAAGTTTTATTTTACATGTCATATTGGCCAGATTGTGATATACCCACAGAATGATTCATTAACCAGCTCCCAATAGGGATACAGTGTCATTTTTTTGTGTACATGAGGATTATTTTTTTCCTCTACCCCCCACCCACCTACCCAGCTCCCCTGAGGAACCCCCCCATACCTCTTTTGGCGATCTTGTCGCCAATTGAGAGCTCGCCGGAGCCCTGGACGGTGGTCCCTCTATAGTGTGCTAGACTAAATCAAGGCGCCAAAACACGATCTCTAAATCATAACCATAATCCATAGACCATAAACCATAAATAACCGTAATTCTTCTATGTGCATGTGTTCGTGTGTTCAGGAGTACCTGAGTGCTTTTTTTTTATATACTTTACCTACTTGTGCCCCCTTTCCCTACTCATAGCACATGGAAGTGTATTATATATTTTCAATTTGTTCCCTTATAACCCAAAAGATAAATTTTTTTTTCCTTCTTTTCTTCCGCCTTTTTTTTTTTCTAATATTTTGTTGTGACTTTTCTCAAAGGTCAAATACAAACTTGAGATATATGCCTTAATGGTCTTACGCTTTTTTGCGCTTTTTCCTGAACTATTTGGGAAAAAAAGACTATATTAGTGGTTCACTGTCTTCCTGGTGGTTTTAAGTTCGGTTATATTAATGTGAGCTATCTCGCATTAGGGTGAGAAACGAGTCAACTTCTTGAGGTGAAGTAAAATTATGTGTTTTGTTTCTCCACACCACTCTCAAAAATGCTGGGAACTTCATCTGCACCTGTGCGCCCATACTTTTTAAATCTGGCATCCGGTTCTCCAGCTCCCATTGCCGCTACGCCGTTACTTTCCCCACATCAGAGCGTATAAGATATTGAGTAGAGCCAATTTGCCCTGCTTAAAACCAATTCTTTCACAGTGAAAGTGAGAAAGTTTACCAGAATCTTTCTTGGGCCTGACCTCCCCGCACGCTGCCTGAAGGGGTCTCTGTGTGCTCTTTGAATCTCGGCCTCTAGATTAATATTTGGGCTATCTTTAAGAACTCCCTCCCTAAGAAGCTTACAAATAAGGCCCTTGACGTCACCATTTTCTGTTCCCTCAGGAATCTTTAAGAATTTTAGATTATTTCTCCTTGAGTGGATTTCCAGTCTTTCAACGTCCATCTGCAGGGCTCTGTTCTGCACTCTAAGGGTTTCAATGTCTCTGTCATGTCTATTTGAGGCCCCTGTGAGCAGGCTAACTTCCTCTTCCAAGACATCCGTACGTTTACAGACATCGTCTAACTTTGCTTCCAGATTAGAGCACTGCTCATGGATGCTTCTTTGATTCGCTTCAGATGTGTCGAATTTTTTTTCCAGTTTTGACAAGAGGTATTCTCTGAGGCTAAGAAGGAGAGTCTCTACCTGTGATATGCCCCCATCTGCAATTACTGGCGGAGTTATAGCGGCTTTATCGCTCCCAGTTCCAACTGCTGGTTTAATTACAAGAATTGATGGATCGACTTGCTCTGCCTGTGGAGAGTTCTGACTTAGGGACACTCCTTCCGTTTCTGTTTGTTCTGTCTGTTCTGTCTGTTCCTCTAATCCCTCTACGTCCACTATCTCTGCCAGAACGGTGTATCTATTTTTAAGAGGCACTGGTGGGGACATACTGGGCACACTGGACACTCTGTGTGTGCTAGGCGCGTCCGTCACATTCGAACTGACAGCTGATTGGGGACTAGGAGTGCTGGAACTAGGACTAGGACTGGAACTGGGAGTACTGGGAGTACTAGCCACACTGCCTGTACCTGTGCTAGATGTGTGTTTGGGGGTCAGAGTAGTAGAACCCCCCACCTTGGGGTCAACCACTTTCTCCATAATTCTGAAATAGGATTTTAAGGAGGGTGTAGGTTTTGGCAAGGATGAGCACACTTTTGGCAGCCTTTGCTTCTTGACCTCACCTGATCTTGTGATTTTTCCCCTCCTTTCTCTCCTCTTTTCTTTGGGGGTAAGTGGTGTTGCTTCTACCCTCAAGGTACTCAGGCACCCGGTCCCGGTCTTTTGAAGGTCTAGTCTAGACCTGAGCTGGTACCTGTTCCTGACCTGGGGTGCAAGGGGTACGTGTGGGAGCTCTTTAGCCTTACT
Source organism: Lissotriton vulgaris (assembly GCF_964263255.1). Taxonomy (NCBI): domain Eukaryota; kingdom Metazoa; phylum Chordata; class Amphibia; order Caudata; family Salamandridae; genus Lissotriton; species Lissotriton vulgaris. The sequence continues at coordinate 1,212,845,670 of NC_141691.1, read as the reverse complement.
CTTAGAATTACTCTCCTCCCCTTCCAGACTGCACCTAGGGGGACCAATCAACGAGGCTATATCGGTTTCTGCGTTAGGGTGGGAGGGGGGATACAAATGCACTTCGACCCTGCAACTACCCCTGCAGCTTGGCGGTCCAACTCCCAAATATCCCCCGTGTTCCCTCCACTGACCATGCAGAATAGAAGTAATTGCGGCAGAGAGGTGAGCTGAGGCTGACTCTTGCCAACAGCTGCCTCGAACGCCGCCAGATACTCGCCCGATCTCCTGTTCGCTTCACTGGTTCTCCCGTACGCCTCCTCCCTGATCCGACAATACAATCATCTGCCGCCTCTCCTGTCTCCCGGTCCGCCACAAACCAGGAGGTGTGTCTGCACCAGCCCATAGTCCGGGCGCTTGCCTCGCCTCACTTGCCTCGTCCGCAGGGTCCTGCTGCTAGTTGAATGTGGGGACAGTCAGGACGTGGCTGGAAATTACAGCAAATACACCTCGCGGGGGGAACATGAAAAATAATAGAAGAAAGCATGTACGACACATTAGAGTAGGGTCGCTAGTGGGAGTGAGGCTTCATGTACTTCCTCACTGTTCCAGCGCCTCTGATTCTGCCTCAAAGCAGGGAAAACACCTCCCGGTCCGGTGCTCTCACGGCAGACATCAGCCTGCCGCCATGTTCCTCTTCAGCGGTACCACGAGGTCTTAATGACAGATTAGATTTAAGCTGTTTCTATAAGTGAGGACTGGCATACACCACATTATTCTATTACAGACTATTAATACACAACACTAGTGAGTCGTTGATACTTGATTACACCCATCATGGTATGGCAGGAAACCTTAATATACAGCGAAAATGTAAAATGGGTGATTGTATTTAAATTAAATTGCCTCAATTTTCAATATTAACACCATAGACAAGGTTTTGATTTAGGCTTTATTTATGTGTTGAGCATGAACATAGGACTATGTAAATCTTTATATGATATTTAGAATAATAATAACATCAGATGCATTCAGCCATGAAATAAGTATACATTTATTTTGTGAATGTTTACATATGTTTTTCATTGTAGAGTGTATATGTTATAAGTGAGGAATCAATAAGGCTTTGTACACCACCTGAGTACTTGTGACTGATATGTAACCAATGTACATCATGTAATCAATCTATGGTTTCATTCCATTCACGGTGTGAGGAAAATATTGTCTATGTGATACTTGTAGTTTTTACATCAGTGTACAGACCATCCACTTTAAATACAAGTAAGTCTGATAGAGGAGCCTAGGATAAATAACAACTTTCATTTTTCAACAATGCGAGCAACAGACCCTGTTGTAAGCTTTTGTTTTTATCATACGCTATGTCGGTTTAGGCTATTAGCCGAGGCCCTGATAGACAGTGGTGTATTTTAGTCCCGAATTTCAAGGCCCGATGGGAGGCACGTTCTAGTATATTTGCACTCACAGTGTATGATTTATCTCGCAGCATATTGTTGATAGAGTGGTTATTAAGGAGATAACAACATTTCCGTATGAGTTGGTTACGTAGAGATATATAGGTTTTTAATGATTTCTTCTTTTAATAATAACAACTCTTTACATGGATTTGTAGTAAGTATCATTACTATCATGGCATGTCTCGACATGCTTGTGATGGCATGTACATCTTAGGAAATTTCATAATAATCTTAACATCAGGTATGTCTTATGGTCCGAAGGATTTGTCACATCGTGTAACATGAGACGGTCAGTACTGTCGGCTAATGTCATCTCAGAACACTTCATGAGGAGCTGAGTACACGTTTATAGACGGGATTTATTGACACATTCGCGTGATGTGATTAAAAGGTTATCACCGAATGATATGAGATGGATAGTACTGCCGGTTTAAGTTATCTTAGAACATTGAATAGGAGCTGATTACGAGCCTATAAACATTTGGGATTTATTAACACATCCGTGCGATGTGAGTTAGAGGCCACCACCATATGACTCCAAGTGCCAGAAGCTAGAGGGTAACCACGTGACGGTATTCTCGGCAGGAACTCTTTAAAATATGTATGGTATCCTCCTTTGGTAGCAGCGCGGGATAGACGTAGAAGAAGCAAGTGCTTGATTCTCTGGTAAGCATGTTTCCCGACCTCGTAGTATCATTAGCAGTAGGGACTCACCTTAAGGGGTGAAGAGAATATTGCATTAAACGCAGTATATTTGTCCATTTCAGAAATGAAGAGCGTTTCTTAAACTTTCTACATCGACATTCACAGATGGTCTTATTGTTTCATTCGAGTCAAAAGGTATGCCCAGGAGTATTTACTTATATAGTGACTTAGCACATGTGATGAGAAGTACAGCATATTTATGATGACATATGTGTTTATTTCAGAAATTTATATTTGTACTGTAGTGTAGTTCCTATTTTCCAATAGGCTCTGTGCATTGGAATAACATAAACAACAGTGTAGACGTAGGACTGAGGTCATCTAGGTCTCTACTGACTATGTTAAACTTAATTTAGGTTTGCGCCAGTTAGATTCAGAGGTCACTGGAAATTTTCTCAAATGAATAGGGAGGGATGAACTTCCCTGGCTCAGACAAGAAGGGATTCAGTTTCCGACAACCGCATAAACATGACAACTTTGCTCCCTCAGAATAAGAGTGTATCTCTAGAGTCGTGTGAAAACAATAGACAGCTATTTCACTCAGTCAGCAGTGCATACTTAGTTTCACCAGAATGCAGAGAAATAGAGAGATGGGCGTTTTCAATAAAAGGTGTTATTTATTGAGCAGTCTTCTTCCTCATGCAAGAGAAATGAATTGCCACAATTGCAATACTTAAAGTAAAGTAAAGTGCGTACAGTAAAAGTAGTATTATGAAATAATACTGTAAAAGCATTGATATGATTTCTTAGCCATATGATACTTTAAAATGGATAAAATATATACATACATAAATACATTGACTAACGTACTCAACTGGTGCTTCTAACTAAGCCTACCCCGGTGTACCTGACCTAAGCCTAACACGTGGGAGGGGATGAGTAAGTAGCAGTTTTAAGTTAAGTTGGTTAAGATTATTTTGCCAAGAATCTGCATCAAGAATTCTCTTAAGGGTTTAGTCAGCTCCGTACCTTGGTAATAGAATGTGGGAGGTCTGGTATCTCTTTCCTCAGGACTCGATATTCCAGCAACCCGCAAGGGTAGGCTGGAAACACCGGAGCTGGATTTTCTCGGCTGGAGAAAAAGACAGCGTCTCTCTCAGTGCTTCCGTGGGCTTCTCGCATCAGCTGGGCTCTCGGGCAAGTAGATAGCCGCTCTGCTCCAAACCACCGTGTGTTTGCTTAAGGCAACTGTTGGTATTTTATACCTGGAAAGTGCCGGTTTTGACGTAAGGTTGGACATAAGACGTCACCAAGAACTAACAGTTCTTTCTGGACTTCAGGAGTTCTTGTTCAAATCAAAACAAAAGCAGGGGGATTTCCCGGGCTGCTGGAGGCTTGGTTTGTTTAAAGAATGCCTTGTGCTTTCTAGGAGTCAATGGGAGTAGCCGTGCTGTGCTTTGGACTGCATGGGCTATTACTGAATATGGATCTGATTCTTATGCCTTTATCAGGATATTATTGATTATAACCTCACAAGGGCATAAATCTGGAATATTGAATTAGGGTCCTAGATATAAACACGACAGTACCGAGAATAAACACACAGACACCAAGAGATGGTCTCACGGGTGTATTCAAGCTAATGGGTATGTGAACATATCAACAAGTTTGATAGAGATAGAGGACCCTATGGTTGAGGTCAGGTGAAATCTATAATATTTTTTGTAATGTGTTTATTTTATGAAGATCCTTTCAGTGGTTAACACTTAAACCGATTAGCACTTGTCACCGAGATTTCTTGAGAGCTGCAGGTCAGTGTTAGATCGTAAGAGTCATGTTCTGTTTATACATCATTTAGTAATGCTGGCATGTATATCCAGCAGCAAAATATTACTCGTTGCAATCATACAGCATCAGGCTAATGTTCTGACTCTTGGTTCGGTTCATAGGGACATATATATTGCCTCTTGGTTGTGCCCAGTCAGTCCAGTCAATATAGCTTTATTCGATTTAGATTTAAAAATCATAAAAGTGTACAGTTTAAAACAGTTATTAAATAAAAACATACATACAATAATACATAATATCTACAGGTTAAAAACTTTTGCCCAGCCCATGGGAGTAAGTGTCTTGGTTATAACGCACTATACACAGGTCAAAATGTGATCAACCAACAATTAATAGGGGTTCCAATACTTAGAACTATAGAGCAATGATTCCTGATGGGTATGAGTAGGAAAACTTCTGCCACTCAATGCATGAAGTCCTCTGCCCATTGACATGTTGCACTCTGCCTTTGGACTAGATGTGGGGGACCACGACATTCTGGGGTAAAAATCGTGCAAATCCCAGACGGAGATTGGGCTGTTTCCCACTGGGGTGCACAGGTACGCAGGTACGGGACAATATGTCTCTGCCTAAATCTAACAAGAACTAAGTCACCAACAATATCTTTTTGGAGGGAACCCAGCCAGCCCACTCTTCTAACACACATGATTGTACCCACAAGGTTGGGTGGCAAGGGTCTATTGTTGGTCAGCCAAAATTTGACCTTGTACAGCAAGTCGTGTTGTCTCTCGGTTTTCCCTGGAGGAAGTACTGGTACTCCCGCGAGGACACACACAAAAGAAGCAGCCTCAGGGGGGAGTTAGATGGAAGTAACTTTGTTATAGTGTGCTCAAGGAGCAGCGATTTGCGAGAGAGTAGGTATAGTGGAGGTTCTGCAAAGTATTGGGGCTGGTACATTGGGGACTATTGGTTTTGTCTTGCGTGGTTGGCTTTGGGTCTTTCGAAGTAGAAGATGGGTCGGAACATTTGGGTGTTTCAGTACTTATGTTAGCTGGCAAGGTGGACTTGGTGGACTTGATGGTTTCTTCCAGTCCCGTCAGCCTGTCCCCTAGTGTGTTTATTTTATCTAACAGTGGTGTTATGATAGAGCTGACCAGTTGTTCAATAAGGGATAATAAATCCACCTGTATAGGAGATGTTAGGACAAGTGGTTTCTCAGCAGTCTCAGGGATCATGGAGGGGTTGCTGGCAGTGTAGGGCTTAAGCACAATTTTTGGGGTTTAGGTTGGTTCCCCATGTTATTAACCCCATTACATTTCATTATAGCGGATGAAGAATCAGGAATAGCGAGCCTTTGGGTGTTTTCAATGTTATCTCGCTTAGATGATGGGAGGGGTTGCAAAGAGCTGACAGTGTCGGGTGATGCACATAAGCTTTCAACAGGAAGCGGTGAATCCACTAAAACGTGTGTGGTTTTGCATAGGAAGTTTAGTTCAGCTAACCACGAGGACGCTTGGTCTGCGTCTACTGTTTGTGAGGTCGCAGTGGGCATTGTTGTATTATCCCCCTTGTAAGTCATATTTTGTTTTAAGTCCTAGGACAAAGGCAAAGTCAGTGGATAATACGTCAAAGAGTAGCAAGTGTTCTTTACCTCATCTTAACATGAAATCAAGGGGGATGGCCCCGTCCCGTCCTCCTCGGGTCTCCGAGGGCCACAGAGGGCCCGCCCTTTGCCCGGGCTTAGCCCCGGGCGCTGACCCGTGCGCGATCCCGCGACACAGGGGCTGGAGTGCCTTTAATGCGCCTCCTGGCGCGAGATGTCTGTGTGCGGCGTGTCGCGCCGCTATGGCGCCTGGGTAGGGTAGTCCTCTGAGTCTGTGAGGGCTGGTATGCCCCCCCTCGCTCGGCGGCCGCGAAGGAGACCTGCGGCAGCTGAGGGGGGTATGGTAAGAGGATGATCCCCGCCGGGAACAGCAACAGCAGGAGTGTGCCCCCAAAGGTTCATGTTGCCCCCACTCCAACGGGGCTGGAGTGCCTTTAATGCGCCTCCTGGCGCGAGATGTCTGTGTGCGGCATGTCGCGCCGCTATGGCGCCTGGGTAGGGTAGTCCTCTGAGTCTGTGAGGGCCGGTATGCCCCCCCTCGCTCGGCGCCTGCGAAGGAGACCTGCGGCGGCTGAGGGGGGGTATGGTAAGAGGATGATCCCCGCTGGGAACAGCAACAGCAGGAGTGTGCCCCCAAAGGTTTGTGTTGTCCCCCTCTCCACCGGGGCTGGAGTGCCTTTAATGCGCCTCCTGGCGCGAGATGTCCGTGTGCGGCGTGTCGTGCCGCTATGGCGCCTGGGTAGGGTAGTCCTCTGAGTCTGTGAGGGCCGGTATGCCCCGCCCCCCCCCCCCCCCCCTCGCTCAGCAGCCGCGAAGGAGACCTGCGGCGGCTGAGGGGGGTGTATGGTAAGAGGATGATCCCCGCCGGGAACAGCAACAGCAGGAGTGTGCCCCCAAAGGTTCGTGCTTGGTTGTGAACAAACAGGTAATGACAGAAAAACTGAAACATGCAAGTCAAGGAAGACTTTTATTTTGTAGCAAGTTACAGTCATGCATTAATCAATCATAATTGAACATTGTACATTTTGATGTTTGTTGCATATCTGAAGAGCGAAATTCTTATGGGATAAAATAGCATACCATGAAGTTAGGTCTTATATTTCCAGTTTGTAATAGATAAGGTTGTTACTTCCTCCATTCCTAAAACAGCAGGGGCCTTATTTATGAAGACCTTGCGCCGCCGGTGCGTCATTTTTAAAATGGGAAAAAGTGACGCACCGGTGGCGCAAGGCCTTCATAAATAAGGCCCCAGGTTTTTTGTATGCCCTAGAGTAATTTACCTACCCCTGTCTCTATCTAACATGTAAATTAAGCATATAGGTTAGTTGGTCATTATATGTTATTTATATTTTTGCATTTTTTAGGCATTGGCCCCTGAAGAAGGGAACGTCAATTCACGAAATGCATTGGGCGGCGCTTCTCCAAAATTGAATTTGATACGTATACAACATATAAGATGTGATACATATCAAATTGTGGATAATGTACAGAATATATTTCAATGTTTACAGCATCTTGCTATGATTTCTAATGTATAGTGATATTCGTATTATTTGATTGTAAAGTGAACAATCATTGGGGTGAACATAATTAAATTGTGATATCTGAGTAATATCGTTTACTACTAAAAAAGATCTTGAACTCGCACAAGATTAGTTTGTTTATTTTTATTTCTATTGTAAGACTTAGTTGAAATTACTGGGAATTAATTCTCTTGGAACAGTGCACACTGCATGTAGGCCTCTGTCTACATTATAGTTCAGTTCTTTGAAAACTCCATGATTTCTTAGACAAATCAATATTCAAGTAAGAGGATGTCCCTGACTGCTGAAGCCGAGTTTTCCAAGAAATCGTTGTGGTTTTTTGGATCAAGTGGAAGTAGCCATGCCTGTATTTGGACTGCATGGGCTATGTCTAAATATGGGTATGATTTCTATGCCTATATAAGGGCAATGTGAATTGTACCTATATAAGGGCATGAATCGGTAAATTATGCTTGGATTCTAAAATGCTACACAACACCCACTCCACTTTATTATGTTCGATATTACTAAATTCTTAGCATTTTTTAACATATCTAAAGCATGATGTGTAAAAATCCCTCCCAAAATACATAAAACGCTTTTGAAATGGTTGTACATGAAATTGAGCATTTGTGCTGCACACATTGTAAAAGCAATATTTTCATTCAAAAGCATATAGTATGACATTGGAAATGCTATCCGAATGAATCACGAAATTACATTTATGAAATGGCTCTGAAATACAGAAGAAAAAGTCGAGACCATTTCATGACAGAATATATATTGTTTAGGTCACGGACAAGGTCAAATATTGTCACTTGGAACTGGAAGTCTGTCAAAGAATTCTTGTTCTCTAAGAATATTTGTACTTTAAGCAGAGTACTTTGTGGATTTTGGAAAGAGTCAAACTGCATAAAAATAGAGTTCCGAAGTTGGAAGTTTTGTTTTGAAAAGTGAAGGTCGAATACAGAGTCCCATAGAAAGCTGTGTGCTAACTTTCAAAAGTCATTCCTGTTGTTAGGAGAAAACATCAAATCTTCTAAGCTGGCAAAGAAATCATCTACCATAGTAGTGAAAGTTGGACCAATTCATTAAGTAAATCGATTGCACACAAATGTGAAGCATCCCCGTCAGTGCTAGCTGCGTTAGCAATGTTCGACGGAGATGGAGATGGTACCTGTGTGCCTGTCAATCCACGTATCTCACCGTCAGCAGATTGCGTCTGTGAGACCTCAATGAATGCGGTCATCAGGATTGGTAGCCGCTGGGGGCAACACGATGCATGAGTTGTTACAGAGCCAAGCAAAGTATCAACATCCGTTGGCAGTGCTGATGGGAGGGTTAGACAGATGTTCTTCTCCACATAGCAGGAGTCATAGAATAGGTAAGATGCAATCTTGCCAGATTGGTCGGATTGATAGAAACCACGTGGTATTCAGATCTCTCAAATGAGCCAAGCCCAAGATCTGTATCATGCGCTCACAACACTTCATTGCCAGGAGAGTGTTCTCTAAGGTAATCTGGGTGTCGCTGCTGTTGACCGGACTTGCCATATCGAAGCAGGAGAAACAAGAATAGTATTCCTGCTACGAGTCCCAAAATGAGAGGCAGGCCGCCGAACACAGAGTGCACGAAGTTTGGAAAAATGCCTAGGACTGCTTCAAAAGGTTCTAACAATCCCAAGAAAACTGTCTTAAATACATGTACAATACCACTGGTATCAGACATGTTTAATATACGAGCTAACATTTCCACGAAATGTACAGGGCAGTTTGTGGATAAAAGGGCATGTATCTCTGCAGAGGACCTTGCAACCTGCAGATCATACGTCTCTTTGGACAAGGTCAGTAGCACCGTTTTTTGTAAAAGAATGGCTTTCATTCTCCTTTAAGTATCAATTCGAATAGAAGAGAGGTTCAGTGAAGGCCATAACAGTGACTCCCTGTCTGTCTTAGCTTTTGGAAACAATACTTGCATACAACAAGTGACCCTGGCTGACACAGTTACGAGATAGGCTATTCCTGGCATCATTCCACAACAGCTGTGATCATTCAAAATTATGTTGCTTCCGTTAGAAAGATGCCTAAAAATTGGATCTATCACTGCAGCTGGAGAACCTTGCAGGTGGCAGGATAAGTTGGTCACAGGCTCCGTGTAAGTTAATAACCTGACATAGAGGTGTACCGCTTAGTGCCCTTTTGCAGTTTGTACCACTAAGAAATACCACTTTTCCCCCACTCCAACATCTGTGTGTATATGGTAATTCCCAGGTTGACTTTATGTATTCCTTACCATAACTTTCATACACGCCCGCTGGTATATGTTTCAAACAACATTGAAAGTGGAAAATCGTGCCAGGCAGAGTAATTGTCCCATGTATTATCCATTCTGTTGCAGGTTTTTCCGAAACAGTCAATGGTAATCTTTCCAGTTTTTCAATGCTCAGCACCGTATAGTCTGCTCCTCTTTGTGCCAGAGTGATTTGTTTATCTGTAAGGTTAAATACAGAAAACAATGACGTGGTGTTGGTTAGCCGCCAAGGCACGTATCCAGAATGAAGATTTTGTAACGTCCAGACTAAAAGCATTATAGAACGTAATTGTGACTGTCCATGCTGTAGCATGAGCAAGTCCTGTTCCATTATGTCTATGGCAGAGGATACTATGCTGTCCAAAGAATAAATTCTGGATGACGTAGTCGTTAACCCATTGTCAACTTCAGAGAGAGCTTTCTCTAAATTAATACGATCAATTTCTCGTATTCTTTCTGCAGTCTCTACTTGTGTCGTTTTCCAAGCTTCATTATAAATGGTGTAAATACATGCGTATATGAAATGTTTACGATGCCGTTTCGCAGGACCTTGTAAGAAATCCCTCAAATCAACGCCATCTTTAAGTAAAGATAAGTGTTGTTTAACCGCTGTAAGTGTAGATTTTTGCAGCCACTGAAGGCACAGTTTTCCAACACTGTATGTTGTTACAATCCGTGGATGTTGTCTCTGGACATATCTTGGATCTGGCCTAGTTACTGAAAACCCTTGTGTCTTGTTCAGGAATCTATCTTGACAGTTATTCGTGTCTGTGGGCCAGATTAACCATTTTTTCCAATCAGGTTCAGTTCTGTTTTTAAGTAAAAGTGATTTTACATCGACCCCTCCCTCTGAAGTGTTTTTACTATCAGGTGTAGGTATGGACGGTTTGTTTAAATCTTTTATCTTGGCCATGCCAAGACAGAATATCTGTTGCACAGTGTCATTCAAAAACATTATTTGTTCAGGGATAATGCAGGCTCGAAATAAAGCTTCTATTCCCTGCACCTGCCAGTCTTTTGTGCCCCAGACAGTTTTTGTCTCAATGTTGTCTTTCCAAAAGTCATAACCTAATGAAGACAGCCGAGCATAAAAGGCTGCAGAATAAATTTGGTTCGTATTAGTCAACATACTTTTCATTCCTGTCTTATTAACATTTTTAAAATAAAATGTTTCTGGATTTGAGACATTAAAACCTGAGAAGTATGGGAATTTTTCATAAAATGTTTTTGAGCTACCTTTTGGTGGTGTTGGACAATGTTCCCATTGATTATAAGTATAAACACTTCTAGGGTTTGCAGATTTGTGCAAATAATGATGACCATAGTGATTAAAACAGTACATTTGTTCATAATCTGATGAACCTTCTAAGTATTCATGTTTTGTAAATCTTGCAGGCATCTCTAAATCTGACATCATATTATTAACAGTCTCAAAGTCCCAATCATCAGAAAATGTGCTGGGTGAAACAAAGTCACTCAAGGAAACCTTGAATTGATGTGGAATTTTCAACAGCTCTCCAGGACCAAAAATGTCATAGTCAGTTCTGTCCCATGCTATACCACCAGGTATAGGAACGGCTGTGATGTTCACTGATGTCAAGTCTCTTTGTTCACTATGAGATGATTTGTGTGGCTTCAGGAGCAATTTGATGTTCTTACTTGCTGTATCCATTTTACTATATCTTCCATTTATCAGCATTCCCAAAGTTAATACAAGAATTAGCCAAAGTAGAAGAAAAAAAAGTACGCCTAGCACAATCCAAAGTTCCACCCATGGTGAAACCAGATACGTTTTTTCAAGTTTCTGAAAAAGTTCTGTTACTTGTTCTTTAAAAGTTTTATTTGCTGGCGTTGTTTCAGGCTCACTGGGATCGTCAGAAAACGCATCAAAGTTGATGAAATAACCAGAGGCAGTTCTGTCAATTGTAGGTATTGCATCAGGATTACTTAAAATCGCTGGAGCTGCATGATCCCTTGTCATATTAGTATAGTCAGATGCTATATCATTGTAGACAGGAGTTTCTTGACAAACTGGTATTCGGGTCTCAAGAGGCACAAGTTCCATGGCTTTGTTGCATAGTCCTTCTTTTCGCACTGCAGATTCCTCAAAGGTGATGAGTCTCTCAGTTTGAACCTCTTGGATAATAGCAAGATTTGGTTGTCTGCTACATCTTTGGAGTCCACTGGGCCTACTACTTATTATTGGCCCATGATGTGGTTTTACCAGGTCGATGGACACGAACTTGTTCTTCTTTCTTCCAACAAGGGGCGGCAGTAACACTGTTCTTGGTCCGTGGATTGCTAGCACAGGTACTGATTTTCTGTAAGAAGGCCCAAATTCTTTCTTAATCGCGATCTTTTCTCTGACTAGATCCCCAATCTTTGGAATCCAGACAGGCCTTGCTGGGACGGGTGGTTCTCCTTCAGTGGTTGTTGGCTTCTGCAATGTGTTGCTTAGACTTCTCCTTGTTTCATTTAAGACCTGTAAAACAGCCAAACGGTCTTTGATATTAAAAGGTTTTTGTTCCACCACTGAAGTGTGACGATCGAGATCCTGGACAAGCATTCTAGTACCAAAAAGGATTTCATATGGAGTGATTCCAACAGGAGAATTTCTTGGCAGATTATTTAAACTACTTTGGACTACTTTATTAGATGTTTGACCCACCCGTCAACCGAGCCTAATACCCTTGCTGTTATAGATTGCTTTATGCCCCGGTTTTTTCTTTCCACTACAAATTTTCCCTCAAAATGGAATGGGCTCGAATACCGCAATATAACGCCCAGGTTGGCCATGGCCCCCTTATAAGCTCGAGAGCTAAACGCAGGACCCTGGTCAGAATGTAGCGTGTCGATTGCGTATGTACCGATAAAGACTCGCAAATCTTGTATAACAGTTCTGGCGTCAGCCGAGCGCTGAGGCCACATCCAAATGAATCTTGCCCTAATAGTTGTGGGACCGCATTCGTCCATAGTGACGTCTGCGTGTAGATAGTCTAATGCTGTCTAATAATGGTGTCTGTCCTGGGCTGGCTATACTGTAGTCAGGTATCTGGTGGCGTTCTCTGCTGCGCTCTCTGTTGCATTCAGGGCAATTAATTGCAAATTCCTGAATGTGGGCATTCATCCCTGGCCACCAGTACATCTCTTTTAATTCTAGTATAGATTTAGAGATCCCTTGATGTATCAGACCCTCTCCCATTTGTGTTTCTTGTATCAAAGCACCTCTCCGTCTCCTGTTTGGAATTACTCTATCCCCCACTAGATTGGAGCAAAAGGAATGGAGTTGGCGTCAATTATGTATTAATATTCGAGTGGATATTTTAAAGGTAAAGCTGCACCGCTACCTTTGCCTGTGGCATTGACAGCTAGCATTATTTTGCCATCTATTTTTGTTATAGAACAAGTGATGGCAGCTACGGAAGCCGTTTGCACAGCTGCCTTCGTGGCTTCATCAGCCAATGAATTCCCTGCAACGTGAACGCCATCACGGTGATGACTCAGTGTATGGATCACGTGAGTCTTTTGTAGTTCTTTCTGTAATTGAACTACCTGTTTCCAAAGCAACTTATGCTTGATTGTGCCACCTTTTTCATCTTTGAAACCGTTTTGAAACCAGTTCTGCAAGTATTCATTGTAAGATTGAACGCTGTAATACGAATCGCACACTATGAGTGTGGGGAATTCACGATCAGTATTTTCAAGCGCCATCTTGAAAGCCTGTAGTTCAGCTCGCTAAGCTGTACAGTCTCCGAGAGATTGAGTTTTTGTGACCATAGGTCGGACTTTACCATTATAATCCGAAACCGGTCCCAGGATGCTTGTTTCCGGTCCAGGGAAGACATGGCTTGGCAGTTTGGCTGGACTGTCCCATGAGGCACAGGGTCAGACTGATTTGCATATCACCATGTCTGAACAGGGGTGGCTGAGTGAGCTAAAGAATGGTGATGGATTAAACCCAGATCAGTTGACTGGGGGTGAGTGTTTGATTGGCTCAAACGCTCCATCCATCACCCCCTTTTGTATCGCTTTGTTCGCCCTAAGTTGGCAGGGTATGCTCAGACGTGAGTCCCTTGCTCACTTGGTCACTGAATTCAAGATAGCCTGGCTGATGAGGATTATGAATCCGAAACCGGTCCCAGGATGCTTGTTTCCGGTCCAGGGAAGACATGGCTTGGCAGTTTGGGCTGGACTGTTCCCATGAGGCACAGGGTCAGACTGATTTGCATATGGCCATGTCTGAACTGGGGTGGCTGAGTGAGCTAAAGAATGGTGATGGATTAAACCCAGATCAGTTGACTGAGGGTGAGTGTTTGATTGGCTCAAACGTTCTGTCCGTCATGCCCTTTTGTATCGCTTTGTTCGCCCTAAGTTGGCAGGGTATGTTCAGACGTGAGTCCCTTGCTCACTTGGCCACTGGATTCAAGATAGCCTGGCTGATGAGGATTATGAATCCGAAACCAGTCCCAGGATGCTTTTTTCCGGTCCAGGGAAGACATGGCTTGGCAGTTCGGGCTGGACTGTTCCCATGAGGCACAGGGTCAGACCGATTTTCATATGGCCATGTCTGAACTGGGGTGGCTGAGTGAGCTAAAGAATGGTGATGGATTAAACCCAGATCAGTTGACTGGGGGTGAGTGTTTGATTGGCTCAAACGCTCCGTCCATCACCCCCTTTTGTATCGCTTTGTTTGCCCTAAGTTGGCAGGGTATGCTCAGACATGAGTCCCTTGCTCACTTGGCCACTGGACTGAAGATAGCCTGGCTGATGAGGATTTTGAATCCGAAACCGGTCCCAGGATGCTTATTTCCGGTCCAGGGAAGACATGGCTTGGCAGTTCGGGCTGGACTGTTCCCATGAGGCACAGGGTCAGACTGATTTGCATATGGCCATGTCTGAACCAGGGTGGCTGAGTGAGCTAAAGAATGGTGATGGATTAAACCCAGATCAGTTTACTGGGGGCGAGTGTTTGATTGGCTCAAACGCTCCGTCCATCACCCCCTTTTGTAGGACTTTACCATCGCGCCAGTGACCTTCAATCGATTGCACACGCAGCACTATAAGCTTGTTTACCCCCAATTGCGGGCTTTGCTGATACGTCTGTATAGATTATACATCTGTACTTTTCTAGAGGCAGAATTTCAGTGGGCAGAGGACATTCTTGTTCGTATTGTAGAATTTTTTTTGTTTTTCAAATAGGAGTCAAAAACGTATTCAACATCTGTTGCAGCAAGAGAGTTAACCCATTGTATCCATATCGGATGTAAAGCCTTTGCATTCGGAATGCTTGCTTTTGTCACTGCCTCCAAGGCAGGGACAGGAGTAATGACCATATGACTTCTGTGAATACAGAAATGAGTAAGTGCCTTCTGTGAATACCAAAATGAGTAAGTGCCTTCTGTGAATACCAACATCGTAGTAAGTTTAGGATTTTGTCTTACGTTAGTTCTGTGAATCAGGCCCATACACAGATACAGAATGGAGCGCGATACTAGCAAGCCCTACATCTGTTCCTCACAATACCAGGTTCAAATTAATATAATTTTCATAGTGCATTGCAAGTATTTTACCCCGAAGAAAAGAAATCACTATTTTCATAGAAATGATTTGCACTGCCCACGATGCATCCACTTACATTTAGACATTATACACCTATTATGGGAATGTCACAAACTACAGCAGTACTGGGAAGGAATTACACTACACCTATCAATGCACAACTCCCAAACACATGGGAGACCTGCATATTGGGGTTATTCCCTCGGGATAAAGTGCACAGAGCCACAAGTCGATTCCTGGATCTTGGTCTTGTGGTGGACAAAACACTTATAAAGAAACAATGGAAATCTCAGGAACCTCCATCGGTGCAGGCTTGGACTCACTCTAAAGTGGGCGAAGGCTTAGGGGGTGTCCCTCAGAAGAGAGGATACACTAGGGTTGCGTGAGTTTCCCCTCTCAGATAATTGGAACACAATTCTCACAACACATCAAACAAATTTCCAACTTGAATCAGGTATACATATTATATAACTTGCGGAGTTTGAACCTGATTAAAATTTGAGGATCTGAACTAACATGTCTTGAGCTGGGAAAAATGACTGGATTTGTGCAGTAGAGTATCTACAGGAAAATATCTTTGCCTGTGAAGTATCAGATACTCGACTCTGAAATTGTGTGTATGCTTTGCTACAGGAGCCTTGCCTAGAGCACTGTTTTTGCCTGTAACTCTTTGGTTTGTTAAATTGATAGAAAAATCAATGGGAGAGGGAGGGTTTTGGGGCGCGTTCTGTTCCCCAAAAGCGTACTATACTTAAACAGTGTGGACGGGCCCACTATGTGTATGTAATTACTTTGATCACAGTTTGTGGCATGAGCTTTTAACCATATCCTGGGCCGCCAACATTAAAAAATAAAAGCAAGGATTCTCAGAGGCATTTTTAATTGTAGAATATCACATCACATCACACTTACGCACCAACACCAGCTCCGCTGTAATCAGGCGTCGTAGCACAACTGGGGGTCCTTTGGCCGCCCGGTTGGGACCCCAGGGATGAAGCATGACACCAACTAGGTTGGTGTGTGAGGGGTCTTTTAACAACACCTAATGGTCTCAAGCTCATGCCACAAGCAGTGACCAAAGTAATTACATACACATAGGGGGCCCATCCACATTGTTTAAGTATTGTTTAGTTGATAAACATTGATCTTGTAATTTCCGCCGGAGATCGGCGAGGTTTTTGTGAATAGTTTGGGTAATCATAATATGCACTGCAGAATGTATATCTCTATATATATGTATGAGAGCATTAAGGGGGGGAACCACTGATAGATTGTGGCCCCCTGTGAACTCAATGTAAAGTCACCAAGTGCACATTTGCTAAATGCCTGGAGGAAATAAATGTATTTTTATGTCTTACTGTTAAAACAATAATAAATGTATCAAACTAAAACAATTAAGGCTGTGGTGTTTGCGTGGGAGGGGGTTCCCAGGTGGAAATGGTGGTTGGGGTGCTGCCTTTGATGGTTTATAGTTCACTGAGGGTATTAAGAGGAGGTTGGAGGTCGAAGTGTTTGGTAAAAAGTGCATGGTAAACACTGTGTGGGAAAGGCACGTCGTGGTTACAACATCATTGTAAAGGATGTTTCACGTAACCCCTTGAGCTGTCTTGGAATAAAGCTTGATAAGGGAGCAGATATCAATTGACACTAGTCCCTTGTGGGGTTGCAGAGAATCAGGAGCACTGATAACATTAAATCAGGTTACTGGCCTCCCATTTTAGGGATTCTGTGCCAATTTCAAGATTTTTTTACAACTTCTTAATACTTAGAAGTAAGTAGTTTCTGATATTTATCTCTTGACATGGACTTCATTGCTTGTTTTTATTAGTGAGAAAGTGTTCCTTGAAGTATCACACATTTGGCAGTAGAATGTCAGTCATTTGTACACTAAAAAGTGACACACATAAGCAATCTGAAAACCTAGCAGCTATGAAAACAACAATAAATCAGAAGCTGTATATCAAAGGTCAAAAGGTAAACATCTTCAGAGTGTAATATTCACTCTGAAGAGATGCAAAAGGAAACCTTGCTTACCAGATATTATGGTGCTGCCTTGTGTAGCATTAAAACAAAGGCAATAGCTCCCCAAACTCATACATACATATTTAGCTTGCCTTGACAGCACATATTTCTTTTCTCTAGGTTGGTGGACATATTGGAAGGAGAGGCAGTTCTTGCTGCTGTTAGCTCTGCCTCTAACACCACCCCAGTTGCTACTTGCCTTCAGCTCTCTAGGGCCTGGCTCCTGTTTTTCTTAGCCCAAGGTATATTATGGGTCAAATGATAAAATTCTAAAGAAAATTGCACATCTAAGTCACTGGAAATAAGTCTGCTTGTGATTGACTGAACCTTTTTTCCCTATGTGTCGGCTTTTGCATTGAATGTATCCTTATTTTGTCGTTAGAGAAAAGTTTTCCCTATGTAAAAACCTCGTGCTTTACAATCATGTGAAATTTGGGGATGATTCCACCTGTAAATACATTGATTGTATTGTATTTTATTGTAATTGCATTTATATAGCTCTTACTACCCCTGACAAGGATTAGTGTTTAATTAGTATAGTGAAATATGAAAGTAAGTTGAGTGGTGGATATGTTAGTCAGTTATTTGGATTCAGAAGGATAACGGAGGGATAGAGGAGGGAAAAAGGTTTGCATTTATATAGTGCTTGTTACCCCTAATGGGGTGTTGAAGCACTTTCTTGGTGAGTAGCACGCTACTCCGGAACCCATAAAGATTAGTAGTGAATTAGTATAGTGAAGTATGAAAGCCATTTGAGTGGTGAATATTAGTCAGTTATTTGGATTGAGAAGGATAGTGGAGGGATAGAAGAGGGAAAAATGGTTTGTATTTATATAGTGCTTGTTACTCCTGTATCATCCTTACATCATTTTTTTCAGTACCTCATACTAGTACAATTTCTTATGTGGTGGCTTGATGTCTATTGAGGGAGGAGACAAGGACAATTATCTAATTTCTAGAGGGAAACAGTGTATAAAATTTTCAGGTTTCAATCTTTGGGCGTTTGAGGGACACCAATTTTGATTATGCTGGTGCACCATGAACTCAGAACACCAACAACCCTACAGAGTCGAGGCAGGTCTGAATTAGTTTCCATATCAGTCCCTCCCTCTGAACTACACCCAAACAGAAGTGTATTCCCACTGTGCAAATTCAAAAGACAGCTACACAGCTCAGAGGAGGTGTATACCTACATGCATTCAGATGATCAAGTATCTGCTAAAGATAGGTCAGTCTCACAAGGTCATGGCTTCCTGGGAGGTTCCAAACCTTAGACCATCCTACCACTTACCTACCCTTTTTTACATCCATTCCTAACTTACACTAGCGATAATGTCAGCAAAATATGTAAGTTTTTCTACTTAAGTGGAACTCCTGAATGAAATCTTGTTTCAGTGAATCAGTAGTTCTAATGTATCGTTTCTTTCCAAGTGCCCTGAAATTTTGGGAGGTAATACTATTATCATATAGATCCCAAAGCCAGACTCCATTTTGAACTGTTAAGTTAGCCTGTCTACCTTTGGCTCATAGGCTGCATGTCACTGTCTTTCGCAGAACGGGTTAAAGTGTCATATTGTCCAAAGAATGACTTTAATACACATCTAAAGTGACATAAGGCTGCTACAAGTTTTCTGATATCTACATTTCAAGGCCGGACAGTGTAAAATAAACATGTAGTTAAGTTGAATTGATGTATTTTGCCATACTGGTACATATCAGTTATGTTATGAACCTAGGGGAAAATCCCCTAATTTAGGGTAAAGGTCAGCGGTCAATTCTATAAAACCCCATGAAGTGATCACTGATTCAGAGAAAATGGTCAGCCTAGGTAATCGCGAGAGTTCCAGACTGCGGTACTGCCGTAGCATCCATTCCTAAGCTGAGAGTTGATACCGAGCCAATTCTGAGAGGAGAGATCAGCACAGGTGATGAGTGTTTTCCTTCCTGATAATAACAGCTTAGTGCTGGCTTAAGTATATTCTGTGTGGATATTACACATGTACTAAGCAACAGGATGAGACTGTTAAAATAAATACCTGTAAATATGTAGTGGGTGCCTGGCCAAGATGGCAGATAGGTAAGACGTGCTTTTCAGTCTCTCTGTCCTCTGCCGTCAATCCTGCCTGTTTCACCACCAACACTGCGGCAAAGCTGATCCCTCCATGTTCCTTACAGGTAGGGGTGGCGATTGTGCCTGCCCAGCTGGGTCCCGAGGGATTCACCACCCGGGTGTAGCCGTACCTAGTGAAGGTGTGTGGGTTTCAGCACCAGGGCCCTGATGATGTGACGGTGGGACCATACTGAAAGAGGAGGATTCCCTCAGACCCTGCAACCTCTGAGTGCTCCCCCCGGGGAGAGGGTGCTGGAGACGATCCCCACCGGTTCGGCGTCTGTACTTCAGAGGCTGCTGAACCGGACGCTCCCTGTTACTAATCAACCCCCTCGGCCTAGTACCTGGAGAGGCCAGGGCCCAGTGTGGGAAGAGCACGGCTGTCTTGCCGGGATGTTTGCATTGCCTAGATAGCTCATGGAGGTCCACGAAAGGAGTGCATGGCTTGCTGGGGAAGACAGTAGAGGCTCTTGACTCTGGTGGAGAGACCCATTTCCTCCTTGCTCCACTGTCCAGATCGTTGGAGCTGAGACACGACTTGGATGATGCAGGCCTGCCAGAGGAGCTCCCTGAAGGTGGTGAGTGTGACTGGACCTTGTGCCCCACCCGGATTACTTCTCTCCCCGGTGCCCCCAGACTTAGTTGAAAGGGATTGCCTGGTCAGCATCTCTCAAGGGGGTGGACTGGAGACTGGGCTCTAATCATGTGCCTCTGAGAATTGCGGGTCTGGCACTCTGACCAAACTGGCCCAATCCCACCCTGCTCAAGTCCATCGGAGTTTGGCGAGCTGGCTGCATGTCAAAGTACTCCAACGCCCTCCTATGCGACAGAGCCATTATCGCAGTGACCTATCTTTGAGAGCTATAGGATCCTGGAGACTGAAATAGCACAGTATATTGGACAATGAGTGCTCTATCAATGACATTTCATTACAGGATCTGGCCTTTGGCTGGGGCTGGACCCTCCCGTCGTCTCTCCCCCCACTTCTGGCTCCTGGCAAATAAATACCAATACCTCTCATGTCAACCTTTACATTGCCCCCAGCTAACTTTCCCCCTCCTGGGCTTTGCACCACAACTACACTACCCTTCTCTGCGCCGCCTGATTCTTTATCATTGCTGCGAGGGATGGCTAGAGGCAGGGGAGAAAAGCCTTCTCAATTAAGGAAATGTTGACTATGCCTGGGCCTGCACGGGGGTGACCCTCCTATGCCCTCTCCTCCCTAAACCATATTAAGGATAGAGGACAGGGACACCCTGGTCACTCGTTCTATCCTGGAGGCCATTTTCACCGCTCTTTAAGAGGACCTTCAAACCCTTAAAAAAGATCTGTCTAGTGACATTAGAAGGTCCGCCATGATCTGGAGGGCCCGGGAGATATAGTTACTACCTTGGAGGATCATGAGGCAAGCATAGATGAAGAAATCAAGTAGCTCCAACAGGAACGCATCTGCCTAAATGAGCAACAAATTGAACTCCAGGCCCATGCTGATGACTTGAAAACAGGTCCAGATGCATTAACGTTTGCATCAGAAAGCGTCCAGATTGGTAAGGGAAGCACAGATATTATTCTGTTTGTCCCCAACCTCATCAGATCGATTCTGGCTGATTCATCAGAACCGGAAATCAGAATTGACAGTGCACACAGAGTAGGCCCTATATGGACTGCCTTGGCACTACCAGCAGATATCCAATTTTGTCTTAATGATTTCCAATTAAAAGAATACATCCTTCGGGCAGCCAGAGACAAACATCCGACCTAGTTTGGAGGGCATAGTCCACAGCTCTACAAGGAAGTAGCTGCTTCTACACTCCAAAAATGCAGATAATTCCATCCGGTTACAACCCACCTTCAGTACAAGGACATTTCTTACTCTTTGGGACTCCTATTCTGGATTGTCTTCCACCTGAATGCCACCCTTCATCAACTCGGGTGTCTTGAAGAGACATGGCAGTTGCTTGGCATTGCTGACGCCCTTGCTGGTGGTCCCGCGGCATGTTGAAGGTGGGGGGACCCGTGAGGGTCAGGGGAAGACCGAGGCCAGAGCCTCTCCAAAGGGATTTCAAACTGATCCGGTGACGATGGCTAAAGAGAGACAAGCTCTCCTAGATACCCTCTCTGGAGACAAATCTGGCATAGATGCGACAAGAGTCTATCAGTGTTTTTCGCCTTCGTTTTGTCAGGGGGCGGATTATGTACAGAGGGTCGGGGGCCTTAGCCACCACACATCCCCAACTACTTATTCCCATCTGGGCCCACCTGGAGGACAGTATACAGTAGACTAAATATTTAGTTTTTCTGGTTATGGGGTTCGTTGAGCTTTTCTTTTGCGGGACTTATACTCAGCATTCTCACTTTACCTTTAGGTTAACTGAGAAGGGCCTCTTACAACTCTTCACACATCATGTCTATGAGTACCTTACTGCCCTTCATAGAGGCTTTCACCTAGCATTCTCCTGCCCTATACACTAATGAAAAGAGACCTGACAACGACCACCCTTAATGTTGAGGGCTTGAATAACTCTTGTAAAAGACGCACTATCCTTTCATGTTTGGAGAACTCTGCAGACCATATTTGCTTACTTCGAGAAATGTACCTCCTTGGTGAGGATACTCATAGACTTCGTTCTAGAGCCTTTCGCCAACAACTTTTCTCATCCAACACCACCAAAACGGCTGTGGTCGCTATCCTGTTATCCAAATCCTTTAAGGGAAAGTGGCTCCCAAACGGGCTGAAAATAAAGATAGACTTTTTGCATATACAAAAACAATGGGTCCCTGCTCCTTTAGGGACTATTTACACACCCAATGAAGGGCAGGAATATTTTCTACAATGTGCAGTGTAAGAGGTGACCAATGCACCGGACAGTTCGATCTTATTAGGGCGGGGGGATTTTAATCTGGTATTCGATAATGTATTGGATAGATCACCCCACCGTCATTGGCAGACTGGCACTCTCTACTGGTAGGGTCAATGATGGCTGGGATATGTAGGCCTCAGGGACATCTGGCATACTTTACAACCCCATACACAAGACTATACATGTAATCTCATGCACACAAAATGTATGCCAGATTAGATTACTTTCTCGGCTCACCTGAGATTCCTATAGTCCAGAACTCTGAGATAGCACCTTGTTCTCTGTCTGATCACTCCACCATTACGCTTACACTAATGGTACCCCCGGCGAAATTGGTCCCTAAACCTTGGAGACTCCAAGATACCTGATTGCAAATCCCAGAAGTCATCTAACAAGTCACTAATGCTATGGAGGATTTTTTGGCCCGCGACAATACCCTCAACATTTCTATTGTACGCTATGGGTGACTTTAAAGGTTGTAATAGGGGCTAGCTTATTGTGATTTCTGCCACAGACAACAAGGCACTCAAAGATAAAAGAGACTCACTGCCCCGCCAGGTCTAGGAGCTCAAGCACATTCACAGATGCACTGAGGCTCCCTGGATATGGCATCAACTTGAGGCTTCCACATAGAACTGTACGGAGCCCACCTCATGTTAGCACACTGCACTCGTCCTCCGTGGGATCCCTTTCTACTTACCTTGGGTGGGTCCTTGGGGTCCCAGCAATTCTATGTGTCCTAGGCACTGTCTCGACTACAGTTGTGGTTCTTATTTTAGTATGTGGTTTGGTCTCCCCCTGGAGCCCACTGTGTATTGTGCTACTTTCAACTGTTTCTTTTCTAAAGTATTGTGTGCTTTGTGTTGTATACTCCTGTAGAGGATACTAGAAAGTGTTATATAAATAAATACATATTTTTATAACTACTGTGCGATTATCCTTTTATTTGATTAATACGATAGGTGATATTCTGGTAAAACAAGCTGGCTTACATTCCTTTAAGATTAAGCCTCAAGGCTGGTCTCCACAGCTACCATTAGGATAGCTTTCGAAAGGTTATCTTTGACCTCATACATCATAAGGGTCATTTGGACTGGTGCAAGGTGCCCACTTTAATTAGTGAACAGCATATACCAGGCCAACTTCTCACACCGAGCATCTAAGTTATATGCAAATTAGGCACTGGTTGATGCATCCTTCCATACGGCCTAAAGTTGAATGCCCTCTTACGATAAATGGCTGCTCTCTAAGACATCCAATAACATAACGTGTATTTGTAAAACACACATTCACCTGTAGGTATCTTGGCGCTGAACAACAGCTGTTTATTGGTAACCAACTCAATGGTACTCATTTTATCGACCTCTGATGGATGAAAATTTGATTGGACCTGCCGGGATTTAAACCTGTGAACATGAGGTCGAACTCAGGCCCCTGCAGGGGACGCCTTACTCCACTGATCCACAAGACCCAGCTATATGTTTTATTACTAAATTGTGTAGCCTGCTTTGTCCTGCAGTTGACCAGGCCATATCTACAACTCAGAAAAGATAGAAGATTGAACTAGGCTGCTACCTCACACAGCGGGAATGGGAAGACATTTATTACCCCACCAGACAAACAGCTCATAAGACATGTGGGGTGGAATTGGCCACCAACTTTATTACTTATTGGTACCTCACTCCACCTAGTTTGCATAAAAGTACTCAAGTCAAAAGTCTGAGTGCTGGCGTAATTGTGGTTCCTTGGGCATATTACTACACATATTATGGGAATGTCCTGCACTCGTATCCTATTGGACACAGATAATGGATGATATCAACACTAACTTCAATGCACAGCTCCCTCGTTTCGGTGCTAATATTATATTGGATTTACCGGATGCACTCACCTTCTCTCTTAAATCCTGATGTGGCAGACAAATTGGGCTAGCCTTGGGTTCAGTCTAACAAAACATTTTATCACACTGGGGCAAGAGAATGATACCGACCTACCAGGCATTGGTGCACCCATTATACCATACCTTGGGGATGGAGCGCAATTCGCTTTCTACCTCTTTCTCGGATTTATGGTGGCCCTTCCTTGTCCTTATTGTCTTCGGAGGTCTGAGACCTCACCTGCCCCAATTATATACATCTTCTTCGATTGACTGAGACTCCCCATAGCCCGTTGTGAATGCATCCTGGCTCCTTTGTCTGGATTTGGTCATGAGATCGCTATATCCCCCCATTTCTACTGCTTTGGTCCTGGGAAGAGCGGAGGGTGGGGGTTATATTTAACCCTGGGCGTAGTAGGCGTAGTGGGGCTACGCGAAGCTACGTGAAGTGGGCGAGAAACGACACCCACCTACGCGCTTCGCGTAAGCCCCACTACGCGCCACCCGCCTCCCTCCCGCCCTCCCTAAATATTTAAATTACCTTTAAAAATGAATTAAAAACCACTTACCTTGTACGCTGCGTCCCCCGGGGCTCCCTCTCGTAATCGCGCCGGCGTCTTGGTTACTAAGGCGCATGCGTGGCCGCCCACCCATGCGCATTTCTCGCGAGAAATGAGCATGCGCGGGCGGCCGTGCATGCTCATTAGTATCCGAGATGGTGGCGCGATTACAAGAGGGAGCCCCGGGGACGCAGAGGACAAGGTAAGTGGTTATTAAATCATTTTTAAAGGTAATTTAAGTATTTAGGGCGGGCGGGAGGGAGGCGGGTGGCGGGCAACTTCGCTACGCCCACGGAGTGGGCGTAGTGTTGCCTGCTACGCTTACTTCGCAAAGGGCGAAGTAGGCAACACTAAGCCCACTCTGTGGGCATAGCGAAGTACTTAGCCCAGGGTTAGTTATGTTTGTGTTTGTTCAGGAACATGTATTGAGAATACTGCTGAAGGACCGTAGGCCTTGAACTGCTATTTTCCCTGTGTATGAAAATTAATGAAAATATTTGAATCATAAATGTGTACAGCCCTTTCTTATTACAGTGGTATTCCAAAGAATAAAATTGGGTTTGAATTACCACTGCGTCCCTGATCCCTTTACTGGACTGTTAGTATCCCAGAAAGTACAGCACCACACTAACAAGTATCTTAAATGAGGTTGTGTGGGGATAGTGACTTTCACACTCAAACGTTGGGTGGGAAAGCCAAACCTTGAAGAAGTAGACCGGAGGCCTAGTTTATGTAACACCATAACCAGTATTACCTCCATGTTCCGAGATCTGGACCTCAGAATGGAGGATAGGGTGGGAATACTGGGGGCCTCATTTATGAGGCTGTGCGTCACCTTTACACCGCCGGTGCGTCACTTTTTGTGACGCACCAGTGGCGTAAAAAATGCGCCTTGTTGCGCCATATTTATAAAGTGACGCATCTAAGTAGTTGTGTCACTTTGTAAACCCCTGCGCCACATACCTGCGCCAGGTATAATGTATGCAAGGGGGGCGTTTTGACGCAAGAAAGGATCATAGAAGTGACGCAGTGAAATCTATGAGATTTCATTGCATCACTTCTAGGACACAAATGCGTCAATTTCTTACGCCTGCCTCACAGCAGGCGTAAGACTGACGCAGGCCCTTTCACATGGGGCGTGCCCCATGTGAAAGGACACATTGCTGGAGTTGCGTCACTTTTGTTACACACTCCAGCAATGCGTCACTTTTGCGCCATACAGATACGTCAGAAATACTGACGTATCTGTAACTCCTTGCGACATGATGCGTCATATTATAAATATGCCGCATCCAGCATGTCGCAAGGGTGGCGCAATGAAAAGTGACGCATCGCTGTTTTCACGCAGTGATGCGTCACTTTTCATAAATGAGGCCCTGGATATTTACCACATTTCAGATTTTGGAAAACTGGGAATCATTTTAACTGGTGAATTGTGTGTAGTGTACTTCTTTGTTTCTCTTCGCACTTCACCCCCATACCCTCCCCCTCTCTCCATAAAACAACAAGGGGAAACAACTTTTGAATCTGGTCTGACTGACTTTAGTTTATTGCTGCAAAACAGCATGTAGAGAGCGCATATGCTGGATTGCTCGGAAAAGTAGGCAGAGGTCAACCAGCTCACAAAATGAATTATGCATTTAGCTGATACAAGGCATAGAAACACTGAATGCTATTTAATTGCAAAACGATTTGCAATACTTTTATGGGCTTAATTGTTAGCGTGTTTTTATAATCCAATTTAAATGGCACTGTGTTTGTCAGCTATTAGCTTCTTTAGGGAATCACACAGACTGTAATCCTTGATAACATGTTGACTTTTTTGGAACTGAGCTTTTTGGATTAAAAAAACATAATTATTTTGAATGGCTGCCTACGCGGGAGGAAAATGAAGCTAATTATTCTGAGAGATTAAAAAGGAAATAAGGGAAAAAGCGGTGAAATGGAGAAAGCAAATTGAACACCATTACGTTTTATTAGAAATAGAAGGTTATAATGACTTTCACAAATACTAGTGAGCTCTAGTGTACCATTTGTAGATATGGTAAAATGACAATGGACGATCTCCTTTCTTCCTGACACTTGAAATAAAAAAGAAATTATTTTTTACAAAGAATTTAATTGTTTACAAGAAAAGAAAAAGTATATCATTTGAACAGCTGAGTTGCAGGAACTCATATCACCGGGAAAAAGGAAAACGTAAATCATGGAACAGGAAGCAATACAATGTAGCACCCCTGTAGTACTTGTATATGTACTTTTACAAACATAAGAGCTGTTGGACATGGCTCTTTTTGCAGGTTCAAATTTCAAATGCTTTATTCGGTATATAAAATATAACCATATAGCAGACAAAAACATACAAGTTATACATTATAGAGCTTTAAGAATGCAATTACCATACTAAACAAGGGCGTGAACTATGTCTCCACAAATCAGATGAATGAAAACCTTTTTTAAAATGTGCAAAAATTGCAGTATTTCACTCAAAACATCTTACAAGCAATTAATTACATTATTACATTATTTCCTTAGAACGTTTAAATATAATGTCAAAATACACAAACCCAATTTTAGAGTATAAAATTAAAATGACTCGTATTTCATTTGGATATATAGTTTCTAATTTTAAATTACTATTAAAATAATAATATATAGTGATTTCATCTTACATAAATATTCAATTAGAGAATTAAAAAATACAGTAATAAAGGCCAATACAAACAACAATATACAAAATTTGTTAAAATTACAGAAGGATCGTGTTATTCTAAAATCATATAATGATCGATTTCCTACTGGAGGTACATTTTAAAATGTAGGTAGCTACATAGAAACATATATCCGTACTATTCAGTTCGAACATTAACTGCAAGGCTTCTTTGGTAGTTCTTTTGTTGTATTTTAAAAACATTGGCTTTAAGTATATTTTTCTATAAGAACTATAAAATTTACAGAAAAGCATAAAATGGCAACAACTCTGTATAGATGTCCCATCGCATGAGCAAGGCAAAATACTGTTCCTTCCAGTATGGGGAAAAGATACTAAATGATGCACAGTGCCTAATCTCAACTGTGTCAATACGAAACGATGGGAACTTCTAGTAACAGTCATCAGGTATTGTTGGAGACCTTCTTTGGTGTTGTGTTCTTTATAAAAAGCATATGTACATTGACTTGCATATCTGGCGACCCTAACCTTCTCTGCATTTTCCAGGAACAGATCTTTTAACTCTTTTTTTGAAAAAGGGACGCCCAGTTCTCGATTCAGAAATGGGTTGTGGTCAAAAACTGCCTTGAACCAAAACCGGATGTGCCTGAGCCAGGGGATACGCATATAATGTTCTAATTTTAAACAATCCTTAATTACGGTTTGTGTGAATTCTGTTTCTGCTTTAGACCATATAGACCTCCATAGGGAAAGTGGACGTAATGCGGTCAAATCTCCAATATAGGGTAGACCTACTTCCCTATGTATAATCTCAATGGAAGCAGATGCCGGGGTACATAATAAGCGATTCAGAAAATGGTTTTCCTGGTGTTGAAGCAGCTTACAACTATTAGTGTTATGTCCCCACACACCGTCCCCGAACAGTGCGAATGACAAGCACCTCACGATGTAAATATGGATCATTTCTTTTATTCTGCGATTCCCCAATTTGGTTGAGAATCTAAAAACGCTATTGGTGTTCCTCAACAGTTTTAGCTGTACACACTCCTGTTCACTGGTCCATCCCCCATCTCCAGAAAAGGTTATCCCTAAATAGCAGAATTTCTTGACGGGTTCTAGCCTGACATTATCTAAAAAGAAGGTCCGATTTTGCTTGGTCTTTTTCCCACACACCATTGTAAACGTTTTACCTTTATTGATTACCAATTTCCGTTTAGCTATAAAGGTAGAGAAGTTGTCAATGAGGTGTTGCAAACCATTTTGGGTACGCGATAAGAGGACCGCGTCGTCTGCATAAAGCAGAATTGGGATGGGCTTACCATCAATACATGGAGCATCCACAGCGGTTGTTCTAAGTATCGTATCTATCTCATTGATAAACAAGGAAAACAAAAGTGGCGCTAAGACGCAGCCTTGCCTTATGCCTCTGTTAACTTTAAAATAAGGGGTGCACTCGCCAGCCATCCCATAGCGTACCTTGCATGTTAGTATTTCATATAGTCTAGCAAGGAAATATATGACCTCTTTGGGTGCCTCCATGTCTATTAAAATGGGCCATAATAGTGATTGTTCGACCAAATCAAAGGCAGAACTAAGGTCGGCAAAACATTAAAAAAAACTTCCTCCCTTAACTGTTGTATATTTTTTGATAATGAGGTCAAGTTTGACGTATTGCTCCATCGTACCAATCCCCCTCCTGAATCCATACTGTACTGGTGATAAAATGGATTCCTCTTCTGCCCATGTTTCCAATCTGTCCAGGAGGACCCTATTTAGTACTTTAATCGATGGATCAGGAGGGAGATAGGTCTGTAGTTGCATGCCTCTGCCCTTGAACCCTTCTTGAAAAGTGGTACAATGATTGATTGGCCCCAAGTATGAGGAAGTTTGAATTCAATTGCGGCATTAAAAGAGTGTTAGGATGGGTGCCCATAAGTCCATTTCATGTTTATATAGGTCTATGGGCACACTATCCGGTCCAGGGGCCTTGCCACCACTGCTCTTCTCTAGTCCTGCCTGAACCTCATTCAAAGTAATGGATAGCGGAATGGTCGGCCATGGGCCAGAAGTGTCAAAAAACAATTCATCTGAGTTAAAAACCTTTGAGTAATGTTCTATCCATTCTTTACAGATAACATTAGAAGTTACTGCGGGTATGGTATCATTCTTTAAAAATGGGCAATTAATTGTCTCCCATAGTAGTTTACTATTTTTTGTGGCTGCCGCCATATCTAAATTTTGCCATGCCTCGTCTTGTAACTGTTTTTTCCTTACTGCTAACATAGTTTTATAAACATGCCGCTTTTCCCTAATTTGTTCCGGGTCTCTTGGTTTGATTGACATCAAATGTTTTAGTAAAGATAAAGCTTCTGTAAATCTTCATTAAACCAGCCCGATTGTTTGGCTCTATGTTTATGATTCTTACCAGTCAATAAACCCTCTATTGTTACATGGATTTTATTGATCATGAATAACATGGTTACAGGGTTAGTCACATCTTTGAGGCAATAACTTATTTCGGCACCGCATTTGTCATTTACTTCTGCTAGGAGTTTATTGGGATTGATTTTACCCCACTTAATTCTAGTCCGTTTGCTCTAGAGGCCATAATTTCCTGTGTCGGTTTACTATAAATTTGAGTTTTAAAACCCCAGCCAAGTAATGTCAGTGAGATACTATTGTGATCACTCACTGCTTGCTCCTCTATCCATAAATCGCGGTACGCAGTACCACTCGAAACTAGTATATGGTCGATGTTGGAGTTAGAGTTCCTACCCTTAAATGTTGGACATCTAACATTTCCCCTCTTTTTAGAGCAGTCAAAAAGTTCTAACTCTAGTTTGGCGGCTAAACTGTTCAATGCCAGCCTATATTTGTCATGTGACAAATGATCATAAATTATGGTACTTCTATCCTCATGGTCATAGGTGGTACAGCAAATCCCCTTTTGGGCATCTACACAAACTTGCAAATTAAAATCCTCTACCCAGAGTATAACTGGGCAATCTCTATAGTCTACCAGAAGTTTATCTATTGCTGTTTCTATATCCTGTACCACAAATTCTCTATTAGCATTAAAAAATGTCATTATAAAAGTTAACAATCATTAAATCATTAGTTTTCTGGTGCTCAAGACAAATTATAAGGGCGTAAGGGCCAACATCTATACCTTTACCTAATTTAAATTCAGTAAGCCCGGTAGAGATCAGGGTCAACAGGCCACCCTTGGCCCGGCCGGCAACGGAATCTTCGGCATTTATATAAAAAGATGTGTAACCTTCAACAGTAATTTGGTCTCTATACCAAGTCTCTTGGAGACATATTATGTCATGCCCTTGGGTAATCAAATCGTTCCAAAATGGAGTGTTACATTTACTATTTATACCTGCTATATTCCAGGTTATAATATTTAATCCATCTCCACTTTCATAAACTGGTTGATGTGAAGGTAGTAACCTGTGGCTACTTGTATAGGTGATATCAATTGCAGGCGTATTATTGTGTTTTAATAAAACATTCGCCTCTGTACTAGGATTTGTTTCCAACTCACTTTGGTTTGTATCCAGTTTAACAGGGTAATCCACATTCTGGGCTAAAACTTTCGTGATAATTCTCTAATTATCTATTTTTCCCTCAACAGAATGCTGGTGTAACATGTCCACATCTTGCCCAGCTTCAAGGCCTTCTTCATACCCCTATTCCTGGCCATCATTTAAAGCTTGAACCCCTTTGTGTATTTCCAGAATCACTCCATGTGTCATACCACTCAGGGCCATATTATTAGATTTGATAGCTTCAGTGGGGTCAATATTACGTGACAGTCAGTCTACCCCCTCTAAATTTTAAAATGGCTCAAATCGATTTAATAGGGGTAATTGGAACATAGCTCTGTTAAAAGGGTTTGCTACATAAGCTCCCTTCTATATGCATGGCGCGGGGGGAAGGATGGGCCATGTTTTGTGCCAGGGTAGAAGTAATTTAAATTTAGTGTTTGGATATCCCCCTCTGTGCCGAACCTTGGTTCCCTACGGATGAAATCAACCACCCAGGGATCTTAAAAACTCACAATAACACAGTCACCTTCCAGGTCCTTGGCAGTGTTCCCTACCCAACTTACCCTCCTAACATTTAGTATCTCTGTGTTAGAGAAGGGAGGGAGTGTTTTGTTAGTATTAAGCCAGTAAATGACTTTATGCCTCAAGTCCCTATGTGTTTCCCGTTTCTCAGGTCCAATCCCACAAACTCCCACCATAATTATTGTGTAGGGTATTGCTTCTGGGGGGAGGTTTACACAGGGGACTCGTTGGGGGTTGCGCTTGTTGGTCATAAGGCCCTGCCCCTTAGACTGATTATCTGTTGTTTGAACACACGTCTCAGGTTGGTTCTTGGCCGTAGCGCCAGTCCTTGCAGCTTTATTTCTAGCAGGCCCCATTAAATTAGTGTCTGGCATGCTTTTATTTGCAATGGTTATAGCAGGTTGGGTAACTGGGAGTGCAGTGATATTGGGTTTCGTCGTGATGCTATTACTGCTGGGGACGTTGATTGGTATGGCAGTGGTAGGAAGTGAGGCCTTTGGACTCTTTAGGACTGTTGTTATAGTATCTAGTCTGGATGTATTTCAAGAAACTAATTTTTCCAAATGATCTAGTTTGGAATTAATCAATTTCGTCCTTTCGATTAGTGGTAGCATTAACAATCTAACCAGCTTTTCCATTTTCTCCATAAGCCTTTCTTCATCTTCACTATAACCTTGTAAGGCTGATTGAGGTTTGTTAATAACTACTAGAGGTGAACTAGGGGGCTGCACAGGCTGTCGAGGGACCCTTTGTGCTTTTTTGCGCCTCTTTACTGTGTCTTTCTTTAGTGGACTGGCCCCTCTTTTCCTTTTGCCTGGTGGATCTGCGGTACTAATATTAATAGTCTCTAATATCTCTGTGTTAACGTGTGCAGAGATCGCAGGTGAAGGTGATGACAATGCTGAGATGGGTGATAGGGGTGGTGAAACGCAGGAGGCACGAGAGGCCAGGCTAGTTGGTGTAGAGTTTAGTAAAGAACATGCCTCAGCTCTATCGATTTCCCCTTGTGTATGGCCAGATGCCGGACTCAGGAAAACTAATGATGTAACGGATGTTCCAATCTTGCCAAGAGAGGAACGTTTCCCTGTCAGTAGATCTAACGACAAACGCTTCTCTACTAGCGCTATCTCTTTCTCTATGACCACCTTGGCCCGTGTCAGGAATTGATCAATAGTACCGGTGGCCACCCCCCCCCCCAGTGGATGCAATGGTGACCTTACGGTCCTTCCTAAGTGTCCGGACCATAGTACAACAGAAAAACTAATGATAGCACACAAGATGTGAATAAGGGAGCGAGGTACAAGTACCTAGATGGTAGATGCAATGTCCTAAACGTCAGAACGGTGGCCCAGCCCGGCCTCCTCTGGCCTCTGAGGGCCTAAGAGGGTCCACCCTTTGCCCGGGCTTCGCCCAGCATCCCGCTCGCGTCCCGCGACGTGGGTATCGCGCTCTTTAGTAGCGCCTCCGGGGGCGGTGTCTGGCGGTGGCGGCTCCTGCCGCAATGGCCCAAGGGAATAGTAGTCCTCCGCTCGGCGGCCGCAGATGTCAGGAGCGGCGGCGGGAGGACTACCACACAGTTTACAATAGGGCCGTTGCAGGTCGTGGGGCATATCAGCAGAAATGAGGTGGGAGAAAAAAACAAACCAGAGTCCCAGGCAGCGCAAAGATAGACGCCCGCTCCACCGGTATCGCGCGCTTTAGTAGCCCCTCCGGGGGCGGTGTCTGGCGGTGGCGGCTCCTGCCGCAATGGCCCAAGGGAATAGTAGCGCTCCGCTCGGCGGCCGCAGATGTCAGGAGCGGCGGCGGGAGGACTACCACACAGCTTGCAATAGGGCCGTTGCAGGTCGTGGGGCGTATCAGCAGAAATGAGGTGGGAGAAAAAACCAAACCAGAGTCCCAGGCAGCGCAAAGAATGGCGCCCGCTCCACCGGTATCGTGCGCTTTAGTAGCCCCTCCGGGGGCGGTGTCTGGCGGTGGAGGCTCCTGCCGCAATGGCCCAAGGGAATAGTAGCGCTCCGCTCGGCGGCCGCAGATGTCAGGAGCGGCGGCGGGAGGACTACCACACAGCTTACAATAGGGCCGTTGCAGGTCGTGGGGCGTATCAGCAGAAATGAGGTGGGAGAAAAAACCAAACCAGAGTCCCAGGCAGCGCAAAGAATGGCGCCCGCTCCACCGGTATTGTGCGCTTTAGTAGCCCCTCCGGGGGCGGTGTCTGGCGGTGGCGGCTCCTGCCGCAATGGCCCAAGGGAATAGTAGTCCTCCGCTCGGCGGCCGCAGATGTCAGGAGCGGCGGCGGGAGGACTACCACACAGCTTACAATAGGGCAGTTGCAGGTCGTGGGGCGTATCAGCAGAAATGAGGTGGGAGAAAAAACCAAACCAGAGTCCCAGGCAGCGCAAAGATAGATGCCCGCTCCACTGGTATTGCGCGCTTTAGTAGCGCCTCCGGCGGCGGTGTCTGGCGGTGGCGGCTCCTGCCTCAATGGCCCACGGGAATAGTAGTCCTCTGCTCGGCGGCCGCAGATGTCAGGAGCGGCGATGGGAGGACTACCACACAGTTTACAATAGGGCCGTTGCAGGTCGTGGGGCGTATCAGCAGAGATGAGGTGTGAGAAAAAACCAAACCAGAGTCCCAGGCTGCTCAAAGATAGACGCCCGCTCCACCGGTATCGCGCGCTTTAGTAGCGCCTCCGGGGGCGGTGTCTGGCGGTGGCGGCTCCTGCCGCAATGGCCCAAGGGAATGGTAGTCCTCCGCTCGGCGGCCGCAGATGTCACGAGCGGCGGCGGGAGGACTACCACACAGCTTACAATAGGGCCGTTGCAGGTCGTGGGGCGTATCAGCAGAAATGAGGTGGGAGAAAAAACCAAACCAGAGTCCCAGGCAGCGCAAAGATAGACGCCCACTCCACCGGTATCGCGCGCTTTAGTAGCGCCTCCGGGGGCGGTGTCTGGCGGTGGCGGCTCCTGCTGCAATGGCCCGAGGAAATGGTAGTCCTCCGCTCGGCGGCAGCAGATGTCAGGAGCGGCGGCGGGAGGACTACCACACAGCTTACAATAGGGCCGTTGCAGGTTGTGGGGCGTATCAGCAGAAATGAGGTGGGAGAAAAAACCAAACCAGAGTCCCAGGCAGTGCAAAGATAGATCTGAACTTTTTGCGTTCCTCCTGTATTTTCTCCGACCTGTTTTTGTCGGTTTTATGACTCTGGGCACTTTACCACTGCTGATCAGTGCTAAAGGGCATATGCTCTCTATGTTAAATTGATGTATTGATTAGTGACTCCATGATTGGCTTGTTTGATTTACTTGGCAGACCCTAGTACAGTGAACCATGGGTGCCCAGGGCATGTAAATCAAATGCTGCTGGTGGGCTTGCAGCACTGATTGTGCCACCCACAGATGCAGCTTGTAAAGTGTGTCTCAGGCCTGCCTTTGCAGAGCCTGTGTGCAGTCTGTGACTGCCATGTCGACTTGGCAAGTGCACCCAATTGCCAGTCCCTAATTTTAGCCATCCCCAAGGTAGGCCCTAGGGCAGGGTGCATTGTATGTAAAAGGTAGGTACTGCCCTGATACGTGTGGCAACCTGATAGTTAATTACAGCCATTTTTGTTTTTTCACATTTTGCAAGGATACCTGTCCCCATAGGCCAGAATGGGCAGTTTGAATATAACATCTTATAATGCTCACTGACCCAGGGAACAGGATAGAAATTTGAATTTAGTATGCCTGAACTCAGAATGATAAAATACATATTTTAGTGAAGTTGGTTTTAACATTCTGTGTTAGAAAGTAGGTATTTTCTTGCTTAACCATCCAGCCTGCCTCTGCTCCGCCTCTGCTAGCTTGTGTACTGTATGTCTGGTTAGTGAGTGACAGGGGCTGGGGTGGCTCCAGGAGACAGGGTGAGTCAGCACAGGGCTGAATAGACCTATATGCATGTAGATGGGTGGGAGGAGTAGCACCTGTGTCTGAATAGGGTGGTGCCTGCCTTTCACAATACTGGCTCCACCTCCTGTGGTGTGTCCTATGACCCTGGCCCACCCTGCCTAAGGAAAGAAGGAGTATTGTGAACAAAGTGCTCCAGGACTGCACAGAACTAGTTTGGACTAGGTACAGGACCCTCTGCATTCGGAGAACAAAAGATTTTGCAGTATAAATATGGGGACCCAGACTCCAAGACTTTAGATCACTTCTGGAACAACAAGACATACCTCTGCCAAGGAGAAGAACCAAGGAACCTGTAGGAGTTGGACTGCCTCCTGCCAGTGTGCTGTGTTGCTGGGTTGGCCTACAGTAGTGTCTTCAGTGCCAAGGAGAGGAGAAGGAACTTTCAAAGAACTTTCATCATCTTTCAGAATATTACTCCAAGGGCTTGAACTGGTGCTTGATTCCTGTTGAAGTCTCAGGGACAAAGGACTTCACCACCAGCTCCCCTCTGAATTTCCTTGCTGGGAATGCTGTTTGCAGAAGCCTGCGTGTCGCTGGGAGCTGGAAGCTGGAAGCATGACTCAACCAGAAGAAGTGTGTTGCAGTCGGAGCTGTTGCCGTCGCATCACCGGAGAAGCGCGTCGCCGCCGCTGAGGTTGCCGCCGCATCACCAAAAAAACACGTGCCTTCATCAAAACTGTTTCCCAATGCATCACTGGAGAAGTTTGTCGCTGCCGCAGAGGTCACCGTCACATCACCCTAGAAGCTGTCGCAGGGCCTGTTGCGGCTCAAAAGTTACAGAGTTTGCCGCACGGCCGCCGGGTGTGCACGCATCATCTTCACATCGTCGCATCAAGGGTGCCATCCAATCTCACCGCACCGGATTGTCGCATCTCATCTAGGCGACATCTTGCCGCATCATAACCGGCCCGCAGTTCGAGAATCTACGCATCAGCTCCTCTCCGCTCAGGACCAAGACGCATCCCCTACTCTGCGCAAGCATTGAGGCGCGACGTATCGTCTCCCCCAATGCAAGGAACCGACGCATCTCCAACTCTGCGAGCCTATTGTTTGTTTTGCGTTACGCATCCAGGTACTTTTGTGAGAAATGTGTCGCATTTATCATCAACTTGAACTAAGAGACTTCTACCATCTTTAAATCTATTTTAAGTTTAGTATTGTGGATTTTTGTCATTTGTGGTCTTGTGTTAAGCCTATATAAAGAACTAGCAGCCCGTACCGACGTTGTCCGGGTATGAATTGTATACTGTTATATTGTTTTGTAGGATTTCGTTTTGATAGCATTTCTTATCTGTGACAGGCCTGTGAAACGCTCCGATTCACAGTGCACTGCTGATGCACTTAAGAGTGTGCCTTCAGTAGTGTGTGAACTCGAGTTTCCCTACTTTATTTTTCCTTGCAATATTATATAGCGTGAACTCGAGAACATGGCATGAGCACAATTTACATTACAGAAGAACACATTCATTTGTTGTAGGCAGGGGGAGACAAAGCGATTTGCCTGGAATCGCAGGATGTTGAGCTGATGCTGAGATTCGAACGTAGCTCCCCAGCTCTAAAGTTGGCAATTCTAGAACTTGTGGCGGGAGGTGTGTCTAAAAGTGTATGTCAGGGCTGGCCATCAATGAGAGAGACCTGTGCATTTTTCAAATCGGTGGTGAAAAAATATGAGTACGTTGCTGGAGATGTGGGCTGCCCTGCCACCAATGTACTTACCGGGGGATGGTAAACACCCATTATTCCGCAGCTTTCTTTCCGCATACCATCACTCCACATACTTTCATTACACAAGTACCATGACTCTGCAATGCCATTATAACGCATGGCATTACATTTTATATGCTTTTACCATGCATACATTTACAACGAAATTTGTTGTAAATGCATGAATGGTAAAAGCATGTTTTTTTTAATGTTTGGATATGGTAAGTATGGGTATAGGGGTATATGTTTTATGTTTTGGGGTACTGAGGTATATGTTTTGGGGTGTTTGATATTTTAAGGGTTCAGATATAGTTTTGGGTTATGGGGTACAGGGGTAGTTTTAGGGTTTAGGGGTAGGTATGGGTTTTGGGGTACAGGGGTATTTTTAGGGTTCAGGGCTAGGTTTGGGTTTTGGGGTACAGGGGTGTTTTTATGGTTTAGGGGTAGGTTTGAGTTTTGGGGTACAAGGGTATTTTAAGGAAGCAGGGCTAGGTTTGGGTTTTGGGGTACAGGGGTATTTTTAGGGTTCGGGCTAGGTTTGGGTTTTGGGCTACAGGGGTATTTTAGGGTTCAGGGGTAGGTTTGGGGTTTGGGGTACAGGGGTATTTTTAGGGTTCAGGGCTAGGTTTGGGTTTTGGGGTACAGGGGTATATATAGGGTTCAGGGGTAGGTTTGGATTTTGAGGTACAGGGGTATATATAGGGTTCAGGGCTAGGTTTGGGTTTTGGGGTACAGGGGTATTTTTAGAGTTTAGGGATAGGTTCGGGTTTTGGGGAACAGGGTATATTTATAGGGTTAAGATGAGTTAGTGTTTAAGGGTGTTGGGGTATTTTAAGGAGTAAGGGTGGGTTATGATTATGGGATGCAGGGGTATTTAAAGGGAGCAGGGTGGACACCTGGAGCTGGAATGTACCGAAGCTGGGAAGAAAAAACAATGAAATATTGGGCACAACGCTCACTTTTTTTTCCGTAATCCCGCGCCCCGCATACGCCCACGCCCCCAGCACACGCCCACAGCACACGATATGAGACATGGCATGAAGGGCGGAACGTACCACACGCCCCCAGCATTTGTATCGCCCCAGCACACGCCCACAGCAAAACGCAGACACGCCCACAAGGGACTACTTTGTTGGCACGATTCTTTTACCTTTTAAATGTATATGGTGGGTGTCTGCATAGCCTATGTCCTTCTGCTGCAACTGCCCTTTCCAACGCTGTATTGGGTGTTGTGGTTGGTGCTGTGGTTCCTGAGATTACCAGCCTCAAAGGTTTGGGCTCTCTCTTTATTATATTAGTATAGATAGATAGATACTTATTTTTATTAAAACCTGTGTTGTGTCCATCTGTAGTGTGTTCACTGTACTACTGTGTGTGTTTACAAATGCTTAACACACTGCCTCTGAGATAAGCCTGTCTGCTCGTGTCAAGTTACCAAGGGGGTGAGCAGGGGTTATCCAGTAGTGTAATCCCCTTTCCCTGACTTAGAAGCAAGGGTCCCTATTTGGTCAAAGGTGCATACACTTGCCAACTAGAGACCCCCAGTTCTAACAAGAGCATGGTAAAAATATTCCTGTAGTCTGAAGTACTACTTCCAAACTGAGCAAATATTTTTGTGAATCAGGATTGGCCCAGAGAATTTAGCAGTATTGTGCGGTTCAAACAACCCATGAACGGTTAAGCAAACTCATACTTGACACAGTACTTATTTCATTTGTTTTATATAATACAAATATGGCTCTGTGCCTCAGGTACTGTTGATTAATATGTTACAAACACATACACACAGGTAGAGGATGAGCACAATTTATCAAGGATTATGTGTTGTGCATACTGATTGAGTGAGTGACAGCAAATTCATACCACTGGATTCAGTGGCTATACACCTCTCCTTAACCAGGGCGCACAGATCAAAGAAATGGGCAGCTAAGGAGATGACCGCAGCAACCAGAGCATTGGATCAATGAGGTCAAGACAGAAAGCACACAGACCATGTCTGGCTGGAGTAAACCAAGTGCAGCAAGCAACCAAAGTGCCACATGTAAGAACTCAACATTTGTCGTGGTTTCTCATGATTGGAGGTGGCCTGTGCTCCTTCCCCGCGATAATGACCTCCCACATTACTAGGATTACCAAGGGAAAAAGAGGAAGGAATGGGAGAGTGATAGGTGATGATCTGGACATGGTCTTGAACATTTCTCTCAGGTACAGAACCTATTAGGTGCTTTGACATTGCAAGCATACTTTAAGTAAGTGGCCAAAAAACAAGTCAATGCTTTGTGGTTTATCTGATATATTGACAAAAATGATATTTTCGAATGACATTTTGGGTAGGTTTTTTTCTCAAAGGAAACAGGCGTATTGCGTGATACCTTGGTGCACCACTTTATACGAATGCACATTTTGTTAGTTCCTGTAATGGAATTCAGACAATCTTGGCTTTCTTTTAAAAACTGCACTTTTTGCTGCCTCTCAAGCAGTGGGCGGTCTCAGTCTTTCCTTCATATCTTTTGTGTTTGTTTGTTTCTATTAGATGAACACCGAAAATTGCCTGGCTCTTGGTTGTTAAAAGGCTGTGGGTGGAACCCAAGCTGTATTACATTTTCTTTGAGTGGCAAGGAACTTAAAATTGCTTCAGATGTAGTAACATTTATGGATGCATCTCTGCCTCCCCTCAGCAGTGGATTGAGTTAATAATGTTTGAT
Organism: Lissotriton vulgaris; assembly: GCF_964263255.1. NCBI lineage: Eukaryota > Metazoa > Chordata > Amphibia > Caudata > Salamandridae > Lissotriton > Lissotriton vulgaris. The sequence continues at coordinate 1,212,806,259 of NC_141691.1, read as the reverse complement.
AATGGCATATCGAACTAGATTAAATGAATGTATTAATTTTTACTTTCTGATATTTATTGTTGTAACCTAATTTACCTTGCTTTCTTGATGATAATAGGTCTCATTTCTTTTTCTGTAATGACACCTTTGTTATTCTGATAAACTTTTACTTGAACTTAAAAAAGGGGCCACCTCTTTAGGTAGTCGGTTCTGCCATATCCACAGAAGCCTAATAACATGCTGATTGACAAACATGCCATGCAGTGCAACAACAAAGGTGCTGTGCTGCACTGTGTGAGAGGAATTGAGCAGGACAGCACTGTATATACAAAGATATGGTGCTGCCTTGCTCTCTCTCTAGCGCTGGTGAACAATCAGACTACGTAGCACCATGCACACACCTTTACACCTGAATGCAAAGGAGTCCGCGTCATGTCTAGCATAGGGTTTGTACTAAAAAACTAACTGTCCAGTGCAAACGATTATTGCTAGAAGAACTTTAAAACATTTTCCACTTTAGATATGTACCCTACAGTGCAGCACACATGTAAAGACGGAAACATTTGGAGGAATAGAAGCATTTCTCCAAGTTATCAGCAAACTCAAAAAAGCATTATTTTCTGGAAACAATACCCCATCTAATATTAGTAGTAGATAAGGCTTTACTTCAAGTACCATGGCTGGCTGCATGGGCTTGCCCATGGACCACATGTGGAATGCCCGCCTCGCGCAAAGTAATGCAAAGCAGCACTTTGTTATTTTCAGGTAACTTTCTGAGGTTAAGCAAGTTCTTCGCTGGAAAGTAAGGAGCTCATTTATGATATTTTGGCACCTTGCTGTGCTGCTCTATGCCAAAGTGAAAGGGAAGGAATGCACTGTAGTTAAGCAATACAGCGCATTCCTGTCCTTTCTCCATGTGCAGGTACAGTTTCGGCAGCCTGGTACCACAGTGTACGAACCCTTGAACCATGGTGCAAGGGTGTCTCCATTGCATGCAGGATTGTTTTTGTACAGGCAAAGGCACCTTCCTGCACAAAAACAATCGCATGAGGTGTTTTCCTCTTTCCACGTGTGTTGCAGAATGCAGTACACATACAAGGAGGAAAAAACGAGGAAAAATAAGCATATATCTCCTTGTTACGCCTCTGTATGGATGAGGTGTATGGATTAAGCGCTTTCCTTGGTTTCCATGAGTTGGCAAATCTGGGGCAGCATCATTCCATGGGTGTTGCATAGGAAAACCCACTGCAACCCATGGAACGCCGCCCGACTGCAGAGTAGTTAGGCAAATCAGCGATTTGCACTGCATTGCCTTTCTCATGATTTATGAGGCCACTCAAAGCCACGCAGGGTGGCTTCATAAATCAGATTGAGATTTGTGCGTCACAAATATATCACTTTAAATGGTGCAAAAATGATGCAGGGCTCTTGTAAATATGCCCCTAAGTTCCTAATGAACATTTTGCACTATTTTGCCTCACTACTGTGATGTAAACCTAGCGAATAACTTATAGTAAACCTGCGCCTAAACATGTTAAATATCTGACAGATCATTGTGGATTTGGGTAATGGTGCCACAGTTATAAGCAAATCATCACTTTTGGCGACTCTTTTTGACTGTGCCACCATTTGATGAATCTGCACAAACTTAAAAATATGAGAAGTAACCTAAACATTGTAAGCATCTGTTAGATATCATGCACATTTGTCAAACAGTGCTACAGTTACAGGCAAATGAAAACTACACGTTTCCAATTGTCAAGATATTTCTATAATACAACCTCTTCATGCTCAAACTGATACAATTCTTAAACACTAATTCATAAAACTTTGCTCACTGACAAGCGGTGACATACTACCAGAAGAAGAGCTCCAAGTTCAAGTGACACTCCAGGGATCCAAGGTGTTTAGGAGATCCTAGGGACCACAGCAATTTCGCAAGTTAGTGGAATAAGTACATTCAAGGCAAAATCCAAATATATTCCACGTACTCCCCATGACGCCATTGATTGCTTTAATTAAGCAATAAACAAAGAACTAGGGGCCATATGTAGGTAAATACTATTTACCGATTCTAAAATACCGAATTTTACTGATTCGGTATTTCGGAATCGGTAAATGGTATGTAGGTATTGATTCGGTAAATTTTTCTGAATCGGTAAAATTCAGTAATTATCGATTCGGTATTTACCGATTCGGTAATTCCCATTCATTACGATTCCGTAAATTCCGAATTGGTAATAGGGGGAAGACTTACAAGGGTGGCAGGGTGTCACATTGACACCCTGTGGCACCCCTGAATAGTGCATAGGTGCACATGTGGCACACATACATGCCCTAAGGACATGTATGTCTGCTACATAGCACTTTAGGAAAAGCACAAATTTGCTTTTTCAAAGGTTTTCGATATTTACCACCAACTTTTAGTTGGTGGTAAATACCGAATCCTTAACTCAGAAATGCACTCACTTGAGAGCTCCCTACATTACGGATTTGGTAATTACCGAATCAGTATTTTAAGGAATTGGTAATTTACTGATTCCTTAAATTACCGATTCGGTAAATTACCGAATCCTTACATTTGGCCCCTACATCTCAAATGCCCAATACTGGTTGGTAACGGCCGAAATTCGGTAATTTCGTCCCTTACAGACCGTTATTGGGCTACCTACATCTGGCCCTAGAACATCTACCCAGTCAAGCACAGAAGGACTATAACAGCAGCAATAAGAATGTGTCACGAAAACAACGGGAGGTGATACGAACACTCAGAAACGACAATTTGATGGTTATCAAAACATCAAACTAAGGAGGGAATGTGGTTTTACTCATGAAGGAAGCCTATCACATTGAAGCCGATGAACCGATAAGGAATGTTATCGGCCAGTTAGTAAAGCAGTGTACTCACAAAGTGTCACAGCATTAGACAACTTGTTGTCCCATTGGAGTGACAGGGGTAGTTTGGACTATGAAGAATACCAATATCTCTACTTCGAATATCCTCAAATTTCAATCACTTATATGGTAAACACATGATGGCTCTATGTTCAATGCAATTCAACATAATAATTTGATTTGCTTATTTACTTCGTCCTGATATTTATCACATCGAAGAATGGTGGACCCAACTGCCATTATCTGTTAATGATTGTGTTCATATCATGTTTAAATCTGAACTGAAACAAGAACCACTTTGTGTATAGAATACTTCATTCTAAAATGGCCGACTCTGTTCGAGGCTTTTCACTTGAATGTTATGGCTGTTGTCCATTGTCTATAACAAGCACAAGATAGTTATGTGTCTTTGAGAACTAACCATTCTAGACCTGTGATAAAGGCTAAGTCCAAAACACGTTGGTGGAGGCTTTGGCAATAAACAACACAAAGCGCTTAAACTAGTTATGCATTTGGTTCTTTGTCATGAAGGAACTTTTTGGAGTATTAGTTGGGGCTGCCCGAACCCAACGAAGAATGCTGCAGGAAGTGGCCAGAGGCTTTTAGATAATGCGTTGTTAACATTATATATATGGCGGTCACCACTGGGTGGTTATAGTTAGGATTGTGAAATGTCTTTTTTGTGTTGATAATAATTGTAATTGGCACAGTTTGGTAATTCTCCAAGAAACTTTTTTTTAAAAGTGCTCTTTTGCCTAGAATGTGCATGGAAAGTTTTGAGGTGATATGTCAAGTGGGGTGCCGCAAAAAGGGGGAATCCCATAACTAATTTGCCCCGTTAATTCTTCTATAGGAATTGCAGACACAGCTACAGGCCAAGTCACTGAACAGATTTATACCAAATTTCAAAGAAACGCTATATTTTGGCCCTAAAAGAGTGCCTTATGTGGTTGGGTGTGAATCTGTTCAGTAATGTTTGAGCAATTAATGCAAAAATAATTGTATATTAAAAATAAAAATTATATGTTAAAAATAAAGGGTAGTGTGGTCAAAATGATCCTCTTTGAGCCTCTAAGAAGCCCTTAGGGATCCCATCCCCTAGGCCAACTTCTTAGTAAAGGGGAGGGGGCCTTGCGGCCCCCCTCACGATGCCTGAGAAGGCCATGGGGACCCCATCCCTATCACTTTCCATATGGGGAGGGGGACGCGCAGCACCATCTCAGATCCGCGCCCTCTCCATATACTGCTTAGACCTTTTGATATTATATCACTTATACAATGTAAAAGAATAGTATTTGTAATAATAGTTATGACATGGCAAATGACATCTCTTGTGAGAACACAGTACATGGTAGAGTGGCAAGTTATAGTTAGTGTGGTGTGAGTACAGAGATGAATACATTGTGTATGGAAGTGCATATTAATTTGAAGGTTTTGCATAGATTATAAATTAAAGATAAAAGTTTCCAATTTAACATTTTTGTGTAGGTTGTATGGTTTAAATTTAAATAATAAATAAAATTATGTTAATTTAACCCCTTCTATGCAGAGGACGTAATGGTTACGTCCATGGCTGTGGCGCTGGTGTGCCGAGGGCGTAACTGTTATGTCCTCGGCACACCACCCAAAAATCCCTGTGCTGTAAACAGCAGAGGGATTTCCTTTTCAGTCTTTTGGCCTCAGGAGCTGGGGAAGAGCCTACCCAGCCTTACAAGGCATTTTTTTCAATGTAATGAAGCTTGCGCGTATGGCGCTGATGTCCTTACATTGAAAGTGAAACTGAAATGAGCAGATTGGCTCATTTCAGTTTCACTGCTTCGGTGCTCGTTGGGCTATCTCAGCCCCTTGAGCACTGAAACACATGGGAAATGTATTATTGGCAATGGGAGAATCTCCCCTTGCCAATGGTACCCTTCCCTATTGGATCCCTGCTTGGGGATTGCTACAGGGAGGCGTTCCACAAGCAGAGATCCATCACTAGACTCCAGGAAGGGGGAGCAGTCCCTTGGGCAAGGGCTTTTCCCCACTCCAACGTTTTTGGGAAAATGCTGTCTTTTTGCCCCTCCAGGAGACAGATGGGAGCAATAGCCCCTGATTTGCCCCTCCCCGAGGGGGGCGAAAGCCCACTAGAAAGTCAGGCACTGTTTTTTTTAGTAGTGCAGGGGTGTGGGCTGCCCAGAATGGGTATGCCAATGCTTCCACCCCCCCAAAGAAATAGCCAGTCTTTGGCAATAGCCCCCGATCAGTGCCCTTAGGGGGGAAGAAAGTCCACTAAGCACCAGGGAGTATTTTTTTTAGGCAGAGTAAAGGTGGGATCTGCCCAGACTGAGTATGCCAAAGCGCGCACCCCACTAAAAAAATGGTCCAATCTTTCTGCCCCCCCCCAGCCATACTCAATTTACCCCCGTGGGCGAAAAGCCCACTAGGAAGCGAGGGACCATTTTTTTAGGAGTTCAGGGGTGGTGGCTGCCCAGAATGGGCATGCCAATGCCCTAACCCACAAAAAACAGCCACCGTCTTTCTGACCCCCAGGGGGCATGTGGGGGAATAGCCTCCAATCTGCCCTCCCGGGTTGAAACCCACTATGCACCAGGGAGCATTTTTTCTTTCACCTGAGTAAGGGTAGGGTGGTGCCCAGAACGGGTATGCTAATGCCCCCACCACACACAAAAACAAATGGGCACAGTCTTTCTACCCCCACATGGGGGGGCATATCGACACAATAGCCCCTGATCTGCACACCCAAGAGGGCAGAAAGCCCACTAAGCACCAGGGACTTTCTTTTGCCTGTTAGACATTCAGGACTGCCCAAAATACCTCTATCCCCACAAAAAATAGCCATAGTCTTTCTGCCCCTTAGACGTTGGGGGCCGCCCAGAATACCTCTTTTCCCACAAAAATAGCCATAGTCTTTCTGACCCCGGAGGGGCAGATGGGACAAAAGCCCTTGATCTGCCCCCATCGGGGAGCAGAAAGTTCACTAGGCACCTGGGATATGTTTTTGGCATGTCATGGAGCAGCCCCTCAGGCAGGGCCGCTCACCCTTTTCTTAGAACACACATTTTGGCCATTTTTGCATGGATGGCGCTTGGCTTGTTGTGTGCATGGATGATGCTTGGCTGGTGGTGTTCATGGATGACACTTGTCTGGCAGTGTGCTGATGGTGTGCGTGGATGATGCTTGGCTGGTGATATGCGTGGATGACACTTGGTTAGTGGTGTGCTGATGGTGTGTGTGGATAGTGATTATCTGGAAGTGTGCATGGATGACATTTGTCTGGCAGTGTGCGTGGATGGCACTTGGCTGGCAGTGTGCTGGTGGTGTGCATGGATGACACTTGGCTGGTGGTGTGCGTGGATGACACTTGGCTGGTGTTGTGCTGATGGTGTGAGTGGATGGTGATTGGCTGGCAGTGTGAATGGATGGTGCTTGGCTGGTGGTGTGGGAATCGTGGACCCCCCAGCGTTTCATCAACCAGAATCTCCTGCAAACCTCAATTTTAGCTAAAAAGTCACACTTTCCTCACATTTCTGTGTGGGAAAGTTGTGGAATCAACACATCGGCACACATTTCCCACCGTCCTGTGTTCTCTTTTGTCTCCTGTTTAAAATGACACCTCACTTGTGTGGGTGCCCAAAGCAGAACAGCCAAAAAACATATAAAATGAAAAACTGAGGGGAAAAAAAAGTGGGTCCAAAAGGGCAGGTTTTTTTTTATAAGTATTTAGGCTCACTCTGCTTTGGGCACCCACACGAGTGAGGCATCAATTTTATTGATAGACTGAGGGGAACTCTGGGTGGTAGGACATTTGTGGCATTGTGGTGATATCACAACTTTCTCACACAAAAATGTGAGGAAAATGTGCCTTTTCAGCTAAATTTGTGGTTTGCAGGGGATTTTGAGTAAGAAAACGTTGGGGGATCCATGCAAGCCACACCTCTTTGGAATCCCCCAGGTATCTAGTTTTCAGAAATGTCTTGGTTTAGTAGGTTTCCCTAGATGGCTGCTGAGCCTGGGACAAAAAACGCAGTGGCCCCCATCTATCACAAATCAACCTGTTTTTGCAAGAGGCCCCCTTCGTTTTTGGTCGCAGGCTCGGCGGCCATCACTTATTTTGTGATAGATAATTTTGATGTCTCCACAATATGTTTTGGGCCCTTTCCTGTCACAGGCACTTGCTCCACCCACACAAGTGAGGTACCATTTTTATCTGGAGACCTGGGGAAATGCTGGGTGTTAGGATATTTGTGTCAGCCCGCAACTTTCCCATACAGAAATGTGAGGACAATGTGATTTTTTTGTGTGCTAAATTTGAGGTTTCCAGGGGATTCTGGTTTACAAAACTTTGTGGGTTCCATGCAAGCCACACCCCCCTGGACTGCCGCAGGTGTTTAGTTTTCAGAAATATCTACGTTTAGTAGGTTTCCTTAGATGGCAGCTGAGCCCAGAACCAAAAACGCAGGTGACTCTCTGCAAAGTCAGGTCACTTTGTGATCAATCATTTTGATGTCTCCATAGTACGTTTTGGGTCATTTCCTGTTGTGGGCACTAGGCCTACCCACAGAAGTAAGGTAGCATTTTTATTGGAAAATTGGGGAAAGGCTGGGTGGAAGGAAGCTTGTACCTCCCTTCAGATTCCAGAGTTTTCCATCGCAGAAATGTGAGGAAAATGTGTCTTTTAGATAAATTGTGAGGTTTGCAAGGAATTCTGGGCAACAGAACCCTGTGGGAGTCACACAATTCATCCCATTCTAGATTCCCCTGGGTGTCTAGTTTTAAAAAATTTACAGGTTTTCTAGGTTTCCCTACTGGACGGCTGAGCTACAGCTCAAAATCCACAGCTAGGCACATTGCAAAAAAAGGTTCAGTTTTCAATGGAAAAATGTGATGCTTCCACATGGGCCATTTCCTGTTGCGGGCACTAGTCCTACCCACACAAGTGAGGTACCATATTTATCAGGAGACTTAGGGTAACATAGAATAGTAGACCAAGGGTTATTACTAATTGCCTTTCTATGCATTTTTGCCTTCCAAATGCAAGACTGTGTAAAAAAGAAGGCATTTTGAAAAAATGCCCCCTAGTTCAGATGCTAGTATGGATACCCACACATTCAGAGACCTGCAAATAACCACTGCTTCTAAACTCCATATCTTGTTCCATTTTGGAATTGCAAAGGTTTCCCTGATCCCTATCTTTCGCTCTTTATATTTTACCAATTAAATTGCGGGATACCCGGTACACAATGAAAAGCCATTAAAAGGTGCAGCTCAGTTATTGACTCTGTGTACATCGGGTTCTTGGTGACCCTACAAGCTCTATATATCCCCGCAACCAGAAGGGTCCAGCAGATATATCAGTATATTGCTTTCAAACATTTGCTATAGTTAGAAGTAGTTAGAGCTGAAAATATAAGCCCAAATGCTTTTTTTAAAACTCAATTTCAATATTTGTTTATTTAAACTGTTACTTTCTTTAAGGAAACCTTAAAGGGTCTATACCAATTAACCCTTGCTGAATTCAGAATGTAGTATACTTTTCAGAAATGTATAGCTCATCAGGGTCATGATTGGGTTATACCCATTGGAAGGAGGTTGATAGCATAAAAATAGGAAAAATAGGCTGTGTCCCAGTAAAATTGCAAAAATGTGTAGAAAATGTTGGTTTTCTGACAAACGTCTGCTTGTTCCTGAAAGCTGTGAAGATGGTCCTTTTAGCACCACAAGCCCTTTGTTGATACCATTTGCAGGGAAAAAACAGACGCTTTCATCTGCAGCGCTTTCTTCCCATTTTTCCACAAAAAAACAATATTTTGCTCTAGGTTGGCTAAATTCTGAGTCCCCTCCATTGTTTTCCACAAACCCTGGGCAACTTTGGAATCCCAGCATGTTGGAAAAAAGGACACAGGTTTAGCATGGACACATTATGTAGACAAAAAGTTATAGGGGCCTAACCGGTAAGAACCCCAAAAAAGGTGTGGCATGGACGGGGAGGCCTGGCAGCGAAGGGGTTAAAGGGGGTATAATTTATAAACTTGAGGTATAATTATAACTTTAGAGTTTGTAATGTTTGTGTATTTTAAGTTTGGTTTTTATATTTCGACTAAGAAAAGGTTTCCAAACATACAAAAGGTTTAAACGTTAGTTTTTTTCTTGAAATTTCAATGATTTTTTATTTTTAATAAAAATTTGTTCAAAATCTAAGGGCTAGATGTAGGTAATCCAAAAATACTGATTCTAAAATACTGAATTTTACCAATTCAGTATATTTCAGTATTTTAGAATCGGTATTCTGGATGTAGGTAAAAATACGGTAATTTTTACTGATTCGGTGAAATGCGGTAGCTGTCATTCGGAATTTACCGAATCGGTATTTACCGATTCGGTATTTATCGATTCGGTATTTCCCATTATTTCCTATGGGCCTTTTGGCCCATAGGAATGAATGGGAAATACCAAATCGGTAAATACCGAATCAGAAAGGGATGAAAGTGAAACCTATGAGTCAGCCAATCAGGTGCTACCAACCACCCCCTCCCAACCAGGAAGTGGCCAAATCCAGGCAGCTGGAAGTAATTAGAAGCTTCTGGAGAGGGAGAGCAGGCAGAGCTGAGTCACTGAGCCACAGGAAAGGTTTGTTTCTGCTTTTAAACTTTGAAAAATGGCAAGCAGCAGTGAAAAGGAACATCCAGAGAGGAAGAGAAAAATTTAATTTAGCACCATGGAGCTGCAGGTCCTTGTGGAGGAGGTGGTGAAAGAACACCAGACATTGTTTGGAAAGCAGTCCCTGAGTGTGGCTGAATCTGCAAAAAGAAAGATTTGGCTGGAAATACAGACAAAGGTGAATGCTGTTGGAGTGACTCCAAGGGACATAGACGACCTGAAAAAGAGGTGGCATGACCTCAGGAGCATAACCAAGAGGAAAATAACATAGCTCCACAAAGAAGCAAACAAAACTGGAGGAGAGAAGAATCGTGCACCTCCCCTAACTGAGCTGGAGGAGTTGGTGGGGTACACCAATGAACCAGAGAGGGTCTGTGGACTTGGAGATGCAGACAGCTCAGCCAGAGTTGCCACCAGAAAAGGTAAGACGCATGCACTGCACTCACCCCCACCCCATCACCTTCCCTTTTCCCTATGTGGCAAAGTTTACCCCACTGCAGTAGAGGTAGTATTAGACAGGAGCAATGCATCATGGGACATGTAGTATTTGAAAGACCTACCATGTCATACAGCACAGCAATGAAGAAGTTAGGCTAAACATATCAGTCATAATGAGGCTAAGGCAATATGTACAGTGTTTGAGTGAAAAAATCAAATTGTAGAAGCAGTGAGACAGGAGCACAGAGCTAATGTACGCTTTTATGTCCACAGGCGAGACATCTCGCAGGCGTACCAGGGAGAAGGAAGGCACAGCACCACAGAGGGATGACAGCCAGGAGGCAGGCACAAGTGCAGAGAATGTCACAGAGGACACTGGTGCACAAACACCACTGCCATCATCCCAAGACCTTGAAATGTCTCCATATCTGCAGGCATCCCCAGAACGTTCAGGATCCCCTCTGCTACTGTCCTCACCTGAACTGCCTGCGTCACTGCCGCAAACAACACCTGCACCTTAAAAGAGCAGGAGGCATGCAGTAGCTCCACTGGTAGAAATGGAGACTTAAGCAGGTGAAATGGAGGGTGAAGACACTCAAACCTTGTTTGGTGAAGGAAGCACTGCCACACAGCAGTCCAGTGCAGAGGTTGGCCGTACAGCATGTGGAGGATCCCAGTGTCTTCCGTGGGCTGGAGGGTAGCATGGTTAAGATCCAAAGAATGCAGGGGAAGGCCATCCAGTCTGTGCAACGCCAGGTGAGGACCCTGAATACACATATGGAAAACATAGGGAAGGGCATCAGTGCTCTGGTAGAGGAGAATAAAGACATGGCATCAGGTATGAGGGAGATGGCTGTAGGGATGCGGTAGATGGCCACAGGTGTGCGGGACATGACACAACCAGTGCAGCTCCTGTGCAGTAAACTGGACTAGGACAGGTTAGCAAGGCGCAAGGACAGACAACATGCGCAGCAACAAACTAAGGCTATGAACCGCCTGGCCACAGCCACTTCCCTTCTATGCAGACGATGCATCAACATGCAAGAGGGACTAACACACAGCAGCAATGAGGTGTCTAGGGGCCTTGCAAGGGTGTCCAGTGCTGTAGAGGTGCTGCTTAATGCACAGAAAGCACACACTGCTGCTCTGGATGTATCAGAAATTGAGGAAAGCGCCAGTAGGAGCAGCATGACAAGCCCCCCTGTAGTTGAGACACAGAGGAGCAGCAGGCGCCATGGTGAGCCAACACCCCAAACACCCAGTGAGGACCGCCAGCCACTTTCATCTGGCACTGGTAGGCATGCCCGGAAATTACTCAAACATCCCACTCTCCATGAACTTAAATAGGGAAGTGAGAGAGGACTACCATTATTGCATGGATGACATTTGTGTTGCACATTTGTGCTTTTGAGTACCTGCGTAGTGCCAAATATTAAACTATATTGGGTGCATACTCCACCTGTCTGTGTGTATTTACTTACTCAAAAATAGTTCTGTGTGATCTCTGCCCGTCTCTGTCTGCCATCGGTTGGTGGCGCAACTCCTGCTGTGTTTGGTTCAGGCAGTGCATGTTCATCATCGTAGTCCTCAAAGTCGCTCAAATTCACCTCCGTGCCCCTCTTTGTAGCAAGGTTGTGTAACATTGCACAAGTTGCAATCATCTTACAGCAGATTATTGGTGAGTACTGCCGTGCCCCTCCACTTTTGTGCAGGCAGCGGAACCTGCTTTTTAACAGGCCAAAGGTGCGCTCCACGACGTTCCTGGTGGATTTGTGTGCCACGTTGTATTGTCTCTGGCTGCGGGTTGAAGGGTTGAGGTAGGGTGTCAGGATGAATGAGCGGACGGCATAAGCACTGTCCCCTATGTATAAATGAGAAAACCATTACTCACATGCACACATACACATACATCTGCTATATCTATCAGGGTGTGTTAAGGTGTTTTACCTAGCAGGTATCCTTCGCCAAATTCCCCTGCTGTCAGGCATGTGTAGATCCCACTGTTCTGAAAGATGTAGGAGTCGTGGGTACTTCCTGGGAACTTGGCCACAATGTCTGTGATTATGTTGTTGGCAACACAGATTACTTGTACATTGATGGAGTGGGTTGACTTCCTGTTTCTGTATATGTACTCTGTGGCAGCAGGTGGGCATATAGGGATGTGGGTGCCATCAATACAGCCGATGACATGTGGGAAATGTGCAATTTGATAAAAATCAGTCTTGGTCTTCAGCAGTTCCGCATGTGTGTCAGGGAAGCAGATGTAATGATGCATCCTCTGCATCATGGCCTCTAGGAACTTCCTGAAGAAACGGGACAGGCAGCTCTGAGACACTCCATCTGCCCCAGCAATGACCCCCTGGTAACTCCCAGATGCAAGCAGGTATAGGCTACAGAGCACCTGCACATGGGGTGGGATTGCATGCACCCTTGGGGTTGGGTGCTCCAATAGTGGGTGCAGGTCCTTGATCAAGTACAGGATGGTTTAGGGGTGTAATCTGTACCTTTGTAATATCTCTGGCTCAGTTAGTTGGAACAGCGTAATCCTCTGCCTGTAGACTTGCACCTCCTTCATCCAGACCCTCTCTCCTGCTGCCTGTAGCCTTAGCCACCTTGCTATCACATAGAATGCCGCCATTCTGGTCACAATGTTGCATTTTGGGTCCTTTTTTATAGCCTGCACCTGGTTACCACCTGCTTTCAATCCATGGTAAATACCGGCTCTTAAATACTGAATTTCATGAAATTCGGTATTTTAGAAGTTTGCTACATCTCAAAACTAATTTTTTTCCATTTCTTATTTACCGATTCGGTAAATTCCGATTCGGTAAATACCGAATCGGTGAATTCCGATTCGGTAAATTCCGATTCGGTAAATTTCGATTCGGTAAATTACCGACTCGTATTTACCAAATCGGTATTTTTTGGGCCCCTACATCTCATTATCCAAATACCGGTTGGTAACGGCCGAAATTCGGTATTTTCGGCCGTTACCGACCGGTATTTGGCTACCTACATCTGGCCCTTAGTGTTTACTATCATTGAGTGGCGTGTCATTAAGTACAGTGTGGTACAGTGGAGCGTAGAACAATGTCATACAGTGTACTGCCATAGAGTGTAGTGTCACAGAGTGGAGTGGAGTTGAGTGGAGTGGCATATAGCAGAATAACGTACATTGAAGTGGTGTAGAGTGGAGTATTATAGCGGTGAGATGAGTACAGTGGGGTAGAGTGGAGTGGTGTAGAGTGGAATGACGTAGAGTGGGGTGCTGTAGAGTAGAGTAGAGTAGAGTAGAGTTGAGTAGAGTCGAATGGAGTGGAGTTCAATAGAGTGGCATAGCATAGAATGCAGTAGTGTGTTACATAGTACAGTAGCATGGAGTTGAGTAGATTGCCGTGGCTTCGTATACAGTGGAGCAAAGTGTTGTACAGTGGAGTGGTGTGTGAGACAATGAAGTGGACTGGTGTGCTGTAGAGTTAGGAAAGTGAAGTAGAGTAGAGTGTCAAAGGGTGTATGAAAGTGCTGTTCAGTGGTGTGGCATGGAGTACAGTGGGGTGTTGTACAGTATGGTAGAGTGGAGTGGGATGTGTCATACAGTTGAGTGGCATATAGTAGCGCACAGTAGTGTAGCGGAGAGTGCAGTAGTAGAGTTCAGTGGAGAACAGTGGTGTAGTGTCTCCCAGAGTAGATATTACCTGGGGTAGAGTAGCACAGAAGGAGTTGCATGAAGTGCTCTAGAGTGGGGTAGAGTGTTTTAAAATGCTAAGGAGTAAAATAAAGTGTTGTACACAGGGACTGATAGGAGTACATTACTGTACATTAATGTGCTACAGAGTGGAATATAGTGTGGTACAGTGGAGGGGTGCAGACTGTTTTTGAGTGGAGTGGAGTGTTGTTGAGTGGAGCACAGTTGGAGTTGAGTAGAGTGAAGTGGTGTAGAATGGAGTAGTGTATAGTGGAGTGGCATAGAGTAAAGTGAAGAAGAATGCAGTTACGTACAGTGGAATTTCATAGTGGACCGTGTCCTTCCATAGAGTGGCGCACAGTGCAATAGCATACACTGGAATGCTATTGACCAGAGTGGCACACAGGGGAGGGGCGTGAAGTGGCATAGAGTAGCGTAAAAATAAGTAAAGTGAGGTAGAGTGGAGTGACATACAGTGGAATAGCATACAGTTTAGTGGATACAGTGGAATAGTGTATAGTAGAGTAGCGAACACTGAAAATTTACAGTGGAGTAGCATAGAGAGAATTAGAGAGAAGTAGCATAGAGTGAGTGGTGTACACAGGAGTGGCAAAGAGTGGAGTGGCATAGATTGGAATATTATAGAGTAGAGTGGCATACAGTGGAATAGTATATACTGGAGTGGCGCAAAGTGGAGAGGGGTGCAAGGGTGTGGTGTAGAGTGGAGTTGCAAACAAAGGAGTGGTGTAGAATGGAAAAACATAGAGTGGAGTATTGTAGAGTGGAATAGCATACAGTGGCGTGGCGAAGAGTTGAGTGGCATAGAGTGGAGTAATAACGTGCAGTGGAGTAGCGTACAAAGTACTGACATAGAGTGGGAGTGGCTTACATTGGAGTGAGATAAGGTGTAGTGGCATACAATGGAATAGCTTACAGTGGAGTGGAGTGGAATAGAGTATAGTGGAGTGGCATATAGTGGAGTGATTTACAGTGGAGTGGCATAGAGTGGAGTTGTGTAGAGTGGAGTGGGGTACAGTAGTGTGGCTTTGAGTTGAGTGGCGTACATTGGAGTAGCAGATAATAAGGTGATGTATAGTAGAGTTGTGTAGAGTGGATTGGCATAGAGTGGAAGGCGTAGAGTGGAGTGTCAAAGAATGGAATTGCATACAGTGAAATAGTGTAGAGTGGATTGGTGTACACTGGAGTGGCCTAGACTGGAGTGTCATAGAGTGGAATAGGGTACAGTGTAGTGGTGTACAGTGCAATGGTATAGAGTGGAGTGTGGTAGAGTGGAGTGGGGTGAGGTACAGTGGAATAGCGTTGAGTGGACTGGTGTAAAGTGGACTGGTGTAGAGTAGAGTGAGGTATAGAGGAATAGAGCACAGTAGAGTGCCATAACCTGGAGTGGCATAGTGTGGAGTGGTGTGCAGTGGAATAGCGTACACTGAAGTAGTGCACAGTGGAGTGGCATAGAGAGGAATAGCATAAAGTGGAGTGGCGAGCAAGGGAGTAGCATACAGTGAAGTGGCACAGAGCAGAGTGCGATTCAGTGTAGAGGCATATAGTGGAATAGCGTACATTGGCGTAGCATAGATTGGAGTGACGAACAGTGGAGTGTTGTATAGTGGAATACTGTAGAGTGCAGTGTTGTGGAGGGGAGCAGATTAAAGTGTAGTGGGGTAGACTGTAGTGGCATGCAGTGTAATAGCGTACTTGCTATGGAGTGGGGTAAAGTGAAGTCCTGTAGAGTGGAGAGGCATAGAGTGGAGGGCTGTAGAGTGGAATAATGTTGAGTGTACTGGAGTAGAGTGCAGTGATGTGAAGTGCTGTGCTGTGGCATATAGTGGTATTGAGTAAAGGAGAGTGGTGTAGAGTGGAAGGCCATTCAGTGAGATAATGTAGTAGCGTAAAGTGGGGTGGTGTAGATGAGGAGTGTCGTAGCTTAGAGTGGCATAGAACGAGTGGTGTATGGCGCGGCGAAATAGGGTACAGTGAATTGTTGTACATTGGAGTGCCATATAGTGGAGTGGCGTAAAGTTGAGTGGTATACAGTGGAGTGACGTACAGTTGAATACCGTACAGTGCAGTGGCATAGAGTGGAGAAGCTTCATAAACAAAGTGGAATCCACTTGGTTGGTGGTGGTGATCCCTACAGTGGTGGGGAGCACTCAGTGTTGTTAAAATACCCCTCACACACCAACAGGCCCCTTGGACTATGTGTGGGTGTGTGTGGGGAATTGAATGTACGTGATGTACATAATTATACACTAACAACCTCTCACTGCACCCCTTTTAATGATACCAGCCGGGGGCTTAATAAAAGTTTATTTTTTACCCCATGAGCCAGGTATTTTTTAACCATCACTTAACCCACCTCTCACGTACATTCAACTCCCCACACACATCCACACATAGTCCAATTATAGTGCTCCCACGTAGTCGAAGGTGCGAAGACCCGATGATGAAGCATGACACCAAGGGGCCTGTTGGTGTGTGAGGGGTATTTTAACAACACTGAGAGCTCCCCACCACTGTAGGGATCACCACCACCATCCAAGTGGATTCCACTTTGTTTAATAAACATATTCGGGGCGACTGTATCCACTTTTCTCTCCCTCCCCCCTTTGTTACAATTATAGAGTGGAGAAGCACAGAGTGTAGTGTCGTAGAGTTGAGTTGTGTACATTGGAATTACATGCAGTGGAGTAGTGTAGAATGGAGGGGCGTACAATGAAGTAGCTTGGACTGGAGTGCCATGTAATAGAGTGGCATGGAGTCTAATACCTTACAGTGGAGTGGGGCAGAGTAGATTAGCATGGAGTGGCATATAGTGTAGCGATATAGAGTGGAGTGGTGTAGTGTGTAATATGGTAGAGTGGAGTGAAGTAGAGTGAAGCAGCATAGAGTGTACTGTAGTAATTGAAACAGACATAGCATGAAAGTGGACGAACGAATCTAGATGTAATATGGCAGGATTACACATTATAATGTGCAAATAGTGTAAGTAGTGTTAAAATGATACATTTTAAATTACATAGTTGTTGGTGGACCTAGCCCTTTTTACAGGGTTAACCCCAAACTTTTTGCCTTCTTCCTCCCTTGTCTCTCTGCCGAGACGTGGTATCGTTACATTGCGCTGCATTGGAAATAACCGTGTTATATTAGCGCCTGGAATTTGGTAGCATTTATCTTGCTTGGTTGCTGATTAGCTGGCTTGCTCTTAATTTGAATTGCAGTTTGATTACGCGATATCCCCCGGCGCCCTGCTCTGCTCCCCCCTCCATTTTGTTTTGTTGTTGTTGTGCTCCGTGTGCGTTCCCTTGAGCCCGCCCCGCCTCCTAGCTGAGCCGCCCTCCCACTAACTATTTAGAGCGCTCCCGGACATTGAGGCGCTGTGATCCCCTCATCGCTCCTGCCCTGAGTGGTCGCTCCCTTGTCTCTCTGCCGAGACGTGGTATCGTCACATTGCGCTGCATTGGAAATAACCTTGTTATATTAGCGCCTGGAATTTGGTAGCATTTATCTTGCTTGGTTGCTGCTTAGCTGGCTTGCTCTTAATTTGAATTGCAGTTTGATTACGCGATATCCCCCGGCGCCCTGCTCTGCTCCCCCCTCCATTTTGTTTTGTTGTTGTTGTGCTCCGTGTGCGTTCCCTTGAGCCCGCCCCGCCTCCCAGCTGAGCCGCCCTCCCACTAACTATTTACAGCGCTCCCGGACATTGAGGCGCTGTGATCCCCTCATCGCTCCTGCCCTGAGCGGTTGCTCCCTTGTCTCTCTGCCGAGACGTGGTATCGTTACATTGCGCTGCATTGGAAATAACCTTGTTATATGAGCGCCTGGAATTTGGTAGCATTTATCTTGCTTGGTTGCTGCTTAGCTGGCTTGCTCTTAATTTGAATTGCAGTTTGATTACGGGATATCCCCCGGCGCCCTGCTCTGCTCCCCCCTCCATTTTGTTTTGTTGTTGTTGTGCTCCGTGTGCGTTCCCTTGAGCCCGCCCCGCCTCCCAGCTGAGCCGCCCTCCCACTAACTATTTACAGCGCTCCCGGACATTGAGGCGCTGTGATCCCCTCATCGCTCCTGCCCTGAGTGGTCGCTCCCTTGTCTCTCTGCCGAGACGTGGTATCGTTACATTGCGCTGCATTGGAAATAACCTTGTTATATTAGCGCCTGGAATTTGGTAGCATTTATCTTGCTTGGTTGCTGCTTAGCTGGCTTGCTCTTAATTTGAATTGCAGTTTGATTACGCGATATCCCCCGGCGCCCTGCTCTGCTCCCCCCTCCATTTTGTTTTGTTGTTGTTGTGCTCCGTGTGCGTTCCCTTGAGCCCGCCCCGCCTCCTAGCTGAGCCGCCCTCGCCCCTCCCCCTTTCCACTTTCCATATATGACCGTCGCATTAGCGCGCAGCGTTCACGCGCAGCGACCGCGCCCCAGTCGCGCCGAAGGTGCGCCAAAGGTAAGTCCGTCTACGCCCGTCCGCGCCTGGACCGCGCCCAGCGCCAGACCCCCTGTTCCTCGCACCACCCAACTCCCCCGCATTACATACAATGCCACCACCCTCCTAGCTCTTAACCCCGGCCGACTCCCCCACTGCGTCCAAGCCACTCCTGGACACACCCATGGACCCTTCTCCTGCAAATCCTGCAAGTTCGACGGCAGCAACACCAACTCCTCATCCACGGACACAAATGAGATATCTGACTCCAACCACCTAAAATGCATCCTGCTCAACACCCGCTCAGTCCACAGACACGCCATCGAACTTTGGCATCTTCTAGACACCATCTCTCCCGACGTCGCCTTCCTGACAGAAACATGGATGAACGCCTCATCAGCCCCTGACATCACCATTGCCATCCCAGAAGGATACAAGATTATCCGTAAGGATCGCACCGACCAAACAGGAGGAGGCATCGCTATCGTCCATAAGAACTCCATCCGCATCTCTACCAGCTCAGACGTCAACCTCGCTAGAGCCGAACACCTTCACTTCCAGATCCACACCCACCCCAAGACCACACTCAGAGGCACCCTCCTATACAGGCCACCAGGACCCCGTGCAAAATTCAGCGACGTTATCACCGACTTCATCACCCCACACGCTCTCCCCTCCGAGGAATACATCCTACTAGGAGACCTCAACTTTCACTTGGAAAAGAGCAACGACAGCAACACCAACTCCCTTCGGGACAATCTCGCCAACCTCGGACTCAAACAACTTGTCTCTACGCCCACCCACATTGCAGGTCACACACTTGACCCCATCTTTACCTCCAGCAAACATGTCTCCTTCAGTCACACCACTACCCTCCAGTGGACGGACCACAGATGCGTACACTTTTTCTACAATAAAACCACCACTCGCAACCAACCCCAACCTACTCTACAAAGAAACTGGAACAAAATCACCATCGACCAGATCTCCTCATCGCTTCTTCATAACCTCCCTACCCACTCCTCAAACCCCGACCAAGCTGCGATTAACCTCACCCAATGGCTATCCAACAGCGCCGACATCCTAGCTCCGCCGAAAAAACGTCAAATCAAACTTGGCAGCAAAAACGCCTCCTGGTTCAACGATGATCTTAAGAAATCGAAGAAACTTTGCCGCTCCCTCGAGAAGGCCTGGAAAAAAGACCCAAACACCAGCACCAGGGACGCCTTCAAAAACGCTACCCGCATACACCACCAACTGATCAGGACTGCCAAGAAAGCCGCATTCAAAGACCGACTAGACAACAACGCCCACAACAGCAATGAACTATTCAACATCGTCAAAGAATTCACCAACCCATCAGCCAACTCCAACGACATCACCCCTTCCCAAGCCCTCTGCGACTCCCTAGCTTCCTTCTTCCACAACAAAATCGCAGACATCCACAACAGCTTTGACAACCGACCCGGAGACCAACCCACCCAACCTTCTGCAGGACCTTCACCCCCCTCGAACATCCTTAACGACTGGAACCCAATCTCCACCAAGGACACCATCCGCCTGATGAACTCCATCCACTCAGGATCCCCCACAGACCCATGCCCTCACCACATCTTCAACAAAGCAGACTCCGTCATAGCACCACACCTCCGAGACGTCATCAACTGCTCCCTCAACTCCGCCACCTTCCCGGAAAGCTGGAAACACGCCGAACTCAGCGCCCTTCTGAAAAAACCCACAGCGGACCCCACCGAACTCAAAAACTACCGCCCCATCTCGCTCCTTCCATTCCCGGACAAAGTCATCGAGAAAGCCGTCAATAACCAACTCGCCGCCTTCCTCGAAAGCAACAAATCCCTCGACTCCTCACAATCTGGCTTCCGAGCCAAACATAGCACGGAGACCGCCCTCATTGCAGCAACAGACGACATCCGAACCCTACTGGACAATGGAGACACAGTCGCCCTCATCCTCCTAGACCTATCCGCAGCCTTTGACACAGTCTGCCATAGAACTCTTCTACAGCGCCTCAAAAACATCGGAATCCAAGGAAAAGCACTGGAATGGATCACCTCATTCCTCACCGGTAGAACTCAGAGAGTCCGCCTCCCACCATTCAAGTCCGAGGCCACTGAAGTCATCTGCGGCGTACCTCAAGGTTCCTCACTCAGCCCCACCCTCTTCAACGTATACATGAGCCCCCTCGCGACCATCGCTCGCCAACACAACCTCAACATCATCTCCTACGCAGACGACACCCAACTGATCCTATCACTCACCAAAGACCCCAACACCGCCAAAACCAACCTACATGAAGGTATGAAAGAAGTAGCAGAGTGGATGAAGCACAGCCGTCTGAAACTGAACTCAGACAAAACAGAAGTCCTTATCTTAGGCACCTCCCCCTCCGCCTGGGACGACTCTTGGTGGCCAGAGGCCCTTGGAAAAGCACCCATCCCAACGGACCACGCTCGGAACCTGGGCATCATCCTGGACTCATCACTCTCTATGAACAGACAAGTCAACGCAGTCTCATCCTCATGCTTCAACATCCTCCGCATGCTCAAAAAAACATTTCGCTGGATCTCCACCGAAACCAGAAAAACAGTTACCCATGCACTGGTCACAAGTCGCCTGGACTACGGAAACACCCTATACGCCGGTATCACCGCAAAACTCCAGAAAAAACTCCAACGCATCCAAAACGCATCAGCCAGACTCATACTAGACATCCCGCGCAAAGACCATATCTCCAGCCACCTGAAAAACCTCCACTGGCTCCCCGTCAATAAGAGGATTACTTTCCGCCTCCTAACCCACGCTCACAAAGCACTCTACGAACTTGGACCCGAATGCCTCAACAAACGACTTTCCTTCTACACCCCCCCTCGCCAGCTACGATCCTCCAACCAAGCCCTTGCTACCATTCCTCGCATCAATAAAACCACCATGGGAGGTAGATCCTTCTCCTACCTCGCAGCCAAAACCTGGAACTCACTCCCCACTCACCTACGCCTCACTCAGAACCACCTCACATTCAGAAAACAACTTAAAACCTGGATATTCGACAAGTAATTCCCATCCCCTCCTTAAGCGCCTTGAGACCCTCTGGGTATGTAGCGCGCTATATAAATTTCTGACTTGACTTGACTTGACTTTAGGGCTCTGGGCACTGTATAACGGCTAATCAATGCTAAAGAACATGTGCTCTGTCTGTGACTGTTTTTTAAATAAAGCAGTTTTTCTTTTAAATGCAGTTCGTTTTCCTTAAAGGGAAACAGGATGCATTAAAAAAAAAACGTTACTGTTTTATTTATTAAGAATAGTCAGTGGTCCTTGGGACCATTGCCTACTCTTAAAAAATATTTTGAATGCCAGTCACAAAGGGGAAGGATTCCTTTGCCATTTGCGAGTGGCTTACCACCTACTTGAGGTAGGTGGTAAACTGCGAATATTTGTAACCGCAATTGCGGTCGCAAAACAATGGTACATACCATTGAGACTCGCTTTTAAGAAAGGACACCCTTGGCACGCCCCTTCCTAACAGCGAGTCTCAAACTCTATTTTGAGAGTCTGTAATAGGATACAAACTCGCAAAATAGGGTTTGTACATGGGCCAGACCTATTTTACGGTCTCAAATGGGCCAAATTCCTGTTTGCGACTGCAAAAAATGTTGTTCATCTGACACTTTGTGCTTTGAAGCCTGACTCCAATCCACGTCTAGGGCAGAGTGATAGCTAGGCTTTATGCATACTTTCTAGACAGCCATCAGACAGGAAGGGTTGGGTGTAACAGGATTGCATCTGCATTCATTGGCATACTGAGTGGTCTTCCTGGACTGGAGGGAGGGGGGGACACTTACATCTGTAAAGGCTGTGTACTGCCCTCAGAAAAAGGGCTTGTTTATCCCCTACTGATGTCTAAAGCCAGAGCTGGGGTAGAATTGGGGTGTTGTGCACTTCTAAGTTTGTTTTGAAGTTACCTCCACATCAAAGACAGTTTGAGTATAAGTACAGGGGTACTTATCCCATGATTTTAGACTTTGCATGGGACTTGTAACAAGACGCTGCTGGTTCTACAGCCTGCACCTTGCAAGAAGGAATGGTTATCCTGCCAGAAAGAACCACCATAGTACTCCCTTGTTTTCTATGATGACCTGCGGCTAACTGGGCTGCAAGACGTACTGCCTCTTTGCCTCCACGGACTCTGTGTGCTGGCCTGCTGCCTGTAGTCCTGCTTTTGTGACCCCAGTGATCTCCCAGAGCTTAGTGGCAAGTCCTGTGCCTGTAAAAGGAGGCAGCACGTGGGGAGTGGTGTTCATGGATCCTTGCCTCTATGAAAATGGCAAGTTGAGTGATTTGTGACTAGCACTTGCTAGGAGCCTTAACTCTCATTTAGTGTATGGGGTGCGCTTTGTGATTTTCCTTTGTGGCCCCGAGCGGGTGGTGGAAAGCTCCATATTCACCCAAGCACAGTACAAGTGTAAGTTACCTCCAGCCTAAAAGGCAGGGTGTGGTAATCGTTTTGTGTTGGTGAAAACTAGCTCTGCCTGATCGCCGTAGGGCTCAGTGCTTCATTTCTGTTTCCTCAACAGGGTCGAATGCAGTGGAGTCCTGAGTTTCTACTGGGAGCAGTGCACCCGGTCGCCGACTGCCTCGTCAGGTCGTTGCTGGGCAACCAGGTACACCGCCGACAACCCTGAAGGGGTACCCTGCCATGCCCTTGCTTTTGGAGGCCCTGTGAGCCCCTCATGAGTCGGCGTAACACCCTGTTTCTTCCCCAGCTGCAGTTTGGCAGGCGAAGCCTTAAACCACTTAAGAGGAGCACTGTATCTTTTTCCTTGTGCAGCTGCAATGTGTGGTGAGCGTGGGGACCGAGCAAAGTCTCCCACTCAGCCCTGAAGTGTTCCTCCCCCACTTTTGCAACATATTTGGCGCATATTTGAGGGCACTGGCTCTTGCGGATACATGACAGGTGAGTCCTGATGGGAGTCTTGATGGGAGTCCCTGTTTCATTGATGCGAAACACAGTAATTACCACATTAGGTAATTATTATTACCTTCCGTAGGTGTGCAGTTGCTCCTGTGCCCTCCGTTGTGGGATGTATTTACCGTATGATGTGTAAGAGGTACACGGAGGCATTGTGGCATTGGTGTTTATGGTGAGAGGAGTGATCCCTGTAGATAATTCAAACTGCTGCATTTTATGCCCTGATGTTGTTAGGTATATCAGTTTTTTATGCCTTATACTGACAGGATAACGAGTACTAATTCAGTATTGCATAATATGCACAGCATTTATGGTTCTATGCATTTTTATTCCTAAGCAAACTGTTGCATTTCTTGCCCTGATGTTATAATATGTGTTGTTTTTACCTTGCCTTGTCAGGATAACGAGAATTATTTCAGGATTCGCATTTGTTTGTGCAGTGATGATGTTTTCATGACTTGTGCAACATATAAGTCATTATCTTATTGCACTAACTGATTGGGTCCGCTAAGAATAAAGCTCCGGGTCCCGGCGGCGTCCCTCTGGACTTATATAAATCAAATCCAGAGATGTGGGCAACTATACTTACAAATGTTTTTAACCATGTACTTAAAGGGGGATTTCCCAATACCTGGGCATGTTCAAATCATTGTGCCAATTTTTAAAAAAGGAGTAAGAAGTGACCCTAAATGCTACCGCCCCATATCCTTGCTGGATTCCTCTATGAAGATCATGGGCAAAGTACTGTTGGCAAAAATTAACAAGTGGACATTAGAGAATGATATTTTGTCCAATGCCCAGTATGGTTTCCGGTCAGGTAGAGGGACTGAGGACCAATGCCTGAACCTGCACATGGTTATTTCCAAATATACGAAGGCAAAAAAGGGGGTAATTTTTGTTGCTTATATGGACCTGTCCACAGCGTTCGATTTGGTGAATAGAGCTAAGCTGTGGGGCATGTTATTAAAAATGGGATTGGATCCTCCTTTGGTCCACTTCTTGGCTGAACTCCACAAGGATTTAAAGGCTTCCATTAGAATGGATCAAGAGGGACATTGTACAGCATGGTTTAAATCTGGCAGGGGTGTGCGGCAAGGCTGCATCCTTGCCCCTATGCTGTTCACTTTATACATAAACTCTCTGGAAAAAAATCTGTTGGCTGCATCCGTGGACACACCACGTGCAGGAGACTCTCAAATCCCAGTACTCCTGTACGCGGATGACGCCGCTCTAATAGCTAGGACACATCTGGGCCTCCAGAGACTTCTTGATGCATTCAGTGATTTTATGTCTTCCCTTGACCTTGTGGTCAATAACGCCAAATCTCACGTTATGGTGTTTGGGGCAGCAAAAAATAACACTAGATCTTTTTACTGTAAAGGGGAAGCGATAACTAACGTAAAGGTTTTCACTTACCTTGGTGTCATTTTTTATATCAAGGGCAGTTGGATCCCGCAGATAACAGCAAAGACCAAAGCAGTAAGGAGCTCTGTTAATGCTATTCTGAGCTTCTCAAAGAGACTTGGGGGGAAACCAAGTGGTGCACTGCTAGCTTTGTATAGGGCAAAATCACTGGCTATAGCTAGGTACGGAGCCGGGATATGGGGATATGTAAAAACTGAATCCATCCAAACAGAGGTAAATAAGTTCTTCTGTTCAATATTAGGACTCCCCTTTTCAACACCCACCTTCTCTGTCCATCAGGAGCTTGGAGTAGGATACATCACTGATATCCTCTCTATGGCACCCATTCTTTTGTGGATAAGAATCTGGATAAATGAAAATTTAGGCCTTAACCACAAAATTTTGATGGATTGTCTAAAACTTGACAAATACAAAGACATTCCTTGGCTGGCGTACATACACAAGTGCTCTGTAGAACTTGGACGGCCGGAGATTTTCTCCTCCCCGCTTGACCTAAGAAAAGTAGATCTAGCTTGGGTCAAGGAAAACTTTCATAAACTTAAGTTTTTGGAGAGAGAACAAGTCCAGTTAACAAAACCCATGGTCAGAGCACATTATATGACAATCACTTGTGTAGCTATCCAACCATATCTTGTCTTAGTCAACATTCCGTTCCACAGGTGGCTCCTGGTTAAGTTTAGATTCAACCAGATTTATTTGGTACTCTGTGACAGACAGGGGTGGTTTAAGCCTGAGGATGCGCCTGTATGCAAATGCGATAATTTCACCACACAAGATAATATGCACCTTATGTTATTCTGCCCTTTTTATCATGTACCTAGGCAAAAGTATTTGCTACCGTTGTTGAAAGAGAAAGCATTTACGCAAGCAAAACCTGCTCTTCTGTTTTTACAAATGCTTGAGTCACCCTTGGTAATGTTTAGTGTAGCAAATTACCTTGTTGCCGCTGTGCGGATTAGGAAGAGGAAATTAGATACTTAGTAGTGGGGTCAGTGAAGAACGTGGTATATATTGCTTTTCGCACATGATGATAGCTTATTTGCACATGATGAGTTCATTTAATCTGATTGTTTTATTGTTTTTAACTGTAATGCACTGTATGACATATTTTTTATTGTAATTAGATTGTTTTTAATTACTGTAGTATGCTTTTATGATTTTTAACAAAATCGAATAAAGTGGTTTTTGACTTGAATTTGACTTGACTTATTGCACTAACTGAGATGTTTTGACAATTGCATAGTCGGCAAAGTGATTATTGGTTTATGTGGTTTTGGTCTATGTTTGATATAAAATACAGTCTATTTTTATATACTGTTGTGTGGAGTCTCTTTTGTGGTATATTCATTGTGTCACTGGTCTGTGTGTTTTGTGCAAAAGCTTTAAACATGGCCTCTGGGATAAGCCTAATTGGTCTGGCCAAGCTACCCAAGGGGTGAACAGGGGCTATCTTGGGCGTGTAACTCTGAGGTTCAAATCCTAGCCAAACAGAAGCCCCAATTCTCACAGTTATAAATTGTGAAGTGGTATACTGTGGTAACTTTGTGATATACCATGGTACATGCAGAAGAGAAGGCAGTATGTGATTGGCTAATGGCTGTATTTACCAAACGTAAAAGGCAGCCATCTTATTTTCAGCACATATGGCTGCATTCTGCATTTTGCTGCGTTCTGGGTTAGTGTCTGTTCGACTTTATACAGGATCATCCCCAAGCCTTGCCCTTCACATTTTGCTGAATTTGTTTTTTTGGGCCTGGGCACTCTGCACACGTTACCACTGCTAACCTAGGCTAAAGTACATGTTCTCTCTGCTCAAAACATGATAAGATTGGCTTATACCCAAATGTATATTAAATGCTACTAGTGGGTCTGCAGCACTGAACTTGGCGCCCATTTAAGTAGCCTGTTAAACATGTCTTAGGTGCCATTGCAGAGCCTGTGTGTGCAGCTTAAACTGCAATTGCAATCTGGCAAAGTAAACTTTTTGCCAGGCCCAAACCTTTGTTTTAATTACATATGGTATACTATGGTAGGCCCTGCACAGGCCCAGACGGCAGGGTGCAATGTATTGAAAAAGTAGGACATGCACTTTTAAGTTTTACATGTCCTTGTAGTTAAAAACTCTTCGACCTGTTTTTAACTATTGCAGGGCCTAGCTCTCTCATAGGATAACATTGGGGATGCTTTATTACATCTTGTGTAATTTCCGAATGGTGAAGAGATAATCAGTTCATGTTTGGTGTCTCTGGAATTCTAATTTAAAATCTTAACTTATGGTAGAGTTGTATTTTAAATTGCAACTCCTAAAATTCCACTTTTAGAGAGTTAGACATCCATGATTATGACAAACATGCCCACAATTTTTGCACTGCCATGCAAGAAAGAGGCTACCCAAAAAAGCTCCTGAAACATTCTTTCAAAAGAGCTAGATATATACCTCGGGAATGCCTGCTTCAGGTTAAGAAACGTACACCGTTGGACAAACTTGTATGTGTTACCACGTTCTGCCCTGGTACACACAAAGTACAACAGGCTGTGCTTAAGAACTGGCACCTTTTAGAAGGGCTTGATTGCCCTTTTCCTAAACCGATTTTTGCGTATAAGAAGAATCAGAGCATTGGGCAACAACTGATCAGAGCTGATATCTCATTACCTAAGCCAAAAAGCGACTTGCTGTCACAATGGAACTTGAAGCCCTTTGAGGACCACCACAAGTGTGGCAACTGTGTAGCCTGCCCTAATACCATCGAAGGCAAGGAATTCACACACCAAGGAGTCAGATGGTTACACACATATTTTTCTAATTGTAGGACCAAAAATGTGGTCTACGCGATACTGTGTCCTTGTTTGAAAATGTACGTTGGCAAGACTAGCCAACAGATCAACCACAGGATCAGCCAGCACCGGTCCCGAATCAAGAAAAAAGTGATGTCAGCTCCCATGGTAGAGCACATTTTGGATAAGGGTCACGATGAGCATGACTTCAAGTGGTCCGTCCTACACACAGTAAAATCTACAAATCAATGCCTTGATGTCGAACAGATTCTGCTTCAAAAGGAAGCATACCGGATTTTGAAATTTAACAGTGCACAAACCGAGCTTAACAATCTCTCAGAGATAGCGCGGCTGTAAGAATTAAATGTTTTTTCGTGAGTGACTTTTCTGTCAGGCTTGACTTGCCAGGCTTGGCCAGTGGGCCCAACTCTTCTATTCTTTGCATAAACATAACTTCCATGGAGTCCAAGGGGACCCTGATACTCCACCAGCATTGATTTATTCACACAGCTTGTAAACATGTTGCTCTTAACGGGAACTGCATTAGAATGCATATTCCTTGTAATCTATTAAGCATATGCTTTCACCTTGAGATGAACTTTTTAAATAATGCAGTGCCCACATCATAATTTAGCAAAACGTGGCCTTCCACACTCAGTCTACTCGTTTAATTTTGAATTTCGATTTGTTGAAACTACTAGGCCCATAATGCACTTGGGCCCCATTCATATAAATCCAGCCCACAAACAAGCCGGACATTTTGAATCATACCTCGAGGAACCCGGTTGCTGCAGAAGCACTTTTGGAGAAGGTAACTTTTTAATCCCAGGGCTATTCCTCTGAGCTAAGAACTTCTTTTTATTTGAATCATTTACAAGTGTTCCTTTTACTTGACAGGAACACAAGTGTTTGGACCATTTTCAATTTAAGAATAACGAAGCCTGCACAAGGTAGGCTCTTGTTGTTACATCACAGCGCCCTTTAAATATGTAGAGAACGACATAGCCCAAACCTTTTTGGTTTTTCCAAATCAATTTATACGCGCTTACTTTATCTCTGGCAGGAAAATACATGGATGGTCATATTTTACAAGCCATCTTGCCATTTGGCGGCACATATAAGGTTAGTGCTTGGTGAGAGCTATGCAGTCGACCCAGTCGATTTATATATTGATATGGCATTAATACAAACACTCAGTTTATCTTAATAAATCATGCCCTGATTTTTCAGATTGTATTGTCTGCCCATTGAAAACGATTGATTCCCTTGGTTCCCCTTTTTCCCTGACTACAAGTCCCACAAGCCTTCTCCTGCCTATAAAAAAAGCCTGGTATGTAGACTCTCCTTATGTACATACTACTAGTGAATGCATTTTTAAAGTTGAGGCTTTCATTTCAACAAAATGGTGAAACGCTTTTTTTCTTTGCATCTTTCAGACGCAAAGAATAAAAGCCCTGATGAGAGCCCAGGGACACTTGTCCTGGTCTCGAAACGCGTCGGCAGCTTTGGTGGAATAGAGCATTATCAATAAACAACATTAGGCTTGGCCAGTTCAGATATTATCAATTTTGAGTCATTCAGTTGTTCTCTATTCCCCATTCTTTTGATTTTTTCATTCATTGATTCTATTTGTATGTGATATTTGTTTTCTGTTATGTATTAATTTCTTTGTAGGATGTTGGATGTTTAAATATCATTTTGACACTGTTTGTTTCTATGTGTATCAAACCATTTGTATATAAATTGAATGTATAGTCCTTATTTCTGTCTATTGATGTTAAAATATATTTCTAAGATTTAAAAATAATTGGCATTGAATAAGCATGCCTGGTTGGGATGTAATAAATATTTTTCTAACCTGAAAACGTTTTTCGTTCAAGTAAGAGTGGTTGAGGCAATTTTCATGTTGTATGCTTAATAAGGGTCTAGCCTTAACCACGTTTTCATAGACCTATCTTCTTTGGGTTCCAAATTTTAGAGAGTTGGCATTTTCTTGCCTTAGACATTTGGTGGCTGCAGTCTGTCTCTGGTCACATAACAAGCTGTTGGGCTTTGTGTATTCCTCCTAGACAGCCACACAAAATGGGAGCTTTGGTTTGACTGGATAGGCCATCACTGGCAGGATTGGAGGGAAGAGCTGGGCACAGTCCACCTTACACTTGAATAGGCTATGCCCTGCCTCCACACCAAGGGCTGCATACCCCTGTATTTAGACTTGAGACAGGGCCAGGAGGGTAGAGCATTTGTGCACTTTAAAGGTTTGTCTCTAGAAGCTTCTCTCCACTTCATAGGCACAGCTGTGTATAACAGAAGGGCCTTAGACACCAACACTTCAGTACACTTCTGGGCTTGTCTATGCTCTATACACCTCCCCAGACGGCTTTTGGAACCGACAGAGGTACCGACGGAGAGAGCGGTGCCTCCTATGTCCTGAGCCGTGGCCAGGTGAAGTGAGGTCTTGTCCTCTCAAATGACGGAAAATCGTCATTTACAGATGAATTGTTACCCTTATTTTCAGGTAAAGAGGTTGTATCAGTTCCAACTCTTTACACATGTTATATATTGTGAATATATAACACTCACATAACACTCACTTGCAGTAGCAATACTTAAGGTCCTGACGAAGGCTTAGGATAAGTTATCCATTAATTGCTGAAACATGTTGACCCTTCAGATCTAGACAGTTATTTGTTTAAGACTGTCATTTTGCACTGTTTTTATGTTTTGATCTCTGAGAGGTGCGAATAAATATTTTTGCTTTCCATTGGTCAATTTTAACTCCCATCACACACACATTACTGCACTGCATTCACAATTCCCACATAAACGAGTATTCGCATCTAGAGGTCTAAACACAGCGTGTTTTATCGCAATAGGTTAAAACATCCACAAGCTCCCCTTTTCTTAAGCAAGGGTTAAAGCCCTTAGCGCCACTAGTGTGGCATTAGGAGGAGACCCAGATGATGAAGCATGTCACCACTGGTGAGTGATGGGAATCCGTTCATTTAAAAGATTTTTTCTTTACTGAGTTATAGAAATCAGATCAATCTAGCTGCTAGTTTCTACTTATTTGGGGAATATATCCATTCTAGGTCTATAAATTTCTCCCTTAGACCTTTTTTTACCTAGTAGTTTTTCCTGTCTATACTCTGCCAGGAAGAAGGACTGCTGTTCTGCTACAAGGGCTGTCACTCTGTTGGACTGCTACTCCAAAGAACCTGCTGCCCTGCTTTGCTTTCCTAGGGAAGAAGAATTTGACCTGCAACTTCACCTTGAACACAGGACCCCAGAGTGACTGAAAAGGTTAGTCTGCTGACCTCCTAAAAGTCTCCCCAACCAACTCCTAGATCCAGCTGCATAAAGTTCCTGACTCGTAAGTGGTGCCTGTCAGGTCTTGGATTCAAGCTTTTGGGCTCTTTGCAAATGCGAATGGACCTGTTTGAAGCAATACCATGCAGCTCCCACTAAATTTTAGCGTGAGCCACTGCTAGCCCGTCTCTTTACACAGCAAGCATCGACCATTCGTGGGGGCCCACCACTGTGAAGCACCACCCTACCCATCTGCGACACCCAGCCTGTTCTTCACACCATGCTGACCACTGCCCGCGGTGCACCCCTTGCGCCCAGAGACCCTCTCCAACGCGATTGGGACTCTTGCCAAAAAAGTTGAAAATGTAAACTTTCAGTGCGACTAATCTGGGACTATATTGGACCTGCACTCCATCACGTTCAGCCTGACCTTTTTATTTTTACTTGGGCCAGTGTGTCCAGAAATCCGTGGCTGACGCTTTCTGGTTTTTACAGTTTCTTTTTTAAAAATTCATAACTCTGGTTCTACAGATTGGATTTATGTAATTTTGGTCTTGTTCTATTTATTAAATTCTGCTATATTTACCTGACCTGGTGTGAGATCTTTTTGTGCGGTGTTGTCACTGTTTTACTATTTGCGTAAATACTTCGCTCATTTCTTCTATGTTAAGCCTGACTGCTCTGTGCATATGCCTTTTGTGAATAAGGGCCCTACGTTTGTAAAATACAGTGCAGTACAATATTTTTAATTTTTTTACATATTTTTTTTTTAACATCGGTGCTCCGGTACTTCTGAGTACTCTGCACATTTAAAAAAAATAACCTAATACTTACCTATATCTAAGGGCATAACGAAGAACATAGCCAAAATGCCCCTAAAAAAACATGGCTGCCTTTAACTTTTGAAAAGGCAGACATTAGTCAATTACAAAACGACTTTTCATCGCTGTTTAGTGTGGTAGTTGTAAGAAATTCTATGACATTCAGCAAAATTTCGCAACAACAAAAATCACTATATTAAAATGGCCTATAACTTACTCTACTTACTTGCAGTACCCAAAAGGATCATCTGCACGCCCTAATTTTTAATCCTGCTGAATTTCATGTAAATCTGTTCAGACGTTTTCGTGCTAAGTGAGAGATAAAAATCAATGAAGAATGGCATTGGTAGAAAAGCACATTTTGGGACCCCCTATTATAT
Source organism: Lissotriton vulgaris (assembly GCF_964263255.1). NCBI lineage: Eukaryota > Metazoa > Chordata > Amphibia > Caudata > Salamandridae > Lissotriton > Lissotriton vulgaris. The sequence goes on along the minus strand of NC_141691.1, from coordinate 1,212,774,467 downwards.
TTGCAACCCCTTGACCAATCACTGCAAAATTTTCCATCTTCTGCCAATGAAGAAAAAGGTATAGGTCTGGAAAGTTTAGTGGAGATTCATCTAACAGGGGCAAAGTTATTAGCTACCATAATTTTGAGGAATTCCCATACCTGAGAATCCTAACTATAACTAACACTCTGTATTATGCATCCAACCATGCATGATAGTACCATCATTATACAAAGTAGAGATTCATATACCTACAAATATGTACATACCCAATACAATGTCTCTATACATAGACATGTACAAATGTGTAAGGTATAAATATACATGGATTTTGATATGCATAAGGGGAAATGTATATTTATTTTTGTAATGTATTGCTTTATTGTCTCGTTGATGCTACTTGTGTACATTGTTGTGAGTGTTTGTTATCATGTAGGGAAGAGTCAGCTCTTGATTAGTCTTCAGAAGCTGCGACGGTTCTCAGTGGATCTTATTTTGGGGGGTCACAAATTCCATAGTTTCCTGCTTTCACAGAGAAAGACGTTCCGCTATGTGTTTTGTAGGCTGGAAGTTTGATACAGGGTGTCAGTCTAGAGCGTAGGTTCTTTTGTTGAACATATTTTATGATTTTCTTCCTGCTAAAAAGTGGTCCTTTGCCTTGTGGCTGATACAAAACAGCTTGAAGATGGATCTTCTGGCAACTGGTAACCAGCGAAGGGCCTTCAAGACAGGGAGATATGGGTCTGGTGCTTTACATATAGGGGGAGTTTAGCAGCAGAGTTCTGTATCATCTCTAATATTCTCGTGGTTGATATATGTGAGCCATAATATGGACCATTAACATATTCTAGTTAGTTTTAAGGACCAAAGATATTATTAGTTGGTCCTTGTGGGAGAATCCTAGATGTGCAAAGATGATTTGCAGTGTTTTTCTGGGCAACAAAGATTGATCTGAAAAGCTTATCCACTTGGGCATTCATGAACAGCTTGTAGTTCATGGTAATTCAAAAGTGTTCTACCTCCTTAGTCCTGGACTGGCCTGAGGCTGTCAATTGAAATTTTCAGCTGAGGTGTTATTTTATATCGACTTATAGACGGTGCATCTTCCTGAGACAGTAATCAACGAATGCATTGTCTAGATGATTTCAGTTATACTAGCATTCCATGGGCTTTAGGCAACCTGCCAGCAAGACAGCTCTGCCACACTGTCAAAGGGACCAAGGAGAAATTAGATTCCCTTAGCGTGAGAACCTGAACATGCGTGTTCTCTTCTGGAGAATGGAAAGGACCCTTTTGAACCCCAAGGCTAGGTGGTCTATCACCTGGCTAGTGTTCAGTCATAGGTGAGCAGATTCCCTGCAGTATTCTGATCCATGAGGCATCACCCCTAGTAATAAGATGTGAGAGACGAAGAGGAGTTTGACAGATTCCCACCCCAACTTCTAGAGGCGGTAAGTGAATAGACATAGTCAGGCTAAGACTTAATAAGACATAGTAGAGCGTAGACTTGCCCTGTAGCTGGTAAAATGGTAACCCTGGGTGGTAAATTCCGTTCCGCTCATGGAATCTTCAGAACTTTGGCAATTCCGCATTCCGCAGAGAACGCGGAATTGCCCAAAATTCCGCTATACGCGGCGTAGCTGAATTTTCCCTTGTTCGTGCTTTCAAAATGTATGTTCGCGCACGCGGAAGCAACTTTCCGGGATCCAGCGTTCGCCGGCGAGTTTTCCTATTCGTTCGCGTGCACTGCTAGAGTGCTGCGATTGCAAACACGTCATTTGGACGCGCCACCGGACATCCGCATTCGCGAACAGGAAACACGCATCGCGAGCAGGCGGGACAAGTGAAACAAGATGGCATGCCAATTGGCAACCGGATGGGTAAGTTTGCAAGACATATTCCCCCAAGCACGCAAACAGAGGCTCCAACAGGAAAAACACATCGCGACCGGGCAGAACAAGCAATTCCGCATGCTCATGGAATTCTACTAAGCTCGAGGAGATTTTTTACCGTTTCGCTGAACTTTGCGTAATACGCACATTCCACCCACCCTTATGAAATGGCTTCTGAGCCCACTCTTTATCTTTAGCCAGCTGTAGTCTGTATTGCGGATTTGGCTGATAAGTATATGTTGGCTCCTTGACCCCAATAACCAAAGGGAGGGATGAACAGATAATGAGTGCTACATGCACAAGGGTTCCCGAGATTATGTCATACCATCTTCACAGAGTATAAGTATGTGTGCCCATTCTTGTACAGGTTATTGCTGCAGACCTGCGGCGCTCAGTGCCCGCAAGAGAGAAGTGATGGTTTCACTAAAATCCCATTTTGCAGCCTGCAGTTTCAGCTTAGAGAGTGGACAGAAACTGCCCTACTGTCATTCATTTTTTCATGAATAGTGTCAGAGGTGTTTAAATTATTATTTGCACCCTTGAAGGAATTGTGTGGTTTGAATCTGTCAAAATGTTTAGAACACTAACATTTTCAACTTGTGTTTACCTGTATTGTAAGTTCAGTTATCGTCTGAATCTGGAAAATAAATCAGGACCTGTGAAATGGCTTTTTTAATATCTGCCTGTGGAGAGTGAACGAGGGTGCGATGGGTGTAAATGCTTCCAGGCCTGAACTTCAATGAACTTGCAGGGCAAGAAATTAGCCACGGTTAGCAGAGGACATTACCAGCTGTTCACGCTCTCAACAGAGGGCAATATCACCTAAAACACAGTCAGCTGCTTCATGGACACCTTGGCAGTGGCTATTACTCTAGGCTTTCAGTGTGTGTGTGTGTTGCATTTTGTGTGTGTGTGTTTGTGATGTCATGGTATGTTAAGTTAGGGTAATTAGTGAGATATAGCGGATGCCCGTTTAAGATTGCCTCAAAGCGCAATCAGTATGGAATTATGGCCGAGCCATGGGGATGGTCTTCGCTGAAATGCTAATATCTCTCTAGTGAAACTGATAATGCTTTAGGGGCATGGCCGGAGATATTGAAGGCATGGGAAGAAGGCAGGGGATAAAAGAGAGGGCTGAGGGCCCCAGGAGGGAGCTGTAGGTAATCTTCTAACTTTCTGCTGAGGTTATAAAAATTGAAGAGTAGCCCCAGTTCACGACAAAAGTTGTAAATCTCACCCCTTCCCCCTGTTACACTTTTTCATTGATGCCGAGTCATTGCTTTCCGGAATTCCCATCATTTTCCAGAAGTCCTTTAGAAACGCTGTACCAGTTGCAGATACCCAGCCGTACTTCCGGAACACTGACGTGAATAAATTCCTTTTATTGCCTACGATGAAGTATTTCCAGGTGCAGCGTTGTCATGCTTGGCCGTTATGCACGCTGAAATCCCATCGTCTTTGAGCAATGGTATTTTTTTTAATAAGGAGCAGAAATTCACTGTGGAGACGCCCATTTCCTTTCAACCCCACCCATCAATTCTGAAGATGTTACGGGCCTTATTTATGAAGGCCTTGCGTCAGTTTTGCGCCGCCGGTGCGTCACTTTTTGTGACGCACCAGCGGTGTAAAAAATGCGCCTCATTGCGCCATATTTAAAAAGTGACGCATCTAGGTAGATGCGTCACTTTTTAAACCCCTGCGCCACATTATACCTGCGTCAGGTATAATGTATGCAGAGGGGGCGTTCCCCCGCAAAAAGCGTCGTAATAGTGACGCAGTGAAATCTATGAGATTTCACTGCGTCACTTTTAGGACGCTGTTGCGTCAAAATCTTGCGCCTGCCTCACAGCAGGCGTAAGACTGACGCAAGCCCTTTCACATGGGGGCTTTCACCATGTGAAAGGACGCATTGCTGGAGATGCGTAACTTTTGTGACACACTCCAGCAATGCGTCACTTTTGCGCTTACAGATACGTCAGAAATACTGACTTATCTGTAACTCCTTGCGACATGATGCGTCATACATTAAATATGACGCATCAGGAATGTCGTAAGGAGTGCGCAGTGAAAAGTTACGCATCGCTGTTTTCACACAGCGATGCGTCACTTTTCATAAATGAGGCCCTAAGTTCTCATCCATCCACATCTTGAAAAAAGATTTACTCCTGACCTTGGCAGGGGTAAATCTTCGGCGTCCGAAACAATTTTGTGACTACCAACAAACTCATGCGTATGCGTAACTTACCAAGGAAACCTCACCCTGGAATGATTATGTCACACGCTTAGAGTCAGATTTACTCATACACAACATTACGCCATTGTGTGGTAATATTGTCTTTTGGGAATGCCTTAATTAGAGCCGTTTGCGTGATTGTATGACTCTATATAAAGGTCGATGATATTGACCTCCAACAACATCTTATCGATTGCATATCATACGAGAACATCATACGAGCCGCCACTGGCCTTAATTGGACCAACTCAACCGACCACCTGCTTAGCGCCTTGATATCCCAACGGGATGAATGTTGCGCTCTATAAATAAATAAATACATAAATAAATATTGATATAATTACCTTTCTTACCTGCGCCCATACTTAGCTTGGGATGTAGGTATATATTTACGGCTCTTACCTATCCCATACAGACCCAGTGATGAAGTGGCTAGGTCAATGAAGGGGATGTGATATGACTGTCTTGAGATAGCAAACTCCCTCTATATCAAGTGTGTTATATTTGCGCTGTTCTCAGAATCCTACCCCGTGTTTTTGACCTTTTTGACCTAACACAAGTGCCAATCATGCACATACAAACTTTAGGCTCCATGTTTCGAGGATTATACCAATCTCACACGCTTTTTTCAGCAACATATAGTACAAATGCTAATTTCATTCTTTACTCCCCCACGCTGGAGTATTCGGCGAGATCAGCAATAAAAGCAATCTTTCTGCGCTGATCCCTCCCCAGTCCCCCCCCCCCCCCCCTCTCTCCCAGCGGAGAGTCTGATGAGAAGATAATAGGTTTTTTATGAGCACATCTCTTGGAAAGCGTTTTGAAAATGTTGCCTCTCACCTCCTCAGAATTAGCTATTGATCCGCGCGGTGCTATTTTTATCACTTTCCACAACAAAACTAACTAACAGACAACACTTTTCCCATCAGTTGAGTGATTGTTGGGAACAGATTCAAGACAGAGAGCTGTAAAGTTCAAGAGACGTACACATAATTATACATGAGCAGGACTCAATGGAGTCACTGGGCAGAGCGCCAAACGAAGGCTTTATTCCAAGTGCATCAGCTCAGAGACACTTCTCAGATGTACTTTCATAAAATATCGATCCCTCTCACTGCCTCGCAGAAAGATCAATTTAGGGACACAGTTTACCAGCAGCAGTCACAAAACTACGAAAGAGACGATTCACAAAAACTGCACTCTAAAGACTGACACACGCCTAAGGAGACCGTTGCAAGAACGTGAGACTCCAAACACATCATTACCTCCTCCTCCGTCTTCCTCGCCACAGTATGAACACATGAGTCTCCGGCTCCCACAGAAACTCCAAGCAAACTTTTTAGCATTCTAGTCTCCCTCTCCCTCCTCCAAAATGGCCCCCAGTGGCTACAGCCAATCCCATAAAGGGATACAGAAAACAGCCTAACGACCTGTTTTTTGGTTTCTGCACTACTCCGAGTGCTTTCTGCCTGGTGAACAGGTGAGTGGGGGCTGGGGTCTTGCTGGAGCAGCCCTGTATGTCCTTTGGTGTATGGAAGGGGGGAAGTTAGTTGTGTGTTTTCTTTCGGTGTATTTCACTTGTTTTAATGCTTTTTTCCCCCTTCTGTTGCCATAAGCGCTCAGTGTCCTGCTCTAGAGGACTTGGTGGAGTGTTTCATTTGCGGGTTTGTTTTTGGACTCGCTTAGGGGGGGGGGCGCCTGAGGTTCCTGCTGAGCGGGATGTTTTATGTGTATGTGCCCCTTGCCGACCGCGCGTCCTGCTTAGCGGACGTAGCGGGGTCAGGTGTTTTCTTTTGCCGGTTACACGCGCGCTTACCTTGGGCCATTTGTGTTACTCTGAGGCTACGGGAGGCACGTTTTCTCATGCTGCTGTTGCTCTTTGGCTGGTGGGGGTCCGGGACTTCGTTAAGGATTGCACACGGGACTTCCTCAGTTTTTATTACTGTTTTGTGGGTGGGCAGTGGGAGGTTTACATTGGTTGCCTGGCAACCTCCGGCCTCTTTTACCGGTCATGTTTTCCATTAGGTTGCCTGTGTTTTTCACTCGTGTGTGGCTGTCATGGAGGGTGGTTCATCCGGTTTGACTGCTCCTGGTTCCTTGGAGGATTCTGGTTCTGGGGTGACGATTCCTTCTATGGAATTGTTACAGAAGATGATTAATTCTGCTGTGGCTGCTGCTTTGCAGGATAAGGTGACTGTTCCTCCTGCTAAGAAGGCAAGTGCTGATGACGCCCCTACTCTTGACTCTGAGACGGAGGAGGATGTTGACGTCAAGGGACATTTTGTGCAGGGTGCCCACCTTAAGGTGGTGCTTGGTCACATTTGCAATAATTTGGTTTTTCCTGATTCTGTTGTGCCTCTGGAGGTTGATTTGTTCTCTCAATATCATCGTCCTGAGCCTGATTCTTTGCCCCTTCATGTATCTGCATTGAAGGTTTAGGAAATGGAGTGGAAGGATGTGGACAAGGGCTCTTTTCCGCGTTTTTTGAATAAACGCTATCCTCTGCAGGATTTTTCTGTGTAGTTTCCTTCCTCCATTAAGCTTGATTCATTGATGGCCAGTATGTCCTCTCATGGGACTGTTGTTTCTGAGGATTCCTCTCCAGCTGACCCAGTGGATCATAGGGTGGATGGTGCAGTGAAGCGCACTTTTGCGGCTGCTAATTTTTCCATCAGGGCTGCGGCCTATTCTTCTTACACGATCCAGTCTTTGCTTAAAGATTTTCAGTCATTGGCTGAAGTATTGGGCCAGGGGTAGGATGTTTCTTCTACTCTGGCGATGATGGAACAACAGGTTCGGCTGCTTTCTGATGTTTCTTTTGATTCATTGGGGGCGGCTGCTTCTGCTGCTGGATCTTCTGTCGCTGCGAGAAGGCAGTTGTGGCTCCGATATTGGAAGGCTGATGCTACGCAGAAGGGTCCGCTGATGAAGATACCTTTTTCTGGTGTTAAGCTGTTTGGTTCACCGTTGGATGATATGGTGAAGAAGACGGCGGAGGACCGTAAGCTGCTTGCTCCTGAACGTACTGGTCGCTTCCGTGCTTTTGGTTCCCAGAGGGCTTTTGGTCCTTCATGGAGGGGCCGTGCTGGTCAGCCCTTTCGTGGGAGGGGGCGTGGCCGTGGTGCTCCTTCCTTTGACAAGTCCCGGTTCTCCGGTGCCTCGGCATCCACCTCTCCGGCTTCAAAGTCATGACTGGATTGCTCCTGGAGTGGGTCCGGTTGGGGGTCGCCTCAGTTTCTTCCTGGACTCTTGGCACGAGACTGTGTCGGATCAGTCGGTGCTTCGGGTAATTTCAGAGGGTTTACGTCTTGGATTTACCCAGACTCCCCCAGACTGTTTCAGATCCACTCCTTGTCCCAGGGACGCTCTAAAGAAGGTGGCACTTTTGGAAGGCATTGAATCCCTTATTGTGAAAAAGGCGGTGATTCCCGTGCCCGACGATCAGTTGGGGTTGGGCGTTTATTCCATTCTCTTCCTGGTGTCCAAACGCACTGGGGATCTCAGGCGGGTGATGGATTTGAAGTGGGTGAATACTTTCGTTCCTCATCAGAAGTTCAAAATGGTTTCGCTCCAGGTGATCCCTCCTCTTGTGTCTCAAGGGGATTTTCTGGCCTCGATAGACTTGAGGGATGCTTATCTGCACGTGCCTGTGCACCCCGACTCTCAGAAGTTTCTGCGGTTCTGCGTCGTGGGTCGCCACTACCAGTTCCAGGTTTTGCCTTTTGGGCTCTGCTCTTCGCCCAGGGTTTTTACTAAGGTTCTGGCTCCTCTTATTGGATATTTACATGGGGAGGGCATTAGTGTTTTTCCTTATCTGGACGATATTTTGATTTCTGCTTCTTCTCTTTCTAAGGCGGAGTTGCAGTTCCGGAGAGTGTGCCATGTCCTGGAGCATCACGGATTCCTGGTGAATGTTCCGAAGTCCTCCCTGGTTCCTGCACAGGAATTGACTTACATTGGAGCTCTGTTCAAGACTCAGTTGAGGATGGTGTTCCTGCCCCCTGCTCGGATTCTGTCCCTGATGTCTGCTGGTCGTTCCCTGTTGTTGGGGCCTTCTCATCCTGTGAGCCTATGGTTGAGAGTACAGGGTCTGATGTCGGCATCTTTGTTGTCGGTGCCGTGGGCTTGCCTTCACATGTATCCTGTGGTGTCCCACATTTTGTTGCATTGGGACCCCTGTTCCCTAGATTTGGATGTTTTGATCCCTGTGTCCTCCGAGGTTCGGGTGGTCCTGGGTTGGTGGTTGGATGAGGTTCATCTATCTCAGGGTCTCCCGTTTCTAATTGTTCCATCTCGCGTTCTCACTACCGATGCCAGCCAGATGGGTTGAGGTGCTACTCTGGGAGATTCTAAAACCCAAGGGGTTTGGGATCCCTCGGTGATGTCATGTTCCCACAACTACAAAGAGCTGAAGGCTGTTCTGTTGGGTCTGTTGGCCTTCTCGGATCTTACTCGGGGTCACCATGTGCAGGTCCGGACGGACAATCAGGTGGTGATGTCCTATGTCAACCATCAGGGGGGTTGCAGGGTTCTTTCCCTCACTTGCCTCAGTTGTCGGATTTGTTCTTGGGCGGAGTTGCACCTTGCGTCCCTGTCTGCAATTTACCTGCCTGGTCGGGATAACACTGTGGCGGACTGTCCATCCATGGGGTCTTTGTCCCTGACGTCCTTGATGTTCAGGAGGTTGGAGCGGATGTTTGGGTCTCCGATAGTAGACATCTTTGCTTCCTAGTCCAATGCCAGGGTCCACTGCTTTTGCACAATTATGCCTTGTCGGGATGCTTGGAGGGTGGATGCTCTTTCATTCCTTTGGCCGAGAGGCCTCTTGTATGCCTTTCCCCCTGTTCCCCTGATTCCAGCGGTCTTGCAGAAGATCAAGAGGGAGGGGTCCTTTGTCCTTCTGATTGTTCCGGGGTGGTATCGTCACCCTTGGTATCCCCTGTTGTTGGAATTGGTTGTGACACCGGGGTGGGTCTTGCCATTTGTGCCTTACCCTCTGTTGGGCTCTCTTCTTCCTCTGCCTGTGTTCCGATCCCTGGGTCTGCGGGCATGGCCCTTGAGAGGGATTCGCTGATCCGTGGTGGTTGTTCGTTGGCTGTGGCTGGTGTTATTCAACAGTCCCGGTGGCCTTCCACGCTGAAATCCTATGCTACGCATTGGGATAACTTTGCTTCCTGGTGTGTTCATCGTGATCTGTTGGTGGCTTATTTGGACCAGGCTTGCATTCTTGATTTTCTAAATGATGGTTTTGAGTTGGGTTTGGCCATTTCTATACTTCGTGTGCAGTGGGCCGCCATTCGGGCATTTCATGTCCTTCCTTTGGTTTCGGTGGCTCCTTTTGTGGCGAGGCTTTTTAAGTCTCTGTCTTTCCAGCGTCCCCGCCCTACCCTGTGTCCTCCTTCTTGGGACCTTTCTTTGATGTTGCGTTCCTTGCAATCAGCTCCTTTGAGTCCTTGGAGTCAGTTGACTTGAAGTTTTTGACGCTTAAGGTCGTCTTTCTTGTGGCTACTGCCTCTGCCAGGCGTATTGGGGAATTGGGGGCTTTCCTACGGTCTGCTCCATTTTTGGTTATTTTGTTGGATCGGGTGGTCTTGCGGCCTCATCCTACTTTTGTGCCGAATGTTGATTCCTTCTTTCATTGGTCTGCGGAGGTGGTCCTTCCTGTTCTGTGCCCTGATACCTCCTCGGCTGAGGAGTGTCTTTTACATCTGTTGGATGTTCGGCGTGCCTTGTTGGTATATTTGTCCTGCACGTCTTCCTTCTGTAAGGTGGACAAGTTATTTGTCAATTTTGGTTTGTCCCGTCAGGGCTTGAAACCTTCCCTTTCCACGGTCAGTCGTTGGTTTAAGGAGACTATATTGTTGGCATATGGTTCTGTTTCCGAGGTTCCTTCCCATCCTGTTCAGGGCCATTCCACCAGGTCTGTGGCTGTATCTTGGGCGCCGTTTAAAGGGGGTCTCCATGGAGGATGTTTGCCAGGCTGCCACTTGGTCATCCCCTCATATCTTCATGTCCCATTACCGCCTTCAGATTGGGGGTGGGGGCTCTATTTCATTTACCTCTTCTGTGCTGACTGCTGGTGTTCCTTGAGAGGCTTTCTTTTGTTTACCTGTCTCTTGTTTAATAAACCTATGGTTTTACTGTCTTCATCTTGTGAGCTGTTTTCCTTGCATGAAGCTGCTATGCTTTGGTATCGGCTCACGTGTTTATACTGTGGCAAGGAAGACGGACGAGGAGGTAATGCCCTGGTTACTTACCGGTAATCTTCATTACTCCGAGTCCTTGTCTTCCTCGCCACAGTATAGTTTCCCTTAACTCCCAGCCCTCTTGGTGGCTTCATGTCTGCGGCTTGGTTTTCAGGTCGTTAGGCTGTTTTCTGTATCCCTTTATGGGATTGGCTGTAGCCACTGGGGGCCATATTGGAGGAGGGAGAGGGAGACTAGAATGCAAAAAAGTTTCCTTGGAGTTTCTGTGGGAGCCGGAGGCTCACGTGTTTATACTGTGGCGAGGAAGACAAGGACTCAGAGTAATGAAGATTACCGGTAAGTAACCGGGGCAATAACTGTCATAGTTGACAAAGGTTTAGCTGAGGCCCGACCCAATTTGTCGTCCTTGCAGTCAGAGCACCCAGCAATGATATTTCATGACGCAGCTACCAGTCAGACACGTTGAGATTGAAGGCTGCCAGACCTGCCCCACCTGCCTTAAAAAAACTTTTCTTCAATTTACATGAGTCATTGATTATCGACGGACTCCTCCCTCTACCAAGGGCCACGTTCTGCATTTGTCTGAGGTGTTCCAGGTGGTGTGGGGACGCCCTTGTGCGACCCATGGTGGCCAAAGAAGTAATAACAACGGCTGCACATGATATGTGCTGTGCTCACTGCCAAACCTCAGTCTCTTCCTAGCCCTTCCAACAGCATGGGGGGACATGTAATTCTCCACACCTGCATCACAGGGGCCAGCACTGCTTGCTTGTGCATCCCCTTCCCCATCCCGCACCCTGCATTGCCAATCCTCTACTCTTTATTTATCACTTGGTTAGAGAGATGGTAAATTAGAGAGATGGTAAATAAGAGTGTGAAAGGGCCTGTTATTGCCCACCTGAAAGAAGGATCCACACGCAGGAATTAGTTGGTAAAACCGAGTGAACATGTTATTCTCAACCATGGCCCAATAACTCATGATGGCCAGAATGTGGGGGAGATACTTGAAATATCCAGTAAATCTGGCCCTGGTATCTATCTACCTGAACAAATATCTCGTAACAAGGCCCTTAGAGATCTCATCTGGCTAACCTACAATCTCAGAGCAGCCTCCCCAAGCACCTAAAGTACCAAAAGACAAGTCTTTGGTGAATGCCGAGCCATAGAAAGTGTATGCAATTGATCATATTTATTTATGCGTTTTTTATATAGCGCGTACTGTACCCGAAGGTGTCAGAGCGCTTTACAATAGAACCAGTTACATTACATAAGAACTTCAGCGTACATGAATTATATAATATATATATAGCCAAAACACAATGGTGGTAGTGGCAGTGACATGGTTGAATAAAAAGTGCTGAACAGCAAGAATAAAGTTTTGTCTGAATGTCTGATTCTGATCAATGTTGTTGTATCTTGTCCACTTTTGAGTATAGTGATATATTTTGTAGGTCCCAAGAATTTTGATCTTTACAGTTTATGATCAATATTTGACTTAAAGGAGTGCTGCTAGAGTCTCATTTCTGTCATATACATAAAATATATAAACAGAAAAAACCCTAAACTCAAGAATGGTATTAAGTACAAATGTCTTTTACAGATGGTAGTGGTTATTATTACATATATACAAGATGCACATGTACTCAAGACTACATTTTAAGAAAAGTTGAAGCGATGAGGGTTGAACAAATATATAGTACATATTTACACAGCAAGATCTTGACAACATTGCTGGGGATTTTGTGGTGCTCGTTCAGATAGGCCTTCAGGGTGCTGTTGCACTCACAGGTGGTGCTCTTGGGCCTGAAGGGACCCCAGAGCTGCTGCTGGCCATAGGGTGAAGAAGGCCGGGTGGTGATTGGCAAAGGTGGCGTGGATCCTGGGATGTCCAAATGGGCCCTCACCCTTCCACCACGGACTATCAGGGAGATGATTGCTGGCCTGTTATGGCCCCCAGGTGAGCGCACTAACCTCCACTTTGCATGTAAGGCCCTCCTACTGTCTCTCACTCAAGTCGCCTGTGATTTGGCAAGGCGAGGCATGCATCCTCAAAAAGCTCCTGGGGCGCCTCAGCTCCTTGTTATTCCTCAGTTGGTGCCACGCTGCTGATGGGGCCTCCTCAGATCACCAATACAGCCTCTGATGCAAGGCCCAGTGTTAAGGCCTCATCCGCCGATGGGCACTCCGTGTCATCGGGGGAACTGTTCGTTCATCTGTAGTGGTCCCCATCCTCCATCTTGGGAGTCGCTTGTTGTGCAGCAAACTGCGGCTGCCATCCGCCCAGGCCGCTTCAATTCTTGGGCTACAGCCTGGTGCTAAGAGACGAGATCACCACCAGATAAACAGTTGGCTTACTTAGGCGGCCCAGGCCCTCGTAGAACGCAGGATGGGAATGGATGGGGAACCCCTGTCGGAGACCCCCCCCGAGCATCCTACTCCATGGACGTTTCTGTTACTTAAATCTTACTGTTACTTACCTCTTACTGTTACTTACATACCACAAGTATCAGTTTCTACGGAATGGTGAGCGTTCATTATGGGGAAGCCAGATAAATCTCAGCCTCGCCTCACGTTTGAGACGCGAAAATTGGGCAGAACCCAGCAAAGGGCAGCTTCGTAGGGAGATAGTCCGACCAAGTTAGAAACCACCTTGCTGGCGATGCAGAGAAGTCTCCAGTCCATTGAAGGTACCATGTCCACCATTAATCAGAGGCTGGACCATATGGCTGCGCAACTGGAAAAACAGAACATAAGCGTGGGGGAGGTGGAACAGGGGTCTCTGTCGTGGAGGATGGCCTCAATGAGGTTGCCAGCAAGATGCTTAATATGGATAAGGTACAGGCACTCATACAGGCCAAGAATGAGGATTTGGAGACCTGGTCCCGTAGAAATAACATCCAGATTGTGGGTCTACCCAAATCCACGAATACTGGTAGGATGGAGACCTTTATGGAAAATCTGGTCAAGGAAATATTTGACCCTGGGAACTTGTCCTCAATATTCATAATTGAACATGCCCACCGTTCCGGTTCTGGACACTCCACCTCACCCTATAATTGCTCGCCTACTGAATTACTGGGACCGTGATATTATTTTGACGTTGGCCAGAGACAAGGGCACCATCTGTCACCAGGGGAACACACTGTCCTTCTTCCCGGACTTCACTGTTGCTGTCCAGGCCGTGCACTGGGAGTTTGGTGCGGGTAAAAAAATTCCTGCAGTCTGAGGGCATCCCATACGCAATGTTGTATCCTGTCCATCTGCGAGTGGGGCCGGAGGGGAACTTTAAAATCTTCACTACCCCTAGGGTGGCGATGAAACATGCCAAGCAGATGAAGCGGTGTCGGCCCGAGGATGGGTCTGGCCAGGATGAAGGGGAACAGTGAGGGTAATGGTGGGCTGTTAATGAGACCTCTTTGTTGGCCAGCCTGTTGAAGGGGCTTCCCTGCTACTTCCTGTATCATTGCCTACTGCTTTGTCACATGTGTGTGGCTTTGGGTGGGTTATTTCCTTTTATATTTGCTGGATTGGTGGCGGGTGAATTGTGTTTGTGCTCTGTAATCCTCCTACAGACTCTCAGACCTGATCAGCCACCTCCTACATGGTGAGGGGACAGTAGCACTCTGGCACCCCCCTTATGGGAGATCCCCACACAGTACTCTTTTTGCAGGTTTTGTTGGAGATCGTTTGACCTTGATTGTGATGGCTTTTTCAAGTTGGGGAAGCTGAAGTGGGTAGGGGGTTGCGGTAGGGGCGGTAAGCTGGGCACAGTTGGCACTTCCTTATTGCACATAGGACTGCATTTGTTGGTACATATGGCACATGGGTAGTAACATAAAGTTCCTTACATGGAATGTATATGGTCTCAATAGTCCCAAGAAAATCTGTACTGTGATAGCGCACCTGGACAGACTAAAGGTTCAGGTGGCCTTTTTACAGGAGACGCACCTCACTCGAATCTCCGAGAAGAATGTGGGCACACGGTGGGCGGGGTTGAAAGTAACCTCCTATTCCTCTTATTCCGGTGGGGTGATGATATTGGTCAAGAAGGGTATTCCTCTCAGGGTCCATAGCACAGAAATAGATGAGCAGGGCCGACTGGCTATTGTGCACGGGACGATTGGTGGTACAAGTGTTCTATTGGTGAATGTGTATGGTCCGAATGTGGATGATCCCTCCTTTTTGGCTGATGTTTGGCGCTGTATCTCTGAGTTCCCCACTGCCGAGATAATCTGGGGGGGACTTCGACACCTGCTTGGACAGGACTGTGGACAGGCTGGGAAGCGGGGCTCTGCGACACAGGCAACCCACTGATGCACTTCTGGGTCTCCTGGATGCTGGGAATTTGCATGATATTTGATGCCTGCGGCACCTTGGTGTCAGGGAAAGTACTTTTATCTCTAGTGTCCATGACACGGGGTCCCGTTCAGACTGTTAGCTTTTGTCTGAGGCTGTATGATCCTGGGTGGTAGTTGTTCAACACTTAGCCAATACCCTATCGGGTCACTCTCCTGTGCTCATTGAACTGAGGGTTGCTGGTTTCGAGCGCCCCCCTTTCTCGTGGCGGTTGCAGCCGTCCTCTTTGATTGATCCGATTTTTAAACATGCTGTTGGCGAAGCAATTCATAATTACTTGCGGGAGAATGCAGGCTTGGTGGATGATGCCGGGGTCCTTTGAGAAGCGTTTAAGGTTACAATTCGGAGGTTATGTATTGGGGCACAGGCTGGAGTTCTTAAAGATCTAAGCCGTAGAATAACGAATAGCCGAATTGGAGCGGGAATATGCTCAGAGCTCTATCCCGAAACAATGTCAGCGATTCTTGATCTCGTCTTGGAACATAACAACACGGTGGATCAAGAGATGTTGCACAGATCTTGCTGGAACACAGCCCGCTATTATGGGGAGGGGGGTTGGCCTAGCCGCTCGTTGGTGCAAAAGCTGGCAACTCCTTGTAGCCAGGCTTACATTGCCGAATTGTGGGACCGCGAGGAGGTGGCACACTTCAGCACTTTAGAAATTAGTGAGGTGGTGCTGGATTTCTACTCTGACCTGTATGGGGAATGGGACCAGCCTGTAGCTGAGCTTAAAGAATACCTGGATGACGTGGCGCTGGGTTGGCTGTCACTTGCTCAACGGGAATACCTCACGCAGCCATTCGATGCCGAGGACATTAAATTAGCTATTATGTATCTCCCTACTTGCAAGGCGGCGGGTCTGGATGGCCTCCCCAGTGAATTTTATTAGGCATATGCGGATGTCTGACGCCGAGGCTCCTAGACGTCTTTGGGGAGGCATACGACTCGGGGACGCTGCCCCCCTCCTTTAAGGAGGCCCTGCTTGTTATGCTTCTGAAGCCCGACAAGGCAGCAAATGTCTTAGTCTCCTACAGACCTCTATCTATTATCAATATTGATGCCAAAATCGTGGCTAAGGTGCTTGCCACCAGGCTCCAGCCGTTGGTTCCCAACTTGGTCCTCTGGACCAGTCGGGGTTCGTGCCTGTCAGATCTATGGCGCACAACCTCCCCACTATTTTTGCTATGCTGCATTATTTTGAGCTGGATTTTCAGGCAGTGTCTGTGCTGCTAGACGCTGCCAAGGCGTTTGATTTGCTTCAATGGGGGTACATGGTTACCGCATTGCTGTGAATGGGCCTGCCTCCATTTTCCCTGAAGTGGATCCATCTCTTATACGCCGCACCAGTGGCACGGATCCGCGTGAATGGCTGGGTTTTGGACACTTTTTCCATCAAACGCAGTACCCGGCAGGGCTTCCCGCTGTCACCAATGGTATTCACGCTGGCATTGGTGCCCTTAGCCTGTAAGCTGCGGCAGCAGCATGCCTGGGCATCCTACGGTTTTGACAGCGTCCGTTAATGGTGTCGCTGTATGTGGATGATATGCTGCTTTACATTCGCAAGCCCGCCATCTAGTTATCTGAATTACTGCGTGAATATGTCAAATTTGAACGGTTCTCTGGTCTAGGCGCCAATTGGGCTAAGTCCACTGTGTTTCCCCTGACAGCCAGCATTAATGAGGTCGAGTTGGACTTTCCCTTGCAATGGTCTTTCAACCCGTTGAAGTACCTTGGTATATGGCTCCACAGGGACCCGAAGGTAATGATCACCGCTAACTACGACCGAGCTGTCAGCACAATTACGGATCAGGCTGCACGTTGGACTAAGCTGCCTCTTTCTCTTGCGGATCGTATTGCGATCATAAAAATGACATTTCTACCCAAACTTCTTTTTTTGTTTGTTAATATCCCTATCCATTTGAATGTCGCACTGTTCATCACGCTGCAATCGGTCCTGCTAACATTTGTCTGGGGGGGTAGGAAGCCCCGCTGCCGCTAGGATTTCCTGATGCAACCATTTGAACATGGTGGTTTTTGGACCCGGATCTGAGATTGTACTACTTGTGAGCACAGGCGCAGTAAGCTAATTTCTTGTACTACTCTCAGAGGTTCCAGCTGCACACCGCCGTTTGACACGAACTTTATACCCCCGACTCCGCTGGTTGCCGCTGCACAAATTGGTGGTGGAGGGGGGCCTAGGGCTGAAATAAGCCCTGCTCACTGCACGGATTGGGCAAGGAACGCCCTTGCTAAAAGAGCGCACTTGGATTACCTATATGCCCCAAGGCTGCCGCTGGTGGCGCACGTGGGCACTTCTGCTGCTCAGGAACATGCCGCTCTGAAGGCACTGGGGGATGTGGGGATCACCAGACTTGGCGATTTATATCGCCAAGGTCAGTTCCGGTCTTTATCGGACCTGTAGAGTGGCCATGGTACTGGTTTCATGTTGGGTCTCACTTGTGCGGGCACTTTAAGCGGTGCTCGTAGGGGCAGAGCCCAGGGGATTAATCACAAAATTGTACAATGCGTCCCTTAGGGAATTAGATCTTATTGAGTCCCCCTCGTATAGTAAGTGAAAGCTTCTGTTTTGCGTTGACTGGGCGGCTGATGGCAAACTGCAATCTCTGCATAATTCATTTCAAATACCTGCATCAGCTTTACTATACCCCACTTCAGCTGCGCAGGTTCAGCTTGAGAGAGAGTGCGCACTGTGTGCAGTGAGGGCAAGCCGTCGCAGATTTTATACACCTAGCATGGCATTGCGCTGGTATCCATAACTTTTGGTCAGGCAAGTGCTCACAGCTGTGTGCCTGCAATTTGTCTGTTGGGTTGGGTACAGAAGCTTAAACCCTGCAATAGGCGACTGGTGGCCATTTCCACTTTGTTTGCCAAGAGAACAGTGGCACAGTGTTAGAGGGCTAAATCTATCCTGACAGGTAAGCGGTGGATTTGTGCTTTGCTGTACTGTAAGGAGCAACTGGGAATTTACGCTGAGGAATTGCAGGAGGCCTACCGCCCCAAGGATTTCTGGGCTCCCCTTATGGGATACCTTCTTGGGAATCCAGACCTGTGCTGACTTCTTGTACAATAGAGTTGTGGTATAAATGAGGGAGGGAAGGGACTGTTATTGTGTAATTTCGGGTGCCACACTGTATTATACCAAGGTCTCTCTGATTTATGTTCACAGTGCCGGGAACGGGGGGTGTGGGTGGCAGTTTTTTTTACTGCGGGTTGATTCTTTGACCTGAAAACTAGCTTGTATTGATCGTCTGTGCAAATATGACCTGCTGAGCCCCACTATTATGGTTATGTGTATCTTGTTTTACAAGCTGCTTAATAAAAAATATTCTAAAAAAACCCCAAAAAACAATACTTTCATAGATTGCCTTTTGAATGAAAAATCAACCCTTACAGTTTCCAAATAAATCCTTACGCATGCATACTTTTTTTTTTAATGTTTAGCCCCGGGAAGGTGGAGGTCCCCCGGGGCTGCGGGCGACCACGTGCCCCCCCCCCTTGCATTAATGTAATGTTTAGTCGAAGGAGATGGCAGTCCCTGAGACTGCAGGGGGGGCATGGGCTCCTGCATTCTTTTCAGATTTGCCCTGGGTAGGAGGCAGTCCCCAGGGCTTGGAGGTTGCTTCATGAGCAACCCCCGCATAAATTAAAGAGTGCCCTGTGGAGGTGCCAGTCCCCTGGGCTTTTATAAGTCAGAGGAGGGAACCCGTGCTCCCCCTTCTTTTTATAGGGTCTCACCCTCTGGAAACTGTCCCACCTGGGGCCTCAAGATTACAGAAGAGCGAAAAAAATTTAATGCTTATTTTGCCCTGCTGTGTCCCCTGAGGACCCCCCCAAAGAGGCCTAGGGGATCAGGGTATTCCTACCCTCCCCCTTCTCTTTTTATTTTACCTTTCTTTGTGGGACCAAGGTGACTGCCCACACTTCCTTGTTTGAAGTTTTGAAAGCCAATCAGATCTCAGCACAAGATCGGGAGGGTTTGTTGAGCCTTTGCATCCCTACAAATTGATTTTCTCTTAATATCTGAAAAACTATTGAACAGATTTATGCCAATTTGTAAAAAGGTTGCTTTCTGGACCAACAGCTACCTTTCTGCCAAATTTTGTGTAATTCCATTCAGCAGTTTAGGCTGTAGCAGTGTCTAAAATTCCTATGGGAATTAACATGGAAAATGCATGTTTTTGTCCTCCCCTTTTTTCTCGAGACCACTTGACAGATAACCACAAAACTTACCATGCACACAAGAATCACTGTGGCACTTTTTGGGGGGAAATATAGGGAAGATTTGTCAAACGACACACAAGATATAGGCAAGTCAATAAACAACAAGGTCCTAACTATAACTAACTACTGGCAACAACCAGTTGGTAATATATAAGTAATCCAAATTGAATTTTTGCCAGTGGTTTGAAAGCTTATATTTCACAGAAGAGATTTCTAACTGTGAATCATTTACGGTAATTCACAGCTCTAAATTATTTTGCAGGATATTTAGGTTCTTTTAGAAATGGGATTCCTGATTCGGCAGAGGTATGCAACCAGGTAGGCAGGAACTACCACTCTAGTCAGGATAAGCTAGATACATACAAAAAGATAACCTGCGATCACTCTCTGGCACAGTGACACAGAGCAGTCAGACTTATCTAAAGAGGCAATATCTGAAGTATTTTTGCGAAACACACTCACTCTAACACAATGAATCCAACACAAAAATACACCATACAGGTTTAGAAAAATAGATTATATTCTGAAGCACACAAGCCAAAACAGCAGAAATCCAATGTATAGATGTTGATATTTTGAATTTTAAAGGAATAAATGCAGTAAAGCACTTAGAAGCAAATAGTGCTATAAATATTACTTTAGGTTGCGCAGGATCAGGGCAAAATCAAAGTTCGGGCCAAACGCCATGGAGCGCCAGCCGTCTAAAGGACCCACCAAGGCTCTGGCAAACAAAGTACCTTTCCTGGTCGCGAACAATGAGATTTGTTGATGTCGAGTCCCACAGGTGCAGGATGCGTCGATCTTCAACATGCAGTGAAGGCAATTCGTCAGTTCTGAATATTGGTGCTGGAGTCAAGAGGCATCGAGCGATGCACCAGATCATGCAACTTCGATCTCACCAAACTGCAGCGGCAGCTATACACTGTTCGATGTGTCGATTTTACTCCTGCAACCAGGTTGAGGCACCAACTTTTTTACACACTTCGAGTGAGCCAGGCACAGCAGCAGGGGTAGAGACTTTGATATCCCTGAGTCTCAAGTATAAAGAGCAAAGCAGTAAGCACTTGGAAGATGCCTGAGTCCAGCTCTCCTTCTGCAGAGTCAGAGAGCAGCAGGCAGCATGGAAATGAACAGAAAAGCAGTCCTTCGAGATCAGCAGTCAAATTGAGTATTTTAAGTAGCACAGCAGTTCTTCTGGCAGCACTTCAGCTAAAAGTCCAGTATTATCTGAATTTAGAAGGTCTGGGATCCAGTACTTATAACCAAAGTGCCTTTGATGTGGGAGGTGACTTAAAAGTAACTCTCTGAAGTGCACAATAATTCTACTCAACCCAGTTCTGTCTGCCAAGCTATCTGTGAGGGGTAATCAGCCATCGGTGTGGGGATAGGACACAGCAAATTCAAGTCAAGTGTTAGCCCCTCCCTTCTATCCTGCCCAAGCAATGCCATCAGAATGAAGATGTATATAGATGGGAACTCAGATACACCTATCCTTTCTGTGTTGTGGCTGTCTAAATGAAATGCACAAAGTGTAGGTATCACCCACCCAGGGAGTAGTGTAGCTCAATGGTTAGAGCGGCAGACCCTGATGCAGAGGTTTAGCCCGGGACCAGGGTTCAATTCCCCGACTCGGCGGGTCTTGGTCTCAAAATTCCACGGACCTGATAATTCTCGCCTCGGTGCCTATTCCAATCATGGATGCCCACTCTGCAACTCTGGGCAATGGCTTGCTTAATCTCCACAACGGCCCCCACAATGCTAAGGATGCCTGGCCTCCACCTTTTGGAAGCCCAGGAGTGGACGCCTCACAGGGAAAGCCAGGATGGGTTCCACAGCGGTATTCGTACAAGCGCCTTGAGACCCTTGCGGGTGAGTAGTGTGCTATACAAGTATCAATTTACATTTACATTTACGTGTATTTGTGACAGGCTGCAAAGCACACTATAAGCACAGAGACATATCCACTTTCTAAAAGGGGCATTTCTAAGACAGTAATGTTAAATCAAACTTCACCAGTAAGGAGGGTTTGTCATTACCATTCCAAACATATGAAACACGAAAAAGCTACTCTTCTCTGATCAGGTACAGCTTTAATGTGTATTAAGTAATTCCAATGCTAACATATGAGAGAAGTAGATCTCACAGTAGTGAAAAACAAAATAGGCTATTTGTCACTACCAGGACATGCAAAACATACCAGTACATGTCTAACCTTTCATTTACACAGCACCCTGCCCTTAGGACTACCTAGGGCCTCCCTTAGGGTTGACATGTGTAATAAAAGGGGAGGTTCAAGCTCGGAAAGTGGTTTTAAATGCCAAGTCAAAGTGGAGGTAATGCACATACAGGGCATGCAATGGCACGCCTGATACAGTGCTGGCAAAAAAACCTTTGAAACACACAAAAGATGATGGGAGACTGCTTGCACTACGTTTAACCACTGTCAATAGTTCAGGATAGCCCTCCAACCCATCATTCTTTTGTGCGCCATGCAACCTCAGTGTGGACCCAGCCATACGCAAATCAGACTTGACCCTGTTCCTCATGCAAAAGGTCCAGCACAAACTGCTAAGCCAGGTCCTCCCTGAACCGGAACACAAGCAACTCAGGATAATTTTTGCCGTAGTTATGGGCTCATCAGTCGGCTACAGCTTGGTTCCAGTGACACACTTAGCAGGGGACACATGCCTTTTAGGGTGGTACATGAAACACACAAAAGGTGATGGGTGGCTGCTTGGAATAAGTCTAGCCACTGGCAACTGCTTAGGGTAGAACTCCACCCCATTGTTCTTTTGCTCACCATGCCATCTCAGTTTGGACCCAGTCATTTGCAAATCAGTCTTGACCCTGGTTCTCATGGGAACAGTACAGCCTGAACTGCCAAGCTAGGTCCTCTCTGAACCGGAACACAGGCAACCCTGGACTGTTTTCACCCTAGCGCTACCCCAGGCGATTGCCAGTGGGCAGACTTAGTGCAAGCAGCCTCTCATCACCCTTTGTGTTTAAAAAAAATAACTTTCACAGTTACATTGCTGCTCTGAGACCATTAGTCGGTTCATTTGACAAACTCACCCATGCAGTCTCATCCTTGATGCAAGCATGTACCAATGAATCCTGCCCAGTGTGTGAAAATAAACATTGTAACACAGAACCCCATCAGCAGAAAGTTACACTGTCCTACATTGCACTTTATTTTGTTTCTTTATAAATGCCTTGTTCTATAGTGACAATGAGCTACAAAACCAAAACACATTTTAGGATGCATGTTTTTCATATTCTTACAATGTGCTTTTCATTTAAAACACATTTTAAATATTTACACTTTATCCACAACCAAAACATATTTTTTTTTAAACATTGACGTGCATATCTTCACTCTCAGGCAAACAATAAATACTAAACGGATGGCACTCAAATGCTCCAAATCTTTCTAAAACATACCAAAAACAATCAATTATTCATGTCATATAAAAATACATAATCACTAATGTGCAATATGGCCCTATATTACCATCTTGCAGTTCAGGTGCCATTTAATACTTACTTGTTCCTCGGCCTTGTGGTTTGTATATGTCACTAGAAACCCTCGATGGCAGCAGAGGCCCATGTTACATAGTTACCTGTTATGTACTCTCCATGGATGTACGACATTACAACGCATGCTTTTACATCGCATGCTTTTACAACGCAGGCTTTACAACGCATACCATTACAACGCATAGTGCTTTGGGGGCGCTGGATAGTGAATAGTTTAATTTACTATTCCAACTCCAGTCCCCATGGATAGTAGGGAAGGTGTTGGACAGTAAATTAAACCTATTCCCTATCCTAGAGCGCCCCCCAGCGCAATGCGTTGTAATGGTTTGCGTTGTAAAAGTTGCGTCGTAAAGGCACTGCGTTGTAAAAGTTGCGTTGTAAGTGATGTTTCCCACTCTCCATATTGTCTGTGTATGTGGGCATGTGTACGTGTGTGTGTGTGGGGGGGGGGGGGGGGGGGGTCCTGGGGGACAGCGTTTACAATGCAACTTTTACCAAGCAGTACCTTTACCACGCAACTTTTACAACGCAAGTCGTTACAACGACTTGCGCTGGGGGCGCTTTAGGATAGTGAATAGTTTAATTTACTATCCAAAACCTTGCCTACTATCCACGGGGACTGCAGTTGGAATAGTAAATTAAACTATTCACTGTCCAGCGCCCCCAACACAAGTCGTTGTAACGACTTGCGTTGTATAACCTGCGTGGTAAAGGCATGCATTGTAAAAGCATGCGTAGTAACAACATACATCCGTGTGTGTGTGTGTGTTTGTTGGTATAAAGCTTGGGTCTGATGATAATCTAGATTCTGAAAATGTGTGTCACCTGTGGGATAGCTCGCCTGTGGTCTTACAAAGGAGGGAGGAGGGGAACAGGAATTGCATGGGGGTGAGGTAGAATTCCCCCTCTCCTACCTTGTAGGGAGGCTCCTAACCATTTTGTTTTGGTCCGCTACTGGATGGGTGACACTGGTGTGATGGGTTTTGAAGTAGATATTTATTAAAGCTGCAAAGAGCTCTTGATGTCCATTCAATCAATCAATCACAGGCATTTATATAGCGCACTACTTACCCGGAGGGTCTCAAGGCGCTGGGGGGGGGGGAGTGCTGCTACTGCTCGAATAGCCAGGTCTTGAGCTTCTTCCTGAAGGAGAGGTGGTCTTGGGTCAGGCGCAGGTCGGTCGGTCGGGAGTTCCAGGTCTTGGCGGCCAGGTAGGAGAAGGACCTTCCTCCTGTTGTCGTTCTTCGGATGCGGGGGATGGCGGCGAGGGCGTGGCTGGCTGATCGGAGATGTTGTTTGGGAGCGTAGAAGTTGATGCAGTTGTTGAGGTAGCTAGGGCCTTGATCGTGTAGGGCTTTGTGTGCGTGGGTGAGGAGGCGGAAGGTGAGTCTTTTGTTGACGGGGAGCCAATGCAGGTCTCTCAGATGTCCGGAGATGTGGCTGTGTCGTGGGATGTCGAGGGTGAGTCTGGCTGAGGCGTTCTGGATCCGCTGGAGTCTCTTCTGGAGCTTGGCGGTGGTTCCGGCGTAGAGGGCGTTGCCGTAGTCCAGTCGGCTGGTGACGAGGGCCTGGGTGACCGTCTTCCTGGTCTCGGTGGGGATCCACCGGAAGATCTTCCGTAGCATGCGCAGGATGTTGAAGCATGACGAGGAGACGGCGTTGACTTGTCTGGTCATGGTGAGGGAGGAGTCCAAGATGAAGCCCAGGTTGCGTGCGTGGTCTGTCGGTTTGGGTGCGCTGCCCAGGGCGGGGGGCCACCAGGAGTCGTCCCAGGCGGAGGGCAAGGAACCCAGGATGAGGACTTCCGTCTTGTCTGAGTTCAGTTTCAGGCGGCTGGTCGTCATCCACTCGGCTACGTCTTTCATCCCTTCGTGCAGGTTGGCTCTGGCGGCGGCGGGGTCGTTGGTCAGGGAGAGGATCAGCTGGGTGTCATCAGCGTAGGAAATGATGTTGAGGTTGTGTTGGCGTGCGATGGCCGCGAGGGGGCTCATGTCGACGTTGAAGAGGGTGGGGCTCAGCGAGGATCCTTGAGGGACGCCGCAGATGACTTTGGTGGCCTCTGACTTGTACGGTGGTAGACGGACTCTCTGTGTTCTTCCGTCGAGGAAGGAGATGATCCATTCCAGTGCCTTCTCCTGTATTCCGACGTTGCTGAGGCGCTGCACTAGGGTGCGGTGGCAGACAGTGTTGAATGCCGCGGAGAGGTCTAGGAGGATGAGGGCCGCTGTTTCTCCGTTGTCCATCAGGGCTCGGATGTCATCGGTGGCAGCGATGAGGGCGGTCTCGGTGCTGTGGTTGGCTCGGAAGCCAGACTGTGAGGGGTCGAGGGATCCATTCGTCTCGAGGAAGGCGGCCAGCTGCTTGTTGATGGTCTTCTCGATGACTTTGGCTGGGAACGGGAGGAGCGAGATGGGGCGGTAATTCTTGAGTTCGGTGGGGTCCGCTGTAGGTTTCTTGAGTAGGGCGCTGAGTTCGGCGTGCTTCCAGCTCTCCGGGAAGGTGGCGGTGTCGAAGGAGGTGTTGATGATGTCCCGCAGGTGGGGTGCGATGACCACGTCGGCCTTGTTGAAGACGTGGTGAGGGCAGGGGTCGGTCGGAGATCCGGAGTGGATGGAGTTCATCAAGCGGATGGTGTCTTCGGTGCTGATCGGAGTCCAGGCGCGGAGGGTGGTGGTGGGGGGCGGTGGTTCGGTTGTGGCGTGCGTCGGTTGAGTGCGGAAGCTGTTGTGTATGCCCGCGATCTTGTTGTGGAAGTAGGAGGCGAGGGAGTTGCAGAGGTCTTGCGATGGGGTGATGTCGTTGTTTCCGGCGTTGTGGTTGGAGAGCTCTTTGACGATGTTCAAGAGTTCCTTGCAATTGTGTGCGTTGTTGTCTAGCCGGTCCTTGAATGCAGTTTTCTTAGTGGCGCGGATCAGTTGGTGGTGCTTCCGGGTGGCAAGCTTGAGGGCGGTCATGTTGTCCGGTGTTGGTTCCCTTCTCCAGGCTTTCTCGAGGGCTCGGCAGTTCTTCTTGGAGCTCTTGAGTTCGTCGGTGAACCATGGGGCCTTCTTGCTGCCGGGTCTGCTAGGCGGGGTCCTCAGTGGGGAAAGTTCGTCCGCGCAGTTGTTGATCCACTTCGTGAGGTTGTCGGCGGCCTGGCTGGGGTTCGCTGAGCTGGCGGGGGGTGTTGGCTCAGGGAAGCGGCGAGCTGGTCGGCTGTGATCTTGTTCCAGCTTCTTCGAGCAACCGGTTGCTGGTGGTGGTGGATCGTCGTTCTTCTGAAGGTGAAGTGGACGCAGCTGTGGTCCGTCCAGTGGAGTCCAGTGGCGTGGCTGAAGGCGATGTCTTTGCAGGATGAGAAGACGGCGTCGAGTGTGTGTCCGGCGAGGTGGGTGGGGGTGGATACCAGCTGCTTGAGTCCGAGGTTGGCGAGGTTGGCGAGCAGGGTGGTGGTGTTGCGGTCGTTGTTGTTCTCCAGGTGGAAGTTGAGGTCCCCCAGGAGGATGTAGTCAGCGGAGGGGAGGGCATGCGGGCTGACTAAGTCGGCGATGTCCTCGCTGAATTGTGTGCGTGGTCCCGGGGGTCGGTAGATCAGGGTGCCTCTGAGGGTGGTGTTCGGGTCGGTGCGGATCTGGAAGTGTAGGTGTTCGGCGGTTTTCAGGGTGCCGTCGGTGTTGGTTGTGATGTGGATGGTGTCCCTGTGGATGATGGCGATGCCTCCTCCAGTCTGTTTGACGCGGTCTCTTCGGGTGATCTTGTAGCCCTCTGGGATGGCGATGGCGATGTCGGGCGCTGAGGAGTCGTTCATCCAGGTTTCCATGAGGAAGGCGACGTCAGGAGCTGTGGTGTCGAGGAGGTTCCAGAGTTCGATGGCGTGCCTGTGGACGGAGCGGGTGTTGAGCAGGATGCACTTGAGGTGGTTGCTGCTGGTGTTCGGCTTGGCGAGTGCTGGTGTGGGGCAGGTCCGGATGCAGGTGAACTTGCAGGCGTGGCAGCTGAAGGGTCCGTGGGTGCGCCTCGGGGTGGCTCGGTAGCATCCAGGGATCCCGCCGGTGTTGAGTGCGATGAGTTCGGTGGTGTTGTAGGACAGTCGGGTCGTCTTCCGTCGGTGGGGGCCAGGGGTCCTGGCGCTGGGCGCGGTCCAGGCACGGACGGGCGCAGACGGGCTTACCTTTGGCGCACCTTCGGCGCTCAATCGGTGCTCCCGCTGCGCGCGTCCGCTGCGCGGTCGCTCCGGGGTGTCATAAGAAGGGGGACGATGGGCGGGTCAGCTGGGCGGCGGTCTCGGCTCGGCCAATGGGCCGGTGGTGGGCGGGGCCTGTGGCGAGCCGCGGCGGGAACGGGCTAGCGGGCTAGCGGGCGGCACTGCAGAGGCTGGCCCGCTCGGGGGGCCTCTGGGAGGAAGAATGCGGCAGGGAATGCAGGCAGGAGCAGGCTGGAGCAGGAGGCGGCAGGAGGAGCAAGGGGGCGACCCGGCCTGGTGAAAGGCGCAGTGGTCACTCCCGAGTGCTCCCTGCTGTCTCCTTAAGAAGGGGGACGATGGGCGGGTCAGCTGGGCGTCGGTCTCGGCTCGGCCAATGGGCCGGTGGTGGCGGGGCCTGTGGCGAGCTGCGGCGGGAACGGGCTAGCGGGCTAGCGGGCTAGCGGGCGGCACTGCAGAGGCTGGCCCGCCCGGGGGGCCTCTGGGAGGAAGAATGCGGCAGGGAATGCAGGCAGGAGCAGGCTGGAGCAGGAGGCGGCAGGAGGAGCAAGGGGGCGACCCGGTCTAGTAGTAAATGGTACCGGCAACAGTACCTTTTATGTTGCACTTACCCTGATCCTGAGCAGTGTTTGCTGCTCCCTTCTGTAAATTATATTTGTAGGTTTTATGTTTTGCAAAACTGAAATTTTAGGGTGTCCGGCAGGTGTGGCGAAAATCTCAGCCGCTCCGGTGACTCGGAGCGGGTGCAATCGGCCCCGGAGGCGGAGCGGCCTTCACTGAAGGGTGACGCCGGGACCTCCATTCCGAGGGTGCCCGGGGTAGGAACCATCGGACGGCGGAGTGGGGCTGCGCGGCGGCCCGACCCTTCCTGAGACATAGCTGCTGGAGAGTGACCGCTGTCAGTACCATGCGTTGAGCAGTACGCTGCACCGAGGAGGCCCACTTGCTGCTGAGCGGTCACGGCTGGCACGACATCGGCCAACGGACCGGAGGTGGGGGCGAGGACCCCGAGCGAGGCCAGACGCCCGGCGAAGGGACCTCTGTGGTGGGTGTGCGCTGGAGCACGCGGCAGAAGCCTGGAGGAGTGAAGGAGCGACAAGAGGACTGTGGGGATCCGGCGGTCAGATCGGACCGCGGTGGACCTTGACCTGAAAACGTGAGTGCGCCGAACTTGAGGTGGGAGGAGTTCGTTGGCGCCCGTTCTGTGAGGTCCGACGCTCTGGCGGCTGGGACAGGCAGTGGACGGCAGATCATCGCTTCAACGTATAGGCCTCGCCTGGCAGTGGGTGGCAGTGGCGGGCGCCCAGAGTCGAGCCCCTAGGACGGCCATC
This sequence comes from Lissotriton vulgaris, assembly GCF_964263255.1. NCBI lineage: Eukaryota > Metazoa > Chordata > Amphibia > Caudata > Salamandridae > Lissotriton > Lissotriton vulgaris. The sequence goes on along the minus strand of NC_141691.1, from coordinate 1,212,746,511 downwards.
TTGCAGGAAACGTGGCAGAGAGGCAGCGGCCTAGAGGAACTTGACGAACTTGAGACGGCCTGCGCCCGCCCACCCACGAAGCCCTAGATACACGACTCCAGATCCCAACGGTCAGTCACTGAGGGGCCCCTGGTAGGTGGACGCTTCTTATCGGGAATTTTGGCGAGTCCGGAAGGGGGACGCCATGGACGGACTCTGAGGCCGCGATAGGCGGACATGGCCTGGATTCCCTGCTGCCTACTGTCGGGGCCTGTGGAGGAGCTGCGGGGGGTGACCTGACGACTGCCCTCTCTATGGTCCACCATGACCAGAGGCGGGAGTGGTGGTGGGACCTCGAAACAAGGAACAATCGACAAATTCACGGGCCCGAGTGGAAACTCTGGAGCTTCGGGAGGACAACAAGCCGCTGGGCCGGATAATGCCGCTCTCTTGGCGGCAATCACCCAATCCCGAGACACATTAGACGCAAAAATTGGGGCCGTTGGAGCTGATGTGACCCTGCTGAGACAAGATTTGCAAAATGCAGTGGCCCGCATCACGGAGGCAGAAACCCGGATTACTGGAGTGGAGGGTGAAATGGCGGCCTTGAAGAAAAGAGTGACCAATATGGAGGGCATACAAAAGGGCCTAGCTCTCCGAGCTGAGGATGCCGAAGGACGGGCTCGACGCAATAACCTGCGTTTTGTCTGCTTTCCGGAGGACTGTGAGAAGGGAAACATGGAAGTCTTTCTTACTGATTGGTTGGAGGGCTGTATCCCGCCGGAGTCCCTCTCCCGCTGCTTCATCATCGAGCGGGCCCATAGGGCGCTCGCTCAGAAGCCGCCAGTTGGTGAACGACCGCAGCCGGTGATAGCCAAGCTGCTCAACTATCATGATCGGGACACGATCCTGAAGCAAGCCCGGTTGAAAGAGCCCCTCCTGTGGAATAATCAGCGGATCATGATCTTCCCAGATACACACGATTAGTGCAGCAACAACGGCAGTCCTTCGCGGCTGCTAAAGCCCGCCTGCGGGGCCTCAAGATCCAGTATGCTCTACTTTATCCGGATCGGCTACGGGTGATCTTTCAATCCCGCACCCTCTTCTTTAATTCCCCTGAAGAAGTCTTTGCATGGACAGACAAAACTGTACGTGTCCGACCACACACACCGCCGGCTAGATACTCAGACTTGTCCTCTTATGCGGCACCGCCGCGGACGCCCCGACGCTCACGCAGCAAAAGCAACTGGAGATCTCGCTCCACAAAACGCTCCCCGGCCAAGAAGGGGACCACGGAGGAAACTAAACCCCCAGACTATCCGACAGTGGATCCGTGAGGAGTAAAGAGACGGGGGGTACCTGTCTGATTTGTCTATCACAGTACAGCCATTGCAGGCCTGATTGGAGATGATCTACGCTTATGGTAACACTAACACTGGCAAATAATTGTGGATTTACAGTCACGGGACGCAGGTTGGGTGGGGGGATGGGCTACAAGGCAGCAACCCCTCATTTTAGAGGAGTTTTGTTGGGGGGGTAGAGTGGAAACAGAGTTGGAAGTTAATGGGGATCCATTGGGATAGTGGATCTCTGGCCTCCCGTTGGGGGCCGGAGTTGACCTATACCGTGACAGATACTTCAATGTTCTTGAGGTATGGGGTGGGGCAGAGTGGGGCCGTTGTTGGTGGGACCTGGGAGGGGGTGGGGGTTGGGGGGTTTGTTGGGGGTTTGCGGAAGGAGGGTGCGGGGAAGCGGGAGGTGTTGAATTGCACAGTGTTCTTTCATGTACTATTGAGGCGAAGTGTGTGTGTGTGGTCTCGGATGCTCGGACTGTTCATTTTTCTGCCCTTAGATGGCGGTTAATACCCCTGAATCGGGCCTGCAGAGGGCGTCGATGCGTGTTGTGAGCTGGAACGTGCGGGGGATGCTAGACAGGATTAAGAGAGGGGCGGTCCTAAGACAGGGGAAGAGAGATAGGGCGGATGTATTACTGTTACAGGAGACTCACCTCATGGGTACAAAGACACTTAGCCTACAGCGCTACGGCTTTCAGCAGGTGTACCATGCTGGGTTTGCGAGGGGATCTCGTGGAGTGGCAGTCTTGGTACACAGTAGGCTGTCCTATGTTCATGAAACTCAATGGTTCGACACACAAGGCAGATATGCGGCCATGCAGGGTAAGATAGGCAATGAACCAATAGTCTTTGGGAGTGTGTATGCCCCACCTCCACTGCAAGGGGCTCTAATTGAAAAACTGTTCGGTGTGTGGGCCGAGATACCCGATGTTATGGCAGTGGTTGGTGGTGACTGGAACGATGTAATGAATGTGCGGATGGATAGACACAGGCTAGGAGGTGAGTATCCCCCGGATACACCCACTAAACTGAACGGCATGGTGAGAGGGATGGGATAGGTAGACGTGTGGCGACACCAGCACGCCCAAAGTTGTGAGTACACCTATGTCTCAGCGGTGCATAAGTCCTTCTCTAGGATCGACTGCCTATTTGTCCCTCACGCCTGGGTCGGGAGGGTGGGTTCCACGCCTACACTTCGAGGGGTAGACATTGCTTGGTGTGCGGCTGCCCGTAGGGCACGTAGGGAAGACATCGTAAGTGCTGCAGACCGGGTTCATGACCAGGAAGAACGCTGCCTCGTGGGTGGGAGTGAGGAGGACGTGGGTCAACTGGCTGCTGTTGCAGCAGTCGTACGCATCCCTGCAGATAGATGAGGCCAGGCAGATGTGGCTGGCGACTCAAAGTAGGATCTACCAATGGGGCGATAAATCCAGCTCGATGTTATACAGGCTCTGCCAGAGCACCTTCCATGCACAGTACTTGCCGTGTCTTCGTGATGAGGAGGGTACACCCATGACAGCCCCAGCGGCCCTGGCGGCCAGCTTTGCACGGTATTATGTGGCCCAATATGCCCCCCGGGAACACCTTCAGGCGGAAGAAGTGGACAAATTTCTCGCTGACCTCCCGCCACGAGCAATTTCAGATGAAGGGTGTGCTCGACTTGATCTCCCGTTGTCGGCGGAGGAGCTGGGAACAGCCCTCGGAGAATTAAATGCAGGCAAGGCCCCTGGACCCAATGGGTTCCCCTGTGAATTTTTCAAGAAATTCCATCTCCAGCTAGGTGCATACTACGGTAGAGCTCTGGAGGCGGTCAGGGAGAGTGGCCGGCTCCCGAGAGACTGGCGGCATGCTGAGATTGTGGTTTTTTGCAAGCCCGGTAGGCCCCCTGATCTACCTGAGTCCAACAGACCAATATCGCTATTAAACACTGAATTGAAAATACTGGCGAAGGCGCTGGTCAATCATCTCTTCCCGTATATTACCGACCTTGTTCACCGCGATCAGGCCGGGTTCATGCCCCATAGAGCAACACAACATAATATTAGACGCGCCCAGGTGGTGGTGGAGGTGGCCCGAGCAGCGGGGATTCCTGCGGCGCTCTTGCTGGCCGACATAGATAAGGCTTTCGACTCAGTGAGCTGGGTATACCTTCGTGCACTTCTGTCCCGTCTGAATCTCGGGCCCCGCTTTCTGTCATACCTGCATCTACTATATACAGACCTCACTGCGTCGGTGAGAGTAGCTGGGGCGGTGTCCGACCCCTTCCCTATAGGCCGGGGCACCAGGCAGGGATGCCCTCTGTCGCCCTACTTATTCGCCCTAGCCATGGAGCCGCTGGCGGCATGGGTGAGAATTGATGCTCAGATGCAGGGTGTCGAGTGGCAGGCGGGACCCTCCGATAGAATCGCACTATATGCGGACGACATCCTATTCTTCCTTACAGACCTGAACAAATCGGGGCCGCGGGTCCTAGACATAATGCGGATATTTGGAGAGGTGTCGGGCCTCCGCCTGAACCAACGTAAATCTGTGCTGTGGGTGCTGGGGGAGCGCAGTGGCCTAGGGCCCTGGGCGGCGACGTTGCAGGAAGCGACGGGAGCTCTTCAATACCTAGGTGTGTTTCTGACGGATCTGTGTGGAGTCTCCTGGTCGCGCAATGTTGTGCCAGTGTGGAAACGCGTCCGCTCGGACATGACCACTTGGTCCCGCATGCCTCTGTATGTGTATGGCCGCTCAGCCATCTTTAAGATGGTAGCCCTCCCGCGCCTGTTGTACCAACTACAAAACCACCCGTATCCCATTTCACCGCAGTGTTTCAGACAAGTTAACTCGGCACTCAGTCAGTTTCTTTGGGCCGGGGGAGTGGCGAGAGTGGCGCTACTCACATGCTTCCTTTCCACATACTGTGGCGGCCTAGCGACGTCGGATATTCTGTCCTATTACCAGGCTTCCCATCTACTAATATTGAACGAGTGGTGGTATGGGGACAGAGGTGACCCGGCCTATGCCCTAGAGAGGCATTGATGGACCCGGACATGCTACATACCATACTTTACTCTGCAAGTAAGAGAAAGAGACTCCCAGTAGTCACACAAATAGTGTATCGTATATGGCACGATGCCCTCCGCCGCATGGGGTGGTGGAACAAGCTTACGAGAGAAACTCCTCTATGGCAAAATGGGCTACTACAGTCATTGGCGTCCCAGCCGGGGTTTCGGGGCTGGGACGCGATTGGAATATCAGCCTTAGGACACGTTGTCAGAGGCACGACCCTCAAGTCGTTCCAGGAGCTACGCGAGGAATATGATATGCCCCAGACCCAGTTCTTTAGATATTTGCAGTTTAGGCACGCCATTACATCCACCCTGAGGGGCCTAGACTCCTTACCGGAATTCAGCCCACTGGAGGCCAAGGTATTCATGGGCGAATTAGAAAGTAAAAAGATATCCACTATCTACCAAACGTTAGTAACACATTGCTCAACCTCCCTAGATGGCCTAAGGAATAAATGGGAGAGGGATGTTGGTATGTTTGAGGAGGAGGACTGGAAGGAAGCGCTTGAGGCCCCGAGAGGAGCAGCCATTGCGGTACGTCTAAGATTTTTTCAATTCAAATATCTCCACAGGGCCTACTACACAAGGGAACGGTTGTGGAAGGCAAGCCTGATTGTGTCCCCAGATTGTTTGAGATGTGGTAGAGAGGTGGGCACATTTCTCCATACTGTGTGGTCGTGTGCCGGGCTGCAGAGGTTTTGGTCTGGAGTGTGGGGCTGCCTGTGTGAGGTGCTGGGCTGGGAGCTCCCCCGTTCACCACAGTTGGGTCTTCTCCATGTCATGGAACAGGTGGGGGGGAATATTTACAAACGCCATCTGCTGCTGTTGGGCCTTACTGTGGCGAAGAGAGACGTGGCCCGTGCCTGGAAAGACCCCAGGGCCCCTCTGGTGGGAGTGTGGAAAAGGGGATTGGACTTTTACATGCGACTGGAACGCCCGATCTTTGCAGCCAGGGGCTGCCCTCGGAAACATTATAAAATTTGGAAGAGATGGGTGGACTATCGTGGACTGTGGCTGGAACCGCCAGCACTTGATCGGCCTGCGGAGGGGCATTTGGACGTTGATTCCGGGCCATGAGACAAACACACTGTACGCTTCTTACTGTATCTGTATTTGGAATTTGTTTAGACGCTGTGCAAGGGGTGGGAGGGGGGTTCCGGGTTGGGGGAGTGGGAGGGTGGAGGGAGGGGGGCCTTGGTTGCATTTCATCCTCTTGAACTGTCGATTGAATTGCTTGACTGTGATTACTACTCTAATGCTCACAGCTCCTCTGATTCCAGGGGTGCTTTGCTTGTTATGCAATTTATCAACGCCAAAATAAAATCTTGTTCCGAAAAAAAAGAAACTGAAATTTTAGCAAGGTCTTTGTGGTTGATGCTCCTTCATTTCCGCGAGATTATATTTTCAAATTCCGAGGTCATTTGCATAGTCCCATTAAGAACAAATTCAGCACTATGATCCCTTTGCTTTCATTGTAGGAACAGATCATGTTTGCTCTCTACCCTATACTCTTGGGTGGTGTTAGAGCTACTTAGTGAAAGTAAAATGTAGTCACTCAATGATATCATTCTTAAATTGCAGGCAGCCAGTTTGGCCGAGAATTATTTTTTTCCATTGTACATGGGATCTAGTATGGACAGCTGTCAGAGGCATCCATTTGCGATCCTTCATATCAATGAGGTATTTAAAATCAGGATTCCCACAGTTCCATGTAGAGTCAAATCGTCCTTTTCACCCCCGTCTCGTACACATGCCCATTATAGGAAGCTGGATCTGCGGTAGATAACATGCAATATTGACATCTGTTGGCTACATTTAAAGCAAATCCCTGTCATAACTATATTAAAAAACAAGGGTAAAGGAACAGGCTTTGGGTCTTGGTAGATTAATCCTAGAATTGATGGCAACTAGAATAATTACATACTTGTATGCTGAGCGTGTAATTCTTTTTTACAACATATTTTATTGAAGTTTTTTTAAATTTAGAGTATACGCCAATGCAACAGGAGCAATGTTACATATGGATAGATCCACAAAAATGGCAATATATTAACACCAATGGAACTGTCTGAAAACATATGAGAGGAGGCGCAAGAGAAACTAGCAACCAAAAACATTAAATTACTTAGTATTTCCACAGTGTATTGCATGAAGGGTTGTCACCTAATTCTGTAAAAGTCCATCACTACAAAAATGCTCAGAGTTCAACAATGTCCACTTTCCTCCATGTCAATCACATATGAACATGATTTTAAAGTTCGCAGATGAGACATATGAGGGATTCACCCCCACCATCAGTCCACAAATGTGTCGGGTTCTCCTTTATTGATATATGCCCAACTATTTCCTTGATCATCTTTATTGCACATCTAAAATTCCATTAAAAACTCATGTCAGCCCAGCTAATGTGTTCCGTTCCACACAGCGACTTCCTCAAGGCTTGATAGTTCTCAGGTTTCAGAGAGGGAGCAGCATGGTTAGCACCTATACATCATCCATATGTCGGTAAATCACTCCACACAATTTGTCAAGCGTTTCTATATGTATGTAATTCATATAGGAGTAAATCAGTGGAATGAACTAAAATGCCCAGAAAGGACAAACTTGTTGTGTTGCGATGCCGAAGGTAGCATGTATTCTCAGTTAGGGATGATTATCAAGGTTTTCTGACTAATCTTAAGAACATCTGAATCATTTTGAAAGAAAAGTTAATTACTTTCCTTGTAAATCAGAATACTTATAAAAACCACATTGATAAGGAGGTCTCCAACCATGCCAAGGAGAGACGGTAAACACATTTTCACATTGCTTTCTCTCTGTTACCAAATGCACAGAGATAAATGAGAGGGAAAATTATCTGCTGATACATATCCCTGCAGATTGTACGACTTACTTATGGTAGTCACAGTTGCCAACTAACAAAGCTGTTAAGCAAGCCCTGAAAAGGAAAAGTACCTTTGACCAATCTTTGCAATGTTCCACTACTAAAAGCAATCTTCCATCAAAATGAAACTGCAGTGATGATAAATCCCAAAGGGCTTTGCTAGATTGAAAAAAATGGTTCAGCAGAAGTGCGATTCTATTTCGCAAGGCAGTTAGATTCAAGACTCTTGATGCATGTGGGGCATAAATATGACACGTCATTAAAGCAGCTACTCGTTACTGCTTAAGTGTAGTGAGCTTTTCTGCTATTTTTCATGAACCAACAATCTACTCCGCACCCTCACAGCTCCTAGAAACATACAAACACATTTTTTTCAGATACAAGATGTTGTTCACACCGTCATGGTTTTTTTGCCAGTTCTCCTGCAATTCATTAGGAGGGATGCACTTTAGGCTACCAACCTTTCAGATATCTGTGCAGCGAGACACTTGATCAGTCCTACTGGAAATCTCCAGACAACTTTTATGTGTTGGCCATTTTTCAGAGCAGAACATTTCTTCCATACCGTGTGCTTAACGCTGCTTACATTTTACTGCAATATCACACGAAATGGGGTGTGTGCTGCAGGCACAGAAGCCGATGTATGACTTCTTTCTTCCTCAGGAGCAATTTCAAAAACCTTACTCAACTCCATTTTGTAACACATAACGAACATGTCAGCACGGCGATGCAGAAATCTCCACAGTTCCATCAGGATTGAAAGACAATCTCAGCAGAACAGTGCTATTGAAATACAAAGAGAGCAAAATATATTGTCAATATATGTGGGCTTAGGTAGGAAGCACATCATTCAAGGAGACACTAAGCACATTGCAGAGAGTTAGCCATACTGCTTCGCATGATTCCTATTGAGGTCAAATTCATTTGCAAATATGCATGGCTAATGTCAATACAACAAATATTTTAGACAGTGCTGAGGCATAGAAGTTCAGAAAACACAGATGTTCCTAATTTCAGTTTACCCCACAGGCTTTACAAAACCTCAGCAGCAAACAAAATGCTCTCAGTTTATTCTGCAAAATTAGACAAGTGGTTGTTTGCTTAAGACCAGTCACTCTTGTATAATACAAGGTAGGCAGGCAGGGAAAAGTTATCTTGGGGCAGTGGTACCAGAAAGCGCAATTTTTATATAGAGGTGGGCTAGACATGCAGAGTTTAGTTACTGTCAAGCTAGTAAATGTGGTTGCCTCGGAAACACCATGGAATTGAAGCACTGTCCACAACTCCCCCTCACCGGTTCACTCTGCCCCAAATTATATATATACTGGTAGCAATAAGTGATGCCCGTGTGGGGAAAGCAGGGAAACAAAACAAGGTAAGGAGGGGAAACACAGAGTCTTCATATACAATAGTTAGGATCGTCTGCTTGAGGGACAGGGAATCTTCTGGTATTCTTTCCCTAAAAGACAAAGCATGTAGGTAAATACCAAATCCTATAGGTCTGTATGTATGTGTGCGAAAGATGATGTAAGTGACTACCTGTGCATATACTGTAGGTGTGTATAGATCACCAATGTCCTGTTCCTTCCACCATGCAGGGATAAATAGGGAAAAAGATGCTGGAAACACCCTCTGAAATAAGTATCTATATGAACCCAAGTCTATAGTACATGCAAAAATCTTACATCAGAAGAATTCTATAGGTACCTTAGGGAAGTGTGTCAATGTTCTCCTGTTGTCTTCACAAGAGACTGGATAGGGTGGTAGAACTGTATATACTCTGTGAGACAAGATGCAACACATCAATGTTATATGAGCACCTGAACCCAGAATTTCTTATAAGTAAGGTTACACAACTCTATTACCTGTGTTGGGGGTATTCTGAAATTCATAAACAATCCTGGAACTTCAGTAAACCCTGAGTCCAATAAATAAAGTAAATAGGTAGTGAACGCTCTATCCAAAGAAACAACTAGGTATTCAAAAATACCCTAAACACCAGTTCCAATACTCGGACCTGGCACGTATAATCAGAACTAAGAACAAATGGCAAGCGCCCCAAGAAACGTCTAGCTAAACAACAGCTAGGGGAAATTCAATACCTGTATAGGCAAAACGAACAGGAGCCGCGAGGCACTGGAACGCCGATAACCGAACACGACGAGGACCGCAACTCCACCACCGTGACCCGGAAGCAAATCAGGACTTCATTACCCGGAAGGAACACGAAGCGCTCTACGAACAGCGAGGAAGGATTTTATGCTAGCCGTACGCATGCGCCAATCTCCGCGCATGCGCTTTGCGTGTCACCGACACTTTGCCAACCATTCGTGTTGTGAAAAACGCCAAGCACATCTCTGCCGTTCGTGCAGGTGCGACAGTACAACCCCTCCTAAACCCCCTCCTACCGGTTTGGGCTTTCCGGGGTAGCGTCTGTGAAACATACGCAACAGCCGTGGCGTATGTATGTGGCTAGCAGGCTCCCAACTTCGCTCCTCAAAACCATATCCCTTCCAATGAATCAAATACTGTAACCTGCCCCTACTTCTACGGGAGTCAATGACAGCTTCCACCTCGTATTCCTCTTCATCATCAACAACAAAAGGGGTAGGGGCCAATGGAAGACGAGTACCCGGCGCAACAGGTTTCAGGAGCGAGACGTGAAAAACAGGGTGTATTTTCATGGACGGAGGTAGTTCAAGCCTTAAAGCAACAGGGTTCACTATCTTGGACACAGGGAAGGGACCTATGTATTTAGGTTGAAATTTACATGCCCCTCTCAATGCAATGTGTTTGGTTGACAACCATACCTTATCCCCTATCTGATACGTGGGTTCAGGTGTTCTGTGTGTGTCCGCCCCTTTCTTGTACAGTGTCTTGGCTTTATCAAGATTATCATGGATGGAATTGTGTACTACTTGTAAATGTTGGACCAATGCCGACACTGCTGGGGTGTCACAAGAGGTGGAAAGGGGAATAGGTAGTACTCTTGGATGAAACCCATGAGATCCATAAAAAGGGGTGAACAAAGTAGAGAAGTGATGGCTGTTATTGTAAGACAATTCTGCCAACCAAATTATTTCATCCCAATCATGACTAGACTGGATACATTGGCATCTCACAAATTGCTCAAGGCTTTGGTTAACACGTTCTGTTTGTCCATCCGTCTGTGGATGGTGGCTGGATGACAAACGAACGTGCACCTGTAGCAGTTTACATAATTTTTTTATTTTTTTTATTAAATTTATACTTTATTGCACTCACAAGTTACATACACAGCCGACATCGCCTACAACCCGGAGGCCGGCGGCATCAAAAAAGAAACACCCTCCAATCCCTGGGTACAGGTAAGTTACACAGCCATAAAGACCAACAGTCCTAGGGCCTGGCGGCGAAACTGCAGGTGTGGAACAAGTGTGCAGAAGCAACAGTTCGTAGTATCTACCATCGGATGATCATAGCATATAATCAGGATGCACACCCCACAACGCCGACAATGTCAGACCCAGGGGCAGCGTGGCGTGCCAGAATGGCAGGATCGAAATAGCCACTTGGGAAGAACTGCGTAGAAACCCAGAGTCGAGGGCAAGACCAACGGGGACCCAGGGAAAGGTGTATAAAGGGGAGGAAACCCCCCAGACAATAGCAAACCCACCCACCCCAAAAGAAGAACAAGCCAGACTACCTAAACCCGTGCCCACCACCCACTTCCCACTCTGCACCCCAACCATGAGCCCCTCAGCTAGGCTAAGGGAGATAAGCAAATGCCCACCAGGGCAGGATGACGCTCTGGGAAGGGGACTGCGGTCGCCATGAACCAGAACAGCCGTCACAAGCAACTCACAACTCAAAACATCTCGAAAGTCAGGCGTGACTCACCACACTGTCACAACGTTAAGGCCTTCAACCGACACACTCCTCATCCACTGCTGACGCAGCCCCCTCCTCCTGCAGCACATCCAGCTCCACACTCTCTGGGTCCGACTCACCATCCTCTTTCGCACTTTGAAACGCTCGAAACAAACCCCAAAAGTTTTTGGGTCTACTCTTTGGAGGCAGGAGTTCACTATACACCTCCGATTGCGTGCAACAGTAAAGCAAGTCTGTTTCCCACCGTTTTCTAGTAGGGACTGGTCCCCGCATCCAGCACAGTGCTATCAGCCGATTTGCCGTCAGTAATGCCATGTCCGCAAGTCGCCGCATAGCCACAGGAAGAGGTTTTGGAAAACCAAGTAAGGCGAGCACCGGGTTAGGTACGATCACTTCACCAAGGATAGCGCTGAGGTCCGCAAAGACCTCTACCCAGTACTTATGTATGGCAGGACAAGTCCAGGCCATATGGAGAAAGTCTGCTGTGTGAAAGTGACAATGCTCACACTCCGCTGATTCTCTAAGGCCATACCTATGCAACCTCTCGGGCGTGTAGTAGACACGCTGTAGGAATTTAAAATGTACCAGTCGGTGCCTACCGTTGAGCGAGATTTTCCTGGTATTAGTCGCACAATAACGCCACATGTCGTCTGAGATGGGAGATTGGAGGTCAGCCTGCCAGGCCAAACGGGCCTTGGAGGGGGGATACTGCCGTTGTCTATCACCCAGGGACCGAAGAGCTGTGACCAGCTTGCGAGCCGAGGGGGTCTTGATGACATAGGTGAGTTCCGGCACTTCCGGCGGTTCAGCCAAGTCCGGGCCTAAAACGGAAAGGGCCGCTCTGCGAACCCTGTGATATTGAAAACTATGAAGTAGCGTTGCCCCGGGACAGGATTGAAGGACCTGCTGCAGCGTTTTCAGAGTGCCTTTTGAGAAGAGATCACCCATGGTAAGAATGCCTAGGTCACGTAGCGCCTTCAGGACGCCCTTCTCCGTCAGTGGAGCCAACCAGGCCGCCCATTCTACACGGAGCAAAGGAGAATACAGCAGCGTGCACTCACGGGAGCCAATCAGTGCATGCCAAGCATGATTCGTGGCAGCTATAGAGTCCAGATTGCCGACCCTCCTATCAGGCGGATAACACACTGTCGCCGGAAGCGGGACGGGGTCTGCAAAGAGTCTCTCCAGTTTCACATGAGGGATATCCGGATCCCCATGAATCCACGTATGTAGGTGTGCGCCCTGAGCAAGCCTGTAGTATCGCTCCAGGTCCGGAGCCCCAAGGCCTCCTCGGTCGTATGGAAGGGTGAGCGTTTGCCACTGCACCCGCGGCTGTTTGCCCCCCCACGCCAGGCGGACAAGTGTCTGGGTAAGTTGCCGGAAAAAGGCTTTGGAAAGGACTACTGGTATATTCACGAATAGGAAAAGGAACCTGGGGAGCACCACCATCTTCATGAGCGCAATCCTGCCCATGAGCGAAAGCGGGAGCCTGGACCACACTTCGACATCATCCACCAGTTTGGAGTAGGCCACACCATAATTCTCGCGTATCAGGACCTCCGGGTCCGTATGTATGCGTATCCCCAAATAGCGGATAGAGTCCGTGGTCCGTTGCAAGGGGTACTCCGAGTCGAAAGGGAGCGTCACCGGAGTCAGGGGCAACGCTACTGACTTATTCCAGTTGACGCGGAGGCCCGAAAGAGCCCCGAACCTCACCACTTCCCGTAGCACCGCAGAGAGGTTAGCCTCCGGGTCCCAAACATATAGCAGAGTGTCATCCGCATATGTGGAGATACCGATCTGGTACGTCGGGAAGTTGATCCCTTCAAACCGGTGATACTCCCGTATAGCGCAGGCGAGAGGTTCCGCTACCATGGCATACAGCAATGGAGAGAGGGGGCAACCCTGACGCGTGCCCCTCCCAATTTCGATGGGAGCAGTGACCAGGTTATCTATCTTCAGCCTCGCAGTAGGTTTGTAGTATAGGGCTCCCAACATTTGCAGAAACGGCTCCCCTAGGCCAAACTTACGAAGGACCCTCAGCATAAACGACCACTCAACAGAATCAAAGGCCTTCTCCATATCCAAGAAGATGGCCACAGCTTTGTTTTCGTGTTTGACATGTTGGATCGTGCCTAGGACCGTGCGAATATTATAAGTGAGATTGCGTGAGGGAACAAACCCAGCCTGCTCCGGGGCAACCAGTTCCGGAACCAGCAACGCCAAACGAGTCGCAAGAACCTTAGCGTACAGTTTCGCATCCACATTTATCAGCGATAGCGGCCGGTAGGAGCCACACTGATTAAGGGGCTTGCCAGGTTTCGGGATGGTAATAAGCAACGCCTCTCTCATGGATTTCGCCATGCTGCCCTGCTGGCAAATGTCATCGAACAAGAGCATCAAGTACGGGACCAGCTGCTCTTGGAAGGCTTTGTAGAAGGACACCGTGAGACCATCCGCACCAGGAGCGCTACCAGATTTCATGCCTTCCAGCGCTTCCGTTATCTCCTCTTTCTGAATGGGGGCCATAAGGAACTCCCTCTGCCAGTCAGCCAGGAAGGGCATTCGGATGTAGCTCAAATAGTCGTCGATTTCGTCCTCGAGATGTGCGTCCCTCGAGGAGTAGAGGGCAGTGTAGTAGGCATGAAATTCCGCCAAGATGTCCTGCTCCTCCGTAACCACCGCCCCAGCAGCTGTCACCAACTCCTCGATAACCAATGGGGGCCTACTGTTGCGCATAAGGTTAGCTAGGAGTGCACCAGGCCGATCCCGCTCCCCATACACCCGTGCCGTCGCGTATTTGCCCATATGCTTAATTTCCCTGTCCGCCTCCTCCTGAAATTCATCTAGCAAGGACTTAAGCGTGACCGTATCAGCTGCGTCCCCCGAGTCCACTGCCTGACTATCCAGGGCAGCGAGTTGAGTCTCGAGCAATTGCAGGCGCCGCCTGATAGCTTTGAGCACCCCAGAATGCTTCGCCATAGTCATCCCTCTGATGTAAACCTTAAATGCGTCCCAGAGAACTTGAACGCTGTCCACTGAGCCCACATTGGTTGCGAAATAGGTCTTTATGTCTTCGGCGAGTTCCCCTCTGAAAACCTCATCTAAGAGGGAGTACGGGGGGAACCTCCACGTGAAGGGGGGGATCCTCTTGGGAGGAGCCACCAGCAGCAACAGCAAGGGCGAGTGGTCAGACAGCGTGCGCGGGAGAACCGTGCAACCCTTAACCATATCTAGCAAAGAGCGGGAAACAAACCAATAATCTATGCGTGTATGAATGTTGTGATAGGCCGAGTAGTGAGTGAACCCACCCCGCCCCGAGTGCCTATGCCGCCACACATCAGGTAAATCAAGTTTCACACATTCCGACAAAAGGAGGGACGCGGAAGCTGCAGGGGACCTAGGGGGGCCCGCAGATCTGTCAAGGTCCGGGTTCAGCACCAAGTTAAAATCCCCCCCCCACAGCATTCTAGAGCCCACAAACTGCCTGCAGCTGTCAGCAAGCGAAGCATAGAACTCCGGGGAGTCGTAATTGGGGCCATACACATTCACCAGCAAAAGATCATGATCCTTTCCAACACAGCGCGCAACCACAAACCTCCCTTCCGGGTCTACCGCCACTCGGGTCAGCGACAATCGGGATTTGGGATTAGCCCATATGAGCACCCCCCTAGCATGCGTTGTGAACCCCGCAGCGACACATGCGGAGCCAAGGCCCCGCACCTGCAACATAGGGCTGGAAAGCGGCAAATGTGTTTCCTGCAGTAAAGCAAGGTCAATGTGGTGGCGTTGTAAATAGGCTAAGACCTTCCTGAGCTTGCGAAAATCGTTGAGCCCCCTTACGTTCCAGGACAGTAATCGCAGAGAGCCCAGGGAGCACTCCGCACTCAGTGATTCAGCAGTCGACATGGCAGATTAGAAAGGAAGATGTCACAGAGCAGATGGAGTGACAGACACAGCGTAGTAGTCGGCAAAAACAAACCCCCCACCCGGCAAACCCTGAACCCCAAACAGCATTGCAGCAACAATACACGAGCACAACCAACAACCACCCACCCACAGCCGACCAACCCCAACCCGGTCAGACAGAGCATAGCACTACCCACCCTGAACCCACCCGAAACACCCCACTACAAACCCAGGACCCCCTAGAGGGTCGAAAAGCCGAAAGCGCAGGGGCAGAGGTTCTGGCCAGACTACAATACTCTCCAACAAGGGCCAGGTACAGTCGTTGCTCCCAGCCCCACCCCCATTGCGTTCGGCACCACACCTAAGCCCCAGCAGCAGAACAAGCAGAGTGGTGAACAATCAGTCCCAACGTACCACCGGAAGCACCCCCCTCGACAACAAAAGAAGAGCAGCAAAAGTTCGAGCTTCATTTCGTGGCACCACCACAAACCAGGCACTTTAAGGGTCACAAACCAAATGTTATAAAGGCAAAGGAGAGTCACATCGAAAACTGGAATACAATACATACAGTCACAGTGAAGTAGCCAGGCCAAGCTACGCAGCGTGAGACAGTTCAGCCTTGGCCCTCCAAAGACACAGCTTCCTCATCCTCCGCACGCTGATCCCTCGGGCTGTTGCGCTGTTCTTTGGCCCATTCCTTAAGCGATTTTTTCAGATCAGCCGGGTCGGTGAAAAAATGCGAATGACCTTGTTTATTTATCCGGAGTCTCGCCGGGTATAGCATGGCATAGTCGAGCCCCATGTCCCTCATCTGTTTCTTGTAGGGGGCGAATCGCTTCCGCTCCTCTTGCACCCTTGCTGTGAAGTCAGGATAGAGGGAGATGTTCATTCCTTCAAACTGCAAGACCCCCTTCTCCCTTGCCAGACGGGGGGCCAGGTCGCGGTCCCTGTAGTTCAAAAGTTTTGCAATGATTGGTCTCGGTGGGAGGCCAGGCTGCGGCTTGGGACCGAGAGTGCGATGGGCCCTCTCAACAATAAACATGGGGGAGAAGACGTCCTCCCCCAGGAGCTTGTGAAGCAGCTTCTCGACAAACAGTTCCATCTTTCCGGTGTTGGTGGATTCCGCAACCCCCGTGATGCGGATGTTGGAACACCGTGAACGCGCTTCCAAATCCTCCGTTTTGTCCTGTATGACCTGGAGAAGACGGCTGAATTGCTTACGATCTTTGTCCCACTCCGTTTGGGCCTCCTCCGCCTCCGTCAGCCTGCGCTCCGCCATGTCCAAACGTTCCGCATGTTTGTCCACCCTTTCGGACATCCGGTCCATACGGAATGATAAGGCGTCGATTTTCGAGCCGATCGCGGACATACTGTCCTGCAGGCCTTTCTCCATGGCGCCGAGCATCTCACGAATGTCCGCACAGAGCGAGCCTTCCGCCGCCTGCGCTGATGTTTCCGGAGGAGCGCTCTCCGCGCCCTTCGGCTTCCGTTGCTCGAACGTGAGCTTCGGCTGATTTCTGTCTCCTTTCCCCATGGCAGAGGTCACAGAAAATGTGTCAAGCAAGGAGCAAGAGGCGGCTCGACGTAGGAGGAGTGCCTGGGGAGCGAACTACGCGAAGCAGTCCGGAGCACAGCAAGGAATGGCAGCCAAAGATGGCGGCCGCGAGCCTCGTGGCACAGACTAGTCCAGGGGGAGAAATCCAAACTCCGGCTTCACGCTACGGTGCAGGTCACAGCACCGGGTGCCGAGAAGTGCCAGTACACACCAAAGCACACGGCCCAATACCAGTGTCCTTCTAGTCCTCAGGCCGAACAGAGTATCGGCGGAGCCCGCCAACCGGCAGTCGTAGGGCGCTACTTCCCGCGGTCCGGTCCGTAGGTCACTCCGGGTAGCCCCAGGTCTCCACCAAGGGGGTTGCAGCAAACACACACGGGGCAGAGGGGCCAGAATGAACCCGCACTGGTGAGGACCGGGCCAGAATCAGCACCGGGCAGAAGGCAGTCCGGCAGATCGGGGCCACACAGGAACCTCACGCCGCACGTAGTGTTACGTAGGGCGGATAGCCCCCAAGGATAGTCCGCGGATTGCGGCCTGGTCCGCAACTCCAAACTCCGCCGGTCCGGTGATCGATGCCACCACCGATTTCGATCAGGGAAGGTGCCCCCAGCAGCTCTAGGGGTCGTAGAAGCGAATTCCGCCCTCGCTGGGGATAGTGAGGCGCCAAAAAGGATCAATTTGACGAATATTAAGGGGGCTCAGGCGAGGAGCTCAGCTCTCACACGTCTTGCATGGACGCCAGCAAGCTCCGCCCCCCAGCAGTTTACATAATTGTCTCCAAAACTTAGATATAAATTGTGTACCTCTATTGGTTATCAAAACAAAGGGTATTCCGTGTAATCTGATGATGTGTTGTAAAAACTCCTGTGCTAACTTCATTGATGTAGGAAGACCTGGCAGAGGAATAAAATGGGCAGTCTTGGTGAATGAGTCAACCACCACCAGCAGGGTAGTGTTCCCCTTGCTAGTGCGTGGTAACTCCACAATGATGAAATCCATGGACACAGTGTACCATGGTCCCGGGGGCGTAGGAATAGGACAAAGAAGACCAACTTGTTTGATATGAGACGCTTTTCCTTGGGCACAGACATGGCACGTCTTAACATAATCCTGTACATCTTGTGAAAGGTTAGGCCACCAACAATAACGTTTCACCCTTTCTATTGTTCTTTTATATCCTGGATGACCGTCTGTTCCCTGAGTGTGACACCAATGTAACACCTTTTGTCCCTGTTGAGTAGTGGGAATATACAAACTCCCCTGTACATAATATAACCCTTGTCTACACTGAGTGTCTTGGGTTCTAAGATACTCAAGGATGTTAGGAGTCTGTTGAGCTTCCTTAACCTCATTCATGAACCTTTTTTTCTGCTGTGAGAACCCCTATTATCCTGTTGGTATCTAGGATGTTGGGTGGATCTTCTGATGAGGGTGAGGGCTCAAATCCAATGCGAGAAAGGGCATCTGCCTTCCCATTCTTTTTGCCGGCTCTGAAGTGAATCTCAAAATCATACCCACTAAATATTTGGGTCCATCTTAGTTGCCTCATGGATAGTGCCTTAGTAGTCTTAAGGTATTGCAGGTTTCTATGGTCTGTTATGATAGTAACAGTGTATCGTGTACCCAGCAGATACGGCCTCCATTCTTCAAGTACCTTCTTTATTGTAAGTAGTTCACGTTCTCCAACGGCGTAATTGATTTCAGGTGCGGTAAGCTTGTGAGAATAAAAGGCCACTGGATGTAATTCTCCTGTCTCGGGAAGGACTTGTGATAGCACACCTCCCACTGCAACTTGTGATGCACCTACTTCAACTATAAAGGGACTCTGTTGATCAGGATTCCTGAGAATTGGAGCACTCGTGAAGGGCTCTTTTAAGGTGTTAAAGGTCCTTTCCGCTTCAGAAGACCACACAAAACGGATGCCTTTCCGTAATAGCTTTGTAATGGGGGTCACAATGTCAGAGAAGTGGCTGATAAAGCGCCAATAAAAATTGGCGAATCCTATGAATCGTTGTACTTCCTTAACTGTCATGGGTGAGGGCCATTGTATCACTGCTTGAACCTTATGGGGATCCATCTCCAGCCCTTGTGATGATATTACATATCCCAAAAATGCTACCTGTATCCTATGGAAAAAGCATTTATCTAGTTTGCAGAATAAAAGGTTGTCCATTAGTTTTTGTAAAACAGATTGAACGTGAATGATGTGTTCTCGAATGAACCAGAGGTCCAGCATTTTATCCAGGTAGTCTCTTAGATACATATTTTCTTTTTCAGTCAAAGCGTAAACTCGACTAGGTGGTATTCGAGCCCCTGCCTGCAAATCTATGCGGCAGTCATATACCCTATGAGGGGGCAGACTTGTCGCTTCCTTAGCATCAAATATTGACTGAAACATCAGATACTCTTCAGGTAATGTGGTATCAGGTTGATCTATGTCGAATTCTTTGATATTGGCATTTACAACGGGTCTATCTGGTGTTTGATTGAGAACCGTGGCACCAATCCTTTCCTGCTTACTATCCATGTTCTGGCCTTCCTTAACGTTTATGTGTTCTTTACATGATAGGGATTCATTAAAGGGCGTCAGCTTTCCGACCTAACATATGATCTAGTGGGGGCAATCGACATCGCCTCAGCTTTTTCTACTCCACTGGCAACCCTCACCCTGGACGCAGCTAAAGCTTTCGACAGGGTAAACTGGCCCTACTTAAACGACGTTTTAAAAAAGGTCAACTTAGGGGAGAAACTCTGCCGAACAATAAAACTTATATATAAATCGCCAACAGCACGGCTTCTAATAAATGGTAAGCTGTCTGAATCGTTCAAGATCTCTAGAGGCACAAGACAGGGCTGCCCGCTTTCCCCCCTCCTCTTTAACCTATACATAGAACCGTTTGCGGAAGTTCTCAGACGAGAAGACTCTATTCCATCTTTCAGGTTCGGGGAGTGGGAAAAGCGAGTAGCCTTGTACGCAGATGACATCTTGGTCTTTACCTCAGACCCGGAGATCGCTCTACCAGTAGTCATCGAGAGAGCCGAAGATTTCGGCCGTATCTCGGGCTATGAGATAAACGCCTCTAAAACAGATATCATGGCATGGAACATACCTGACCTACGGCTAAATACATCAAACGCAATGAGATATTTGGGAATTCGGATAGTGCAAGATATCGCACAAATTGCCCAAGTCAATCTTGAGAGAATTCTTAAAGAAATCAAAAAATCTTTAAAATCTTGGTCCAATCTCCCACTAACTATCCTAGGCAGAGTAAGCCTGCTAAAGATGTCAATTCTTTCCAAGTTTACCTTCTTATTTAACACGATCCCCCTTGCATTTGATAAAACAGCGCTAGAGAAATGCCAGAGAGAGCTTAACTCCTTCGTTTGGGGATACAAGTCAGCAAGAATATCCTGGAAAAAGCTGAGGAGGAGGAGGGAAAAGGGGGGGTAATCCCTACCCAATCTACAATACTATGCGTGGGCATTCCAACTATCCCATTCGAGAATGCTCTTAAAAGTACCATCTAATACATCAATAGGCCTCATGTTCATGGCAATGTTGATTGGTGCTGGCTTACCAACTAACGGCTACATGTTCAAGTTTGGAGAACAGAAATACTTCAAGAAAGTTAAATTAAAAACTCTTATGTCCCAAGCAAAGCTATGGTCACATATAAGGAGGAACCTGGGTTTGTCATACTACTCCAACCTTGCGCCCATCTGGGAATCCCCTGGGCTCCCTTCCTGCTGGGATGATAGGCTTACTATTCCGTTGAGATCAGGAGGGATACTAACATGGGGAGATGTGTTGACAGGTGACTCTCTGAGGCCCTGGGAGGATTTGCGGGAGCAGCGGGGGATAGAGCTCTCGAGGTTTAAGTATCTACAACTAGATAGTTGGGCTAAGGCAACAAACAGGTCTGGGGCACCATTAGGGAAGCATAGCATCACCGAAGAGAAATTGGTAGCGCAACCTGCAGGGGGTAAAGAGGTCTCGAAATGGTACTGGTGCCTGCTAGAAGAGATTGACGGAGATTTCACCCTCCCGGAACAACTATGGGGCTCAGATCTGGGGGCCCAGAGCATCGAAACCTGGCAGAACTCCTGTACCCTATTATATAAATGTGTCAAACCCGCATGGCTAAGACGCAATCATTTTTTTACAATTCACCGTGCATATTTTACACCGCTAAAACTTTCTAAATTTATCCCAGGTAAGAAATGCAATAAATGTGGCCATATCGCAGCCTCAGATGTCCACATGTTTAAAGAATGCCCCAACATATTACAATTTTGGAATGAAGTTAAAGCAACTCTGGACTCCATTCTTAATACTTCGATCTCCATCACACTTTCCTTGATCATATTTGGATGGGACAACAATATAAAGGGCCACGCTAGGACATTTCTGTTCTTTGCCATACTGCTTGCAAGAAGAGAGATATGCAAGGTTTGGATTGAAAATTCAGCACCAACCCACGCAAACTGGCTGTCGTCTCTCTACGCAACCTCTAAAACTGACTTGAGGAGATCAGGCGGTGAGCGTAGCCGTATCTTTTGGGACGTTCTGGTTCATTGGAGACAATAACCGGGGTTTTTTTTTTTTTTTTTTTTTTTTTTCTTTTTTCCCCGGTCCTATGATTATGCCTTGAAACTCCAAGAACTAGGCCCCCCCAGTCGGCTCAGAATGGCTAGTTCAACTGAATAAAACTTCAAGTTTGGAGTCTTTTCCCACGATACTCTTCGGACCATCCATTGCCGAATTCCACCTAATAGAGCATAGGATGCAGAGGAAACTCTGCTCCTGGATAGAGTGGTTGGCAGTTGGAGGTTAAATAAGAGGTGGCCAGGCAAATGAGGATACAAATAAAAAAAAATAAAAAATGATAAAGACTCAAAGAGCATTGTACCATTTTGCCAATCAATGGATGGGTTATGTAATCTTAGCCAAGGAAGACCTAACACTACCGGAAATTGAGGTGACAAAATAAGGTCAAACTGAATTGATTCTCTATGGAGGTCAAAGCAGTGGTTGGCAGGTTGGTAAATTTCACTGGAGTGTGCTGTGCAACTGACATATTCTAATAATTGTGAGTTTTATTTAAATGAATGCTGCCTGAGTCGCTGTGATAAACCTTGAAGCTCCACTTTTTCATTGCGTCTTGTGGCAAACAAATTTGCAACAACAATACTACTGACTATCATATCTAAAGGAAAGCTTTCGAGCAAAAACTGTTCATGGACAAATACATTCATGCAGTACCTTTATAGTACAATTATCGCAGGAGAATAAAATAAGTGTATTTGTCTATGAACAACCACATTGGATCTGCCAAAACAAAACCATTACTAAAGCAATTATAAACTAATGAGTCTGAAAGACTTCCTGCTTAAACATGACTTAATCCTTCTGTTCCACTGGCAAATTGCTGTTTTTTTAAAATTTCGTTTCTTGGTCCACCCTGCAAAACCTACTCTATGTGCCCTCCCCACTCCCCCCTTAAGAGAGACAAATCAATGTAGCCAGGATTGCAAAGGTGGGCAAGTGTGGAAGCCAGATACAGGGGCAGGTTGTTGAAGTCTTCAACTTGGGGTTTCCTTACTAACGGCCTGAACTAACTCTCGTTATCCCACCCCCTCTCCATAATTACTGTATCGGGGTTTCCAGGTAATTCCAGGGACAGGGAAATGGGGTTTGTGAGGTTTTTCTTCAAATAACATGCTAAAATGGAACTTACTGTGTCTATTTATGCATCTTTGTCCCTAGTATTCCACCCCGAGACTTCGGCAGCATGCAGCAAGTGAAATCTTCAGGTGAAACACCACAGAATTAAGGTTTTCCTACAAAGCTTGCAGTTTACAATGTGGTCGGTAACTCCTGGTACCGACCCCGTCACAAACTTACAGACCACACGTTATGGAAGGTATATTCGATTTTTTTGTCTTAGTTCTTTCTCAGGATACATCACCTATATGCTCCTTGACGCAATATCTTTGCCACTGCAAATGACTACGAATTGTTGGGTAGCATTACATATTTTGCACTATTTAAAGGAAGCAGTGGCACAACCAAAGTAGATTGAAAATATGACTTAAAATGCTCAGTTCGACTCATTCCCTCCCACTTCACTTTAATGAGATAAGCTTATGTGTCTCACTCCGTGCCACATAGCGCCCAATTCAGAGATGGGAATACAAAATGGAAAACGTGTGCAAAGTAATATCGTACTCGTTTTTACACTAATGACAACTGTTAGTTAAACCTAAATTGCTCGGACTGTGTTTTCGACCTTCATTTTACCCGGCTCTACAAGGAGCTGAAAAAAGAGAGCAATAAATGGGTTTAACAACAAACACAAAAGTGGTTTGCTCCTGCAGTCCTAACAACGCTTCATTTGATAGTTGAACTAGTACAATCGGATAATCAGCCTCTGGATTTTACCACCTAGTGAAATGTTAAGTGATGCCTGGTCACTTTGGCTGCAACAGATTTGTCTTATTAAAATATGGTGAGCCCGATTTACAAATCCTAAACTTACTACTTTTGGTATTCACAGAACATACTTACTACTTTTGGTATTCACAGAATGCACTTACTACTTTTGGTATTCACAGAATGTATTTACGACTACTAACTTTACGTCCGCACTCAGGCCGGAGATTCCCGCCCTGTGGCGGAGACTTAGCCACGGCCGAAATCTCCACAACCGGGCTGGAATCTCCACCTCCAGGCCGGAATCTCCACCTCCGCGCCGGAATCTCCGCCACTGGGTCAGAATCTCTGGATAGAGTGCGGACGTAAAGTTAGTAGTCGTAAATCCATTCTGTGGATCCCAAATGCAGTAAGTGCATTCTGTGAATACCAAAAGTAGTAAGTACGTTCGGTGAATACCAAAAGTAGGAGGTTTAGGATTTTGTCTTAAGTTAGTTCTGTGAATTGGGCACAATGACCTTATGCTTCGCCTCCTCGCCGCACCCTTTCAAACAGATCTCAGTGTGGTGTGGCACAGGCGATCCCATTCTGAGATTGCTGGTTTGTGGTCACGGCTGCTGAACGTCATGGCAGTACTCCAACTACACAAGTGTGTGTTACATACAGTGCAAATGGTGAAATCCCCGCGGGCCCAATGCAGCTTCTGTCATTGACTAAAATACCTAACTACTATAAGTGCTACGAGATCTCAAAACTGTGGTATGATGGGTTCTATAAAAACAGGTTAGTAGGCACAGACCTGACCTTTACAATGGCACAGGATAGGGCTGTAGTGTCTGCGAACATCGCAGGACACTAGGGGACATATTTACAAGGAGATAACGCTGCAGGAACATCTGTTTTTATGACGTTCCGGTGGTGCTATGCCCTGCACCATGTTAACAAAGTTGCGTTAAGCCACTTTTTGTGGTTTAACAAGACTTTGTAAATATGTACCCTTTCATGTAGGCATCTGTGTGAAAGGGGCGAGCAATGGGTGTGGCTGTGGGCATTACACCCCAACACCCATTGCCTTTTGACAATGCCCCAGATTTACAAGGAGGTGTAAATCTGTGGCAATGCTAAAATCAAACGCCTTGCAATAGCAGGCTTTAGAACGGTGCAACGAGGAGAAATACTTTTATTTCTCCTCGGTCTTGCTTTTTCTATGTGTGCTCCATTCTACAGCACACTGGGAAAGAGCAAAATTCCTTTAATGATTTTTTTATGTGCTGGATGGTGTCCCTTCCTGCACATAAACAATTATTACATAATGATGATTCAATAAATTAGATTATAAAAAAGAAAAACACTTCCCTTAGGCTCACCACATTCCCAAAATGGCGATGCTGTGAGCACAAGGTAAGTTGCTTTCTTTTTTTAACATTCAATTTTCCCTCATCGTTGTCTGTCGACTCCCACGCATCCTGCCCCTATTTCCCACCGCTCTTACCTGACTGGCCGCTCATGTTGGCTTGATTCAGGCTTGAGAATATTACCACAAAAGACAAGTACAACGAAAAAACCTTTGTATTTTCTTGTAAATATGGCTATTTAGAATTGAAATATCTTAACTGAAATAGTCAATTTTAGGGATCAAAAAAATGAGTACTTATTGAATGTGAATAAAGTACTGCAAAATACGGCAAAAAAACTTCATTGAGTGCACCAAATTTTGCCAGTCCATGCCCAGTATCTTGGAAGTCTGCTTACACTCAGTACAGCTCACAGAGGATCCAAGTCACTCAGCAACACCTAACCAGGAAACAAATTAACTGCAGCAAGCCCTACACCAGTATATCTGTAGTAGGCATGGTATGGTTGCTAAGGTCCCCAATCACCCCCGTGTTCAGCATTACCTGAACACCAAACAAAGTACCCTTAGCTCACGGCACAGAAGGAGATCAGGAGCAAGTGGTGTTGGCACGTTCTTTTTTGTACAGAGTGGCAATCCTAGAAAAAAGTCCCAGAGCACCGATGCTCCAAATGATTCATTTTAAGTTTAAACAGGCATAAAGGGTGCTTAAGACCAAGGCCTATTCAGGCCTTAAGTAACATGTCATATCAAAAGAAAACGGGGAACAGCGTTTACAACGCAACTTTTACAACGCAGTACCTTTACGACGCAACCATTACAACGCAAGTCATTACAACGACATGCGCTGGGGGGCGCTCTAGGATAGGGAATAGTTTTAATTTACTATCCAACACCTTCCCTACTATCCACGGGGACTGGAGTTGGAACAGTAAATTAAAGTATTCACTATCCAGCGCCCCCCAACGCAAGTTGTTGTAACGACTTGCGTTGTAAAAGTTGCACCGTAAAGGCATGCGTTGTAAAAGCATGCGTGGTAACGACGTACATCCAAAGAAAACATAGTAACTCACAGCTCTCTTTCCTTAAGTTGGTCAGCCATTCAAGAAACTATTCTTATACTGTGCACTATAGGTAATTCATATTGGAACAGTTGGTACAGGCAACCATTTGCTCTCATGGGTTTGCTTTTATGCTTGGAGCTACTTTTTTACTTGTCATTTAATCAAAATATTCCAAGGAGTTTTCAGGGAAATATATGCCAGTCACATATGTCTTGGTGACCCCCAACCCTTAAAACATTTGAATGCATGTCAAAGTTGTGATCCCATCTCATCAACCAAAACAACCTACCATTCCCAACACAAGAAAAGGAGTTCATAGAATTTATGACTGAATAAAAGTTACAAAGACATAGGGCCAGATGTAGGTAATCCAGATTTACCGATTCTAAAATACCGAATTTTACCAATTCGGTATTTTAGAATCGGTAAATGAGATGTAGGTATTCATTCGGTATTTTTTACCGAATCAGTAAGATTCGGAAAATACTGAATCGGTATTTACCGATTCGGTATTTCCCATTCATCCCTATGGGCCAATCGGAATGAATGGTAAAATGGGGAATACATTCAAGGGTGGCAGGGTGTCACTTTGACACCCTGTTGCACCCCTGAATAGTGTATGGGTGCACATGTGGCACACATAGATGCTCTAAGGGCATGTATGTCTTGCCACATGGCACTGTTATAATTTACAAAAAATTGCTTTTTGAAGGGTTTTCGATATTTACCGCCAACTTGTAGTTGGGGGTAAATAACGAATCCTGAAATGGGAAAAGCACTCATTTGAGTGCTCCCTACATTAAGGATTCGGTAATTTACAGAATCGGTATTTTAAGGAATCTGTACTTTACTGATTCCTTAAAATACCAATTTAGTAAATTACTGAATCCGTAAAATGGCCACCTACATCTCAAAAGCCTAATACCAGTCGGTAACGGCCGAAATTCGGTAATTTTGGCCGTTACCGACCGGTATTGGGCGACCTATATCTGGCCCATAGTGCTTTGCTTGGCAGAGGTTACTAACCCTGTTGATGTGGTCCAGAGTTTTAAGACTATCTGCAACCAAGCCGCAAAGCAATTTTTTATTCAGATTAAACCCCAAGAGAGTCCTCCTTTTCAATGGTTTTCCCCCAAGTGTACAGCAGCACAAAAAACACTTAACAGACCCCCCAGGATATAGCAGCATGAACTAGTAAATTTAGCGGCACAAATCAGGAAATTTAGCGGCACAAATCTGGGAATTTAGCGGCATTTAGCGGCATTTTATTTTGGTTCTTTTTCGACAACAAACACAGATATCTTACTGTTTGAGTTATTTTACAACATGGAGCTATGTACATTTTGTTTATTTACAATTCAGCCCATTTGTTTTGATTAAAAGGCATGTTAATCTTGCGCATGTACGTTCAGTTCTTCAGCAGGCCCCCACACTACATTTGCATTCAATAAACTAGGCCCCCCAGGGCCCGCAGCATGCCCCTGTGTGCAGCTGGCCCTCACAGTACATGCACACTCAAAAAATTAGGCCCCCCAGGGCCCGCAGCGTGCCCCTGTGTGCAGCAGGCCCCCACAGTGCATTTGCATTCAATAAATTAGGCCCCCCAGGGCCCGCAGCGTGCCCCTGGGTGCAGCAGGCCCCTACAGTACATGCACACAAAAACATTAGGCCCCCCAGGGCCCGCAGCGTGCCCCTGTGTGCAGCAGGCCCCCACAGTACATGCACACTCAAATAATTAGGGCCCCGGGCCCGCCGCGTGCCCCATATGCAGCGGGCCCCCACAGCAAAACATTAAAAAAAAGATTTATGGCCCCCGGGCCTGCCGCATGCCCCGTGTGTGGCGGGCTCCAACAGGAATACATGAAAAAAAGATTTACGGGCCCCGGGGCCCGCCGCGTGCCCCGTGTGTGGCAGGCCCCCACAGCAAAACACTTAAAATAATAATTAGGGCCCTGGGGCCCGCCGCGTGCCCCATGTGCGGTGGGCCCCCACAGCAAAACATTTAAAATAATAATTAGGGCCCCAGGGCCCGCCGCGTGCCCCATGTGCAGCGGGCCCCCACGGCAAAACATTACAAAAAAGATTTATGGCCCCCGGGGCCCGCCGCGTGCCCCGTGTGCGGCGGGCCCCCACAGGAATACAGAAAAAAAAAATTACGCCCCCCGGGTCCCGCCGCGTGCCCCGTGTGCGGCGGGCCCCCACAGGAATACAGGGAAAAAAAATGACGGCCCCCGGGGCCCACCGCGTGCCCCGTGTGCGGCGTGCCCCCACAGCGTGAAGGAAGGACTGTACCTGTTGCCGGCTGTCTCCTGCTTGCCGGTGCCGCTCCCTCCCCTGGTCTCCGAGTCGTTGCGCTTCCGTGTTCCTTCCCGGGCTGGGCTGGGGGCTGGAGAAGAGGCGTTCGTCGTGTCCGCTGGCTTCTCTCTCCCCCTGGCTGGTCTCCTTGGTCTTCCTGCTGGGTGTCCGCTGGGTGTCCACTGCCGCTTCTCTTCTCCTGTTCTCCTGCTGCTGTACTCTTCCCGCGAAATCCTGGAATGGCTGACTGTGAATGGGCACTAACTTAAGAAGCGGCAAAACAGCAGATTTCGCGGGCGTTTGGGCAAATATCGCGGGATTTGCGGCGTTCGGCCGATTTTGCGATTTTTTTGCAAATCGCGAAATCGCGATATCCTGGAGGGTCTGCTTAAGGATGCATATAAGGAATCCCCACGTAATGTTGCTCAAATTAAATCTCTTAGAAGCGCGTATAAAATAATCGTTGCAGCCAGGAAACAGGAAGTTAGGGACAAGGTCTGGGATGATCTACTTAGGGCCAGCAAGTTTTACGATTCTAGAGCTTTCTAGAAGGTTGTCGACAGATTCTATTTCAGTGATCTAAACTCTCCTATCATTGAATGTCCTATTCTAGCTGCCAATTGGTTGCACCACTTCTCAGAAATGTTTGGTAATTCTAGTTTCTCCAAAGCCAAGCAAAGAGGCTCCCTTACCATTGAGGAAGTCCTGGCTTTGAGTAATGACATTACTGTTGATATGATGTTAGCCATTTCCAAGTCTTCCTCAGGAAAAGCACAAGGGCCAGACATGGCACCCATTGAAGTTTTTAAACCCTGCATTCTGGGCGCATCTTTAACAAATGTTTTTCGGTACGTAATACTAGGTCAAATACCCATCCCCTTGAAAGGATTCTATTATAATGCTAATTTGTTTAAAAGGCAATAGAAATCACCAATTCTTGAGGACCATATCACTCTTGGACTCCTCGGCTAAAATCATGGGGAGGTTAATCCTCCACCATCTCGAGGCCTAGGCTAGCGATACAATATTTTTCTTGGAGGTCCAATTCAGCTCCCGTCCCTGGGTTGGCACTGTTGAACAATCTTTGAACCTCCTCATGATCTCTTGCAAATACATCCAGGCCAAGGAGAGGGTAATCCATATGGCCTTTAAGTACTTGTCAAGGGCTTTTGACCCAGTTAACAGGGAGAAGCTGTGGACAATAACGGGTAAAGCAGGAATCAACACAGCTTTAATTGATCTTTTGGGCAGATTACATGAGGGAACAAAGACACTGGTCTGTGTTGATGACAAGAGTGATTGCACCCGCTTCTTTCTTTCTGATAAGGGCATCAAACAAGGCTGTATCTTGGCTGCTTTTCTTTTTCTCTTTTACATTATTGCCCTAGAGAAAACATTGATATTCAAAAGGTAAAGATCTCCCACGTGTTGGGGACTGCTTTGTCTCAGTGCTTCGTAATGCCGAAGACCCTACTTGAAGTCTCTTAGCCCGCACTGCGAACGGGTTACAGCTTTTATTGGATATTTTTAATGATTTTATGAAGGACCTGACTATGGAAACAATCATATATAATGTTAAACCTTGATACGAGGGCCTAAAAAGATACATTCTCATTTACATACTGTTGCTGGGACTCTCATTACTAGAGAGCAACATTTTAATTATTTTGGTATCTTGTTTTCCTCTGATTTAAAATATGAAAAATTACTGACAGTGAGTAGGTAAGATGGAGGGGGAATAGAAGGTCTAATCTGTTTTTCAAAGAAATAAGGTCATAATTCGATCCAGGAGTTGATTGCCTTGTACAAGGCAAAGCACATCCCTCTGGGAACCTATGGGACCGGAGTCTGGGGCTACTCTCTTCCTCATCCCCTACAAACGAATTGAGAATAAGATTATTTGTAGGTTGTTAGCCACCCCCAAGACTACTATCAGGTTAATAATCCATCTGGAATCTGGCCTCTCTTTTCTTCTTCAAGATGCAGTCCTAGCAGCTCATTTTCTCTTCTGGATTAAAGTTTGAACTTCCCCGATAAGTTTCTTCACCAAAGAGATTTTGAAGAACCGCCTAAAATTAGAACAAGTTAAAGCCATTCCTTGGTTGTCATATGTAAAGAAAACCTCTTTGGAACTAGAGCTTCCCCATTTCTCTTTTTCTCCAAATGAACTTCCGGGAAGCAGAAACGTTGATATGAAATCAGCTCTGTACCAGCATAGACATAGTTGAGATTTCGCAACCAACATTCTTCAGCTTCACTTTCGCACTATTTAGGTTTCAAACAAGAGGTGGGGGTTGAACACTATCTCCTTTGGGTCACAAACATAGAACATAGGTTTTACTGTACCCATTTCAGATTGGGTGCAGTTCAATTTTTGGTAGCCTACTTCCAACACGGTTCATGGTTTCATAGCTTACCCCTTTGTCCCTGTGATGGCATCCCCAAATAATCTTTTGTCCATTTTATGTTTTTCTGCAGGTTTTATTCCCATCCTAGAAGGTCTTGTCTACAACCTATCCTGCTGTCATTCGGGTTTAGAAGTCATAATGATAGATTATGCTGTGTTTTCCGACTAGAATACAAATGTTGTTGTTTTGTCCTTCCCAGCTTAATCTGTGGGGCTTTAAAAATGAGAAATTCTCATAAACAAAATTAGCTCAACACAACTGCACCTTTTTTTAACATTACTTATCCTTGCAATCCTTTTCAAATATTGATCCTTCTTAATCCCATTATTTATTTTTATAACTGAGTCCATTTACAGGTTTTATGTGTGCAGCTATTATATAATACGTCTTGCTCCATTGGCATGATTTTCGCCGTTTCGGTTTTACGTAGCCCCAAGTAAAATAGATTGCTAACTTTGTCTGACTTTTTTTAGACTGACATCCAGAGTTACTTGGTGGACACTTTATGCGACCTTTTATGGACTGTTTAGAGGTTTTAGTTTTCTCAGGTTTATATTAATAAAAAAAATTTTATTGCAATAAAATGCTGTAAAAAGTAACTAATTTTATCTTACGCCTTTACACTGTGACCTGTATTTTAAAGGATTTTTATTACTTATCTTATTTACTTTGATGGTTCCATTGAACCGTTTAAAGATGTGTGAGCGGCTGACTGAGCAAATTATATACTTACTATCTCTTTCTAGCAATAACATATTTAGAGGAGATGTCAGTATGGGTTGTGGAAACCCTGAATCTAAACTTTTCCATAGTTGGGATAGCTTAATCAAGTTATACAATCTGCTTAATTTGTCCTCCAGATCAACTGACAACAAAGTTAATACTTGACCTAATTTTAGCATGACCCAAATAATTAATTGCTTTGTCCCATCATAATCATATTGGTCCGAAAATGTATTTGTGCCTTTCAATATAATATATCTCTAGCACACATGGCCCATCAAACTAAATCAAACATATCACTTCTACTATCTCCTAACCTCGACAATTTAACCATTCATCTAACATTGATGTTTCTGCCAGACCAAACAACAATATAATACTGTCTTTTGTCAATGACCTGGCTCTACTCAAATTAAATCATAGACAAACTAAACTCGGCCAACCAAGGTTCAATACTTACCTCCTCAAAACCAGAAGGGTATTTCAACTGTGAAAATACATGGCAGCACTGAAGTGCCCCATAATTCCCACAAGCTGAAATCACTAAGGAAAGCCTATAAAATATCCATTATGAAAGAGAAATATTTTTCATTCAGGAAAAAATGGAATCGCCTAAAAAATGTGCAACTACCATGTTCAATGTGATCAGAATCAACATAGCTCTGCAAAATAAATGCCCATCATCACCCTCACCAACAGAAATTTAGGACCAAAAAAATCATCTTCACTAGGAAGCAAAGCATGGCTAATCCATCACAGAATGATGAAATCACTCCCAAAACACTAAGGGGCAGATTTATGAAGGACTTGCGCCGCCGGTGCGTCACTTTTTCCCATGTTAAAAATGACGCACCGGCGGCGCAAGGCCTTCATAAATCTGCCCCTAAGCATTTGGTGCTCGTTTACCAAAGTATCAGTGGAAGCTCAGTCATGTGCAATCAATTACTTCCGACCAATAAACCTCGATTGATGCATATGTAACTTTTATGTTTGCTGAACCAACAATGGTATGTTTTGAACTGAACAAACATCTCTGATCCACAAACCACTTTGAAGACACACTCGAGGTAAACGTCATCAAACAGCAGCTTCATCAGTATGGTAAATGCATCTCTCTCACCTGGCTTGCTTCCAAACTCTAAAATTCGGACACGTAACACCTCTCATTCGGACATCCTCGCGAGACCTACATCTGCTAATTAACTACAGACCAGTAACCAACCTACCATGGCTTTGTAAAACGATTGCACATAGCTTTCCCATTCAAATATATAACTTCATCAAGAAGGCGCATCTATTAGCTGACTACCAATTCGGCTTCAGAACAGGCTTCAGCACAGAAGCAGTAATGCTAAAGGTCCTAGAAGACATTTATTGAATACTACATGATAGAAACTCGTACCTACTTGTCCTTCTTGGACTCTCAGCTCCCTTCCACACTATTCGACCACGACAGGCTGCTAAGTGTACTGGAACACAGAAGATGCTTCAGGAATCAGGTGCCAAACTGGTTCACATGATTCATCACTGCTTCAAGGAAATAGGCTGGGCTTTAACACATCCCGCAAGGCTCTGTTGTTAGTCCCACATTTTCCTACCTATGTATGGAATCACTCGGCTAATCATTGGAAAGTTCAAAAGTAAAGATACATTAACATGCAGATAATATGTAACTGCATCTAAAGGTTTCCAACTATGGAAATCCATAAAAAGAGTACAATGGGTGTCGGAAAATGTACTGATGGTAAACCGTCGACCTTCCTGGTATCTACAAAGCACCATAGCAAACTGGACTTATTATGTATGGCTGAACTGACATGCAAACCCATCACTTGAAGTAAACTCGGCAACCTTCATCCTGGGCAAAAACCTTTACCTATCTGCTCGTGTTAACAAAATCAAACAATTACTCTGTCTATTACCTCAGGAAAAAAAAAAACACAACCTCATACTACAACTGAGATCACCAGCTCATGCACTAGTGACTTCTCGACAGGACTCGGAAAATACCCTGCTCCCAAGAGCACCTCGTGCAGCCATTGCAGAGGTAAAACCAGTACCTCACTGCACAGCTGGATTGGTATCAATCAAAGAGAGAATTTGACAACATAACACTCACGTTAAAAGCCAATCACTAGTTGCCATTAGAAGCAACATTGAAAGTGTGTGTATCTTGCCTGACTTTGAAAGCCATGCACCTAAAGAACTCCTGTACCTATCACATGTGCTCTATCTGGAGGAGTACAAGGTTCAAGGACCCTCTCCTTCCTGAGACAAAGTTGTAAATAACTTAATCATGCAGCCTTAGTTTCCAGGTGTGGCTGTCATGCTGGCTGTCCTGTTGTGGAACTCCCTTCCAAAAAATATTAGTACTACAACAGATCTTTCAAAAAAGTCTAAAAACTCAATTGTTGTGCCTACATTTCAATGAAACTATAGGAAATAGATAACCACTCCATTAACAGGATTCCCCAAACTCCATTATTTTAATATCATATTTGAACTTTATTTGTTGTTCTGTGTAATTTCTATTGTTCCATTAAAAACACATTATGCCACTCAGTGAAGTCAGGCCTAAAAAAACTGTTAACATAAGAAAAAATCAATGGGGTGCATAGCTAGGCCCTCATCATTGACTCCTCACTGTGCATTGAGTGCCACTAAATGTACCATGCTTTGCTCAGCATAATCAATAGAAGAGCACTTGTTGCTCATGATGACATTTACAATTAACCTTCAAATAGATCTCATCCACTTCATCTTTTATTGCTGAAATCTTGAAATATATCCAGTGCATCTTACACAGGTCATTAATGGTGAAACTTACTTTTATGCACACTGGGCGCCTTATCAAATATAACAAAGAGCAGATATATTGTGTCCTAAATTTAATCCCATCTTGTACTGGCAAGCAAATGTATGTGGTGTTTTTTAGCATTTACCGTTTTTGGCAAGTGGGGCATAATCATGATCGGTGTACCCGTGCACATTGTAGCAAAAAAATTTAAAACACAATGTCAGCTTTCTGCAACAAGGTTAAAGTGTTCATTTTGTGTAGATTTTCGACAATGTTGAACATATGTGTGTACATTTAGGGAAGTTGGATATCTTTGATCGCAGCATACTATTCGCCATGGACTTCCTCTGTATCATGTATGTGGAAACATACTTTTAGGATGGTAATACAGCCTGTCTGTATCATGTATAATGGAAATATAAATCCATGAAACATGGTTGCCACTCAGCAAACATCCAATGCCCTCCAAGGAGCCTCAGTGGTTTCGCTGCTCTGAAGATGTGGAGAGCTCTGTCAGGCTGGGGGAGAATCTCTACATTCAGAGGATGGTCCTGTAGTCTGGAACGGAGGTGGAGGTTAGTCCCTTGTGGAGGGTGAGCGGCCTGCCAGTTTCTTACTATTGCCCAATCTTTATTTACAACTACTTGAATGAAACATTTGTGCACCTGTGGAATAAAGCTCCTACATTACAGCAGGGCACAGCCACAGTTTGAAGACCTCCAGAAAAGATGGTGGGGAGACTTACACTTATTGAGCAGACTGATCTCATTATTTAGTTTCGAGATCCATTTATTTAAATATTGATTGTGTATTTGCTCAATTTGACCAATGGATTATCCTCCATTCAGAGTCTCTCAGTATTTATATGCACTGGGTTAAACTGTCTACAATGAGACCATTTTCCAATTTCCTATTTAGATCCTATTTAGTGCATCTCTCCGATATCCCATCAATCTCTCCGATCGATGAAAGGCAGAATTGAAGAACACGCTTACAAGTAAATATAACTCTCAAAGTGCAAACAAATGTAAACTTTTTAAAGATAATTGGACCACCAAAACATAAAATATCTTATTGGCATAACCCATCTCGTTTCACGAGTGGCACCCATATTTAAAGCCTTTATCTTTGAGGATTTTTTTAGCCATGCTGTAAAAAAGTTGCAAACAACATCCCAATCTGGGTATCCTGTTTGCGTGCCAGAAAATCCACGGTACAGAGGGTAATGCAAGGCCCAAGAAAATAGATGCATCTTTAAATATTCATTGCGGGTTTTGGAATAGGAATTCCAGACCAGGTTGATATCACTTGACCTGGTTTCTGGTACCCAGACCTGAGTCTTGTGATTGCATCACTTCATTGACCATTTTAGAATGAAGGGAATTCCATAATACAGTCAGTTCATGTTTCTTTTAAATATTTTTATTAGCATTTTCTAACCCTACCGTACAAATGTAGCCAACTTCTGTAGCGTATGAAACACATAAAGCAGTATTTCATTCTATCATCTTTGAGATTCCTCATTCCTTTTTTTTATATATATTTTTGTTATTTTTAATGAAACCACACCAAACAAAGACCGGTACGTACAAAATATAGTCACCGTACAGAATACCCTCTCCAGTACATACATGCGTTCTACATAGTGCCATTCATCCCATGGCGGAATGGGGGTACCTGCAAAGCGGCATTTGTTATACAGTTCCTGGTAGTAATGAAAGACCTGATTATACATCAGCTGCAAACAGACGGCATCAGGGAGCGTGGGATGGAGAGATTTAGAACGTCCCCCCTACGGGGGAGAAGCCAGCACATCAGCCGTCAACTGGGCCATCAGCGCCCATCTGTCTCTCTGGAGTTCCACCGATGGAGAAATGCAGATGCCACCTCTGTACCTATTCCATTTCCCCCACTTCTGGTCCCACTTTTTGGGGCAACCTCAACCCTTAAATAAAGACTTTTTAGCCACCAGGACGCTATCCATGTCTTTTGCCCAGTCAACCAGGCACGGAACCGTGGCCACCCCCCAGTGTTGTACAATGTTCCGTTCTGCTATGATGAAGCCCGTGGAGGCCCATGACTGCTCGGCCTGCGTGAGATCGGACGCCCCCCAAATGTTTCGTTGGGGAGACAACTCAAGGGATTTACCTCCCGCCCTCTCGAGTTGACAAGTGATTCTTGCCCAGTAGTCATGAACATGTGGGCAATCCCATATAATATGAAAAAAGCTGCCCACCTGGTTGTAGTGTTGAAGGCAGAGTGGATCAGGCGATCTACCAAGCCAAAATAGGAGTTTGGCATCGAAATACGCTCGGTGGAGCATCTTTAGTTGGAGCAGACGCAGGCGCATCCGGATGGCTATTTCTCGGGTGAAGCTAGAGCGTCCCGCCACTTGTCCTCCTCCATTTCTCCCAAATCTCTCTCCCACCTCGTCGCCAGGGTTAAATTCAATAAAATAAAGACGATGGGTCCTTGTTGTAATGTTCATGTAGTATATTTATTCTTGGGATTAGAAAGTCAGGTACAGCATTCAAGTAGGAATGTAATATGGTAAGAAACCCCACCGGGAGCAGATAACTTCCAGCTCAGCCTCCAGGTAACTGAGAAATCCCTTGAATAGTAACAAGTAGAATCATGGGTGGCATCACAGAGACATGACATAAACAAGCAGACACTAACACTAAGGAGGGACAAAGAGAGAGGAAGAGCAGCATATAACACCCCCCCCCTTTAAGTTTCAACATCGGGTCGAAGCGATTATTGACCAACTTCTTGTAGGGGAGTGAAATGGCCTTTCGGTCCATGGGATCCAACAACAAGTGGTCCTCAAGGGGGGAAGAATTGGGAAGAGGACTGTCCCTAGGTGGGGCGGAGAAAACCGCATGAGTGATCTGTAAGTATCTGAACGTCTCTGTCGGAGCCAACTGATACTTAGCTTGGAGCTTCGGGAACGATGCCAGCCTCCCCTTAACCCAGATATCTCTGACTGTGGAGATTCCAATCAAATCCCACTTGTCGAACCCTGGACAGCCGCTAAGATGACCTAGAATATCGGACTCCCACAGGGGAGTGGCCTTCGTCAGGCGTCCGTGCCATCCTAATTTCCTGGTCACTTCATGCCAAATCTCGACCATGTGTGCCGTGGAGCCCGTTAAGTTAATTTTGCGGGGATTAGTATAAAGTGCCCTATTGTAATTGCCCGACCCAGGAGCCAGTGATCCGTGCAGAAATTAGGCTTGTCGTGAGGCTCAAACACCCAGCGATTGACCACCATCTGTTGGGATGCCTGGTAATAGAGTCGGAGATCTGGTAAAGCCCGTGGAGCCCGTTAAGTTAAGTTTGCGGGGATTAGTATAAAGTGCCCAATTGTAATTGCCCCGACCCAGGAGCCAGTGATCCGTGCAAACATTAGGCTCGTCGTGAGGCTCAAACACTCAGCGATTGACCACCATCTGTTGGGATGCCTGGTAATAGAGTCGGAGATCTGGTAAAGCAATTCCCGCATCTTACCATCCCATGGTAAGATTGTTCATTGTGATGCGTGGCGTGCGGTCCTCCCATAGCAGTCCAAGTAATATCCCATCAATCTGGGAAAAATAAGAATCCGGGATCCAGATAGGGTATTCTGTAAAACATAGATAAAGCTCAGTAGTGTTAAGATTTTGAAAAGGGACACACGTCCGAGTAGAGTGAGCGGGAAAGAGCACCAATGCACATGGCAGATTTGAAACGCTGAAGGGGTCCAAGCAATTTGCGTTCGAAGAAGAGATCAGTATCAGGAGTGACGAAAATGCCCAGGTAACAAAAACCAGAGGTGCCACAGGGATATCAAAACCCTGAGGGCTCGCCGGGGGGGCAAACATCTGGGACTTAGACCAATTGATCTGATATCCAGAGTGGGCGCTGAAAATATGGAAAATGTGGAGCACCCATCGCAGGGACTGCGCAGGGGAAGCCAGGTATAAGAGGATATCGTCGGCATATAAGGAGATACAGTCCTCGTGAGATACCATCCACTTAAACCCCCGTATCCCTGGATTGCCTCAGACCCACACCACGAG
Source organism: Lissotriton vulgaris (assembly GCF_964263255.1). Classification (NCBI taxonomy): domain Eukaryota; kingdom Metazoa; phylum Chordata; class Amphibia; order Caudata; family Salamandridae; genus Lissotriton; species Lissotriton vulgaris. The sequence goes on along the minus strand of NC_141691.1, from coordinate 1,212,708,765 downwards.
AGGCTCCAAGACAAGGGCGAAAAGCAGCAGTGACAGTGGGCAGCCTTGTCTCGTGCCCCGATGGAGTGAGAAATTGGTGGAATGGTGGCTGTTAACAATGACATGTGCCGTGGGGCGGCTATACAATAGCCGAGTCCAACGGTCCAACGGATGAATTTGGGTCCAAGCCCCAGTCGGGCCAGAACGGCGAAGAGGAAATCCCACTCAATAGTATTGAAAGCCATTGAGGCATCCAAAGATAAAAGAATTGCGTCTTCTTTGATGGTATGCAGTCTGCCAAGGACTCCATGCACTCGCTGCAAGTTCCGGATGGTGTTTCTCCCCGGCATAAACCCAGATTGATCTGGGTGGACCAAATCAGCTATAAAGTGGAGAAGACGATTCGCTAGAAGTTTGGCTAGGATCTTAGCCTCAACTGTCAAAAGGGATATGAGGCAATAGAATTTGCACTCCTCAAGAGGTTTGTTTGGCTTATGAATGACCACTATGGCAGCAATGTGGAGCTCTGTGGGTAGAACACCTGACTCAAAGCATTCAGTGCATAGATTAAGAAGATGGGGAGCCAATAGCGTTGACATGGACTTGAATAGTTTAATGGGAAGCCCGTTAGGACCCATGGCTTTTCCGGAACGGACATCTGGTATGGTCTTTTGAACCTCCGTTACTGTTATGTCTGCCTCCAAGGTTTTCCTGTCTTGCAACAAAATAGTAAGCATATCGGTCTTAACCAGAATGTCTGGAGACAGGGAGGCCTGAGAAGTGGGAGAGCTAGTATATACCTCCTTGTAATGCTAGCGAATACGTCAGCTATGAGTTGGGGGTCAGTAATCAGGATTCCCTCTGAGTTTGCTATCGCGCGGACCCATCTAGTCGCCTGTTCCCACCTTTAAGCCACGCCAAGAGTTTGCCCGTCCGCTCCCCCGGTCATAAATCCTATGTCGAGAGGTCAGCAATCGAGCAGCCCCATCTTCAAAGAGAAGCTGTTGGTAATACTGTCTCCTGAGTGCCAGACCGTGACGTAAAGTAGGGTCAGGGTCTCGGGCAGCCGCCTCCTCCAAACTCAAGACCTCGGCCTCCAACTCCAATATTCTCCTGGTCCGCTCAACTTTATGTCCCACCATGAGTGATAAAATCCTACCTTTAATGACCGCCCGAAGGCCCCCCATAATGCCACCGCAGAATCAACAGAGCCAACGTTTTCCGCAAAATAATATTCAGAGTCTCTGCGGAGAGCATCTCTGATGTGCGGAATTTTTAGCGCCCACAGAAGCACAGAAATGAAGCAGGGGCCTCCCCCAGTGAGAGAGCCCTGGGTCGCCAGCACGGAGGAATGGTCGGAGATACCGCAGGCCAGGCAACCGGACCTAGTGAAAAGTTGAACATCATGGGCATGAGTGAATAAATAGTCAATCCTCGACTGGCTGCCATGCACCCCGGATTGGAACGTAAAATTGGTATACGATGGGTTAAACCACCGCCAAATATCCACCATCCCCAGAGCATTCGTAACTCGGACAATTGTGAACCCCTTCCATCCCCCGGGATGGAAGACGGTCCAAAGAACCATCCATGGTGAGATTGAAGTCCCCACCCAAGACCAACACCCTGAGCGGCAAGTCCAGCAACAGGGTCCCTAAATCGTGTAGCGTCAAGCGCTGTAGTCCCGGGGGGGGGGGGCATACGCAGAAACAGCGTTAATAATACGCCTTTCCCAGGTGCCCGAGACCACGGCATATCTGCCTTGGCGATCAGTCCAGGAGTTATGAATGATGTAGGGGCAGCCCTTCCGAAGCAAAATGCCCACCCCCCTGGAGCCCGAGATAAAACCAGAGTGGACTACCATTTTATATCCTTTCCTGTTCAGGGCACCACAGGAGTTGCCAATCAAGTGTGTCTCCTGCAACAACACCTGGTCAAGCTTGTTCCGCTTAGTATATTGTAACACAATGCCCCTTTTGATTTTATCACCCAATCCGTTAACATTCCAAGTGAACAAATTAACTGTTAGACCACGAGCCATCATGTCCAACTAGTCTGGAGTAAGTAGTGGTGAATAATTGAGCATGGGTGTGTGCAACTGGGACGGGTGCCCGAAACGTCAATGGCCAGTGAATGGATGAGAGTAATGAAGAAGTGGACTACATATTGTACCGGTGTGAAGCAAAACACAAACAAAAACAAGTGGCATACATGAGATTCCAACTATCCCAATAAAACTGCGACCAAAAGGGATAAAGCTAACAGCCAGTCCGTCAACGTCTGTTTTCGAGGTCCTATGGAGAAAATATGCATAAACAAAAACATTGCTAAAAAGAACACCCGAAACCAATCCCCCCCACCATCCCCCCAACCCCAACTTGCAATCTCCGAACCCCCCCACCCTGCCTCCCTGCTTGGCGGTAACACAACCTCCCGCCCCCAAAACTAGCAGAGTGCCTTTCATCCACCATTGCAAGAACTTGCGGGACCATAGGGCCAAACCAAGCACACAACCCCCCGGAAAAACAGAATGTCTCAATATTAAACCAAAGCAGCCAAACTTTTTTGCAGCAAAACAAACACTGTCAAGGGCCGGGCACATGCTCCACATCCTCACACAAGGTGCACCAGGAGTAGGCTGGAGATCAGGTCCATAAGAACAGCTAGGACAGTCTACCTTCTAAGGACGCATATCTGATGCAATATGAACATTTAGATCAAACCCCAGTGTTCACTGTCCAAACCAGAGTGCCACGCCCGCACCCAAAGAAAGATACACAGACCAGTTAGTCGGCACCACCCGCCGCCTCAGACAAGTCCATATGTGGCGAGCCTCCACTGGAAGCTGGGGTATCATCGTCCATCCTCGCACCCCGGGCATGGTGGTTGCATCGGCCCGCCGTTCGCCATGCCTCCAGCCAGTCCCAGGCCTCCTCCGGAGTGGTGAAAAACCAGGATTTCCCATCCGATTCCACTCTCAATTTCCCTGGGAACATCATTGCATACTACACATCCTTGTCGTGAAGCGCCTTGTTAACGTCCAGGGAATTTTGCCTTTGTTGTTGCACCTTGAGGGTGAAGTCTGGAAAAAGGGTTATGCAACTGTTTTGAAATTCCACTGGCGGGGCAGAGCGGGCACACTGCAAGATGACATCTCTGTCGCCAAAGTTAAATATACGTGCGAGGAGCGGCCACTAGGCACCCGGTGTGCCCGCTCCACCGAGAAGAAGTTAGAAAGCCCACGTATTTTGAGGTAGTTGGGGATCAAATCTTCCAGGAAGAGGTCTTCAGACGGCCCCTCCGCGCATTCCGGCATACCAATTATACAGACGTTGTTTTGCCTGGAGTGCCCTTCATAACCATCCAACTGCTCCTCTAGCTTAGCGGCGTGTGTTTGTAGGTCTTCGACCTTCCTCTGCAGCTCGGACGTATCCTCTACCAGGGAGGTTGCCTTTACTTCAACATCTTTGAAGCGGGAGTTCATAATGCGCATATCCTCCCTGATGAAAGACACCTCTGTGGAGACCGTGTCTATCCGTGATTCCAGACACGTGTGGACGGTGGTAATGGCATCAAGAATGTCCTGTAAAGTCAGATCTGTCTTCTTCCCACTGGATTCAGGTTTGTCAGGAGCGGTGGTTCTGCCTTTAGGACTCGAAACCAGAACCCCAGTCCCAGGCAAATTTCGTTAGTTTGGCTTGGAGGGCTGCCTTTGAGCCACGGCTCCCCGCCATGGTGAACGTAGGACTCCCTTGCAGAGCTCCCCAGTGCAGGATTTAAGGACAAGGTTGTAATAACAGGAGTAAAAGCACCGGTAGGTGTACTTAATTCCAGAAAGGCAAACTCGGGGGCACCTCAGCCCCATCTCTCAGGCCCGGGTTCACTCTGCGACACAGGACAAATATGGTGGTTTAACACCAACAGCAGTCCAGTTGGAAAGGACTGGAGAACAGAAACAAATGTAGGCCCCTGATCACCGCCCCAGACTCCAAGGCAGGTGAGGCCTCCCGGAGATTAAGAGCGCCGGGCGCTGCTTCAGCCCACAACAGCCAATGTGGGGGTGGAAGTCACCCCAACCACTCTCTAGCCGGGCGGTAGCCCACAGTAATAGGGCCGGCTCCCTTGTAAATGCAGCAGGGATGCACTCACTGGTCCCCTCCGATCCACAGTTCACCGCCACTCCCGTTCTACTATGGTGCCAGACACCGCCCTGTGAAGATCCTGGCGGGTAACGGCCACAGTTCGCACCATCCCGCACGTAGCAGTGGGGTGCTGCGCGCCGTGTCACAGGCTCTTCAGTCTCTCAGACAACTTCCATACTCGATCGCACTCCTAGCCTGGCGGCCGCGTCGCATCTCTCACGGTTCCGTCTGGCTTGATGACGCCGGTCGCGTGGCAGTAACTCCGCTGCTCCTTCGAGGTCACTCTGGGCATCAAAATGTGTGATTTGGGGACACATGTGTGGAGATTTAGTCGGATTTGTGGCTCAGTCGGCAGAGCCGAGTGATTAGGCTGCCATCATTGTGTTCAGCATGGCCACGCCCCCGAGATGCCTCATTCTTGCTAAAGCCCCCTTCCTTATCTAAGTCACCCTCATTCAGACTGTGCAAGTAATAGAATTTGGTTTGGAATTGTACTCATAACTCAAGCCTTTAAACGTATGTGACTGTTGTCAAATGGTGGTAAACTCTGCCCTTCTGAAACAGCCAGACTGGCTTGACAAGATTTCCTAGCTAAGTACTATCGGCGGATAACTGCACAATGGGACCCGGGAAGAGAGCCATTTGTCGCTGGAGGACCAATCAAGGGGCCAACCAAAATACTGACTGAATATTCAACGCAACGATAGAGTGCTGCACTGGGCTACTGCTGAATGCTGTCCCACCCCCCTATTCAGTCATTGCCACCCAAAGCATGTGTGTGACGCGATCTAAGTGTGGTACAGCCAGCTATATAGTGCCTCCCAACAGAGTTCAGTACTTAATGAGCTCTGTCATCATTTTTGGTTGCCTGTGTGATTGCGTGCATCAAATCATCCCATGAGTGGGCTGCTGGTTACTCCTGAAGACCGCAGACTTCCGCCCTTTTGTAATTGCCTTTATGAGCACTTAAAAACCTGACGAGGCATTGAAGCACTTTACAGTGAGTGTCACACTACTCTGGAACCCAAGGTTAGTGGTTAATCCAGTAGTTAAATGTTGGTTATTGCGATTACTCATGTGCTCTCAAGAAAAAAACATTGCATGCATTTACTCCAGTTACTTTGTGATAGATTATATTAATGCTAGTTATGTGTGATCATTAATGGGGGCATGTTATGTTCTGTTCTGTTATATTGCGTTATGTTAGGTTAATAGGGACTATGTGGTTTCAGGTGAATGGTGGTTAGATAGGTAGGCCGGGGGAGATCACGCTATGTTAGATTGTAGGGATAGGGTTTTAAAGCAGGTGAGGTTGTGATCTATAAAATGAGGTGTCAGCCTTTTGCAGAATTACAATAAGAAAGAATAAGGATGACAGTCATGAGAGGAGGATATACTCAAAAATAGAAAGCATGCGGAGGATGGAAGGTAAGAAGTGGGTAACTAAAGAAACAAAAGAAAGAACTCAAGTTTAAAGTAGTCAAGTTGAATTAAGTCAAGTTCATGTTTTTCATGCAGGATTTTAGGAGAGTAGTGGAAGGCGGCTGTCTGAGTTAGCAAGCAATCTAAGAATGTAAGCTGTAGAAAGCAATCTGAGGATGTACCCTGTATAAGGAAAACATACATAGTAAACCATAGGAAGACAGCTTCAAACATCAAGTGTACACTTCACAAAAACATTTAGACTCATATTTATCAAGGTTTTGCGTCACCCTTGTGCCACTCAAAAGAGCACAAGGACAATGTAAAACCTAAGGGAGATTTATCAAGCCACGCAAGGTTGCATGGCACTGCATGACTTGATAAAGTTAGAGTAAAGCACGACAGGGCAAATCGTTGCCTTGCATTCATCTGCTACATGGAGCCGTTCCATGTGAACTTTGGGTGTTCCCACGCATCCACCCATGGATTTTGGTGCATTCCCATATATACTGTGTTTGCCTTGGCAAAATGTCTAACTGAAATGTGGTATGTCCGAACTCGATTCATAAAGATGGCTGGAGACCCTTAAATTCTTACCCCTTGATTCATTGCTACCCCTTTTTTACTATTTTCTTTTTAAACTTCAATGTATTTAACACTAATGACATATTGATACTTTGGAATTTTAATTGATGTGGTAATTTTGTACATTTTTTATGATCATCTGATCGAAATAAAGATTTGAAATTTGATATATACCATGAGTGGTACACCTATCAATGCATCATAGTGCTATGCCTCCCCAGGTGAGACGTAACAAGGAGAAATATCTTTATTTTTCCTCGTTTTTTTCCTCTTTCTATGTGTGCCTCATTCTGCAGCACACATAGAAAGTGGAAAAGCTTTGAGGATTAGTTTTGTGCAGAAAGGTTTCCCTTCCTGCCCACAAACAAATCTTCCTACAACGCAGGTAACCTTGCACCATGACACAAAGTTCCTGTGTACCGCCCTTAGACTGCCCTTTTCAATGTAGTCTGGAGTATGTCAACCTTGGTACACGGTCTGTATGCAGTACAATGCCAAAGTTTAATTTATAAACCTTCTATGAAATGGGGATAGATCTTCAGATTCATCACTTCCTGGATATAAGGCTCTACTTTAGATATTGAAGGTTGGCTTCTGTGCAAAGCCGAGCATGTGACCCCTCAAGTCCATTGAGACACTGCAGGAGCATTGCTTGATTTCCATTTCATGGTGATAACCCTCTTGGCCAACAGTAACACCAGATCTGCAAATTTCGTTTTAACTCTTCCTGTTTTAGGATAAACCCAGTATACAGTTCTCCATTGCGTTATAATAATCCTTTCTCACTAAGGTTGCTATGACTGCCCCACAGATTGCCATTAGCACACAATAATTGGGCTTTCCCACACATAGTGTAAAAAACTCAAGCCTACATCAGAGGCAGCATGCTGGCGAGGAGGAGTGCATCATACTAATTGTTCTTTGGGTGATGTAGGCTTGCTGTGTAAATATATTGTACTAACTTAACCCCTCCCATGCTCGTGACGGAACGGTTCTGTCACGAGACTCGGGTGGGCTGTGCTGGTGACGGAACGGTTCCGTCACGACCCGCTCGCCGCACCTGCACGGCGCGAATTCTGCGCCTGCGCTGGAAGTTCTGCAGAGCGGGCGGGACCGTGACGGAACCATGCCATCACAAGCACAGCTCACCCGCGGGCCATGACAGAGCGGTTCCGTCACGAGCACGGGACCGCCGCGCGGCCCCGCCTCCGCCTTAGCGTTGCGGCGGAATAGTCGCTGCAGCGAAGGGGTTAAATGACTCTTTCTAGGAAATGTATGGTGGTATCCCTGAAGCCTGTTTGAGCGCTTATAATGTAAGGCCCTGCCAAGGTCAGTTTGCCAATTCTCCCTCAGTGGGCCCTAGGAGGGTACCTGCTGTCCTCAATAAGGCTTCATTCACCTATGTGAATACTCCTCTACCAATTCCTATAGTGTATAGGGATTGGACATAGTCATATTTAGGAGGCTCGAGTAATTGATTTTTCAAATCTTCCACAATCACATAATTAGTGACCTGTGCGTAAAAACCAACTAGACAGGTGTATTTCTTCCACAAATAAATCGAATGAGGCTAATGATCTGTTAGTATATAGACCTACACAGTACTGATTCTCACAGCCTCTCAACTCTGCCATACTCAGTATGACTGAAACCACATGATGACAGGCAGCCCATGCAATGAGGCTATCAGACCGTACGGCTCCATAACCTGGGTTCTCTGTAGGGCTTTGCAATAACAGTACCTTGCACTAATCTACGCCAAGAACATTTTGCACTCACCATGGGCAGTGAGAGAGTGTGCAGTGGTGCAATGGGGCGCTATCATTTTCAGAGAACTCAGGACCTAGCACAGACAAGTTATAGCTGGATAACTAGAGGGCAATCCATTAGGTCTGGGCTGCTATGGGACACCCACCCCTCTACTTCTACGTGTAGTTTGAGCTCCCCCAGTTTGGTGCTCAGTCTTTTGGGGCCTCAATCACCCTGCACACATTCCCGGCTCCCAGATGCACAGGTGTGACAAGATGAAGGGCTCGCCCTAGCCTCCACACCAGTTCATTCATCTCCAGCCAACTGCCAGGTCCATTGGGTGTCAGCCATCGATGGGGAACCTGGACCACCCCCAGGACTGGTCTCTTTTTGGAGAGAGTGCTCCTTCCCTCCCACAGCAACCTGACGAAGAAGAGGTCAAACCCGCACCAGCACATTCTGACTTTCAGGTCAAAATCACTGCTCGCTCCTAGGCCTGGTCCCCGCTTGGTTTCCTACCCGTGTGTTGCTGTGTGCGGCAGAGACCAGTCTGCAAGCGTTATGCAGTGCTCTCTCTCTCATTATCTTGCTCCACCAGGGTCACCTAAGAGTGCCTCTGCCACCTGGTGGGTGGCAGTGATACTGCAGAGGCCTTCTTCAGGCCTTAGAGCCAGCAGAGGGCCTCATCTGGGTCAGCGGAGTCAAAGCTCCAGCTGCTGTCCTCCTGGATTGCTGCAGAGCATTGGCAGGAGACCCCAGTCCTGGTGCAGCCGCAATTCGCCACCCTAATCCTGATTCAGATTTGGGTCGTGGGAGCTCCATTACAATACTCACACCATGTTGGCTCACTTTGCTACACCCCTGCAGTCAGTCAGTTCATGGTTGACTGGTGGCAAGAAGGTAGTCAATTTTATTCACTTCTTTTGCTTTGCAGCTTCCTGAGCAGGCTGAACTCTGAAATAAGGTCTATTCCTCTCAAGTGTTCCATTTAAAAGTCGTGTGTAGGCACTAAGAGATCAGCTCATGGGTTGCCCCTCCAGCAAATCGCCATGAACCATAGCTCAATGAACAAGCATTTACAATGCAATAAGTCTCGCATTGAGCGAGTTTGAGCTATTGGCCTTGCAAATAACAATACCTTTTATTTTTAAAATCATAAATAAAAGGCATTGTAATTTACAATGCCAATAGCTTAAACTCGCATTACTGCGAGACCTATTGCATTGCAAATGGTTGTTATCTCCTCTGGATAGGCAACTTAAACAAAAAAGGCAGCGATTCTGGAACACCAAGAAGAGAGGGATTAAACAGCAAGAGATGAAAAGAGACAAAGTGCGGTGCTGCGGACTGAATTACACCTACACATTTCACAACTGACCCGAGTGATAGTTAATTTTACACAATAAAGTAGATGAACAGAAAGTGAGACACATCTAAGTTGGATTTACATTCTTTGGTGGATGACCCACCCCCAGGGCCTATCAGGAAGCTGCAGCTTTAATGAATGGATGTGTGAGAGTGCGTCACAATGGAGATGAGGACAGCCCCGGGAAGTAGGCTTTGATGTCGGCAGCTAACTTCAAGCAAGAAAAGATAAATTAAGGAAGTTGCAGCTAAATACAAGGACCCTTATACCCAGCCAGCAGGAGAGACGCTGTGGCATAACCTTCAGTGCTAGGGACTTTGGACCTTGGGAAGCCAGTTCGAGTCTTATCATGGTAAAACTGTGCATTAAATAAAAAAATAAGAATGTAAATAAATGACGATCAAAAGGAAATAAGGAATGCTGATAGACAAGCTAAAGCTGGTAACAGCATGGACGAGAGAGAGCAGCAAGGAGTAAGCACAGAGAAGTCACCTCTGTTCTGCTTGCCTGAAGGGGGAAGGGTATTTACAACTTGGACTGCATGAGGAGGGGGAAGGGGCTAAAGTCTATTATGTTATCGACAGCCCGCAATGGATGCCATGTGAAGACAGATCTAATATGACAGCCTGTGCACTGCCTAGAGTGATGTTCTGCACCTGAGTGATGTGATGTCAACAGCAAGCCATCATATCTGCCAGCTCCCTTTTCAAATGGGTTATTGCAGCAGCTTTTTGACAAAACTTCAGCGCTTTCAGATCAAAAGTTCCTAAAGGAAAGCATTCCATTCCGCGGACCCAGGACTGCGTATCTTATTGTCTCGCATAATTAGTTCTACAGGGAAGCAGCAGAGACTACTTTCCCTTGAGAGAAAGCAGCCTACGCCAATCTTTAAGCCAAACTGGAAACCAGGCATCAGCAAAAAGGAGGAAACAGTAGTAACAAGGAAAATCTCAATTGTTTGTACGCTGAAAATACACAGATTGGGGAGGAGCTACGTCAGCAAACAAGATGGCTGCTTAGGCTCCCGGCTCCGCCGACATCCGTAACCCGCCACAATATCCTGTACATTATCCTGATTTTACGCCTAGTCTCTGTGTGCATGAACTGTTCCGCACTCCGATGGTGAAATCCGGAAACTTTTATCGGCTTGTTTGACGAAGTTCCATCGAGTTGAAGTTTGCGGCCTACTCCAGCGGTGAAGCCGGGGCCTCGAGTACTTTCACAGCCGGGCTGCAGTGCAACAACATCGGCCGGGAGACCCAGGCTGGGTCCGGTCAATCGGAGTGGAGGCTTTGTTTAAGCCCGAATTTGGCAGCAATCGTTTCTATTGATCAGCGTCGATGGAGGAGTGATTCTGCTTGCTGTTGGCTGCGGGTGGGGGTCCCTGTCCTGCGGACCCGGAATTGGGCCCGCCGGGGTTCGGTGGGTCGGGGTCTCGGGCCTGAGGCCTTAACCGGGTTGACCGTGGCTGCGACTAAAGACTGGTCACCCTCCGCATCTGCACGTTCGTGATCCTGTTTGTCCCCCCCGAGGATGCCAGATTCACCCGGGGAGGTGATTGTGATTGGTGTCGGGCATGAGACTATGGATCGAACGGTATATGAGCCATCGCTGAGGTCAATACTGGCAGAAATATGGGCGTTTTGCTCACATGTGGATGTCTTATTGAGCAAATTGGACACGCGCCTATCTGAGATGCTCCTGATGGAACCGGACCCAGCCTTACTGTTGGAACAGCAATCTGCAGCCATTCAAACCGCGGCCATTTCGACTCCGTGCGAAAACCCCGTGAAGAAACAAGTATTGAAACCATCGGATGGTGCCCTGGAAGACGATGTTCCCGAGGTCGTCAGTGTATTGCCGAACCTTCCACCACTATCGGCTTTGGAGATAACGAAAGGTGTTCCCCTCCCGGAGACTTTTGTTTGTGACTTTCCATTCATTTTGTGGTCATCTTATCCTTTCTTGGTCACTTTACGTCTCCTGTGCAAGATACATTGGGACTGTTCATCTAGGAGGGAGAGTTCTTCTGTGTCTGAAGTTCTTGTGGACTCACTGCCTACGATTCGCCATGGATTAATTCTTGATGACACCCTTCTCCTTTATTATTTCTTTGTGTGCCTTTGGGTCTCGCTGGGGGGGGTTCGTGTGCTGGTTCGGAAGGGCCAAGGTTAGGATCAACTAGGTCGGGAAGGGTTGGAGTGGTTTTCACAAGTGTTCGACCTGCAACTGTTTGATCTAAGAGGCTGGGCGGTGTATCACGGTACCCCCTAATTTCTTCTATAAGTGTTGTCATAAGTTTGTCTTTTAGTGATAGGGGGTGTCTATTTCTGGCGGGGAGACTAAAGGGGCTGGGAGCTCAAACGGATAAGCCCTCCTCCATTCTTTTTCCTACTTTTAGGGTTTTAGTTATTAGGGGCGACAGGCACGCTGCTTGTGGGGTCAGGCTGTAGCCATTTGCAGGGGTGCAGGGTGGGGGGCTGGAGAGGGTTTTTTATTTTGCCTTTTTTTATTTCTATGGCCTTTTTTTCCTTCCCTTTCTCTTCCTTAAAGGATCAGTGTAGCTACGAATCATTAGGATTCTTATCGTATACTTGTATTTAGTGCTTATGCTTTTATGATATCCTGATTTCCGGGTGGGCAGGCCCTGAGAACTGGCGCGCAACATTGAATGTATATTGTGTTGCCGTTTGTACCGAACCATATGCCTTGGCGCCAATGCTCCAATATAGCGGTTATTACATGCATATCCTCTCTTTTGCCCTGTCCCCCGCATTCTTCTGTTTGATTGTATGGCACTTGATCCTTTCTTATATAATATAAAATGGAACCTCTGTCTCATCCTGGGACCCAGTTGTGCATTCTAATACAAGTTTTATCCTGAATCGCTGCCGGACCTCAGGGTTGTCGGCTGATGAGCTGTGTCGTACTGTGATATAGGCGGTCTTAATTTGTTTAGCGGCCGACCCCTGCGGTTGTAGGCCCGTGCTTGTATTTTTATTGAATGCTAAAATAAAGGTTTTCGAAAAAAAAAAAAAATACACAAATTGAGCATTAGTGCTTAGCATGAGTGTAACTACATAACGAGGGAGCAGAAACACAACCGCTGCTTAGTAGGCATAACAGAAATGTGCTGAGGGGATTAAAAACAAGCTGTCGACATTGCGAAATGGCAGACACTTGTTACATTGCGCTTTCTCCACACAAAAAAGTGCATACACTGAGTAATGAAGGGGAGGGTGTCATGCCGCCAGTAAAGCATCCAGTCCAAGTGGGCGTGGAAAATGTGGACAAGGTGGTAACCAGGAAGGACTAAAAAGCCTCAGGAGCAATAATAACAGCACGTTTAGCATAAATGGGAAACACGGGCGGAGCACAAAGCGAACTTCTGGAACCGTATTGATGCCAAGAAACCCTCTCATGGCGAGAGCAGCGCATGCGCACTGCTAATGCCAGGCGAGACCTAAAAAGTGCAATCCAAGTGTATTTAGTTTAAGATGTTTATTTAGAAGCCTTATTTCTAGAACTGCTGAACATAGTTTCATCACAGGCCATGAAAACGTTAACAGGGGGGTGATCACATTGAGGTATGGTGGCAAGACATTTCTAAGTGTTGAAACTGAAAATAAAATCATACAATTTAACATGTGGAGCATAATTAAAACGTTTATAGATTTACATGAGTCTGATGGGGGCTGTCCAACAATGTTGAGGTGCGAGGCCATGAGGAGTGGCAGATAGGGTAGCCTATCATGCCCAATGTTATAGGTGTAGGAGGCGCGTTTCTACTGTGCTCTTGAACTCTGGAAAGAAAGAGATGACTCCTATCAGACTAGAAAGGACATTCCACACGAGCAGTAGCAGCAGTTCAAAGAATCAATATACAGGGAAGTCACAAGATGGGTTCTGTACTGTTTATGGGAGAGGGAAGCATATTGCACGAATCAGGGCATGACTTTTGAGTGCTGAGAAAGGGAGGAGATTGTTCTTCCATGTGCGCTTTTAAACAAAATTGTGACAAGTTTTTTTACTAGACCCTGTGTTTGGTACACAGCCATCCTAACCAGTGGAGACCCCAAATAAAGCTTGGCATCCAGTTCAAGAGATATTTTTTAGCATATGGTGTCTGTACCCTAATAGTCTATTCAAGGTATGTTTTCATGAAGTGTGTCAATCACCCTAAAGAGAATCTTGGAGCAAAAGGTTTTCCTAGAGAGGAAGTTAAACAGGAGGCCCAAGATTAAGAAACGTAAGACCAGGGTTTACTTGCCTTCCGAAACGTTAGGAGGTTAGATCAAATGAAGACCAAGTTGGTGTAGGTTCCAGTGTTTAGGCTCCAGGTATTAGAAGGCGAGTCCTCCCATTCTTTGATGCTGAATCTACACCTGCATGCGCATACACCACTGCCTGCACTGACATCATCCCTTCTCTACAATACACCTATGCATAAATCTACACATACACTACATCGCCAGATGCACCACCACTCACACATTCATCCTTAAGTGTCCCTTTGGTCTAGTTCTGTGTGCTCTTGTGCATTACCATCTATTGTGCAGAGCCTGTTCTGATCAGCGCTGTGCACTGAGCCATGGATCTATTGTCTCAGGTATAGCAGCGTTGCTGAGCAGGGCCCTTCTAACTGTGTACACAACATGAGTTTATCAGAACAGTTTCATGTTCAATGTTGTACATGGCAACAGCTCAATGTGTGAACAACATACCTCAGTGCAGATTATATCAGCCCATAGCTGTACTAGGTATAGAACACTACTAGATGTGCAGAATGCGTGGGAGCACACACACACACACACGCACACACCCACACACACCCACACACACTCACACACACCCACACTCACACTGTTCCTCTGAACACAATTCAGTTTTCTTTGTACAAGGTATATTTTAAAGTTTATGTTGCGTCCTTTATAAGGTATAAACACAGCAAACTTCACAGCACTTTCAAACAAGGGACATATTTACTATTATTTTATGCATTGCAGCCCAGCAAAGGAACTAGATGCCCTGCATTGCGTGAAAAGGAGAGAACAGAAATGCACCATATCTATAATGATAAAACATACTTCAGCTCTCTCTAATAGCTGCCGCACTGGGTGCTGCCTAGCACCAACGCAGGCTCCTTTGAACAATAGGCCAAAAGTGTCTGAATTATGGGCAGGATTGTTTCGGTGCAGTAAGGGGTTACTTCCTGCCCAAAAACAATCAAAAGAGGCATTTTTATTTTCTTATGAGTGACAAAGAATGCATCACACATAGAAAGAAGAAATAAAGAGGAGAAAACAAGAGTTTTCTCCTCATCACGCTATCCTCTGGGAGGTGCACTGATCTGACTTAATCCCAGGTCTACAAACCTTTGTAAATCTAGAACTGTGCTGTGTTACATTTCTTTACAAAGTCATGCAAGGTTGCGCAAATCACCGCTTTCAAGACACAAGAACACCACAAAGGCTTAAAAAATCTAGGCCAAAGTGTACAACACAAAGGGTTTCTTCTTTATTCCTTAGTGTCTATATGCAGGTTTTTGGGCTTGAGGATGTTGTCCCATTTATATTTGTATTTAATGGTGCTTTATCAGCATTAAGACTAAATCTAGTAAAGATGTTTTGAAGAAGGGGATGAAGTGTAGCATGTAAAATTGTAGGTTTCGAGCTGGGGCATAAAAAAAGAAATGAAATAATGAGCTATAAGTTGCAGAGCTTTACTACTGTACCATGCATATGGCACAGCATCTGCTATATTCATGGTAGCATGTTGTCAAAAATAATGTAAAAAAATATTTCTTCATAAAGTTGATTTTTGGCAGAGGCATTGGATATGCTCAAATTACTGCAGTCACTGATTGAAAGAAGCAATTCAAGTCACGGTAGGCTAGACCGTCTGGTCTTTAGTATCTTAATCAAACAATTTATTTAATGGAGCCCTTCATGTCTGTATAGCAATATAAACAGAAGGTAATGGAAATGTCTGAGACGCTAGAAGAGTAAACAAATATGCGCTACACTATGTTTTCTTTTTTCATCCATGTTGTTACAGGATGTCAAAATAAGAAAGTTGTAATTTTTTTAAAGGAACAGCAAGGGAACTTAAGAAACTGCCAAAATAATAAACACCAAATATGTCATTTTTTAAATAAAAAAGAAATCCAGTAAAACGAGTCTTTCAGAAGATGTTCGTGTGGGCCAGCTGTTGTGTGACATGACCCGCCTACTTGAACCAGTGCCTGAACTTTCATCTGCCTACCAGACACCTCAGCTCTGCTTCCCTTTCTCTAACCCTCACCCCCGCATCCGACGTAGCAAATTTATTTATTTATTTATTTATACAATTTATATAGCGCGCAAATACCCTGAGGTGTCTCGCGCTGCTTAATTCATATGCTGAAGGGGAGCACTGACTTATTACTGATGAAAAAGCGATGTTTTTAATTGTTTCCGAAATGTCATCAAGGAAGGACTGTTTTTGATATCGAGGGGGAGGGTGTTCCACAATCTGGAAACAGCCACTGTGAAGCGTCTATCTCCCAAAGTCGCTTTTTTTGTCCGCGGGATTGGGAGCAGATGGGCTGTGGATGAGCGTAAGGCTCTTTTGGGAGTATAAACACACAAGGCTTTTTTTAAGAATTCTGGCCCTATGTTATGCATGGCTTTATAGGTAATACACAGCGCCTTAAATTTGGTGCGACTTCTGACCGGGAGCCAATGAAGTTGGCGAACAATGGTGGTGATGGAGGCGAATTTTGAAGTACGGGTCAGAATCCTGGCTGCCGCGTTCTGTATTAGTTGCATCTTATTGAGGACTTGCTCTTGGGTATTTAATAGCAGACCATTACAGTAATCGACCCTGGAGAGTACCAGGGTGCACATGAGGGTCTTGCCCGCGCTGGTGGGGAGAAAAGGCAAGAGTTTCTTGACCATCCTAAGAGTGTAAAAAGATGCAGAGACTACTGCATTTGCATGGCTCACAAATGATAGTTTATTATCAAATAATACCCCTAAGTTCCTGACTTTGGTGACCGGTGTTGGGGGAGAGCCTAGATCAGGAGGCCACCATACTGGGGACCAAGACGGGGTCAAGCTACCAAAGATCATGACCTCCGTCTTGTCGGAGTTTAATTTTAGGCAGTTATGATCCATCCAGGAACTAATGGCCATCATGCCTTCCTGAAAGTTGGCCGCAACTGCTCCTCCGTTGTAATGAATGGCCAGTACCAGCTGGGTATCGTCAGTGAACGATGTTAGCCCAATTCCATAAGATTTAATGACCCTCGCCAAGTCCAACACATAGTTGTTAAATAGTGTCGGACTGAACGAGGATCCTTGGGGAACACCGCAAGGTAAGGTGAAAAGAGGAGAGTAGAAGCTACCCAGTTTAACAGACTGTTTACGGTCAGACAGAAAGGAAGTCAGAAGAGATTTGGCTTTATCCTGGATGCCAATAGAGGCTACACGATCGATCAAGGTGGTATGATCGACCGTGCCGAAGGCTGCAGACAAGTCCAGTAATATCAGGTCTGCTGAGCCTCCTTGATCCATAATCATTCGGACTTCGTCTGCTGCCTTTATCAGTGCCGTTTCTGTCCCATGACCTTTCCTAAATTCAAATTGGGTGTCATCAAGTAGATTATTCTGATCGATATAGTGGGCCAGCTGACAGTTCATAATTTTTTCAAATATTTTGGACGGAAAAGGGAGAGATGCAATTGGAACTTTTGGGTTCTGAGGGATCAAGTTTTGGTTTTTTTCAGTAAGGGTTTAATAATTGCTTTCTTCCAGATCGGCGGATAGGAGCCAGAAAGAAACATAGAGTTACAGATATTTGTAAGAGCTGGAGCTATAAGGTTAGTCACTGGCTTGAGAATCAAAGGTGGGCAAGGATCAAGTGGTGATCCTGATTTAATGATTGTCATAAGTTCAGCTGTCTGCGTTAGGGAAATTTGACTGAATTCACAAAAGGCTGTACGAGGGGGGCTGTAGCTCTTATTGGAGCTGGTTAGTTCGGCGGCAGCCTTGGAGGTAAAATTGGAAAAGATGTTGTTGACCTTAAGCTTAAAAAAGTCCGCCAGGTCGTTACACAGATTTTGGGAAGGTTCTATGGTAGTAGATACTGGTGGAATAGATAGCTTTGTGACAACTTGATAGAGTTCTTTAGTAGAATTTTTGGTTGACTCTATTTGCGCAAGATAGAATTTTCGTTTTTCTGTAGTTAGAAGCTTTCTATATATGGCGAATGCTTTTTTATATACATCTCTGTCATTATTGTCGTAATCTTTGCGAAAGCGCCTTTCTAGGTTTCTACACTGTTGCCTTTCCAGTCTAAGGGTTTCTGGGGACCAAGGGGCGGAAGGTGTGTTACGATTGGGCAGCATATTTTTAGAAGGTGCTAACGTGGTAAAAGCATTGTTAAGCCAAACACTATAATTATTAGAAGCTATGTGTGGATCTGTTGTATCACTTGGTTGAGTAGAGGCCAGGGTGGTCTGTAGGGTCGAAGCATCCATATTCTTCCAATCTCGAAATTGGACATGAGAGCGATTTGTGATATGTGAATTTTTATGATTCCTAGTATTGATGGCAAACATTACTGCAGCGTGGTCCGTCCACGTTAATGGTTTCACTGAGGGCGAAGTAATGTGAGGGTTATTAGTAAATAGGCCATCAAGGGTGTGTCCAGCCTGGTGGGTAGGAGCTGTGATCAGCTGTTTAAGACCTGCTGATGAAAGGTCCGAAATTAGGGCTGAAGTATCTCTATCATTAGTGGTTTCTAAATGAAAGTTAAAATCGCCTAATATCGTGTAATCAGGATTACCTGCCATAGGTTCTAATAAAGTATTGAAGGATGCCAGGAAGGGGGATCGAAGGGTGGGTGGACGATAGAGAAGAGTTCCTTTGGAGGATTGCGAGGGAGTAAGCATAATGGAAAAAGTTAATGCTTCGGCGGACTCGAAGTCGATGGGTTCTATCCTTGTTAAAAAGTTTTTTCTATATATAATAGCTATACCACCACCTCTTTTCCCTGAGGATCTATCCTGCCTAACCACATGATATCCATCCGGAGTGGCCATGCAGAAATCTGGGCCTGATGCTTGATCTGCCCAGGTTTCTGTGATAAAGAGGAGATCTATATTGTGACTAGTTTCGTTTCGATTCGATTAGCTTTATTCGATTTCAGTATAAAAATCATAAAAGCAACAACAATACATAAATATACACCAATACATTTCATTTCATAAAAAAATAACATCTATTAAAAAGAGATTAAATTGATAGAATAAATCAGCTAATCATTGAAGAGCGAGATAGTAGATCAAATTGATTAAACGTGGAAATGATGCAACCACTCGATACAAGACCACTTCTGCCCAGCAGGTAGTTGCTCTATGCTTTTTGACATTGAGACGGGATATATAATGTTCTAGGGTAGAATTCACTTAGGCTCCAGATAGATATAGGGCCATCTCCTATTTGCGGCTGCCAAGATTGGAGATATGGGACGAAGTATTTTTTCCTGAATTTTACAAGTACCAAATCGCCCACAATATCTTTAGGAAGAGGTCCTAGCCAGCCCACCCTTCTAACACTTAGTATGGTGCCATCGATGTTGGGTGGCAGAGGTCTATTTTTGGTTAGCCAGAACACAACCTTGTTTCTTAGGTCCTGATGTCTTTCATGTTTCCCCTTTATAAGTTCTGGTACTCCCGAGAGAACGCACACAATAGGAGCGGCCTCTGGTGGCAAATGTAGATGGCTAGTTTTAAGTGACATATTGTCACGTTTGACCGTTGTTTCCTTATGTGATGTTGTTTCTTTGTTCGGCCCTACTCTAGGGTAAGAACTCCGTACTGTTGTGGCAGCTTTCGGAGGATTTAAAGTTTTCAAATGTGAGGTTACTAGTTGATTGCGGGTTGTCTACTTTGTGTGGTGGCTTTAGGCATTTCTGTGGAGGCTGGACGCTGTGGTTGAGAGGGTCCTGCCAAAGTTTTTACAAGTGACGAATTGGCCTTAATTGCTTCCTCGACACCCGTGAGCCTATCCCCTAAGCTAGTCATTTTATCAATCAGCAGGGATATTATTGACTTCATCATGTTTTCGATCGAGGCCAATAAAGAAGCATGGATAGGTGCTTTCGAGGTGGCAGTGCTAGGAGTGTTTGGCAGTGGAAGATTTGGGTTTCGTTTTTGTTGCTTAGCCTGACTCCCCATTTGTTTGACCCCATCACTCTTCCTTTTAGCAGAAAAGACCTGAGGGGACACTGCAGATTGAGAGTTTTCTTTTGGTCATATTATAAGGGGAGTACCCTGTGTGCTTTGAGTTAGGTGAACTTGACTGCTGGACCGAGGACTAGTCATTGCTATTGGGCAAATAGGAGCACTAATGTGGACATTTCCTGAATCCACAGGAGCATACGTGGATTTACACATTTTGTTTAGTTCCTCCAGTAGTGATATATCTGGATCTGCATCGGAAGACTGTGAAGGAGAACACATACTGGAAGAACTATCCATGGCTGGGGAGCGTTCTATTCTCTCTAATTCACTGGCAATGAGGAGTGTTGCCCTCTGTATATAGTAGTCCATCGTTCCCCTAAGCAAGTCACTCTGAGAGGAAAGATTTCTAGTACCCCCCTTACAGGTCATAGCGTAATCAGCATCAACTACCAAATAATAGTTCAACAGTTCCACTATAATGACGCTTGTGAAGGACCTAAGAAACTGGGGATTGTCAATGGGTATCTGTACCTTTTGTCTTTTTTCTTCCTTTCTTAGTTCAGTACCAAGGGGGGTGCCCCTGTCCCGGCCTCCTCTGGCCCCGGATGGCCACAGATGGCCCACCCTCTGCCCGGGCTCTGCCCGGCGCCGCCCGCGTGCGTCTGCGACGCGGAGGAAGCTGTCGGGATTTAAGCGCCTCCAGGCGCGCTGTGCAGGAAGTGAGCGGTGTTGTCCTCCCAAGGCAGCCTGGGAGCTGTAGTTTCCACCCCGCTCCGCGGCCGAGCGATGTCACCAGCTCGGCGGCGGGGGCAACCACAGCGTCAGGGACCCAGCGATAGTGTGCTGCCTAGCAAACATCCGGGATAGCAGGTAAGTTTTGGAGCCCCCCTCTGTGCGCCCACTCAGGTTAAAAGCGGTCCCCCAAAATTATAAATTCAGAGATTTCATCTTTGTGTTTTATGAGAGAGCGAGCGTTGATGAGAGCACAATGGGTGTGTTTGGCATCTAGATCTCCTGGGGATAGTTTCTTCACTTGTTGGTGAAAAGGTAGTGTCAATTTGTATAAACAGTTTGGACATTGACAGGATAGTAAGTTAGTAAGGGAGTCTGAGTTAAAATGAGGACAGCAAGGGCTTCCCATATGATTCCTTATGTCCCTAAGTTGAATACTTGTATAAGTAAGTACCTTGCCTCCATGATGAGGTCTGGGGGGGCCAGGGGATATGGCGCTATGCTCGGTCTTAGCGCGGACGGGCGCAGACGGGCACCCCTTTGGCGCGGCTTTGGCATGAGGTCACTCCTCCTACCTAGCAGCGAAGACATGAAACACGCTACCCTTTCATCTCCAAGCCTCCCCCTATCTTTCAGAATTCTGAAAGTCCTTAAAGACCTGGGTATTCAGCTAATCAACTGGACCCTGCCACTGTCTGGATACCCTCACAGGTGACAAGAAGCGCTCTACAAATCTACTGATAGATTAATTGATTCTGTTATATATAGAGGGATGGGCATGCTGACTGAAGTGTACTGTCCCCTGAAAATGCATAATTCACCGAGAGCAAGGATTGATTCATTGTCGAAGCTTTGTAATTTTCAGCCAGCTAAAGTAATATCTTCTTAAAGAGGCCAAGCCCAGAATGGGTGTCAAAAGTCCAATCCATTCTTCAAGTCAAATGTGATTTCATCCATAGGGAGTCTGAGGAGTACATGATAATGAAGTCTATGATCCCTGAATCTCTCTTTCAATTGATCTGTCTTCCAGGAGTTCATCAAGCTGTCTGTTTTTTCTCTCACTCAGTTTGGCCATTTTTCATTTAGTCTGCCCATCCATCGGTATGTATGTTGTCAGGGACTTTGTATTTATCTGTTTATGTCTATGTGTGTGCAGGGGCCTGTATGTGATTTGTCCTTGTGTCCACTGGTTCATACTTGGGCATTGATATTTATGACTGTTGGTCCGTGTCACTGGTGGACCTCGTAGAGCAGTATCTGCAGCAGTGCTGCACCATTTGAAGTGAAGGTCACAGGCAGACCCTGGGGAAGAGGGGTGCCAGCGCATTCATTTTTGTTTCATATTGTTTCTACTGCTTGTGTTGTTCTGTAAACAATGACTTTTTAACGTTAGCCCATAAGTAGTGAGGTGTTCCCAATTGTTTTTAAAAGACTATCTCTGCCCACTCACCACTCAGCTGTTTAACCCTCAAGGAAAAAAGCAGAAAGTCAGGAATTTAATTTTATTTTGCAATTCACTTGTCTGTCTAGTGCATTAGGACATATTAGCCATTTGTTGCTTTAGCCAACAACTCTGATCGCCACAATAGACGACATCTGCACCCTACTTGACAGAGGAGAATCAGCCACCCTGATCCTGCTTGACCTCGCTGCAGTCTTCGACAAAGTCTCCCACCACACTCTCATCTATCGTCAATGCCAGATTGGTATCACAGATGATGCACTCAGATGGATGGCATAGTTTCTCAAGGGATGCACCCAAAGAGTCTGCCTCCCCCCTTCACATTGCAAGCCAAGCACACCATATGCAGCGGTTCCTCAAGGCTCATTCCTCAGTGCAGAGATCTTCATCATTCACATGACATCACTTGCAGACATTGTCAGACATTGTCAGATTGCTCAATATCAGCATCATCTCCTACACCGACGACACTTAGCTCATCCTCTCGCTCTCAGCAGACCCCGCCTCAGTGAAGACAAACTTCCACAACTGTATAGAGCATCTCAGCCTGGATGAAGGACAACTGCCTGAAGCTCAACACAGACAAAACTGAAATTCTGATCTTCGGCAAACACACTGCCCTCTGGAATGACTCCTGGTGACAGTCAGAAATGGGGACCACCCCCACACCGAAAGACCATGCCCGCAACCTCTGCATCATCCTCGACAGCAAACTCTCCATGAATCGTCAGGTCAGTGCCATCTCCTCTGTCTGCTTCCACACGCTCTGCAACTTTTTCAAGTGGCTCCCCTTCAGGAAGACAGTGACACAAGCCCTAATTACCAGCCGACTAGACTATAGCAACAAACTCTATGTAGACACCACCACCGAACGTAGGCAAAGACTCCAGACTATCCAGAACGCAGCCACCAGACTGATCCTCAACCTGCCCAAGAGAATCCACATCAACCCACACCTGAAGGACCTCCACTACCTCCCAGTTCACAAGAGATGCAATTTTAAGCTCCTGACCCGTGTCTACATGAACAAGGACCCACCTACATGAACCACCGCCTGCACTTCCACTGACCCCCCAGGAACCTACGCTCCACACAACTTGCCCTCGCACGGATCCCTTGCATACACCACTGCTGTGTCAGTAGGTGCTCCTTCTTCCATTTCGCAGCCAAAGCCTGGAACACTGTCCACCTCCACATCGCCGCCTCGCTGACCCACTTCAGAAAAGGTTTCAAGATCTTGTTCTTTAACTAAGACCTACTAGTGCCCGGATACCCTCTCAGGTGACAAGCTGCACTCTACAAGTACAACCTCATTAATAGAACAGCATATTGCATTGTTGGTCTTGTAGCTTTGCCTTAAACCTTTACTTTTGGGTTCAAAGCCCCAGAATGCAAAGTGATGTTGGCCAAAATGTCCTAATTTTGGTAAATTCCAGGGCCACTGGAATAATGAAGCAGGGTAGGGCCACATTTTGTGGCAGGGTTGACTACATTTTGCAGAAAGATTATGCAAATGATGTGGTATAATGTGCAAATGTTTGTGACAGTATTAATCCTTTATTTTGTCATTTTTACACAGATTAAGATTGTCGGGGCAAAGGTTCCAATTTATTAGTACATGTTTAACACCCATATACCAAATAAGTATCAGAAAGGGGACCACTTAACCTTTGCAAAGGGCCTTCCTCTGCGCTGCAACACATGTTGCTGTGTTTTTAGTGACTTTTGATCAGTTAGTTTGAGGAAGATACAATTTTTTTGTTAAAGTCTGCAGATTATGGAGCAGATGATGGATTATGTGGCAATGCAGCAAGTTCATAAGTATTTTCGAAAACCCTCAGCAGCAACATCGCATTATTCCAGTGGCGCTGGTTATATCCTTTACTTCAACATTTATGTTCTCCCTTTGTTAAACTCAGAGACCTATATTATACTTGAGTTTTCTTTTTTTTTTTACTGCTGTCTCCCTGCCATAAGATTAAAAACAAAGGTAGGGCATCAAACCCTGCCTCTCTTTTCTATCAACATGTTTTGGAGCTCGAATATTCTCACTTTGTGGACAAAAACTTACGACTACTTGCATCTCACATCAAATGTTGTGGGAAAGTCCCTGTTTGCAGGACATGCTGTGTAAGTGCATTCTTTATATCCTTTTTTTCTTCATGAGCAGTGAAAAAGCCTTCATTCAGCAGTGCAAACATCCTTCTTCATAGACAGGTGCACCTTGGGCAGGAATAGTGCATGCATCCCTCCTTCAGAGGAAATATAGGCAAGGAAACAAAAGGGCATACTTTCCCATCACAGGACACATACAAATCAGACAGCAGCAATGCAAGTTTTGATTCTTCGTAGAATGTGTACAAGATGGAAGTTTCACAGCAAACGTCACACTCTCACTTGAAAGTAACAAGTGCAATTTTCCATTACCAGCAAAAGAAAACCAGCAGGGTAGACTAGTACAAGTTTCATGGGCCAGGGCACATGGACAGTTATGGCATGATTTACATGCAGGTTAGAGACACATCTTTGGAGCAGGTGCTTAACTCGCTGAGGGTAATGTAAAAGATGAACGAGTGAGTAAATATGTGAATTCAGACACAAATCACACTTAGGTGAAATTCCACTTCAACATCCTGAAAGTCCTAAGTTCCATATATTAAGAACACAGGCACACAGGTGCCAATCTCTTTTGATTGTGTGCTCAACTGGTGCTGTGAAATCCCAGCCTCTGTGCTGCATCTGTTCAAAATATTGAGGGCTGCTGTAGAGTCCTGCCGGACAAGTTCTAGTGTTGAACTTTGTATTACACCCACCCATTCACCGGTGTCACCGGTCAGGTGACCCTGTTAATAAAAGGGGGCGGGCGCATGTGCCCTGGGCATGTTCCAGTGCCCCACTACTGTCTCTGTGTGGTCACTTCTGCAGCATGAGGGGCCTAGTGGCCCAAGACACCACAATGTGGACGAGGCGGGTCTGACCTCTCGTATATCATGGCAGTGGACTGGCTGTGTGTCTCATGGGGAGAGGAGCAGCCCACGTCATGGGCACCCCTGCTGCCTGCGAAGACCACCAGGACAAGACTGGGCCAGACGGTGGGCAGCCAAAGAGTGCACTGGCATCCACGGGAAGGAACCCTACAGCTGTTCGCACGGCAACACTTCTGCAGCCATAGAGCAGTAACTAGGGGGTAAAGAGTCGCAGTCAACGAGAGGCCCGAGGTGCTTTAACGCTGCCGACTGAGACTGCAAGAAGCCAATCCCCCCTGCCACACATGCAATGTCCTAGAGGGGAGAGAAGATGGAGACCACCCTCTGGCAGCCCAAGTGCCCACATGTATGAGGCCCGGTTGCATTCCCTGGGGCACATCACCTACCTATGGTGTGCTTGGAGGAGTGAACCTGCATCACATTAAGGAAGCCTGTACCGACATCCTTAGCCTTGACACGCCTGTTAGCCCCCAGTGAAGAGGGAAAGGAAAGATGCAAGGACTGTTGTGGCCTGCGGGAGGCCTCCCGCTGTTTGGCTCTGCTGACGATAAGGCCGCACCTGACCAAAGCCCTTCGCCAGCCCATCTGGTGTCCGGAAGGCTAGCAATGAGATAAGAGGGTCGGGAGAAGGGCATGGTATGATGCCACTCTGCGAAGGAGTAAAGGAGAGAAGCACGATGCCACAGGGCAAACAACCACCACAGGCACGCAAGAAGGAAAAAGAGAAGAGCAACAGGACAGAGGACTCGTGCTAGCACTGGAGAATGTGTTCATCAGCACAAGCCAGCCACTGGGGTGCAGTGATGTCACTGTAG
This sequence comes from Lissotriton vulgaris, assembly GCF_964263255.1. Taxonomy (NCBI): domain Eukaryota; kingdom Metazoa; phylum Chordata; class Amphibia; order Caudata; family Salamandridae; genus Lissotriton; species Lissotriton vulgaris. Next base: position 1,212,683,298 of record NC_141691.1, on the reverse strand, counting down.
ACAATTTCACTGGAGGATCAACTGTAAGCCTCTAGCAAGCGCGATCTGCGTCTAGGCCCCTGCTTTAAAGTGCGACCGTCCACTTACCTGTCACCAGCTGCTTGGCATCGATGGCATCACTTCTAACAAGTGCACCTGCCAGAAGATAACCGTAAGTGACCACGAAGTCCCTCCAGTCCTCCTCAATCCACGTAGTCACCTACAGCAAAGAGATCACTGCCTGTTGCCCAAGTGTAAAAGAAACAAATATCATTGTATTCATCATCCAGGTGCATCATCACCAAGAACATCTAAGCAGCATTGTATCACCAGAGGGGATCCAAACACCCAAGACATCCTGAGTTCAATGAGGCACTCTTAGCGCCGCAGGAGGCTAGCCACCCAGGAACCTTCTGTGTGCCCCCATAAACTTGAAGCCTGCTGAAGAAGAGCATACCTGACCATTGGACTATCCACCCTTGGGATTACATGAGGCTTGGCCATGGCCCTGTTGGGAGATCTGCAGCGACCTCTCAGCGCGGCCTATGAAAGGCCTGCACAGCCCACACAGTCCTGTGGCAACCCAGGGGCAAGGACCTCAACAGAGTTTCCTGTAAAAGGGGAATCCTGATCGGAGAGATGAGTCAGCAGCAGCTCCACGACAGGCACCAGGAATCAGGGAGGTCGCAGATGGAGACTGGTCACCCAAAAGATGCCACAGGGCAAACAACCACCACAGGTACGCAAGAAGAAAAAAGAGAAGAGCAACAGGACAGAGGACTCGTGCCAGCCCTGGAGAATGTGTTCATCAGCACAAGCCAGCCACCAGGGTGCAGCGATGTGACTGGAGACAATTTCGTGGGAGGACCAACTGTAATCTACTAGCAAGCGCGTTCTGTGTACAGGCCCCTGCTTCACAGTGCAACCGTCCACTCACCTGTCACCAGCTGCTTGACATCGATGGCATCACATCTAACAAGTGTACCTGTCAGAAGATAACCGTAAGTGGCCACGAAGTCCCTCCAGGCCTCCTCACTCCACAAAGTCACCTAAAGCAAAGAGATCTCTGCCTGTTGCCCAAGTGTAAAATAAACAAATATCATTGTATTCATCATCCAGGTGCATCATCACCAAGAACATCTAAGGAGCACCGTACCACCAGAGTGGATCCAAACACTCAAGACATCCTGAGTTTTACAAGGGACTCCTAGTCGCAGGAGGCTAGCCTCCCTGGAACCTTCTGTGTGCCCCCATACACCTGAAGTCTGCTGAAGAAGAGCATACCTGACCATTGGACTATCCACCCTTGGGAGAACATGAGACATGGCCATGGCCCTGTTGGAAGATCTGCAGCGACACCTCAGTGCGGCCTATGAAAGGCCTGCACAGTCCACGCGGTCACGTGGCAATCCGGGGGCAAGGGCCTCAACGGTGTTTTCTGTAAAAAGGGAATCCAGATCGGAGAGATGCGTCGGCAGTAGCTCCACGACAAGCACCGGGAAGCAGGGAGGTCGCAGATGGAGACTGGTCACCCAAAGACGGTCTGAGGAAGGCATAGACCTATGTCCTGATTTTGAGAGCACACAGACTCTGAGACACCACCCTCTGGGGCTACATGAGCGACTTGGCTGTGTTCCTGTTGGCAGTTCCTCCCTCAGCTACGCCTTCGCGTGGCCTACACGAGGCACACACAGTCCACCTTGTCCTATGGCAGCCGGCAGGAAGGCCCTCCAGATGACTCCTGTGAGAGGGGAGTTCAGGCAAGAGAGGCAAGTCTGAATCTGCTCAGCTTTCAGGGACTGGAAAGTATCATCGCCTCCTAGGAAAGCCCTCATCCACCAAGGTCATCCTCCTTGTTTGCAGGTTGGCTATTCATCATAACCTGAGCGCCTGCAAGAAGATATCCAAAGTGGACTCCACCACCTCTCCTGATGAACCGCTATTTGAACTTTGTAAATAGGCTCCAACACAACGAGACCAGGTCGATCTGAACTTCATCGCCGAGGCGGACCACAGCTTCCTGACCAGGTGGTCCTGAGCTCCTGCACCACCCAGGAGATGACCTGAAGAGACTCATTGGCGTTGTGTGTTGTTGTTTGTTTTTCTTCATAGGTTGGACTTTTTGTTTGTTTCTTTTTAATTAAAGTTTGGGAGGGATGTAGTTTCCTGCTGGACACGGTCTAGTGTTCCACTTTGTATTACACCACACTGTACACCCACCCATTCAAAGACATTAATGGTCCGGTGACCCTACTAATAAAATGGTCCGGGTGCATGTGCCCTGGGCCAGGTCTAGTACCCCACTTTTTCTTCTGTGAGGTCACTTCTGCAGCATGAGGGCCCAGTGGCCCAAGACACCACAGAGGCCAGTGGCCTCTGTGCGTGGCGATGTGTATGCCTGTCAGCCTTTGTTCATGGTGGCCATTACGTCCTTGGTCTGTGGACCAAAATAAATGCTTGTCGATCTTTTTATCTGTTCATGGTGTGTGCAATTCTGCTCGTCTGTGTTTCATGGATGGCTGCTACTGTGCTGTACCATCGACACTTTTATTTAATGAGGTTAATTATGTCCGAATATATGTCTGTATGTTACTTACCACTGTATGGGTGAAATGTGAGAACTCGAGGGACGTGAATTCGCACGCAAACGAATTCGCAATCCGCAAGATTTGCGAATTTGTGCGAATTTGCAGATTATTTTTTGCGTGTTCGTGGGGTTTTTTGCGTATTTGTGGGCCGCTTGCAGCGCACCGACCACTAAGTTACCCAGGCAGTCATACATGGGCGTGGCCATCTTGTGCGCGTTTGCTATTTCCGTTTCCGGGCACTATTGGCAATCTCGCGTTCTGTGCGGCGCACTATTACGAGTTTGCGTGTGATTTTGCGTACTCACGGGGGAAATATCGCGCAAACTTACCCACGCGGTCTTCAATGGGCGCGGCAATCTTGTTTTTCATTCATTGCTATGGTTCTGGGCATGCTTTTTCTATCCAGCTTCAATCTTTGCCATCCTTTGTTTGTTTGAAGTTTTTTTTGATCTTTTTTACTTATTATCTATCCCTCTATTTTTCTAGATCTATATTTTGTGTTTTCTTCTACTTTTGGTTACTTTAAAGCTACTTTTTTTACCTCTTCTTTTATTTACTTTTTCCCTATTCTCTTTCCTATTTATTATTTCCATTCCTGTCCAGGACCATAGCAAAGGGAGCAGGGAAGGACAAGGGGAAGGGTCCCGCACCCCGTGCCTGGCTCCAACGCGGCTGATTGAAGAGGGAGCAAATCACAGCCCGGGAGATCTTCAGCACAGAGGAGGTAGCCGCACTGGTTTATTATGTGCAGCGCCGCCTCCCCAAGACCATCGCGGCAGGCGGCAGGATCGCTAGCAGGTACGGGCTCCGGGAGTGTCGGAAGCTGTGGGAGAAGGTGTGCCGAGCCATGTATAAACACTCTCGGGTCCGGCCCATCTACAACCAGGCCACGCATCGGTGGTCTGACCTCCTGGACCGTGAACACGACCTGCTCGACCTGCTAGGCGTCGAGATCCCCGGATTTGGTGAGTAGTAGTAGCTATTTAATCACTACTCTGTTTTCTCCTGCTCTATGTGTTATCATATTGCAAAGTTTTGTTTTTTCCCGAAGAGCAATAATGCTGCTGATAACATTGTAGGTAAACTATGTTTCAAAATCTTCTGTGATTGCATTTCAGGTGCACTGCTCTCCTGCTCAGTGGTGGTGCTACTATGCTTATTTGTTTTCGATTTTGTGCTCATTTCATTGGCCTGAGTAATTATGTATGAGTGTACTTTACAGAACTGCGTAATGCTAGACACTAAGGGGCAGATTTACAATTACTGGCACATCCCTGCAAATTAGCAGGGATGCGCCAGTAATTGTGCGCCACGCCTCCACCACCCATGGTGCGCCGCATTTACAATGGGGCAAAAACGACACAGAAGCGTAACACATCTGTGCCCTAAAGGCGGCGCATTGCTGGAGTTGCGTCACAACCATGATGCAGCACCAGCAGTGCTCTGGGGTACCCTATCTCCCCAATGCTGCATCAAGCCGTACGTCTGCTTCAAGCAGGCGCAGGGTTTAGAGTGACGCAGCATTGGCCTAAAAGTGACTGAGTGAAATCTTGTAGATTTCACTCAGGCACTTTTAGGATGCGTTCCTGCGCAGGAACGCCCTCCCTTGCGCTGGAACGCCCCCTGATGGCACAGGGCTTTACAACGTGATACATCTCCCAGATGCGTCACATTGTTAATATACCCCGCACCATGGCGCCTCTTTTGCGCTGCCGCTGCGTCACAAAAGTCACGCAATGACGGAGCACAAGAGCCGCAAGGGACTTGTAAATCTGCCCCTAGAGACTCAAGTCCAGTCCTTCCTTTGTACACCTGTCACTAAGAAGAGATAGTGGTGGTGGATTGATAGTTTGAGTATTTTAATGACTGGTTATGTAGTAGGAAACATACTTTTTAGTGTTCTCACTGGTCTGCAATCACGATGGATTTTGTCTGTCACTTCGCGTGCTGCGGAGTGCTGCCTGCCAGTACTAGTCGAACCTTTTTGTAGTTGGTTTAGTGAGTTACATACCTTTCCAAGTCGACGGTCCGCGAATCCAGCAATACTAATATCCTAGTAGACCACATCAGATAGGTCAATAAATGTAGTGCAATTGTTGTCTATTTGCTATTTCCCCGAAATATTTTGTTATTGTTCTTTTGAAGTGTTTGATTTGGTTGACAACAATCATCCATTTTTGGGTCTTTCTTTCATGTTGTACATCTGCTCCCCCCAGGGGCAAGAGGACAGAGGAGGAGGTAGCGGCGCCGGCGGAGCAGGAACAGGAAGGCCAGGATCGGTCCGGCGAGGGCTCCTCTGCTGGCCCCAGTAAGTTTTCATGTTAATATTCATAATTATACTTCCCTATCTTTTAGAGTATCTATTTTTTACTAACGTTCCTCATTCGATTTTTTTCTAAATTGTCTTTGATCTTCTTGTAGACTGTGTCTAAATTCTTATCCTGCTTCTACTATGACTCCCTGTGGTACAAAAATTATAATTATCTGTCTGTGTAGCTAACTAAGCTTGCACAGTTGGCAAAAGTGTTAAACAAAACTCCCATTCTATTCAGCAATAGCTCTATGCACTGAGTACAGTCCTCTGGGTTGTCCATAATGTCTTTTGAAGTCTTCTAAATGTTTATGCTTTGACAATTCCCAACAATAAAATGTCAATGACCACCAAAAAAGAATAAGATACTAGTTTACTTTTTGATTGGATAGGAGGACAATCTATACTACTATTGTTGCAGGGACAATTCTGCACAAACAGAACTATGGACACTAAATAGTGCATTGTTTATCAATTATAATAGGTGCAGTTAGACTTTCCACATACCTCAGTCATAACAGAATTTGAACCCCCAAACTCCTTACTGTCTAGCTAGTGTGGCAGAGTCATTTAGCTCCCTAATTCATCGATGATTGATCCCCAATGATGATTATCCAACCCAGGACATAAGACTACGGAGTCAGAGTTGAGAACTGTCAGAGCCACGGACTCATGCTTGCAAATTGCAAACCCTTTCGCTCACTAACTCATGACCAAAAACCACAACGTCAATGTAAGTTTTAAAGCTTTATTAAAAGTAAAAACATTTATTAAAATCAAGTACATCATACAACATAAACGGTGGATTGAAAATGGAAAAGTGCTTAGTGATTTCACACATTAATTGTGGGCGAGCCCTCACCTGGTTGAAACTTCTAATCTTCTTTGTGTTGCTGAATCGTTGTTGACTCCGTCCTGGTGATGATGATCTGATATTGCTCTTGTTCTTAGAAGGGAAGCTTCTGTCTGTTATGAGAAAAATGGCATGTCTTAAAAAGCAAGCATTCATCAGTTGTGCCAAAAAGTATAGCAAGACAACACCCTTCCCTGAATAAGGGAAATTTTTAGTTTTGACTAAACAATCATAAAATATTAAATTTGTTTGTGTAGTCGTAGTGATATTTTTTCAATCCTAGACAAAATACTAGGGAGTGGTGTATATGGCATCTAAGAATCTGAAATGTATTTTCTAGGCGACACATCGGCACAACCATCCTCCGGCCAGCGCGTAGGTGGGCACTCCTGGGGCGTAGGCGGTGCAACAGCCAGCAGAAACTGCTGTGGGGGATGCCACGGTAGTGGCAGACAGTGGTAAGCTATTATATTCCTTACTTATTGAGATAGCAGACTGCAGAGTGTGCTCTCTGCACAGGTGTATATGTTGTACAGTACAAGTATACTATACTGTTAAGAAGACTTACAAATTTAGAACTAAGTTTTTATCAACCAGGTAGTAGCCTCCTCTAAATTGACTTCAACTCAGCTGTGAAATTTTTTCGAGAATCCAAGTCAGATCAGAGATGAACTTGATGAATGGGATGAACGAAAAGAGAAAGAAGGGTGTAAGTAAGTGTGGAAGGACGAGCGAGTTAAAAGTAATGATGACTGGCAAGGAATGGTACGTGTTTGATTGCTGCCCGAGGTGGCTGGGAATATGATGCATGGCCGGTTGAAGGATGAAGCAAGGATGGGTGGAAGGAAAAAGGGAAGAGGACTGCCTGGGTGGGTGAAACAGAAACTGTATGTGTGCGCAATATATCCTTTGGTTGAAATTCAAATGCAAGTCACGCACGGATGCATTGCTTGCGGTTTCCAAAATAAAATGAAAATTTTGTTTTCCCGTGAGAAAAAGTAAGGTTTGTCCAGTTGAGACATAAAGAAGAATGATTGACATTTACTTTGAATGGATGGATGCCTGGATCATGGTACTATCTGACTCATAGATAGCATATGTGTATGTAGAGAGAGTAGACGGTCACTGGATAAACTAAGTGTTACTTTGAAGAGCATGTAACACCGCACCTGCATGGCCGTTCCAGTGTAGGAAAGGCAAAGAGAAGAAGTTATCATTTTTCCGAATACTACCATGAATAGTAGCAGTAGTTTGTATTGCAAGCACAGCATATATCCAGCGATTACGGGGGCCACTAACTACCTCTGTTAATAATTTTAGTACAACTCTGTCATTCATGTGTGGCATATCGGTGTTCACTCAATAAAAAACAAAGCACCTAAAGTCATCCCATATGTAAGCAAATACATATCCTGTGAAGGGATAGATAATCATATTATTTATCTTCTTCATTTTCCTTTTCTAATAGTCATTGGCACTGTAGGGTGAAAGTTAAATTAATGAAGCAGTAGCCCTTGTAACAGAGTATTCTCAGTGCCATGCATAATAGAAAAGTGAGAGCTTCACCACGTGCATGTACTGGACTGGTACAGTAACGCAAGCCTGTGTCATCATGGCATGCATCTGTTTTTCTCGGGTGCAAGTTGACTGCGCTGGCATAATGCCGGCTTCCAGAAGTTTACGTACCAATTTTGCTAAACAAGAGAGAAGACGAAGAATAAGACTGGTGTACTGTCATAGTCGACTCTAATGTAGTGAGTCCATAGTGCTCGTAGATTTGATTCCTGAAACTACCACTAATGTTAGAGCAAGGCTGAAGAAGTGGGAGGTTAGATAGATACAGGCCACAAATGTTATGTACTGTGCTTGCAAGTTGCTAGTTCTACTGTGACACAACTTTCTGCTGAATTATTTTGTGTTAATCTTAAAGAGCATTGGTTACAGGCTATGTCTTTCTTTCTTCATATAGATGCTCCTTCAAAACTTTCACGGAAGGAGCTGGCTAGACGGGCCCGGCAACGGAAGCTGGAGGCGACTGTCGCCGAATATCGGCGGCTGGTGGCCCAGGAGGAGGAGGACACGCAGTCGACCTCCACAACATCCACAGTGACAGCTGCATCCTCCTCCGCGCTCCCTGGGTCAGCCAGTCAGTGCAAGCCTCCAGCGGTGTGGAGCCGTGGTACCGCAGCCACCCGCCACCCGCCACAGCCAAGCAGCCCAAAAAATCATCTGCCCCCCATAGTTCTTCAAAGGCACGCGTGCACCGCCTAACCCTCAGGGTGTCCTACCTTGAGCAGGAGCAGAAGAAAATGAAGATCCTGCTCAAGAACCTCCGCAAGGAGCATGACCACCTGGCCAAAAAAGTACACCACCGGCAGCATTAGAGGAGGAGAGACTGTCCCTTGCCCCTTTTTTAAATACTTTTTGGGGTTTTGAATTGAGAGTTGGGTTTTTTGGACTTTGGGGACTTTTTATTTCACAGACATTCTTTGGGCTTAGGGAGGGAAGGTGGGTCAGGTCTGGCGGGATAGTTTATTTTTGTTAGGGATATAAATAATTATTACTTTCAACTTAAACATAGCATGCATGTTTTTACTGCAGTTGAGGCTGGGGGGGGGGTTAACTGTAAGTTTGTTTTCCTGAAACTTAAGTGGCTTCTTGATTCAAATTGTGTAAGTAATTGCCCAAATGTTTACAAAACGATGTGCCTCTCACAAAGTTAGTGAATTAAATTGTCCTAGGACTTTACTAGTACTACCGTCAGTCTCTCGTCTCTCCTGCTACTCCATTATTCTTCCTCCCCCAAACGCTTATCTTACCTGTAATTCGTGTTTGAAAATAGGGCTAGGCACAGGTCTGGCTGCATGGCAAATGGCGATTAAGGTTGGCAATCCTGGGCGGTTGAAATGGCATCATTGCGGTGGTACTAGTGGTGGTACACAGTGGCAGTTGCAGCATATGAAAAAAAAGAAAATGAAACCTTGATTGGCCTGAGCGGAGCATTAGAACGGTACGATAGATACTATAGCACATGACAGTACACTAGAACAGTGCCATAATGTAGCCTTAAAAAATGCTAAAGTATAACTATTACTTGCGTGGAATTTGGCATTGGCTACTACTACAAGAAATAGTACTGAAGGTGAAGGACACAGCAGCGTAATCATTTGCCACGTGTAGGAGGAGGATGTTCTTGATGATCAATCCAGTAGATGGCCCCCATGAAAATCTGCTTTGATTTGCCAATAGTCATGGGTCTGTGTCAAGCTGAGTAAGAATATAGCCTCAGATTCCTTCACCAGCCTTGCAATGTAATTCATTTTCTGTTGCTATGACCTTATCCTCCCCAGCAAGTCTGTGGAATTATTGCTGTCATTTACTCACACATCAATGAAAACCACAAAGCCCGGGGGAAGAGGGTTAGGGTTTGGAAATTGGATGGGAATGGGGTTTTTGGGAAAGTTTTGTTGAGAGAAGAAAAAATAAGCACAGCATGGACAAACAACAAATGAAGATAAACAAATCCTTGAATACAAAGATATCCATAAATCATTTAAGTGATATAAAGGAAGTGCATGCACTACTGCATGCATCAAGTTGTTTGCTACATGGATGGTTAGGTTACTTAAACTAAGTAGTACTTTCTAATGAATGAAAGAATGCAACAGTACAGGGCTGCAGCAATTATGCGTTTTCACTTGCCTATCGCTGCACTCAGAGAAACACTTTGTACATTAAATTAGTTTGAAAATAGCAAAGTAAAACCTATACAATGGCTGGAGGGATGAATTTAGAAGCAGAGAGCAAAGAAATGCAGAGTCACACTCATAGAAGTTCACAGCAATAACATTACTTAAAAGATAAGTAGAAATGAATGGATACTGTTACTGTATGTTGTTGTAGTTGTCCTGTTGAATTTGGGAAGTTGCATGCATCCAGCCATTTCTCTTATTTGCGGTACTCCTCCATTCCATCTGTCGCTCCGTCGATCAATGTTGGTGACCAGAAGACACCCTGTCCACTGCCTGCCTGGAGGATGCTGAATTGCGGCTCGCTAATGTGAAGCCTGACTTCATCCTTTTTCCCATTGCACAGGGTGAAAGCCGCCCTGTAAATGTTGATGGAAAAATAGGAAGTGATATTAAAACACCACTGAGAAAAAAATATAAGGTACGTACGCTGTGTAGTGCAAAAAGTCACACTTTTAGTTTCAGAATCGACACTACAATAGTTTTGAAAGGGCATCCTCTGAGTCTCCTTTTGAAGGATAAATACGTATGGGTGAATTTTGCAGATCTTTCCCCTCAAGCTAGGTGTACTGTAAACTGCGATTTTAGAACAAAATTAGACCTTCCCAGCAGTGCTCCGAGACCCTTTAAACCTAGTCGCAAAAATGTAGAAGACCCCCAATCAGACCCCAAAAAACGTGCGATACTGCTACCTGTCTGTGGCCTAGTCGAAAATGGTCCCAAATGTACTTTGAAAGTAAAGTAGGCCCAAATCCCCCCTTTTCCACCATGGATTTTCTTCAAATCACTTGCAACCAAAATTAGACATTTCTCGACAAGTGCTCCAAGAGTAATCCACAGAACCCAGTTGCCAAAATCTCGAACACCCCCAAACACATGCCATACTACTAACCCTAACGAGCCTAAGTTAAAAATAGCGTCAAACGCTTTGTTCAACTAGGCCAAATCGCTCCTTTCCCACCATGGATTTTCTTCAAACCACTTGCAGCCAAAACTAGGCATGCCCAGCATTGCTCCAAAACCCCCCAAACCCAACCCAAACAACAGGACCCCCCAAGCAGCCCCCTGAAAACACGAAAGTTTGCAAAATCACTGAAAAGTGGAAACCTTTTTTACCATGGATTTTCTCCAAAACACTTTTATCAGGTATTAGACCTTCCCAGCAATGCCCCTAGACCCGTTAACTCAGGCAAAAACAAGTTTAACACCCCCAAACAGCCAAAAAGCAAAACCAGAAAAAGTGACACTTTGAAAAATGTAGGCTTCATTCCCAAATCACTCCATGCGCGCTCTCCAGCTAGGCCCTAACTCCCCTTTCCCACCATGGATTTTCTTCAAACCACTTGCAATCTAAACTATCCATACCCAGCGTTGCTCCGAGACCCCCCAACACCCCCCAAACACCAGGAACGCCCCCAAGCAGGCCCCCAAAAACACGAAAGTGAGCGAAAACTCTGAAAAGTGAAAAACATTTTCACCATGGATTTTCTCCAAAACACTTTTATCCGGTATTAGACCTTCCCAGCAATGCCCCCAGACCGGTCAACCAAGGCGAAAACAAGTTTAACACCCCCAAACAGCCAAAAAGCAAAACCAGAAAAAGTGACACTGAAAAATGTAGGCCTCATTTCCGAATCACTCCATGCGCGCTCTGCAGCTAGGCCCTAACTCCCCTTTGCCACAATGGATTTTCTTCAAACCACTTTCAATCAAAACTACCCATATCCAGCGTTTCTCCAAGACCCCCCAACCCCCCCCCCCAAACCCCAGGAACCCCCCCCAAGCATGCCCCCGAAAACACGAAAGTGAGCGAAAACTCTGAAAAGTGAAAAACTTTTTCACCATGGATTTTCTCCGAAACACTTTTATCCGGTATTAGACCTTCCCAGCAATGCCCCCAGACCCGTCAACCCAGGCGAAAACAAGTTTAACACCCCCAAACAGCCAAAAAGCAAAAATGGAAAAAGTGACACTTTATAAAATATAGGCCTCATTCCCAAATCACTCCATGCGCGCTCTGCAGCTAGGCCCTAACTCCCCTTTGCCACAATGGATTTTCTTCAAACCACTTGCAATCCAAACTATCCATACCCAGCATTGCTCCAAGACCCCCCAACCCTCCCAAACATCAGGAACCCCCAGAAACAGGCCCCCGAAGACATGAAAGTGAACGAAAACTCTGAAAAGTGAAAAACTTTTTCACCATGGATTTTCTTCAAATCACTTGCAACCAAAATTAGACATTTCTCGACAAGTGCTCCAAGAGTAATCCACAGAACCCAGTTGCCAAAATCTCGAACACCCCCAAACACATGCCATACTACTAACCCTAACGAGCCTAAGTTAAAAATAGCGTCAAACGCTTTGTTCAACTAGGCCAAATCGCTCCTTTCCCACCATGGATTTTCTTCAAACCACTTGCAGCCAAAACTAGGCATGCCCAGCATTGCTCCAAAACCCCCCAAACCCAACCCAAACAACAGGACCCCCCAAGCAGCCCCCTGAAAACACGAAAGTTTGCAAAATCACTGAAAAGTGGAAACCTTTTTTACCATGGATTTTCTCCAAAACACTTTTATCAGGTATTAGACCTTCCCAGCAATGCCCCTAGACCCGTTAACTCAGGCAAAAACAAGTTTAACACCCCCAAACAGCCAAAAAGCAAAACCAGAAAAAGTGACACTTTGAAAAATGTAGGCTTCATTCCCAAATCACTCCATGCGCGCTCTCCAGCTAGGCCCTAACTCCCCTTTCCCACCATGGATTTTCTTCAAACCACTTGCAATCAAAACTATCCATACCCAGCGTTGCTCCAAGACCCCCCAACACCCCCCAAACACCAGGAACGCCCCCAAGCAGGCCCCCAAAAACACGAAAGTGAGCGAAAACTCTGAAAAGTGTAAAACATTTTCACCATGGATTTTCTCCAAAACACTTTTATCCGGTATTAGACCTTCCCAGCAATGCCCCCAGACCGGTCAACCAAGGCGAAAACAAGTTTAACACCCCCAAACAGCCAAAAAGCAAAACCAGAAAAAGTGACACTGAAAAATGTAGGCCTCATTTCCGAATCACTCCATGCGCGCTCTGCAGCTAGGCCCTAACTCCCCTTTGCCACAATGGAATTTCTTCAAACCACTTTCAATCAAAACTACCCATATCCAGCGTTTCTCCAAGACCCCCCAACCCCCCCCCCCCCCAACCCCAGGAACCCCCCCCCTAAGCAGGCCCCCGAAAACACGAAAGTGAGCGAAAACTCTGAAAAGTGAAAAACTTTTTCACCATGGATTTTCTCCGTAACACTTTTATCCGGTATTAGACCTTCCCAGCAATGCCCCCAGACCCGTCAACCCAGGCGAAAACAAGTTTAACACCCCCCAAACAGCCAAAAAGCAAAAATGGAAAAAGTGACACTTTATAAAATATAGGCCTCATTCCCAAATCACTCCATGCGCGCTCTGCAGCTAGGCCCTAACTCCCCTTTGCCACAATGGATTTTCTTCAAACCACTTGCAATCCAAACTATCCATACCCAGCATTGCTCCAAGACCCCCCAACCCTCCCAAACATCAGGAACCCCCACAAACAGGCCCCCGAAGACATGAAAGTGAACGAAAACTCTGAAAAGTGAAAAACTTTTTCACCATGGATTTTCTCCAAAACACTTTTATCCGGCATTAGACCTTCCCAGCAATGCCCCCAGACTCGTTAACCCAGGCAAAAACAAGTTTAACAACCCCAAACAGCCAAAAAGCAAAACCGGAAAAACTTGCTTTGAAAAATGTAGGCCTCATTCCAAAATCACTCCAAGCGCGCTCTGCAGCTAGGCCCCAACTCCCCTTTTCCACCATGGATTTTCTGAAAAAACAAATGCAATCAAAATTATGCTGTACCAGCAGTGCTCCCAGACCCCCAAACCCATCCCCAATAACCTAGAAGCCTCCCAAACAGGCAAAAAGCAAAAATGCAAAAACGGGGACTTGGACAAATTTAGGCCTAGTTCCCAGATCACTCCGTGCGCGCTCTGCAGCTAGGCCCTAACTCCCCTTTTCCACCATGGATTTTCTCCAAACCACTTGCAACTAAAATTAGCCATGCCCAGCATTGCTCCAAGACCCCCCAACCCACCCCAAACAGCAGGAACCCCCCCAAACAGCCCCCGAAAACAAGGAAGTGAGCAAAAACGGAAAAACTTTTTCAAAATGGATTTGGTCCAAAACACTTGATTCCGATATTAGACCTTCCCAGCTATGCCCCCAGACCCCAGCATCCACCCGCAAAAAATCAGAACAGCCCCAAACAGTCAAAAAGCAATATTGGGCCTACCTTCAATTCAGTCCAAATGCACTCTGCAGCTAGGCCCTAACTCCCCTTTTCCACCATGGATTTTCTGAAAAACAAATGCAATCAAAATTAGACTGTGCCAGCAGTGCTCCCAGACCCCAAAACCCACCCCCAATAACCTAGAAGCCCCCCAAACAGCACCCCAAAAACAGGCAAGTGAGCAAAAACTGAAAAACTTTTTTACCATGGATTTTGTCCAAACCACTTGATTCCGATATTAGACCTTCCCAGTTATGCCCCCAGACCCCTGCAGCCACCCGCAAAAAAGCAGACACCCCCAAACAGGAAAAATGCAAAAATGCAAAAACTCATACTTAGAAAATTTTCAGCCAACCAGTCAACATCGGTCCAAACGTGCTCTGCAGCTAGGCCCTAACTCCTCTTTCCCACCATGGATTTTCTTCAAATCACTTGCAATCAAAATTATGCTATCCCAGCAGTGCTCCCAGACCCCCAGACCCTCCCCCACAAATCTAGAACACCCCCAAACAGCCCCCCAAAAACACGCAATACTGCTAGGCCTCCGTGTAAATTGTGCCAAACGCTGTCTGCAACTAGGCCCTAACCCCCCTTTTCCACATTGGATTTCTTCAAACCACTCGCAATCAAAATTAGACGATCCCAGAAGTGCTCCCAGCCCCCCGACCCACCCCCACAAATCTAGAATACCCCCAAACAGCACCACAAAAACATGGAATACTGGTATATTCAAAACATGGCAAATTGCGCTGTTCACAAAACATTGCTGTTTTCAGCACGTCCACTACTTCGATCCTCTTGAAACTTACCTGGACAGTCACTTGTTCCAGCAATTCACAAGAATCTCAGCAAGGCAGAACAAAATCGAACCACTGCGCTCTTTGAGGAAGAAGAAGAAGAAGAAGGTCTAGGACTAGTTTTCACTTAGTTTTCACCCAAACACACACACCCGCAAAACACCCAAAAAGGCAAAAATTCTGCCAATACTGGACCAAAGAACACCAAACCCCTCTAAAACCTTGCCAACATCATTATGAACGAGCCTGCATCGGGCCCGAGCCCTAGACTCAGTGTGAACCATACCAACTTAAACCCAAAAACCCTAGTAAATCGCACTGAACCCTAAACCCTGGATATGCTTTGTCTGTCTGTGTCAAAGAGCCTAGGTATGCTACATCAGGAGGTTGCTTCACTCAGTGGTGCCTGCCTTGACTGTCTGCATGGCCCTGGAGCAAGCATGGGCCAAAAATCCGTTCCGCTCAAGAATTTGCGATTTTTTGGTAATTTCGGGAGATTTGCGAAATACCGAAAAACAGCAAATTTTCCAAACAGAACAGATGTTTGGCCCAAGCTTGAGGCAGTGCCATGCAGACGGACAAGGCAAGCACCACTGAGTGAAGCAACCTGATGTAGCATACCTAGGCTCTTTGTCAGACAGACAAAGCATATCTAATTGTATGCAGCAAGCCACATAGCCCCAATTTTACATGAACTGCTGTCTGGAGTGGACTCTGTCTGGCATAACAACAACAGTACACTGCCTCGCCCTCGACCACTACATACCACGAATAGACAGATATGTAGTTCTGCTGTAGTAGTTGTTGTAGACTGGTTTACCTGTTTGCCACTCACAAATTGGCCATAGTTGTTCTGTAAACCGACGCTGATGATCCACCCATCCCAGTGAGTGACTGTAAAGAAAAAAGATAAATTATTTAATCAATTATCATGGTATATTGGAAAATGAGTCCGCTCCAAGGAAATTTTGCATATTGTCAAATGCAACATAGTGGCCCCTGAATTTGAAGTACAATTTGAATTAAACAAGGTAAAGAAAACAGAGTAGTTGACATGAGTTACAATTACTGTTTTAAAGATTAAATAATAACTAAGACAAGACATATTATTCATCATTTCATGCAGAAAAAACAAACAGCAATTGGTTTCATCAGAGCCAGACAGTTATTGCTGTCCACTGCATGCCATCTTCTCAATTATTCATTACCTGTTCTACTTTTTGTCCGCATCTTCTTCGGAAAGTGAGGGCCCACAGGGCAGCCTCTCCTGTCAATATCAGAAGTAAGTCTGTCAGCAATCAGCAAGCATGTAGTCAGTCAGTAATTTCAGTCCCACTTGAGGGGACTCGTCGTAATCCATGCGTAGATCCTCCTTTGTCCCTGCGGACAAAGGAGTGATGGTGTGGAAGTGTGGTGCCCGCTAGGGATCTGCCCAATCTCTTGCAAAAGGGGCTACTCACCTGCACCACTCTACATGCACAGTTAAGGTGCCCAAGGAGCACCTGCACCTCCCGTACTGTCACTTTCCGTCTGAGCAGCATGTCATCAATGAGCATCAACATGTTTGATTTCTTGTCCATGGCCACTGAGTCCAGTTCAATACCAAGAAATGACTACACCGTACTTGGACCTTGTGTCTTCTCTGGTGCCAGGGGCACTCCTAGTAAACCCATGAATTCTTGAAAACTGTTCAACTGCTGTTGACAGTCCGTTAAACCGGGGCGACCCACCAGGAAGAAGTCGCCAAGGTAGTGTGTCACCGTCACTTTGCCTGACTGCCATTTAAAAACCCATTGCAAGAATGAACTAAAGAGCTCAAACAGTGCGCATGAAATGGAACATCCCATAGACATTGTCTTGTCTACAAAAATGTGTCCTTCAAACTGTATTCCCAACAGTTGAAAATCCTCGGGATGCACTGGCAGTAAATGGAAGGCTAACTTGATGTCACATTTTGCCATTTCCATACCTCTTTCCACTGCATCCCCTAGTGCCCTACCTATGTCTACTGACGAGTACGACACAGATGTCAAGTCCTTTGCTTTATAGTCATTCACAGAGGTACCGTCCGGCCATGAGAGATGTTGAATTAATCTAAATTGCCCAGGTTCCTTCTTGGGCACCACACCAATTGGTGATATGATCAAGTCCGAGATAGGAAAGTGTCCGAATGGTCCCGCCATTAGACCTTCTTCAACTTCTTCGCTAGGGATCTGCCCAATCTCTTGCAAAAGGGGCTACCCACCTGCACCACTCTACATGCACAGTTAAGAGTGCCCAAGGAGCACCTGCACCTCCCGTACTGTCACTTTCCGTCTGAGCATCATGTCATCAATGAGCATCAACATGTTCAATTTCTTGTCCATTGGCAGGCGAGCCTCCATGGCCACCGAGTCCAGTTCAATACCAAGAAATGACTACACCGTACTTGGACCTTGTGTCTTCTCTGATGCCAGGGGCACTCCTAGTAAACCAATGAATTCCTGAAAACTGTTCAACTGCTGTTGACAGTCCGTTAAACCGGGGCGACCCACCAGGAAGAAGTTGCCAAGGTGTTTTGTGTCACCATCACTTTACCTGCCATTTAAAAACCCATTGCAAGAATGAGCTAAAGAGCTCAAACAGTGCACATGAAATGGAACATCCCATAGACATTGTCTTGTCTTGTCTACAAAAATGTGTCCTTCAAACTGTATTCCCAACAGTTGAAAATCCTCGCGGATGCACTGGCAGTAAATGGAAGGCTAACTTGATGTCACATTTTGCCATTTCCGTACCTCTTCCCACTGCATCCCCTAGTGCCCTACCTATGTCTACTGACTAGTACGACACAGATGTCAAGTCCTTTGCTTTGTAGTCATTCACAGAGGTACTGTCCGGCCATGAGAGATGTTGAATCAATCTAAATTGTCCAGGTTCCTTCTTGGGCACCACACCAATTGGTGATATGATCAAGTCCGAGATAGGAAAGTGTCCGAATGGTCCCGCCATTAGCCCTTCTTCAACTTCTTTGCACAACTTGTCCTGTACTATAGCTGTATGCCCTTTGACTGATCTCAAGTTCTCCACCCACTCGGCTACTCTTGGCCCCTCGCACCCCAACCTGAACCCTTCCCGAAAACTCTGGCTCAATAATGTAGTATCCTCCTGGCAAGGGTATTGATCCAGTCAGCACTCCAGGCACTCCAGGTTAATGGGCGTATAAGCCCTTTCCGATGGGCCCTTGTGCTCCTTACGACCCCCGCCCCCGCCTGTTTGCTGACCTTGGAAGGTGCTGTTATGCTGAAAACCCATGTTATCCTGCTGACCTTGCCTTTTGTATCCTGGCCCAAAACATGACAAAAAAACAGGTGTCGCCCTCCACACTTGGAGCATTCATGTCTGAATCTACGGTAATCCCATGTACAGGTATCTTTGTTGCGATCCCAGCACTCTGCATCAATCTCCCCCCATTTTGGCTCAGAGTCCCAGACCTTTCGGGCTCTAAACTCTTCATCATACTGCGACCAAGCATAGCCCCCGTAAGTTACCTGGGCCCTTCTGATTACGTCCATGTATTTAAAGATTGAGATGGACCTCTCAGGATATTTTTCACAGTATACACTTGCAAATATTAAGGAAGCCGCCGTCCAATTTTCTATCGTCATTGGCACCCTCGGCCGCTTGGATAGCTCCAGTTCCTCCTCTTTCGAACTCTCTTTCACCCTAAGCTCCTTGTGCAGTAACTTGAGCATGTCCACGTACTCACCTTTCCAAATGTTTTCCTTAGTCAACAGCATCAGGTGCGCCCCAGTGGCTTAGTCACACCCATATATGGCAGCTTTTTAATTTTTACCTCGTGGCTTTCCTTGGTGACTCCTCCTTGGGCCCTTTCACTGTCCTGGCCCTCCACTAGCATCTTGTCTTTGCTCAGCTCTGTCTCCCATCCTGCCTCCCGTCTCCCGACTACTGTCCTCTAAGTCCCCTTCTGACTTCATTACCACTGCTGAATGGTCTTCCGTGCCTACCCCGGTATCCTTGATGTACTTCCCTTTGCACAGTTGCACTGCCCCCTCAGCCTCCCCTCCTTTGGCATCCGTCCCCAATGATACCTTGCCCCGGGGCCTTACCAGCAGACCCTTCCCTTTTGCATTCTTACCTGATGTCAAGGTCGGCATCCGCACCGGATCCAGCCACCTAACCAGTCGTGCATGTTGTTGCCGCACGTCGTCCCAGGCCGGGAGATCTCCTTGTTTCCGGACCTGTAACAATCTAGGCGCAACATTAATCTGGCCCCCTCTGCTGTGGCCCCAGTTCTTCCTCCTCCACAATCTCCTCCTCCTCAAAGTTGTTATCATCGTAATCTAACTGGACGTCCCCTTCAAGACCCTGCCCCTTCGCGCCCTAGTGCCTCTGTGCTGACCCGCCTCTCTCGTATTAGCTCCTCTAAATCCACTACTGAGGATCGCGGCAGCGTGAAAAACCCTGCAGCACTGCATGATCATTGTCACACCACAGCTCAAGGGCCGCATTGACCCCACAAGGTTGTTGCACTTCCTCAAACGCCTTAGACCACTGTATGACGGTGAGTTTACTGTCCCGCGCAATGTTCCGGCTGGCCACCTTTGCCAGTGCCTTTACTTCTCCTCGGGATTACCGAGCCACATGTGCCTCACCCGAGTAAACCACCTCACCCTCCACTGCAATGGAAAAGTAAGGTCCAGCAAGCTGGTGTTGGAATACCCCTCTGTCTCCACCCTCCCTGGACCTGGGCAACATCGCCAGCAACCACCCACATCCTGCCCCACACCTCTGGGACCTCCCTCCCCCAGCCCACTGTCTCCTCCCTCTTCTAAGCCTACCTGCTGCGCCTGCTTCCTCCCTGCCCCAGAAGAGTGCCCCCCCCACTGCGCTGGACCTCCTGCTCCCCGAGGCTTGAGAGTCCTGGCCCCTGGGAGAGACCCAAGTGCCCACCCCCCATGCCTCCTGCTCTTCGTCCTCGCTCCATTCCAACATGGCTGCCATAAAGGCGGATGCTGGGCCCTGAACACGCTCCCCTTACTCAGCCTCCAGTCCGCCCTTGCCCCCTCTCTCTGCCCCAAGATGCTGCAGCCTTCTCTCCCGCACCCACCCACCCTCCACTGACCAGCGGGATCTGCGGCTCTGTGGGGCCCTATCTGGCCAGCCCCCGATGTCCAGGGAGACAGGGGGGACCCAATGAGGCCTCCCCTGAGGCTCACTATCGTCTGGCATCTACCCAGATGGGCCTTGGCCTGCCTTGCCCCCTCTTGGGTATTCCACGCGGCCTCTCTATCTCCGGGGACCTCATAGCTGGGTCCTGCCACTTCAGCCTCGCTCCTCCCCTCCACAAATTCCAGAGCGGGCGCCACTTGTAGCCACTCCCCCACACTTCGGCAGTGGCTTAGAGAGCAGCCGCTGATTGCCTGCAACTGCTCCCACCTACCATGTTCTTTGTTCTGGTGCGGCCCACCTGCAGGGGTGAGGAGACCCACACTGATGTCGCCACACCTCCAGCCGGTCGATGAGGCGGCCACACCTCAGGCGCCGCAGGCCTCACAAAGTCCATGCGCCGAGCTTCATCAAGCAGGCGCATGGCTTCCTTCACTCTGGGATCGCCTATCGCCAACATGCCGCTACACAACTATGCCCCAATTTTCAAAAAGAAAAATCCCCAACGCCCTGCGGAGCGCGTGCCGTGTCACCTTACCAAAAATGGTGACGCTGTAGAAAAAATGTGCGCCTATATACCCCCCACTCCCCTAGCCCAAAAACCACACAACTCAAGCCTTACTGGGCTCTGGGTCGCACCACTGGCCCAAAAACCCCAGGGCGCAAGCCTCCCGGTGGTCGGCTGCTCCCACAAAGACCCCTCCTGCACATGATTCAAAATGGGCACCCATTTGCAGAGTCCTAATGTCCCAATGTTCATTCTCTGCGCACCAAGTGTATCTAAACGCACAATTTAGTCGCATTGGATTGTGGGAGATCACGCTAATCCCTTGTAAATTTGAATTCAGTAATAAAGGCGATTTTATGAACCGGTTGCTTGTATTGGAAAACCATCGGTCTGCGCAAACAGAGCCACCTTTGAGATGTATGACCCCTGGCAGCTTCAAACGACTGCGCTGACAGACTTCCTCCTCATGAGCATTCTGCCTCTACAGAGGGGTGATTGCTTCTAACCCACAGAACAATTAGATGGTATTGACTTTTGTTTAAGTGAACATGCAGAAGAATTATAAGGAAACTCACAAATAACCCTGCGCTTCCTCTGAAGGGTTGCGTGACATGGCCGGCAGCTTGAGCTCTCTTTAGCATTCAGGGGGAAAAAACACATACGTCAGCGGCGCTGTCCTCGGGGCAGCTATGCATGGAGGCTCGAAGCTGGTGTAAGGGTAAGGCTTGCGCAGCCGAAGAACAAAAACATCAAAAAAACGAATAGCACTAAAGAACTCCCCACAAAATATATGAAAAAGTATTAAAGCACCATCCTTTAAAATAATGTTAAAGTGGACAAAAACGTAGCGAAGCATACAATTATATATGTGACGAATTGCTCCCAATTATACATTATAAAACTATGAGGCAGTACCAAGAATTACCGCGGCCGTGCAGACGCATAATGTCACATAAAATGTGTAAACCCAATGGAGTCACTGGGACATGGGTAACTGGCAGTACAAAGGGGGAGGGGTCCCAGGATACTATAGAATGCACAGTAAAGATGGTTCAGTGGCAAGATAAACAACACATAGAATCAACTGGAATGTACATTGTTATTTAATCACAAAGTACCAGAGCGTAAACACTTGCGCACCCAGCATATGTTAGCATGATAACAAATTGTAGTGCCCAAAAGAGGGGGAGTGGGAGTGGAAGTGAGGGTGATCGGAGGTAGTTCAAGGTAAGGTAGTGTAATACAGTATAGGTCAAATGTACTTATTCAGAACACTACTTAGAAACTGGCTGCAACTTGAACCAGAGACAAATACACATAAATGAACAAAATGTTATTCTGGCTGTAACCATGCTCCTTAAAAATAGCAATGCAATTTCAAGTTCGGGATAGACGCTGCGAAGGGATCTTTTGTTGACGTTTCGACCCCACAATAGGGTAGGGATAGGTAGGCCCTTACAGGAGGGTCTTCCTCAGGACACGGGATAGGTTTGGGCAGACTCTCTAAAACGGAAACATAAATAGAAACAAAATCAAAATGAGTCCCCTAGGGATCAGGTATACATAGTCTAATGGTGGTAAACACGGAGGAGGACCATGCCAATTGCCCTCTGTTGGCATAGAAAAGAGCGTAAATCTACTTACAGAGTATAACGTCGTGTGTCTTAGAACTTCTCGAAAGTGGGAGCATGAATCAAAAAACGCCGCCCGGGTGTAGACAGTTTCCTGCGGTATCTGGTGAAACAATTAAAACCCAGTATAATTTATTGACCGAGCCAACGCTGATATCTAAAATCAACATTCAAGACTAGCCATAGGGGCGGGAGGTGGTGCGGGAGACATACCTGTGTGCTTGCTCAGTCGTGCATAGCCGTCGGCCGTGGCATCACAGAAAGCGAGGAAAGTGCGTCTATGAAATGCTGTTTAGGAAAACTGACAGCCGGCGCGCGCGTGCATGTCGCGCTCCCGTTGGATGCGTGGAAAAGAGTGAAGAAATACTTCAGTTACCTCTCTGTACGATTAGGATGTAATACCAGGGTATGGGTAATTAACACTGCAAGAGGTGTCAATATTTAGAAAGGCATGGGATTGTTAAAAAAAGTGAGCTAGTTGAAAAAAGTCAATGACCAGGTGTTGCTGGGCCATTCGTAATGTGCATAGAAATGCAACACTGAAACAATCCTCCTAATTTGGACAGGCTACAAACTCCAGCTAACATCCTTCCATACCTGGTTAAACCAGTGGTCCTGCGATATCAAATTCGCACTGCATTTCGATGCGAAAAAGATCGATTTCCTTGATCTAACCATCTACGCTGACGGGAACACACTGAGGACAACTTTGTACCGTAAGCTGACAGAATGCAACTCACTTTTTCAGTACAACAGTCACCACCCAAGAGGTCTAAGGTTCAATCTTCCCTATGGGCAGTTCCTCGGCATCCGGAGGAACTGCTCTCTGAAACAACACTACATGAGTGAATCGGATGATTTGACAGATCGCCTTATGGAACGTGGTTACCCTAAAAGATTGGTAAAGAAGGCCAGGAAACAGGCTTGGTTTAGTCCACGGGAATCGCTACTCCAACCGCAAGAAAGATCCAACATCCAAGAACAGAGGTTAATCTGTGTCACCACATTCTCCACTAAAAGCAACGCCATAAAAAGAATTATCAACAGGCACTGGAACCTCATATCTGATGACCTTACACAGGAAGCTCCACCCATGCACTCATTCAAGAAGGCCAAGAGCATCGGGGACCATGTTGTCCGTTCTTTTCTGGAACCGCCCACACCACCCACAGTCCTGTTCCTTTGGCACTTACCCCCGTCATAGACCACCACAGATGCGGTCATTGCAAGGCCTATGCTAATACGATCCAAACCAAGGAATTCAATTACAAACAACACAAGATCATCCTGAAGATGCACACCAACTGCAACATGGCCAATGTAATTTACGGGATCGTCTGCCCCTGTGATCTGATCTACGTAGGTCAGAAGCAACAGAAAATCAATGCAAGGGTGCAGCAACATTGTAGCTGGATTCGTTGCGAGGTGGCTGGCGCGCCGATGGTTGAGCATTTCAAACAACTCGGCCACGCCCCAGAGAGCTTCAAGTGGATTGTGTTGGAAAAGGCCACCTTGTGACCAAGGAGAGGTAATATTGGACACATTCTAGACATTCAAGAATCAAAGTGGATGGATCTTTTTGACTCTATAGACAATGGACTCAATGAGTTGGATAGCAGCTATGCCCAATTAGCAACCAGATGCCTGTAGTTTTCATATAACATAGACACTACTGCAGCCCCCTTATGGTTCTCTCTACTCTTGTGTCTGTAAGTGCTACATCACTATCTGAGAAACCCCACTGCCCCTGACCTTGAGACTACCATTTCTCCCTAGCTTTTGACTCTAATGCATCTTTACCACCCTGCGAGGCAGGTACTTGCTGCGGGGTCTGGGCACTGTCTGTGGCTTTTGAAGACTTTATCATACGCTGTGAGAATATTACTCATTTTTTGTTCCTTCTGTATTTATCAGCGCCTATGCCGTTATGTGCGACAGGCACTCGCTGGTTAAACAGGAGTATTATGTTGACGACTCTTTTCACTGTATGGCTATACGTCTTGAACCTTGTATCTGGTCCGTTCACATTCTATGTTGTTTTACACATGCGTATAATGATACAACAGCGCCTTTGCCGTTATGTGTGACAGGCATGCGCTGGTTATACAGGAGTAGTGGGTGGGCTACTCACCTCCTTGTGCATGGGTCTACGACATAAATCTTTTATCTGGCCTGCATCCTTACAACCATGGTTGCTTAACCTGTCCTAGTGCTGTATGGTACTGTTTCAGTATTGCATTTCTATGCACATTACGAGCGGCCCAGCAACACCCAGTCATTGACTTTTTTCAACTAGCTCACTTTTTAGGTCTCGCTGGTGTTAGCAGCGCGAAGCGCTGATCCAGCGAAAGACCTATTGTTGTGGGTTTGCCGGGAAAGGGGCACAGGGGGTGGTTACGCACTTCACCTCGGCGATTTCATCTCGAGGACGCGCTTCTGCAGTCGGACTTGCATCACGTGTGCAGACTCTCCAGGGCGCAGCAGATCTGTTTTTGCGATCGCGCCTAATGACTTCCGTGTCTCGTTTTTTTTAGGCAAGTTGCACACGCTTTATTTTTTTGCAGGCAAGTGGCACGCGCTTGACTCTCCAGGGCGCTGCAGATCTACACTGCAGATCTGTTGTAGTGATCGCGCCTAATGACGTCCGTGCCTCGAATTTTTTTTAGGCAAGTTGCACGCGCTTGACTCTCCAGGGCGCTGCAGATCTGTTGTTGTGATCGTGCCTAATGACTTCCGCGTCTCTAATTATTTTAGGCAAGTGGCACGCGCTTCTGCTGGCCGTGTGCAGACTCTCCTGTGCGCTTCAGTTCAGATGTTGTTAACTAATGTGCTTGGTGATTTTTATTTAACCACGGTGTTAAAAGTCGCAAAGGTACATTAAAAGCCGCCTCACTGGGACTATGGTTGCTTTTAAATTCCAAAGCATTACCACGTCTCAAACTTCGTAACCCTTCTTGTCGCTGACACCATTACGGTTAAAAGAACGGCTTGCAATATATAATTTCTACGATAGCTCTCATGTTATGGAATTAATTAAAATCAACAAGTTATGTAAAAAGCCACCTCACTGCCGCTTCTGCTGGCCCTGTGCACACTTTCCTGTGCGCTTCCGTTCAGCTGTTGTGAACTAATGTGATTGGTGATTTTTATTTTACCACGGTGGGCTCTCATGTTATGGAATTATTTAAAATCAACAAGTTATGTAAAAAGCCGCCTCACTGCCGCTTCTGCTGGCCCTGTGCACACTCTCCTGTGCGCTTCCGTTCAGCTGTTGTGAACGAATGTGATTAGTCCTTTTTAGGTCTCGTTGGTGTTAGCAGCGCCAAGCGCTGCTCCAGTGAAAGACCTATTGTTGTGGGTTTCCTGGGAATGGCTGAGAGGGGGTGGTTACGCGCATAACCTCAGCGATTTCACCTCGAGGACGCGCTTCAGCTGGCGGGCTCGCATCACGTGTTCAGACTCTCCTGGGCGCTGCAGCTCTGGTGTTGTGAATGTGCCGAATGTGCCTAATGACCGTGCCTAATGACTTCCGTCTATCAGTCTAGCCGTCAATGTGCCCCAACACCCCCACTCACAGGGTCTCTCATACTCCTCTCGTCCTGTCCCGCGGTAGAGGCGCCGCACGGGATTCGTAGGTGGCTAGCTTCCTTCCCTTCACAGGAGCGCGGGGTAGGCTCCCGTCTGCTTCCTGTTTGTGCTGGTGGGCCCGCCCTCAAGCAGGCACTCCCGGGCAGTCCAGCCTGACTTCCTGTGTCTGCCCGTGCAGAGGGACCGGAAACACTCAATCCAAGAAAGGTACGATGCTTGTTGTGGTTGGCATTTGCTTGCAGCGTTTCTCAGTAGTGTCTACCAACTTTGTTTGATGCGCTCTAAGCTTTCAATTAGCTAGATAAGAATATTTACATTTTAAAGAGCTGCGAATGTTGCTCTATACAAGGAAGAGCGATAGGCCAAGAATCACACAAGCTGATGAAGTGGGGAGCCGGGATCCCAACCTAGGTTTCTTCTTCGAGAGAGACACACTTTCTGCTCTGCCCCAGCTCACCTCAGTCTGAAGTTCCAACGCTCACTCTGACCTGAATGGCAAATTTATTTACTCTTATAGCCTTAGACAAACGTTACCATTTATAGACTGTTTTAGGAGGAAAAAAGATTGCCTCAGCTGTGCGAGATCCTGTCTTCCTTGGATCCACCTGTTGGGCAGACTTCACTGCAGGCTCTCTGAGCTGGATGCACCCTGTTTAGTGGCCTCTTTATGCCGGGTGAGACCACTGCCTTTATCCTCTGGGACTCTCTCCCAGCCTCTCATGGCCCTTCCTGTGAGATTCAAGCAGACCTCTTCTCTGAGGTATTGAGCCCCCTCACACCCCATTGGGCCCCTGCATGCGGGCGCAAAGCCTTGAAGCCCCCTCTCTGGGGCTTTGCCCGATGCCCGCAGCCCTCATTCTAGGCCCTGCCTGTACAGTGCAGCTCGCCAAGATCCCCTCCGGGCTCTTTGCCTGAGGGGAGCCAAACCACTGTCCCTCCATCGAGGATCCCCATGGGGTGCGCATCCACCCATTCCTATTTGTACTGCAGAGTGCAGAGCCACTGCCCCTTCCTCTTGGCCTGGCCTGTGGGGCTTAAAGCGCAATGTCTCTGCCTGTAGAGGGCACCTGTGCATGAACCCCCCTCACTGGGCCCCGTCTGTGGAATGCAGGGGTAATGTCCTTCCATCGATTGCCCCCCATGGGGTGCACATCCCCCCAACCCTTTCCCATTTGTACTGCAGAGCCAGGGTGCAGAACAAATGGCCCTTCCTCGTGGCCTGGCCTGTGGGGCTTATAGCGAGATTTCTCCGCCTGTAGAAGGCAGGGCTCCATTAACCCCCTTCCTACTCCCACACCTGCGGAATGCAAGGGGTAATGTCCCTCGGTCCTTACCAGTTCCCACTCCCTCACACCCTGACACTTTCAGCTTCTGCTCTGCCTTTCCCCTCCGGGTTGAGAGTCCTGCGGGTGGGTGTACTGAGTGCTTTAACGCCAATTAGGGGCGGCTGTCACACAGCCCCATCGAGCGCCACCGGCCCCTGAATGCATCTGCCTAGAAATGAACACAAGGCGGGGAGTGGGTGAATGGTCAGGAGAGGGGGCTCTCCTGGAGGAAGGGGCGGGAGCTATGATTTTATGGAGCGCTCAGAAGCAGCGCCTTTCAGATTTATGTGCACTTCGACAACCGCAAGATCTGAGGAATCCCTTCGAGGGGGCTTCAGAGGGACTTTTGCAACCTTCTCAAAGCGGCCTGGGGCTGATCTCTGGAGGGGCTTGGCATCAATAGTAATGTTTCCAAATTACCATCATGACTCTGGGCAATAGCTTGCTTAATCTTCCCGACGGCCCCCAGCGCCTAGAGACCCTTACGGGTGATTGTGCCGCTTTACAAATGTGGATTATCATGTCATATGCTGGGATTCCCATATAACTGTAATTACTAATCAAAGGCCGGCTTAATATCCCACCCGCATTCTGTTCGCCCCGCACAGCTGGTCAGGGGGCGTCCTCAGCAGAGGGGTCTGGGCTGCTGCTGCCCTCACCCTGCACTACAGCTATTGCATACTGGCCGGGGTCTGCAGGAAAACGCACAGCTGATACAGCGCCTCTCAAGAGACAACCGCGTGGGAGCTATGCAAATGTTTATAAGTGTGAATGCGGTGGCACTGGTGCCTCTCTGGTGCCTATTAGACTCGCAAGTCCTTGGGGAAAAAAACAATTTTGTGTTTGTAATAATTTTGGTGCATTTAAGACAGAGCTGCACGAAACCTAATCTTAACAGGATGCCCTGCCACGGTCTAAGGTAGCTCTGTGCCACCATGGCTCACTGCTTTTCTCTGCCCGGCCACAGGCTCTGGTGACTTGAGAAATCCGTGGCTCACAGGGCTCGGGTGGCTTCCTGACACTGTGGAACTGTTCCTTCATATGTTGTCTCAGGGATACCCGTCTCTGTCGGAATCTGGCCTTCCCCTGGCATGGCTAGCATTGGGATGCTGTGGCTCACAGTACTCTGCGCCGGATGTACCATGTTACTCCGCATACTGTTACAACTACCTACCGTTACAACGCGACCATTACAACGCATACCATTACAACGCATAGCGCTTTGGGGTGCTGGATAGTGGTAAGTATAATTTACCATTCTAACTCCAGTCCCCGTGGACCCTAGGGAAGGTGTTGGATAGTAAATTATACTTATTCCCTATCCTAGAGCGCCCCCCAGCGCAATGCGTTGTAATGGTATGTGTTGTAAAAGTCGCGTTGTAACGGTAGTGCGTTGTAACAAATGCGTTGTAACAGGTGTATACCCTCTGCGCCGCCACAGGCGTGGACTCACTAGAGTCAAATCTGTAGTTGCACAGTTCATTAAAACAAGCATTTGCAATGCAATAGGTCTTGCATTTGCGAGAGTTTGAGCTATTGGCATTGTAAATGGCAAGCCTTTTAATAAAAGCATTTGAAAACCTGCAAGCTGTGCGTAAACAAGCACTTTGTAATTGTAGTCCTTGCTTATGAGAAGCAAAGCTGGCAGTCTCTTTTACTGACAGTCTTGCTTCTCATAAGCAAGGACTATACGTACAAAGTGCATGTTTATGCATGGCTTGTAGGTTTTCAAAACAAAAGAATAAAAGGCATTGTCATTTACAATGCCAATAACTCCAACTATTGCAAATGCGAGACCTATTGCATTGCAAATGCTTGTTTAAACATGCCCATGCCTTTCTAAATATTGACACATCTCGCAGTGTTAATTACCCATACCCTGGTTTTACATCCTAATCGTACGGAGACGTAACTGAAGTATTTCTTCATTCTTTTTCACTCATCTGGTGGGAGCGCGACATGCACGTGTGCCGCCTGCCGTCAGTTTTCTTAATCGGCATTTCACAGACGCAATTCCCTCGCTTTCTGTGATGCCACAGCCGACGGCTATGCGCGACTGAGCAAGCACACAGGTATGTCTCCCGCACCACCTCCAGCCCCTATGGCTTGTCTCGAATGTTGATTTTAGATATCAGCGTTGGCTCGGTCTATAACTTATACCGGGTTTTAATTGTTTCCCCAGATACCGCGGGGAGCTATCTGCACCCGGGCGGCGGTTTTTGGTTCATGCTCTCACTTTCGAGAAGTTCTAAGACACACAACGGTATACTCTGTAAGTAGATTTATACTCTTTTCTATGCCAACAGAGGGCAATTGGCACGCTCCATTTGGGTAATAGCATGTATATTTACTTTTTCCAGATCTACCGCAGATTAAGATTCATGATATCCACCCCGTGGGAGACTCTGTGACCCATGGTATTTAGTTATTTTTAACTCACCCCTCCTCCGTGTTTACCACCATTAGACTATGTACACCTGATCCCTAGGGGACTCATTTTGATTTTGTTTCTATTTATGTTTCCGTTTTAGAGAGTCTGCCCTAACCTATCCCCTGTCCTGAGGAAGACCCTCCTGTAAGGGCCCACCTATCCCTACACTATTGTTGGGTCAGAACGTCGACAACAGATCCCTTCACCAGCTTCTATCCCGAGCTTGAAATCGCATTGCTATTTTTAAGGAGCATGGTTACAGCCAGAATACCTTTTTGTTCATTTATGTGTATTTGTCGATGGTCCAAGTTTCAGCCAGTTTCTTTTTTTTTTTTTTTTTTTTGATATTTAAGTTGCAAGTTTATACAGATTATAACATAATTTTCTCTTAACAAGGTATTTAAATGCATATTATAAAATATATTCGGAAAAAGATACAGAATAAAGAATAGAAAGTAGATAAATAACAAGATGAAAAAGGTTCATTATGTCATTACTCCATCAGTCCATTTTTGAATTGGTGACCAAATTTTTAAACCAAGTAGTTTCCTTCTTTTTCCCTTAGTAGCATATATTGCTGATTCAAGTTTATATCTAGCTAAGAGACGGCCCCTCCATGTAGAAAATGATGGTGGTTCTGGGCTGATCCAATCCTGTGATATGCATGCACGTAATTCAGCCATCATAATAAATAATAGGTTAATTTGTTCTATGTCTATTGAGTCTTTGGAAACACCAAATAATATTAGTTCAGGTGATATAACAATAGTTTTACAAAGAATGTTTTCAATAAATTTGTGAATATCAGAAATTAATCCATCAAGCTTTACACACGAATAGAACATATGTAATGTGTCAGCCCCTCTTAGATTACACCGATTTGATTCCAACGATAGACCCCCATTTCAGAACTTTTGCAGGTGTATAATAAAGGTCACACAAAATCATAAAATGTTGAGTACGATTACGCCCAGAAAATAGGATAGAGGTAGACATTTTGATTGACTCTTTTAAAAATACATCCTTTGTACCTAATTTCTCTTCCTCTTTATCACTCAAATTGTTAAAGTCATCCGGAAGATAAGTCATTAGAGTATTATAATAATACCCAATTCTTCTTTTATTATTTAAACTATCTATAAGCAAATTTGGCATTAGATCCTGTCTTATTATGTTCGAGGGTGAATGTAAAAAGCTATGAATCTGTAAATATTTAAAGTAATCATGAGAAGGAATTTTAAAATTATTTTGAAGTTCACCAAAGGAAAGTAGTGTTTCAGAATAATTTGTATATAAGTCAGAGCATGGTTACAGCCAGAATATCTTTTTGTTCATTTATGTGTATTTGTCGCTGGTCCAAGTTGCAGCCAGTTTCTAAGTAGTGTTCTGAATAAGTACATTTGACCTATACTATATTACACTACCTTACCTTGCACTACCTCCGATCACCCTCACTTCCACTTCCGCTCCCCCTCTTTTGGGCACTACAATTTGTTATCATGCTAACATATGCTGTGTGCGCAAGTGTTTACGCGCTGGTACTTTGTGATTAAATAACAATGTACATTCCAGTTGATTCTATTTGTTCTTTATCTTGCCACTGAACCGTCTTTATTGTGCATTCTATAGTATACTGGGACCCCTCCACCTTTGTGCAGATGCACAAGGCTGCGTTTCAGTAACTTTGAAAGGTCACGGAGCTCGGAAGGCCATTCACAATTCTCCAACCACTATCCAGCAAACTGAGTATTCACCAAATGTTGACCATCCATGTTGCAGTTGATAGATTGTGAGAGTAAATCATGTTTTGATGATCAGTCCTATCATCTGGCCATACCCAGGTGTAAGTTAGGCTGGTCCACTG
The DNA here is from genome assembly GCF_964263255.1 of Lissotriton vulgaris. NCBI lineage: Eukaryota > Metazoa > Chordata > Amphibia > Caudata > Salamandridae > Lissotriton > Lissotriton vulgaris. The sequence continues at coordinate 1,212,652,182 of NC_141691.1, read as the reverse complement.
ATCATTGAGACGTAAAAGCCACACCATTCGTTGCTGGTTTTGGATTTGGTCCTACCAACATAAATGAGCAGCCATCTGATGGCTAATCTTTGATGGTTGATAAATTCTAGTGCAACACACAAAATAGTGAATTAAAATAGGATGATGTGTCCTCCTTATATAAATTTTATTCTACAGCCGAACAACACCTCCTAATTAAAAACTAGAACAGTGCAGGAAAGACAGTCAAACAAATATCTGTCTAATAATGGTTGTGTCTTGCGAATTGAAGTATAGCCTCGGTATGTTGGTACCTCAGCGGCTTGCAAATCAGTGGACGCGGGCCTCTGTATCCGTGAGGGATGTAGCTTGGTACCCTGTGGGCTCTGTTGAGTTCAAATTCGTGGTGGAAGGAAATCCCTGTTATTTTCGGAATGCAAGCTTCTAGAAAGGCTACACAGGAATTCGCGTCATTCTCTGCATTTTCCAGGATTCCAAAAATGCGCACGTTTCCCCTCCTATTTCTGTCCTCTAACTCCGAGATCTGGCGTCTGAGATGGTCTGTTGACCCCTGGAGTTGCTGTATGGAGTTGGATGCAGTATTGGTTCTGTCTTCCAGGTCGCTAATTCTTCGTTCCGCTTCATCTATGCTTTTGTGTACAGAGCTCATGTCAGCTCTAATTGCATTAAGTTCCAGCTGCATAGAGTCAGTATTGGATTTGGTTGATTTTGCTAGGTCATGTACTTCTGCTAGTTTTCTCAGGATTACTTCTAGGGTACTACTAACGTCCGCCTTCGATTTAATAGGAGAGTCCGACAAAGAGGGTTCCGGCTTCACCTTTTTGTTGTTTTTTCTTCTCGTCTTTCCGTCATTTTCAAGGAGTTTCGTGTTTGGTTGGCGCTATTGCGATAGCCCTCCAGTTTGCAAGAAGGACAGGATGCCCTGTGGGATGTTAGGGCACTGGTTATGTTAGATTGTCTAACAGAGACCCAAAGGCTGTGTCTTAGAGCTCAGAGTGCTTGGCAGATTATGTTGGTGTGCTCCAGTGGTGGTCCGGACCTCTTGCGCTAGTACTTTGGCTTCCTATTAGTATGTATGGCAAGCTAGCACTACCCAAAATGACACATTTTTGAATATTGAATATTGCTCATTTACCTTGCTCTATTTGTGACTGCAGCCACTTGTGCCACTTGTAGCATTAGAAATGGCAGGTTAGGGTAGGGCACCTTGGTTCTGTAGGGCTGATTTTTCAAAGTTCACAGTTTTTAAAGTTCACAGTTTCCTCATGCCTTTCTTTTTTTCGCGCCGAAAAAGCTGACAAAACTTCACCACAGTCGCCATTTTGGGGTCAGGCGCTATTGAAGATAGACTCTCTCGAATTTTAGGCACTTCGCAGATAAAAATACTCTCCCTTTTATCAGGTGTCTCCTCTAGGTAGATGTGGGGCAGAATCGCTAGGCTGCTGGAGCATTTCGCTGCATATTAGCAGTGTAGCAGAACATTTGTAGCGCGCTATAAATGAGGCAGATAACGGGCGGCCATCTTAGGGACAGGCAAGGCAGCCGGGCACAAGGAGCAATTCTCAATGAATTTACAAAAAACAGGATAAATTGCTTCACTCCGGTGACTCAGCCACAAGTGGGTCGCATCATCTGAGGCTCACCTCCGTGCGTGGCTCTTTGTTCTGCTGTCTTCTGACATGCGGCGTACACCCTTTCAGCGCCCTGCTCCGAGCCTCATCTCCACTCGTGTTGCAACAAGTCAGGAAAAAAGGTACATCCCGCGGGTTCTAGGAGCTCAAACTCGCACCGAGTGTGCCTCAGCAGGTCCGGAGTTCGATTCTTCCTTCCATGCGTTTCCAGAGTCGCTATTGCTGCCCCTGAAGTTGGAAGGTTCGCTTCCCTGCGCAGCAGTGAACAGGCTAGGCGGCCATTACCAACGCCGTCCAAGCAGACTTCTTAATCAAAGATCTTGGGTAATGTCTATCTTTCAATTGTGATGACAAATTGTTGGCATGTACATTAAAATCCTCATTACGGGAACAGTTCCTCCGAACTCGGAGGAACTGTCCATATGGTAAATTTTGACGTGAGGACTTAGGATGGTGACTTTCGTAGAGGAGTAAAGAATTGCGCGCCATAGGTTTTCTATATAGCTCACTCTGCAGGCCTGTAGGTGTAGCATATATAGACAGATCCAAGAAGGCTATCCTTTCCTTATGTGCCTCCACCGTGAATTTTAGATATTGGTTCTTGCTGGTCAACCATAGATGGAATTCATTGACAGAGTCCATGCTACCTCTCCACACCACCGAACACATCATCGATGTAACGCTTCCACCATCGAATCGATGTGTGGAACGGATTGGTGGCAGTAAGTATGTGCTGTTGTTCAAAGTAGTGCACGTACAGGTTTGCTAGGCTCGGCGCAAAAACTCTGCCCATACTTGTGCCAGATATCTGAAGATAAATTGTATCTTCATATTGGAAATAGTGCCTTTTCATGGCAAGTGTAGCTAAAGCCATTATGAATGGTACCGGTGTTATGGTATCACAGATATTATCCCTCAGGATGGATGTAACGACTTCTAAGGTCTCATCCTGAGGGATAGAGGTATACAAAGACTCTACATCAAAAGCGACCAATAGGTCTCTTTCAAGGTCGAATTCAATTTCAGGAAGGACTTGTCGGACATCCTTTGTGTCCTGTAGATAAGTAGGCATTTTTCGTACAATAGGCCGTTGAAATACATCTACAAAGGTGGAAAGCAGTTCTAATGCAGACCCTATCCCCGATATAATAGTCCTGCCGGGTGGAGGCATTTGTGGCTTGTGCACCTTTGGAAGAATGCAAAAGTAAGCTGTGACCTGGTCCTCAGCTATTAAAAAAAACGCCTCGTTCCGAGTGATCCATCCTTCTGATGACGCTGTCGTAATTTGACGATGGCCGAGTTAGCGCTTAGCTGTAGCTACACGTTTGCCGTTTAAATTGGCCATACTCGGAAACACCATTTTGTGTGTTACGGCGGCCATCTTAGATCATAAGCGGCCTCGTGGCCAGCATGGCCTTTAGTCCGTTGTCCGTGCCATTGACCACTTAAGTTTGCCCAGCAACAGGCTATTTTTAGTACTGGTCAAGCCTGTACATGCGCAGTCCCCACTGACCAGTCACCCCTCTGGAATGTGCCGCCTAAACTGACCAGCAGAGTTGTAACCCCTCCAATGAGCTGGCGGTGTTCCAAAGATGACCTTATATGTACATAACGCTTGTTACTTTGTGCCGCCCATTGTTTTATTACCTGTAAAACTGTATAAAAGAGTAAGTCACACCGATGTTCGGTGTGATACTTCTTGCATTACCGAAGGGTGCTGTAGGAATGTACCACCACCCCATGGGGTTTTAATAAACTTGTTCTTTGCATTTTTCAGTTTCCGTGCCAACAGTTCTTTCAGTGTAAGTGGGTTATCTTCGGAGCATGTAGGCCTTGGGAAGCCAATACCACAAATTGGCGACTCTGGTGGGACTCATCGGCGACTCGGATGCCCGAAGGAGAGGTCGTGACGAAGGTCTGGATACTCGCCATGGACGCGCGCTGCCACTGAGTGACCCGAGTCTTGGCACCCACGGTGTTTTTTCCTTTCCTTCCGATCTGACCTTCCAGGTGGCGCCGGTCTCCGACTGAGTCCTCGATTGTCCGTGTTGCTGGATAAAGCGCCGTTTGGCTGATTCGATTACAAGACCTTGGCAGTTGGAAACTGGACCTTTGAGGCTTTGGGTAAGATTTGTGATCGGTAAGGTAGTCTGCGGATGCTTACTGAAGTTCTATGATTTGTGATCGGTAAGGTAGTCCTCGGACACTTGCCGAAGTCCTATGATCTATGATTTTGATTTGAGTTAGCTAACATTTGTGAATTTGTGAATTTGTGAATTTGTGATCTTTGAAAAAGTATATGTGTAGTGCACTTCACATAGGCAGGCATGTAGAGAGGTTTCTCTAATTTTGTTTTTTTTCCTTCGAGCGGCACATTTGTGTGAAGTACTGTAAGTGCCATTTTTCTACGGTATCGCGCTTTCGTGGTACCCTTTTGAACATGCCTGTTTTAAGCACACTCCGAGGGATGTGCTGTCTTGGAAATGGTACCACAATTAGGTTAGCGGAAGCACAGCCGGCTCCCCCAGAGGGAACACCAAATAGGGACATGTATATAAAGCATGGCCTTCCACCTATAATGTACAGTAAATTATGGAATAAGTATACCAAGTCCGATCCTGAATTGCAATGGCCTCTACATGGGTCGTTCGATTTGCGAAAAGTACAGTTTGTGGAGCAATGTTTGTTTCAGCGAAGGTCTAGACAGAACATGTTTGATTGTGTGCGAATGTGGGAGAAAGCGGTGCGTGAGCGAATGAAGCGTGAAGTTGCCTTGGCGGACAAAGAGCAGCGCAAGGCTGCTCGGGATAAGGCTTTACAGCTTGAGGAAAAAGAGGAGCAGGAAAAGAAAGAGAGGGAGGAACGGGAACGTAAATTGCAAACGACTGGTCAATTCCCTATTCATCGACCACTTTATCCTGTCCTTAATAATGAAATTGATGATTTTTCATTACTAGATCGATCACCGCCTCCGTACGTTTCGCCTACGGCTCCACTTGCAGAATCGGATGATGAAGGACAGGATAAGTCGGGAAAGAAGGGTGTATCTGGTCTCAGGTTTTCGGCGGAGAGATCCGCGCATTTACGTAGTTGGGCTCGTAGAGTGAATACGAAGTTTGCTTCTCAGTCTGAAATTGTTTCTGAAAGGGGTACCTGGACAGACCAAGAGTTATTGTATTTTATGGTCACTTTGGCAGATGAAGTCGTTACCTCATTTCATAAAATTTCAGATACGCTAGAACCTAAGGATGTGTCAGTTCATCGTGAGAATCTAGAAACAGGTGTATTTGTTCTTGCAGATGTCGATGCCTTTTACAAACAACTGATCCAGCTGCGAGATGAGACTAGCAGATTGCGGGACGAGCGGAAAAAGATTAAGGAGTCCGGGCCGGAATTCGACGGGCAGTCTAAGGAGTGTTCTCTCCGGGGTTCAGATAAGAGTTCTGCAATGCATGTTATGCCTATGCGTGAAGCTGCACCTTTGTATGTTCCACCGAAGGGGGAAGGTACAGATGATGATAAAAGGTCAAAGGATGCGAAGGGGTATTTTGTATATAATTGGGTGTATACGCCTTGGAATAGAGCGGATGTTATGGCGTTGAAAAATTCTTTACCTGACCTTCGTAAAAATCCGGCCGCATTCTATGAAGGGGTGGAAGGGGCTATTTCGTCTTGTGTGATGACTCTGGTTGACATAGATTTGTTTTTTGGGTTAATACTTCCGCCTGATATGTGGAGACAAATTCGTAAAAATAATGATGAGACAATACTTGGGGGTACATGGAAAGAGATAAATGAAACTGACTTAGAGAGGAAACCGGCATGCAAGCCTTGCCAGCTGATTTTAGACCTTCCAACGGCCATTTTGGTTAAATTAAAAACACTCGTACCTTCTAAAAAGATAGATTGGACCATGTTAGCTTCGTGTAAACAAAAGCCAGATGAAACGGTTTCAGACTTCTTTACACGCTTCGAAGAGGCGTTTCACGATTACAGTGGTCAATCTTTAACAGACGATACAGGTCGGCATTTGTTTGTAGATAAGTATGTGGCTAATCTCCTGCCGGAGATTGCCAAACGATTGAAGTCGAGTGAAAGTTCCTGGGCCACGGCGACCCCTGCGTCTTTGATGACTATGGCTCAGTATTATGAGCGGCAGGAGTTGGAAGCTAAAGAAAGTGTTGATAAAAAAGCGAAAGAATTGAAAACGAAGGTGATGTTGGCACAGGTTCGTGGAACACAGGGTCGAGGGAACGACAGGGGTAGACGAGGTGGAGGAAATACGTCGTATGGTTGTACGGATATTGCGGAGGATCAATGTGCTTATTGTAAAGAGTTTGGTCATTGGGCTGAGGATTGTCCGGTACTTCGGGAACAACGTAGCCAGCGTGGTCGAGGAGGTGGTAGGTCGCGGGGCGGTTATGCGGGGGCGAGAGGTGGCGGAGGTGATCGTGGAAGGGCTGAGCAAGGGGGCCGTGGCCAGGATGAACGAAATACGTTTGATAGACGGAACCAATTTCAGATTTCAGAGGGTGAGAATGTGGAGCACCAGGATTACGTGCATGCATAGGACTGCGTAGGATGGGGTGCGGAACCAATTGAAGTGCCGGTAGATCAGGAAGGTCCATATGTAACAGCGGGCATTTTGGGTTCTACTGATCAATTCCTAGTCGACACCGGAGCTACCCGTAGCGCTTTGTCAAAGAAATTGGTTCAGAGGGCTCCCCTGTCTGGCGAAATGATAACATGTGTAGGGTTCGATGGCACACCCTCCCCTAGCCCTTTGTCCAAACCCCTTGCACTCTGTCTTGACAAATTTTTTAGTTTTGGACAATTTTTGTTATCTCCCTATACACCAGATAATATCTTGGGCCTTGATTTGCTTAAATATTTTCGAGCAACGATACGGTGCGCTCCTGAAGGAGTGCGGGTTATCCTGAATGACAATTACCCTGATCCGAATAGGTTCTATACCATATCCGACATTCCCGCTTTGGCCTCTCTCCCGCACACGTTATGGGCGACCTCAGACACGGATGTGGGGGAGATGCGTATTCCACCTATTCATATTACTGTTAAGGAGGGGGCCTCTTTGCCATGGGTGCCACAGTATAAGATTTCGAAGGAAGGTGAAATTGCCCTGACTCACATTGTCCAGGACTTGATAGCTGCTGGGGTGGTGGAAGAGGTTTCTTATAATGTTTGTAACAGCCCTATTCTCCCGATTCTTAAGAGAGATACTGACGACAAAGTCTATCGCTTTATTATTGACTTGAGAGAGATCAACAAAATTGTCATTCCCCAATATCCGGTGGTGTCCGATATTACGACCTTGCTCACATTGGTACCACCAACGGCCACGACCTTTAGTGTAATTGACTTAAAAAATGCGTTCTTTTCCATCCCTGTCCATCCTGATAGCAGATATTTGTTTGGCTTCACGTTAAATAATAAATCGTATAGATTTTGTCGTGTTCCTCAAGGTTACACTGAGAGCCCGAGTATCTATAGCCAGGCTTTGAAAAGACAGCTTGATTCCTTTGAGTTGCAATCGGGGGTTGTTTTGATCCAATATGTGGACGACCTTCTGCTTGCTGCAGATTCTTACACGCAATGTGAGGAAAGTACGATTGCGTTGCTTTCCTTTTTGGCACAGAATAATCACAAGGTTTCTAAGAAAAAGCTACAATACTGTAGACCCAAGGTGACCTACCTCGGTCATCTTTTGTCTAAGGAGGGGCGTGCATTGACATCAGATCGTATTCAGGCAAATTAGATACACCAGTCCCCCGCACACAGAGAGATGTACGCGCCTTCATAGGGTTGACGTCCTTTTGTAGGCAGTGGATCATGGGGTTTTCGCATATTATCAAGCCTTTATTAGTGTTACTGTCCAAAACTACACCAATGCCCCTTGAATGGACAGATGAATGTCAAAATGCTTTTGATCAACTGAGACAAGCCCTTTGCTCTGCACCCGTATTAGGTACACCAGATTATACGAAGATTTTTACATTGTACGTGCATGAGAAAGATGGGTGCGCGTTATCAGTGTTAGTGCAGGCACACGGGGACAAGCAGAGGCCATGTGCATACTTTTCTGCCATTCTTGATCCTGTAGCGCGAGGGTTACCTGGGTGTTTCCGAGCGGTTGCAGCAACAGCAGTAGCAATACGGCAGAGTGAGGGAATAGTGTTATCGCATAAAATGTTGGTGTTAGTTCCTCATGCAGTAGATTCCCTGCTAAACCAAACAAAGACCCAATATCTCACGAGTGCACGGTTAACAGGATACGAGCTTACACTGTTGGCGCCACATATCACACTAAAAAGATGTGCTACTCTAAATCCTGCCACTTTATTGCCCTATCCGGTCGAGGAGGGTCAGGAAGAAAAACATCATGACTGTGTTTTCCTGACCGAGGAACAGACAAAGGGTCGTGTTGACCTACAGGATATGCCACTTCCTGATGTGGATGGGGAACTGTGGGTTGATGGATCATGTTTGAGGCTGCCAGATGGCACAACTTCTGCAGCCTATGCAATAACGACACTTAAGACAGTGGTGGAAACAGCTAGAATACCACAGAAATCGGCTCAAGCAGCGGAGCTGATAGCCCTAACAAGAGCCTGCGAATTGAGTACTGGTTTATGTGTGAACATATACACAGACAGCCGGTACGCCTTCGGAGTGGCACATGACTTCGGTCTACTCTGGAGAGAGCGTGGGTTTTTAACTTCTCATGGAGTACACATTATGCACGGAGAGTTGGTGCGTGATCTCCTAAACGCGTTGCTTTGTCCAAAGAAAGTAGCGATAATCAAATGTAGCGCCCATAAAAAGATCACTGATGAAGTGGGAAAGGGAAATGCCTTTGCGGACAGCATAGCGAGACAAACGGCTATGTCCCGAGCTGACTCCCTCATGTACGTGACAAAATCCCAAGCAGAGCGATGGAATGATGCTAGAGCGGAAATATTAGACATTCAGAAATCAGCTACTGAATCAGAACTTGCGGCATGGGCAACTGATGGGGTGCTAGATGATGAAGGGTGTTGGAGAAGCAAGGACATGGAGAAATGGAAATTGCCTGCAGCTTACTTGCAAGCGATGGTCCAAATGACACATGGGTTAGCGCACGTGGGGGCTCTTGCAATTACTCGATTGTTAACGCGAGTTTGGGAGCATCCCGAGGTTGCTAATACAGCTAAGAGAGTAGTGCAGACCTGTCTGATATGTTTGCAGCACAATCCTGCTAAGGGGACCCATACTCCGAAAGGAGGGTTCGTTCCACCTTCTGCACCATTCGAGGTACTCCAAATGGATTACATCCAGCTTGAGCGCTGCAATAACCTTAAGTATGTCTTAGTGGTGGTGTGCGCTTTTAGCAAATGGGTTGAAGCCTTCCCCACGAAAGATAATACAGCTTTAACAACAGCTAAGGTGTTGCTCAAGGAGTATTTTCCTCGCTTTGGAGTTTGCAAATTTTTATGGAGCGATAATGGGCCTCATTTTGTCGGGAAAATTGTGGAATACGTGCTGAAGGGGTTAGGGATCCAACAGAAATTTCATGCTGTGTTCCACCCTCAGTCAGCAGGTCTTGTCGAGCGGTATAATGCCACGTTGAAACTAAAATTGGCTAAGATCGTGGCGTCCACGTCATTGAAATGGCCGGATGCCTTACCGCTAGCATTACTCTCTCTTAGATCAGTGCCCCACTCTCGAACAGGCCTCACACCATATGAAGTGGTGTTTGGAAGGCCTATGAATATCTGGGGGGTGCCTAAGCCGCGATTGATACATGACGTGCCTTGTATAATGATGAACGATTATTTGGCACGATTAACAAATGATTTGCTTTCTATTCATCAACAGGTTCGAGAAGCGCTCCCTGATAATTCTGCTGGAGAAGGTCATGATCTACGCCCTGGCGACCATGTCATGATTCGGTCGTTTGAGAGGGCGAACAGCTTGGAACCGAGGTGGAATGGCCCCGAGCAAGTCCTCCTTGCTACTCGAACAGCTGTACGAGTGACCAATAGGAAGCGGTGGATTCACTCAACACATTGCCGTCGTGTCTCTCCTGATCTGGTGAATCCTGCTGTGTTGACCGACTTCCAGGACATTTTGAAGAAAGAAAAGAGCCCAGCTGTGACATCGGCCGAAGCTGAGGGAGCCTTCCCGGACCACACTGTTTCTGGACGAGAGAGCTACAATCTGCGGCCACGATAGGAAGATTTTTTGGGGTTTTTTCAAGACTGGTTGGTTACCGCTCTGGGGTTTGTGAAACGGAAACCGGGAATCTCAAGGGGGGGGGATCAGTTCTGCCAAGAGTAGCGACACCCGTCTTGACCCCGGAGAAGAAAACAACGGCTACCTCGGAGCTCAGCACCGTATTTTTCCTTTTTAGGTGTAATACACACATATGTACATTTGAGAACTTGTGCACTTTCTGAACTTTTTTGAACATTTAAGACTTTGAACTATAATTGAACTATGGCGTCGTCTGCATCACGGGATAAACGAATACTTGGTGCCATCCTTTTTGTCCTAACGATTGTGGTGATAGCAGTAATAGCCTGGGTAGTTGAACTTGTGGTGCCCGCACGTAAACATTTGCTGCCGACTACCCCGGCTCCATCTGAACATTTCCACTTCACCTTGCCTTACCATGAAGAACGGCACTGACAGACTTATCTGAACTATAGCTTTATTCAGATCTTGCATCATACACATAATATGACAAATACCTCAAATTGTTGGGTGTGTGGGATGCTGCCTGGGCACCAGAAGAAAGGGGGCACTCCACTCATTCCACTCCCGTTCTCACATAATGGATCCTGCAATGCCTGGTACACTCTGCTATTCACTTTGAGATGGCCAACAAAAGGGGGGGTGCTTTTCCGTTTGAACAAAGTATGTTACCACGACCGAGATGGATATCCGCGAGCTGAGGGTACTCGATTTGAATGGGAGGAGTACCGCCGACAATATATCTGCCTCACGTGTTTACAGCAATCAACGTAACATTAATGTTTCCAGCTCACATGTTATAAATATCATTGCCACAAAAGCTGATTTGTGTATACGTAATAAAGGCACGATTTCGGTTGGGAAAAGCGAATGTAATACCACAATAACGTTTGACAGCCCGAATGGCATATCGTTTGTAGCATCACAGAATACGTATTTTATTTGCGGAACGAAGGGGTATCATCAGCTCCCTTTGGGATGGTTAGGTACTTGCTATGTATCTTTTGTACTACCTCCTGTATTCATTGCCCCACCAATGTACCATAATGATTATATTTTGTACCATGATTTCATACTGAACCGTGTTAAACGTGCCGTTGTTTTAGATGACGTTGACCAGACAGACACTGCTTTGCAACAGTATGTGGATTTCAATTTTGGACTGTTTTCCTTTGTTGGGGCTGCTTTGAATAGTCGGAAGATACGATATGTACCTGATAACTCACCATCCGTTTATGATGCAATTTCAAAACTGCATAAAATAGCTGCGGAAATACATCCGGATAATGGAACTTGGACTCTTTCAGGGTGGTTCTGGTCAATGCTTACCACTTGGGGTTGGAAATTGCTAACGATTCTATGTATTATTGTAGGGATACTGTTTGGCGTATGCCTATGTATTCAATGTGGTCCAGCTTTGTGTTCTATGTGCCTATCGGCTTGTATACCATCAAGGCGAGCTCTTGCTCATGACAAAATGATGCTTCATAAAGAAGTAACCCAAATAATGTTGATCGATATTGAAGATGAACACCCAGATTATGTTCACTATGAGGTAGCTTCAGCTGAATGCTAAAAGGGTCGTCTGTCGTAATTTGACGATGGCCGAGTTAGCGCTTAGCTGTAGCTACACGTTTGCCGTTTAAATTGGCCATACTCGGAAACACCATTTTGTGTGTTACGGCGGCCATCTTAGATCATAAGCGGCCTTGTGGCCAGCATGGCCTTTAGTCCGTTGTCCGTGCCATTGACCACTTAAGTTTGCCCAGCAACAGGCTATTTTTAGTACTGGTCAAGCCTGTACATGCGCAGTCCCCACTGACCAGTCACCCCTCTGGAATGTGCCGCCTAAACTGACCAGCAGAGTTGTAACCCCTCCAATGAGCTGGCGGTGTTCCGAAGATGACCTTATATGTACATAACGCTTGTTACTTTGTGCCGCCCATTGTTTTATTACCTGTAAAACTGTATAAAAGAGTTAGTCACACCGATGTTCGGTGTGATACTTCTTGCATTACCGAAGGGTGCTGTAGGAATGTACCACCACCCCATGGGGTTTTAATAAACTTGTTCTTTGCATTTTTCAGTTTCCGTGCCAACAGTTCTTTCAGTGTAAGTGGGTTATCTTCGGAGCATGTAGGCCTTGGGAACCCAATACCACAACGCCTCCTCCACCAGGTTCCTTATCCGTTTCATAACATCCTCAGTGGGATCTTGCTGCAGAGTCAAATATGCATGTTCATCATTCAGTTGTCTCAGGCATTCTGCCCGATAGTCAGTAGTGTTAAGAATAACAATTGAGCCGCCTTTGTTAGCTGGCTTTATTGTTATTGACTGGTCCTCAGATAATGCTTTTAATGTGGTCTGCTCAGCTTTTGAAAGCTTGTTAAACGATCTTAGGTTAGTCTTCCACAGTTTAGCAACATCATCTGCTACTGCTTTCTCAAAGGCCATAAATAACCTGTGGTGGAACCGTATGTGCGGGAGGTTGAAATTTAGATTTCACTTTAAGACCAGTATTAGTGTCTTGGCTCAGCAAATCATCACTTATCTTATCTTTAAAGAAATAGTGGAGTCTGAGCTTCCTGAAGAATTGACTCAATTCACATTGAAACATGAAGGGGTCTCCACAATTAGTCATTACAAATCCTAATCCTTTGTTTAGTACTTGGTCTTCTAGATGGTTTAATGTCTTGGAGGATAGATTGACTACGAGGGATGATTCCCTGATGGCCTCGCTTTCTGGTTCTTGGCTGTTTGGCTCCGGGTCCCTGCGTGGGGTCCTGTCTGGTCCTCCCATTGGACCCCTGTATGTTGTGCCGGACGCCTTTTGCCCCTTGGTCGACGTGGGCCAAACCCCAAAAAAGGTTGTGGATTGAAGGCATTAGGAAAACCTTGAAAATGAGCAGGAAGTGGTGGGGGGTAGGCTTGATGCTGTTGTGGTGGAAATCCCCAAGATGTGGGCGGCCACCATTGTTGGTATTGGTTGAGATGTTGATTACCATAAGAGTAGGGTCTGTTGCCCCTGCCTCTCCCTCGAGGTGGGAAAGATGGTGTGCCAGTATTAGTATTATCAGAGTCACTCCCGTCTGAGCCAGAGCTTGAATAATTGGACCCATAGCGTCTACCATTATTCCTGAATTCTGGTGGGGTGTACGTATCACTCGTGTAAGGATACACTTGTTCATGTTTCCATTTAGACAGATCTTTTTTGAATTTGTCTAACTTAGTCTGTAGAATGGTGTCTTTGAATTCATAAGAGTGTTTGTTAGATTCGTCCTGTTGCTTTTTAAACAGGATGGGCGTTATAGTGGCTCTGATGGATGCTTCTTGGACCTGAATCTCAACTAAGATGGTATCAGCTATACTTTTGGCTGTGCTTATAATTAAGATTAACCAATCTATTGTGCACCTCCAAGCTATGAGGGACCAATCTTTTAAGAAGATTTTGTCCTGTAGAAACGGGTGAGGTGCATTGGAAACAACTGAGCCAGGCGGGGCACAACTGGCCCTGAGATATTCCGCCATGGCTATCCAGTTTACCCCTGTCCGTGCATGTGACTTCTTTAAAATCAATACCTTAGCCCGCTCATCTCCTGTGCTAGTAGTTGCTGTAGAGGGTAAATGTAAATGTAAATGTATAGGCATTTATATAGCGCACTACTTACCCGGAGGGTCCCAAGGCGCTTCGACCGCTGCGAAACCCTTCCTGACTTCCCTGAGAGATGGTCCCCTTAATGGGTATCTCCAGGGTGAGACCAGGCATCCCCGGCGGTCTGGTGGGGCCGTTAGTGAGGATAAGGCAAGCTAATTCCCAGAGTTGCCGAGTGTGATCGCTGATCAGAGTGGGCACGTGTCCAGTACACTTGGCATACTATCTAATATCGATTTGTATATTTGTATATTGAATCATCATAGGCTATCCCACTTACTTCAGCCATGGTGATTGTTGAATGTGTTATAATGATGTCAGAGACACCAAGACCGGGCCACACTCTATCTGTAACCAAAGTCTCCTTCTGTTGTTAACAAGTTCTTTGACAAGTAACTGTGTGAGGCTATCTGCACGTATAGTCAGAAAATACAAGTGACCCGCAGCCTGCAAGCTGTTCTAACAATATCAAAAACAAACCGTTAAGAGGGGGTCAAAGGGATTCAAAGTTTAAAGACCCATACCTGGTTAATATCCCCAGCTACACTACATATACAACACAAGAACACAGGGGGTCTGACAGACAAAAAATCTGTCTGGGCTACCAAAGTCTCGGGGTGCCTAAGTCACCAGAGGACAGCCTTTAGAGCATGGGTGAACAATATGTAAAAGAAAAAACAGACATTTATATAGGTCATTTTAAAAATTGGTTGGCAAAATCCATACCATTAAGCAATGGGTTACCATCAAAATGACATGATGATCAGCCTTTATCATCTGGCCATACCCAGGTGTAAGTTAGGCTGGTCCCCTGATCATTGTGACGTAAATGCCACACTATTCGTTGCTGGTTTTGGATTTGGTCCTACCAACATAAATGAGCAGCCATCTGATGGCTAATCTTTGATGGTTGATAAATTCTAGTGCAACACTCAAAATAGTGAATTAAAATGGGATGATGTGTCCTCCTTATATACATTTTATTCTACAGACGAACAACACCTCCTAATTAAAGACTAGAACAGTGCATGAAAGACAGTCAAACAAATATCTGTCTAATAATGGGCCGACATGTTTCTGCCTATCGGGCAACCTGTTCCATGGCTTTCATCAGGGCCTCTGCTCTTTAAATAGTTGCACTGGGTTTTGAATAAACAGTGATTAAATAAAAATAAAAAAACACACCAAACGGTAAATTAATTATGAAAACGGTTGAATACGATACAACCTGTACCAACCGAGAACATTAAACCTCCATGTCACTTGGAAGATAGGATTCTACGGAGGAAATGTACAGTAATTAGTGTAACCTAGCCATGTCTGCTATTCCAAAACATATGTATCACTGAAAGTATTTATAAATAAAATAAACAATTTTTGCTCACCCTTCGTGATAGGGGAAATGACCTCACCTCACCTGGACCTTCTGGTTCTACGAGGTCCCGCCCTATATAGATAAGAGAAATAAAACAGAAAGTAGAAACACCATGAAGCTATTATGTCAGCATTTCAAAAATAGTGTCTCTTAATCCCTTCTATTATACATCTCAACTTTTATCTAAGTATCAACAAGGAAGAGACTCCAGTCATCTGACAAAAATGCATACCAAGTCTCAAAGTATCTCAAACTTATCATATTCATTGCATCCTATAGCTCTCTTGATGCTACTCTGAAAAAACCTGCCAGTATTTGCCAAGAGAAAACACTGGAGGGAGATCGTTAATCCTGAGCCTGTCGGGTATGTTAGTCCAAATCTAGAGGACTATGTGAAATTCTGACACAATCCTACAAACTCACCTCTCTGTCGGTACCTCAAGCTCGCATCTGAGTCTTGGGGGAGGTACCGAACGGGAGAGGAACGGTCATTTATGCTTCATGCCGATTAGGCCCTACTCATGTATCCCTACGCATTACTGCATATATCGCGCCTCCATATAAAAAGGATTGTTCCTCTTGGGTTTAATGGGCACCTCTATAGTAGACAAATATCGGGGTTTCGCCCTTACCATTTGTTATTTACTGCTAATTCCGTGCACTATTTGTCGTTCAAAAAACACCATCAACTAACGCGAACACTCTCGCGAGATAAACTACAAAATGACGTCATCATACACGCATTTGTAGTTCTACTACCGAAGAAATTGCGCTATCCCTGTCAAAGTATGTAAAATACTAACCAGTATGTAAAATGTAACACACACTAGATTAAGTGGCCCCAAAAAAACTCTCAAATTTAGCAGAAACCACTTGACTTCCCTCTGCTCGGCAAAAACCATGCCATTAGTTGTAGAACTACAAAATGACGTCATAGCGTCCATCTTTGTAGTTTCATTGCTGTATTGTCAATTCCTTCCGTTTTTTATGTATTTTGTACAGAAAGCTTTAACTACTGTTACAAATTCGCCTACAAGAACACGTAATTAGAATTTCATTCATGGTGTATTCCCCATCCATGTGGTCTACAGAGAATACTGACTAAATTCCTCTCGGCCCTAGTGTAGCCCTGAGCCCATCTGTACAGTGGAAAACAGATAAATGTATTGAACAGATGGCTTAGTTTCTATATCCCATATGTATGCTTGTCATCAGATAAGTGCAAAATGTATCCTGCATGTGTATATTAATCAGAACAATTAGTATGTGTCGAAGGAATCAAATTTTACAAGGCCGGACTATACTTACCAATAGCCCATATATAACCTAAAGGAATAATAAGGCAGTCGGCAATGGAGAAGGTCGAATCGTTTATTCAATCAAATACAAGCCCTGTCAGGGAAGCCTCGGTCTACATGACCCATGGAGGTGCGCAGAGGAGACTAACGAAATATAAATGGTTCAAAGCATATATACGTTTTCACACATTCCGGTTAACACCCTACAAGGAATAACACAAGTTGTCAGTAGGCCGACAGGAAAACCCATATAAGGCACCACTAATTACTAGTAGCTAAGCTAAAGCTATTCCGGGGGCAGGTCAGTGAGGCGCCCTCTTGTCTATCTAAAACCCGGGAAGTACGGGCACGGGCTCTGCTAGAATGCACGCATCCCACAAGAGGGGCAGGTCCGACATTGGGTTTCCCTGAGCTTCACACAAAAGATCAGAGAAGCAGACTGAGGGGTTCAGAATGGTTTTGTACCAAGAGCTAACCCATCGGGGAAACAGTGCATGAATGAAAGGAAACGAAACATAGTGGCCCTGGCTATATCAATAGGTCTAAACGGGCCTACATGAACCTATCATTGAACTAACATATATAGTATAATACTATGCGATTATTCATACGCATATACGGTCATATGGTACATAGTGGGACAATCATGAATATATATAATTTTATATCCCAACAGACGGCCCTTTTGACCTACTATGACCAATATAACTACATCACTCTACAAACACTCCTTCATCAATCTGCATGAGTGCTGTTACCTCCTTCTGAATCATTTGTTTCTCTATTTTTCCCTGTCGAGAAAGGGTCAGAGCAGACGTAATTCTATTGGCACAAAAGGTACAACATGCTGGGGCACATTGGAGGCATAAACAGCATGTGAAAATAATTCCAAATGCTCCTGCCAGGACCATGAATATCTTCCAACCCCAAGTAGCTAAGAGGCCCCAGAACCATCCACTGAGGGACCAAGTACCGTTCTCTTCATTAAGCTTGCTAGCCAATCGATGTAGTTTTTTAATGGCGAGTTGTATGCTAGGGGACGAATTGGGAATAAAAACGCAACAAGAGCTGCCGATCACGCGGCAAGCTCCGCCCCTATCTGCCAGGATGACGTCTAACACCATCCGATTTTGAAGAGAAACAAGCCTCGTAGCCCGAAGCTCAACTGTGAGGTTGGTCAAAATCTCGGTCGTGGTTTGAACCACATTTTTCACAATTCTAGACAAGCGCCTTATATTTCGACTATTATTTTTGCAAATGCAGGCGGAAATATTTTTTAGGGGCAGGCTGTGGTCCCAGGGACCACTACCTGCCCTTACAAAATTTAACGAAAACGTTTTTCTTTTTTTTCTTTTTAAATGCATCCCGTTTTCGTTTGAGGAAAATGGGCTGCATTTTTAAAAAAACTGCTTTATTCAAAAGCAGTCCTAAATATGGAGGTCTGCTGAGCCCAGCAGGCCACCATCCACCATCCCTGGGAGGGCAATCCATTCCCAATGGGGTCGCAAATTGCGAGTGACTCATTAATATTCATGAGCCTCGTATTTTGTGACCCCTTTGGGAATCACTAACAGTGTCTCTGACACTGTTGTACATTTGCTTTTGAAACTCACAATTTTCCGTAATTTGCCAGTCGCAAAAGCAAATTATCATACATCTGGCCCTTAGTGATGGTTAGTTGCCTTTATTTGCTCTAGTTTGAACGGGTCAGTCCCCTCCAGTGTTGTTTAAGGTTGATGAAATCCAGTGCCATTCACACTCATTCTGTTCCTCCCACTGCATCTTTACTTCTTGTTCTGCATCTCCCATCTTGGCTCTGGCATTTTGTAGCACCAAGTATACAGGAGCTGTTCGAGGGCCAGAGCTATTCTTTGTATGGGGAAGTAGCAAGGGTACAGATAAGCATAGCCTGGTTGGCTTTGAAAGTGTTATGCTCCAGGCTTCAAACTGTTGGGCAGCGTTTATAATTAATGATACAATCTCCTTTGTTTTCCAAGTAGACAAAATGTGTTCCGTCTGCATATTCTCACGCTGAGAGATACTTTTAATTGATAGCAAATGTAGAGTAGAGATGTTTCAGTGTCAGGATGTTACCTCTATTAAGACGGTCCTGGTGACCCTGCAATGTGCACTGAGGTGTTAGTATAATCTGATTATTGGGATTTTCAGGACGCTCTTTGACCGTTGTCAAGAATGAGGAGTGAGAGCGAGACTCTGTGTTTCCCTGTTTACGATTTGGCCTTTAGGGCATCTCGTTATTTTATTTATTTATTTATTTTTTATTTAGAAGGTTTTATAGAGCGCAAACAAGATCCATTCGGATATCAGAGCGCTTTACAATGTTATGTTATGTTATGTTAAGTGACATTTGTAGAGCGCACTGACACCGTGGGTTACCTGGCGCTGTAAGGCAGAGGCGAGTGCGGGGTCTGAGGAAGCGGAGTTTAGCCGGATGGAGGAAAAAGGAAGGTTTTGAGCAGGTTTCTGAAATGAAGGAGGGAACTACTGGATTTGATGGACAGGGGAAGAGGATTTCAGAATTTGGGGGCTAGGTGGGCAAACCGACGGCCACCGAATTTATTAGTTTTGGTTTTGGGGGCAGCAAGCAGGTTGAGGTAAGCTGAATGGAGGTTGCGCGTTGGACGGTGTGGGTTGATGAATGTTGTCATGAAGGTGGGGCTGGTGCAGTGGAGGGATTTGAACGTGAGGCAGCCCAACTTGAAGGCCATCCTTTGTTCTATAGGTAGCTAGTGCAGTTTGTGTAGCAGAGGTTTGGCCGACTGCCATTTGGGAGTTTTGTAGATGAGACGGGCTGCTTGGTTCTGCACGACCTGGAGGCAACGCAGCAGTGATTTTGGGAGTCCGTAGTACAGGGAGTTGGAAAAGTCCAAGCGGGATAGTACCAGGGAGATGATAACCTGGATCAGAGCGGCTGGTGGTAGTAAGTGGCTGACTTTACGGATTTTACGAAGCTGGAACGTACATGAGGAGACCCCAACGCCCACTTTAGATCTGAGGGAGAGTTCGGCATCGATGGTCACACCAAGACTTTTTACTGATTTCACAGGGGCCGGGGAGGGCTAATTCATTAGGCCAGAACTGTGGACTCCAGTGGGAGGGACTGGAACCGGGGAGGAGAAGCTCAGTTTTTCCAAGATTTAGTTTTTAGTTGGTTGTGGTTCCTCCACTGCTGGATGTGTATCATGGCGGAATGGAAGTTGTTCACGGCGTCCGAGGAATTGAGTGGAAAGATGATCTGCAGATCATCAGCGTAGTTGTACACTGTGATGTCCCAGCTCTGAAGCAAGTGAATCAGGGGCCGGAGGTAGAGGTTGAATAATAGTGAACAATAACAATGAACGAAGATGATTATACCAACTGAATAGCAAGACACAATATAGAGAACAAGCATAGGATTAATACAATAAAACACACAGAAAAAGTCGTAAAAATACCAAAGCATGGGATCATGCTTGTACCAAGAACATACACAGCGAGTCTCGGATGAAAAAGGTTCAGCGCCGGGAAGAGTGGTCAAGTAAATTTTACCATGAGAATCGCTTTTACTTCCTTTTTGAAAGATACAAAAGAAGAATTCAATCTGGTTTCAGGGGTAAGAGTATTCCAAATCCTAGGCGCCATCCCAGAGAAGGTTCGTTTATATGTTTTTTTTATTGAATCTTAGAGGTTTCAGAAGAAGGTTATCTGCAACCCCAGAGGACCTGGAGCCACCAGAGATTGAATGGTGCCTTGTGGTGTAAGGCATTATGTGTCATGCAAGCAATTTATAGCTGAATTCTTGCTTCGAACAGGAGCCAATTCAGGAATTTTAGGTCAGGGGAGATATGGGAACTTCTTTTCGAACCAGTGATGAGTCTTGCTGCAGAGTTTATTGATGCTCTAAGGGGGGCTGTAGTCATTTTTGGGAGGCCGCATAGAGAGACAATACCATAATCCACACGGGGGATAACTAGCGCTTGTACAGCCTGTTTGAAGTCATTGACTGGTAATAATGGTTTCAACTTCCTTAGAATGTTTAACTGGAAGTTTTCTCCCTTTGTAGCATTGCTGATGTGTTTCTGAATGCTGAGATTGCTGTCCAGAGTTATTCCCAGTGATTTTGCTGAGTCCACAATAGTTGGTTGCACGTTGAGTGCAGTGAGATGTTGGATTAAGTTTCGCATCAAAGGGATTTTAGCGGGGCTATAAGGAGGAATTCAGTCTTTAGAGCGTACAGTTTGAGATGATTTTCTGCCAACCATGTTTGTGTGTTCATGAGTGTGGAGTTAAGCTGTTTCATGTCTTCTAAGGTGTTAATCTTTAGATACAGTTGTGTATCATCAGTGTACATATGATATTGCACGTCAGTCGCTTGAAGAATTTCGGTGAGCGGCTCCATGAACAAGTTAAACAATGTCGGGGAAAGTGAGGATCCTTGTGGGATGCCCAGCCTTACTGGAACTGGGTTGGAAAGAGTGTTGTTAATCTTGAATTGTTGTGTTCGGTTATGAAGAAAGGAGGTAAACCAGTTTAGCACAGGTCTTGAAAGACCCATCCTCAGTCTGAGCTGATCCAGCAAACTCTTGTGTTTGACCGTATCAACAGCTCAGGATAGGTCCAGCAGGATGAGTAGGCATGAACCATTCTGGTCCAGGATTCGAAGTGCATCATCAATAGTGTGAGTCATGGCTGATTCCGTGCTGTGCCCCGCTCTGAAGCCTGATTGGATGTTGTCAAGGAGGTCAAAGTGAACAATATGTTTTGTTAGTTGGTGGTGTACGCATTTTTCAAGCAGTTTGGCCAGAGTAGGGATATTGGATATAGGACGATAGTTGTTAAGATTCGTGGGGTCAGCTGTTGGTTTCTTAAGGATGCGTGAGACTTAGCCGACTTTGAGCGTATCTAGAATGCAATCTTGTTGGAGTGAACTGTTTATTTATTTTATTTATTTTTAATATTTATAAAGCGCAGCATATACCCTTGGGCGTCTTGGCGCTAATAAATCATTTGTTTACATACGGAGCATGATGTGGAGAAGTGTGGCTCAATGGTTAGAGCGGCAGACCTTGATGCAGAGTGCTGGCCAGGGACCAGGGTTCGATTCCCGCCTCGGCGGGATCGGGCTTAAATTCCTCTGACTGGATATTCTCGCCTCAGTGCTGAATCTAAGCATGGGCCCCACGCTGCAACTCTGGGCAATACCTTGCTTAGTCTCCACAACGGCCCCCGATACACAAGGGATGCCTGGTTTCACCATGGGATGCCCAGGAGTGGACACCTCACAAGGAAAAGCCAGGAGGGGTTCCCTTGTGGTAGGAGTACAAGCGCCGGGATACTTACGGGTGACTGTTCGCGCTATACAAATACAACACATTTACACATTTACATTTACACATTTACTTTGGACCGGATGAGGAAGCAAACTGGCAAGATGATATAGTTATTGAATAAACAACCAGGTCTTCAGGAGTTTACGGAACTGAAGGAGGGTGGTGCTTTGCCTGATGTTGAGAGGCAAGGTGTTCCAGAGTCTGGGGGCCGCCACCAGAAACCGACGGTCTCCCCAGGTAACGGTTTTGGTGTGAGGTACAACCAGTTGATGAAGAGTGGCTGATCGTAAAGCTCTGGTGGGTTTGTGGAGTTGCAATTGTTCCTTGAGGAAGTGTGGTCCTTGATTGTTGACAGCTTTAAACACAATGCAGAGGGATTTAAAGTGAATTCTTTTTTGTACAGTGAGCCAGTGAAAATCTATTATATTTTTGGAGATGGATTCGAACTTTGTTTTGCCTGAGAGCAGGCGTGCCGCTGCGTTTTGTATTGTTTGTAGTTTTGTGATTACTCTGGTTTGAGCATTAAGAAATAGCCCATTGCAATAGTCCAAGGATGAAAGGACAAGGGCAGTGACTAGTGTCTTAATGGCAGAATCAGGGAGAAAAGGACGTATCTTCCTGATCATTTTTAATTTCAGGTGTGCCGTAGACACTGTTTTATTAGCATGGTCCAGGAAGATAAGACCATCATCGAAGATGACTCCGAGGTTCCTAACCTTGGTGGTAGGTGTGGGAGGGGTACCGAAGGTTTCAGGCCACCAACTGGTTGGCCAGGCTGGTGACAGGGGTCCAAAAATGAGTACCTCGGTCTTTTCTGAATTTAACTTTAGGCAGTTGGTAGCCATCCATTCTCCTATATCTAGGAGTCCCTTCTTAAATTTTTCGGCTATTTGTTCTCCGTTCCCTTTGATTGCCAACACTAGTTGGGTGTCGTCGGCATAGGAAGTTAGGCTCATCCCATGTGCCTTGATGGTATTGGCAAGGTCCGACACATAGATGTTAAAAAGTGTCGGACTCAGGGATGAGCCTTGGGGAACTCCACAGGGAGCGGAGAGTTGGGCCGATTGAAAGGGACCTAGAATGACAGCCTGCGTTCTTTTGGCAAGGAAGGACGCAATTAGGTCTTTGGCAGTGTGGCCGATGCCACATCCCTGGACACGGTCGACCAAGGTGTTATGATCGACCGTGTCGAAGGCCGCCGATAAATCTAGCAGAACCAGTATGGCAGTGCCACCCTGGTCCCTGATTACCCTGATGTCGTCGGCGGCTTTGATCAGGGCTGTTTCTGTGCCATGGTGTTTCCTGAACCCAAACTGCGTGCTGTCAAGGAGCTGGTGTTTTTCGATAAATTCAGAAATCTGGATGTTCATAATTTTTTCAGTCACCTTTGCCATGAAATGGAGGCTAGCGATGGGACGATAGTTTTTAAGCTCACTTTTGTCTAGGGAGGGTTTTTTTAACAGGGGTTTTAGTAAGGTGTTTTTGAGGGGATCCGGGTAATTGCCTGACAGAAGAATCGAATTGCAGACCTGCGTGATTGCCGGTATGATAGAATCCATGACCGGTCGAAGTACGGAGAGAGGGCAGGGGTCCAAAGATGATCCTGATTTGATAGTGGATAATATATTTTTTATTTGGTCAGGGGTGACTGGTTGAAAAGTGAGGAACATATTAGCAGAGGAAATAGTAGGTGTAGTTACGATTTGAGGTGATTTGGTGGAGAAAGCCTGGTAAATATCATCTACTTTAGTGAAGAAAAAGGAAGCAAGAGAGTCACACATAAGTTGCGACGGAGGGGGGGTAAGGTCGGGGGAATTCCCTGACAGTGCTTTGGTGATTTGGAAAAGTTGTTTACTGGAGTTCTTAGCTCTCTCAATTTGGTCACTGTAATATTGTTTTTTGGCTTTTGCTATCATGACTTTGTAAAGTGCCAGGGCTTCCTTGTAGACTAGTCTACTGGCTGTGTCGTAGTCTTTTCTCCAAATTCGTTCCTTGCTACGATTAATCTGTTTTTGTGCCCTTAGTTGTTCATTATACCAGGGGGCAGTAGGTTTAGATCTATTTTTGGAGTGTTCTTTGGAGGGGGCAGATTGATTCGTAGCCTGGCCCAACCAGTCGTAGAGTTGCTGGAGGGCTAAGTTAGGATCCGAGGCAAACGCGGGACGGGTTTGTTCCAGTATAAGTTGCAGCTCATCATGATTTATGTTTTTCCAGTCTTTAAAAGACTGTTTGGGCGTGGGACATGGATTGATGCTGCCCAGGTTATTAATGGGTATTTTTGCGAAAATTGCAGAATGGTCAGTCCACGTCATAGGGAGGATGTTGGTAATTTGTAGGCCTTCTAAATTAGAAAAGATGGGGTCCAGGATATGGCCCGCTTGATGTGTGGAGGACGTTACAAATTGTCTTAGCCCTAGGGTATCTAAATCAGAGATGAGGGCAGCGGAGTCGGTAAGGTGACCTTGATCTACATGAAAGTTTAGGTCACCTAGAACCGTAAAGGTGCTTTCCGTTGCTACGGATTCCATCATGGTGTTAATACTGGATAGGAAGGCCGTCTTGGATCCTGGAGGGCGATATATTAGTATTCCCTTAAAATTGAACAAAGGGGAAACGTTAATGGCAAATTGCATAGCCTCACAGGAGGTTGATGGAATGGAGGTCGTTCTGACGGGATACAAATCTCTGGCAATAATGGCCAGCCCACCCCCTCTTTGTTTGGGCCTGTCCTGACAGTAGGCTTTATATCCCTCTGGGACTGCTATGACTAGGTCTGGCTGTGAAGTGTCATCCGTCCAGGTTTCGGTAATAAACTGTTGATGATTTTGATCCATAGCGGAAGCAGCCAAGGGGGTAGGTCTTTAACAGCGTTAGCAGGGAGCGGGTCGAAGAGGTGGTTGGAAGGTTTCAAGGCATTTAGAATTTTACCCAAAGCCTCTTCCGAGTAGGTGTCAAAGGACGACCAGGCGGCATTGTTCTTTGGGAGACGCTTTGAAGAGATTTGGTGTGTAGTAGTTGGTGGTGACTGGGGGGTTTGTGAATGTGGCACAGAATAAAGTAATCGGTCCTTTAAGAGATCATTCTCGATGTTGAGGGTCTTCTGAGTGAAGAAGGCAGAGAATTGTTCACAGTTGGGTTGCGATTGGGCAGCGTCTTGTAACAGTTGAGGGGCGTCCTTAGATTGAGTTTTGATTAGCTCAAATAGTTTTTTTGTACGATTTCTAGCTTGGTCTAGTTGGTGTTTGAAAAAGTCTGCTTTGGTGCGCTGAATCTTCTTGTAATAGGCGTTTCTCTTTTTCCTTAGTAATTTGAGGTCAATAGTCGACGGGACTGATCTCCAATTGCGTTCAGCAACTCTGAGAGAGCGTCTGTCTTTGTTGAGTAGGCTATTGTACCACGGTTTTGAGTCTTTAGTGGAGACTCTCTTAAGTTGAAGAGGGGCAGCCTCATTGATTATTGTGGTCATCGAGTTAAGGTAGTGGTTGGTGAGATCATGCACATCTGGTGTGCCAGCAGGAAGCAATAGAAGGTTGTAGCTTGAGAAAGGTAGTGTGTTTGTGTTGAGTTGTTTTAAGTCTCTTTTCTGGATCTTTGGTTTTGTGGCCTGAACTGAGTTAAATTTGACTGTTTCCTTGATAAAGAAGGTAATGAAGTGGTGAACAGACCAGTCGCAGGGTTGTATCGATTCCATTTGAATGACATCAGTTTTGGAGATTATTAGATCCAGGGTTGAACCTTTCTTATTTATAGGGCTTTGCAGGTTTGGGTCAGGGCTTGAATATTCCAGGAAGCTTCTGAGGCATTTGACAATTGTGTTGTTGTTGTCATTCCAGTGGAGATTGAAATCGTCGAGGAATATTTGGTTGTTTTGCATACCGTTGTTAGTTGAAATTATATCCATGAGTTGTAGATTAACATTTAGTACTATCTGTCCATTTTGCCCATTGTTTGTTTGAGGGGCCTCTGGCAGGCTACTTCCCATTGTCTTTTTTCTGATTGTTGATTTTCAATGGGATTGTTTGTCCTGGGATTGGTTTAAGGTGTTTGTCTCTCTCCTTGTTTGTCATCCTCTCAGTTTATTGTGACAGCATTAACATGTATATTGTTTTCTTTTTGTCCAGGATGGTGTTCCCATCACTCACCAAGCCCTGTACCCACTGATGGATAAGTGACTCTTATCCATTTGTGATCTCTGAGCAGGGCTCCTTAACTTCTGAGCCTTATCCCATGTATTCTGTAAGTTGTTCCTACCATCTACATTTATTGACATGGAGTCTAATGAGTCCAACGATGTAGAGATTTCCTGGCTTTCCTTGGTGTCTTCTTTTGCTACTTGATTTGTTGTGGTGCAGACCATTTATAGGTATTGTTTCTTATATTTGTGTCTAAAAAATAAAATACAGTCTATTCCTGTGTTGGTAGTCTTTTCCTCTACGCTGAAGGTTCTTTCTAGCTTTCCTTTTTCGTTTCTTCTGTCTCTTTGTTTGATTTGTGGTCATGGGGTTATCTTGATTACTTGGCCAATATTGTGGTTGCTGTGCCACCATTGGGTCACTATTTGGTTTGCTTTTAGTCAATGTTTGAGGTTCCTTAGTATCAGTTTTTGTAAGCTTTACAATGTTCGTGTTCTGGACCACTAGACATAATTTTCTGTTTGCAATTTTTTCCTTGGTTCAGGATACTTATTAAGATGCCTGGTACAGTGCTTGATTTGTTAACAATTGGGCCACATGCACATTCTATTGGGGTGATGGTAGTGTCGGTTCTTGGTCTCTTTATTATGAAGTCTGTCAGCTTTTCAAGTTTTAAGTTTATACCAGTGATATACGCAGCTATTATACCTAATAGATTTATCTGGATGTCCAGTTTGTTTGATTGCATATTAAGTGCAGTAATTGATGTTTGCAGGATGTTTATTAACAAAGTGTGCAGGATTAAATTGTCTTCCATTTTTATTTCTGGCCTGTCCTCATTGATCCCTCACAAGATGCCAAAGGATCGTGGCTGAAGGATAAAACTATCCCTGTCCTTACAGATTCAACTAGAGATCTCTTAAATGCACCTATTTCAATGGAGGAAATTAAGGAGCAAATGAAGAGGGCAAACACTAAGAAGGCTACGGGCCTCGATGCCCTTCCAAGTGAAATATATAAAGCTTTGTTGGATGAACTTTTACCTGTACTCCACACTTTATTTAAGATGGTATTTTGCCCTGCAGGGAAGATCCCTAGCTCATGGAAAGAGGCTACAATAGTCTTGTTATTGAAGCCTGGGTAGGATCCCCTGGTGCCTGACTCTTACCGCCCAATCTCCCTGCTGAATGCTGATTACAAGATCTTTATGAGCGTTTTGGTAGGGAGATTGGGTAAATTAGCACCAAGCCTGATTAACACCGATCAGAAGGGCTTTATGCCTGGGAGAGTCATTCAGGAACAAATTCAACTGTTTTTGGCAACATCGATCTAGCTGAAAATAGGGGGGACCCCTTGGCAGTAGTGGCATTAGATGCCGCTAAAGCCTTCGATCGGGTTTGTTGAAAATATCTATGGGGGGTGTTATAGGGAATGGGTATGGGTCCGACTTTTGTCCAGACCTCAAAGAACAGTTATTATGGAGCATCAGCAAAGATCTTATTAAACGGCTCTCTGACCAGTAGCTTTGAAATCCAGAGAGGGACGAGGCAGGGGTGTCCGCTGTCTCCCCTCTAGTTCAATATTTATATTGACCCCCTCGCTCAATGCAGGATGATATCATAAGCCCTTTTAAGTCAGGAGACTACCAATGTAAAATTGCTTTATATTCGGATGATGTCATAATCTATACAGCAAATCCTGATTTCTCTATACCGAATCTAGAAAATCTGTTGCTGGAGTTTGGCGCAATTTCAGGGTATTTGGCCAACTTGGATAAAACCGAGATTATGTGTTGGAACTCGGTGTATAGTCACGGCCCCGTAAGTAAAGAGTTTAGGTGTTTAGGAATAAAAATAGTAAAGGATTTAAATAAAATACCTTTGATCAATTGGAAAAAGATTGAGAAAGATATAGACTTTCTCTTTGCCAGGTGGAAAAACCTCCCTTTATCGATCTATGGGAGGGTAAACCTGGTGAAGATGTTGGTTTTACCTAAACTGACCTTCCTTTTCAGTGCAGTTCCTATCACTTTTCCGTAGGATAGTATTAATAAGATTCAGGGGAAGATAGGCAGCTTTATCTGGGGGCAGAAAAGTGCCAGGCTATCCTGGAAGAAACTAAGAATGAAGCTGCTGAAAGGCGGGCTGGCACTTCCAGATATAAATGTATATCTAATGGCTTTCCAATTCAAGGGCATAAGGATGCTCCTCTCTACTCCGGTGGAAATGTCTTGGGGCAGACTTTTGGGGGAACTTGTATTAGCAGAGGGTGGTAATGGGCAGGTAGGGTTTTTATATAAGTTTGGGGCCCGTAGATTTTTCAAGCGGGTTCGCCTCAAGATTCTAAAAGCTGCCTTGCAGATATGGTATAAATTAAGGCGCATCTGGGGTATTGGCTATTTTTCCCCTTTTGCACCAATCTGGGATTCACCGGGGACCCCTATTTGTCTGGACGATAGCTTAGCAATCCCGATTAAAGAGCGGGTTTGGAGAGGTGGTTAGATATGCTGGATTTAGATGGGGTTCTCCCCTGGGAGACACTGCTAGACAAAATTGGCCTTGCATTTTCAAGGTTTAAGTACCTTCAGATAAGGTCATGGTTTGAGGCGGAGGCTCGAGATACAGTAGGGAACTGGGAGCTTGAGCAGTTATTTCACAATGCCCGCCTGAGGAAAAAAGAGGTATCATTGTGGTACACAAGCCTTTTAGAAGCAGTAGATCATGAGGTCCCCCCACAGTCAGCAGTATGGAATTCCACCCCAATTCTCCAAGATATTGAAAACCTTTTGAATTTCCATCAAGTTAATGTATAAATACATTAAGCTTGCAAACTTAAAGAAAAATCATTTTTTGTACTAAACAGGCTTTATTATACACTGGCTAAAATCGCCAAATGTGTTTCTTCCACCGCTTCAGTTCCAGTTTGCCCGAGGTTTTCGATTAATAAGGTGGATGATATCCATGTGTTTTTTGAATGTGCAAAATTAGTTGGATTTTGGAAAGAGGTGGGGGATACTCTGGCAGATATTTTTCAAGTATGTATAGAGGTGGATCTTTCCCTGGTGGTACTTGGCATGAATAACTATGATACCAGGTCACTCTCACAGCCCCAGATGGGCCTGCTTCTCTATCTTGTGATTCTGGCTAGAAGAGAGATCTGCATCAGATGGAAGGATCCTGCCCCCCCCCCCCCCCCACTAGAGAAAGTTGGATTAAAGCCGCCCTACGTACGGCAAATTTAGATCAAGAGGAATTGCCTGTAAACATCTGGTCTCCATTGCTTTCTTGGGGGCATCGCCTTCACATGATAAATAATTAAGACCCTGCAACCGGTACCTTTTGTATAATGATTACACCAGTCCTCGGTATAAAGAGGAAGGCCGTGGTTGGCTAGACAAAGGCAGTGAGTCGAGAGGCACCCAGTTAAGTACAAATCGACTTATTAAGATCTTCTGGAGTCTGTGGTGAGATGAGGACAATTTTGTTTTTTTAATAAAAAATAAATACATACTAAAATACATAACACTAATATAAACATTGATATTATTAACAACGATATTTTTGCAAAGGATATTACTGACTTCGATATTAACAAAAACAATATTTCTTACCTTCAGGTCGATATTCTGGTCACCGATATTCTTGAAGTTGATATTCTGTCCCTTCAATATTTAAAACTCTATATTTCTGTTGTTTGAAATTAAAAACTCAATATTATGTCTGTGCACCCACACTGTTACCGCACCTGAGCCGTGATATAAGAGTGGGAGCACAGGGACCAACTTGCTCGACCTCAGTTCTCTGCTGTGAGCTCCCGGCTCAGAGCCGACTACCTCAATTGCCTCGCTCACTCCACGCCAACACCTCCGCCTCACTCTTCCTGCACACCAGTGTCTGGCTGCATATCGCTGCATCTCACTCTAGTACTCTCGCTTTACCACTGCTAACCAGTGCTAAAGTACTTGAGCTCACCCCCAAAACATGGTAAAATAGGCTTAAACCCAGTGAGACATTTATTTACTTGTAAGGACCTAGTAAAGTGCTAGTACATGTACCCAGGGCCTGGAAATTAAATGCTACCAGGGGGCCTACAGCGTTTATTGTGCAATCCCCGTAAGTAGCCTTTTTAAACAAGTTACAGGTCTGCCTTTGCAGCCTGTTTGCATTTTTATATTGCCAATTTGACTTGGTAAATAAACCATTTGCCCAGCCTAAAACTCCCTTTTTAATACATGTAAGTCACCCCTTGGGTAGACCCTAAGTAGGCCATAGGTCAGGGTGCATTGTATTTATATAAATTTGGGCATGTACTTTTAATTTATGCATGTCCTGGTGGTGAAAAACTCATCAACTTTAACTTCAAAAGAATAAAGGGAACTGGGTTCAAGTAACCGGAAATAAAATATTGTCCCTCTCGTACTGATTCAATCATTCTTGTAGAACACCCCTATTGTTCTTCTTTTATCACATTCATGCTGTCAGGAAAACCAAGTCTCTTAGAGGACAATCTGTTGGGGCCACAGTTTTCCCCCTGTCTTCAGGGCACGGGGGCTGGTCCGCTTTAGTCAGAAAGTACCTACTTAAAATGGTGGCGCAGCACTAGGTCAGCGCTGCAGCCTTTCTGGTGATCTGCGCAAGACTCCTCTAGAGCACAGCTGAACCTCGCGCTGGATCTGAGTGCCGCACACTTCACCAAGACTGTTGGGAGAATCGATTGATTCCTGTCTGCGTTTGTGTAGTTGGTGAGAGTAGCAAGGCGATATCTTCGTAATTCTTACCGTCGTTAGGTTAGTAATCTACGCGTCGGTTCTCAGCAGTGAAAAAACTCCGGTCAAAGGTCACTCTTTGGTCGTCCCGCTGCTCTCCACAGAACTTCTCGCTTCAGTGCTTCCTGCAGTATCCAGTCACGCAAGTACCTAGAGGGCAAAATAGGAAAAATAAATAATGTTTCTGTTAGACTTACATTTTAGTTCTAGTAAAAGCAAATGTATAGATAAACATTTAGTTTTAGGCTTACATTTGTTGTTAATATGAAAAATGTAAATAGGATACAAGCAATTGAAATGTAACTTACATTCTAGTAAGGCAGTATCTGTTCTTTCCTGCTAAAATAAGAAACACAAGTAATAGTTCTAATCTGATTCTTTAAAAAAAAACATTTGGTTGGTGAATAAATTAGAATTCAAGACTTATACCTACCTTCCTGTATACGTCTGCACAAATTTGTTCCAGCTGAAAGAAAGAAAGTTAAAGGTTAATATTAGAGTATTTGATTTACATTAAGAAAAGAGGTAAACTTTAGAAAGAGATTAGCAGTTAATAATCTCAGCATTTGTTATGTAAATTGCAGGATACATTGCCACATTACTACTCCACAAGCAACAACC
Source organism: Lissotriton vulgaris (assembly GCF_964263255.1). Lineage (NCBI taxonomy): Eukaryota > Metazoa > Chordata > Amphibia > Caudata > Salamandridae > Lissotriton > Lissotriton vulgaris. The sequence continues at coordinate 1,212,621,124 of NC_141691.1, read as the reverse complement.
CAAAGGCAATCATATCCAAATAGAGGAGGGGCTAATGCCTGGCCTCGCAAGGGTAGGTAGTAGTTCCCCTAAGAGATGACAGAGTGATAATAGAAGAGTAGGTCATTAGGGTTGTGGTTGTAATTCTGTTTGTTTATTACAGTGTGAAGAGCGCCCAAGAAGAATATTGAAGGTTGCTGTAGAAGACACCATTGAAGACCAGCAGTCTCTTCTCTGTCGCATCCCCTTTCCCCTGCAGGGTTTCTTACACGCTACTAGAGTTTTCATTTGGTGCGTGGAGGGAGACTCAAGGAGGTATTGTGAATAGTTCATCATTCTGTTCCTGTGCGGTTCCTCTGGATACTGCAAGTAAGACTCTCCTGACACATGCATACATACTCATAATGATAAAACCTGTTTTTTGCCATAGATGTCTCCTCCTTTAAGAACAAATTTTCCTTTTATATACATGTAACGCTGAATCACAATAATTGATATTTATATACAGAACCACAGACTCAATGTCAATATTCCAAATAAATATTTCATAAAAAATTGTAAGCGACCACTCTTTAACTAAAATGTAAAACAAAAACAGAAGGCCTCATTTGTCATTCCTCCTATTTACACTTGTTGTTTAAAAATCACTACATTCATACACTGATTTTTATCTGTGAATATCTGCACATGAATAACTCTTAATAAACATTTCACATATTTTCAAAATCCCATACAAGCAATTTTAAAAAAAACCAGTAAATCGAACCAATGTTCATACAAATATAGTAAAAGCAAAGTGTTGACGCAGCGTTTCGGTGGACTTGTTTTATTCTGCACCACCTTCTTCAGGACAAGCTTTTATTTTTTAAATACAGTTGGGTTCTCCTTGAAGTATGTTGTCTTAGCCACAAGTAATACATCTCATTGTGGTAGGAAAACTCCAGGAGATAGATGCACCGGTAGTTACTTCCTATTATAATTAACCCTGGGCGTAGTGGGTGTAGTGAGGCTATGTGGAGGTTCACAGAGTTGCTAACAAACTCCATGGAACTCCGCTACGCTAGGCCTCCGCCTCCACCTCCCCTATATTAACAAGAAATTCTACATTACTTAAAAGTAAATTAAAACCACTTACCAGTACTGCGGTGTCCCCGGACTGCCTTCCTTCCTCACTGTCTGGGTAATCTTTGAAAAAACTGCGCATGCGCACATGTGTGTGCATGCACATTTTTTGCGAGAAATGCGTGGGCGTGGCGCCTGCGCAGTTTTCTCAAGGTTTACCCAGACGATGAGGAAGGGGAGGAGGGCAGCCAGGGGACACCACAGTACAGGTAAGTGGTTTCAATTTACTTTTAAGGAGTGTAGAATTACTTGTTAATATAGGGGGGTGGAGGCGGGCATTGGCCAACTTAGATCCGGTGCGGAGTGTGCAGAGATTTGCCTTCTCCGCATTCTTGGCGGAACGTGGAGGAGTCAAATCTCCGCACACTCCACCGGCGGAGCGGAGGTCTCTGCCCTGGCTTAATTATAATCCTTATTAGTTCCAATTTTCTCTGGTTTACGCACTTTCCTTTCATTAATGAGGAAGAGTGTGTTCATTCTAAAATTTTTGGTCACCATATTTCAGTTATTTCCCAGAGTATTCAGTGACATATCATAGTTTTCGGCAGTATTCTCACTTCTATTCTTCAAGTGTCCTCAAATGTGAGTTGTTCTGGCAAAATAGAACAACCAGAACAACTCACATTCGAGGACACTTGAAGAATAGAAGCAAGACTGCTGCCGAAAACTATGATATGTCACTGAATACTTTGGGAAATTACTGAAATAAGGTGATAAGTCATAGCTTTTCTATGGGAGCAGGTGGTTGTTCATGTTTGGTGTCTAAGGAATAGTAATTTAAAATTCTCTTTCGTGGTAAAGTTGGATTTTAAGTCACAATCCCAGAAATGCCACTTTAGAAATGCATGCATTTACTTGTCCTAACCATTTGGTGCCTGTAGCCTCTTTTCTGGGTCACCTGACTAGGTGTATTTGGCAGTTGGCCTCTGTGTATTCTCACAGACAGTCACACAATCGAGTGTTGGTAGGATGACCATCCATGACAGATGAAACAGCAGAGCCATGCCCAGCCTCATCTGTACTTCAAAGACACAGCCTCAGCACACACAAAGAACTTCTCCCTAGCCTATTGTGCCTCTAGACGTCCTGTGTCCAGGACAGGGAGGCAGGAAGTTCCAGACGCTTCTGTGGGGTGGAAATTTCACTTTAAAGATGGTACAAGGCATAAATCTAGGACCCTCAAACCTACTGTTCAATACAATCCTGGACCTGTGGACACTACAGAAGGACTGCCCTGCTGCCAGATGACAGCCCTGCTGCTTGAGACCTGCCCTACTGTCTGAGAAGGACAACTGGACCTGCTTCCTTTATTGCAGCCTATCTGAGTGACTGCGATGGCTAGTCACCTGACCTCCTGTTCTCAGTAACAGGGACGCAAGCTGTAGAGGCCTCTCTGCAACTGCTCAAATGAACTGCCACACAGGATTTGCCTGGACCTGCAACTGGGCGTGCCAGAACCCTGCTAGCCTCTGCTGGAGTGAGTTCCTGATCCCCAAAAGGGGCCTCCCAGATCATGTACCCTTGGTGTGGCATTAGTTAAACTCCTCCTGGAAGAAACAGAGAAATCTTGTGGTTTAGGGCTTTTCAATAGCATGAACGGGCCTGTTCACAACAAAATCTTAGCACCCGCGCCAACTGCCAATGTGAAGCTCTGGCCTCCACAGCAAACTGAATTCTTCTTGCCAGACTTTGAGAAGGCAACTTTTTCAGCTAGACTAACCTGTAGCCGACACGTGCTCCATCGTGGCTGGCCTGAAATCGTGACTTTTACCTGGTCTCAGAAGACCAGATAACTGTGCTACAGTGACACCCATCCTGGTCTTCGCACTACAGTGACAATAATCTGTGATGGTCTCCCTGTTCCTTGCAGCCTTCTCCACCGCAAACTGGACTCTTTGCCCCGAACTTTGAGAAGGTAACTTTTTCAGCAGGACTAACCTGGTCCGGGTGTATCAGGCCTATGCTCCATTGCAGCTGGCCTGAACTTGTCTTTTACTCTGTCCCTCATGACCAGATAACTGCAAGTTGCACGTTTTGCTTTTAGATGCTATACTTACCTTAAATCTTTGAAATTGCATATCACTGGTTCTACTGATTGAATATTTGTTGTTTTGCTGTCAAATAATTTATTATGTTTTACTCTATTTTCCCAAATTGGTGTGGCATTTTTCTTTGGTGGCTTTTTCACTTTATTATTGTTTAAGTGCTGAATAAATACTTTACACATTACCTTTAAGTTAAGCCTGACAGCTTCTGTTCCAAGCTACCAGAAGGTTCAGCACGGGTTAATTTAGCGACGTGTATTGTCCACCCTGACAAGGATGGTGGCTGGTACTTGAGTAGGGTTTCAGCTCCCTGAACAAACAACCCAATTTCGCACACAGTTAATGCCTAAAAACTAAACATACAGACAATATGTGTCTAATATATGCATGTACAATAGTAATTCTTCCTATGCTTCGGATAATTAACTCAAGCACCAACGCTGTGCACTTCTGGTGGAAGATGAGTTATAGTTTCTACCTGACCTCTATAAAGGCAGAAAGATAACCAATACAGTTAATTGTCTTGTACTTCCTAATCCAACAATAGAATATGCTTCCTAGAACTCTAATTCTGCTCTTCTTGAGTTTGTACTCAAGGTGGACAGCAAAGATGGGAGCCCTCTCTCGGATGGCAAGATAATAACTTTCTTACAGGCTTGCACTACCATTATATTCTGGGCAAGGAAGTATAAGCTCTAGGTTATCAGTACAAGATTAGCTATACTCTTGCTATCACCACTAGGTTGTTCTGCCTGCCAAAAACACAGCAGGAGGAATGGCGTTTCCCAGTGGCGCCTCCTCCACTATGGCGGAGGATCGTCGCCCCACTGCTTTCAAGCAGTGCGAGAAGTAGAAACATAAAATTATAATAACTTTCAATTTATGGTTGTGCTGCTTTCAGAGGCAGGGCAGAGGAGGAGTGGTCTCTGAAGTGCTCTTGTGCTGCCCAAACCAGTCATGCGAACTTTCCCCTGCATTACAGCCTGCGTGGGGACATTGCCCAGGCCCCCATTCCCTGGTTGAGCGTCGAGCCAGGACGCTGAAAACCGATCACAACGCTGCATTGCAGCATTGTGATTGGTCAGTGGAACCTGGGTACCTACCAATCACAATGCTGCATTGTAGCGTTGTGATTGGTCAGTGGGGCTTGGCTGTTCTTCCTGGTCCTCTAGGAGAGCAGGAGCAGAGATGCAGGACCCGGCGACAAGGTAAGTTAATTTGTTTTATTACATTTTTTATTCTGCACATCCTCCCGCAATCGCGAGTTGCGACCCCCCTGCCCCCCGCGTGAGCCCCCGACTCGCCACCCGCAAGCCATGTCGGCCGCCACTGATGTTTCCATTCCACCAGTTACACATTTCTCATAACACCCCTCGAAGATGACTGATCCGGGACAGTGTTGTAGGACGCACCAGGGAGAGTGACACTAGCTAGACGGTTTTTTCAAGATATGCTGAAGCAGGCTATTGTGTTCAAGTTGTTAAAAAAATTAAAACTTGCAGCCTGCTGATCCTGCTAATGCTCAGTTCACATATGCTATCCTAAAAATGACTTTTGAATTTGATTTTGTGTGAAAAAAAATAACCGTCATTTTGCAGAACTAACTTGAAGAATGAGGCCGTGTAATATAGGGGGGGCTCTCTGGACGCTGTAGCATCATATTTCCTTAAAGGTCAGAGTGGGAATTGTTATGTAATAAATAGGAAAATGGATCCTGCAAGTGTGCAGTCGTTTTCTGAATAAAATATAATTTCTCTTAAATTCTACCACAGAGCTTTGCCAGCTTATTGTGGGGGTAATTGTCTTTAAGTGGCTTGCATCTAATTTTCCATTTTCGAATAAACATTTTATTTCCAAACAATTGCCTTATCCATCGATTCCTGAATACTGAATGAAGCTGTCTGCGGGGAGCACTGTTCCGTGCACAATGCCATCAGACAGCTCGCGCTCCCTGTTGTTTGTCCCTGCTACATCAGAGCTGAAGAACCAATTCAGCGTTAAATATCGAGCCACGCGCACTGCCGGCGCAGCAATAAACCCTGATTGGTCCCGTGTCGCATACTGTTCCCAGCCTCGCGAGCCTTGATTGATGTCTATATTGTGGCTATATATTTACTGCTGAATTAGGATTGGAAATTAGGTTCCTAACATTGATCAATCCTAGAATACGTTGGCCCATTAATAAGCAATAAAAACTGCTGGGCCTGGGATCCGAGATTGAACACCGCGGGCTCCATTCACAAAGGGCTTCTATCAGTAGGCGTCTCCTGCTGCCGTCTGTAATGCAGTGATTCGTTTGTAAAATATGAAGTCCAGGTACTCACATTTTTGTAGGAGGCCACACCCACTTATTCAATTGGCTCAGCCTACATCCCCAACTGGCACTCACAGTGAGATGTAATAGCAACTGAATTCCTACCTTGATAATATGATGGTTGACTTGAAACACGTGTTGGTTTTCCAGCTCCTTGGGAAAGATATCTTAATAATATCAAGGCAACGCCGCAAAAGAGACTGGATGTCGTGACTTTTGGAACCGAGCATAATGAACCTTTCTGACCATGAAAGCCCTGACCAGTCTAGTAGTAAAAGAAAGTTCCACACTTTATCCACTTCTCAATTCTTTTGCCCTGAGAATTTGAAGAATTCACCACTAATATGTGTACATTTTGTTGCCAAAGGGTAAAAGACATGATGGAGTTCAGAGGATCAAGCCCAATATGAAGGCATCTATCACATGAAGAATATATTGGACCCTTTTAGATGCTCATTATGCACCTCTCTGGCATATGCACGACCTGTAACTGATTTATGTACATCATGTAATCCTGTCATATGCCCAATATAGACATCTAAAACCTCTGATTATATGCATATATCAGGTCTCCAAAATGTGCATATGACACAGGCTCATGTAAAATGCTTAGTAAAAAATATGTCTAGAGTATACAATGCAGACCCTTAATGTGCACAGTATGTAATGCTATGGTATCTGAAAATGGCACTTTTTAAAGGTGCAAAAAACTCAGGCATCACAGCGAAAATAAAGTTCTGTAAACTGCACATGCCCGAGTCAGAAATGTCCATCTTTGCAGGCTTCTTTTTGGACCACTCGCCCTGTATTCCCATAGCCCCTGTTCTCACTCTGCCCTCCTACAGGCACAGTGCTCACCCTACAGTCTTGAAGGTGCATCGCTCAGCCTGTAGTCATACAGGCACATCGCTCACCCTGCACTCATACAAGCACATGGCTCACACTTCACTCATAAAAGCACAATGCTCACCCTGCTGCACACATACAGGCAAACCGCTCACCCTGCACTAATACAGGCACAGTGCTCATCCTGCACTCATGCAGGCACAGTGCTCAACCTGCACACATACAGGCACACCCCTCAACCTGCACATATACATGCACACCACTCACCCTGCACACATACAGGCAAACTGCTCACCCTGCACGAATACAGGCACAGTGCTCATCCTGCACTCTTACAGGCACACCCCTCAACCTGCAAATATACATGCACACCACTCACCCTGCACACATACAGGCAAACTGCTCACCCCGCACTAATACAGGCACAGTGCTCATCCTGCACTCATACAGGCACAGTGCTCAACCTGCACACATACAGGCACACCCCTCACCCTGCACATATACATGCACACCACTCACCCTGCACACATACAGGCAAACTGCTCACCCTGCACTCATACAGGCACAATGCTTACCCTGCACACATACAGGCATCTGCTCATCCTGCACTCTTACAGGCATACTGTTTACCCTGCACTCATACAGACACAATCCTTACCCTGCACACATACAGGCATCTGCTCATCCTGCACTCTTACAGGCATACTGTTTACCCTGCACTCATACAGGCACAGTGCTTACCCTGCACAGATACACTTACACCCACCACACACCACTCACTCTGCACACATGCAGGTAAACCGTTCACCGTGCACTCATGGCACAGTGGTCACCTGACATTCTAAGAGGCACAACGCTCATCCTACACTCATGCAGGCACACCACGCAGCATGCATAAAGGCACACCACTAAGCCTGCAGTCATACAGGCATATCACACACCCTGCACTCATACAAGCACACCACTCACCCAGCACTCATACAGGCACACCACTCACCCTGCACTCATACAAGCACACCACTCACCCTGCACTCATACAGGCACACCACTCACCCTGCACTCATACAAGCACACCACTCACCCTGCACTCATACAGGCACACCATTCACCCTGCACTCATACAAGCACACCACTCACCCTGCACTCATACGGGCACACAAGTCAACCTGCACTCATGCAGGCACACTGTTCACATACTATACTATACAATGACAGGACATACCATACAACACTATGGAATGACAGGCCATTGCATACCACACCACAATACAACACACCACTAAACATTGACAAAGCCAATAGATCCCACGTGGGCAAGACCTATGGGCGTCAGTTCCTCTCAGTTAGCGTGCTTTGACTCATAGAAGCTGAAAGGCCTGAGACCATCTATGCAAGGGGGCTGCTGTGATAGAATTAATGGTGCTCAAATTCACGGTACATTTCATTTTCTTTGTGGAAAAAGATTAAGAAAAAAAGGAATGTATAAATTGACCGGGCAGGATGCTTTTTGAACCTACCCAGTTTTCGTTGCAACACCTTAACCACCCCAATTTATGGCTTCAAGGAGTCAAGTTTTTTTCAATTTCAACACTGGTTAAACTGTTGTAACATTGTCCAGAGCGAGCATCTTTTCGGGCTCTGCCTTCATTTATGTTAGACAATTTTGACAAACACTGTGATCGCTGCCGGAATATCTGACAACTTTTGCACTTCACAAAATTGTTCTCTTCGGCAGACAATAACGGTTTTGGTCGGAATAGTTTTCCTCTAAAATGTTGTTTGCTACAACCATTTCTGAAACAAAACAACCTTTTGTTACAGATTTATTTATTTGAAAAGTTTTATATAGCGCTGGCTAGACCCGGAGGTCTCAGAGAGCTTTACATGAGTATAGATATTTACAGATATATATATATACACAGATATTTTCTCCTACAGTTTGCATTACAAGCAGTGTATTTCTCCACAACTGGGTTCTGTTCTCTTGCACTTTTGTGGATCTGGAGAGAGCACACATTAGCAGCTAGAGCTAGGTGACCCCCCAATGCCCCCTCGCCCCTAAATGACATCCCTGCCCACCCCCACTTATCTAATGCTTGTAACAAAGGTTCCTTGCTCACCCTAGACTCCCAGTCGGTGCAGTGGTTCACCCCCTCAACTCACCATCATCATCCACGGCCTCCAGGTCTTTCCACCTCTGTAGGGCCTCACTCAGCACTAGGGTCATGTAGTGCCCCCTGCAGGCCTTGGGCATCTGCCACAGCACCTGTGCCTTCTGCTCCAGTTGAGTTTCAGTCTCTTTGGGGAGAGTGCTGGCTGTTCCCGGGGATCGGGTCTAGGGCCCCTCAGCACAGCCTTGCAGGTCGCAGTACTCAATGCCTCACAGTGAAGGCCACGCCCAGAACAGAAAGTGAAAGCAGTCCCCGAGAGTCAGGTTAAAGCTGCCACCCCACCCCAGCTGCCATGGCTGCGCCGGAGAAAGGAGCAGAGCTCGGGCAGCCAAGGCCTGAGGAGGGCCTGAGAATCCTGGAGAACGTAGCACAGCAGGGACCTCGGATTGGAAGGGCCCATAGGGATCCAGTTCTGTCACCATCCTGATGAAACAACGCTGCCTACTACACTGGGCAGCTGCCTCACTAATAGTAAATAAAAGAAAAAAAACACAGAGTTACTTTCATGAAAGGCTCCGTGGTGGTGTTTAGTTTTAGCGTTATCATGCGTGGGGAATTTGTACATTGAGCCGCTATTACAGATGGATCTTACGGATTACGGTTGGTTCGCCCACCACTGTGTTACTTTTTGTTGCCAAAAGATAGGGTATCATTTCAAGAGGTTCTGGGACAATTACCACACATGATTACATACCTTATTGTGAACCATACTCACTGCACTTATACATTTTCAGCAGTGGGGACTGACCTGACCTGACCTGACTTTAGCTTTTACATTGTGGAGACTCTTCATTGAGTTGATATTTCTTCGATCGTATATATTGGATTTTTGGAATCATTAAGAACCAACCATTAGCCTTGAGAAAGTCATTATGCTGACCAGGTACAGACGAAACACGTGTTGGCTGTTCTTTATATTGTATATTTGTTGGAAGACTAATAAAAGCAACATTTCATACTGAAGCTTTGTGGATTGTTCATTTCATCCTGGGGAACTTTGGAATGCCCTACACCTTCACCGGAAAGCACTGGCACAAATTAAGCACTTCTGTGATGCAAATTACAGCGGATATCCATCCGGTAGTTTCCAGGAGTAAAAAAAGCATATTCTTCGAACCAGAAAGTAAGAAAGTCTTACTCTTGAAAAATACAAATAACTAGTCTACTCATTAAACAACATGCTTTCTGAATCCGCAGTCGAAAAACTGAGAGGGCACAGAAAAAATACAGTTACAGTGGTAATTAATGCGGACCAATATTGTCATCGGGCAGTAGCGTAACATAGGCCCCCGCAGCCCCGGAGGTGCTAACATAGGCCCCCGCAGCTCATGCGTAGCTGGGTGGGCGAGCTCCAGGAGCCCACCTCAGCACAGTACTCTGGCCTGATACCTCTTGACTGTGTTCGGAGGGGGGCTGGGGGATGTAGAAAAGAAGGATCTGCTTCTTATGGTTACCCACACTTTTTACCGATGCATCACTGTTTTTGGCCTAGTCTGACTGGGATCCTGCTATTCAGGACCCCAGTCTATCTGCTTTCTCCCTTAAATAGCATGTATGTACTTTAGGTACACTCGAGATTGGATACTGGGGTACCCTTATCAGTCCCTAGTATATGGTACACCATGTACCCAGGGCACAGGTACCCCAGAGGCCTCCCACGGGCTGAAGTATGTATTATTGAACAAAGAACAAAGAACGTACCCCGCCAATTGATGATGTGGTCCCAAATCTGGGATCCCAATATATGTGGGGCGATAAACCTAGAAGTTGGCACTGCACATTACAAGATTAACACGATTCAAATATTTGCACGAGAAAGTTTTTAGCAAATATATAGGTATTTTTATTTTAGTGTAGAAAGCATTTATATACACATCTATAACTCATGATTATCTTACAAATATTGCACAAAACACATAGTCGATTTAGAAAAAGATAAAAGTGACAAAATTGCATTCTTCTTTTGAACCTACCCAGTAACACTTCATACTTCAATCATACTATCATTCTTTCAGTTTTTCAAGACCTAATCCTACCTAAAATTCAGACATTCCACTCTCATTCTTCAATCCATACAAATTGTTCTGTTGTATGCCACACAGAGATGGTAGATATGTGGCATAGAGCAGAATATTGTTCCAGACAATTGATCTTGTTACGGCACCTAGTTGGTACTACATAGTATGCCGTATTTCTGGAGCCACGAGCCGACGCGCGTTTCGGTGAATGGCCGGGTGGGCCACACCTTCGTCAGGGCTGGGAGTTGTTGACTGGGAGGAAACAGGATAATAATCTGAGTCCTTAAATTTATTTATCAAAAGGAAGAATTCCACTGCGCAGGGGGTTATAGGCGAAGGATGAACTGGGGACTGCTATGCTTTGGAGGTTTTTCAGAGATATCACGCAGGCATTCCAAGAACGATGACTCAGGGGTTGCAAGTCTAGAAAATCTGGGTCCACCAACGCAGCTGGCATGTACCCGCTTGGCTGGAAGGACACACAGTCCGTAGCTCAAGTTCCGTCGGTTTGACTGGACCGATCCTTCCTCACGGAGGACAAGGTTCGCAGGTGCACCTAATCTGTAATCTGTAAGTCTTTAGACGGACCTGCTCAGTATTTATAGCAAAGCGTCCATCGATGGGGTTCTGTTGCAGGCGCGCTTTGTCTTTAGGTCTTTAGGAGGAACTGCTCGATATTCCTGACACGGCGTCCATAGATGGGGTTCCGTCGATTGGCCGAATCGACCTATCCTCACGGGGGAATTCTGCCGTAACAAGATCAATTGTCTGGAACAATATTCTGCTCTATGCCACATATCTACCATCTCTGTGTGGCATACAACAGAACAATTTGTATGGATTGAAGAATGAGAGTGGAATGTCTGAATTTTAGGTAGGATTAGGTCTTGAAAAACTGAAAGAATGATAGTATGATTGAAGTATGAAGTGTTACTGGGTAGGTTCAAAAGAAGAATGCAATTTTGTCACTTTTATCTTTTTCTAAATCGACTATGTGTTTTGTGCAATATTTGTAAGATAATCATGTGTTATAGATGTGTATATAAATGCTTTCTACACTAAAATAAAAATACCTATATATTTGCTAAAAACTTTCTCGTGCAAATATTTGAATCGTGTTATTCTTGTAATGTGCAGTGCCAACTTCTAGGTTTATCGCCCCACATATATTGGGATCCCAGATTTGGGACCACATCATCAATTGGCGGGGTACGTTCTTTGTTCTTTGTTCAGTCTTTCTCCCCCCTCGACCCGCCTGCATCCAACTAGAAGCCCATTGGGGAACCCCCTTCTTTCGCTTTGAAGTATGTATTATGTCACCCATGAGAGGCCATTCAAAATGACACACGAGGCCTACTACAGCAGACAGTTGTAAACTGGTGCTTGCACCATTTGCTTAAGATATAGGTTCACTATATCTAAATCCCTACACGTAAAAACTTATCAGTCACCCCTATGGCAGGCCTTATCAATCCTGAAGGCAGGGTGCTGGGTTTTACGTTCGAGGGTGCCCCTGCATGAGCAGAGCCCCTCTGAAGCCTTCGGAGACCATTCTCTGGGGTTGTCTGTGATGCAGCCAGACATATATGTTTGAGTGCATTATAGCCTTGTGGTAAATGCTAACTTTAAAACAGCTGTTTAGAAACATGTCGTGTTTGGTGTCAAACACCTTGGAATCATCCCTTCACATAAGTAACTGGTGTGGGAGGTATGATTCCACCCTTCTAGAACCACTACTGTGGGTCACCTGTCTACCCGGTACCAGCTTTCACGACCTGGGCAGCACAAAATGGATGCAGCCAGCCACAGACACGATTCTGCTCTCCTGCTGCTGAGCCAAGCTCTAGCAGAGGAAGGCATGCCAATAGGAATCCTATCACAGGGAGGTGTGGCCACCTCCCAGACAGGGTTTAGTGTATTGGGGCTGGGTGGGTGCAATCTGAGAGTGCCAGAAAGTCTGGACTCGGGGCACATTTGGTGTCCCTGTGCATAGTCCAGCTCAAACCAGTTCAGGGAGCCTTTGGCTCCTGCTCTGGTGCGAAACTGGACAAAGGACATGGGTGTAGCCACCCCTCTGTCCTTCCCCTCCCATAGGAGGGTCCACAGAATCCGTCCAACCCCTTCCCATGGTTATAAAGTGGGTTACCTGACTACATGACTTTAGATTTTACCTGGACAAGATTCTGCTAAGAAGAAACCAAGTATTTTGACTGCCTGCTCGAAGTTGGATGACTGAAGAATCTCCCTTGGAGTAAAGGAGCTTCTACCTTGCAAAAGCAGGCACCTAAATCCATCTAACCGGTTTGCTTCTCCCAAGCTCCTGAGGACTCCGAAAATTTCAGTAACACAGGAGGTGGGTTCCCGAAGTCCCTGAGTTCTATCTCCCCTCTCAGCCATTCTGAGACCAGTATACCTCTTGGTGAAAGTGCAACCCAAACCCCTGTGCACTTGGTACATTTGCAGTTGCATATGCTTAGTGACACGTCCCAAGCTTGTGCATTAGACTCTGTGTAGTCCTGACCCCGAGAAGTATTTGCACTGAAGATTTTTGGCCTCTACTCACCGAGTGTCCTGTGGGCTTGTACTTTGCAAACGTGCTTGATGTCTCCTCGCAATCCTTGGTCCGTTGGCCTATGGGTCCTGGCGAGGGTCACCTTGTTTGTTCATTGGCTTACCTGGTTGCTCCAGATGTGCCCTGACTCTCCAAGGCTTGTAGAGACCCCTGGACTTTGCTGGTTAACACCGTAACCTATTTCCCATGACCACGTGGGTTGCACCAAGGCTTCTTGGTGCTCCAGCCGGACATCGACCCCACAGCACTCAAAATCCTTCATGGGACAGCTCACCTCCGTATCCTGGTCATCCTTGACGTCTCCTGGTCCCCGTGACTGCAGAGTCAAGCAACCCTTCTTCACACCTGAAGCACCTGACATCGGTGGGCATTCGACTACCGAGCCCCTGGTCTCCTAAAGTGACCCAATCTCTGTCCCCTCTGCTTTCAGGAACCTCTCACCTCGAATTCAGGCTTGGATTGTTATGTGGCATTTTAGGATCCAAGCGAAATTTACTGATTAATGCCCTTATATTGGTATAATTCACATTGCCCTTATATAGACATAGAAATCATACCCATATTCAAACATAACCCAACCAGTCCAAATACAGGCATGGCTACTTCCACTAGTTCCAAAAAGCCACAACGATTTCTTGGAAAACTCGGCTTCAGCAGTCAGGGACATCCCCTTACTTGAATATTGATTTGTCCTAGAAATCATGGCGTTTTCAAAGAACTACCATTCCCTTGGTGTTCTTTGATGACGTTATTATGTAAGACTTTACGTCAAAATAGGCACCTTCAAGGTATAAATATGCCCACACTTGCCCTAGCAAGCACACAGTGGTTTGGAGCAGCTTGACTATCTACTTGCCCGATGCAGCTCGCTACAGCAAGTGCCGAAGGAAGCCGACCTTCCAGCTGACGCACTGACAGAGAAGCTGTTCTTTCTCTCGCTGAGAATCCAGCTCCATTGTTTCCAAGCTCCCCTCGCGGGGTGTTGGGAAATCGAGTCCCGAGACAGAGACATCAGACCTCCTTCATTCTAAAACCAAGGTACGGAGCTGATTAGGCCCTAAGAGAAATCTTAGTTAGATTCTTGGCAAAGAAAAACTAAACCTATGCTACACCTCACTTACTTCTTCCCTCGTACTAGACTTAGGTTAGGTACATTGGGGTAGGCTTATTTTAGAAGCACCAGTTGAGTACGTTTTAGCCTTTGTTATTTCTGTATGTATTTATCGATGGTCTAGGAACCATACAATGCTTTTACAGTATTCTTTTTTAATACTCTCCTTACTGTACACATTATACTTTGCAACCTGTATTACAATTGTAGCAGTTCATTTTACTTGTCTGATAAAGAAGACTGTTCAATAAACCCTTTTATTGAAAACGCCTGTCTCTCTATTTCTCTGCACCTCTGATGAAACGAAGCATGCACAATTGACTGAGTAAAATATCTATCTATTGTTTCCACTACTCTGAAGATCAATTTTATTCTGGGGGAAACAAAGTTGTCATGTATATGCGGTTGTCAGAAACGAATCCCTTCTTGTGTATTCGAGAAAGTTTCTAGTGACCTCTGAGCTAGCTGGCACTCACAATTAACACCTTGGCTGCTAGGTGTTTTCCCCCCCTGTGCTGGAAACTGCACTTAGGCTGCACTCATGACGAGCTCAGCTCGTCATCAGCACAGCTCAACTGTGCATCATGACGAGCTGAGCTCGTCATCAGCATCGAAAGGGTTAAGTCTAATATATTCGATAGAGACCTAGTCGACATAAGTCCTACGTCAAATCCATAGAATATATTATTCCAATGCGCAGAGCCTTTTGGGAATATAGGAACTACACTACAGGATTCCACCTGACACTCTTCACCCTCCTGGCAGCAGTACTTCTCTGCAACTCTCCATTGAAAATGTCGAAGGTTTCCAACACCACTTTGCACCCGGCTCCTCTGGGATAGGTAACACGGGTACCTTGGAACTCGCTGGTGGGTTGGCCTTGAAACCTTCTACGTTCCAAAGGGTTTGCTCAAAGTCCTCTTAGAAGTGTCCTTAAACTGTAACTTTACAACCGCGACGTTCCCATAGAGTTGTACGGAGCTCACAGTCGTGTTTCCTCACTGCACCCGTCCTCCGTGGGCTCCCTCTGTCACTCCTCTGGGTGGTTCTTTGGGGTCCCAGCGATTCTACGTGCTCTAGGAACTGTGTCTAGTCAAGTTGTTATTGTTATACCATTTTTTTTGTATATTATTTGGTCTCCCCCTGGAGCCCACTGTGTATTTTGCTATTAACGAATGTTCTATTGATTCAGTATTGTGTACTTTGTGCCCTAGTCTCACATAAAGACTAGTAGAGAGTGTTATATTAATGAATACATATTTTTATATAACTACTGTGTGGTTCTTCTTTCATTTAGTCATTTAGGAGGTGATATTCTGGTGAAACAAGCTGCTTTACATTCCTTCAAGATTAAGACTGAAGGCTGCTCTCCACCGCTACCACTATGATAGCTTTCTAAAGGTTATCTTTGACCTCATACATCATAAGGGTTGTGTGGACTGTTACAGGATGCCCACTTTAATTAGTGGACAGCATATTCCAGGCCACCTTCTCACCGGGGGCCCTCTCAGTACTTTGCAGGCCCCCTCCAAGTTAGGCATGGAGACGTTGTGGTAACATCATTATCCACGAGGCCACGTGATCTGTAAATGTCATCAGAACCCCGAGATGGCAATATAGGGTCATATTGCACATGGTTAATATTATGTATGTTTTATATTACATATTTATTTTTGGGAATCAGTTAGAGTAAGCTGTTATATTCATAGTGCTGCAAAGAATGCAGTACTATACAAAATAACCCATTTTAGCAACCTTAGAATGATGAAAGATTGAGAAAAACACTAGAGTTCTACATTTATTTTTTGCAGATTTTATATAGTGCGAACTCGACCCGAAAGTGTTGGAGCGCTTTACATGGGCACCAATTATCTTACACAAGCAAACATTCATTTTTGGTAGGCATGTGGAGTGCCCAGAATCATATGATGCTGAGCCAACATGGAGGCTCGACCCTGGTTCCCCAGTTCCCAGGTCAGCAGCTCTAGCCCTAAGGCTACATCCTCTACCCAATCTACGTCTTGCAGTTTGCAAGACGATCTTTGATGCTCACTATGCTATATTGGAAGGTTTGTAACGTATGACCTGCAAGCAACAAAATGGCTTCTGAGAAAAAAGCTGTAACCCACTGGGCAATCTACATTAAATAATAGTCTGTGAGCTTCATACTACTCGTGCTTTGCAGTAGACGCCTTATCCATCTGTGCTACTTTATGAGGAGTCAAAACTGAAACTAGACAAAACTCAAATCTCTCTAGCAGTTATACTAATGACTAGAGTTATCCTGACATTTTTATTTTCTATTGATAATTGCTAGTCACACAAAGAACTCAGCAATTTGTGCCTTTAAATTCAGTAATTAAAAAAAAAGGACCACCCCGAAAAAAAGCATGGCCCTGATGAAACAGCCGGGTCTGGGCCCCACCTTCGAGTTTAGGCTATACAGGGTAGTGCTATTGAATTTAGTATCCAAGTGGAGGATTCTAGGACCCTTTATTGATAATCAAAGGCACACAAGCTGAAGCCTTTTTCGGTAATTCAACTGCATCACAATTACAGACGTAAACGTATGACATGTGATCGTAGAGTAGGAAAGTCACAATTCCTGAAATAAGTTGGAAAGGTCATTCTTTACATTACAATGGTCTGTGTCAAAAGATAGTCTGACAATTTTTTAGCAAACCCACAAGGGCTGAGAAAATACCAAAGTGGATGAGGCTGTGAGGGAGTCTGCACTTTGGGTAGTCTACCTACTGCCTGGCGCAGACTTGTAGTAAACCATGGCAGACACTGTCAGGTTTCTGCCAACCACTCGTAGATCCCAACCAATCACACAGCACTATTGATTCCCCCTCACATTTTAGATGGAACACGCATGTGGGTGTCTTCTGTAGACATTAAAAAAGTGCTGTAATCAGGCCCAGTCTAGCGGGCCCTCCCAAACATGAGCCTTGGCCTTGGCAGAGATGGCACGAAGGCCAGTAGTAAATGACATATATCATTTAAATCGTTCTTCTGAACGTTGTTTTATTTTCTTCCTGTTCTGGGAAATGCATGATTGGACCTGTGCTCTTTCTCACAGGCACCCCCAATCACACATCTCCTTTTAGAAAGGTGGACTCTGTCCCCGCCCACTCGTTCAGGTAAAATAGGGGCATGGTGAAGAGAAATCAAAATGGTCGGACACTGCTCCTCCTACCAGCGGGTTTACCACTGAGCATTATGGTTAATGCAGTTTGTTTCAGCGTGTGCGCTTCTAAGAAAATGTTGAGTATACCCACCGTTGTGCTGGCCATTCCTGGACACGTGTTTCTAGGTTGTTACCTTTCATCAGCAGGGAATAGGCATATGTATGGGGCTGCTGCGTAGGCTGCCAAAAAGTGTTCTCAGGTCTTGATACCTCTCGCGGCGCGCAGTTGCATAACCATGAGCTCGTCAGCTCGACCGGCACAAGGGAGCCTAAATAAACAGAAGTCCATATGGTCACACACTGCTCCTCCTACCAGCGGGTTTACCCCTGAGCATTAAGGTCAATGCAGTTTGTTCCAGCATGTGCCCTTCTAGGAAAATGTTGAGTATATCCACCGTTGTACTTGCCATCCCTGGACACGTGTTTCTAGGTCGTTACCTTTCATCAGCAGGGAATAGGAGTATGTACGGGGCTGCTGCGCAGGCTGCCAAAAAGTGTTCTCAGGTCTTGATACCTCTCACAGCGCGCGGGTGCGTAACCATGAGCTCGTCAGCTTGACTGGCTCAAGGGAGCCTATATAAACAGAAATCCATATGGTCGCACACTGCTCCTCCAACCAGCGGGTTTACCCCTGAGCGTTATGGTTAATGCAGTTTGTTCCAGCGTGTGCCCTTCTTTGAAAATGTTGAGTATATCCACCGTTGTGCTGGCCATCCCTGGACACGTGTTTCTAGGTCTTTACCTTTCATCAGCAAGGAATTGGCGTATGTATGGGGCTGCTGCGTAGGCTGCCAACAAGTGTTCTCAGGTCTTGATACGTCTCGCGGCGCGCAGGTGCGTAACCATGAGCTCGTCAGCTCGAACGTCTCAAGGGAGCCTAAATAAACAGAAATCCATATGGTCGCACACTGCTCCACCTACCAGCGGGTTTACCCCTGAGCATTATGGTTAATGCAGTTTGTTCCAGCGTGTGAGATTCTAAGAAAATGTTGAGTATATCCACTGTTGTGCTGGCCATCCCTGGACACGTGTTTCTAAGTTGTTACCTTTCATCATCAGGGAATAGGTGTATGTATGGGGCTGCTGCGTAGGCTGCCAAAAAGTGTTCTCAGGTCTTGATTCCTCTCGCGGCGTGCATGTGGGTAACCATGAGCTCGTCAGCTGGACCGGCTCAAGGGAGCCTAAATAAACAGAAATCCATATGGTCGCACACTGCTCCTCCTACCAGCGGGTTTACCCCTGACCATTAAGGTCAATGCAGTTTGTTCCAGCGTGTGCGCTTCTAGGAAAATGTTGAGTATATCCACCGTTGTGCTGGCCATCTCTGGACACGTGTTTCTAGGTCGTTACCCTTCATCAGCAAGGAATAGGCGTATGTATGTGGCTGCTGCATAGGCTGCAAAAAAGTGTTCTCAGGTCTTGATACCTCTCGGGGCGCGCAGTTGCGTAACCATGAGCTCGTCAGCTCGACCGGCACAAGGGAGCCTAAATAAACAGAAATCCATATGGTCGCACACTGCTCCTCCAACTAGCGGGTTTACCCCTGAGCATTATGGTTAATGTAGTTTGTTCCAGCGTGTGCGCTTCTAAGAAAATATTGAGTATATCCACCGTTGTGCTGGCCACCCCTGGACACGTGTTTTTAGGTCGTTACCTTTCATCAGCAGGGAATAGGCATATGTATGGGGCTGCTGCGTAGGCTGCCAAAAAGTGTTCTCAGGTCTTGATACCTCTCGCGGTGCGCAGGTGCGTAACCATGAACTCGTCAGCTCGACCGACTCAAGGGAGCCTAAATAAACAGAAATCCATATGGTCGCACACTGCACCTCCTACCAGCGGGTTTACCCCTGAGAATTATGGTCAATGCAGTTTGTTCTAGCGTGTGCGCTTCTAGGAAAATATTGAGTATATCCATCGTTGTGCTGGCCATCCCTGGACCCATGTTTCTAGGTCGTTACCTTTCATCAGCAGGGAATAGGCATATGTATGGGGCTGCTGCGTAGGCTGCCAAAAAGTGTTCTCAGGCCTTCATACCTCTCGCGGCGCGCAGGTGTGTAACCATGAGTTTGTCAGTTCGACCGGCTCAAGGGAGCCTAAATAAACAGAAATCCATATGGTCGCACACTGCTCCTCCTACCAGTGGGTTTACCCCTGAGCATTATGGTTAATGCAGTTTGTTCCAGCATGTGCGCTTCTAAGAAAATGTTGAGTATGTCCACCGTTGTGCTGGCCATCCCTGGACACGTGTTTCTAGGTCGTTACCTTTCATCAGCAGGGAATAGGTGTATGTATGGGGTTGCTGCATAGGCTGCCAAAAAGTGTTCTCAGGTCTTGATACCTCTCGCGGCGCGCAGGTGCGTAACCATGAGCTCGTCAGCTCGACCGGCTCAAGGGAGCCGAAATAAACAGAAATCCATATGGTCGTACACTGCTCCTCCTACCAGCGGGTTTACCCCTGAGCATTATGGTTAATGCAGTTTGTTCCAGCGTGTGCGCTTCTAAGAAAATGTTAAGGATATCCACCGTTGTGCTGGCCATCTCTGGACACGTGTTTCTAGGTCGTTACCTTTCATCAGCAGGGAATAGGCGTATGTATGGGGCTGCTGCGTAGGCTGCCAAAAAGTGTTCTCAGGTCTTGATACCTCTCGCAGCGTGCAGGTGCGTAACCATGAGCTCGTCAGCTCGACCGGCTCAAGGGAGCCGAAATAAACAGAAATCCATATGGTCGCACACTGCACCTCCTACCAGCGGGTTTACCCCTGAGAATTATGGTTAATGCAGTTTGTTCCAGCGTGTGCGCTTCTAAGAAAATGTTGAGTATATCCACCGTTGTGCTGGCCATCCCTGGACACGTGTTTATGGGTCGTTACCTTTCATCAGCAGTGAATAGGGGTATGTATGGGGCTGCTGCGTAGGCTGCCAAAAAGTTTTCTCAGGTCTTGATACCTCTCGCGGCGCGCAGGTGCGTAACCATGAGCTTGTCAGCTCGACCGGCGCAAGGGAGCCTAAATAAACAGAAATCCATATGGTCGCACACTGCTCCTCCAACCAGCGGGTTTACCCCTGAGCATTATGGTTAATGCAGTTTGTTCCAGCGTGTGCGCTTCTAAGAAAATGTTAAGTATATCCACCGTTGTGCTGGCCATCCCTGGACACGTGTTTCTAGGTCGTTACCTTTCATCAGCAGCGAATAGGCGTATGTATGGGGCTGCTGCGTAGGCTGCCAAAAAGTGTTCTCAGGTCTTGATACCTCTCGCGCCGCGCAGGTACGTAACCATGAACTCATCAGCTCGACCTGCTCAAGGGAGCGTAATAAACAGAAATCCATATGGTCGCACACTGCACCTCCTACCAGCGGGTTTACCCCTGAGAATTATGGTCAATGCAGTTTGTTCCAGCGTGTGCGCTTCTAGGAAAATGTTGGGTATATCTGTTAGCCGGATGACCAATTTCCACGGGAACGAAGAAGAATCCCTCTTCCTCCAGGACACAGAAGCAAGAATGCGAATTAAAACACACTCCTGTCTACAGTCCCCTAAAAGTATGAGGGAATAACCCAAGGAGTGTCCACCATTCTCCTCATACGAGGGGTTCAGATTGTAACAGGCGGAGTCTCAGGTGGTGGTCCTGGCTAGGGAACAAAAACCAGGTTGCACCCTGTAATGTACACTCTATCATATATAGCTACAATTTAATGAAACATTGACATGCGAGGTTCTACCAGGCATTCTTACCCCAACTGAAGGTCAGGCTCGCCTTATCGATGAGTACAGTGAAGAGGGAATTCAGGAGACCCAAAAACAGGCCAGGAAGTATAGAACTCACGAAGGACTCACACACCAGACACATAAAGAACAAACAATATAAGGAGTGAGATGTACCGACCAGCTGTGTAGGGGAATGAACAGCGGAGCAGTCACACACTCAGGAGGAGAGACATCCGGCCCGAGGGACGACCAGGGCGTGATCGCTCTCTCTCAGAAGGTAAGAATACAACAGATAAACAATAAAGGTTGCTTAGTGCCACAAGGCTGGAGGGAAAAGAAATGAATCGAGCAGGACGCCCGCAAAATGCGTGAGGAAAGGTAGGGGAGTCGCAAAAGCGCGCTCGAGCGAAGACAGAGAAATGCCGAGGACCGGCAAGAACTTTCTCACAGCGCTCGAGGATAGCAGGATACTGCAGGAAGAGGCAGCAGCTCCAAGCAGGCAGGAATATCTCCAAGAACACCCAGAGGGATCAGTAGCACGCCACGGAGGACGCGAGCAGGAACCAGGAAGTGGAGAGGGTGGCCTGGTACCGGAAGCGTAAGCCAAGCAACGGCTATGTTCTGCCGCGCCTCTGTTACTCGCGTTAGGGAGCATCAATAAAGTGCAGTGAACTTAGGGTTAGGGATATGGGCTAAATACCGAATACCTGCAATCCCACACGTCAATGCTTCTAATTCCTAACAATATCCATCGTTGTGCTGGCCATCCCTGGACCCGTGTTTCTAGGTCGTTACCTTTCATCAGCAGGGAATAGGCATATGTATGGGGCTGCTGCGTAGGCTGCCAAAAAGTGTTCTCAGGTCTTGATACCTCTCGCGGCGCGCAGATGCGTAACCATGAACTCGTCAGTTCGACCGGCTCAAGGGAGCCTAAATAAACAGAAATCCATATGGTGGCACACTGCTCCTCCTACCAGCGGGTTTACCCCTGAGCATTATGGTTAATGCAGTTTGTTCCAGCGAGTGCGCTTCTAAGAAAATGTTGAGTATATACACCGTTGTGCTGGCCATCCCTGGACACGTGTTTCTAGGTCGTTACCTTTCATCAGCAGGGAATAGGCGTACGTATAGGGTTGCTGCATAGGCTGCCAAAAAGTGTTCTCAGGTCTTGATACCTCTCGCGGCGCACAGGTGCGTAAAAATGAGCTCGTCAGCTCGACCGGCTCAAGGGAGCCGAAATAAACAGAAATCCATATGGTCGCACACTGCTCCTCCTACCAGCGGGCTTACCCCTGAGCATTATGGTTAATGCAGTTTGTTCCAGCGTGTGCGCTTCTAAGAAAATGTTAAGTATATCCACCGTTGTGCTGGCCATCCCTGGACACGTGTTTCTAGGTCGTTACCTTTCATCAGCAGGGAATAGGCGTATGTATGGGGCTGCTGCGCAGGCTGCCAAAAAGTTTTCTCAGGTCTTGATACCTCTCGCGGCGCGCAGGTGCGTAACCATGAGCATGTCAGCTCGAACGGCTCAAGGGAGCCTAAATAAACAGAAATCCATATGGTCGCACACTGCTCCTCCTACCAGCGGGTTTACCCCTGAGCATTATGGTTAATGCAGTGTGTTCCAGCGTGTGAGCTTCTAAGAAAATGTCGAGTATATCCACTGTTGTGCTGGCCATCCCTGGACACGTGTTTCTAGGTCATTTTCTTTCATCTGCAGGGAATAGGCGTATGTATGGGGCTGCTGCCTAGGCTGCCAAAAAGTGTTCTCAGGTCTTGATACCTCTCTTCAGGTGCGTAACCATGAGCTCGTCAGCTCAACCGGCTCAAGGGAGCCTAAATAAACAGAAATCCATATGGTCGCACACTGCTCCTCCTACCAGCGGGTTTACCCCTGGGCATTATGGTTAATGCAGTTTGTTCCAGCGTGTGCGCTTCTAAGGAAATGTTGAGTATATCCACCGTTGTGCTGGCCATCCCTGGACACGTGTTTCTCGTCGTTACCTTTCATCAGCAAGGAATTGGCGTATGTATGTGGCTGCTGCGTAGGCTGCCAAAAAGTGTTCTCAGGTCTTGATGCCTCTCGCTTCACGCAGGTGCATAACCATGAGCTTGTCAGCTCGACCGGCTCAAGGGAGCCTAACTAAACAGAAATCCATATGGTCGCACACTGCTCCTCTTACCAGCGGGTTTACCCCTGAGCATTATGGTTAATGCAGTTTGTTCCAGCGTGTGCGCTTCTAAGAAAATGTTAGTATACCCACCGTTGTGCTGGCCATCCCTGGACATGTGTTTCTAGGTTGTTACCTTTCATCAGCAGGGAATAGGCGTATGTATGGGGCTGCTGCATAGGCTGCCAAAAAGTGTTCTCAGGTCTTGATACCTCTCGCGGCGCGCAGGTGCGTAACCATGAGCTTGTCAGCTCGACCGGCTCAAAGGGAGCCTAAATAAACGGAAATCCATATGGTCGCACACTGCTCCTCCTACCAGCGGGTTTACCCCTGAGCATTATGGTTAATGCAGTTTGTTCCAGCGTGTGCGCTTCTAAGAAAATATTGAGTATATCCGCCTTTGTGCTGGCCATCCCTGGACACGTGTTTCTAGGTCGTTACCTTTCATCAGCAGGGAATAGGCGTATGTATGGGGCTGCTGCCTAGGCTGCCACAAAGTGTTCTCAGGTCTTGATACCTCTCGCGGCGCGCAGGTGCGTAACCATGAGCTTGTCAGCTCGACCGGCTCAAGGGAGCCTATATAAACAGAAATCCATATGGTCGCACACTACACCACCTACCATCTGGTTTACCCCTGAGCATTTTGGTTAATGCAGTTTGTTCCAGCGTGTGCGCTTCTAAGAAAATGTTGAGTATATCCACCGTTGTGCTGGCCATCCCTGGACACGTGTTTCTAGGTCGTTACCTTTCATCAGCAGGGAATAGGCGTATGTATGGGGCTGCTGCGTAGGCTGCCAAAAAGTGTTCTCTGGTCTGATACCTCTCGTGGCGCGCAGGTGCGTAACCATTAGCTTGTCAACTCGACCGGCTCAAGGGAGCCTAAATAAACAGAAATCCATATGGTCGCACACAGCCCCTCCTACCAGCGGGTTTACCCCTGAGCATTATGGTTAATGCAGTTTGTTACATGTATCATTTAAAACGTTCTTCTGAACATTGTTTTATTTTCTTCCTATTCTCGGAGTTGCATGATTGGACCTCTGCTCTTTCTCACAGCTACCCCCAATCCCACATCTCCTTTTAGAAAGGTGGACTGAGTTCCTGCTCACTCGTTTAGGTAAAATAGGAGCATACTGAAGGGGCCTAATCCTCTCTTAGGCAGGGGGTAACTGTAGTAATCATGGAGACAGCACTATAAGGTAGCTTGTAGTCTTGGTTTAATCAGCTTAGGAGAAGCACAGCGACAGAGGAGCAGGAACAGCTTTCAACTGCCAGAAGGCAACATTCTCACACAAAGCATAGAACATACAAGTACAAAGGTTCTAACTACAGGTGCCTGGGAGGCACAGCACAGTAAATACTACATTATCCTCTTTTCTGTAAAACATAAGAAGAAACATTCGTAGGTGGAAATGAAAAGGAAGGAAAAGGAAAGAAAGGAAAGGAAAAGAAGGAAAGGAAGAAAGGAAGACCAGAAAATGACACAGGTAGGAAAAGGAAAGAGGAAAACACAACTGGAAGTGAAGAGGAAAAAACAGAAGCAAAAAGTTATCTGAACCTGGCAGGAATCCTACACACTCTATGACTCCTGCGAGGACCAGGTACAAAAGCATCATCAACACTATTACCATTTCCGTTATTGTCAGCAGTATTGAAACGTTTGTCGTTCAAAACAGAACTGGGATTGGACTGAGGAACACAAGGAAAGGCATCATTACCACTAACCTTCACAATTTTACAGATATTCCACCAATCCTTATTATTCACACGTACAGCATTGCCGCAGACCTTATCAACAACCAATGGTTGAGAGAATTTACTTCTACCCTTGGTGACATGAACAGGATTTTTGATGCGAACAATATCACCTGCACAAATATCATGGGGAGCAGATCTCTTCCGTTCATCAAAATAGGCTTTTTGCTTCTTTTGAGCTTCAGAGACATTGTCTCTGACAAAATCATCAACATCATCCATAACATCCATCTTTACCCATTTTGACATCCATCCCGGACAAATCTTAGTAGAAGGTTTTCTACCCCTCAGGAGTTCAAAGGGAGAAACCCCGGTAGAAGAATGGGCTGTTGTGCGGTAAAACCATAACATGGAACGCACAGCATTCTCAACCACACACTTACTGGCAATGGCCCACTGGACACAGTTGTTGAGAACACGGTTCATCCTCTCAACAAGGCCATTGGCCTGGGGACGGTAAAGAGAACTTTTTTTATGAGTTACACCACCCTGTTTCAGGAAAGATTCAAATTCGCAACTGACAAATTGGACACCATTGTCAGTCATGACAACTGAAGGAAACCCTTCTCTCAAGAAGATGTCTTTCAAGAAAGAAATAACACTGGCAGAAGAGGGTTCACTGATAAAACGAATTTCCGGCCATTTGGAGTAATAATCAATGGCAACAATGGCAAAACGGGAACAAGGAGGTAAAAGATAAAAAGGACCAACTAGATCAACTCCAATCTTTTCCCACGCCCTTTCAGGAAATTGAACGGGATCCAAAGGAGGAGACCTGACCTTATGACTTTTGTCTGAGGATTTGCAAATGACACAATTGTCAACTAAAATATCAACACAAACGTCCATCTGTGGCCACCAAAACACATCTCTCAACCTGCGTTTGGTGAAAGTTTTCCCTAAATGTCCTTCATGTGCACCATCCACCAAACGCTTCTGCAAGCTCTCAGGGGGAATAAGCCTACCACACCGCATGAGAATCCCATCTTCAACAGTGAGCTCATCTGCAACCTTCACAAAAGTTTGGAAAAGACCAGAGACATTTTTCTCCTTAGGCCACCCAGACTTCAGATAATTCACAACCTGAAGGAGTACCACATCCTTCAATAACTCCCTCTTCCACTCAGCTTCACTGATAGCACACATGCCTTCAAGATCAGAAGCCGCAACAAAACAATCCTCAAGATCATCTTCCTTTTCAGCCTCTGAATCATTATCAGCTAATGGGAAGCGAGAGAAATAGTCGGCCCTGACATTCTTCGAACCAGGCAGATAAACAACCTCAAAATCATACTGAAGGAGCTTTGTGGACAACCTAGCAATCCTAGGGGTGTGCTCTTTAATCTTTTCTCCAGACAGAATAGAAACTAGAGGATTATGATCCGTGCGAATCGTGAAATAACTACCCCAGAGATAGGGATTAAACTTCCTGACCGCCCACCAGCAAGCTAAAAGCTCCTTCTCAATGACGGAGAAGTTCACCTCAGCACCACGCAATACCCTTGAAGCATGTGCAATGGTGTTATCGATTTGGCCATTCCTCTGAGTGAGAACAGCCCCAAGTCCAAACCCACTCGCATCCACTGTCACAACACATTCTTTGTTGGGATCAAAAGGTTTGAGGATGCTGTCCCCAACTAACTGTAACTTAATCCACTTGAAAATTTCTTGACAGTTTTTATCCCAGACAAAAGGTACATTTTTTTTCAACATGTTAATCAAAGGTTGAACTTTTGACGCATAGTCTTTGATAAATCTTGAGTAAAATTCACTGAGACCAATGAAAGACTTTAAGCCAGATTTATCAACAGAAGGCGAAGCATCAACAATAGCTTTCACCAGACCAGGACGTGGTTCCACACCTTCATGTGAAACAACATGACCCAGGAGCTCCATTTTTTCTTTTAAGAAAACACATTTCTCTCTCTTTAATACAATCCCTTTTTCTTGCATGATTTCCAGAACTTGATTCAAAGAAAAATCATGATCCACCTTGTTTTCGCCAAAAATCAAAACATCATCCTGGAAAACAATTACTCCAGGAGTGTCTCTAAACATCTGACTCATCAACCTTTGGAAAACTGCAGCCGCCGACGCAAGGCCAAAAGGCATCCTGCAGTATTGAAAGCTGCCAAAAGGTGAGACAAACGCAGTCAGATGTCTAGAAGATTGACTCAACACCACCTGGTGGTAGGCGGAGGCCAAATCCAACTTTGTGAACCACCTAGCTCCTCTGGTAAGAGACAGCAAATCTGTGATTTTTGGTAAGGGGTGTGAATCAATCCAGATGTTTTTGTTGAGACTGCGCAAATCCACACAGACGCGCAAATCCCCATTCCTTTTCCTGGCGACAACAAGAGGAGACAACCACAAGGACGACTCAATAGGTTCTATGACTCCTTTCTTGCATAACCCCATCAACTCCTTTTCCAAATCATCTCTCACGCTGAAAGGAACACTCCTGACCTTGTGTTTTATAGGGATTTCACCATCTTTAACTCTAATCTCATGGTTGAATCCCTTAATGATGCCAAGGCTATTCCCAAAAACAGTGGGGAACTTAGAAATCAATTTCTCGACATAGTCATTTGAGACACTGACTGCCAAACTCTCAACGTTGTCACAAGATTCCTCGATACTAATCTGTTCTTTAGACCCAGGTCTAAGGATCATCTTAAACAATCCCTGGTGGAACCACCCCAAAATGTTAAGGCCTTTTAAAGAGACATAAACTTTACCCAAAATCCTCCTTCCCCTGAACTGGATGATGTCTTCAAAAAACCCAAGAAGAGCTATCCTACGCCCTTCATAAGAAACAGGGGTTCTGTCAGGTGGTAGGAGGTTCCTTTCAGGCCAAGTCACATCAAACAGTTCTTGTGTGATCATAGTTACTCTAGCGCCTGAATCCACTAACAAAGTGATTATCTTTTCACCCACACCAAAATCTTCATACGGATCAACACAATCAGAAGGATCCCCGATAATGACACCATCATCCCGTACTACCACAACCATATCCCTAAGGTCGTCTTGGATGGTGTTCATAGAGTCAGATTCATCACCAGTACTTCCATAGGACTCTGTGAGATTCCCAACTGTATTGACAGTACCCAGACTCTGGGACTTGTTGCTGAAAGTGGAATTTCCCTGTTTTGAGACTTGACATATCTTTGCAAAATGGCCAAACTTTCCACAGTTCCGACAGGTAGAGTTCCTGGCAGGGCAAAACTTGTTATTCTTGTTATGAGAAGGATTTCCACATCTGTAGCAAATGTCACTTCTAGAAAAAGCATTTCTCTCAAAATGCTGTGAACCAGGAACATTGTTTCTATCAAGGCGTTGTTGACCAAAAGCTCCTCTATTGTCCTTGTTCTCCTTGGTTCTGACAATGGAAACACCATCATCACATTTCTTTTCAAGTTCCTTAACTTCTTTTTTTGACAGTTCTATACTCTTGGCCATGCGAATAGTCTCTTCAAGAGTGGGGTTTCCCAAACTCAGTAGCTTCTGTTGAATAGACTTGTCAGAGCACTTACAAACATATTGGCCTCTAATTAATTGTTCCCTAAAGCCTTCAAATTCGCATTCAGCACTTAGTTGTCTAAGACTGGAAACGTAGGTCTCAACATCCTCCCCTTGAAGTTGTTCCCTTTTGAAGAATTTGTGTCTTATAACAACAAGACTAGGTTTGACATCAAAACGCAACTCAAGTCTCAACCTTGTCTCGGTATATTCATCTATGTCCTCTTCTGCATTGTTCCTCACCAAGGGGGGTAAGTGTTTGAAGATTTCTCTACCCTCAAAACCCAAGGAGTGTAATAACAGACACTTCTTCCTTTCTGCGCGATATCTTGACACGCCTATAGCCCCCAAATAGGTCTCAAAAGCATCGAACCATTTTCTCCAGATTATGGGAGGACTGCCTGGGGTCTCCAGGAAGGGAGGAGGAGGAGAGACCGATTGCATACTGACTGACTTGCAGTGTTCTTTTCCCTATTTTTTTTTGACTAACTCTGTCGCTGTACAGGAAAAGTTGAGTGTGTAAAATTCGAATTTTCCTTCACACACTCTTGTGAATATTCTTTCACATTCATGTAGTTAAAGACCGTGTAATTGTTCCATTCACCACTAGATGGCAGTGACGTGTAGGGGTTTAAACCACACGAACTAATGTTTTATAAATAATGAGTGCTTCTTAAACACCACGTTCATGTAAAAACTCCTTTTGTTTTTTTTTTCTTTGCAGATGGCACCGAGTCACATTCAAGACCAAGTCACAGTTATTGCAATCCTTCTCGAAGACAGACCGGGGCGCGAACAGGCTCAGGCGCGGCTCAGACGCAGCGAGGTTGTCACGGAGACGCGTTTCCTTGCTCGAGTACGCGTCAGATGGTTGCTTTGGCAACAAGCGCGCAGTGAAAGAGCGTGGTAACGCTAGAAACCACACGCTCGCGCTGAAACCGATGACGCGAGAAGTAGCGCACGCAGACAAACGCTCGCGCTGGACGTTCTGAGCCCGCAATTAAAATGTAGTTTTAAGCCTTAAATGAAGTCAAAACGCGCATAAAGCAAAGCGGAACCACTTATCTTGGGATCACTCGTCGTCGGCTTGTAGGTGAAGGTTTTGAAAAGGTCAGTCTTCGTGTACACTCGATCCACGGTGCTCTGTCCTCAGGAATACGAGGAGAAACGAGGTAAGGCAGGTTCTTTTACCTTCTCCTAAGCAGCATCGTCGCCAACAAATTTGTAGTAATCATGGAGACAGCACTATAAGGTAGCTTGTAGTCTTGGTTTAATCAGCTTAGGAGAAGCACAGCGACAGAGGAGCAGGAACAGCTTTCAACTGCCAGAAGGCAACATTCTCACACAAAGCATAGAACATACAAGTACAAAGGTTCTAACTACAGGTGCCTGGGAGGCACAGCACAGTAAATACTACAGTAACCTTAACCATTCTGCTGTGTGAATATTTCCTTTTCTATTCCACACTAGAGAAGAAATGTTTGTTTCTCCAGATTCACCTTTCCTGGTCCCCGGAGCTGCTTATTAGATCAGGCAGTGATTAGGACCAAGCAAGTGAAAGAATGTCTGGCTATTTGTTCTTCTTTTTAAAATCATCAGGGAAGGTCCAACAAGACACATACTTCCTGTATGCTTTATTTAAACAGTTTTTATCATTATCAAGGCCTCTCTGCCATGGATGTAAGACAACAATAAAAATGTCCAGATAACTGGTAATTAATGATCCTGCCAATCCTTTGTCTGTTGGTAGTTTTGAAATGCAGATTAACTGTATTTGAGGTGGACAGCTCAGTGGGTTACTGCCTTTATCACAGAGATTCTTGTGTTACTTGCAGTTCAGAAATTACAATCCTATCATAGGACAGTGACCTATGAACTTTCATCAAATAGCTGCATGCAAGCCTCAATGATATAGTTAGAACTTAGCTTTTTTGTGTTGTATTACAGTTAGAACTTCCCCAGTCTTTCACTATTCTGATGTTGCTAAAAAAAGTTTCTTTTAGCAGATATACATTTTTATCAGTCAAGCCACCCCTAAACACTGGGGTATGCTTTAAATCCTGAGTTTGTGCTTCTCCAGACCAAACCCTCCTAAAATATACTGCCCACCAGTATGGATAACATTTGATTTCTACACCTTGTAATCCTCATTGGCTTATGTGACATTCCCGGTAGTTTGATTTACATACTTCCATGATTAATTGTCTCTGTACAATGTGTGTGTGAAGTAAAGTACTGTGACACCTACACTGATATGAATAGCGCTATACAACAAATAAAATGCATTTGAGAGCGTGGCTATGGAGAGATGAGGGGCGCTGGTGGAGGGTGGTAGTATTGGAGTCTGAGAAGGAGGTCAATGGGTGGGGGGCTTTGGAGAGTTGAGGGGCACTGGAGGAGGGTGGAAGTGAGGGAATCCGAGGAGGAGGACGTGAGGGGGAGGGGTTACAGAGAGATGAGGAGCACTGGTGGAGGGAAGCAGTGAGGGAATCCAAGGAGGAGGTCAATAGGGGGAGGGGCTTCGGAGACATTAGGGGCACTGAAGTAGGTTGGTAGTGAGGGAGTCCGAGAAGGTGGTCAATGGGTGGGGCGGCTACAGAGAGATGAGGGGCACTGGTGTAGGGTGGCAGTGAGGGAGTCTGAGGAGGAGGTCAATAAGGGGAGGGCTATGAAGAGTTTAGAGGCACTGGAGGAGGGTGGTAGTGAGGGAGTCTGAAAAGGAGGTAAATAGGGGGCTATGGAGAGGTGAGGGGTGCTAGCGGACGGTGGCAGAGAGGGTATCCGAAGAGGTCAATGGGGGGCTATTGAGAGATGAGGGGTACTAGTGGAGGGTGGCTGTGAGGGAAACTGAAGAGGAGGTCAATGGGGGGCTACAGAGAGATGAGGGGTGCTGGTGGAGGGTGGCAGTGAGGAAATCCGAGGAGGAGATCAATAGGGGCAGGGTCTATGAAGAGATGAGGGACACTGGAGGAGGGTGGCAGTGAGGGAATCAGAGGAGGAGGACATGAGGGGGTGGGGATATGGAGAGATGAGGGGCACTGGTGGAGGACAGCAGTGAGGGAATCCGTGGAGGAGGTCAATAGTGGAAGGGGCTATGAAGAGATGAGGGGCACTGGAGGAGGGTGGTAGTGAGGGAGTCTGAGAAGGCGGTCAATGGGTGGGGGCTACAGGGAGCTGAGGGGCACAGGTGGAGGGTGGCAATGAGGGAGTCCAAGAAGGGGGTAAATAGGGTGGGGCTACGGAGAGATGAGGGGGGCTGGTGTACGGTGGCAGTGAGGGAATCGGAGGAGGAGGTTAATGGGGGGCTACGGAGAGATGAGGGGCACTGGTGGAGGGGGATGTACGTCAGTACAACGCAATCAAAATGACCGCGTTACTTTACGACGCAGCCATTACAACGCAAGTTGTTACAACGACTTGCGTTGGAGGGCCCTGGATTGTGGATTAGTTTAATTTTCTTTTCCAACTCCAGCCCACGTAACAGATGGGAAGGTGTTGGAATAGAAAATCAAACTATTCCTTTACCAAGAGCGCCCTCCAGCGCAAGTCGTAGTAACGACTTGCGTTGTAATGGCCGCGTAGTTAAGGACGCGCAGTGTAAACACCGCGTCATAAAGGATGTTTACCGTGGAGGGAGGCAGTGAGGGAATCCGAGGAGGAGATCAATAGGGGCATGGGCTACAGAGAGATGAGGGGCACTGGAGGAGGGTGGCAGTGAGGGAATCCAAAGAGAAGGACATGAGTGTGTGGGGGTACCAAGAGATGAGGGACACTGGTAAAGGGCAGCAGTGAGGGACTCGGAGGAGGAGGTCAATGGGTGGGGGCTACGGAGAGATGAGGGGCACTGGAGGAGGGTGGTAGTGAGGGAGTCCGAGAAGGAGGTAAATGAGGTGGGGCTACGGAGAGATGAGGGGCGCTGGTGGAGGGTGGCAGTGAAGGAATCCAAGGAGGAAGTCAATGGGGGCTATGGAGAGATGAGGGGCACTGGTGTAGGGTGGCAGTGGGGGTATCCAAGGAGGAGGACATGAGGGAGAGCCCCAGAAGTGTCACTTGCCTGATACTCCCACCTCAGAAACCTCTTCTTCTCATCAAAGGTACATTACATGGGAAAAACGTTTTTTGAGAGGGATAACATTTAGAAGGAGATTTAATAAGACAAAAATGCGTTTTACTGGGCCCTCGTAAGACTAAGGAGAGATAAATGAGGGCCATGAATCAGGCCTGGCTAGACATATAAGTGACAAATCTGGCCTGCAGTGGCCCACCCAAATGCATCCTTGGCCCACCCAACTAAAAATTCCTAGAGCCGAGCTTGGCTTTAATATCAAATTATTTCTTCTAAAGGACGAACAGACAGGTTGGACAATTGGAATATAGAGCAGGTCATTATTATTCCGTCCCCAAAGCACAGTTGCCCTCCTTAATAAATCATGCACAGCCTGTTAGATGGATCTGCATCTGAGCCAAGAGACACTTTTTGGGTAGTAGGCACGTAATATGCGGGGTTAATTAATCCGATCTAAATCATAAATACTTCTCCAGTAGTAAACTAAAGTGCATGACATTCTACTGGCATATCAAAATCTATTAAATATTAATAGCTGCAGAGAAAACGACAAAAGTGAAGCGGCCATCACAGCCTACCAGTGGCATAGCTGTGCAGAAGCACCGAGACCCAGGAATGTAAGGGTCCCCCTGCACCCAAAGAAAGGCTGCCTGTCCCTACTCAGCCAAAGGAGTCCTGAATTCCATAGGGGGTGGGGGGCGGGACATAGCTCCATTGCTAAGACGCCGCGTGTCCGTCGGGTTTTAGGAAAGAATCCTCCACATAACCCGGCCTTTGAGCTCTGTGTGAGGGGAGAAGGAGGTAGGGCAGAAGTCCTAGACATGCCGGACGTGGAGGGAAACAGAGGCAAAGATATCATTCATTCAGGAGCACAGCAGGTGCCACCCAATGTCGGAGCAATAAAATAAAGAAAGGATTTATTCCAAGCAACTGGGCACAGCCGGCATTCAAATATTCGAAACAAAGACTGCAGCGGAAGCCTTGATTGAAACATCACGTGTGACAGAAATGCACAACCATGCCAGCATTTCATTTATCAGCATTAGGAATGTAATAGAGTGTGTGACGGAACCCTTTTGAGACACTTTACCAAATCTGCAGCGTGCAGAAAAATGGAAAATAAGGACAAAGCTATACCGCCATTGTTGATGGAAAAAAGACAGGACTGCGTGAAAAGCCCTTGATCTGTCCTTTCTCCCGCTAGCAGTTGTTTAAATTTGGAAACGCGTAATACAATTGAAAGGTACGTCTGCTGGTGTAGCTCTGACAGTTACATTATAAAAATGTTACAGAACAACAGTATTGTTATTATGATGATTATTTTTATTATTATTATTATGGTAGTAGTAGGAAGTATTTATGCTGTTGTTAATATGAGTTGTTATTAATACTTAAACAGTTTTAGGAGCGGGATGCACACCTTTTCTTCCATTATTTGTTTATTCTCACATTTGTCCAAAATTCATCCATTGTGCGTGCAGCTTGGTAAAAGTGCCTTGCCCAATTGACACCATGGGTAACAGCTCTGTAAAGTGAGGCGTCATACGCCCCAACCAAACGCACTGCGAAATATGCCGCATTGGCAATCTTTGGTTCCTCATAAACCACTCTTTCTTCATTCCACTCATCCTCTTTGCTCCTCTTCTTTGTTTTTCTTCTTTTCTGAACTTTTAAGTCCCCACACGAAGCCAAACGCCATTTTCCATATTTCTTAATGTTCAGACTGTGCTCCCTATGGAAAATGGCGTTTGGCTTCGTGGTGTCAATTGAACAAGGCACTTTTACCAAGCTGCACGCACAATGGAGGAATTTTGGACAAATGTGAGAACAAACAAATACTGGATGAAAAGGTGTGCATCCCACTCCTAAAACTGTTTATGTTATAATGTTTGCCCAGTCCTGGGATTGCACCCGCTTGGTGAAAATGGTTAAATTAGATGATAATGTACTACCCCACACTGTCGATGGAACATCGAGGTTCGTCTTTTCAGTCAGTGTTAATTTGTTTAGGAAATTAATTTTGGAGAAATTACACTGTTGGTATAGTAATAATGTTTTGGCAAAGTACTATGAGATCGTGATTAACCGGTTCAGCTCTGTTAATTATAGTGCATAATGGGACATGTAGTGTTCACCATATGAAACGACTTTTATAAGTAGCCTTGAGGGCGGGAAAGGTAAATCAGCTGACCAATTATGAGGGATTTATAATCGAGTAGGATTGTGGGAGGAACAATGATTTCCTGCAATGGAGACAATGACGGGTGGTTTTAAAGCTCGGTGGCAGGTAAATGTTTTTTTTTTTTTTTTTTTTTTTTTTAATTCCGTAATCTTTTAATGTAGAAAATGTTAATAAGATGAACTAATGCAAGTAAATATTAGATGTCTGTTAATCCCGGTGCATATTTGGTAGGTCATCGTAAAAGTGATTAGTGAAGGGGTGAAGGGAGAGAGAGGGATTGAGGGTATTGGCATGGTGGGGGGAGCAGCCTGACTGCAGTCAGAGACAAACGAGTGGTTTATGAGGAGAGGAGGGGAGAGATAACATTTGGGAAATCACTTCTTTGTAGCAATGGTAGGGGATTATGTGGAACACGCAGCCTGACCGCAGGGAGAGATAAATGAGTGGTTCATTGTGGAGGGGGAGAGAGAGATAACACTTGGGAAACTGCCTTTCTGAAAAGGGGGGAGGTCAAGAGTATAATGAAAGGGGTTCTAACTGATTGTAAATATGACCGCGCTGTAATGAAAAATGTACTTTGGTAATTTGAGCATTTATTGTGTAAAATAATAATTGCAAATGATGTAAAAGTATGATTAATACTAAAGAGTTGAAAGCATCAGTAATACTAATTAGTGACTGTTTATTGTTATTTACAATGACCCCTGATGAAGGGCACTTGTATGCACGAAATGCATTGGGTTTTATTCAATAAACACTGCCTTTGATGAACTACGCTTTGGTCATGTTTTTACAAGAGGCCCGGAGGGGCACAGTATGAACATTAAGAAATATGGAAAATGGCTTCGTGTGGGGACTTAAAAGTTCAGAAAAGAAGAAAAACAAAGAAGAGGAGCAATGAGGATGAGTGGCATGAAGAAAGAAGAATTTATGAGGAACTAAAGATTGCCACTGCGGCATATTTCGCAGTGCGTTTGGTTGGGGCGTATGACGCCTCACTTTACAGAGTTGTTATTAATACTATCAGAATTTGGTGGGGCGTGGCCATGGCCGCAAAGATGATGGCGCAGTATAGAGTGGCTCCCGTATTATTTGACAGGATCCAGATTCAAACAACAGAGATTTAAACATGAAAGCTCTTACAAACTCATCTGCATTGATTTTGAAGTATTGCCTAGCCACTCTGAACCTGTACTGACTCCTATAGGAGCCCACAGCGAGGAGCACTGATAGGCCAACATAAGGACTATTTGCAGAACAGCCCTTGTTTACAAGGGGAGAGGCGGAAACCCCTGCTTCTTGGTGGCCCATAACTCATTGTGCCTGGAAGACCCAATACAACCCACAATCTGCTTATGTTGCACGGGTGGAACAGGGGATCCTGAGCCGAATCAAGCAGCCATGAGTCCCTTGTATAGCATCTTCCCCAGCCTTGGTACTTGCCAATGACCACGCCACACATGGATATTAGTATTTCACGTGTTTATTTGTCTGCGAGTAACTGCAAACTCAACATTCTAGTCCAGTCTTCATTGCATTCTGCTCTAACACTTACGTTACAGTTCTGTGGAGTCTATCAGGAGCCAAAAGTATTCCATCATTTCTAATTCACAACACACTACATCTCCCCTCTGTTAAATATATATATATATTTTTACAAAATAGATATATACAAACGTACAATTAAATGTCTTCACCCAATCTTTTTGGCACTTTAATTGTTCAACCTGACCTTGTTCTTGGAAACTGGGAACTATCACCACCACTGTCCAGGATCTATGTCAAGGGTGTACAGACAACAGCAGGTACTGATGTTTCACACCCACTCTCTACTTCAAAAGTTAGATCCGATGATCGATTAGTTAAGTGCCTGAAATGAGAAAAGCCTCTGGTAATAGAATTCCCAGAGCACTGGACAGTCACCATATTTCCTTTGGTAGACACTACTTGAAAAGGTTCTGCATCAAATGGAGCATAAGATTTTCCTCTCCGCATTTGTTGTGCTAGCACCGTATCTCCATTCTTAAAGACAATAGGGGTCATTACGATGGCAGTTGGATGAAACCGTTGCGGTAGTGGGACCGTCCGCCTACGAGGCGGCCTACCTACCTACCGCATTACGATGCGACCGCCACTGCGGCGTTCACAGGCCCTATCCCTAACATAAAAAGGCACTTGCATATACTTGCGCTACGTGGCAGGCACCATGCTGTGCCTGCCACATGGTGTAGTAATATGTAGGAGGGCACCATATGTGTTCCCTTAGAGCTCTTGTCCCAGGTTCAGGGATTAAGGGATCCCGCTACGGGCTACGGGCCCCCAAATCCGTTCCCACTATTTGTTTTGCTACTGAGTGTCTGACGCGAAGCGAACGGAGGAAAGGGGTATCATAATCCCGCAATGTTGGGCAGTCTTTACGACCGCCGCTCTCAACCAACGATTCCCCCACCATCATAATTTGGTGGGTACAAAACAGCTGCACGATGGCAGAGGGCCCGCCACCGACAGGCTGTCAGTAACCAGTCTTCCGCCATCGTAATGACCCCTATATTCTTTGCATGTCGTCTTTTTTCAGCATAATCTTTCATCTTTTGTTTGTTAACCATATCCTTCACGTGTGTCGCTGTCTCATTTTTCTGTCTCTGATTAGTCCATTGAGGTAACTTGGTGTTCATTGCTCTCCTGAACATCAATGTTACAGGACTTTTACCAGTGGTCGAGTGGGGTGTTGAACGATAAGCTCTCAATATAGAATTGAACAGTTTTCAAATTGAGCTTCGCAAGAATAGCACGCTGCACTGTGTCATGTAGTCCCTTATAATACATAGGGTCTGCACGTTTAGATAACATAAACTAAGGGATTGGTGTCCAGACTGATTCCAGACACCCCCAAAGGATATGTTAGCCTTTAGACCAGGTAGCTCGTAGTGAGACCATAAGCCCCCCTAACCTTACCAAGGAGTGAATCGTTTTTGGCAACTATCGAACATGACAACCCTTGTTCCTTCAGGGATTGTAGAAACGGTACAGTACTTTTTGATCAGTCACTCGTGCTCACTCAGTCTCAGAGAGGTATTGAAAATGTCCCCATCATTTATTCTGTATAAGTATTTATTGAACCAGCATCATTCTAGTATAAAACATGTTTGCTGCGACAATCATTAGACAGAAACAGATATATAAGATTACAAGCACTGACAGAGTAAATAAAAGGTAGCATTATACCATGGTGCTAAAACAGTAAATATATGTAGGCATATCGATACGTGGCAGTAATCAGGTGTACTATTACGATGCAACCCTGTCTAAGTGTAAGTAGGTATAAAGCCAAGAATCCCCTAGGAAAGAGCCAACCCTGTTCATTGATGGGAGAGAATGAAGGACCCCATCTTGGTCTCAAGTTGGACACCCCGGAAGGGATGTCAGATCACTGTCTGCTGGCGTTTCTGTGAATAGGGAATTCAGTATCTTGTGTCAGTGTGGAAGATTCTCCTCTGGTTGCCCAGTGAAGATATGGTTCTTTTATACCCGAAACATACCTAGATGTGTAATGGTACTGTGGGTCTGTCATTTAAGGATGACGATAGTGGTGACTTTTGTACAGAGTTATTAGGTAATCCTGTTGTGCATGTCCTAGGCAGGGAATTAAGATATGATACTAAGAATCCTCATGCATATTAAATGGGGCTAGTTTTCAAAGAAAACCACACAACATTTATTCGGCACATAACTAGGTAAAAGGTCAGCACCAGAACCGTTATGTAGACCAAGGTAGGACGAATGTAGGTAAAGGGTTGTGCAGCTACCTAAGCCTATATTGGGGTAAATTGGGGCTCAAACAACTGCTTTCTTTAACATACTCATAAAACGCTCAACAAGTCCATTGGCTTGTGGCCACAAATGTGTGCTCTTCTGATACTTTCTATTGAAATGCACTAAGAAATCTTTAAACTCTCACATGTTGAAAGGTGGGCCATTGTGAAACTTCACCATGGCTGGAACACCCCATGTCCAAACATCCCATATAGTCTTTCAATAACTAGATCTTGAGTAGTAGATGAAAGATCTTCAATCAATGGAAATCGTGAGTATTCATCCATAATCACCAGCAGGTGATGTCCATTGTCTAGTGTACCAAAAAAGTCAAGTTTATTCTCTCCCATGCATGTTTTGGGAGTTCTGACATTGTCAATGTAAGGTGAACAGTTTTTGTAGAAAGGCAGTTGCATGGATGACAGGCCTGTAATTCCCATTCAACCCTGTCACCACGATAAGGAAACCAGACTAGCTTGTTTTATGGCAATGATTCCACGAAGTCCGCCATTTGCCACTATAATGAATATTTTTTATTTATCAATATTTATTTAATTGAGATGTTATAATGTTATTGTGTTTTTAATTTTTGGGGGAAAATTTTAGGTGCGAGCTGTGGGGTTTATAGGGGTAAAGGGTGGGAAGTAATTTATTTTGAATTAATTAATAAGTATTTGTTAATATAAATCAATTAATTGACAATTAAACATGGAAATTGTGTAATTCATTTTAGCTGTGGATTGTGGGGTTTTTAGGGGGACAGGATGGGAAGTAATTTATATGTAATTATTTAATAATTAGTTGATAATTAATATTAATTAATTAATTGGTAATTAGTTAGGGCAATTGTATAAATATTGTTTTTTGTTTTGGGGTTTGGGGTGTATAGGGGTGAATGGTGGGGTGTAAATTAATTGTACTTACTTTATAATTAGTTGTTAAATACCATTAGTTAGACTAGCTTGTTTTATGGCAATGATTCCACGATGTCCGCCATTTGCCACTTCAATTATTTTCTGTCGCAGACACTCTGGAATCAGAATTCTCAACCCTGGTAGTATAACTCCTTCCTGTTGTTGACAGTTTATCCATGACATTTTTGTATTTGTGATATTCAGCATCACTGGTGAGCAGTCAAGTGTGCTGGTTCCATAAATGATGTGTAATGATATCCTTCAACTTTAACAAGTCACTATTGTTGTTTGTGGCAGTGATAATCTGGGCTAACGAAATGGCAGCGTGTGTTTTTGATTTTACAAAGAAGTTAATATAGGCCTCACTTGTCTTGGATCGAGTACTGTGACCTTGTATAGGCAATCTGGAAAAGTTGTCGCAAGGGTTCTAATCCTACAATGTACAATTATATAATTATACTCTTGTAACCATAGTCCCCATCGTTGAATGCAAGGAGGCATTTTGGCTTTTAGATTGCCAAATATAGTCAGTAAAGCTTGATGATCAGTTACCAGCATAAAAGGTTTTCTATATAGGAATACATGGAAATGTTCACAAGCCCATACCACGGCTAAACTTTCTTTTTCTGGTTGTGAGTAAGCATGTTCTGTTTAAACAAACCTCTACCTGCATATGCCACAATATGCTTTTTAGCATTCTGATGTCGGCTGTGCTGTGTAAGAATAGCGCCTAACCCGACTAGGCTAGCATCAACAACAACCTCTGTATGAAGCTTGGGATTGCATTATTGTGGTATCTCCCATCTTCACGCCCCCCGGCGCCTCCGCATGTAATGGTGCTGCTCGCAGTGACATCATTCCGAATGTCACGCGACCAGCGTTTCAAGGCGAGCGCCGGGAGGTCAGAGCGTAACTAGTTCCTGTAAAGTTCGTTGTGGCTGAGGTCGTAAAGGTTTTGACTCAATAAACTACACATGTTTATTGCTATACTTCGTCTTGGTATATTTGACAGCATTTCACACTGGCGACGAGGGTCACTGGAGATCTACGACCTCAACACGCGAAAGAGAACGGATGGAGCAGCAGGTATCATAGAGCAGTTTGACGCGCTCATGACTGACTAAAATAGAGGAATGAAGAGCGGCTGCATGTAAGCGATCCCGTGCTGACCGAAGTGCAGAGTGGTGATCGAGAAAAGAACAGCTGCGCTCCTGTCGGTCTAAAGGTACCAGTCTCCGAATAAGGTACGCTCGCCATCTGCCCTCAGGCGTGTTGTGTTTACCCTCCAGCGTTTCCCTGATTTTATGGACTGTCACTGGGAGAAATGAAGAACCTGCGTTGAGAACATGCTAGTGGGTAGCTGATTTATCTAACTAACAAGCGCGAGCAAGGAGCATGAGGAGCAGCGGCAGCGCCTCAGAGAGGGTTAAATTACTTGTCCCAGAAGTAGAAGGAAAGGGATGCCTGCAAGATAAACGCATCACGCTGTGGTGAACACGCAAGTACAAACTGTGTGTTGTAAACCTGTGACAGGGAATCCTGTGAGCGAGCGAGCGGCTGCTACAGACGGTGTCTGACTGACAATTGGTGACGCGCTGGCTAGTCCGTTCCTCAACTATCGTGTGAGTGTCTGAAGGCAAGTAGAGCTTGGTACGCTCTGACAACACCCTCGAGGGAGGACTGGTGTGGGCTCGTGACAGTCTGTCACGGAAGCGTGGTTGGCGTACTGTGTGTACCCACGCCCTATTTACAAGCAGTGCAGCACCAACGTCAAAGGAAAAAAAAAGAGATGCACAGAATGGTTTGAAGTTTCTACATTGTGGGATTATTACTGGTAATAGTGACTGTAGCGACGCGATGGTCGCATAACTACCTTCTACTCCCCTTCAGCGGTAGTGGCCCTCACCAGCAAGATGTCAGAGTACCTGAATGATTTTCTTTCAGTCATCACCTCACCCTGTAATACGCATTTATGAGACTGGCAGAGTAGCAGCGCTTCTCCCCCTGGCGTTTTACTCTTACTAGAAGGAAAGCGGTTGCGCCCACTCTGTTGTGAATTGCGTTGTGGGGTCTGGCATCTTGAATGTTCAGCTTTGGTACAATTATGAAACTAGTCGGTGGTGTTCTGCTCTGAGGGGTGCTGACTGCGTTTGACAATGTGAGGAGACCTATAAATCTAAATTTGACCCTTCAACTGCGGTTTGAGAGTGTACTGTGAATATCCACAAGAACTATGCTGTCAATTTGTGTACAATTATGATATCCACTTTTACTGGCATACTTACTACTGTTCCTACATTTTGATCTTCTTGCTCACCCAATGCAATTTAATGTTGAGTGCTAATGCACCAAAAGCATTTCTGTTATATTCTGTGTCTGAGAACAACATTCTGCCATACGTGTACACTGTATACTCACACTTGTTTTCTTGGGTTTTGTTCTGCCACATTGCTCAGTGACACACACCATGCAGAGTGTGACCCCTCCACCTTTTTTCCTGACTAACCCCGGTGATCCCACTATTCAATGGAAAAAATAGAAAAAAGTGTTTTTAAATTACGCTACTGTGTGTGGGCCTAACCTTGGCCTGGAAAGGAAGGTAGCATTGTTAGCATATTACCTAGGTGCAGAAGGAGAAGAGGTTTTAGACAACCTCCCAGATTTAGGGACGCAGGAAGCCAGGGGTCTAAATGAGCTAGAAGTAAGTCTAAAGAAATTGGATTTACACTATCTCCCCAAGACTAGCACCATTATGGAGAGGTACCACTTTGGGAAAAGAGCACAGAAGGAGGTGGAATCTATTGAAGATTTTGTCTCTGAATTGAGGAAACTAGCAGCGACATGCAAGTTTGGTGGGGCAAGTGAAGAAAGGATCAGGGATCAGTTTGTATTGGCTTGCAGGATGGAGTGTGTGCGTGAAGAGTTATGGCTTAAGGATGATCCACCGTTGAGGGAGGTTCTTATTATAGCAAAACAGGTTGAGCACATGTTGCAGTGCGTCAAGCAAATAAAGCAAGACACTGGGGAGAAAAGAAGCGAAGACAAACCCAATGTCAGTGAAGTGGTGACCGAATGTGAGGCTGTGTCTGTGATCAAAGGCCAGAAAGTAGCGGGTAGAGAGCAGAAGGAGAGCAAATTGGGAGGATCATTCAAGGGCACCTGCTATAGATGTGGAAAGCAGGGGCCTCTGGCTAATGACAAAGAGTGCCCCGCCCTCAGGTTTACATGTAACAAGTGCGGCAAGAAAGGTCACTTCAAGCAATATTGCAAGAGTGGGCAAGGGTTCAGTAGACAGAGTAAAGACAGGACGAATGTAGTTTGTGATGAAATTGTAGTGCAGGTCAAAGAGATGCAGGCCCAAAGTCCAAAGGACACCACTTGTGGGGAAATTGTGGTGCAGGTTGATGAGTGTCAGGTCAGCAGCCCAAAAGACACCATAAAAGTGGGAAACACTGTGTTAGAAGCATTGTTCGATTCCTGTTCTAGGATAACTATTATTAATGCTAAAGAATTCTCTCGTGTGTCAAAAGGGGAGATAAGTTTGAGAAGAATGGACTTGAGGCCTGGAGGGTATGCTGGTCGCCCCATCTCTATGAAAGGTTATTAAGTTCAAAAGGATGCCCTTCGGGTTAGTCTCGGCGGCCGCCGTCTTTCAGAGACTCATGGGGAACATCTTGAA
This sequence comes from Lissotriton vulgaris, assembly GCF_964263255.1. Taxonomy (NCBI): domain Eukaryota; kingdom Metazoa; phylum Chordata; class Amphibia; order Caudata; family Salamandridae; genus Lissotriton; species Lissotriton vulgaris. The sequence continues at coordinate 1,212,577,947 of NC_141691.1, read as the reverse complement.
AGACATGCCAGGTGTCATGTGCTACCAGGACGACGTGCTTATATTTGCGAATAACCATGAAGAACATGATGAGAGGCTGAGGCGTGTGCTGGGGAGGTTTAGGTCACAAGGACTAACAGTAAAAAGAGATAAGTGTGTGTTTGGCTGCGCAGAACTGGATTTCTTGGGACACAAGGTGACGGCTGAAGGAATATGTCCCAAAACTGAACTACAAAACACCATTGTAAATTTGGCGCCCCCCACAAGTAAGGACGAAATCAAGTCATTTATGGGGATGTTGGAGTTCTACGGAAAATTCATAAGGAACCTGGTAGGAAGGACTTACGCCATCAGGCTGCTGATAAAGAGGGAGACGGAGTTCAACTGGAGTCAGGAGTGTCAGAGGGAGTTTGAAGATGTAAGGAGGGCACTTGCAGAAGCCCAAAGCTTGAAGTCGTACATACCCACCCGGGCGACTGTGGTCACCACCGACGCAAGCGCTAAGGGACTGGGAGCAGTTCTCACTCAAGTAGGCAAAGATGGAGAAGAAACTATAGCTTTCGCCTCAAGGTCACTTCAGAAGTCCGAAAACAACTACTCAGTGATCTAAAAAGAGGCCCTGGCAGTATCCTGGGCATTGGGGAAATTCAGAGACTTCCTGTGGGGCACCCAGTTCACTCTTCGTACTGATCACAAGCCGTTGGTGAAAGTCTTCAACAAAAAAGGGCTGGATGCCATCTCCAGTAGGATCAGGCGTTGGGTGGTCGGCCTCCAAGAATACACCTTCATGTCGAGTACGTCCCGGGAACGCGTAATTTTGCAGCAGACTGTCTGTCAAGACTTGTCAGTGAAAATGAGGCGAGGGAGAAGCAAGGGAAGGTGGATGATGAAGCGGATGAACTTCAGTTGGGAAATGTCTGCGCTATCCAGAGAGCATTAGGAGAGGAAACATGGAAAAAAGCATTGAAGGAAGATGAGATCTTGGAGGAGGTGTGCGAAAGAATAAAAAACTGGTGGAAACACGAAGACAAACGGGAGGAAAATCTGCGGCCGTACTGGGTCGTCAAAGATGAGCTGTCCATAGTAGAAGAATGCCTGTACAGAGGGACGAGACTAGTGCCACCCGCGTCGGTGAGAGACAACCTTGTTGCGATAGCCCACGAAGGGCACATGGGTATCACCAAGACAAAACAAAGACTCAGAGAGAACTATTGGTGGCCAAGCATGGACCTTGCCACAGAAAGGAAAATTAGAGACTGCATTCCGTGCAGCAACAGCGACAAAGTATTGAAGCAATTGACGCCCCCAATGGTATGCAGGCCGCCACCGTCAGGACCCTGGGAGGAGTTGGCACTGGACATCGTGGGCCCATTGTCTGGAGAGCTGCGCACGCCGTATATCCTGGTGCTCATGGACTTGTATTCTAGGTGACCCGAAATGAAGTTAGTAGGTGAGGTCATAACTAAGACCGTCTTTGGGTTCCTGGAAGAGGTGTTCATCAGGGAAGGGTTACCTAGCAGCATACTCACGGATAATGGGGTGCAATTATGTTCAAGAGAAATGGAAGACTTCCTTGGAGAGAGAGACATCAAACACAAGCGTTTCACTTTGTATCACCCAGAAGCAAATGGCATGGTCGAGCGATTTAACAAAACCCTCAAGGAGAGTATCCAGTTGGCCAAGGCCAGTGGCATAAGCTGGAAAGAAGAAGCATGGAGGCGGTTAGAAGCGTACAGGTTCACACCGCACCAAATGACGGGAGTCACCCCGTTCGAGTTGCTCCATGCAAGGACACCTAACATCAAGCTATCCCGAGGGTGGATGGGGTGGCACAAGGGTTGGTCTGACCACTCAAAAGAAGAGAAAAGTTTGGTGAAACAAGAGGGGGCCATGGTGGGGAGAAAAGAAAGATACGACAGGCTCAACTCCACACGGGAGGCCGGGTTCAAGGTAGGGGACGACATTAAGATCAGGACCCCCACCGGTAGAGCGAATTGGTCAGGATACAGTAGCCCCACCAAGATTACTAAATTGTTCAGGAATGCTGTGAAGACACAGGAGGGGAAGATCTGGAACCTAGGTAGAGTAGTGAGATTTCACCCATATCCAGATCCCTGAAGGGGAAAGGTGAGCAAAGGCAACACAGTGGAGAGCAAAGATTCAGACGCCAAAAAGCCGTTGCCGGCTCCCCACCCGGGTGGTAGGTCTAACCGGAGAGTGACCAGACATTTTGATCAATATGTTATGATGTGATTTTTGCAACTCCGTGTTTCTCGTTTGCATTCATATGTTTATTCCGCAGGGGAGGGGGATGTGTGGTATCTCCCATCTTCACGCCCCCCGGCGCCTCCGCATGTAATGGTGTTGCTCGCGGTGACATCATTCCAAATGTCACCGCGACCAGCGTTCCAAGGCGAGCGCCGGGAGGTCAGAGCGTAGCTAGTTCCTGTAAAGTTTGTTGTGGCTGAGGTCGCAAAGGTTTTGACTCAATAAACTACACATGTTTATTGCTACACTTCGTCTTGGTATATTTGACAGCATTTCACACTTATGTCATTTCAGTAGCATTCTCAATGGCTTTTATTATTTTCTGAAAACCTTTCTCACATATATGTGACCAATAAAATGAAGCATTCTTTTTTATTAAGGCTCTCAACCGAGTACTTACAGTGGCAAAGTTTTGTATGTATTTGGAACAGTGACTGGTCATGGCAAGAAATGTACGCACGGGAGAAACATTTTGTGGGGGATCAGCATTTGACAGAACTTGTACTTTAGCAGGATCTAGTGTCATACCTGCATCAGAAAAGATATAGCCTAAGAATTTTAGATTTGTCATATGGAACTAACACTTGTCTGCTTTCAAAGTCAACATACTTGTGTGAGAGCTTTATCTGGATCTTTTTGTGTGGCTCCGAAAACTAATATGTCATCACTATAATTCTTTGCAGGCTGTATAATATGTCAAATGATGCCTTGAAACAATTCTGCAGCGGATAACACACCAAAACCTAGGACCTGATTACAAGCTTGGTGGTCCATCGGACCTCCAAACACGTGGTGGCAGTCCCTCCACCTCCAGACTGGTGATCCATCCACCGAATAACAAATACAGAGGGGGGGCCCCCATAAGACTGCCGCAACCAGAGGGGAATGGATCTCGCAGAGATCAGATGCCCGAATATGCTTGGCATGCTGCTGTAGCACCGTCAAGCACAGTAGGACTTTCCTGACTGACTCACTTTCAATGGCAGGGAGCCCACCATTAAAAATGCAGCACAACCAAACTTAGGAGGCCCTACAGGGCCCTCTGTTGTCTCAGAGCCACGAGATGCATGCAGGGGGGCACATGGTGTGCCCCCTGTCAGCATGAACCCCTTTCCTGCCTGACATGAACTTTACAGTCCATGCCTTACAGGAATGGGCTTTGGCATGCCCATTGCGGTGCTTTTTCAATAGGTACCACTATGGGAACACCAAAGGACTGCCCGACAGACCAGGAGAAAACTCCTAATCCAGCCTGATTACGGGTTTGGTGGCCCTGGAGAGGGGCGCTGGCATGGTGGCCTGCTCCAGGACCGCCAAACTCGATCAGTCCCTTAATCTTTTGTATCAAAAGGTATTCAGTCAAAATATTTAGTTGCAAATGTCGACTTACACTAATGTCAAGTTTTAAATATCGTGACACAGAAATATCGACAGCAAGAATATTGAGGTCAAGAATATCTACATTTAGGTAAGAAATATTGATTTGAAAAATGTAGAAGTCATAAATATCGTTTAAAAATATAGTTTTTTAAAATATTGAATTTTTCATTAGTTTTATCTCTTTGACTATATATTTTTTTAATGCTAGAGATTTTTTTGTCTAGGTATTGTTTATGTTCTTTAATATATGTGTTAAATTTTTAGTAGTTATTAATTTTATATTAATTACATTTTGCATTTTTTAGTTTCCTAGCGGGTTGCTGGTTTATAGGGGAATAGGGTGGGAAGTATTTTAATTATAATAAATTAATGAATATTTTTTATTTATCAATATTTATTTAATTGAGATGTTATAATGTTATTGTGTTTTTAATTTTTGGGGGAAGATTTTAGGTGCGAGCTGTGGGGTTTATAGGGGTAAAGGGTGGGAAGTCATTTATTTTGAATTAATTAATACTTATTTGTTAATATAAATCAATTAATTGACGATTTAATATGGAAATTGTGTAATCAATTTTAGCTGTGGGTTGTGGGGTTTTTAGGGGGACAGGATGGGAAGTAATCTATATGTAATTACTTAATTAGTTGTTAATTGATATTAATTAATTTATTGACAATTAATTATGATAATTGCATGATGAATGTTAGGTGCAGGTTGTGGGGTTTATAGGGGTGAAGGGTGGGAAGTCATTTATTTTGAATTAATTAATAATTATTTGTTAATATAAATCAATTAATTGACAATTAAACATGGAAAGTGTGTAATTCATTTTAGCTGTGGGTTGTGGGGTTTTTAGGGGGACAGGATGGGAAGTAATTTATATGTAATTATCTATTAATTAGTTGATAATTAATATTAATTAATTAATTGGTCATTAGTTAGGGCAATTGTATAATTATTGTTTTTTGTTTTGGGGTTTGGGGTGTATAGGGGTGAATGGTGGGGAGTAAATTAATTGTACTTACTTTAAAATTAGTTGTTAAATACCATTAGTTATGTAATTGAAAAAAATGCCATTGTGTAGTTAATTTTATTACAGTTTAATTTTAGGTGTGGGTTGTGGGGATTATATGTGTAAAGGGTTGGAAATAAATTACATTGTGTCTGTCATAATTTGTTTTTTAATCAATAATATTGTTTATTCGATAATTAACTATGTAAATTATGCAAACACATGTTTTTATTTTCGATGGGTGTTGTGTGGTGTTATAGGCTATGAAGTAAATAGACTAAATTTATGTAATAATTAATGTTTTTGTTAATAAATAATTTATAAATAAAAATATTTATTTGTTTCAGAAATAATTTTTTATTTAATGTAATATTTATAGGTATTTGTGATATGTATTTAACATTATAATATGTTTTGCATTTTTAATTTTTAATATTAAATATATATATATATATATTACCATATTTATACATTTATTTACTCCTTTTTTTTATTCTGTTGATGATATTTTGTTTGTTTTTAACTTTTAAATGACTGGATCGAGAATAGTACATTTTACCCCTTCGCAATCCAACCCTTTCCCTATTTATGCGCTGACTGGAGTAGGAATAGTAAACTTTATCCCTCTGCTATCCAGCACTTTCCCTACTGTTGGACTCACTGGAGTGGGATTAGTAATTTTTAACCATCCGCTGATCCACACTTTCCCTACTGTTTCACTCATTGGAGTGGGAATAGTCATTTTTACCCCTCAGCTATCCATCACTATCCCTACTGTTGCACTCACTGGAGTGGGAATAGTACATTTTATCCTTTCGCTATCCAACACTTTCCATACTGTTGTACTCATTAGAGTGGGAATAGTCATGTTTCCCCCTCTGCTATCCAACACTTTCCCTACTGTTGATTTCACTGTAGTGGGAATAGTGAATTGTATCCCTCCACTATACAACACTTTCCCTAGTGTTGCACTCATTGGGTGTGAATAGCAATTTAAACCCCTCCGCTATCCAACACTTTCTCTACTGTTGCACTGACTGGGGTGGGAAATTTAGGTTTACAGATTTTTCAATAGTTTATTGTTTTAATGTATAATAGAATGTTTTTTTCAAATAGATATTATGTAATTGGTATATGTGTGCATATATAAACAGAGACAACAGAGACGGCGCTGGTTGAGGTGTCTGAGGCTATTCGCGAGTGCCTGAACGGAGGTGGCAGAGCGGTCCTGATACTACTTGACCTCTCTGCTGCCTTCGATACGGTGCCGCACGCCCAGCTCCTTACCCGACTGTCTGCTGTGGGCATCGCAGGACCAGCACTGGACTGGTTATCTTCCTTTCTGCAGGATAGATCGCAGGAGGTCTGGATGCCTCCCTTTTCATCTACCCCAAAGAGGCTTACGACTGGCGTCCCGCAGGGGTCCACGTTAAGTCCCCTTCTTTTTAATGTTTACCTGACCCCTTTGATCTACCTTGCGGAACAACTAGGGGCCAAAACGATGGCCTACGCTGACGATACTCAGCTCCTGTTTACTTGGCCTAAGGACAATCTTGACACATAGTCAGTCCACCATTGTCTATCTTCCATTTTTCGCTGGTTAGCCCTTGCCCAGCTAAAATATAATGAAGAAAAATCTGAGGTCCTCTTTTACGGATCATTTCCTGACAATTTTAGGGACCTCCTATGGCCTCCAGACTTGCCCTCTCCTAAAAACATGGGCCGCCCTACAAAAAATCTTGGGGTCTGGTTTGGGAGTAACCTAAAATTTGAAGAGCACATAAAAAAACTAACGGGCATTTTCTTTGGTACTCTCAGGGCTTTACGTAGGTTTTTTCCTCTCCTTCCGAGAGAAGCAAAGGAAACTGTTTCGCGAGCCTTGATTTTTGTCAAGACTCGATTATGCGAATGCCCTCTATAGTGGCCTTCCTGCCTACCTGATTCAGAGGCTCCAGGTGATCCAGAATTCTGCTGCACGCCTTTTGTTGCAACTTCCCAGGAGATCCAGCGTCCAGTCTCACTTGCTGAGTCTCCACTGGCTACCCGTGGCGCACAGGATTATGTTTAAAACGTTAGTACTGGCGTTCAGAGCAATTCATCAGACAGGCCCCAGTTATTTGAGGAAAAGATTTGCCTTATACACCCCACCCCGCTCCCTTCGGTCAGGGAATCAATGCCTAATGGCTGTCCCAAGATTCAAATATGCCAGAATAGGAGGCCAATCGATCTCAGTTAGGGCGGCAAGGGCCTGGAATGCCCTCCCTCTTAGATCGGTTCAGTCAATCGAGATTTTTAAGAAAAAACTTAAAACCCATTTGTTCAAACTCTGGTAGTAGGCACCTGACTCTGATTTCTTTATCTTTCTCTCCCCCTGACAGTCTGCTTGTTTCTTACACCCCGCGCCAGGATACTATTTCAGTAATTGAGCGCGCGACAAAAGCCTTTAATAATAATAATAATAATAATAATAATAATAATAATATAAATATATATACATATATACATATATATATATATATACACACACACATATATTCATTAATTTGGTAATTGTTTATATATATTTTTAAAATTGTAAAATACATTACAATTATTAGTTTAATATTTGTTTTAAAGTAAATATATATATGTATATCAATTATTATGTATGTGTTTAACTTTTTAAAATTAAGTTACTTTGTTATATTTGTTCAAATGTATACTAAATCGAATACATTTTTTTATTCATTTTATTCTTTAACCCCTTCGCTGCTCATGACGAGCTCAGCTGATAGGCTCTACGTTTGGTGTTTAATTGTTTGGCACTCTCTTTAATTGCTGGGATAAGTCCTCAAGTATGTGATGGGTATGGGGGGGTCTGCATATTGTATCCCCTCTTAGAAATGAGGCTAATTCGCTGGCGGACTGGTCCCATTCGTCTATAGTGCCCCTGTTGTTTGCGCTAAGTTGCCAGCCTGCCCATGTTTTTTTCCATTTCAAACTTGTTAATTGGCGTTGGCCCCCATTTGATTCTCCTTAATACCTTGTGCAGTTCTTCTCCGTTAGATACCCCAATGCAGCGTAAAGTTTGGCGTGTATCTGATGTTAGGTTTAACGTAGTCATTAAGGCAGCATGATCGATTTCATTTCGCGGGTGCACTGTATAGTTTGCCATGAGATTTTGTCTCGTTTCGCTTAATAAAATATAATCTATTGTCGTTTGATGATTATATGTGGGAGCAAAGAATGCCCCTTGCTTATTCCTTAAAGACAGAGAGTGTGCTGTTAGCAGATTATAAGACTGCATTAGGACGTTGAAAGCGTCTGTAGCCCCAGAATGGTTGCTTTGTGTTGCAGTGACCCCTATGTTATGTGTGTTGAAGTCCCCAAGGATGATGGATTTCATAGGTGCGAACTGTAGGAGCAGAGTTTCTATCTGACTTATCAGCTGGGTCAGCTTGTCCTTGGCACCCAGCCCATGGAAATTGTAGTAAACGTTAATTAAGAGTATTGGGAGTGGGCCGTTAATGGTGGAGAGCCCTTTCAGGGTGTCCGCCAGAAACATACTTGATGTTGTTTTTATTTCTCTGAAATGTATTTTCAGAGAGTGCTATATAGAAATCCCGCCTGAGGGTCTTCCAAATATTTTGTCTTTAATAGCTGGTTTGCAATATTCTGCATAACCTCTTATTGATAGTGATTAGGTTACCCATGTTTCTTGGGTGCAGATTAGGCTGGCTCCTTCAAGAAAGGCCAATGTCGCTGGGTTTTGCACGAGCTTTGAAATCCCTGCGATGTTCCAGGTCATGATGTTTAATCATCGAATGTTGACCATCGATCTACTGTACTTGGCTAAGCCATTTTAGGCAGATGCTGAACGGTCTCTTTGCTTGCAGGGGGACAGGTATTAGGGACTGGGATTTAAGGCCCGTGGCAGCCAAGAACAGTCTTTGCTGATGTTCCCCTTAATTGAGCAATAGCGAATGCCCTGTCCCAGACTTGTTGTTATTTTAATTAAGCTGTCGTTTGTGAGATTTATTTTTGTGCCACTTTTAGTCCCAAGAAGGATGGACTTGGCTAATGGCACTGAGTAGGTCAAATCATTCGTGAATGGCTTTTTTTGAATATTCTGTTCCTGAGAAACTGATGGTGATATTTTAGCACAGGCAGGGTCATGATTTTTATGCCCCAGTTTCCCAATTGCTTATTGATTCTTTTCAAGGCCTCGACCATGGCCAGATTGGTAAAAATTAGCTCTGTGGTCTCATTAGTCTCACCTGGTCATGGGGTGAGGAAAGAAACACTCTCAATGTCTGTTGTTTTTATCTTTTCTAGACCTGGAATGTTTGCACAGAATATTGGGAGATTGCTGTGGTTAAGGATATCCCACTTGCCCTGTGAGACATATTCAGGGTACAGCAATATTTTCAGGTCATCCTGATTTATAGATGGCAGATTTTGTTGGATGATTGCCTCCTGTGGGTCATGGGCCTTTGTAGAGTTTGGGGTTGTCTGTGCCAGGGTATCCAATTCAACCTCTGCCCAGATTGAGGTGGCCACCATCTGCTGAACTTTCATCTCGGTCAATGGTATAGTTGGCATAGGTTTAATTTCTCTGTTATTAGTAGACTCGATTTTGCCTTGAGATGCCCTATGACCTGATGCTGGCGTTGTAATTTGCTTATTTATTTTTAGAGTTTCTTGGTTCATGCTGCTCAGACTTTTATCCGCCGGTTTGGTAAGCGGGGGTCTCTTTAAATTAGGTTCCTGGTCTCTCTGTGAGCCATGGTTTCCTTCCCTGGCTTGTTGTCCTTGTAAGTGGTTAGAGCGCCAGCTTTGTTTTTGTTCCCTCATATCCACAGGATTTAACTGGTGTGCCATGGGGTGCTCCACAATATCATCAGAGTTAGTTTCGAAATTAGTTTTACCTAATATTACTGAATATGCGATATTTTTGTTTAGGTTCTGAGTCTGAGGTGGAATATTGGTCTCATGTTGATCGTCTGTGTGAGCCTCGGTCTCCTGGTTTTCGGGCAGCAACCACTGCCGAATGGAGTCATTGTTGTTGGATTTGTTTTTTCTCTGTTCGGCTTTTTTAATTTTTTTCTTGTTCTTTCGAGAAAGATGGTGAATGTCTAGGCTTGCCGGCTTTGGATTAATTTGGGTTCTGTGGTCGTTATCAGGATTGGGGCTGGTTTTTATTGCAGTTTCTTCAGCCCTACGTAAATGCTCAGCCACTGCCCTTGTCGTATCTTGTGAGGGTTCTTTGTCATTAGTTTGTGAATCTTTCGTGGTTGTGAACTCCTTGGTGTTTTGCTGGGAGTGTGAGATGTTCTGTTGCCTGCTAGCTTCTTCCTTGAGATCCTCGATTAACGTATTCATTATCTCTGGAAGCTTCTCTAGGTTGTACAATATAGGACTGCAGCCACAGCCCTCTTGTTTGACTATAGATGTTGTATTGGCCTGGGCTTTGTGTATCAGTGAATTCAAATGTTCCAGTTTGGAGTCTATCCCTGAAATCAGACCAGCAACTGTTTGTAGTATGTTTATTTGAGTGTCCAGTTTGTATGCATGCATTATTGCAGCGTTTGCCACTGAGATCAAGGCTTCATTGATCAGTGCTTAGTGATTTTCAATTATGGGGCGCTTCTGCTCTTTTTCCGCTCCCCCTCTGGGAGTGACTGAGGATCCAAGGATCTTTATCTTGTACGGGACCACTGAGGTTTGAGGGATTGGTTTCTGATGTTCCCACTGTTTCACTTGTTATGTGAGCATTGGCTCCATTGGCTCCATTAGCCACGGGCCCATTTGCGTGTCCCCTAATTTTTGAGTTGCTGAATCATGTGGGCTATTATGGCTAGACATGCCTGGTGCCGTGTTTGTTTCTGATATTCTGTCCCCCCGAACAATGATTATTTCTGGTGAAAGTGGAATGGCTAGGTGCCTGGGTGAGTGGGGTCCTAAAGTTCTGTTGCTAGCATCTGTTGATGTTCTGGCAATTCTCGTTGTTTTTCCTGCGCATGGTGAACACGCTGCTCCTCCAGATTCACCAAATTTGTTGTCAGGAGTTGTATGGAGCAGGAACTCTCTTATGTCTCTGTTACCGTCTATGTTGGTCGTTCTCTTTGTGGTGCCGAGACTGTTCCTGTTAGCCGTGGGCTTGTGTGGAGTGTAAGCCCTTCCCGATGGGGTTGCGGGTGCTGGTGCTGGTGCTGATAATAAGTCTCCTGTTTGCTGGTCCTCCGGGGGGCCCTCCTTGGAACTCCCTCTGCTTAGAGGGTAGAGCAGCTTTAATTGTTGCCGCCTTGCTGATTACTGGGGGCGAGGCTTCTCTTGATGTTGGACCAGGTTTGAGTTTCTTGTCCTCATATTTGTGATTACACTGAGTTCACGTGAAGGAAAGTTGATATCGTTGAGGGAAGATAGATTGAGGCCTCCTTTTTAAATTATTGGACTATTAAAACTACTAACCTATTGAGCTGTTGGAGTAGTAGTTGGACGGTTGAGTTGAGAGACTGCCGGGCTATCGGGCTATCTGGCTACACTGGGCGAGTATCTGTATCTTGCTCCCAGAAAAAAAATGGCCTGAGCTTGGCTTGAGCAGAGCTATCAAGAGTTCGTTTTTGCTTTGTTGTGTTTTGCGGGTCTCGAGCTCTCAGAGATTATAGAGATAAGGGAAATAATGTTGGAGCTGCTGTAGTACTTTTGAGTGCCTTTTAAAAAGAGTGCCTATTAAAAAGAAGAGTAGCCGTTGAGATCAAAAGACTGCAGAGTTTGTTACCACTTGCTTAGTTCCCAAGTTTTTCCACTGGTTGCCCCTGGTATCTAGTGGCTGTATCTGCGTGAATTCAGGCTCCGAACCTGCAACTTCAGTAAGATAACTTTTTACTAATATAAGTCCCCCACCAGGCCATGATGTAGGTGGAGATGTAGGGGGAAAACATGGGCGTTTAGGGAACTTTAACTGACCTTACTGCATGGGGCAATGATTAATTACCGCTTCGGCCGCGTCCAAATGCTGCCTTGCGGCTCCTGCCGTGTTCAAATAGTATTTACGGCTTCAGCCGTGTTGTAAAAAAAAAAAAATGCCTTGTGGCTCCTGCCGTTTCAAACAATGTTTGGGGCTTCAGCCACGCTGATAGAGTAATTTGCGGCTCCAGCCACGTTGTAGCAACGTTAATGGCCTTCACTGTGCTGGAGGAATGACTTGCGGCTCCCGCCGCGCTATAACAGGGTTTGCGGCTCTAGCCGCTTTGGAGGGGCGGCTCGCGGCTCCCGTCGAGTTTAAGCAATATTTGCGGCTCCAGCCCCATCAAGCAGTGCCTGCGGATTCAGCCACGCCAAGGGGAGGCACCCGCCGCACCGAAAGTGATATCTGCGCTGACGGAATGCCCCCCGAGAAACCACCGGACCCACGGGAAAGAGAGCGTCCAGCTCCCCACTAAGCATGGGCGAATTTTGCGAATCTCGCGTTCGCGAATTTTGCGGATTTGCGAACTCGCAATCCGCAAAATCCGCAAATTCTCGCGAATTTGCGGATTTTTCTTTTTTTTTGTGTTCGCGCGGGTTTCTGCCAGTTCGTGAGGGTTTTATTACAATTTCGCAAACGCGAACTTACCTGTCGGGTCGCAAGTTTTGCGAACTTGTTGTTTCTACGTGTCCAGCCTGTTTGGGACACTCTTCTTCATCACTGCCACCCTCTGTCACCACTGCCACTCTCTGACTACTCATGCCACCCTCTGGCTCACCCATGCCACCCTCTGTTTCATCACATCACCCTCTGGTTGTCCAGTGTACATTATTGTGGCAAAGCAAAGCACACCTTCCCTGCCTCAAGTGACCTGAATTAATTTGGGGCTGATTAATGTGTCACAGAATATTTTTTTAGCTGGCACCTGCTTCCTTAGTGCTTCCTGATTAGTGATCTTTTGCACTTGCTAAGTGCTTTCATTGTTGCAAAATTAGTTACAACACCTGCCCTGCCCCAACTGACAATAATGAATTAGGGGCTGATTAATGTGTCACTGGATTTGAACTTCCAGCCTGGCTCCTGCTTGTCTCCCTTAGCTGTAATTCAGGACCTTTGTGGCATATGTGTAACTATTCTGAGGGTCAGAGCAGGGTCACATAATAGTTGCAAGTAGGCAACTGAACTCTGGAGGGGCCCCTCAGGAAGCACTACAGGAAATGGCTACTAATGATGAGCTTGAACTTTTGAACCTGGTAAGTAGTTTCAGTTTTGCTAAGATCGTATTTCTGCAATTTAGCGCTTATTCGCGGGGCGCGAAGTTGAACTGGGAAGCCGCGAACTCACGCGAACAGTGCGAGCAAGCTATAAAATCCGCTGCTCGCGGATTTGCGGATTTTGCGGGAAATTCGCGAATCTCGCGGATTGCGAATTTACCGAAAATCCGCAAAATCCGCGAGCCGAACGGATTTTCCGCCCATACTTACTCCCCGCTGACAGGGCTCCTGACCCCGCCGCCTGCACAAAAGCATGCCGAAGGGCTTCGGTAGCAAGGTGAGACAAGGTCCTCTCTCTCCGCTGCCTCATGCAACTCAGCGTGGCTATGCTTGCAGTGTTCAGGAACGCATGGCTCTAGCCTGTAAGAGTAGAGCGAATAGATGGCTACTATGAATAAGGTGTATTTTATGCCAAAGAAATTATCAAGCACAGGAAACCAAGCTCCTAAGGGTTGTCCTCAATCCGAATGAAGAAGGCAGACATTGTCCATATGTTTTGGCAGTGTCCCGGTATCCAGGAGTTCTATCAGGAAGTGAGTAAAGCTCTATCGGAGATAATAGGGAAGGATTTGAAGGTAAGATATTGCAGTAGACTTTTGCAATACTTAGAGGCCAAAACACTAAAGGCCCGATTCACAGAACTAACTTAAGACAAAATCCTTAACTTACTATCATTTACTCATTTTGGTATTCACTGAAGGCACTTACTCATTTTGGTATTCACAGAAGGCACTTACTCATTGATGTGTAATTGCCTTCTGTGAATACCAAAATAAGTGCACTTACTCATGTTGGTATTCACAGAAAGCACGTACTCATCAGCGAGTAAGTGCCTTCTGTGAATACCAAAATGGTAGTAAGTTTAGGATTTTGTCTTAAGATTGTTCTGTGAATCGGGCCCTACCTGTTTTAGTAATTTGTTTAGTATCAATAAGCAGTGCCTCATTGCAGAAGCATTTACCATTTGCTCTTCTATGCCTTTTTAACATCATGTGATGTTCTTTCACTATGCACTGTCACTTTAAAAATGCAAATGAGATGATACTGCCATGTCATGTGAACAAGGCTCGCGAGAGCCGAAACGCGCTATGGCGGCAAAGGAATAAAACAACTTCAGCACTTAACTTTGGGTCTGTGCCCGTATCTGGAGCAATCCTATTGGTAACGGAAGAAAGTGATATATATTCACTGAAAAAACCATAGGTTTCAGACATTTTATAGTTAGTTGGACATTTTACTCATACCAAACTATTGAAATTCCTCCGTTATAGTTAGTTCAGCTAACTATAACTCGCGCGCCCGCAATGCACTGCTGATGACATCACATATTACATCACTCATGACATGGTCAGTGACATCACTCATGACATCACTCATGACATCTCAAATTACATCACTGATGACATCAGTGATGACATCATCCAGTGAATGTGTCTTTCTGAAAAATAAATATTTTTTATATATGTATATCTAAAGGTCGATGGAAGAATAAATGGGTAAATAAGTGTCTAAGTGGATGTTTTTATTTGTAAAATTGATTGTATAACTGACTTATTAAGTGTATCTTAGTGAATACATGTATTAGCGAGAAATGTTTAAATATGTAAATATCTGTATCAGTGTCTCATTCATTGTATAACTGGCTGCATGGGTTGGTGAGTAGCTACATGAATGTCTATATGGGTTATTAGTTGGTTTTTTGAGTATCAGTATGAGTGTCTGTATGGATTGGTGGGGGTATTACTTAGCGCATAGATGCATGAATGAGTGACTTACTGTTTGTATGTGTTTTGAAGACAGCATGTGTGCAGTACTGTATGGGTGGATGAGTGTGTGTATGGGTGTGTTAGTGAGTGAATGACTGTCTCATAAGTATCTTTATGAGTAACTACATATGTTTTAAACTAGTATATGTGAGTATTGATGTATATAAGTGAGTATATGTGAAAGTGAGCGATTGGAAGAGTTCCTGTGTAAATAAGTATGTGTTTCTATAAGTGATTGTTTAAGAAAGTAAGTATGTGTATGTTTCAGTTGAAGTAAGTGTAGTGGTGTGTGCATAGCTGTATATGCAAGTAAATGGATGTTTGATATTTTATTTGCATGTGTGAGTATGTGTGTGAGTAACTATGGATGAGTGTCGGTGTGTAACAGGATGTGTAGGTGTATGAGTACATATGATGAGTGAGTAGATGTATGAGTGACTATATAGGACTGTTGTTGAATGAGTGGATGTGTATGTAGATATTGGAATTACTGAATAGGTTGTTGTAGCTGGTATCGGTATCTCCATTTTTTGGAAAATTGTAGTTTCTATTTTTGAATGTGTGTATCTAAGGTTATAGTACGGTGAGAGGAGGTCTGCCACTCTTTCACAAGAATGATGTCATCAGTGATGTCATTTGAGTTGTCATCAGTGATGTCATGAGTGATGTTACTGACCATGTCATGAGTGATGTAATATGCGATGTCATCAACAGTGCATTGCAGGTGCGCGAGTTATAGTTAGCTGAACTAACTATAACGGGGGAATTTCAATGGTTTTGTATGAGTGAAATGTCCAACTAACTATAAAATGTCTGAAACCTATGGTTTTTAAAGTGAATTTCTAAGGTTTTGTAAATCCTAATTCCTAACTATAACGTCCTTGAAACCTATGGGTTTTTCAGTGAATTTCCAAGGTTTTGTAAATGATCATTTTTAAATTTATTCATTGTTATATTTTTTTGATACTGATTAACTACATTGTTTAAAACTATTTATTTTTGGATATTTTATTTTATAAATTACATTACATATTTTCAATATAAATTGAAAAAAAAATGTTTTTAAAAATATTGAAATTGTAATACTTGTTGTTTTTATTTTATATATTTTTTATTTATATATATTTTATATAGCAGGCAATGATATCCTATGGAAGGAAATTCAAGTTACTGGTAAGTATGGTTAAAATTACTTTTCAGGATCAGTTCTGGGCTGAAAGATGCAGCACTGAGTTCTCTCCTGATAACAGGTGAGTGAATCGGAATTCGTAGTTCGGCTGATTTTAGAGGAATATTTTAAAGTTCCAAAACTCCACACTTAGAACAATTGTGTAGCCCCCTTCTTTTTCTATTTTTGTTGCTCCTGGGATCCCATTCCCCAGAGCTTGCCCCCTAATTTTTTTGTAATAAAAAAATGGGGAAAGGGGCTGCGTGACCCCTCTCCTGAGGCTTCTTTTATTCCCAGGGACCCCATCCCCCCGGGCTCTGCCTTCTTTTTTTTCCGGTTAGTTGCGGTTAGTAGCACTTGGGTGAGCACAATAATAGGTATTTCACTCTAATAAAATAGGGTATATTTACTGTTTCTCTTGTAGAATTATTTCCAAACACTGCATTGACAGTGCATTATATATGAAGCTGATACCGTCCTACAATACACTACATTTATATCCTCTATAAAGGTGAGCCTTCATGTAACACACAGGGATTCTTGCCCTGATACTACTTGTCAAAATAATTAAACAACAAGGGGTGGTGATGGACAGAGTTTCTGAATTAAGCAGAATACTCTCACCCAGTCAAGAGATCAGGGCTAGATCCAACACCGTTTTTTAGCTCACTGCACCATTCCAGCTCAGAACCTGGCTATATGCAAATTAGTCTTTTCCTGTCCCAGTGCATGATGGGAACAGGGCAAACCAAACTACAAAGCCAATTCTTTCACTGGGAAGGAAACAAGCTTCCGGGGACCGGTTTCTGGCATTACAGCCGTCTTCGGCCCGGCTTGCTTGAATCCTGATGGTGCAATGAGCAAGGGACTCACATCTGAGTATACCCTTCCACGCTTATGGTGGACAAAATAATTAAACAACAAGGGGTGGTGATGGACAGAGTTTCTGAATTAAGCAGAATACTCTCACCCAGTCAAGAGATCAGGGTTAGATCCAACACCGTTTTTTAGCTCACTGCACCATCCCAGCTCAGAACATGGCTATATGCAAATTAGTCTGTTCCTGTCCCAGTGCATGATGGGAACAGGGCAAACCAAACTACAAAGCCAATTCTTTCACTGGGAAGGAAACAAGCTTCCGGGGACCGGTTTCTGGCATTACAGCCGTCTTCGGCCCGGCTTGCTTGAATCCTGATGGTGCAATGAGCAAGGGACTCACATCTGAGTATACCCTTCCACGCTTATGGTGGACAAAATAATTAAACAACAAGGGGTGGTGATGGACAGAGTTTCTGAATTAAGCAGAATACTCTCACCCAGTCAAGAGATCAGGGCTAGATCCAACACCGTTTTTTAGCTCACTGCACCATCCCAGCTCAGAACCTGGCTATATGCAAATTAGTCTGTTCCTGTCCCAGTGCATGAAGGGGAACAGGGCAAACCAAACTACAAAGCCAATTCTTTCACTGGGAAGGAAACAAGCTTCCGGGGACCGGTTTCTGGCATTACAGCCGTCTTCGGCCCGGCTTGCTTGAATCCTGATGGTGCAATGAGCAAGGGACTCACATCTGAGTATACCCTTCCACGCTTATGGTGGACAAAATAATTAAACAACAAGGGGTGGTGATGGACAGAGTTTCTGAATTAAGCAGAATACTCTCACCCAGTCAAGAGATCAGGGCTAGATCCAACACCGTTTTTTAGCTCACTGCACCATCCCAGCTCAGAACCTGGCTATATGCAAATTAGTCTGTTCCTGTCCCAGTGCATGATGGAAACAGGGCAAACCAAACTACAAAGCCAATTCTTTCACTGGGAAGGAAACAAGCTTCCGGGGACCGGTTTCTGGCATTACAGCCATCTTCGGCCCGGCTTGCTTGAATCCTGATGGTGCAATGAGCAAGGGACTCACATCTGAGTATACCCTTCCACGCTTATGGTGGACAAAATAATTAAACAACAACGATTTCTAAATCGTTTTTGGCCACTATAGGTGTGGCAGGGTATACTCAGACATGAGTCCCTTTCTCACTGCTCCATCAGGATTCAAGCAAGCCGGGCCGAAGACGGCTGAAATGCCAGAAACCGGTCCCCGGTAGCTTGTCTCCTTTCTGGTGAAGAATTGGCTTGGTAGTTTAGTCTGCCCTGTTCCCATGATGCACTGGGCCAGGGACAGACTGATTTGCATATAGCCAGGTTCTGAGCTGGGATGGGGCAGTGATATAAATAACGGTGATGGATAAAGCCCTGATCTTTGGACTGGGTAAGAGTGGTCTGCTTAATTCAGACACTCTGTTCATCACCACCCCCTTTTCTAAATCGTTTTTGGCCACTATAGGTGTGGCAGGGTATACTCAGACATGAGTCCCTTTCTCACTGCTCCATCAGGATTCAAGCAAGCCGGGCCGAAGACGGCTGAAATGCCAGAAACCGGTCCCCGGTAGCTTGTCTCCTTTCTGGTGAAGAATTGGCTTGGTAGTTTAGTCTGCCCTGTTCCCATGATGCACTGGGCCAGGGACAGACTGATTTGCATATAGCCAGGTTCTGAGCTGGGATGGGGCAGTGAGATAAATAACGGTGATGGATCAAGCCCTGATCTTTGGACTGGGTAAGAGTGGTCTGCTTAATTCAGACACTCTGTTCATCACCACCCCCTTTTCTAAATCGTTTTTGGCCACTATAGGTGTGGCAGGGTATACTCAGACATGAGTCCCTTTCTCACTGCTCCATCAGGATTCAAGCAAGCCGGGCCGAAGACGGCTGAAATGCCAGAAACCGGTCCCCGGTAGCTTGTCTCCTTTCTGGTGAAGAATTGGCTTGGTAGTTTAGTCTGCCCTGTTCCCATGATGCACTGGGCCAGGGACAGACTCATTTGAATATAGCCTGGTTCTGAGCTGGGATGGGGCAGTGAGATAAATAACGGTGATGGATCAAGCCCTGATCTTTGGACTGGGTAAGAGTGGTCTGCTTAATTCAGACACTCTGTTCATCACCACCCCCTTTTCTAAATCACTGATACTACTTGTCATCAAATGTGTTGAATAGAACAGGTGCTTTTCCATACAACTTAGTTTTGCTCTTGTTGTTGGCGGTCATTGTCATTGTTGATAATTCTAATTTGCCACCGGCACTGATATTAAGGAAGCCATATTCAATGCAAATTTTATATATATCTTTGTAAATAGATTAAGTCAATATAAAAGATTACTGGTCCTTTGAGATCACTTTTCTTTTACATCACGTTTCAAACACAGCTCAGTGGTTCTTGTCAAATGGAAATGACTTAAGACAAGATAAGATTTAGTCCAATATGAGTCTGTCATCTTTTAAAAGAGCCAATTTGTATGTAAACAACTGTTTAGAGACAGACATCTTTATAATAACAATGTTGAATGCTGGGTTATATTTAGGTCACACAATAATCAACCTTTATTAAAATCCTGCAGCTTCTATTCGATCCAGAATTTCCAAGGATTGTGATTTAGGAATTAATCAAGTATATTCCTTACAAGTAAAGCATGGCCATTTCTTTCTTCTCTCTTTTAATTAGTTTTTAACTAAACAGCAGTGAACACATTTCCTTAGGAGTTACACCCTTTAAACCAGCTTCATTGTTTGGTGATGGCTTAAAAGTGTTCACAAATTGCTTTTTCTTTTCACACGGGTGTACTAGTTCTCTTCATGATTCTTCATATTTTGATTTGATTATAATGTTGAATTGTTATTCACATTGCATTGTATAGGGATTTCCATCAACCTCTTGTCCTGAAGATGGTCTGACGGTCTCATCGCCATCACAGACTGAAACGTCGATCTACAGCATCTTTTTTGTTCTATATTGATTGTTTTGAAGGAATTGTTCATTAATTAATGTTGCCATCCCTCTCTTGTTAATACATGAAAAGATGTTTTCATGGAATTTGTGTAGGCTAATTTATATGACCTCACAATCTATGTTTGGTTGTTCCAAATCCTTATTCCCTGACTTTTATCTATTAAATATATGTTTATTTTGGAGTAGATCTTGTACGCCGTGTTCTATGTTCTAATCATTTTCTCTCATTTTCATTGAAAAAGTTGATTATTGATTCAAATCGCTGGTCACCACTAAACAGGGTGCAACCTTTAGATTTTTCTTTAAATAATCTTTAAAAACAAAATCCCTTGTAGGCAAACTTCTTTTGTTTATCTTTATGTTTATCTTTATCGCCCAAGCCTCCAAGGGTGTACTGGGTTACCCACTCTTTTTGGAAATTATTCGGTAGAAGCGAGGCACAAGAAAACAGAAAAAGAAACGCAAAAAACGCGGAAAGGGGGCAGGGTAGAAACCCCCTATGCCTGCTTAGGGGGTCCCACAAGGACCCCCAAGGAGAATTTTTTTTTTTAAAGTGCGGGATACGCGTAGCGTACGCGTACGCCACGAAAAAGAAAAAAAAACCAGAAGCCCGCTTTATTGTTAGTTAGCCCGGGGGGCCAAATCCCGGGGGCAATGTTTTTATTTATCATGGGGGGCCCCTCCTTGGGGACCGCCACCCCCAGGGCTTCTTTTTTAAAAAAAAACATTTTTAAACCTTAGTGGGGGGCTCAAGCCCCCCCACACACCCCAGGGACTGCCAACTCCCGGGGCACTAAATTTTTCAATTGGGGGGTCCGTGACGGACCCCCCAACCCGGGGGCCACCACCCGAGGGTTTTAAATGTTGGGAGGGGGGCCACACGGCCCCCCTCCTGGAGCCTTGTGGTGGCCCTGGGGACCGCCACCCCCCCCGGGCCGGATCCTGCTGTGTCCCGGGGTGCCTACCCCCGGGACACTGCTGTTTGCTATGGTTGGGCGGGAGCTTTGCGGTTCCCACCCTACCATAGCAAACTGCTTTCCTATTTGGAAGAGAGAGCAGGAAACCTGCTCTCTCTTTCAAATAGGAAAGCATAATGCTTTTCATCAGGGGGAGCCACATATAAGCTGCTCTCTCTGACGAAAAGCCATTCCGGCTCCCGAAGGACGCTGGGAGCCGGCTGGGACCGTGGGGGCATTGGGGCTCCCCCCACGGTCTCCAACGTTTTATTTGAGCCCCAGGGCATGGGGTCCTACGTGGATAATAAAAATTAGTGATAGGGGCTGTGAGAAAGGGGCTCTATATATACTGGACTAGAATGAAGTACAGTGTGTATAATGTCCACCAATCCCAGAGGTATAACAGAAGTTTAAGTCAGAACTGACCTTAATCTCCAAAGTAGTAGCTTGGTCGAGCAGTAAGGCAGTACCAGAGGAAAGTGTGAAGCATTTGTTGTACACAATCAGTCAGCAAAAGGTTTCACACACTCAAGAACTGAACTATTTTTAGAACCAACAGTTATGAAAATAAACTTTTCAGGTGATGAGTACTCTCAAGTAATACTTTGCAAAGGAGCAATAAAGTTTGTGCACACAGTGTATACAGTATAGGTAGTGAGAAACACAATCCTAATACACACTATAGCATTGAGCTCAATGGGCTGTCTGCATATAATTACAGTAGATTACTTTATGGATTATTTTGGAGGTTCCAGGACTAGGTCTTAGATTCAGTTCTGGGGCCTAAGCTGAAACCAGATTAGCAAAAACGTTTTAGTTACTGTAGTGAATTTTCATGAATATAAAGCTGTTTTAAAAGTTCACACTTTGAAACTTTTCCATGTAAATCTCACAATGTTATTCAATGGGAGGAAATTCAGTTTGCAGGTAAAGTACGATCGCGTTACTTTTGTAACCCAGCACTGGTCTCCTAGGGCCAGCTCTGGGGGATCTGGGGGCTTAACTCAAAACAGGTAGGTAGTTGCGTTTCAGTATTTCGTATGATTTTTAAAGAATATTTGCAGTTTTCAAAAGTAGGCACTTAGAAAAAATTGCAGAGAAAAGCAGACAATGGGTCCCTATGGAGAAAATACAGATTACTAGTAAACCCGCTAGGGATTACTTTTGCGGTTCAGTACTGAGCTGAAAGGTACAGTACTGGCTTCTTCCTTGATCCTAGGTGAGTACTTCGGAATTCGGGTTTTGGATGATTTTATAGGAATATTTTCAGTTTTCAAACTTCACACTTTGAAAATTTGATGTTATCCAAAGGCAGGTAAGTGAATTACCATTTTCCAGGTGAGTAATTGGTTGTTGAAGTCAAAGTTCTGGGCATAGACTCAGGGGTCCCCCAAGGTCTAGTAAGTACAGTTAGATCCTTCCCAGCGGCACAGGGGTGGCCGGGTGAAAAGGTAGGTAGGCCCAATGTTATCCAATGAGGGAAAGGGGGCCTTCAGTTGGTGGTTGCTGGCTAGCAGGCCACGCGGCTCTGGGAGCTGGGCTTCTGGTCACTTGCTCAGGGCAAGGGGGGAAGTAGGATAGGACAAAGAGGTCACCACCAGCGGCACTCGGGCGGCTAGGTGCAGGTTGCTTTTGAGCCGTCGGGCGCTCAATGTCATCCAATGAGGATCTTGAAAAGGGAACAAAGGCTGCAGCCTCGGGGACGGAGACTCTCCAGGGGCGACCAGCACTTCGAGAGGTAAGTTGGGATCTTGGAGCAGAGCTAGGTACCCCAAAGGGAGGCACGGGGGCTGTAGGGCACCGGGTGCAGGGGTGTCTTTGGGTGTCGGAAAAGCTTACCCTCAGCTGGTCGTGGTTGGGGGGGCCCTGGTTCCGAGTCTGCAGGCATCGGCTGGTTTGTCGGGGACGGACTTTGGGTCCCAGTCGCCAGGGGGATGTCCTCGTGGGCGTGGTTCGAGTTGGCCCGGCCCGGGCTCATCTGGTGCAGAGTGGGCTGGTCCGGAGCTTCCTGGTGGGTACCAGGTGGGTTGTTGCAGCAGAGCCTTTGCTGATGGGAGTCCCAATCTTCGAGAGGGTCAAGGCAGGCAGGTCCTCTGGGTGTCACAAGGCTGCTGTCCGCGGAGGTCACCGGGATTAGGCAGGAGCAGGTTCCAGGATCAACAGGCCGGTAGGGCTGGGGCCAAGCCAGTTGTTGCTGTGTGGTTGTTAGCAGCTGCGTGGCGGATCTTCTTCTTCTTGATCTTCTTTCTTATTTTTGATATTGGGATCTGAGGAAGGAAGGTTCAGGGAGCCCCTAAATACTAAATTTAGGGGTGTTACAGGTAGGGCAAGGGCAGGGACCAATAGGTCCCTGTCCTGGGGTGAGTACACCCCCTAGCCTGCTCTTCTCCTGTCGGAGAGGGGCAGGAGCTTAGCTGGGATTGGGCAGGGCTTCCCATCTACAAGAGGGCCGGAGCCCGGGGTCATGCTTCACCTCGTCTCCTCCAGCTGAGGGGTGGAGTTGGCATAGGTTAGCACACCCTCCTTCCTGACGTTGTTTTTCCCGCCAGTCTTCCCGCCAGAGTGTGGGTGGAACGGGTGGGGGGCCAGTTGCAGGGTACAGCAAATGGTCTGGAGAAGCTTTCAGAGGCGGTATGCCTTTGAAGCTTCCCCCTGTCCATCCTGGGGGAGGAGACATAGCACCTCACCCAGGATGTGCATTGTTGCAGGCCCAGGAGAGCAGGGGGCTCTCCACCCAGGGGTCCAGCAACATGTCTGCTGTGTGGCAGCCTCTGCAGCCACTCAGCCCAGATGTGGATTGTAGGTTTGGGTTTTGGAGGGCATCTCTAAGATGCCCTCTCGTGCATCTTACATTAAATCCCACACTGGCATCAGTGCGGGTTTAATGTGCTGAGAATTTTGGTACCAAACTTGTCAGTCTTCAGTGTAGTCATTATGGTGCTGTGGAGTTCGTAATGACAACCTCCCAGCACCATATACTCTTAAATGGCATCACTGCACTTACAGTGCCCAGGAATGGCCCTGGGCACTGTAATGGCATAGGGCTAATGCACCTGTGCCCTCACCTCTGGCATAGGGCACCCAGCTAGAGGGGTGACTGAAGTAAGCCAGGGCACTGGGGTCTGTGGGCATGGCACACAGGGATTTGTGCCATGTCGATTCTTGTTTTAGTTCTGCACTTAGGCACTCAGCCTGCAAAGGCAGTGTGTGGGTGCCAGGGTACAGGGCCCCTGAGGGTGGCACAATAAGTGCTGCAGCCCTCAGGGGTCTTCTCTGGTCACCATGCCCTGGGTACCTAGGGTACCATTTACTAGGGGCTGACAGGTGGCCAGAGATGCCAATTGGATATTTTGTTTCAGCATAGCTTTTCTTTTTAGGGAAGGAACACAGACCCTGGGTACCTGATTGACATGGACCCAGGGCACACTCAGTCAAAGCACATCAGCAGTTCAAAAATAAGTGGGGGCATACCAAGGTAAGAAAGATGGCACTTTCTCACACAACCCCCCCAAACGAAAGGTGATAAGACTAACCTTGCCCTGGGGAGTCTTCATTGTCTAAGTGGAAGAACCTGGAAAGTCCATCTGTATTGGCATGGGCAGTCCCTGGTCGGTGTTCCACTTCAAAGTCCATACCCTGTAGGGAGATGGACCATCTCAGTAGTTTTGATGTTTCCCTTTCATCTGCATTAGCCATCTGAGAGGTCTGTGGTCAGTTTGAACCAGGAAGTGAGTCCCAAACAGGTAGGCCCTCAACTTCTTCAGGGACCAAACCACAGCAAAGGCCTCCCTCTCAATGGCACTCCAATGCTGCTCTCTGGGGAGTAGCCTCCTGCTTATAAAAGCAACAGGTTGGTCTTGACCTTCCTCATTGATCTGGGAGAGGACTGCTCTTATCCCCAGCTCTGAGGCATCAGTCTGTACTGTGAACTGCTTGGAGTAGTCTGGGGCTTTTAGAATGGGTGCTGAGCACATTGCTACTTTCATGCTGTCAAAAGCCTTTTGGCAGCTAACAGTCCAGTTCACTTTCTTGGGCATTTTATTGGAGGTGAGTTCTGTGAGGGGAGTCACAATAGACCCATATCCCTTCACAAACTTTCTGTAATATCCAGTCAAGCCAAGAAATTCCCTGACTTGAGTCTGGGTGGTTGGAGCTGCCCAGTCCAGGATGCTCTGGATCTTGGGCTGTAAAGGTTGGACCTGGCCTCCACCAACAAGGTGGCCCACGTACACCACAGTGCCCTGCCCTATCTGGCATTTGGATGCCTTGATAGTCAGTCCCGCAGATTACAGGGCTTGTAGAACCTTACCAAGGTGGATCAGGTGATCCTGCCAGGTGGAGCTAAAGACAGCAATATCATCAAGATACGCTGCACTGAAGGATTCCAACTTGTTGAGGACTTGGTTCACCAACCTCTGGAAGGTGGCAGGGGATTCTTTAACCCAAAAGGCATCTCAGTAAACTGATAATGCCCATCAGGGGTGGAGAATGCAGTTTTCTCTTTGGCTCCTGAGGCCATGCCAATTTGCCAGTACCCTGCAGTCAAGTCGAAGGTGCTTAGGAATTTGGCTGCCCCTAGTTGTCTATCAACTCATCTGCTCTTGGAATGGGGTAAGCATCTGTCTTGATGACAGAGTTGAGCCCTCTATAGTCCACACAGAACCTCATCTCTCTCTTTCCACCCTGTTGATGAGGTTTGGGGACTAGAACCACTGGGCTAGCCCATGGGCTCTCAGAGGGTTCAATCACCCCTAGCTACAGCATCTTGCTGACTTCAGCTTTGATGCTTTCCTTGACTTGGTCTGATTTTTTTTTTTGATTTTTTTGTCCTCATTTGCCTCTATCGTACCATTTCGCTTTTCTCGCTAGCCGAAATGTCCATATCCTCATTTGCTGATATGAGTCCCTGATGGTGGAGTAGCTGTAGGGCGCCCTGGAGCCACCTATCGCTCCATACCGAGCCCAATACTTACACCAACCCGGTGAAGAGATAAAACAATCACCATGAAGGAAGGTACTATCAGCCGAGGCGGAAAGGGACTTAACCATTGTACACCTACACTAAATACCAGTGCTCTCAACAGTTCACAATAGGTGCCCAAAATTCCTTTCTGCCACGCCCCTTAATTGCGCTGTCCAGCTTTGCCACATATCTTATAGATGAAAGCCAACCTTCATAACTTGGAGCAATCAAAGAAACACACAATTTACAGATTTCCCTACGGGCCAGTGAAATCGCATAGAATATCAGATTTAGATGCTTCTTATTACTTGTGCTTTCAGAGTCCATCAATCCAAAAATAACTAGTAAAGCGCTTACCTCAACTTGTATCATCAAGGAATCAGATAGCGCTTTACTCACGGCCCTCCAAAAGGGCTGGATCTTAGGACAGAGGAGAAACATATGGAGATCGTCTTCCCTCATGCTGCCGCACTTTGGACCAAACTTTGATAGCCTCCAAGGCGACCAATAGGCCCTGTGAACGGTGAAGAGATGATTCCTTCTCAGGTATGCAGGCTTTACTATTTTGTATAAAGTATGCATAGATACTTGCCATTGGTCTTCAAGCATAGTTGACAGCAAGCATCCGCCCCAAAGATCATCAGGAAGGCTGAAGTTCCCGTCTTCCACATCCACCATGAAACAATACCAGAGTGCTATCTCCCTCGCTGGAGACTGCCTGGAGACAACTTTCTCGTCAAATTCATTATATCCTCCAAGGCAGTTGACTTGGTCTGATTGTCGATAGATTTTGTTTTTGACAGGGTTACTGTCACCAGTGTCCACATCATGGGTACACCAGCTGGTCAGACCAGGGGTCAAGGAAAAGATGCTAGCAAACTGCTGCAAGACTTGCTTGCAGTCAGCCTGCTGTTGGGGAGTGAGGGTGTCTGAAAAGACTACTCCATCCACTGACCCATCTTTTGGGCTGGCAGAGAGGAGATCAGGGAGAGGTTCACTCTCTGCTTCCTGTTCCTCATCAGTCACCATCAGCATGGTGAGGTCAGCCGTGTCATTGTAGAGTTTGAGGCGGTTCACATGGATAACCCTTTTGGGTATCCTACTGGTGCCCAGGTCCACTAAGTAAGTGACCTCACTCTTTTTCTCCAGGATAGGATAAGGGCCACTCCATCTGTCTTGGAGAGCCCTTGGTGCCACTGGCTCCAAAACCCACACCTGTTGCCCAGGTTGAAATTCAACCATGGCAGCTTTTTGGTCATAACAGTACTTCTGCAGCTCCTGGCTGGCCTCAAGATTTTTGGATGCCTTATCCATGTACTCAGCCATTCTGGACCTTAGGGCAAGCACATAGTCCACATTGTCCTGTTTGGGTTCTTGGAAAGGCCTCTCCCAACCCTCCTTTACAAGATAAAGTGGTCCCCTTACAGGAGGACCAAACAGAATTTCAAAGGGTGAAAACCCCACTCCCTTCTGTGGCACTTCCCTGTAAGCGAAAGGCAGGCATGGCATCAGGACATCCCATCTCCTTTTGAGTTTTTCAGGGAGCCCAATGATCATACCCTTCAATGTCTTGTTGAAACTTTCTACAAGACCATTGGTTTGTGGGTGGTATGGGTTAGTGAACTTGTACTGCACCCCACACTCCTTTCACATGTGTTTCAGGTAAGAAGACATGAAATTGGTATCTCTTTCTGAAACCACCTCCTTAGGAATCCCTGCCCTGGTGAAGACACCTAGGACGGCTTTGGCTACTGCAGGAGCTGTAGTAACCCAAAGGGGAATTGCTTCAGGATACCTAGTAGCATGACCACTACTACTAGAATGATTTTGTTCTCTGAGGCTGTGGGAGGTTCAAGTGGACCCATAATGCACACAATTACTCTTCTAAAGGGCACCCCCACCACTGCAGTGGTATCAGGGGGGCCTTTGGCTTGCCACCTGTCTTGCCACTGGCCTGACAGGTAACACAGGAGCTCACAAACTCCTTCACTTTTTGATACATCTGGGGCCAGTAAAAGTGGCTAACCAACCTTTCCCAAGTTTTGGTTTGCCCCAGGTGTCCAGCTAGGGGGATGTCATGAGCTAAAGTTAGGAGGAATTCCCTATACTTCTGTGGCACTACCACTCTCCTGGTAGCTCCAGGATTGGGGTTTCTTGCCTTAGCATACAGTTATCCCTCTTCCCAATAAGCTCTGTGGGTACCACTGACATCTCCCTTTGCATCTGCAGCTACTTGCTGCCTCGGGCTTTCAAGAGTGGGGCAGTCTCGCTGACCCTGGCACAGCTCTTCCCTAGTGGGTCCCCCTGGGCCCAAGAGTCCAGCCTGGTAAGGCTCAAGCTCCATAGGCTCGGTTCCCTCTAGGGTTTCCAAGTCCTCTCACCGAGGAGAGGGGTCCTGAGAGATTGGCAGTGTAGAAGCTGGTCCCCCAGTCTCCTTGCTTTTTTCTTGCTTGATTGTGCCATACTTTCAGGCTCCAACCTCACTTGTTCACCCTTCTTTTTGCTCTGTGCTCTGGTTTGGACACACACCAGTCTAGGGATACCCAGCATGGCTGCATGGGTTACTTGTTCAACTTCAGCCGAGGCTAAGGTCTCCAGGTAATTTCCAAGCAGGCAGGCAGGCAGCTGGCAATTGTGGTGAGACCACTACCAGTGTCAGCCCAGTAACCTCCCCCCATCCTAATGCCACCATAGCTAGAGGGCTTTGGGTGGTAATGCTGTCAGCATTGGTAAGTTTTCCCAACCAGGTATTGCTCTGGGGAAACCAGCTTTTCCCTTACCATAGTGATGCTGGCATCTGTATCCCTCAGGGGTTCTACTCTTGTTCCATTAATGGAGGGGTATTGCAGATATTTGTTACAGTTGGGTGGCCACCCAGCCACACTGGCAACCTCCATATTCCCAAAGGAGACTAGACTAGCTGGAGTGTATTCCCAGATTTGCTCTGGGCACTCCTCTGATCCCATCTGTAGATTTACTGTCCCTGGACTAGCTGGAATGGGTGCCTTAGGGGCTTTATTGTAGGGGCAGTTCTTGTCTACAGTTAAATGTCCCAACTTCTTACAGTTGTTACAATAGGCCTTGTTAGGATCAAAGTGTCTTCCCCTATTAGGCTGAGGCACATAGGGAGTAGATTGGGACCCACCCACCTGAACAGGTTTTTGGGGCCCTTTGAAAGACTCAGACTTTTTATCTTGGGGATTCTCACCACCTTTCCCCTGGGGGGTTTTGGGACTACCTTCTTTTGGTCACCCCCATTGGCTGTCCTTGTCACCCTAGTCTTGACCCAGTGGTCTGCCTTCTTTCCCAATTCTTGGGGAGAAATTAGACCTAGGTCTACCAAATGCTGATGTAACTTTTCATTTGCGCAATTACTCAAAATGTGTTCCTTCAAAAAACAAATTATATAGTCCAGTGAAGTCATGCACATTGTGTCCAGTTAACCAACCATCCAGTGTATTTACTGAGTAGTCTACAAAATCTATCCAGGATTGGGTATGGGTTTTGTGAGCCCCCCTGAACCTAATTATGTACTCCTCAGTTGTGAGTCCAAATCCCTCAATCAGAGTCTTCTTCATGAGATCATAGGACCCTGCCTCGAGGGTCAGAAGTCTGTCTCTGCAGTTACCGGAGAACAGTTCCCACAGGAGTGCCCCCCAGGTAGGTTTCTTTAGTTGTCTGATATCATAAGCCCTCTCAAAGGCTGTGAACCACTTGGTGATGTCATCACCTTCCTCAAATTTAGGGACAATCCCTTTGGGGATTTTAGGATCATATGATTGTTCTCTATCCTTGTTATTGGTATTGCTACCACCAGAGATGGGGGCTAGGCCCATCTCTTTTCTTTCTTTTTCTAGAGCCAGGAACCTGGTCTCTAGGTCTAATCTCTTGGCCAACTTTGCTAAAAAAAAATCCTCTTCGTTGGGGCGCTCCCCAATGTGTTCTCTGGGGCCCAGTCCACTTGTGTGGTTCCCAGGCTCCCAAAGGCTGACTCTTGTAATTAAGGGTACAGGGACCCCTTCTTCCCTAAGGATGGGGGGGGGTATTATCCTCCCCCTCTTCCCCCTCTTCTTCCTCTGTGTGGGTGTCACCCTGCTCAGAGGGGTGGTCTTTTGCATACTTAGCCAGGAGCTCCACGAGCCCTTGTTTGGATGGATGCAGACATACAGTTATTTTTTTTACTTTGCATAGGGCCCTCAATTCCTTGAAGTCCAAGTGCAAGTAAGGTGTGAGGTCAAGTTCCTCCACCAGGTCTGTATTATCTTCACTAACAGCTGGGTTCTTTTGAGACATTATAACCTGATAGTTCTAACCCTCTACTCTAGCTTATAGTGACTTTTATTTTTCAAAAATCCTACTGGGGACTTAAGCAAGGCCCTATCAGACTTTTAGTATTTTTGGAAGAGACCAATTTCAGAATTCCAAAGGCAATTTTTGAGTTCTGTCGTGTGATCAGTTGGTAACCAAGTAGTCCAACAAATGCAAGTTAGTATCCCACAGCTGATCCACCAATGTGAGAAAGTGGCTCTATATATGCTGGACCAGAATGAAGTACAGTGTGTATAGAGTCTACCAACTCCAGAGGTATAACAGAAGTTTAAGTCAGAACTGACCTTACTCTCCAAAGTGGTAGCTTGGTCGAGCAGTAAGGCAGTATCAGAGGACAGTGTAAAGCATTTGTTGTACACACTCAGTCAACAAAAGGTGTCACACACTCAAGAACTGAACTCCAGGCCAATTGTTGTTATATCCTCCGATATTATTGTTTT
Source organism: Lissotriton vulgaris (assembly GCF_964263255.1). Taxonomy (NCBI): domain Eukaryota; kingdom Metazoa; phylum Chordata; class Amphibia; order Caudata; family Salamandridae; genus Lissotriton; species Lissotriton vulgaris. The sequence continues at coordinate 1,212,547,627 of NC_141691.1, read as the reverse complement.
ATTTTTAGAACCAATAGTTATGAAAATATACTTTTCAGGTGATGAGTACTCTCAGGTAATACTTTGCAAAGGAGCAATAAAGTTTGTGCACACAGTGGATACAGTATAGGTAGTAAGCAACAAAATCCTAACACACACTATAGCATTAAGCTCAATGGGTTTTCTGCATATAATTACAGTAGATTACTTTATGGATTACTTTGGAGGTTCCAGGACTAGGTCTTAGATTCAGTTCTGGGGCCTAAGCTGAAACCAGATTAGTAAAAACGTTTTAGTTACTGTAGTGAATTTTCATGAATATAAAACTGTTTTAAAAGTGCACTCTTAGAAACTTTTCTATGTAAATCTCACAAAGTTATTCAACAGGAGGAAATTCAGGTTGCAGGTAAAGTACGATCGCATTACTTTTGTAACCCAGCACTGGTCTCCTAGGGCCAGCTCTGGGGGCTTAACTCAAAACAGGTAGGTAATTGCTTTTCAGTATTTCGCATGATTTTTAAAGAATATTTGCAGTTTTCAAAAGTAGACACTTAGAAGAAATTGCATAGAAACACAGACAATGGGTTCCTACGGAGAAAATACAGATTACTAGTAAATCCGCTAGGGATTACTTTTGCAGTTCAGTACTGGGCTGAAAGGTACAGTACTGGCTTCTCCCCTGATCCCAGGTGAGTACTTCGGAATTCGGCTTTTGGCTGATTTTAAAGGAATATTTTCAGTTTTCAAAACTTCACACTTGGAACATTTTCGAGTCAAAATGGGTCAATGTTATCCAATGACAGGTAAATGAATTACCGGTTTCCAGGTGAGTACTTGGTTGTTGAAGTCTTCTGGGCATAGACTCAAGGGTCCCCCAGGGTCCAGTAAGTACAGTTAGATAGGCCCCCGTGGCACAGGGGCGGCTGGGTGCAGAGGTAGGTAGGCCCTATGATATCCAATGAGGGAAAGGGGGCCTTTGGTTGGTGGTTGCTGGCTAGCAGGCCACGCGACTCAGAAAACTGGGTTCCTGGTCACTTGCTCAGGGCAAGGGGGAGTAGGATAGGACAAAGAGGTCACCGCCCGCGGCACTCGGGCAGCTGGGTGCAGGATGCTTTTGAGCTGTCGGGCGCTCAATGTTATCCAATGAGGATCTTGAAAAGGGAACAAAGGCTGCAGGCTCGGTGACGGAGACTCTCCAGGGGCGACCAGCACTTCGAGAAGTAAGTTGGGATCTTGGAGTACAGGTAGGTACCCCAAAGGGAGGCACAGGGGGCTGTAGGGCACCGGCTGCAGGGGTGTCTTTGGGTGTCGGAAAAGCTTACCCTCAGCTGGTCGCGGTTGGGGGCCCCTGGTTCTGAGTCTGCATGCGTCGGCTGGTTCTGTTGAGGAGGGTCTTTGGGCACTGGACTTCGGGTCCCAGTTGCCGGGTGTACTTCCTCGTGGTCGTGGTTCAGGTTGGCCCGGCCCGGGCTCGGGTGGTGCAGAGTGGGCTGGTCCGGAGCTTCCTGGTGGGCACCAGGTGAGTTGTTGCAGCAGAGCCTCTGCTGATGGAGTCCCAATCTTCGAGAGGGTCAAAGCAGGCAGGTCCTCTGGGTGTCCCAAGGCTGCTGTCTGCGGAGGTCGCCGGGATTAGGCAGGAGCAGGTTCCAGTATCACCAGGCCGGTAGGGCTGGGGCCAAGCCAGTTGTTGCTGTCCTGTTGTTAGCAGATGCGCGGCGGGTCTTCTTCTTCTTGATCTTCCTTCTTCTTTTTGATATCGGGATCTGAGGAAGGTAGGTTCAGGGAGCCCCTAAATACTAAATTTAGGAGCGTTACAGGTATGGCAAGGGCAGGAACAAATGGGTCCCTGTCCTGGGGTGAGTATACCCCCTAGCCTGCTCCTCTCCTGTGGAAGGGGGGCAGGAGCCTTGCTGGGATTGGGCAGGGCTCCCCATCTACAAGATGGCCGGAGCCCGGGGTCATGCTTCACCTCGCCTCCTCCACCTGAGGGTTGGAGTTGGCATTGGTTGGCACACCCTCCTTCCTGACGTAGTTTTTCCCGCCAGTCTTCCCGCCAGAGTGGGGGTAGAACGGTGGGGGGCCAGTTGCTGGGTACAGCAAATGGTCTGGAGAAGCTCTCAGAGGTGGTATGCCTACGAAGCTTCCCCCTGTCCATCCTGGGGGAGGAGCCATAGCACCTCACCCAGGATCTGCATTGTTGCAGGCCCAGGAGAGCGGGGGGCTCTCCACCCAGGGGTCCAGCAACATGTCTGCTGTGTGGCAGCCTCTGCAGCCACTCAGCCGAGACGTGGATTGTAGGTTCGGGTTTTGGAGGGCATCTCTAAGATGCCCTCTCGTGCACCTTACATTAAATCCCACACTGGCATCAGTGCAGGTTTAATGTGCTGAGAATTTTGGTACCAAACTTGTCAGTCTTCAGTGTAGCCATTATGGTGCTGTGGAGTTCGTAATGACAACCTCCCACCACTATATACTCTTAAATGGCATCACTGTACTTACAGTGCCCAAGAATGGCCCTGGGTACTGTAGGGGCACAGGGCTCATGCACCTGTGCCCTCACCTCTGGCATAGGGCACCCAGCTAGAGGGGTGACTGAAGTATGCCAGAGCAGTGAGGTCTGTGGGCGGATGTGTGCCACGTCGACTCTTGTTTTAGTTCTGCACTAAGGCACTCAGCCTGCAAAGGCAGCGTGTGGGAGCCAGGGTACAGGGCCCCTGAGGGTGGCACAATAAGTGCTCTAGCCCTCAGGGGTCTTCTCCGGTCACCATGCCCTGGGTACCTAGGGTACCATTTACTAGGGGTTGACAGGTGGCCAGAGATGCCAATTGGGTATTTTGTTTCAGCATAGCTTTTCTCTTTAGGGAAGGAACACAGGCCCTGGGTACCTGATTGGCAGGGACCCAGGGCACACCCAGTCAAAGCACATCAGCAGTTCAGAAAAAAGTGGGGGCATACCATGGCAAGAAAGATGGCACTTTCTCACAGGGGCTATTTCTTATGGTAAATGTACAGTATGCGTACCAAGCACGGACGTACGACGTATGGTGCGAGGTTCCTAAGTCGTCCCGTACCCGTACCTAATCAAGAAAAAGAAAAATCTTTTTCACATATTTATGAAGTTTACGTGTTTAGATGTTGGGTGGCTCTAAAAAGAGCCCTTGTGTTTATTGGGAGATTTTAGTACCTACACATGTAAGTACCGATGCAGAGTCTAAAGTTCAAGAGGTAGACTGTTCCCCTCATCTGTAAAATGTACACCATCTCTCCTACAGATGCCATGCATATGGAAACGCAGATTGTTGTTGTAAATGGACCCCCTTCTATAGTCTAGGACACATGCAGAAACAGATTTATTCACATGTTTCCAAGCATTCTCAATCTGTGGAAAAAATTGATTTGACCAGTTACATTTCTGCCTGTGGCATATGTTAGAATAGACAAAGGTAGTTTGGGGGGAAAGTGACATCAGTTCTGTAACGATGTCCTTCATAAACATTTCCAGACCTCCCCAAGTCAAAGTGCCTAGGTCATTGCCACTACAGTGCATAGTTATGAGGTCAGGGTGTTGGAGATGTGAAAAGGGGTGTAACAACAACAAGAGATTTAGGGCTAAAAGGACACTCCTATACCCCAAACGAAATACAACCAACAACAAAGGAGTGACTAGAAAAAGAAATTATTAAGAAGTGAAGTGAAGTGTGGAAAATCACAATTATTTATTATATTACCCTCACTCACCCAACTATTGGGTGACATGCTTCATCATTGGGTGTTTTCACCGGGCAGGTAAAAGACCTAACCGGTGTGCTACGACACCTGCATCTGCAGTGGAGCTGGGTTATATAAAAACAGTGAATGAAGTGAGAAAGTGATAAAAGTAAAAAGGTGCAAACGCTGATCCAAACCAAACTTTAATAAAGATCAGTGTGAGCATCTGATTAAAAAGGGGTGAGATGGATGACGTAGACCTTAAATTTGGGTCGTATCATCCAGATCACAAGGTCGACATGTTTCTGCTCCTAGGGCCGACTTGGCCGAGCTTTCATCAGGACCAAAGGACAAACACTGGGCGGTATGCACTCTCTAAGGTGCACCCTAACCTCAGTGTAGACGTTTAGGATTACCAAACTCACGGTTCTCAGTACCGATTGAAACCTGGAATTTCCAGGTCACGAGGATATGAGGTGACGATGTATCTCACATCATGGGCCAAAGTGGTGGGGGCTTTCTTCCCATCGGAGAAAACACTGCTCTGATGACTCCCCGTATGGAACCTAGCGTAATCTCAACCACTGCCCGGATGTAAAAAGGGGTACACAGTCAAAATATCGAGTCCTAATTGTCGACCTACACAATTATTGTGTTGCAAATATCAAAGGTACAGAATTTCGATGTCAAGAATATCGTTGGACAGAATATCAACCATTAAGTAAGTGATATCGAATTTATTAATATCGATGTAAGTAATATCGAAGTTAGTAATATCGATAGCATATATATTGATGTAACTAATTTCGTTGTTACTAATATCGATATTTGTATTATTTTTATGTTTTTAATTATGTATGTGTAATATGTTTTTGTTAAGTATTTTAATTTTTTTAAATTATATGTGTATTATTTTTATATATTAATAATGTTATTTTTAAGTAAATTTTATGTTTCAGTACCGGAGCGGGTTGTGGGTTTATAGGGGAATAGGGTGGGAAGTAATTTAAATATCCAACATTAATTATTAATTTTTAGTAATTATAAATTAATTTTATTAATGTATGTTTTTATTTCTGTAGCGGGTTGTGTGTTTATAGGGGAATTGGGTGGGAAGTAATTTAATTGTAATTAATTAATGAATTATTTATTTTTATGGATAAGTATTTTTTATTAATTATTAATTGGCAATTAATTATTTAAATTGATTAATTAATTATTAATTGGCAATTATTATATTAATTGATAAATTAATTATTAATTGGCAATTGATAAATCAATTATTTAATTGGTATTTAATGTTATTTTAAGTAAATTTTATGTTTTAGTACCGGAGCGGGTTGTGTGTTTATAGGGAAATAGGGTGGGAAGTAATTTTAATATACTAAATTAATTATTAATTTATAGGAATTATAAATTATTTTTTATTAATTTTGTTTCTATTTCTGTAGTGGGTTGTGGATTTATAGGGGAATTGGGTGGTAAGTAATTTAATTGATTTATATTTTTTGTTGTTGTGGATAACTAGTTTATTTTAAATTAATTATTAATTGACAATGAATTATATTAATTGATAATTTATTTTTTTAATTGGTATTTAATGTTTGTATTTGTTAACAACTTTTTTAAATTGGTAATTCATGTTTGTAATTGGGAAATAATCTTTTACATTGGTAATTCATTTTTTAATAGGTAAATAATTGTGTTATTTGGAATTAATATTTTCAATTGGTAATTATTTCTTATTAATTGGAAAATATTTGTAATGAATTGGTAATCACTATTTTATAAAAAAAAGTATTCTTTGGTATATTGTTTAATAATTTTTAATTGTGAATTAATTTAAAATCATATTTTTATGTAATGACATTTATTTAATTCTTTAATATTTATTATTTGGTGAGTAATATTTAATTAATATTTATTGGTATTTGTTGATAATGTATTGTTAATTAATTATTCAAATGTAATTGCTTTTAATAATTGTTAATAATTTGTAAATGATATAGATCTATTTAAAAATGTAATTATACATTATTTTAAATATAAAAATTATTTATAAGTGTGTTAAATTTAAATTCTACCCTATCAAACGCTTTCCCTACTGTTGCACCCTTTGGAGTTGGAATAGTAATTTTTACCCCTATGCTATCCAACGTTTTCTGTACTGTTACACCCTCTGGAGTTGGAATAGTAATTTTTATCCCTACGCTATCCAACGCTTTCCCTACTGTTGCACCCTTTGGAGTTGGAATAGTAATTTTTACCCTTACGCTATCAAACGCTTTCCCTACTGTTGCACTCTCTGGAGTTGGAATAGTAATTTTTACCCTTACGCTATCCAACGCTTTCCCTACTGTTGCACTCACTGGAGTGGGAAAAGTAATTTTTACCCACCTGCTATTCAACGTTTTCTCTACTGTTGCACTCTCTGGAGTGGGAAAAATAATTTTTACCCCTACGCTATCCAACGCTTTCCCTACTGTTGCACCCTCTGGAGTGTGAATAGTAATTTTAACCCCTACGCTATCCAACGCTTTCTCTACTGTTACACCCTATGGAGTTGGAATAGTAATTTTTATCCCTACGCTATCCAACGCTTTCCCTACTGTTGCACCCTCTGGAGTTGGAATAGTAATTTTTACCCCTACGCTATCCAACGCTTTCCCTACTGTTACATCCTCTGGAGTTGGAATAGTAATTTTTATCCCTACGCTATCCAACGCTTTCCCTACTGTTGCACCCTTTGGAGTTGGAATAGTAATTTTTACCCTTACGCTATCTAACGCTTTCCCAACTGTTGCACCCTTTGGAGTTGGAATAGTAATTTTTACCCTTACGCTATCCAACGCTTTCTTACTCTTGGACCCTCTGGAGTTGGAATAGTAATTTTTACCCTTACGCTATCCAACGCTTTCCCTACTGTTGCACTTACTGGAGTGGCAATAGTAATTTTTACCCACCCGCTATGCAACGTTTTCCCTACTGTTGCACTCTCGAGAGTGGGAATAGTAATTTTTCCCCCTATGCTATCCAACGATTTCCCTACTGTTCGACCCTCTGGAGTTGGAATAGTAATTTTTACCCTTACGCTATCCAACACTTTCCCTACTGTTGCACCCTCTGGAGTGGGAATACTAATTTTTACCCACCTGCTATCCAACGCTTTCCCTACTGTTGCACCCTCTGGAGTTGGAATAGTAATTTTTACCCTTACACTATCCAATGCTTTCCCTACTGTTGCACTCACTGGAGGGGAAATAGTTAAGCATGGGCAGAAAATCCGTTCCACTCGCGTATTTCGCGGATTTTCGGTAAATTCGCAATCCGCGAGATTTGCGAATTTCCCGCAAAATCCGCGAACGGAAATCCGCGAACGGGGATTGGGTCAAAAGTTCAAGCTGGCTTTTGTAACTCTTTTAGAATGGGGCCAGCAAGCTGCCAGAGCCATTCTAAAATAGTTACAAAAGTCAGCTTCAACAGGAAGCTCTAATAGATAAAGTAAAGGAGGTGCTGCTCAAATTCAGTTACACAATCATTAATCACCCCCAAACTTGGGGTGATTAATGATTGTGTAACTTAATTTGACCTTCAACTGGAGCACCTGCTTTACTTTATCTATTAGTGCTTCCTGTTGAAGCTATTTCTAGCTATTTTAGAATGGCGCTGGCAGCTTGCCGGCGCCATTCTAAGTGGGGCTGAGGGCAGAAGGGCACAAATGTGGGACAGAGGGCAGAAGGGGACAAAAAATGAGTGGGGCAGAGGGCAGAAGGGCACAGAAACAAGTGGTACAGAGGGCAGATGGGCATAAAAAACAAGAGGGTGGCAGTGATTAGGCAGGAAAAAAAAAACCCGCGAAATTGTAAAGCGCCTCGTGAACACCCGTGAACACGCAAAGCGCCTCGCGAACACGCAAAAATGTAAAAATCCGCAAGTTCGCAAATTTTGCGGATTACCAATTCGCAAATTCGCGAATTGCCAATTCTCAAAATTCACCCATGCTTAGAAATAGTAATTTTTACCCACCCGCTATCCAACGCTTTCCCTACTGTTGCACTCTCTGGAGTGGGAATAATAATTTTTACCTCTACGCTATCCAACGCTTTCCCTACTTTTGCACTCCCTACTGTTAAATTTTCCGGAGTGGGAATAGTCATTTTACATTCTACGCTATCCAATGTTTTCATGAATGTAGTTTTTTGGGACTTTAAATAGTATTTTTATTTATTTATTGTATTATTTTAGATAATGTTGTATTTAATTAACTTTTAAAATATTGAAAGTATATTTTATTTTTTAAATTTATTAAATATAATTAATTATTTTTATTTATGTTATTATTTTATGTGTGTAGATGTATTTGTAATTTATGATATTTGTTATTAATTTATAATTAATTAAAATAATTAATAAATATTGTTATTTAGTAAGTATATATTATATATTGTATGGTTTTTTTTAATTAAAGTTTTATTATTAAATATGTATCATTTATTAATTTTAAACATTATTAAATATGTTTAATTTATTTATAAGTATTATTTACTTTATTTAACTTTTTTTTACAGAAAAAAACGATATTTTTAATTACGATATTTTTAACATCGATATTTTAGTTTCGATATTTTTGTACTTACCATGTTGTAGATAGGGTGTCGATATACTTGCCTTCGATATTCCAGCGTCGATGTTGCTGTAGGTCGATATTCTGTCCGTCGATATTCTGTCAGAGATTCGCAAAAAGGATTTCACCAATGGCATCAATTGTCCCTCTCTGTCCAATCCATTAAATGTCTACATTTGGTAAACCTAGGTCTTTGTGATTTCCTTTCTGTTCTGCGTACCTTTGGCTCCAGAAAATATAGCTGTGTCCCACAATCCACACTCTAGCATCTTGAAGGGAGGTCTGGATGCACTCAGATGGTCTCTGTAAATGAAGTGGCAGTTTGAAAAGTATGATTTTTCCAAAATGGTGGATAACATGCAGTTTTGAAAAAAGAAAAGAAATGATTGGTCGTTTGAGAACATTCTACACTGAAAACTAGGGTGCATGTTTCTGTTTTTTGGAAACCTGATTTGTATTGATTAACAAAAACTGATAGAAAAGAACGTTACATAAGATTAGCTGATATATTGACAAGTAAAGCACACTTGCTGTTTTGATTTGCCACAATGTATGATGAACTTTTGACCTGTGTTCTCAGTTAGGTGTTTCATTAAGTGTTTCTATGGTAACAGGCAGAAGGCAGAATGGGGGTAGGGTAGAAAGTTATATCAGTTGGAAAGGGTTCAAATGTTCAAGCAATAAAATGTGTGTTTGCATTTGAATTAATGTGGGAAGAAATGTGATTTGTTATTTATATGTATATGTGTGTGTAGATTGAGTGTGTAAATTGACAGGAAAAGTTTGCTATTTCCTGACCCCCTAGGGCTGATCAGGGAGTTTCAAAATGACCCCCAAGGACAAATGTCTTTTTTTTTAAATCGCAGAATCGTAGGGTCCGGGTATGCCTTGAAAAAGAAAAAAAAACCTGAAGCCTGCTTTATTGTTAATTAGGCCCGGGGGGGCCAAGTCCCGGGGGCAATGTTTTTATTTATAATGGGGGGTCTAGAGGGGGCTTTAACAATATGTATGCGGGGGGTCATGGCCCCCGCTGCCCTGGGGACCGCGGGCTTCTTTTTAAAAAATATATATTTTAAAACCTGTGTGGGGGGCTCAATGCTCCCCCACCCGCCCAGGGGGTCTGCTACCTCCCGGGGGCACTACATTTTTCAATTTGGGGTTCGTGATGGACCCCCCAGCCCTGGGGACCACCACCCCCCGGGGCTTTTAAATGTTGGGAGGCGGGCCGTGCGGTCCCCCTCCTGGAGCCTATTGGTGGCCCTGGGGACTGCCACCCCCCATGGCCGGCTCCTGCAGTGTCCCGGGGTACCTACCCCCGGGACACTGCTGTGTGCTATGGTAGGGCCGGAGCCTCTTGGTTCCCGCCCTACCATAGCAACCTGCTCTCTCTCTTCAGATAGGAAAGCATATTGCTTTTCGTCAGGGGGAGCATCATGTAAGATGCTCTCTCTGACGAAAAGCAATGCTGACTCCAGTGGACGCGGGGAGCCGGCTGGGACCGTGGGGGCGTTGGGGCTCCCCCCATGGTCCCTGACGTTTTATTTGAGCCCCGGGGAATGGGGTCCCGGGGATAATAAAAATTAGTGATAGGGGCTATTTTTTTTTACGAATAATTTACAGTACGCGTACCAAGTGCGGCCGTACGACGTATGGTGCGAGGTTCCTAAGTCATCCCGTATGCGTACCTAAGCAAGAAAAAAAGAATAAAGAAATATGTTTTACAGATATCTATTAAGCTTATGTGTTTAGAATTTGGTTGGTTCTAACAAGAGCTTTTCTCTTTCTTGGTACTTATAAGTAAGTATCTTTTGCAGAGTCTAAACTTGTTGAGGAGGAGTGTTTTACAGTGTGCTGAACTTTTGACCTCTGCGGACAGTTAACTTTTGCATTATCTGTTGGGGGAAGGGTTCAAAGTTATGTCAGTTGGAAAGGGTTCAAATGATCAACCAATTACAATATGTGTTTGGTTGTGAATTAATGTGTGAAGCAATTTGATTTGTTATTAACATGTATATATGTGTAAATTGAGAGGGAAAGTGTGCAATTTTCTGGTTTTGCTGCAAACACTGAAGTAGAGAGATTCTGTATTAGAATATCTGTTGTGTGAGTGGCATTCTTCTTAATCTACAAATCAATTTGAAAGGTTAGTTGATAACTTGTAAGGGAATGTATGTGGTGCATTTTGTTTTTAGTAAAGGTAATGTGTTTATCCTTCTAAAGTGTATAAAATCACATTCTGAATTTGTCTGCATTTGGAGAACTCTTGTGATAAACCATTTAGTAAGTTAATATGTTTAGTGAGTCAGCTTTGTGCAATAAAGTGCAGTACTACAAAATGTAGAATGTGTGCAGTCACTTTTTTGTAGAGTAGTTAATAGTGTTGCTTGTTTAGAATTAGGCTTGTTTTTTAAATCTACTATTTTCCAGTCAGTATACATACACTACTGTAAATTCTCTGGGATATATTTACAAGCCTTTGTGCTGCCCTTGCGTTACTTTTTTGATGCAATGTTCGCACATATAACGCAGCAAATTGTTTATGTATTTGCAAAATGACTAATGGTTGTACAGTAAAATTCAGTAATTATATTTCTGTAATGTGTGCACTCATATTAGCCCTTCAAGAGTAATTAATTGTGTTTTTTGTCTATAATAAGACTTGTGTTTTAAATCTACAATTTCCCAGTTTGTATACATACACTGCTGCACACACTCTGGTGCAGATTTACAAGCCCCTTGTGCCTCTTTGTTGTTGTATTGTGTCACTTTTTTGATGTAATGTTGGCACAAAAAAATGCATCAATTTGCTTATGTATTTGCAAAATGAGTCAGGATTGACCACTGAAATGTAGTATTTATATACATGGAATGTGTGCAGTCACTTAAGTGTTTCTAGACTAGTAAATGTGTGTTGGTAAAATGCAAGGTGTAATATTTTTTGTCTTGAATCACACTGTGCGTCTGTGTGCATTTAGGAATTGTTCTGAGAGACACATTTTTGTATTTTTCATGTTTTCAGATACATAAGTGCTTATAAAGCTATCCTTTTTTCTAGTTTTGATAGAACTAAAAACTGGTTATTTGTTTTGTATTTGGAAAATGACTCATGGTTGTACAGTAAAATGCAATAATTTTATTTCTGTAATGTGTGCAGTGATATTAGCCCTTCAAGAGTAATTAGTAGTGTTGTTTGTCTAGAATCAGACTTGTGTTCTAAATCTACAATTTCTGAGTCAGTATACATACACTGCTGCATACAGTCTGGGGCAGATTTAAGAGCCCCTTGCACCTTTTTGCTGTGCTATTGTGTCACTTTTTTGATGTAATGTTGGCAAAGAAAATGCAGCGAATTGCATATGTATTTGCAAAATGAGTCAGGGTTGTCCACTGAAATGTAGTAGTTATATACATGGAATGTGTGTAGTCACGTAACTGTTTTAGACTAGTAAATGTGTTTTGGTAAAATGCAAGGTCTTATATTATTTGTCTAAACTGTGCGTCTGTGTACATTTAGGAATTATACTTGCCTCTTTTTCTAAATTCTCCCCCCCTTTCCTCATACCCCCTCTCTCCTCATACACACCCCCTCTCCTTATACTTCCCCTCTCTCCTCACACTCCTCCTCTGTCCTCATACTCTTCCTTCTCTCCTCATACTCCCACCTCTCTCCTCATACCCCCTTCACTCCTCATACTTCCCCATCTCCTCATACTCCTCCCTCTCTCCTCATAGTACCCCCTCTCTCCTAATACACCCACTCTCTTCTTATACTCCCCTTTTCTCCACATTCTCCCCCGCTCTTTTCATACTCTCCCTTCTCTCCTCATACACAACCCTCTCTCCTTATACTCCTCTTTTGTCCTCATACTTGCCCCTCTCTTTCCATACTCCCCCTTTCTCCTCATACTCCTCCTCTCTCCTCAGACCCCCCTATCTCCTCACATTCCCCCTCTTTCTCCTTATACCTCCTCCTCTCTCCTGATATTCCCCTCTCTCTCCTCATACTCCCCTCTCTCCTCATATTTCTTCCTCTATCCTCTTACTGTTCCCCCTCTCCTCATATTCCCCTATCTCCTCATACTCCCCTTCTCTACTCATATTCCCCCCTCTCTCCTCATACTCCCCCTTGTCCTCATACTCCCTCCTCTCTCTTCTTACTCCTCCCTCTCGCCTCATACCTCCCTCACTTCTCATACTTCCCCCATCTCTTCATACTCCTCCCTCTCTCCTCATAATCCCCGCTCTCTCCTCATATTCAGACCTCTCCTCATACTCCTACTCTCACCTCATACTCCGCCCTCTCCTCACACTCCCCCCCTCTCCTCATATTCCCTCCTCTCCTCATACTCCCGTCTCCCTTCATTCTCCCCCTCTCTTCATATTCCCTCTTTTCCTCATACTCCCCCCTCTCCTCATATTCCCCCCACTCCTCATACTTCTTACTGTCTCCTCATACTACCCCTTCTCTCCTTATACACCCACTCTCTTCTTATCTTCCTCTTTTCTCAACATTCTTCCCCCTCTCTCCCCATACTCCCTCCTCTCTCCTCATACACCCTCCTCTCTCCTTATACTCCCCCTTTCTCCTCATACTCGCCCCTCTTTCCACATACTCGCCCCCCTTTCCTCATACTTCTCTCTCTCCTCATACTCCCCCGTCTCTCCTCACACTCTCCCTCTCTCTCCTTATACTCCCCCTCTCTCCTGATATTCACCCTCTTTCCTCATTCTCACCTCTCTCTCCTCATACTCCCCCCTCTCCTCATACTCCCCCTGTCTTCATACTCCCCCTCTCTCCTCTTACTCCTCCCTCTCTCCTAATACTCCCCCTTCTCCTCATATTCTTTCCTGTCCTCATATTCCCCACTCTCTTCATACTTCTTACTCTCTCCTCATACTACCCCCTCTCTCCTTATACACCCCCTCTCTCCTTATATTCTATTCCTCTTTTCTCCACATTCTTCCCCTTCCCTCTTCATATTCCCTCCTCTCTCCTCATACACACTCCTCTCTCCTTATACTTCCCCTTTCTCCTCATACTCACCCCTCTTTCCACATACACCCCCTTCTCTCCTCATACTCCTCTCTCTCTCCTCATACTCCCACTCTCTCCTCACACTCTCCCTCTCTCTCCTCATACTCCCCCCTGTCCACATACTCCCCCTCTCTCCTCTTACTCCTCCCTCTCCTCATACTCCCCCTTCTTCTCATATTCCCACTGTCCTCATCCTTTCCGTCTCTGTCCTAATACTCCCTCCTCATATTCCTCCTCTCTCCTCATACTCCCCCCTCTCTCCTCATACACACCCCTCTCTCCTTATCCTCCCCTCTTTCATCATACTCCCCTTCTCTCTCCTCATACTCTCCCTTCTCTCCTTATACTCCCCCTCTCTCCTCATACACACCCCTCTCTCCTTATCCTCCCCTCTTTCATCATACTCCCCTTCTCTCTCCTCATACTCTCCCTTCTCTCCTTATACTCCCACCTCTCTCCTCATACTTCCCCCTCTCTCCTTATACTCTCCCCTCTCCTCATACTCACCCTCTCCCCTCATTTTCCCCCTCTCCTTATATTTCCTCCTCTCATCATACTCCCCCCTCTCTCTTCATACCCCCTTTACTCCTCATACTCCCCCATCTGCTCATACTCCTCTCTCTGTCCTCATAGACCCCCTCTCTCCTTATACACACCCCTTGCCTTATACTCCTCTTTTCTCCTCATACTCCCCCCTCTTTCCACAGACTCCCCCCTCTCTCTTCATACTCCTCCTCTCTCTCCTCTCTCTCCTCATACTCCCCCTCTCCTTCTCTCTTCTTATACTCCCTCCTCTCTCCTTATACTCCCCCTCTCTCCTCACACTCCTCATCTCTCTCCTTATAATCTTACTTCTCTCCTCATTCTACTCCTCTCTCCTCATACTCCCCCTCTCTCCTCACATTCCCCCTCTTTCTCCTTATACTCCCTCCTCTTTCCTGATATTCCCCTCTCTCTCCTCATACTCCCCTCTCTCCCCATATTTCTTCCTCTATCCTCTTACTGTTCCCCCTCTCCTCATACTCCCTTTCTCCTCATATTCCCCTATCTCCTCATACTCCCCTTCTCTACTCATACTCCCCCTTGTCCTCATACTCCCTCCTCTCTCTTCTTACTCCTCCCTCTCGCATCATACCTCCCTCACTTCTCATACTTCCCCCATCTCTTCATACTCCTCCCTCTCTCCTCATAATCCCCGCTCTCTCCTCATATTCACACCTCTCCTCATACTCCTCCTCTCACCTCATACTCCGCCCTCTCCTCACACTCCCCCCTCTCCTCATATTCCCTTCTCTCCTCATACTCCCCGTCTCCCTTCATACTCCCCCCTCTCTTCATATTCCCTCTTTTCCTCATACTCTCCACTCTCCTCATACTCCCCCTCTCCCCTCATACTCCCCCTCTCCCCTCATACTCCCCTGTCTCCTCATACTTCCCCCTCTCCTCATATTTCTCCTTCTCCTCATACTCCCCCCTCTCCTCATACCCCCTTCTCTCCTCATACTCCCATCTCTCTCCTCATATTTCCCCCTCTCTTCTTATACTCTCCCCTCTCTGCATACTCACCCTCTCCCCTCATTCTCCCCATCTCCTCATACTCCCCCCTCTCCTCATATTTCCCCCTCTCGTCATATTCCTCCCTCTCTCCTCATACCCCCTTCACTCCTCATACTCCCCCATCTCCTCATACTCCACCCTCTCTCCTCAAAGATACCCTCACTCCTCATACACCCCCTCTCTCCTTATACTCCCCTTTTCTGCACATTCTTCCCACTCTCTTCTCATACTCTCCCCTCTTTCCTCATACACCCCCCTCTCTCTTTATACTCCTCTTTTCCCCTCTTTTCTCCTCATACTCGCCCCTCTCTCCACATACTCCCCCCTCTCTCTTCATATTCCTCCTCTCTCTCCTCATACTACCCTCTCTCCTCACACTACCCCTTTCACTCCTTATACTCCTTCCTCTCTACTGATATTCCCCTCTCTCTCCTCATACTCCCTCCTCTTCTCATACTTCCCCCTCTTTCCTCTTACGCTTCCCTTTCTCCTCATACTCCCCCTTCTCCTCATATTCCCCCCTCTCCTCATACTCCCCCTAACTGTCGTAATACTCTGCCCTTTCTCCTCCTATTCCCCCTCTCTCCTCATTCTCCCCCTCTCTCCTTACACTCCCCCCTGTGCTCATACTCCCTCTTTACTCCTCTTAGTCCTCCCTCTCTCCTCATACGTCCTCCTCTCGTCTTACTCCCCCCTCTCCTCATACTCTCCCCTCTCTCCTCATACCCCCATCTCTCCTCATACTCTTCCCATCTCTTCATAGTCCTGCCTCTCTCCTCATACTCCCTCCTCTCTCCTCATAGTATCCCCTCTCTCCTCATAAACCCCTTCTCTCCTTATACTCCCCCTCTCTCCACATTCCCCCCTCTCCTCATACTTCTCCTTCTCTCCTTATACTCCTCCTCTCTCCTCATACTTGCCCCTCTCTCCACACATTCCCCCTTTTCTCTGCATACTGCCAGCACTCTCCTCATACTCCTTCCTCTCTCCTCATAGTCCCCCCTCTCTTCTCATACTCCCCCTCTCCTTATACTTCCTCTCTCCCGTCATATTTTCCCCTCTCCTAATACTCCACTCTCTCCTCATATTCCTTCCTCTTCTCATACTCCCCCTCTGTCCTCCTACTCCCCCCTCTCATATTCCCTCCTCTCCTCATACTCCCCCTCTCTCCTTATACCCCCTTCACTCTTCATTCTTCCCCATCTCCTCATACTCCCCCCTCTCCTCATACTCCCCCTCTCCCCTCATACTCCCCCTCTCCTCTTACTCTCCTCTCTCCTTATACTCCCCCTCTCCCCTCATAACTCCCCCTCTCCTCATACTCCCCCCTCTCCTCATATTCCCTCCTCTCCTCATACTACCCCCTCTCTCCTCATACACCCCTCTCTCCTTATAGTTCTCTTTTCTCCACATTCTCCCCCCTCTCTCCTCATACTCCCTCCTCTTTCCTCATACACACTCCTCTTTCCTTATACCCCCCTTTCTCCTCATACTCACCCCTCTTTCCACATACTCCTCTCTTCTCACACTCTCCCTCTGTCTCCTTATACTCCCCCTTCTCTCCTGATATCCCCCCTCTCTCCTCATTCTCCCCTCTCTCTCCTCATACTCACCCCTATCCCCATACTCCCCCTCTCTCCTCTTACTCTTCCCTCTCCCCTCATATGTTCACCTCTCCTCATACTCCGCCCTGTCCTCATACTCCCCACTCTCTCCTCATACTCCACCCTCTTTCCTCATACACACACCTCTCTCCTTATACACAGCCGTGTCTCCTTATACTGCCCTCTCTTTCCTCATTCTCCCCCCTCTCTCCTCATATTCTCCCCTCTCTCCTCATACTCCTCGTCTATCCTCATACACTGAAGCACTTAAAAAATTTCAGTCAGGCACTCTCCTTACAGAAGTGTCATCATTTAGTCAGTACCCAAGTACTGATGTAGTGAAGTAGGCCTTAGCAGATGAACTGCTTCAATCCCTTATCCAGTACATATGCATTCTTCTATTCATGTGCACTCTTGTGTTTCACATCTTCAATTCTCCATTCCGTATCCTTATACTTCCATCAAACACTCTATAACTGTTCTTGCACTATTGTAGTGACTTATTTCGCAGTCTGTGATGATCCATTCACTGCAGTAATACTCAAGCACTTATAAATCCAGTCAGGTACTCTCCTTACAGAACTGTAATCATTTAGTCAGTACCCAAGAACTGATTCAGTGAAGGAGGCTTTAGGACATGAACTGCTTCAAACCCTAGCCAGTATATATGCATTCTTCTATCCATCTGCACACTTGTGTTTCACATCTTCAATTCTCCATTCTGTATTCTTATCCTTCCACCAAACACTCTGTGACTGTTCTTGCAGTACTGTAGTGACCCATTTAGCAGTCTGTGATAATCCATTCACTGCAGTAATACTCAGGCCTTAGGAGATGAACTGCTTTAAACCCCTATCCAGTATATATGCATTGTTCTTTCCACCTGCACACTTGTGTTTCACATATACAATTCTCCATTCTCTATTGTTATCCTTCCACCAAACACTCTGTGACTGTTCTTGCACTACTGTAGCGACTATTTAGCAGTCTGTGATACTCATTTCACTGTACTAATACTCAAGCACTTATAAATTCAGTTAGGCACTCTTCTTACAGATTTGTAATAATTTAGTCAGTACCCAATTACTGATGCAGTGCAGTAGGCCTTAGGACATGGAATGTTTGAAACCCCTATCCAGTATATATGTATTCTACTATCAACCTGAACACTTGTGCTTTATATCTTCAATTCTCCACTCTGTATGTTTATACTTCCACCAAACACTCCGTGACTGTTCTTGAAGTACTGTAGTGACCAATTTAGCAGTCTGTGGTAATCCTTTCACTGCACTAACACTGAAGCACTTATACATTCAGTCAGGCAATCTCCTTACAGAACTGTAATTATTTAGTCAGTACCCAAGTGCTGATGCATTGAAGTAGGCCTTAGGCCATGAACTGCTTCAAACCCCTATACACTATGAATGTAGTCTCCTATGCACCTGCAAACTTGTCTTTTATACCTTCAGTTCCGCTGTTATAGTATGTGTTTCCCCTTGTACTGTTGTAGTGATGCATTTAGTAGCATGTACTAATCCATTAACTGCTCAAAAGTTCAACTACTGATAAATTCATTAAGGTAGTCTTCTTCCAGATGTAGTTCTTGAAAGTTGTATGCAGTATGTATGCACTTCTGTTATCAGTTACACAGTTGTTTTTTATACTTAGTCATTTTACAATGTATTTATTTAGTAATAGAATAGTATATTTCATATATTTATTTTTATAATGTTCTATATATATTTTATAACAGATTCTATTTATCAACACTAAAAGAAATTCATCATGCCTTCAAAAAGTGAAAAGAGGAAACAACATAATAATGCTTATTATTTCAAGAGAAATCATTCACAAGATTTACCTGAACAACAATGTGTGAAAAAAAAGAAAAAAACTCCTGTTAAGACAACAAAGGTTTTTTTGAAGAAGTTATCAAACACTAGGAGTAGTGTGGACAATGTGAAAAATACAAACAGTGTATCTGCAACAAAATAGAAAAACAAGAGAAAAAAGAAAAACAATGGGAAATCATCTTATAAACAAACACTGCATAGTAAAAGGAGAAAGAATCAATTTCAGGAAATTAGAAAAATAATGTTTTATAATGGAGTTGTTTTAAATTTGATGAAGGAAATGAAGAAATGAAAAGAAAAACAGCATTTTATAAGAAGAAGAAACGTATAGAAAATATAGTTGAGAAGACTTCTGGATTGAAAAAGAAGTTGTTTATTTTAGTAATCAATAGAATTCGATCACTAGATAAGCCAATCCATTTAATGAAGGCCAAAAGTAAGTGGAGAAGAGTAATTAACAGAAGTAATTTTTCTGATGTTTTTTTGGGTGAATGGAAACATAGTTCAAGTTCTGAGCCTTTTTTTAATGAAGAAAGTTATTTTCAGAGTATGATTTGTTACATGCAGTTGCCACTAGTGGTCGTGCTTATGAGGTTAGAAATGGTTGTCCTATTAAGAAAGAGAAAATTGTTCCTAGAAATGCAGAAGAGGTGTTAGCTGATGACGTTTTAGGGAGACGTCCTAAAGTTCCAGTGTACACTTGGAATTACTGTAGTATTTGTAGTGTATGGCAGGAATCTATTGATTTTTTATGCAATTTCTTACGTACCTATACTAAAAGAAGTGTTAAACAAAAGATTAAGATGTTGCAAGGACTACACCCTTGCAGAGTGAGAGAAAATACTGGTTTGCAAGGTCATTCTCTTGCTTGTCTTTCTAAAAAAGTATGTCAAAATGTTTTTCACCATTTCAGGATGTTAGCAGTACATCATACTCAAATGAGGAAATTAGTCAGAACATCGTATTATGCAAAAAGTCCAGCACTAATGTTAAAAAAGTTGAACAGTGCTCTTGTGCGTGGATCTGTATCAGATGTAATGAACGTTTGTGAAGAAATTCAGGTTAATTACTTTGGTCCTGAGGAAGACAGTGCAGAAACTGATACATTAATAGAAGGAAATGTGGAAGAGAATGTACAGCATTGTAGTACAGAACATTTTTAGCAAGAAATTACAAAGTTTAAGGTGATTTCAGGTGAAAGGCCAAATTATTCTTGTATTTGTTGTCGACGAACTCATTATAAAAATCAGACCAGGACTGTTGCTCTAAACCAGAAAGGGTCAAGGCAGCAGACCGGGTCAAGCACTACAAGTTCTATGTTTCTAAATTTTTGGGTCGGTGCAAAACTTCTTCCTACACCTGCTACCAGTCGGTGTTAAGGTCCAAAGATCCAAATACAAAAAATGGAAGGTGCACTCAATGAGAGTCCAAAGGAAAGAAAGTATATTGTATATCTTCTTCTTTATTAGTAGTTTTTTTCACATACAGGCACAGCCAACGCGTTTCGTTCCATTAACCATGTGGAACTTCGTCAGGGCTGTAAAAAGCGACAAACATATATATACATAAATATACAATTAAAAAGTTTTACAAGTACCAACAGAACACAACATTTAGAACAATGATCAAGACCCAAGAGACACATGTTGTTACGATATTTTCTCAACAAGACAAAAATATGAAGACAATACATTTCTGTCCATCTAGAATTAGAAAACACCCGTTGTTATGTGAGATAATTGCATGCCACCATCTGGGTGGCAACCTTCAAGTTTCCTCAGGGTTTACACCATTAAAAATAAGCCTAATATGTACAGCCAGTAGTGCAAAACAGAACCCATAAAACATATTATTTACATTTATGTACATCCAGAATTTAAAAACATCCGTTGTTTTGTGAGATATTTCCATGCCAACATCTCTGTGGCAAAATTCAAAATTCCCTGCGGTTACACCTTCCATTTTTTGTATCAGGACTGTTGCTCTGTATTTAAAAAGTGAAAAGGAAAATAATAATGAGTGGAAGGAATTTGCAACGTATTTGTTGGTAGAGAATTGTTTTGATTTGGGTTCTGATCAGTGTATTTGTAAATAGGACACCTTTTCAACACCTGCTGAAGCGCATTGCTGGGTCGCGCTTACCTGTCACTGGACACCGTGAGGAGGACCGCTGCCAAACCTCGCCGCACCCGCTCCGCGGGTGCTGCTTCGTCGGCCATAGAGAGGAGGAGTGGACCAGGAACAAACTTTGGCAGAGGGCTGCAGGGCTGCGAGCGTATCAGGGACTCCAATTCCCAGGAGTCCCTGAGAGACCGCTGACAACTTCCGGTCCGCTCTCCCTGCCGGCCCGCCCACTGCCCACCGGAGGGCTTCTTAAAGCCCCTGCAGCAATACCCTCATTGGGACACCTTTTCAACACCTGCTGAAGCGCATTGCTGGGTCGCGCTTACCTGTCACTGGACACCGTGAGGAGGACCGCTGCCAAACCTCGCCGCACCCGCTCCGCGGGTGCCGCTTCGTCGGCCATAGAGAGGAGGAGTGGACCAGGAACAAACTTTGGCAGAGGGCTGCAAGGCTGCGAGAGTATCAGGGACTCCAATTCCCAGGAGTCCCTGAGAGACCGCTGACAACTTCCGGTCCGCTCTCCCTGCCGGCCCGCCCACTGCCCACCGGAGGGCTTCTTAAAGCCCCTGCAGCAATACCCTCATTGGGACACCTTTTTAACACCTGCTGAAGCGCATTGCTGGGTCGCGCTTACCTGTCACTGGACACCGTGAGGAGGACCGCTGCCAAACCTCGCCGCACCCGCTCCGTGGGTGCCGCTTCGTCGGCCATAGAGAGGAGGAGTGGACCAGGAACAAACTTTGGCAGAGGGCTGCAGGGCTGCGAGCGTATCAGGGACTCCAATTCCCAGGAGTCCCTGAGAGACCGCTGACAACTTCCGGTCCGCTCTCCCTGCCGGCCCGCCCACTGCCCACCGGAGGGCTTCTTAAAGCCCCTGCAGCAATACCCTCATTGGGACACCTTTTCAACACCTGCTGAAGCGCATTGCTGGGTCGCGCTTACCTGTCACTGGACACCGTGAGGAGGACCGCTGCCAAACCTCGCTGTACCCGCTCCGCGGGTGCCGCTTCGTCGGCCATAGAGAGGAGGAGTGGACCAGGAACAAACTTTGGCAGAGGGCTGCAGGGCTGCGAGCGTATCAGGGACTCCAATTCCCAGGAGTCCCTGAGAGACCGCTGACAACTTCCGGTCCGCTCTCCCTGCCGGCCCGCCCACTGCCCACCGGAGGGCTTCTTAAAGCCCCTGCAGCAATACCCTCATTGGGACACCTTTTTAACACCTGCTGAAGCGCATTGCTGGGTCGCGCTTACCTGTCACTGGACACCGTGAGGAGGACCGCTGCCAAACCTCGCCGCACCCGCTCCGCGGGTGCCGCTTCGTCGGCCATAGAGAGGAGGAGTGGACCAGGAACAAACTTTGGCAGAGGGCTGCAGGGCTGCGAGCGTATCAGGGACTCCAATTCCCAGGAGTCCCTGAGAGACCGCTGACAACTTCCGGTCCGCTCTCCCTGCCGGCCCGCCCACTGCCCACCGGAGGGCTTCTTAAAGCCCCTGCAGCAATACCCTCATTGGGACACCTTTTCAACACCTGCTGAAGCGCATTGCTGGGTCGCGCTTACCTGTCACTGGACACCGTGAGGAGGACCGCTGCCAAACCTCGCTGTACCCGCTCCGCGGGTGCCGCTTCGTCGGCCATAGAGAGGAGGAGTGGACCAGGAACAAACTTTGGCAGAGGGCTGCAGGGCTGCGAGCGTATCAGGGACTCCAATTCCCAGGAGTCCCTGAGAGACCGCTGACAACTTCCGGTCCGCTCTCCCAGCCGGCCCGCCCACTGCCCTCAGACACTGCTATATCTGGGGTTACTCCTCCCGCAGCGCGGGACGCAGCCCAGAGCAAAGACCGGGCTAAGAGCGGGCCGTTTGAGGCCGTTCGAGGACGGCAGAGGACGGCCCTGGCCCATATTCCCGAACAGTTGTGATTTAAGTAAGGTAGGCGATTCTGCGACCGGAGTTACATTGGACATAAGAAACTTTGTACTGACTGTGCGGGCCTCTTAGTTATTACCCTATTCTGTGCAAACAGCGTGCATAGTTCTGATTATTGTAGTTGGTGTTAATCATAAACCATGGTTTTAAGATCGGGTAAAACACGAAATGTCCAAATTCAAACACCTGCAGGAGTGGTATCGGGACCATTGGACGCTTTTATTACACGTGCCACTGGCATCTTGGAAAAAGAAATAGCAATGGTGGAAAAACGCCTCTCCATTGACCTAGTCAGCGGGAAACGCTCTTCGCTGGGTAGGTTGGCCAAAATTCCTAGCCCCGTGCCACATGTACAAGCGCATGCAGCTTTTAATTGTATACACCTAGACACTACGGATGCCATAGTCCACATAGATAGTGAGGGGGTTGATCTTCCTGTACATACTTCACCCCATCTTGAACATCTTTTGGATGATCATGAAGTAACTAGGGAAACTGAAACTCAGGATAGTCAAAACTCCGAATATAGTTCGGAATCTGTTGACACATCCCCTGACTCACCCAATATAGTCAATGAGCTAATCCATACAGATCCCTCAGGTATAGACAAGGTTTCGAGGAAGAGAAAGCAAGACATGAGCCACAAGGGAGAGAGAGAACGGAAGATGCCTAAACTAAAAGACACTACTGCTAGCCCTACATCGGCATCGGCATCTGGCCATGCCAGCGGAAAACAATGTCTTAGCACACGTCCTAATGTTTTATGCCCCTCCCTCGTCTCCCTAGGTTCATCGGACCCATGCCCAACGTGCCTAAGCAGCGATGATTCCTTGTTGGCAAAAATCGAGGCTTTGATGAAAAATCTTTTATTACCAGTCCTGGAGCGGACTAGATTAATGACTTTAAAAATAGACTCACTGGAGGCTGTAGTAAATACGAACTCTACCCTATTATCAACTATACCCGGCATAAACCCTGGTGGAGTCAAATCCTCCCTTCTGGCCCCTAAAACATCAAATATTCCAAATACTCATAAACCCCCAGGGCCAGTAATCGATAGACCAAAGAGGGGTGGTGTTTCTAAAAACATTCCAAGTAAGGTACCCGAGGCTCCGCCCCAACGCTCTCAGATGACAAAGCCCATGATTAAACCGGATAGACCATCCCCGGCTAGACGCCATACTACCAAACCACCTTCTTTGGCAAAACCAAGCACAGTCACCCATAGCCTTCCTTCCCACGGGCCCCCAGACAATCACCATAGTATTTTAAAACCTATGTTAGGAAAACACCCCAGGCACCCAATACCCCGGGCTGACATCCCCATAGAGGCTACACCTTATACTATGGTACTGACTGGTGTGGCACCCCTTCCATCTGGCAAAAGGGAGACTCATGGGGACCTTCGTAATAAGGTGATTTTCTGGCTGAATAAAAACAGACCCCTACCCCCTTCTTCGCCAACAGAAATCTTATTTGTAAGAAGGGTTGATTGGGTGGGCCAGGGCACCAAAGATTTGGAGGGCGACTGCATCTTAATATCGTTCAGGGACCCCTGGGTGGTGGAAACAATTTGCAGAGAAGCTAGGTTTGCTAGGCAGGGGGACGTCCAGACCCTGGACTTATCATACTTTTACCCACACAGACAGGCATATACTCTGAAGGCCCCTAAACAGGGACGATCCACCATTAGGAGTTACCCTATGATAAGGACACCACTACTACCGCAATTCCCACCCCTATTCAATCATTTTGGCCCCTTGTCTGATCTGGAGGCCATTGATTGACTTCAAAAACCTTCTTGTTCACCCGAACCTGTGGTAAATCCTGACCTTGGGGTAGAGAGGCAGAGGAAGGGTCAGGAGTCCCCACAGTTCACAATTATCGCAGAAGAGTGTAAGGGGGTCCCAGTACCAACAGGGATGGATATAACACCATTGAGGGTAGGGGAAACCCCTATGATGACTGGGATTAAAAATAACATCGTTGGGAGAACTGAAAATGGGAGGGATGTTAGGGCTGGACTGGATAAGTCCGCAGATTCAGTTGTGGTGGCCCCCACTGTGGTACCCTCATCAGAAACACTTGCCCTTGTGTCTTGGAATATTGCTGGGGTAAAAGGTCGAATCCATTCAGAAGATTGGCTGGAGTTTATGGATAAATTTGATATCATCTTACTCCAGGAAACCTGGGCTGTTGATCCAATATTTAGGCAGGGTTATGTAAATTTTTACAAAGCCGCCACACGAAGTGCCAATAGAAATGCCAAAGGGCGAGCCTCAGGGGGGCTATTGATTTGGGTAAAACAATCTTTGGGTTATCACACTACAGAAATAAGAGTACAAAACCCGGACCTGCTTATTGTTAAATTGAGCAGGACTGGCTACCGGGACCTGATCCTGTTTAATATTTATGCACGAGGTTTGCCGGGTGGCCGTTCCCCACCCTTGCTGGAGGTATTGGATGCTAACCTGGCAACCTTAGATAGTAATAACGTTATTCTTCTTGCTGGGGACCTAAATTGTTGCTTTGAGCCTTTGCTTGACCCAGGGGACATTTGGGGTTCCGCGGAGGATGCAGTATGGGGTATACCTGATCTGCTGCCCGCTAAACCGGTACCCGCAACAGAGGCAGCGGTGAACTGGACAGCCTTCTGTTTAAATAGTGGCTTTCGGGCCTGCAATGGCCGAACAAAATCAGACCAGGAAGCCAACTGCACATTTGATAACGGGTTAAGAAGAAGCCGCATTGATTATGTATTGTTGAAAGTAGGAGATTGGCCCTTATTGGTGGATATGGAGGTATCTTCCCGTCCAGAAAGTGACCATAACCCTCTGACCCTGCAACTAAGGTTGCCAGGACTTGTGAGACTAGCGGAACCCTGTAGTTCACAGACAGGGGACACTTATCTTACAAATGATAGGAAGAGGTTAAAATGGTCAAAAATCAAGGAGGACGAAATATTGAGGGATAAGGTTATTAGCGTGGTTAATAATACATATAACGAAATGATGATCCATGCCCAGTCGGGGGATAACCCCGAAACAGCTAACCTTATTATAAACCTTCATAATCGTTGTTTCGACGATTTAAAATCCCTGCTTTCCCAACCACGTCGGCAAGGAAATACCAAAGCACCTATTCGCCCCCAGAACTGGTACAATAAAAAGTGTAGGGAAGCCCACACTGACCTGATCAAAGCTGTTAAGTCCCGGAATATGGGTATAGTGAAAGCGGCTAGACTAACATACAGGAAAATACAGGGAGAAGCCAAATTGGAGTGGGAGGACAAGTACTGGTTAGACCTACTTGAAGCTTCCACATCCAATAACCCCATTAAATTCTGGGAAATAGTTAAGTGGGGGAAGGATCCGGATACACGTATCCCCGTAAACCATGTGTCCCCCACCGAGTGGGTGACCTTTTACTCATCCCAGTTCTGTGCTGTGAATCCCATGCCACCCAGTACCCTGGGAATGGCATCCCATCTCTCTATTCAAAGCGAGACCATCATCTTCACAGAAGGTGAGGTCGAGCTGGCATTAAATCTCACTATGCGAGGGAAAGCGCCAGGCATGGATCTTATACCCGCCGACTTGTTCAAAGCCAACCCCACTCTGTGGACACCATATATCACCAAGGTGGCAAATTCCATAGCTGCAGGGGCAAGAATACCCAAATCTTGGAAGGGGGCAGAGATTTTACCGATTTATAAAAAGGGCAGTAGGTCAAACCCAGGTAATTACCGCCCGATCAGTCTTATAGACTCCATGCAAAAACTCATCGCTCGCATGGTTCTGGGTAGGGTCCAAGGCTGGATCGAAACGGAGGACATTCTATCTCCAATGCAGGCGGGCTTCAGATCAGGAACCAGTACCATCGATCAGGTGTTCAGATTCTGCCTGATCTACTGGAAGGTGGTACAGCTTGGCGGCGGTACCATCTTCGCAGCGTTCATTGATCTGAAGTCCGCCTTCGATCTAGTCCCGAGGGACAAACTGTGGGTAGTATTGAGGAGTTTGGGAATGCCCGTAGAACTGCTTGATTTGATAATCAAATTGCACGAGGAGAACTTTGCGAGGGTAAGGTGGGGAGGACAGGGTCAAGTGACAGAACCTTTCCCAGTTACCCGTGGTGTCCGCCAGGGGTGTGTACTGGCACCCACCCTTTTCCTATTGTTCATCGACCAAGTGGTCAAATTCTTCGAATCGACCCCGACTGATGCCCCAATGCTGGCAGGACAGCGTTTCCCAATGCTCATCTTTGCTGATGACACTTTACTCCTCTCCAGAACTCGTGGCGGACTACAGCGGGCTTTGGACCGCTTTGAGGAGTTCTGTGCCTTCAGCGGCCTCAAGGTGAACGTGGGAAAAACCAAATTTATGGTGTTAACAAAGAACTGCCCTGTCCAGAGTTCAGTTAGTATGGGAGGTGTCAATTTGGACCAAGTAGAGAATATGATATATCTGGGGGTCACGTTAGATAGTTGCTTGAAATGGAAAGCCCAAGTTGGTGCTCAACATCTCAAGCTTGCCCGACTGACCGGCTGTCTCCTTAGTGAGCAAAGGAAATCTATCACTAAGCGGGTCACCCCAGCACTCAAAATCTATGATGCAAAAATCAATCCCGCGATTTTATATGGTGCAGATTTGTGGGGCCATATGGATCTTACGGGTCTGTTTAAAATACAATGTAAATTTCTCCGAAATTTGGTGGGTTTGCCACAGTCGTCCCCCTCTATTCCCCTCTGCCTGGATTTGGGCTGCCCTCCGATTAATGAGATGGCCAGATTTAGACTGGTTGCCTTCTGGAGGCGCCTATGGACCTCCCCTGACCTTACCTTATTTGCAAATGGGGTAGCAGAAGTTAGGTCAATCATGGGATCGGGGAAAATCCCCTGGTTCCAAATGGTAAAATCCATCCTGATGGACATGGGTTTAGAGCAGCTCTGGTTATCCCCTGCCACCAGTACCTTTCCATCTAAACTGGCACTTAAAGAATTGTACTGGGCTACGCTCCGTCTGAATAGAATCAATGCCTCAAGCTCCACTAATCTCACGGGTAGGTTCCTTACATTCAAACTGGACCCTTCTCGCGAAAAATATTGGGACATGGTTTCTAAATCCTTAGATAGGAAACTATATCACCAGTTCCGGGTGGGAACATTACCATTGAATACCTTTACGAAAAACTGGCCATCAAGCACCACGGACCATTGTAAATGGTGCCCAGGCCATAAGGAAACTGTGGGTCATTTTCTGTTTGCTTGCCCCAGATATCAGGCACCAAGGGTCAAATGGTTAAAACCACTGTTCCAGCGCCTGCCCATTAGAAAATCTGAAGAGGCCATTCATGTATTAAAAACTAATACACTAGAAGTTATCACAGTGTGTACGGCCAAATACCTGGGCTGGGCCTGGATACTCAGGGCAAAACAATAGATCAACCTTGGATTGCTATTAATGCCTTGATGGTCAGAGCATTACTTTCGTAAAGTTTGCCTATCTGCTCCTGTTAATGATTTCTCCCTATTGTGATCTATATTGTCCCTTTTTTTCTTCCTTTTCTTACAAATTATTGCTTGATATTTATTTGTAAACCCTTCTCCCTACAAGGAGAACTTGTTTTAGGACTGTCTTTAAACTGTTTAATGCTCATTTTTATGGTCAATGAATATATATTTATCGTCAATTAATGTTTGTTATTATTTGTCTTTTATGATTATTTTAATCGAAATAAAGACTCTAAAACCTAAAAAAAAAAAATATATATTGTTATAACAAATTAGACAAGAACAAAATACCTGTTAGAGCTGTGCATAATAATCTTGAGTTGGTAAATATTCCTTCTAAAATTATGGATTTAAATACCTATGAGTCTATTCTTATTCAATGTGCGCATCCATTTCAGGCTATTGTTCATATGGAGCCTAGGACAGGGAAATTGCCTCCTTCAGATTTACAGAGAGGAATAAAGGGAAGAGTTGTATATTTGCCTCTAGATTTAAAGAAAAATATTGAAACAATTGGTGTAGAAAATGTAGAAGATGAACCTCTAGTTATTCTTGTAATTGGCTTTCCTACTAAGAGTAAGAAAATCTGGCAAGAATTAGTGGATGTTAGGAAAGTGAAAAAGGCAACGTTGTATCTGGTAAAAAATAATCAGTACTATAAAAATGTGTATGTGGGAGAAGAAATAACTGTAGAAGAAGATAGTGACCCGTCAACTGGGCAAATTGAAAAAGTGGATGTGTTCAGAACTTAAGAAATCTATGAACATTACAGTGTTCATCCACTTCATTCCAAAGATGTGATGGGGAATACTATTGAGTTATTTCAAATGAAAGAAGCAAAGGGAAGTCCCATTGTTTCCCTCACTTGGTTCCAATAGGAAAAGGAGGACGATATGATGAACGACCTGTGCAGATTCCTGCATCTGAATACCGGACATCAAGATTGTATGCAGAAGATCCAAGATTTCGACAATGTATTCGGTATTTGTTTCATCTATTGTTTGAGAGTGACTTTTCTGGACTTTCTTATGCAGTCAACCATATATTGAAAACAGGTGTACATCTGCAAAATGTTTCGGCAAAGGAATTTATGGATAAAGTACAGCAGAAAGATAATGTTTTGGAATCTCAGCTGATTAATCTCATGGCATGTCAGCGTGGTACTAATGAGTACTGGTACCGTCCTCATGGAGAACTTAAATGTATGCTAAGAATCTTAGGAACTTCTACATGGTATCTTACTCTAAGCTGTGCTGAATATGCTTGGGATGATTTACTTCAATTTCTTCGAGAGGCAAATCCAAATATAGTAAATATTGAATACAAGACACCTGGAGAATTGTGCGCTTTGGAACCAGTTAATGTATGCAGGTATTTCAATCATAGATTTGAAGCTATGATGTCTTTTATCACCAATAAAAAAAATCCCCCTCTTGGAGAGGTTCTGGATTTCTTTTGGAGAAAGGAGTATAAAGCGATATGTGCTCCTCACATACGTATGCTAATATGGATCAAAGATGCCCCCAAATTTGGAACAGATTCGGATGATACTGTGTTGTCTTTCATTGAAGAATATGATACATGTGCTATACCCAAAAGCACAAAAGAAAAGGACTTAAGACAACAAGTCTTACGATTCCAAAGCCATCGTTGTGGGAAATACTGTTGTCGAAAGTACAAATCTAAGGACAAATTCTACACAAAATGTCGTTTTGGATTTCCACGTCCTGTCATATCGAAAGGAAGAGTGAACAGTTTTATGTCATCTTTGTGACATACTATCACAAGAAAGTCTCCAAAAAATACCTACAACTTAAGAAGAAATGAAGAGTCAAAATACATAAATGACTACAACCCAGTTATTTTGTCTATGTGGAATGCTAACATGGATATTCAATACGTTGCGGACAATTCCATTGCTGTTGCTCGATATGTAACATCCTATATAACAAAATCAGAATAGACTGAATTGAAGGAAATGTGGGAAGAGATTTCCCATGAGAAGAGTCTAAGTAAGAAATTATATAGTTACGGTTTGAAGATGTTATCTCATCGAGAAATTGGAGCGTATGAATGCTCGAATCGCTTATCATCTGCAAGTCTATACTCCAAAGTTCAAAGAATCATTTGGGTGAGTCTAGGTCTTGCTGCAACACGAAATCGAGTACTTAAATCTGTACAAGAAATTGAATATTTAGCTGAAAAAGAACCAGAAAAGTACAGATATTGTGAAAACAAATATGTTGGATACATATTATCCAAATAGAAGTCATCATCTTGAGAACATTTGTATCTATGAAGTGCTGCAAAACTATATTTTTTAATGGAATATTTCAAAAAACATCAATAATGGTATATATATGCCGTGATTGGTTCTGAAGGATGTTTGGTGAAACAAAAAAAAGGACATTTGATTAATCACGTAAACTGAGTTGCGAAACTCCTGACAAAAGGGAATTTTACTATTTAGCTCTTTTGCAACTCTTCAAGCCTTGACGTTCAGAATTGGAATTACTTGGAGATTTTGAGAGCTATGAAGATTCGTTCAACGCAACTAAAGATACTATACAATGTCCTGTTTTGGCTAATTATGTGAAAATGTTGAACAACGAAATTGAGCAAGAAGCTACAATTGCAGCTGAGATTGCTAGAGACAGTTCTCAAGACAGTCAAACTTCTGCTTCGTTGAGTCAGGATCCACTAGGAGAACCAATTGTTAAAAATGAAGCAGCAACTGCCATGGATGAGGTGGAAACCACAATGTATCAAGCTCAACTAGATATAACAAACTTAGGAAACTTGGAAGAATAACTAAATGTTGAGCAAAAACAAATATATGACCACGTGAGAGAACAGATTGACCTTGGATTACTTCATGAAAAGAAAGAGTGCTCTTGCTCATCATTTCAACCTATCCGAATGTACGTGAGCGGAGAAGCTGGAACAGGAAAAAGTTTTTAAATTAAAGTAATTACAACTTATCTACAGAAAACAACTGAGTTGCATTTGTCTTGTGTTGTCACTGCTCCAACTGGGTTGGCAGCACACAATATTAAAGGAATTACTTTACATCGTCTATTAATGCTACCAATAGAGCATGAAAACAAATTGGAATACCACAAGCTATCTGGAGAAGCTTGTTGTAAAGTTTCACGAGTCTTGAAGAAAATTAAACTTCTCATTATTGATGAAGTAAGCATGGTTCAAACTTAATGGCTGCCTTTGTGTATTTAAGAATGCAACGAATTCTTAAAACAGAGTATGACGTATTATTTGGAGGAAAACACGTCATAGTTTTTGGAGATCTACTACAACTTACTCCTGTAAAAGGACAAACAGTGTTTAAAACACTGGTGCATGAACATACCAGAAAGTCTGTGTGGAGCATTGGAAATGTTAACATTTGGTCATATTCTGAGTATAAGGAACTTATTACAAATATGCGACAGGCAAATGATGCTGATTATGGAACTATTCTTCAAGATCTAAGAATTGGAAAACTGACTGAACATGGCAAACAAGCTTTACAGACACGATTACTTTCCAATTTGTTTCCAAATGAAAATATTGTTCCTGAGAAAATATATATTAGAATTGCAGAAAACAAATCTGTAATCTGCTTAATGCCAACACTGCGTGAATGTTCTATATTCCATGAAAACATTTTAAAGTTGGAAAGTGAAGAAATTATAAAATCGGAAGCTATTGATAAAATAGAGCATGAAGGAATCACTTTTATTTTGACAGAAAAGTTGAAGAGGAAATTGGATTCTTTAGAGCAAAGTAGACCTCAGGGCATGGACTGCTTCAAACTCCTATTTACTATGCATGCAGTCTTCTATGCTCCTGAAAACTTGTCTTTTAAACCTTTAATTACCCAGTCTGTATTCTTACACTTTCTCCAAACTCTCTGCCACTGCTGTTTCAGTATTGTAGTGAGACATTCAGAAGTATGTGCTTATCTATGCACTGTGCTAAAAGTGAAGCAGTTATACATTCAGCTAGACACTCTCCTTGCAGAAGTGTAATTATTCAGTCAGTACCCAAGTAGTCATGCAGTGAAGTAGGTCTTACGGCACGGACTTCTTCAAATCCCTATTTACTATGCATGCACTCTTCTATGCATCTGAAAACTTGTCTTGTGAACCTTTATTTACCCAGTCTGTATCCTTACACTTCCTCCAAACACTCTGCCACTACTGTTTCAATATTGTAATGAGCAATACAGCTGTATGTGTTTATCTATACACTGTGCTAAAAGTGAAGCAGTTATACATTCAGCTCGACACTCTCCTTGCAGCACTGTAATCATTCAGTCAGTACCTAAGTACTCATGCAGCAAAGTAGGCCTTAGGGTATGGACTGCTTCAAACCCCTATAGACTATGCATGCACTCTTCTATGTACCTGCAAAGTTGTCTTTTAAACCTTCAATTGCCCAGTCTGTATCCTTACAGTTCCACTAAACACTGTGACACTGCTGTTTCAGTATTGTAGTGAGGCATTCAGCAGTATGTGCTTATCTATGGAGTGTGCTAAAAGTGAAGCAGTTATACATTCAGCTAGACACTCTCCTTGCAGAAGTGTAATTATTCAGTCAGTACCCAAGTACCCATGCAGTAAAGAAGGCCTTAGGGCGGGGCGTGGCTTGGACGCCGGAGGGAATGGCGGCGTGAGCTAGTGGCTCCGCGCCTGATCCCCCATATTATCCTGATTGAAGGTGCGGAAACCCGTGCAAATACGCTCACCTGCATGCCCTTGGCAGGGGTAATGATAGCGGCTCCCTCGTAGGTGACGGAGAGCTCCTGCTGGCGAACCCGTGCTCCGGACTGTGAACTTGCTGATGCCGTGAGAGTTGATGTCCGAACATGGCGGCCATTGCTGGGCTGGATGACCGCTGCTGCTGAGCCCCAGCGACGTGTGTGGCGCACCAAGGAGGCAGTTCCTGCAGTGTGAGGGAGGCGGACGGCGAGAACTCAGTCGGTAGAGCTGCGGTTCCCGCAGGACACGCGTTGTAGCGTCGACCTGCCCCTTCAGCTAGAGAACGGAGAAGCCGGCTTCCAAAATGGCGGCGGGGGCCGAGCTCCGACGCGGAGCGATGTGATCGGCGGCTCCCGCCTAAGAAAGAAACTGAGTGCCCTGGTGGAGGTCTGCTGCCCTAAATATCGCCCGGGCTCCGGTGAGTGCAATTGACTGAGTTGGAGAAAGCGGGAACCAGCGGCGCACGGAGCGGGTGGGCCGACGGAGCTGGACGTCGGAGTAGACTGCACCACCACACGGGGGAGTGGGCCCCCGCTCTGCGCCGAGCCCGTGCAAAGCCCTTGGACCTATACCCACTCAACACTGCCAGTGCACACTGTGGGAACACCTAGGGCCTGATTCCGGGAGCCCAGAGCCGAGCATAATTAACTCAGGACCGAAGCAGACAGCAGTTGCACCCCGGACCCGATGTAACACGGAGGTCGGGGAAAGCAATGCACTGCAAGCTGGGGGAGTGCTGCTAATCACATTAGCAGAGGGATACAACGTCTGGGCAGTGGCCGGACCCCCAGAAAGCGCCTAGGCCCGGGAGCAGCCTCGGATCACACTGAGAGCTGCAGAGGTGCGCGGAGGCAGCAGTGGCTGAGGCTGGCGAGCAGGAGCACTAACGAGATTGCCCAGCAGACGGAACCCGGCAAGAGGAAGAGTCCTAACTTTGCGCGTGGCTTGAGGAGGTTGTTAGACCCCACGACCCCTCATTATCGCCGGCAAGCGCTGCGGGAATGTCCCGAACCTATGAACAAGAGCCCTGAGCTGAGAAAGACTGCCCAGGAACTGAGGAGGCCCAAGGAGATGCCCCGTGGCTGAAGTGGCGCGAAGGTGTGTGGGAGAAGGCGACAAGCCAGTGGATGATGACACGGTTACCCACCTGTTGGAGGGACCGAGCACAAACAAGTCTGAGTCCTGCACGTAGCCCAGGTTCGTGTAACGGCAGGAGAGTCTAATTAGGATGGGGAGTGCCCAGGGATGACCGGTCCATCTCACACCGTACGGACCTTACTTCAAGATACCACAAGAAGCGCGAAACCTGACTGCACTTGAGATCCACCAGCAGCGAAGCACCACGGGGACCCGGGTGTACCTTGCAGATGAACCCCGGGGGAGAGCGGAGAAACTATACAAACTAGAAGCGGAAGGCCATACTTGACCAGGACGGCTCCGTGCACCTGGGAGTCAACTGACACCGATACTGCCCTTGAGCATACAGTTGGGGAGCCGCGGAACCGACGGGAATAGCCACTACGGGCCCACACACGGGAGAAGACCACGGAGGCATCCCTGGGGCTGCAAAGAACGCTGAGAGCACCTGCACAAAAGGCAACTTGTAATCATGGTGAAAAACAAGGGGAAGACGGAGGGAGCTACGGCCTCCGAAACTCCAGAGGGGGTTCCCGCGGGGCCTTCAGACCTGCAACAACTTCAAGACCGCATACTGGAGGCTATTGCAGCGACGAGAGACACTTTGCAACAGGATATTGTGCAGGTGGCGTCAGGTTTGGGCCTCCTTGGTGCTGACCACAACAAACTTAAAGACCGAGTCAAGGACACGGAATATACCCTGCGTGAGTTGGCCCCTGCCCACAAAACTATGGAGGGGAAGCTAGCGGACGCCCTAGACCGAATACAAACACTGGAGAGGAGGGCTGAGGACACCGAAAACAGGAGTCGACGCAGTAACGTCCGAATAGTGGGCATTCCAGAAAAAACAGAAGGGGCGATATGGTTGAGTACCTGGACAACTGGCTTAAGACAACGGTGGTGCCGGAAGGCCTCTCTCCATTCTTTACACTGGAACGTGCCCATCGCGTCCCGGCTAGACCGCCCACACCGGGTCAACCGCCAAGACCGGTTATAGCAAACTGCTGCACTATAGGGACAGGGACTTGCTGCTCCAGAGAGCCCGAGATGCGGGGCCATTCCAGATAGCGAATAGCAAGGTGACACTATTCCCTGACTACACCTTTGAGACACAGCGGATGCAAGCCTCCTTCTTGACCATCAAACGGGAACTCAGAACTGAAGGCATACCGTACTCTCTGCTCTTCCCGGCTAAGCTTCGGATGGTGCTGGACGACAAGGCACTCTTCTTCCTTTCGTCAGCGGATGCATGGGCATGGTGGGAAACGTACAAGGCGGGCACGGACGGTGCCAAATTCCAAGAGGAAAAAGAGCGCATGACAACGCAGTTGCGGAAATCACAGAGACTACGTATCCCAAACGGATGAGGAGAGAAAGGCCGCGCTGAAGGCGGTAGAGACACTATCGAGATCTGATGCTTCCCCTTCAAAGCAGGGCACGGAATCGGAGGACCACACCTCAGGCTCGGAGACAGACCAGTCGGAAGTACACAGCGCCAAAGGCCCATTGGTAACGCCGCAGACGTCAGAAGAGATCTTGAGCCTTTGACACGGAGGCAACAGGCAGCGGACACTACTGATGTTGGGGGTATTTAAGAACTGAAAGGTAATGCAGATGAGGGTCACACACCGGGATGTAACACAGCTGCTAACCATGGGGGATCAGAGGGTGCGGGGGGGCTTGCGTAGCTGCCTTTCGGTCTGAGCCACACTCCACTAGCCCTTAAGGCACCCACGGTTACGACCATGATATAGGTGGGAGGTTGAGATGACCAACTGAGTTTGGATGGGAACTGATAGCTTGATATTGGGGCCTGTTCTGGGGGGGTGGGTGAGGAAACTGTTGGGGTTTTTCTTCATTGGCAACTGTTTGATACTGAGCAAAAGGGGGAATAGACATGTGAGGACTTGAAGACATGTTAGGGGGGCACCACCACTTACGCAGGGACAGGGTCCTGTTTGATACTACGGCAGCTACTATGGGACAATGGCTAATACGGGTACATTGTGATGTATAACCTGGAATGTGAGGGGACTTCACACAATGGCAAGAAGACATAAGGTACATGCCTATCTGGTCCGCAGGGGGGTACATATAGCACTGCTGCAAGAAACGCATCTCAAAAAACAGGAAGGTATCGCTCTGCAGAGGAGGTGGAGGGTACAAGTATTTAACACTACCTACTCAGCATTTGCTAGGGGTGCTTTAATTTGGATAAGGGCGGGAACCCCTTTTCAGGTGACAAGACACATAATAGAACCAGAGGGCAGGTATGTTGCAGTAGAGGGCAGATTCAAGGGGAGGGACATAGTATTATGTAGCATATATGCACTGTACACTGAACAGCTGGCCTTCTTGATGGGACTTTCTGGGACACTTGCACACTATTTAGCGGGCCCTATTTTGATTGGAGGAGACTTCAACTCGGTGACGGATGCAACTTTAGATAGATCCCACCCACCGCTAAGGGACTCCCCTGTACACCACCTCACAAAGGGTAGAATGGACTGGCAAAAGGGGTGGGACCTGATAGATGCCTGGCGCACACAACACCCGATTGAACAGGACTACTCATACTTCTCTAGCCTGCATGACCTGCACGTTCGGATTGATGCAATACTGTGCTCTCCGCTCGTGATGTCAGCTGTAGCACGGACTGAGTACCTTACCAGGACAATCTCGGATCATAACCCTATGTTGGTCACTTTAGATTGGACGATTGAGGTCTCGCGCGTCCCGACTTGGAAGCTGCGACCTGAGACATTGGACGACCCGCTGTTTCATGCGACACTGGAGGAGGGGATAACTCAATACTTTGCCGAAAATGAGGCATCCACTACCTCTAGAGCGATGGAATGGAACGCCTTCAAGGTGGTAGTTAGGGGCCAGTGCATAGGGAAACATGTAGGCATGCGTAAGGTATTACTGGATGATCTGAACAAGGCAGAGTCCAAATTGCGAGAAGCAGAAATTGCACGACCGGGCCACCCTGAGCTCCAGGAAGAGGTTAGCCTAGCTAGAGAAGCAGTAGCGGTAGAAGTGGAGCACCTCCGTAGCTTTGATTACAGAGCCTACATGCTGAGGGCTCACGTTGAGGGGGATAAAGCTGGGACGCTGCTGGCATGGTTGGCTAACCCCACTAAACGAAGCTCCCCGATTCTGGCCATGGAGGGAGAAGGGGACCGCATAAATTATACTCAGACGGAGATACTGAACAGCTTTCAGAGCTATTATGAGGTTCTCTATTAGAGCGCATTGGTGGGACGAGGGAGTGACATTGACGCTTTTCTTGAGGGTCTACAATTACCACAATTGGACCAAGAACAGGCGGATGACTTGAGTAGAGACATAGAACTAGGAGAGATCAGGGGGGCTATAAAACGGATGGCCCGTAACAAAACGCCGGTGTTAGATGGGTTGCCCATAGAATTCTATAGCAAATACTTGGACCTGCTGGCACCGCGTCTCCAAACGGTATATAACGAGGCCAGAACTGCTGGCTGCCTGCCCCAATCTATGCGTGAGGCGCTTGTGATCCCCTTGCTGAAGCCTGGGAGGGAGAGCAGCAGCCCGACTTTCTATAGGCCACTTTCCATGCTGACCACGGACTACAAAATCTTAAGTTCTATACTGGCAGCCAGACTTCTGCAGCACATGCCTGACTTGGTCCACACAGACCAGTCCGGATTTATTCCTCCGCGCAACATGACCATAAATATTAGGAGACTCACACGACTGTTGGAGGACACATAGTCAGGAGTCCAGACGCCCCTGGTCCTATCGATAGACATTGAGAAAGCGTTCAATAGTTTGGAGTGGGAGTACTTATCCAAAGTCATGGAACCCTTTGGCCTGGGGGAAGGCTATATCAGATGGACGCGAGTTTTATATACAGCGGCGGTGGCAAGAGTGCGGGTAGGATCCCTCGTTTCACACCAATACCCGGTGGAACGAGGTACCCGGCAGGGTTGCTCCCTATCCCCCCTGTTATTCTCCCTGTGATTGAACCACTCGCGGCTGAGGCCCAGACGGGGAAACATTTTAAGGGTATAGACAGTAGAGGGAGTCAACAGTTCATCTCCTTGTACGCAGACGACCTATTGTTATTCCTAGAGGACGCAACAGAAGCGTTGGAGGGTGCGGAGAGACTGCTCACACGGTTTGGAGAGCTTGCCGGCTTGAAAGTTAATTGGCCTAAGACATGTTTGTTTCCTCTGCGACGGGGTATAGCACGGCCCGCCCACCGACGCTTACCCAATTGGGAGCCCACCTGCTTGAAATACCTAGGAGTATACGTGTACCACACGGCGGCAGATATGCTGGAAGGTAACGTGGGTCGATGTCTGCGGGCGTTGAAGGGAAGCATGGCCTTTTGGGCCACACTCCCGCTCTCGGTAACAGGCCGCATCTCTTTACTGAAAATGATTGCCCTGCCGCGACTTCTTTATTATTTTCGCACCCTACCTGTCTGGGTACCTAGCTCCTTTTTTCATCAATTGAAGTTGCAACTGACCTCGTTCCTCTGGGGCTCAGGAAGATGTAGAGTAGCATTA
This sequence comes from Lissotriton vulgaris, assembly GCF_964263255.1. Classification (NCBI taxonomy): domain Eukaryota; kingdom Metazoa; phylum Chordata; class Amphibia; order Caudata; family Salamandridae; genus Lissotriton; species Lissotriton vulgaris. The sequence continues at coordinate 1,212,509,257 of NC_141691.1, read as the reverse complement.
ACAGCGCTCACCCGCTCGAAAGACGAGGGAGGCCTAGCGGTCCTGGACTTCGAGCTTTACTATCTTGCAGCTCAATTGCAGCTCTTCACACAGGAAGTGGCGAGAGTATTCCGAGGTCCGAAACACGAGAGGGACGGGGGCACTCCACGGCATGTCCTAGCTTATATAACCTTGCAACAGAGGATCGCCCTTCGAGATTTAACACTCGAAGAGCAAACATTTAGGCTTTGTTGGAACCGATCCCAACGCCGCGCAGGCACACGACACCCATATGCTCCAGAGATACCTCTTGGAATGTGACTGTGCTCCCCCATGGAGGGGATTGGTCACAGTTGCAGGTCTGGGAGGACACGGGGATACAGGTGGTTGGCGACTTCTACGAGGATGGGGCGCTCATCCCGTATCAAGATCTGCAGGAGCGGTTTGACCTCCCGCGAGGAGGACACCTTCTACATGCCGCGGTGACTGGGGCCATACCGGCGCATTGGAAGGGGGGACTCACGGAACCAATGACGACCATGGCCTGTCAATACACCATGATGGCGGCCAGGACTTACAAGGCTGTAACATGCATATAATCCAGAATGCTCCGGGAGAACCTACCGCCTTTAACGGCGCTAAAAGCCAAATGGGAGTTGGACCTAAATAGGGAGATCCCTGAGACGACTTGGGCCTGGATAGTGCGGCGGGCACGGAAGAGCACAAGAAATGCGTGTTTCCAACAAATTCAATTTTACGTCCTCCATAGAGCCTACATGACTCCTGGTAAAATCAGGAAATATTTTGGGGTGGCCGGGGCGGCGTGCCCGCGATGCACTTCAGAGGGAGCGGAGTTAGACCATATGCTATAGTCCTGCCCTGACCTACGGGAGTACTGGCGAGCGATTGGTGATACGCTAAACGAGGTAACAGACAGAACTCTACAATTTGACATGGCAGTCTGTATTTTGCACTGGTTCCCACACACGCCCAAAAACAAGACCACAAGCAAATTTATAGATATGGGCCTGCTTCTGGCCAAAAGAGAAATCACAAGTCTTTGGAAGGCGAGAGTGGGTCCCACGCACAGGCGTTGGCTCAATGAGTTCCTGAAATGGGCTGCTTGTGAAAGTACACTTCGATACCAAACGGCTCGTCGGAAACCGGACGTTAGGGCAATCAATCAATCAATCAATCAATCAATCAATCAATCAATCAAAGCATTTGTATAGCGCGCTACTCACCCGGAGGGTCTCAAGGCGCTTGGGGGAGGGGGGTCCGCTACTGCTCGAACAGCCAGGTCTTGAGTTGCTTCCTGAAGGAGAGGTGGTCTTGGGTCAGGCGGAGGTGGATGGGGAGGGACTTCCACGTCTTGGCAGCCAGGTAGGAGAAGGATCTTCTTCCCGTTGTGGCTCTTCGGATGCGGGGGACGGCGGCGAGGGCGTGGCTGGTCGATCGTAGCTGGCGGGTGGGAGTGTAGAAGGTCAGGCGGTCGTTGAGGTATCTTGGGCCTTGGTTGTGGAGAGCTTTGTGTGCGTGGGTGAGGAGTCGGAACGTGATTCTCTTGCTGACGGGGAGCCAGTGCAGGTTTCTCAGGTGTTCGGAGATGTGGCTGTGTCGGGGAATGTCCAGGATGAGGCGTGCTGAGGCGTTCTGAATGCGCTGGAGATTTTTGTGTAGTTTGGCTGTGGTTCCGGCGTAGAGGGAGTTGCCATAGTCCAGTCGGCTGGTGACAAGGGCCTGGGTGACCGTCTTCCTGGTATCGGTGGGGATCCACCGGAAGATCTTACGTAGCATGCGTAGGATGTTGAAGCACGACGAGGAGACGGCGTTGACTTGTCTGGTCATGGAGAGGGAGGAGTCCAGGATGAAGCCCAGGTTGCGTGCGTGGTCTGTAGGTTTGTGTGCGCTGCCCAGGGCAGGGGGCCACCAGGAGTCATCCCAGGCAGAGGGCGAGGATCCCAGGATGAGGACTTCCATCTTATCTGAGTTCAGTTTCAGGCGGCTGTTCATCATCCACTCGCCAAATCTTTCATTCCTTCGTGTAGGTTGGTTCTGGTGGTGGCGGAATCGTTGGTGAGGGAGAGGATCAGCTGGGTGTCGTCGGCGTAGGAGATGATGTTGAGGTTGTGTTGGCGTGCAATGGCCGCAAGGGGGCTCATGTAGATGTTGAACAGCGTGGGGCTGAGTGATGATCCTTGTGGTACGCCGCAGATGACTTCAGTGGCCTCGGATCTGAATGGGGGGAGGCGGACTCTCTGTGTTCTTCCGGCGAGAAAGGAAATGATCCACTCCAGTGCCTACTCCTGGATTCCAATGTTGTTGAGGCGCTGCACTAGGGTGCGGTGGCAGACCGTGTCGAACGCCGCGGAGAGGTCCAGGAGGATGAGGGCCGCTGTTTCCCCGTTGTCGAGCAGGGCTCGGATGTCGTCAGTGGCTGCGATGAGGGCGGTCTTGGTGCTGTGGTTGGCCCGGAAGCCGGACTGCGAGTGGTCGAGGGATCCATTAGTCTCGAGGAAGGCGTCCAGCTGTCTGTTGACGGTCTTCTCGATGACATTGGCAGGAAAAGGAAGGAGCGAGATGGGGCGGTAGTTTTTGAGGTCGGTGGGGTCCGCTGATGGTTTCTTCAGTAGGGCGCTGAGTTCGGCGTGCTTCCAGCTCTCTGGGAAGGCTCGTGTCGAAGGAGGCATTGATGATGTCCTGTAGATGGGGCGCAATGACGGAGTCGGCCTTGTTGAAGACGTGGTGGGGGCAGGGGTCGGTTGGAGATCCGGAGTGGATGGTGTTCATGGTGCGGATGGTGTCTTCGGTGTTGACCGGGGTCCAGGCGCGGAGGGTGGTGGTGGGGGGCGTTGGTACAGTCGTAGGGTGCGTCGGCTGTGTGCTAAAACTGTTGTGTATGTCTGCAATCTTGCTGTGGAAGAACGCGGCAAGCGAGTTGCATAGGTCTTGCGAGGGAGTGATGTCGTTGTTTCCGGCACTGGGAGCTCTTTGACGATGTTGAAGAGTTCCTTGCTGTTGTGGGCGTTGTTGTCTAGTCGTTCCTTGAATGCGGTTTCCTTGGTGGTGTGGATCAGCTGGTGATGTTTTCAGGTGGCGAGCTTGAGGGTGGTCATGTTGCTGTAGTTGGGTCTCTGCGCCAGGCTTTCTCGAGGTCCCGGCAGTTCTTCTTGGAGCTCTTGAGTTTGTTGGTGAACCAGGATGCTTTCTTGGTGCCGGGTCTGGCGGGGGGGGGATCTTCAGTGGAGCGGGGTTGTCTGCGCAGTTGCTGATCCACTTCGTGAGATTGTTGGCAGCTTGGTTGGGGTTCGCTGAGCTGGCGGGAGGGTTTTGCCTCAGGGATATGGTGAGTTGGTCAGCTGTGATCTTGTTCCAGCTTCTGCGGGGGACCTGTTGCGGGTGGTGGTGGTGCGTTGTCTTGCTGAAGCTGAAGTGGACGCAGCTGTGGTCTGTCCAGTGGAGTCCGGTGGCGTGGCTGAAGGAGATGTCCTTGCTGGAGGAGAAGATGGGGTCAAGCGTGTGGCCGGCGTAGTGGGTGGGGGTGGTCACCAGTTGCTTGAGTCCGAGGTTGGCAAGGTTGTCCAGCAGGGTGGTGGTGTTGCGGTCGTTGTTGTTCTCCAGGTGGAAGTTGAGGTCCCCGAGGAGGATGTAGTCAGTGGAGGGGAGGGCGTGCGGGCTGATGAGGTCGGCGATGTCTTCACTGAATTGTGCGCGTGGTCCTGGGGGTCTGTAGATGAGGGTGCCTCTGAGGGTGGTCTTGGGGTCGGTGTGTATCTGGAAGTGCAGGTGTTCGGCGGCTGTGAGGGTGTCGTCGGAGTTGGTCGTGATGCGGATGGTGTTCTTGTGGACGATGGCGATGCCTCCTCCAGTCTGGTTGACGCGGTCTCTCCGGGTGATCTTGTATCCGTCCGGGATGGCGATGGCGATGTCGGGTGCTGAGGAGGCGTTCATCCAGGTTTCCGTGAGAAAGGCGACGTCTGGAGATGTGGTGTCGAGTAGGTTCCAGAGTTCCACGGCGTGCCTGTGGACGGAGCGGGTGTTGAGCAGGATGCATTTCAGGTGGTTGCTGCCGATGCTCGTCTCGGCGGGTGCGGTGCAGGGCCGGATGCAGGAGAACTTGCAGGATTGGCTGGTGAAGGGTCCGTGGGTGCGTCCTGGGGTGGCTCGGTGGCAGCCGGGGATCCGGCCAGTGTTGAGTGCGTTGAGGGTGGCGTAGTTGTAAGTCCGGCGGGTGGGCTGGCATCTTCGGGGGCCAGGGGGTCAGGCGCTGGGCGCGGTCCAGGCGCGGACGGGCGCAGACGGGCTTGCCTTTGGCGTGCCTTCGGCGCCCAATCGGCGGGCCCGCTGCACGTGGACGCTGCATGCACGCGCGGACTCTGCCATAAATGGAGAGTGGGGAGCAGGAGGAGGGAGGAGCAGCTGGGAGGCTGGAGCGGGCGGCGAATGGGGATCGGGATGAGGAAGGGGCGGGCCACAGGGGAGCAGCGGCGGGGGTCGGGAAAGGCAGGAAACGGCGGGAAGAAGAGCGGAGGTGGAGGCGAAGGGGAAGGCCTGAGGGCGGAGTCCCTGGAGGCAGCGGCGGCACTAGACAGGGCAACAGCGTGGGAAGCATTAGTGCAAACCTTGAGAGATAGCACACTGCAAGAGGACGAGGAGGCCCTGGACCCGGACGGAGACAACTCCCAAGACACGCCGGGCACATCACACACCTAGATAATCATTAACTCCTGATAACACCCATAGATTCAGGCATAACGAGTCCTCCTGCGTAGGTGGTGGGTTCTGGGGGGGGGTGGGGGGTAAGGCGTTGGGGACAGTTAAAAAAACCCAGGGGGGAGGATGCGGGAAGAAACTAAAAAGCAGACATGCACACTCCTAAGCGAAAGGGTTGTAATTGCTAATATATTCAATCTTCTAACACTTCCCTGCTTGACGCCGCCCGACCTCCGGGTTGTGGGCCTAAAGGCTGTGTACGGAGCTGAACAGAGAGCAGTGCACTGAGGAGTCAGAGATGCAATGTATGTATGGAAATATTCTATGTCCTGTAAGTCTGCAATAAAAATTACTTTAAAAAAAAAAAAAAGAAGGCCTTAGGGCATGGACTGCTTCAAACCCCTATTTACTATGCATGTACTTGTCTATGCACCTGAAAACTTGTCTTTTAAACCTTTAATTACACAGTCTGTATCCTTACACTTCCTCCAACACTCTGCCACTGCTGTTTCAGTATTGTAGTGAGCCATACAGCAGTATGTGCTTATCTATACACTGTGCTAAAAGTGAAGCAGTTATACATTGAGCTTGACACTCTCCTTGCAGAACTGTAATCATTCAGTCAGTACCTAAGTACCTAAATACTCATGCAGCAAAGTAGGCCTTAGGGCATGGAGTGCTTCAAACCCCTATATAGACTATGCATGCACTCTTCTATGCACCTGCAAAGTTGTCTTTTAAACCTTCAATTGTCCAGTCTGTATCCTTACACTTCCTCCAAACACTGACACTCCTGTTTCAGTATTGTAGTGAGGCATTCAGCAGTATGTTCTTATCTATGCAGTGTCCTAAACGTGAAGCAGTTATACATTCAGCTAGACACTCTCCTTGCAGAAGTGTAATTATTCAGTTAGTACCCAAGTACTCATGCAGCAAAGTAGGCCTTATGGCATGGACTGCTTCAAACCCCTATAGACTATGCATGCACTTTTTTATGCACCTGCAAAGATGTCTTTTAAACCTTAAAATGCCCAGTCTGTATCCTTACACTTCCTCCAAATATTCTGCCACTGCTGTTTCAGTATTGAAGTGAGCCATTCAGAAACGCAACGCAGCTCCAGCAATGCTCCGGGAGACCTATGCTCACAATGCTGTGTCAATCCTTATGCCTGCTTCTTGTAGATTTCACTCAGCCACTTTTAGGAGGTTTTCCTGCACTGGAACACCCCCCCCCGCGCAGGGATGTCCCCGTCTGGTACAGGGATTTAGAATGTGATGCACCTCTCAGATGCGTCACATTGTAAATACCACACACCATGGCGCATCTTTTACACCAGCGCTGCATCACAAAAGAGATGCAACAGCGGTGTAAAAGAGGCACAAGGGGGTTTTAAATCTGCCCCTAACACTTACAAATTCATCCAGGCAGTTTCACCAGCAGTGCAAAAGGAAGCATAGACTTGTATTATAGTTATGCACATATGTTACATTCAAGTGCTTTGGAAGTACTACAGTATACTATAAGTAAACACCTTATAGATTTATACTGTAGCACTTCCTTATAGTTATGCACTTTCACTTTCACCATACACTACTAATGTATTCATTCATTCATTTCTGCACTACACATTCATTCAAACAAAGTTTTACACACTATCATAGAAATATAGCCCTTTTTTTGACCAGTGAAGGTAGTTCTGAAAAGAACTGTTTTTTTTGTCTTTTTGGTTTTGAATTTTTTTTGATTTTTTTAACAGTTTTCTTTTTTTTTACGAAAAAAAAGAAACTGCAACCCAAAAAGTGTCCAACAGGAACAAATCAACAAAAAAAAATTAACGTCGTGAGCAACAGTGCTCCTGTTTCCTCCGGAAAATCAAGTCAATTGACTGCTCCCCATAACAGAGAATCTCATAGCAAAATTTGCAATGGATGAATAAATCTGCAAAATCTGGTCGGATATCCGGGTGAGGACTGCTTGCTTCTGTGGGTGGTGCTGTAGAAGTGCTGGGAACAGCAGGTGGAGGGTTGTCCCGCAGCCTTTCAGAGCAAGCTCTCGCATAATTACGAGGATGGAGATTTTTCACATGGCGCACCATGCTTGGTGTCCCAAATGAATACTTTTTGATTGGGTCGCCTCTGGAGAGCGTAGTGTTACATATTTTACACATGACTTTTGGTGCATTCACCTTTTTTTGTCCTTCAGGAAAGGTGAAAAACTTCCAAGTTAGAACCTGTTTCCTTTTTTCCTGTGGCTCCTCTGCTACAAATTCCTCCTCTGATGAGTGCTCTGAAGAGGATTCCACAAGTGCAGCCATATTAAAGTTGGTTTCTAAAATGACTAGAGAAAGTCAAAGAAGAATGATTAAAATGGGTGGGGTCTTTCAACAGTTGGAATAGGAAGTGTTATGAACCAATCAAATCAGTTCTTTTGAAGTCACATGGCTTTGCGTACGCGTAGGGTGCGATTACGGTGCGCGTACGGACGACGTACCACCGCTATTTGCGTAATTGCTTTTAAAAGTAATATACGCTTATCAAAAGTTTAAAAAAAATAATTTTCGTGATTATCCCAGATAATGTATTCCCTTAATATTTACATTAAATACATAAATATATCCTTTTAAACAATTAGAAACATTTGCGCAGTACGCATAAGGGGTGCCGTACAAACGCACATGACGTCATGTGGAAGCGGCGATGCGACTCATAACGTCAAAACGTATTCATAATGTATGCGCGGATACGCGCACAGTACGATTACCAGTTTTCAGGATGGTGCGATCACTGTACGCGTACCGTACGAACATTTAAAAAAAAATTAATTATTCTTTTACACTAAGAATATGGAAATTAAAATAACTAAAAATAATTATAATAAAAATGTAGGAAATTAGTATAAAAAGAAAGAAATATAATAATTAATACATTTAAAAGTTATCATTTACAAAACCTTTGAAATTCACTGAAAAAAACATTGGTTTTAGCCACGTTATAATTAGGAATTAGCATTTAAAAAACCTTGCAAATTCGCTGAAAAAAACACACGTTTTACACATGTTATAGTTAGCTGGACATTTCACTCATACAAAACCATTGAAATTCCCCCGTTATAGTTAGTTCAGCTAACTTTAACTCGCGCGCCCGCAATGCACTGCTGATGACGTCACATATTACATCACTCATGACATGGTCCGTGACATCACTCATGACATCACTGATGACATCTCAAATGAGATATATATATATATAACAATTATATTTTGTACAATTATATTTATGACATTGATATTTTTTTCTCGATATTTTTGTACTTACCATTATAAGTATAGGATATAGATATTTTTGACATCAATATTTTGGTCACAATATTTTTGAATGGGGATAATTTAAATCTCGTTAATTTGTCAGTGTACCATATCAAAACATACCAACATGTGTAGAAAAGGTTGCAATGTACCTGCAACCTTCTTTGAGTTCCATTTGATGATAACCTTTATTTAGATCAAGGCAAAGCAAGAGAAGACCATTGCACCATTTAGTTGTGTTATCATGTCAGCAATTAGGGGACCTGGATGCCTTTTTTGTTCAATTCAATTTCTTAGGGTAAAGAATTAAAGAATTCAATAAGGAGAGTGTGGTGGGTACCTAGAGACACGTTACTCCAAAAGAAAAGACGTCCTGAACTAAACAGGGTGGTCTGTGTTATAACGTTTGGATCTCACACTTACCAGCTGCGTAAGTTGGTTAGACAAAATTGGCACCTGGTTAAGGATATTCATGGTGATTTTGATGAATTACCTTTATTTGCCTTTAAAAAGGAAAAAAGTGTGTCCAATCACATTGTTAGGGCAGGACTGCCTAGTATCCCAAAATCTACCCTAAGAGGGATGTTGGGTTTACCACCAGTGATAGGGCACCACAAGTGCGGAACGTGCTCATGTTGCACACAGACAGAAGAAGGGTCCCTATTTACATTCAATGGGATCCATCGGAAGCATGATACATTTACAAATTGCCAGATGAAAAATGTAGTGTATGGGATTGTGTGCCCCTGCCCCAAGTTGTACATCGGGAAGACAACTCAGGAGGCACGCCAGCGTATCACACAGCACAAATCGCGTATAAGAAATGTAACGCCAAATGCGCCATTGGTCTTTCATTGGCAGACATTGAAACATCAGGAAAAGGACTTACGATGGACTATCATTTCTAAAATAGATAAAGATCCAAGAGGGGGAGACATTGAAAGCAGACTGAGTCAGCGTGAGGCATTTCTTATAATGAAATTCAATACCGCAGTTAATGGCTCAAATGAAGTTTCGGAGATATTCAGGATGAACCCAGGGGTTTAAGCTATTTTTGTACCACTGCCAGTTTCTCCCTTTCATTGTATGAGAGCACCTAAGTGGCGATCCTGTATTGATTAACTGAACGGGATTTATGGGCTTCATCATCTTCATCAAAGTTTACCTCTCTCAAAACGATATACTTTCTAACAAAGGATTTACTGTGAACACACGTTTTCCATCCGTATGTGTTAGCCGTTTAGAACAATTGCTGGAATGCCTCAAGCTTCGTTTGCCTGTATTCAATAAAACTTTTTTGAAAAATAGAAAAAAAGACCTACGACGCCCTTTGCCGATCACGTGACCGTCACACAGCTCCTGGTAAAAATAGATGACGTACCTTGTGGCGGAACCATACTCGCCTGATATTGTGAGACGAGACCGGAGCTCCTGATACAAGTAAGATTACGTGCCTCCATTAGCAGATCATTTCCAACACTTGAGCGCATTTACAGCGGCTCACCATCCGTTTTCCGCTTCTCGTTGCAGGATTCTTTGGACTTACTGCCGATTACGAGAACGATATGGACAACAAAAGTAATGATTTTGCATAGCCCGGTAAGCCGGGATTAAGCAGCCCTTGCGTTCCGTTTTTTATTCAATCTTTGGCCACATCTAGTTATTGAATTGCTGTTTTCTGCCCCCATTAGGTTATCATGGCCTCACCCACATAAAACAGGTTAGTGCCAACATACTAATGGTCTGCCCTATAATTCCCTAAATCCTTGTAAAATTATGTGTGTGATACACAGTCTTATGTTGTGTGTTTTTCTGTTTAGTGTAACATTGGAGATTGGTGAATACCTACTACTTCTATGTTGGTTAATGGCGCCAGACCACATTGTTAAGGTATGACGGTTTTGCAGACTGGTGGCTTGTGCTCTTTGAAATTTGATTTGTTGCTAACAGACTCTTGTAATGGTGTTGTATTGTTGCTTTTTGTTATAGAAAGTGTTGGTCCTGAGGAGAACCCCACAATTAGGGGTTTGAAACGCGTCGACCTGACTGGACTCTTTGTCAATCTGAAATAACAATGGAGTTGTTTCTTTTGTAAATAAGGATTTGACTCCACAGTATATCTAGCTCTAAATAAGACTGTAAATAGAGGGAGATAATACCATTTTTTGGATATTGATAGCATTGTTTTGACAAAGGGCCATAGTATTTTGTTCCTGTTTTTGTAAAGATTGGTATGCCTGAAGTATGAATGTTGTTGGTAGGATGTGAAAAATGTTTTTGTAAATATATGTAATTTTGTTAGTATTGCCATGTATAGTTTTTGTAAATGTTTTGTACATGCATAAATAATTTGTGTTTTGACTAAAAAAAGACAAAAAAATCAAAAATTTGCTACTAGTGAAAAATAAAAATTCAACTAGTGATGTAAGTAAAAAAACGGACCGGTATGCTTGATTCATAAAGGTCACGGTTTGAATTTATAAAATCAAGTCCAGTCTTGGCCCTTGTTTTGCTTTCTTGTTATTCGGCTTAGCCTGACTGGGTATAAAGCAAGACCTCTGTGGTGTTTTTTCCAGTTAAAACATTTATCAGCAGGCATATATAAAAGGTGGGGTAAAGAATACATCAAGACATCCTGGGATATACCATACACAAACAGATGTTGGAGTGGGGGAAAGAAGTGTTTCTTAGTGGTACAAATTGTGAAAATGCACTAAGCGGTTCTCTCCTTTGTCAGGGTATTAATTTACACGGGCCTGCGATGGTTCCTCTAGCAACTTATCCTGCCACCTACAAGGTTCCCCAGCTGTGGTGATTGATTTAATTTTTGGACAACTTTCTAATGGAAGTTACCTCATGTTGAATGATCACAGCTGATGTGGCATGATGCCAGGTTTAACCTATCTCGTAACTGTGTCAGCCAGGGTGTATTCAAGTATTGTTTCCAAAAACCAAGACAGACCGGGAGTCGCCGTTATGGCCTTCACTGAACATCTCTTCTATACAAATTGATACTTTAAGCAGAATGAAAGCCATTCTTTTGCAAAAAACTGTGCCACTGACTTCGGCCAAAGAAACGTATGATCTGCAAGTCGCAAAGAATTCTGGGGAGATACATGCCCTTTTAACCACAAATTGCCCTATACATTTATCAGAAATGTTAGGTCGTATCTTAAACATGTCTGATACGAGTGGTATTGTACATGTATTTAAGACGATTTTATCGGGACTGTTAGCACCTTTTGAAGCTGTCCTAGGAATATTTCCAAACTTCGTGCACTCTGTGTTTGGTGGACTGCCTCTTATTTTGGGACTCGCTGCAGTGATACTGTTTTTGCTCTTACTGCTCCGATATGGCAAGCCAAATCACCAGGGATACCCAGTTCACCGTGGAGTACACTCTACTGGCGATGAAGTGTCGTGAGCGCATAGTCCAAATTTTGGGATTAACTCGTTGAAGAGAATTGAATACCACATGGTTTATGTCATTCAGACCAATCTGGCAAGATTGCATCTTGCCTGTTCTACGATGCCTGCTATGCGGAGAAGAATGCGTGTTCGACATCTGTCTCGCACTCCCATTAGTCATGCCAACGGATGTTGATACTTTGCTTAGACCAGTAATGTTTCACACGCAGTGTTGTCCTCAAAGGCTACCAGTTCTGATGACGGCATTCATTGAGATCTCACAGACGCAAAATGCTGACGTGAGGTACGAGAGGAATCAAGCACACAGCTATCATCCAATTCGAACATCGCTAATGCGACCAACGCTGACGGCGATGCTACACATCTATGTGCGATTGATCTTCTTAACGAGGTAATGCAGCTTTCACCTACAAAGGTAGACAAATTCTTTACAGACTTAGAAGATTTGATGTTTTCTCCGACCAATAACACTGACTTTTGAAATTGGCACACAGTGTTCTGTGAGACTCTGAATTCGACCTTAAATTTTTCAAAACAAAGATCTAACTTTGGAAACTATACTTTTTCTATGATTATTAATTTTTTCCAAATTTGTATTTTTCATTTTTTGGCACAAAGTAAACTCCTTAAAGTAGAACTATTCATAGAGAACTAGATTTCTTTGAAAATGAAATCTTCCAGAGACAATATTTGACCTTGTCCACATTCAAACAGTTTTTTATATTCTGCCATGAAATGGTCTCGACCTTTTTTTCTGTATTTAAGAGCCATTTCATAAAAGTATTTTCGTTATTCACTCGGATAGCATTTTCAAAATGACAAACTATATGCTTTGGGACAATCTAACAGTTCTATCTGGTAGCCCTGTACAGTTTGAAGAACCCACACATCTGAGGTGAGAGTCGTCCAATGGACTACAAAATGTAACAATCTGCCCCCCAGGGGAATCGACGGACACACAGGACGGTATACAACTGTTACAACTAAGTTTTTACAACTACCTACCATTACAACGCGACCATTACAACGCATACCATTACAACGCATTGCGCTGGGGGGCGCTCTAGGATAGGGAATAAGTTTAATTTACTATCCAACACCTTCCCTAGTGTCCACGGGGACTGGAGTTGGAATAGTAAATTATACTTACCACTATCCAGCACCTCTAAGCGCTATGCGTTATAATGGTAGGCATTGTAATGGTCGCGTTGTAATGGTAGGTAGTTGTAATGGTATGCGTTATAACGTCATACATCCCACAGGACTTACCAGAGGATTGGGTGTCAAAATTCTTATATCCTCGGTTAACACCCCGGTTGAAATGGCCTCTGTAGTCGCGCCACCTGGAAGGATAGATGCCAGCTTGCTCAGGCTCTTGGGTGTAACCTCTGCCGTGTCTTGGGGCATATCCTCGCTGAGGACTAGTATTCGAGTAGCGGCCGGTCGAGCGTCCTCTGCCATGCCCGGCCCTACCAGAGACCTGGTGTTGCACTCTTTTCAATGAAGCCTGGGATTTGTCGAGGGACGCAAAAGTCCTAACAAACTTGGCGATATCTTTTACAAATTTGTCACCAAAGAGCTGGCCCTCTGCCAACGGGCCCAGTTCCGATGAAGCCAATTCCACTACCCGTGGATCAATCCTGAGACGTACGGATTTGCGTCTCTCCGAAGCCTGGGCGCAGTTAGCGTTTGCAAGCATGCAAATCGCCCTTTGCGCCCAACCAGCCAGGACCTTAGGGTGGATAGCATCATCCGTCTCCTGAGCCTGGAGGGCTAGTTCCAGAATCTTACCTAAAGGGCCCGAAAGGTCAAGAACCTTATCTTGGCATGCCCTGAGGGTGCGGTCAATCCCCTCTTGGGATCCTTTTTATATTTCTTTAAAAAGGTAGTCTTCGAGTTATCTATGTCGAGGGTAAGGGCTACTTTGTGGGCCAGGTCTGGACGAGGACATTCTGACTTCAAACGGGCCCTAACCTCTTTGTCAAAACCTTTGCGCAGGTGGGTCTGCAAATAGTCACCGCAGGTGGAGGAACCCAATCAGAAGATCTAGGGCGGATAATGTCTGAGGGATCGAACTCAAAGGGAGAAGGGTTAACAGGGGAGGAAGCGTGCTTACGCTTTTTTGCGCACTTACGAGGCTTGGAAGCTTGTGAGGAATCAGTGTCTGTATCAGTATCAGTGGTGGTATCCTGCACCAGGATAGGAGATGACTGAGGAAGGGTTAGAGGACTCACCCTTGGACTCTTCTTTAGATTTGTACAGTTTAGCATAGGAGTGTACATGGGGCCAAGAGGAACCTGCGGGAACATTCGCCAGGGGGGGAGGGGCTGGATCAGGAACAGTGGATGAATGTGGTTTGGGCTTATCAGGAACCAACAATTTTAACTTCTTAGTGAGGGGTAACAAGGCTGAAGAAAGGGCTTCAACTAATTTTGCGTCTAGCTTTTTGTCAATGAGGTCCTCCATGGATTCTTCCTCATAATACTCATCATCGCCCTGATTGTCGCATGCAGCAACCTCCTCTTGATAGCAGTCGTGTTCTGCCATTCTCATCAACAGATTTGAAAAATCCAGTCAAAATCCCCAGAGGGAAGCTCAATTATCAGCCCAAAAATAAGGGCGTCGGTTGGGAGCAGTGCCAGGCGCAGGAGCCAGTCAAAAAACAATACTAAAGTCATCAAAGTCACTCAAAGAGTAAATAGTCCCTTTGTAGGACTAATGGAGGTATAAACCCCTATCTGGAGAACAGATTTGGGGTTCTAAAAATTGTGGCTTGAAGAGCCCTGGTCAGTTAGGGGTTAAATTCCGCCACAAGCATGAAGTAGGTGAAAATCAATAATCGACCTTATTGCTGCCTTAATAATGTCGAGAAAATGGCCCAAATCGACTCCTGGCCTCCTGGGTGACAAATCCCCTCTTCAGCTCGGGGCAGAGCGTCTTTGATGGCACTGAACGGGGCTGCGCGTGTACTGAGATGCGCGCGAGGCCCGCAGGCACGCGCTGGGAGCCCGCGAAGGCCTCAGCTTGCGCCTCGCTCCCCACGTGGGGGGGCAAGTCCCTCCTGATCGCGATCGGAAGCAGCCGGAGCTGCCGGCAGCAATAAAAACGGGCACGGGGAGCTGCTAAAGCGCAACACGCGCTTGTAAAGGGGCTATCTATCAAACGGAGTGGGCGGGGAAGCCGCGCTCCGAGCGTCGAAGGAATGCGGGACATCGCTACACGAACAGCGCGCACCAAAGACAAAAGCCTCAATTAAGCGAAGCACAATCAAAGGGTTAGCAAGCTAACACATATGGCAATCAAAGAGCAGCATGAATATATATAAGTATGTAAAACACAGTACAGTGCAAGTATTCAGAGTATAGAGGCACTTATCTGGGCTGCGGAGCAGCAAAGAAAGAGGAAGACAGATTAGTGTCTCTCTACTTTGTATACTTGATATTGCAGTGATTGGCTGTTACAAAGGAGGCGTGGTTCAAAGCCTCATGGGTATTGATGTTTTTCATTGTTGTAGTTTTACTCTAATTGGCTGCTGTGTTTGCAGTAATGAAATAGAGAAAGCATAATCCTCGCCTCCGTGTCCTTAATAGAATCTAAAATTCTTGTCGCGATAGCTAGAAAATTTTGTATGCTCTTACAGTATTATTTCATATTACTGTTTATGCTGTACGCATTATACTTTGCAGTCTGCATAACGATTGTAGCAGTTCACTTCTCTTGCATGAGAAAGAAGACTGTTCAATAAACCTTTTATTGAAAACGCCCGTCTCTCTATTTCTCTGCACCTCTGTAGAAACGAAGCATGCATGATTGAGTGAAATACTTATCTATTGTTTCCGCGACTCTGAGAGATATATTCTTATTCTTGGGGAACGAAGGTGTCATGTTTATGCGGTTGTCAGAAACGAATCCCTTCTTGTGTATTCGAGAAAGTTTCTAGTGACCTCTGAGTTAGCTGGCACACACACAATTAAGTTTAGCATATTCGACAGAGACCCAGTTGACCTCAGTCTTATGTCAAATCTATAGGATATATTATTCCAATGCGCGGAGCCTATTGGGAATATAGGAGCTACACTACAGTGTAGGGTGAATAATGTATTGATATTTTATTTGATATTGTCCTAGGATTTACTTTATATTTACCTGGCTTGTAGAGCTCATATCTGTTGTTTAGTTATGTTTGAATAGAATAACTAATATAGTCTTCTGGACTCCACATCAGCTTGCAGCGCCGCGTGTTGCTCACAACGCTCTCTGTGAAATGCTAGTGTAGAGTCAGTATTTTGAGAAAGAAGGCTTGACATGCGCTTTTGTGTCATGGTATGTTCGTTACCATATACCGAATCTCTGTGCAGGGCAGGAGCATTTCATATCAGACAAACCATTATTATAGTTGATTGACGCCCACACGGGCCTTCTGAGGCCTTCCAGACATTCGAGGATGTTGAAATGATTTCTGGGCTTAACTGAACAGATGCAAATCCCACATCTCCTCCCTCACAGAACTGAGCGCTCTAAATCTCTCTCCTCTAGTACTTCATGGCCTTGAAATAACTCATGCTTTCAAGCGCATGGGGTAACCACGTTTAGGAATCAAGCAGATGTCATATCAGCTCATTTGAACAAACCCCCCAGAGGACGACATGTCACTGCTGGAGCTGCACTTCTGCTGTCCACAGCCAGACACCGCTGTCTTTGTAGGAATAATATCCGAGTAAATACATTTAAAAAACTCGATAATGGGAATTGCTTTCCACGTAAAATGCATATATTTCTACAAGAGGATATAATTAATGGTTAGTCCTGATGACAGCTCTGCGCATTTCTGTACAAGGAAAGGAAATATCTATGCCTTTCACAGATACCATCTGATTAGCATGTAAATTGCTGGTTCATTTTATATTTTGTGTTTATTTTAGTTGCGAACCCCCTTACCTAAACAATAAATCCAGCATCAATAGGGTGATTGATGCTGTCAAAAAAGATCTACAACATATTCTTTGTGTAAATAGACTATTATAGAAATCTGAATACTATTTAAATAATTTTCCCCAGGGATAACTATTTGTAAATATTGATCGAATGTTCTAATAGTAGAAGAGGCGACTTCTTGTAAAATTCCCTCTCCGGCTCAGGCCTCTGTACTGGTATTGAGCGTGTAACTACTAACGAAGGGCAATGAACAGCTGGTACATCCCACATCACAAGCTTGAAATTATTATTGTAATAGGTATGGAAATGTTGTTATTTTGAAGACTTATATTTGTCCTACCTATTGAACTACACCAGGGAACATCGAAACGTTAAGTAGCGCAGCATACAGGCAAGTTTGGTTTTTAAAAAAAGCAGCACGTTTACCACGAAAAGACATGATCAAAAGGCGAAATGCAGATGAATAATCAAGAAATATGTTAGTTCAATTGTAAAATATCATATTGCTGACTGAAACTCGCACGTTCTCTGTTTCCTTTTTTTAATTTACAACATTTCTGTTTTAACTGCTTTGTCTATCCTTTTACTTTTAATATGTAACGTTCATCCCAGTGTATGTACATTGCAACGATTTTAATTAATTGCGCAATAAAACTTTACTTACTTACTTACTACTTACTGCTGACTGAAAGGTACGCCTAAAACATATTATGAAACAGAACAAGGGTTTTTAGGAGATGGCGCACAGCTCAACAGTAACGCTAGTAATCATCTGTTGTGGCGAGGTGCAGGAAGGGCAGGGGAAAAATCCCTATAACCCCCCAGAAAATACTGATGGAGTCAGTACTTGGAAAAGTAACAAACACAATGCCCATGCACACTCAAGAAATAACAAATAATAGAGTAGTCTCGGTAGACAGTATTTGTAGAGACAAAAGCTAGTAAAACAACACAAGTAAATGGTATGCAACACGTAAGATCCAACATAGGTGTTGTGTCTTTAATTGTTCTGTTTGGAAAAGACAAGCCGACACGTGTTTCGTCGCGTATGACACAGTCTGCCTGCGACTCTTCAGGACTGGGTAGGAAAACATAAGGAAAGTACCTTTGTATGGTGTAAAACAATGATCACTTAAAATGTACAAGGGGAAAATATACATACAAGTCAGGTGGATAAAATCCAAGAAAATGCGCAAAGGGAACTGAAATTATATTATTAACCTTAGGAATGAGAGACTATAGTGTTCTGGAGACAGAAGCCAAAGGAAGGTGGAGGGGAAAAAAGAAAACTGGACTATTATTTGTTATTTCTTGAGTGTGCATGGGCATTGTGTTTGTTACCCTAAAACATATTAGTTTTATTGTAACAGTGCTGTTTTGCATGTGAAGTAAATGCACTCAGTTTTAAATCTTCAAAATTGGGAGAGTATAACATATGAACGAATCGTCTAGTACGCATCATTCATGAGGTAATAGAGTACATAGTGTGACTTCAGCACACACTCTGTGAGTGTTCAAAATCTCCACTTTGATTCTGAAAGCCACGGAGTGTGTTTTAAAGGGGCAGTCCAATGTACAGACAAAAGTATAGGTGCCTTTGTCCAGTTCTGCAGATCTTACAACCACAAATAGGCATTCTAGAAAGTGTGTTGATGATGTCTGGTAGGGTTTTGAGATTAATTGTGACATTCACTGGCTAGCCTCTTGGAAGTCAATTGATGATAGTTTATATGCGAGTGAGTTGCTGAAAGGACCCCTCGGGTTAATGTTACGCTATTCCCGGAACTTCTTAATCATGCTCTCTGCTAGCTTAAAGTGTAGAAATGATGAGTCCTGTATCAATGCTAAATTACTGTGTTTGTGCTTCTTTCCACAGCGCATCGGTAATATGTACAGTGGTCCTGTACAGTAGAGTTCTAGGCCGGATTCACAGAGAATGAAAAAAAACAAGATCTGGGCATCCTAGGTTTCCTCGTACAGTTTGCTGTTATTAGCGTATTAACAAAACTCCCCAAGAGGAATCAAGAAAACCTATGCAAAGCGCATACGTTTGCAGTCACCCAGTTGACCTACACTTCCTCTGTAGATTGTCTGCAAAATGGCCAATCCACAGAATCATAAATGACATGCATTTTCGAATGTATGACGTTACAATGAAATTTCGTTGCAACGCATGCCTTTACCACGCATGCGTTACAACGGAATTTGTTTTCCACGCTTAACCTTTACCTCGAATATACCTTTACCACGCATACATTTACAACTTTTTTCGTTGTAAATGTATGCATGGTGAGGGCATACTCTTGATAAAGGTTATAACTCTCCCCTTAAATGCCCCCTGCCTCCACTCCTTATATTTACCCCTGCCCTTAACCCTTAATATATATATATATATTTATTTTACTAAAATGCCCCTTACCTTTTAACTCGCCTTCTCTCCTTCTTCTTTGGTTACGTCGGTCGTATGTCGTGGAGAGGAAGCGGAAGTTACTTTCCGTTTCCTCTCTAATGACGTAGATTGCTTCAGCTTCGTCTTCACTTCGGCTTTTCAGGTAAGTTTTGTTTTTTTGGGGGGGAGACCCCCCCAGCCCCTCTTTTTATCCCAACGCTTTATTTTTTTTTATAGGGGAGACCCCCCAAACCCCCCCTTTTTTTTTCATTTACCACACATGCATTTACTACGTATTTTGTAGTAAAGGTATGCGTGGTAAAGCCTCTCGTTGTAACCACGCATGCGTTGTAAAGCATGCGTGGTAAAGGATTTTGTGGAAACGGCTTCGTTGTAGAGGCCGTTTCCCTGCATTTTCATGTGCAACATTTTTTCTATTTATTCTTAACCTGGAAAATGGTTTTTTTTGGATGGAAAAAGCAGTTACTTTAACGCCTGGAAAACATGGTGAAATGAAATGAAATGAAAATTGTATTTGTAGAGCGCATTCTACCCTAAGGCCTCATAGCGCTTGTGGATTACAGGAAAAGAACAGAAAGATTTAAGAGAAATTGCAAAAAAGATAAGTCTTAAGGAGCTTGCGAAAGATCAAAATGTTAGGTTCGCTGCGCAGAGTAGCGGGCAGGTAGTTCCACAGGTTGGAGGCCATCAAGGAAAAAGATCGGCCGCCCCATCTAGCCCGGCGAACTTTCCTGGTAGTGGCGAAAAAGGCTGAGCTAGACCGGAGGTTCCTGGGGGGTTTATAGGGTGTGATAAGAGAGTGTAAGATGGCTGGGCCGGTTTTTCACATGGCTCTGTGGACTTGACACAGGGATTTAAACTGAATTCTGGCACGGATGGGGAGCCAGGTCAGCGTCCTCAAGGCGGGTTTGGCCGATTGTCTCCGAGGGATTTGGAACAGAAGGCGAGCTGCACTATTCTGAGCCACCTGGAGTTTTTGGAGGGTGGACTGTGGGGCACCCAGATACAGAGCATTCCCATAATCAAGGTGTGACAGAATCAGGGCCTGTACCATGATCCTTCTGGCGTTGAAGGGAAGTAGGGGCAGGATTTTCCTGAGCATCCTAAGCAAGCCATAGCAAGTTGCTGCTAGCGTGGTGGCCTGATGACTGAAGCACAGGGAGCTGTCAAGCCACATGCCGAGACTCTTAATCTGCTGTTTTGGGCTGGGCATTGGGTTCAGACAGGTCTGCCATATCTGTGCTGATAGGGGGGGTGGTGGTTTGCCCAGAAACATGAGCTCGGTCTTATCGCTGTTTAGCTTTAAATGGGAAAGTTTCATCCAATCAGCTACAGCCTCTAGGCAGCTGCCGAGGGATCACAGTGAGCCCTCTGGGTGGTTGAGGGATACCACCAATTGGGTGTCGTCAGCGTAGGTTATTATTTGTATTCCGAATGGAAGAACAACCTCGGCCAGTGGTGCCATATAAACATTAAAAAGTGTGGGGCTCAGGGAGGAGCCCTGAGGAACCCCACATCCGAGCGGCCAACAGTCTGAGAAGACATTATCTTCAAACACCTGAAAGACCCGGTCTTTAAAGAATGATTGTAGCCAGGAGAGAGCTGACTGGATAACTCCCAGACTTTCCAACCGGCTCAGCAGGATCTTGTGGTCCACAGTGTCAAAAGCGGCACTGAAGTCCAACAAGATAATAGCAGCTGAGCCACCCTGGTCCATAAGTCTTCGAGCCTCTTCAGTCACGGCCAGGAGAGCTGTTTCTGTCTCTTGACGGGGCTGGAAACCTGTCTGAGATGTATGAAGTAGGTTGTTAATTTCAAGATATTGGACTAGGACAGAGTTAATGTGTTTCTGGGTTATCTTGCTGAGCCAGGGAAGGAGGGATATGGGTCGACAGTTAGACAGGTTGGTGGAATCCAGGGTAGGTTTTTTCATCAGGGCCTTCACTGAGGCCCGTTTCCATTCAAGGGGGACCGTAGCCGCCGAGATGGAGGCGTTTATAATGGTCAGGATGACAGGGCTTATTGTATTAGTGACAAAGGATAGAAATCGGGGAGGAGCAGGATCCAATGGAGAGCCCGAGATTACTTTAGGTATAATTGCTTTCAGGGAGTCCTCATCTAATAAAGGGAACTCAGCGAGGGAGCAGCAAGAAGGGCTCCTGGTGTCAGTCTTACCAGCGACGTCCTGGGAGAGATGGAAGGGGCGGGTAATGAGTTAAATTTTATGATGGAAGAATTCAGCAAGGCTGTTGCATTTAGGGAGGGCATCTTCCTGATTGGGGATTTTTTGAGGTATGGTGATCAAAGGCTTGGCTATCCGGAAAATCTCCTTAGTGGAATTCTCTGCAGCACAGATCTTTCCTTCAAAGAAGGCGGCTTGTGTAGTTTTTATTTCTTCCTTATATTTCCTTATTGCCTCATGATGGCTAGCTTTACTTTTTTCTGTTGTATTCAGTCTCCAGTTCCTTTCTAGCTTCCTACAATTTTGTTTAAGCTCTTTAAGTTTTATGGAAAACCATGGTGCGGGCCTGTGATTTGATCTCTTATGGGTGGTTCTTATGGGAGCTAGAGTATCTAAGGAGTTTAGAATCCAGCGGTTAAAGTTGAGATTTGCTCTCTCTGGGTCTGAACTAGAAGGTGGTAGAGTGTTTTCTAGGAAGTTGGACCACTGGCCAGCAGAGAGGTTCAGCCATTTCCTGTTATGTGTCTTCGAGATGTTCAGAGGGAAAGTGCTGACTGAGGAGGGCCAGGTAAGTGGGATTAGCGAGTGGTCGGTCCAAGGGAGAGGTACCCGGGGATTACTCTGGAGAAGCCGGGAATTGCTAAACACGACGTCCAGAAGATGACCTTTAATATGAGTAGGAGCGGTACCCTGCAGGGTAATTTGTAGGGCTGATAAATTAGATACAAGTTCATTGGCCGGGTTGTCAGCGGGATCATCAAAGTGAATGTTAAGATCACCTAAAATCCTGTAGTTGGAAGGGGAGAGGGCTAAATTGGCGACGATGGTAGGGAGCGCGTTCATAAATTGGCCCGGGGCGCCTGGAGGGCGGTAGAGCATTGGCCAGAGAACGTATTAGTAGGCGTGAATTTTAAAGAAAAATTAATGTTTTCACAGTTCGGAAGGTCCTCTGTAGAGAATCGGCATTGAAACTGGTCCTTGTAGATTATGGCTAATCCTCCTCTTCTACCAGTCTTGCGATCCGCTTTTAGGATTAGGTAACCTGGGGGTAGAACTTGAATGACAATTGGGTCTGATTCGGCCTGGAGCCAAGTCTCAGTAAGGAACAAGGCATCTGGGTCGAGGTCTTCTTATAGGAGTTGAAGTTCAGTTGAATGTTTAGCCATCAAGCGGGTCAAGGGCTGGGCAGGTACCCTTTCTCTGTGGAATTTGAACTGGCATTGGGAGCACCCGGTTGATCCAGATGCGACGTCTATAGAGTGCCTACATTTTAGATCTGTGGGGCCTGCCAGGGTCTGTAGGGTCAAGGCACTATAAATGAGGGTATCTTTCAGCAGTTTACATGGGGTTGTGGCCCCTGAGCCCCGTCGGGCGCAGACGGGCTTGCCTCAGGCGCGCCGGCACGCACCCGCTGCGCGTCCGTATAGATGGTAACATTTTATACTTGCGAGGGCGTGAGGGCAGGGCAGCTAGACTGCTAACCCCAAACCTCTCTCAAAATGGCGGCCACAGATTGTCCGTTCCACACCAACGCCAGCACCTCCTCGGCTATGCGTGGGGGAGCATTTTAGTGCAAAGAGCTAAGAATGAGGCAAGTCAATTTTAAAAATAGGGTAAAACAGAAATAATTTAAAAATGGATTAAACTAAACAATTAGCTCTTCCCGGCTTTCCGCCTCAGGAAGTGAAGTATAATGAATCCGCGCGCATGAGCAGAAACGCAACTTTTGTACTTGCGAGGGCGTGAGGGCAGGGCAGCTAGACCGCTAACCCAAAACCTCTTTCAAAATGGCGGCCACAGATCGTCCGTTCCACACCAATGCCAGCACCTCCTCTGCTATGCGTGGGGGAGCGTGGTAGTGCAAAAAGCAAAGAGCTAAGAATGAGGCAAGTCAATTTTAAAAATAGCGTAAAACAGAGACACTTTAAAAATGGATTAAACTAAGCAATTAGCTCTTCCCGGCTTTCCGCCTCGGGAAGTGAAGTATAATGAATCGTGTTTTGTGATTGTTTCTGACAGTATATTTGCCTTTTTACTGTTGACTTTTTTATATTAAATTTAAATGCATTTATTGGATGTGAAGCAGCCACACTCATTCCAATACTATGACTACAGAAGGTCCCCCATTTTGGTGGATTTTCCAAAATCATAGTTCCACCTGTAGGCGGTTCAAAGCTAGAATGTACTCATTCAATAAATCCACATCTGCCATTTTCTCACAAAGATAGTTCTTTTGGTGCACCCAGGCTGAAATAAATAACTCAAAAAGTTTAAATCTATTCAACCTTCTATTTCGTTTGCAAGCATTAGGTTGTATTCCTGGTACGGAAATTGTTGCAAACTACATTCTTGAAATGCAAAAGAAGTTGAAACAGCGAGCCTGTATAGTAAACACACCTCCCTCTTAATAACCCAAAATGAGTCCATATATTTAGAACAACATAGCATGCACATTCACTGCTTCCGCTGTTTCCAAAGAGCTATCCAAGGATCAAAACAATTCCATCCACAATAAGTGGGCGAAACGGGTTGGCTGTTTTTATCCTGAAAAATAAAGGATATATGACAAAGATTATTCTTGAATTGGACTAATTGGCTACGGAAATTCACTAAGCATGGGCGGAAAATCAGTTTTGCTCGCGTATTTTGCGGATTTTCGGTAAATTCGCAATCCGCGAGATTCGCGAATCTCCCGCAAAATCCGCAAATCCGCGAGCAGCGGATTTTATGGCTTGCTCGCACTGTTCGCGTGAGTTCGCGGCTTCCCAGTACAACTTCGCGCCCCGCGAATAAGCGCTAAATTGCAGAAATACGATCTTAGCAAAACTGAAACTACTTACCAGGTTCAAAAGTTCAGGCTCATCATTAGTAGCCATTTCCTGTAGTGCTTCCTGAGGGGCCCCTCCAGAGTTCAGTTGCCAGTTGCAACTATTATGTGACCCTGCTCTGAACCTCAGAATAGTTACACATATGCCACAAAGGTCCTGAATTACAGCTAAGGGAGACAAGCAGGAGCCAGGCTGGAAGTTCAAATCCATTAATCAGCCCCTAATTCATTATTGTCAGTTGGGGCAGGGCAGGTGTTGTAACTAATTTTGCAACAATGAAAGCACTTAGCAAGTGCAAAAGATCACTAATCAGGAAGCACTAAGGAAGCAGGTGCCAGCTAAAAAAATATTCTGTGACACATTAATCAGCCCCAAATTAATTCAGGTCACTTGAGGCAGGGAAGGTGTGCTTTGCTTTGCCACAATAATGTACACTGACTGGACAACCAGAGGGTGCTGTGATGAAACAAGGTGTGGCAGGGTATACTCAGACATGAGTCCCTTTCTCACTGCTCCATCAGGATTCAAGCAAGCCGGGCCGAAGAAGGCTGAAATGCCAGAAACCGGTCCCCGGTAGCTTGTCTCCTTTCTGGTGAAGAATTGGCTTGGTAGTTTAGTCTGCCCTGTTCCCATGATGCACTGGGCCAGGGACAGACTGATTTGCATATAGCCAGGTTCTGAGCTGGGATGGGGCAGTGAGATAAATAACGGTGATGGATCAAGCCCTGATCTTTGGACTGGGTAAGAGTGGTCTGTTTAACTCAGACACTCTGTTCATCACCACCCCCTTTTTGTAAATCGTTTTTGGCCACTATAGGTGTGGCAGGGTATACTCAGACATGAGTCCCTTTCTCACTGCTCCATCAGGATTCAAGCAAGCCGGGCCGAAGAAGGCTGAAATGCCAGAAACCGGTCCCCGGTAGCTTGTCTCCTTTCTGGTGAAGAATTGGCTTGGTAGTTTAGTCTGCCCTGTTCCCATGATGCACTGGGCCAGGGACAGACTGATTTGCATATAGCCAGGTTCTGAGCTGGGATGGGGCAGTGAGATAAATAACGGTGATGGATCAAGCCCTGATCTTTGGACTGGGTAAGAGTGGTCTGTTTAACTCAGACACTCTGTTCATCACCACCCCCTTTTTGTAAATCGTTTTTGGCCACTATAGGTGTGGCAGGGTATACTCAGACATGAGTCCCTTTCTCACTGCTCCATCAGGATTCAAGCAAGCCGGGCCGAAGAAGGCTGAAATGCCAGAAACCGGTCCCCGGTAGCTTGTCTCCTTTCTGGTGAAGAATTGGCTTGGTAGTTTAGTCTGCCCTGTTCCCATGATGCACTGGGCCAGGGACAGACTGATTTGCATATAGCCAGGTTCTGAGCTGGGATGGGGCAGTGAGATAAATAACGGTGATGGATCAAGCCCTGATCTTTGGACTGGGTAAGAGTGGTCTGTTTAACTCAGACACTCTGTTCATCACCACCCCCTTTTTGTAAATCGTTTTTGGCCACTATAGGTGTGGCAGGGTATACTCAGACATGAGTCCCTTTCTCACTGCTCCATCAGGATTCAAGCAAGCCGGGCCGAAGAAGGCTGAAATGCCAGAAACCGGTCCCCGGTAGCTTGTCTCCTTTCTGGTGAAGAATTGGCTTGGTAGTTTAGTCTGCCCTGTTCCCATGATGCACTGGGCCAGGGACAGACTGATTTGCATATAGCCAGGTTCTGAGCTGGGATGGGGCAGTGAGATAAATAACGGTGATGGATCAAGCCCTGATCTTTGGACTGGGTAAGAGTGGTCTGTTTAACTCAGACACTCTGTTCATCACCACCCCCTTTTTGTAAATCGTTTTTGGCCACTATAGGTGTGGCAGGGTATACTCAGACATGAGTCCCTTTCTCACTGCTCCATCAGGATTCAAGCAAGCCGGGCCGAAGAAGGCTGAAATGCCAGAAACCGGTCCCCGGTAGCTTGTCTCCTTTCTGGTGAAGAATTGGCTTGGTAGTTTAGTCTGCCCTGTTCCCATGATGCACTGGGCCAGGGACAGACTGATTTGCATATAGCCAGGTTCTGAGCTGGGATGGGGCAGTGAGATAAATAACGGTGATGGATCAAGCCCTGATCTTTGGACTGGGTAAGAGTGGTCTGTTTAACTCAGACACTCTGTTCATCACCACCCCCTTTTTGTAAATCGTGATGAAACAGAGGGTGGCATGGGTGGGCCAGAGGGTGGCATGAGTAGTCAGAGAGTGGCATTGGTGACAGAGAGTGGCAGTGATGAAGAAGAGTGTCCCAAACAGGCTGGACACGTAGAAACAACAAGTTCGCAAAACTTGCGACCCGACAGGTAAGTTCGCGTTTGCGAAATTGTACAAAACCCTCGCGAACTGGCAGAAACCCGTGCGAACACAAAAAAAAAAATCCGCAAATTCGCGAGAATTCGCGGATTTTGCGGATTGCGAGTTCGCAAATCCGCAAAATTCGCAAACGCGAGATTCGCAAAATTCGCCCATGCTTAAAATTCACTCTTTTGCGGTGCACTCGCATTTGTGGACAAACTAGATTCTTGAGATATAGTTCATCCTAGGCAAAGAAATGTAATGTTGAAATGAAGTAAAATTTATTTTTCACTATCATTGTAAATGAAATTTTTATAGCCTATCATTACCACCTAGTGTCGCCTGAAACACACTAATCTCAGCTTCAGGGGCATAGAGGTGCATGGATGCATGGCCGGCTTTAGCACTTGTGGCGTCTGGTGCGACAATGTTTTTTGACACCTCCAACGACCACCACAGTCACGGATACCCTCACTACCACCCTTTAACAGTCTCCATACCTCTCTCTCAGATGCATTTAATTAATTGTATAGCATCACTCATAAAAGTGAAGGGTGTCAGAGCACTTTAGATAACACACGCATTACATAGAGACAATCAATCAAAGGTGTGTAAATCAATGTATAGTAAATGTTACATAAAACAGAGGACAACAAGGGGTGGATTCACATGTCATCCATACAGGTAGACAGTATAGTTGAGGAGTACTTGGTCTGGAGAAGCAAAAACTCTGAATTTAAAATGTAACACAGTGGATTGTGGCTCTCTTTAATAACAAGAACTGTTTTTTACCCAAATGAACCTTTTATGCAACATTACAATTGTGAGAAGTCTGGCGAAAAAATCCATATGCTCTAATCTATACCTTGAGGTCTGCATGCAGTTCTTTGATGACAGTTATTAGCTCACTGTACACTGCAACTAACAAAAGGAAGTCTCTGACAAAATCAGTAACCCACTGACCTGTTTACATTATATTCACTTTGTTATCTACATAGTACATGTTCTCTGCAGCAGGCATATTAACCCTTTGCGCTACCTTCAAAACTTCCACGAGGCAAAATTTCTACTAGACAAAACTCCGATCTTGGCAGGAAGAACATTAACCACTGGAGTTTTTTTGACTTTTTAATTGTTGACTGAAAATTGCAGGAGGCCAGGAATGCGGCAGCAGGTGCTTTTAAGCAAACAGGTGCCCCCATGTGAAGTCAGCACTCGGTGCGGTGGCACCGGTCGCAACCTCCTGCATGGATGGGAAGGGTGATGTTTGCTGCAGATCATATGTAGAACAGAATGTGTTATTTGGGCGGTGCCTGGAGATTTGCTCCAGAAATATTGCAGATAGCAATTCCAGGTATGAATATACTATTTCCAGAGAGTTTCATAACACCTAATTTGCATGTGAGGAAATGAAGTAACGATGGTTCCACCATAAAATAACATAGAATGAGTTGTGAAGGCTAGTGGTGTGTGAGAGCAGGGGTCTACAGGTGTAGTGGTATAAGAGTATGTGCAGGTGACAACTGCATGAGCCACCTCCAATCGTGATGCAGAGGGTAGTTACTCATGGTTGGTGAGACCTGTGCAAAGCGCTGTGCCAGAGATGGTAAGGAGTGTCACAGCTTGGCTGTATGCAAGGAGAGAGTGTAAGCACCAAGTCGTGATCTGTTGTTCTTAGGAATATCAATTTGAAGATTGATCTTTGTGAAATTCTGAATTTGCATGAATCATGAAAGAAGAAGGTACCACCTGCTTACTTTCGGGTCCAAGAGGAGGGGGAAATAACAGAAACTGAAAGAAAACCTCTATACTGACCTATCAAATTATACTGTTGGCCAAAAGCTCATACATAAGACATATCCCCATAAAAAAAATCTTATCAGATGTGTTTAATTCATGAATTATTGCTTTATTGTTTATCACAAATATATTTTTCATTTTTTTATATATATGTGTTCTCTTTTTTATGCTCATAAAGTCATCATATAAAAACCTACATGTGTTTGCAGATTCATATAAGTTAAATCAATATGCAAATTTAAGGTACAAATCACAAAATCATGAATAACCACACAAGCAACCATCATACCTGCATTCTCACCTATCAACCTATTCAACCACACTATCATGCATACATACAAAACAAGAGTAACAATAAAATACAAAGCATGTATGGGATCCTATATGGGTTTGAATTCTACAAAGACACTTGAGAATTTAATCTTTCATCTCATCAGATTCTTCTTTTGTCTGTTCCTCTGGTAGGACTCCCAAATGTCTAGAAATGGTCTACACACGTTTCGGTGTGAAGTTATTCACACCACCTTCATCAGGACCGCCTGCCGCAGTGTCAAATATGCATGTTGTGCATTGGCATGCAAAACGTGACAGGCACCGCGCAGTGCCTGTCCACCTTGTGTATGCCACTGAAGGGGGGTACCTTAGGCACCCTCCATGTGCACCCTTACCGCCCCAACACCCTGGGGGCCCGTAATGGGCCCCCAATGCCAAAGACCGCCGGCCTTTCCATGGCAGCATGACCGACATAGAAAAGCCTTTTTCCACATGTATCATAATATGGGTGGATGTGCCTGCAAGGCACTGCTACCATATTATCTGTAGAACATGGGCTTTTATGGGAATTCACATGGGCATATTATCAAGCCCATTATCGCCGCTTTAGCTGCAGTTTCCTCCCGCTGAAGTGGCGATAATTTTAACACCCTTCTTGATAATATGCCCCATGATGATAAAAAAAATCTCAAAACAACAGAATGATATTGAGGTACAAACTCGACTAAAATTAATCTTGAACACTGTATTGCTACTGCATACATGATCATAGGAAAAGCATAATTTTGAAGCCACATTGTTGTCCACTAAATCTTAAATTGAGGTAGCCAAACACAGGGCTAAGAAAATCGTTCAGAACAGCAAATTGCTACAAATCTATGCATTTGTTTAGCATTGCAGAAACTAATAAAAGTAAAAAATAGAATTTTGCTTGCTTCTTTAATGCCAAGGTCAAACTAAATGTTGCTCCCCTTCCTTGTCAGTTCATCCTAATATTTCCTGTTCCACCAACTGGGCTATTTATAAAAGAAAATCCCTAGTTGGACTTTTTCGCTGCCTCTGTGGAGATGTGGCCTAATGGTTAGAGATGATAATTTTAACGCCTTTCCTTGTTAATATGCCCCCAAGTTCCTTGGTGTAGCCAGGTGCGGACCTTTTACTCTTAGGTATTTTCTCATTAAGTGAAGTGAAGTCAGTAACAACCTTGGTCATGGTATTAAAATGTTTCATGGCATAGTTTAGATTTGTTTCTTTCAGAAAGGAAAAGAGGCTGGAAACAACTTGAGCAACAAAATCATTTGGGTTTATGTGACTGGTATTGCTAACTCGGATTCTGGTATTTGGACTGACCACAATTTGAGATTTCAAAAAGGAAAGTAGAAGGGCATCTCATAATGATCACACTCCCCAACTGGAATAGGATTGTGAACTAAGACACGGTTTTGTTAGCGAGAATGCGATCCAATATTGCCCCTTTGATGAGGGTGGGTGTGAGGAAATAGTGGGTCCATTCATGCTCAAGGAAGAAGAAGAGGAAAAAAGATGTTCCATTAGGATTTCTACCAGTGTATACTAAAATCATCTACAAAAATGTGATCATTGGACAAATTAGCAGAGAGTTGATATAGTCCAAGCAGTGATCAAAAAGGAGTAGTAGATGATTAGTGATATTTATTTTATTCGATTTAGTGGCAATAGAATTGAGTTCATGAACAAGGCATAGAAAAGTAGGGAATGAAGAAGACCCCACTTCTCAATAGAAGATAGCCTTTCTGTCCATTATTGCTTCTCCACAACAAATGTTATCTTTGCTATTGAGATAGCAGTGGAGTTACCAGATGAAAAAGTAAGACCATGATAGGTTGAAAAGTTTCATTGAACCAAATGTTTGGCAGTATCTTGCGATTTACGGTCCAATGCAAAACAGTTTTGTCATCTGTCTCTACAAATTCTATGTAATTCGGCAATATGCATTTATGCTCGGTTTGGGTTTTATGGACAGAATAGTCTAAATATACAATAATTTATGAAATATCATGCATTGGATAAGGTAGGGTTCAACCAAGATTTTAATTGTAGTTAGGAAGAAAAATAGTAGAGCCATTTTGATAAGTGACAAGTAAAAATTGAGCTGGTTTACTTGCCATAGCAGATGAAGAAGGGCTGGGGAGACAGAATTTACAATCAGAAGTGGGTGAGCTTGCGTTTTTGAGACTGAAGAATAGGAGTGGGTGCATTCAAGCATGGAGGAGGAATTTGTAGTAAAAGGAGGTAGTGTGAATAATGAGAGAAGAATTAATTAAAGTATTGGGACAACTGAGACCATAGTCAGAGTAGAAAAGGAAAAAGAAAAGAGGACACAAATGGGGGTTGGTAAAAGAGACGAGTAGTAAGGTTTCATGAAGCAGGAAAATACAAGAGGATATGTATAAAGAAAGGAAGAAAAAGTGCTAGGAGTTTTGGCAATTGAAGCTACCTCAGGTGGTACTGGAGATAGGTAATTGGAGGTCCTTAAATGAGTTGCAGAGAATGAAGAGGTTTACCCTGACGTTTTTAATGAGCTTCTGCACAGAGATGTGGATCATGATCATCCTATTATTAAAGGTGAAGATCACATTTTAGCTAGCACTTACGTTTAAGTGGTACTTCATTTAGCCTATGTGGTGGTGCTTAGGATTACAGGAGATATACATATCTACCTAAAAAAGAGATCAGTCATGAGGATGTATTTTGAGGGAAGAACATAGGGGAATCTTCTCTTCCTTCAATTTCTCACACTTAATCAATCAATCAGGATTTATAAAGTGCAGCTAATCAGCTGATGGGTATCCAGGCGCTGTGTTTTGGATACAAGGCAAACGGGTGGACTAAGCTTCTTGTATTTATAAATCCACAAGAGAAAATTGCGTCAAAATAGTGAAATAGTATAATATTTGCATATTGCCTCAGACGGTTTTCTTATAAAACAGTTGCAGAAATGGGAAATTAATGACCAGGAGGACAATTTTCCTGTACAAGAGGATTATTGGTTACACCCCAGCCACAGCACAGGTACATCTCTTCACACAGGGAACACTCTCTGCATAGCTTTATTGTTATGTTGGAACGTTTATTGTTCCAAGGAACAGGGGTGGGCAAAGGTGATGGGACTGAACCACCATGGTGTATACCACACTCTCCCTTTCATCACCAAACAAGATGCAAGGGTTAACAACAGAGGGAAGGAGGACAAAGTGAGGGGGTGGCCCACACTGACAACAAGAAGGAACAAGAGAAGGGATAGTCCTAATTTTGAGCACTGACGGTGGCAAAATAAAAACAGATGAGTTAACATTTGTAGAAAATACAATTTATAAGATACAAAGTACAAATGATAATAACTTTTGTAATCCCAGACATTGCTTGTCAACATATGTATAAAAAATGCTTAAGAGGATCCAATGTACACAATGAAAGTTTCCTTTTAATCCCCTACATAGTCTTTAGAGTATTTTGGTGGTCTGATGGGATGTGCCCATAATCAATAAGGCAAACTTCCATTGGGATTTTTGTTGTGAGCAGTATTCAATAACCGATTACCTCAACCAGGAGGATTGGTGTTGCTTGAGTCTCCTCCTGTTGGCTGATGGTTGGCATCCTTTCTGAAGATAGGGTGACTGAGTTTTGCCACCCTCCCCAAATTTCATATTCTACCATTGTCTGTCTATATAGAATTGTGAAACAGTTTGATTTCTTTCATAGCTTTTGAAAATGTAGAGTCTTTGATACCCCCACTCAGAAACGTAATCTTTACCCAATCTACTTTGAAAATGTTGGTGTGTTTGTCTTGGTTATATCTTTCTTTTCTGACCTCCTGGTGTATCATTTCTCGTTGTTTCCAGGGTTATCTGGCATTCACATCTATCAATCTTTTACCCCATTTGATCAAAGAAGAAACTAGTGTCACATGGTCAGAATAGGCCTGGTAAGAAACACCACCTTTAACATGCCCATGGTTCTTAAGTTGCCTTTTCTTTCACACACAATGGGCCACATGCATGAAGGCTTTTTGAGTTTGCAAACGAGCCGATTCGCAGAATCGACCGGTTTGCAAATGCAAAAAAGTCTTTTCACATGCATCAAACTGAAAATGCAATTCGGTAACCCGTTACAGAATCGCAAATTGGGTTTTGCGATTCTGTATTAGGAAGGGGTGTGTTTAGGGCGTCCCTTCCTAATACCAATTCTCATCGGTATGTATGAATGTTTTGCGACCAAAATGTGGTTGCAAAACATTAGCATCTTACCACATACTTCAAGTAGGTTATAGCCTATTCGCAAATTCCCCTTTTTGAATGTTTCTAAAAGCATTTAAGAGCAGGCAGTGGTCCCAAAGACCACTTCCTTCTCTTAAAAAATGAATGGAAAACTTTTCATTTTTCTTTTTGTAAAGCATCCCATTTTCCTTTAAGAAAAATAGGATGCTTTACAAAAAAAAGATTGCTTTATTTAAAAGCAATCACAGATATGTTGGCCTTCTGACTTCAGCAGGCCACCATCCCTGTGATTTTTGAGATCCCTATTATTGTGTGCGTGCCAATGCAGGATAACATTCTCTGAATTGACATTGCTTACATTTCCACTTCAAGGGTACATTATCATGACTCCTTGAACATTCAGCACAAGGGATAAAGTTCACCCACAACCACTTTCTTGTTTAGACAGAGGAACACTATGAAATGATTAAATGAAATGATGGGCAGCCTGATTACACTTACCCACAGGTAACATGGAGTTAGTCCAAGGCAGGGGTTTGGCAGATCACCCACCCTAGACAATACTATGTTAGGGAGCACTATGTAGGAATACATCTATACATAGTACTTATATTCACAGTCTTAGCACAATTGTGGAAATGTTCATTCTTTTCACTGGTATTGTGATGCTAAGTACGCTCATTTGTTTCATTCTGCTAATTATCGCAGCACACTCAATAAATATTGAAAAGCTTTGCAGAGTTTTTCTTGTGTATTTCTTTGGGTATGCATGAGAGTCCAAACAAAAAGGTTCTAGATCTGTTACCACAATTTCCTTGGGGGATCAGGGTTGTCATGGTCTAAGGTTGAACACACCTTTGTTGCCCTGTGAGTTTAGAGATACAGATGGTGTACTTTGGCTAGTAGGGGCATAGGCCAACATATCTAGAGGGTGTGCACGGAATCAGTCTGGCACAATCGTGTTGTTTATGCTGTCTGACAAGCACACAGTTTTACAAGGGAGGTACAAGCCATATGATACTAGTTGAGAATTAAAATGTATTCCTCGTAATAATTCAAATTGGGTATTCAGAGTGCTTTGGTGTGGAGTCAGGCGAAATTCTCTAATTCTGTAGAAAATGTTCTCCTTCTAATTAACGTTGTTAACTGTTACCAATTGAATTCCTTCCTTCAATGTTTTGTTGAAGCATTCTATGGTTCTATTTGTTTCTGGGTAGTATAATACTGAGTGCATGTGGGTAATGCCATTGTCTGTTAAAAACGTTATTAAACTTTTTTGAACTAATGTCTGAAGTAATTCTGCTTTCTAGCCACCTGGGGCTTAGATCTAGCAGGACAATAATTTAGGGTGTCAAGTTTTCCCAATTATGGGGACAATTATGTCAAGGCCAATTCTTCCAATAGGTTGTTTGGAAGTTTGCGTACAGGCACGGGAGGCTTCCTTGTGATTAAGATCTTGTCACTCCCATTGCACAGTACACGTCCCTTCCAGATTTTTCAATCTGGATGCCCATGCCAGGTGACCAAAAGTCCATTCAGAGTCTCTCTTTGGTCTTGGAAACAGCAAAGTGGCCTTCATTTGCTTTATTTATGTGTTTCTCTTGCATACTCCCAGGGGGAATTAATATGAAGCCCCTAAACAGACATTCACCCAGTTCACTATGTTCATTTTTGACACACCAATATGCTTCTGATTCTCCTTGGCAGTGTTCTTGTTTGGCAAACTACTGTTTACATACTGTCTGACTGTCTCTAGGGTTTCATCCTCTCTAAGGCTTGTTTTCCATTCAGTCTCAGTTATCACACCATCAGAAATGATGCACACGTTCAATAAGGCTAACTCTTTCTCGTCATTCCGTGTTTTATCATCTATACTACAGTTTATGTTGGGAGGTAGCCTGGAAAGGCAATCCACCACCTTATTCTTTACTCCAGGAATGTATTCAGCTGTGAATGTGTATTCCTGTAGGTTGACAAGCCATTTCCTGATGCGGCTAGTTACTGAGTCTAAGCCTTTTTCCGCAAATATTTATTTCAGTGGTTTGTGGTCAGTTCTGATTTTGAAATTACTACCCCAACAAAATGTTGATATTTTTTAGGGCCCAGAATACTGCTAGAGCTTCCTTTTCTATTACAGAGAAGTTAGCTTCTGCCTCCCGTGATAACCGCAATGCAAAGGCGACCGATACTTCATTCTTTCCTTCTTCTTTGGAGAGTACCACTCCAATCCTTACGCGCTGACGTCTGTGGTAATAATCACTGCTCCTGCCTGGTACAGAGGATCTGAGTTGTGGTGCATTTTCCAGACACTGTTTGACATCTTGAAACTCGCTTTTGCACGTGTTGTCCCAGATGAGCTCAGCATTTTATTTGATTAGTGACGTCAAGTGGAATTTTCTGTTTGCTAAATTAATTATGAACTTGTTGATAAATCCACCATGCCAAGTAACGATCAGAGGCCATCTATGTTGGTTGGAGAGGCTTAGTTCATGATGGAGTTCACCAGATCATCTTTTGGTTCAATCCCTGTGCTGAGGATCTTGTGCCCCAGGTAGCTTATTTCTTTACATGTGAATTTGTATTTGTCAGCCTTCACGGGGAGACCAAAACCTTCAAACTTCTTTAGTACTTTCTCAATCCTTTCATTTTGTTCACAAACCAATATATTATTCTGGTAATAGAGCACTCCCGGAATGTCTTTGAGCATTGATGACATAACTCTTTGGAACACAGAGGGTGCAGAAATAAATCTAAAGAGCATACGTTTGGACCTATAAGTGCATAGGGGTGTGATAAAGGTGGTGAAATCTTGTGACTCAGGGTGCAGCCTTATCTTGTAATAAGCTGAAGCCAAGTCAAGGGTTGAGAACACTTTGGCTAACCTTTAAGGCTGTGAACATTTTTGTAATATTGGGGAGAGTAAATCTGTCAACCACTACTTCTTTGTTCAGAGCTCTTAGATCAACTCATGATCTCACTTTATTGTGTGCTTTGTACACTACCACATTGGAAGCTAACCATTCCGCAGCTTTGACTGGTTTGATAACATTCTGATCACATAATTTCTCAAATGTAATTCTCACTGCATCTTGTATGTTCACTGCTAGTTTGCTGACTTTGGATTCCACAGGGGTTACGTTTGATTTTAAGTTTATTTTGTTGATGTATGATTGGAGGCATCAGAGTTTTCCATTGAATACTTCTGGAAACTTGTGTACAAAACAGTTCTCCTGGATTACCTGAACTTGGATTTGTGGTGAGGTATTAGGGTCCAGAACTACTCCCAAGGTTAACTGTACTGGGAAACCTAAGATGTTGGCCCTAATCAAACATTGCACCTACCTTTACATCATTTATTTTTATAATGTATTTGGGATTACCTTCACCTGCATCATTCCTTTGCAAGACATTTTTATCACATATTTCAGATACTGTGGAGCTTTTATATATTTTTCTCGCTTTTCTTGTATCTACAGCATGCAACAAATTGCCCCTCTTTGCCTCTTCCCTTACACACTGCCTTCTATGCTGGGCATTCTCTCCAGTTAGCCATATAACCTCTCATGCCACACCTGAACATAATATAACATGTGCATTTGTAAAACACACGTTAACCCGTAGGCATCATGGTGCCGAACAATAAAAGTTTATTGTTAACCAACTCAATGGTACTCATTTTATTGACATCCTATGGATGATAAGCTGAGTGGACTTGCCAGGATTCAAACCTGTGACCATGAGGTCAAACACAGGTCCCTGCAGTGGACACATTAGTCCACTGAGCCCCACATGACTGGCTTCCATGTGAAGCTCTGATCTTTGAACGTTTCCTGTTTGTCAACATATATATTCGAACCACACACTACGAGGTAAATATTGAAAACCTTTTTCCGTTTGCTCCACAACACAGGACGTTATCCAGACATGTTCATGAAGAATGGAAGTTTTGTGATGTTTTGCATTGTGAAAGATAAGCACAAAAGGGTGAACAAACAGTAATTCTCAACAGTGTAATTCGCACATTGAGTTGTTATAAGATAGCAAATGCAGTGCTGTGTGCTTTATAATTTTGATGAGCTGTAAACTCAGAGTCTTTAGCGCAATAATATGAAAATCATGACCTGGATTCCCTGAGTTTCTGGAGCAATAGTGTGTGAATCACTGTTCCTTGTGTTGTGATCCACTATACTTAGAAGATAATTTGGCCAGTGTGGATCCTTAAAGTAATTTATATCCATTTTAATTAAGGCTCCCAGTTTTCAGTTTTTCAGATTTTTTACAGATACAGACAGAAAAATATGTTTCATGTCTGTATTTATTTTTACAAGTGGAAAAATGCTGAAAATTGTGCTTCTAATGACTGACTTTCCATGCAGGTCTGCTGTGAATTCCAAGACAATAGATGAGCAATGAGACAGCATGAAGAGTTAAAAAATGAGTTAAGATACAGGCATATGTTATAAAATATATTTGTAGTAAATTGTGAATATTTCCTGTAGATGTAGTGTTTTGCTATAATTGCCTGTTGAATTTGCTAAAACGCGACAGGCATCACAGTATGAGTGCATGTTTACCAGTTAAATAAATGTGGAAATCTACAATTTTTTACTACATTTATTCACAAACCACAAAATAAATACTAATAAGACAGCCCAAAAATCAATATGGACAAATACAGACAGAAATGTTTAAAAAATAAGTACCATAAAACCGGGAGCCCTAATTTTAATGCCTTGCTTACCCAGGGAGCAATAGTGTGTGAATTACTGTTCCTTGTTGTGTGATTCACTGTGTTTAGAAAAGCC
This sequence comes from Lissotriton vulgaris, assembly GCF_964263255.1. Classification (NCBI taxonomy): domain Eukaryota; kingdom Metazoa; phylum Chordata; class Amphibia; order Caudata; family Salamandridae; genus Lissotriton; species Lissotriton vulgaris. The sequence continues at coordinate 1,212,472,012 of NC_141691.1, read as the reverse complement.
AACACCTGGATTACTGATTCAAATCATTACATAGATCACTGACATATTTGTATTGGTTTCCCGAATAATGATGAAAATGTACTGGGGTCCAACAGGTGGCACAATACCACTCCCTTCCATGTCCTTTGTGTTTTTTTCTTCTTCCTGAAGTGGCAGGCAGAGGACATCATGAGACAAATCAGCAAGGAGGAAGGAGCACAGATGGTAAGAGTATGTGAAGGCAGCAGTAATAACTGCTAAGCAGGCCACAAAGCAGTACCGGTGCTAGTGTTGAGTTCGCCAGCTCCTGTTTGGCGTGCAAAGTCAGTCACGGTTAACTGGAAGGCCAGTACATCACATTCAGCCAGCAGAGTCCGTCGGGGCTAACAGGAATCCTCAATTGCACAAATGTTCTAAATGGCCTGTGCTGGCTTGGGGCCGATAGTTAGGGGGGTCGCTGAGTGCGGGGGGGGGGGGGGGGGGGCTCAGTGAGTGGTTTGGGAGAGTCAATGCTCTCAGATACGAGCATGCCTTGAAGCAGCGGTCTGCCAAAGATAGTAAATCACCCAGCACGTGGCCCAAACAGCAGTTCCTATAGCAATTCAAGGCACGGATAAATGAGTGCAGATAATACTTGTAGTCACAGTCAACAATTGCGGGGGCACTTCAGAGTGGGATTAAGGCTGGGAAGCACTGACAGTTAGACAGGGTTCTTGCAGTGATGGGACATGGACACACTTTATAAAGATATTAGTCAATGTTTCCCTCTTGAAGATAGTGCACTACTCACCAGTCGTCTTCTGACCAATGCTTGCAGGCCCCACAAGCACAGTCTAGAATAACATGCACTTGTTATGACATGTACAGCCTCACAGGAAAGTTGCCACAAATGATCCCCTGTTTTCTCTGCAACCACCTTCTGTAATCAGTCAAACCTGTGCCCGTGGTGGTGTGTTGGGGTGTTCTTCAACACAATCTCATCCTCTGTTGCCAGTGTAGAAATGTGGAATGAATTACCAGGAGGACGATGTGCTTGAAGAGAAGTTTATTGGTGACATCCCAGACACAGCACAGGTACAGCTCTTCGCTTGGGAAACACTCTCTCTACAGTTGGAATGTCAAGTCAGAACATTCTGTTGTCCTAAGGAACAGAGAGGGGGGTCATAGGCAATGGGAGGAACCACTTTGGAGGATACCACAACTGGTTTTTATTAACTGCATAGCTCCCCAGTGTATCCATGCCATTTGTGAACCAGTCAACCAGAAATGGAACTGAGGAAGAAACACTTTTCATTAGGGCACAATCTGTTTATTTCCAAACATTATGTGTGAGTGCATAAGTCATAAAATGTAAAGTCTGAATGGATGAAGGATGACACATGACACAAGATCACTGGGGGGATCTACGAGTTTACGCTTGTGTGTATGTTATTGTTACACCTGGTAGCCTTTGGTGTAGTCTTCCCCAAAACATTGTGTCATGTCCCTTCCTATTTGCTGAAATTTGTTTTTATTGGCCTTAGGATTATGAGCACTTTACTATTATTAACCAGTGCTAAACTGCTTGTGCTCATTCCTTTCCACGTGGTGAGATTGGCTGACACCTAATTAGCATATCTAGGGGAATATTTATCTTGGTTTTGTGTCGCCCTTGCACCACTCAAAGGTGCACGGGGGACACAAAACCTAGAATGACATTTACCAAACCATGCAAGGCCTCCTTCCGTAACCCTGCATGGCTTGGTAAATGTGGAGTAACTCAAGGCAATGCATGTCACTGCCTTGCGTTACTCTGCCTCAGGGAGGCATTCCATGGGTGGAGCATGGGTGTTCCCACAGACCCACCTATGGATTTTGGCCCATTCCCACATTTGCCTATAGTCGTAGACCTGGCAATGCGTCAAAGGGCTACACCTTCCAAGGAGAGGCGTAACAGGGAGAAACATGCTAATTTCTCCCCGTTGTTTTCCTCTTTCTAAATGTGCTACATTCTGCAGCCCACATAGAAGATTAAAAAGCCTCAAAGGATTGTATTTGTGCACTAACGTTTCTCTTCCTGCACACAAAAATCCTGTCTACAACACAAGAACCCTTGCACCAGGGTGCAAGGGTGCCTGTATAGGAGCAAGGCAGCAGTTAGTGTGCCCCAAAAAATCCTGAAAGGTAGAAGTGGAGGCCGCTCCTTTTTTATCAGGCCCCAAAACTTTGAAGTTCTTTTAACTATTAAGATTTGCAGGACAGAAAATGTATCCAATTTCAGGAAAGTGTTGAAATCCTAGTTGTTTGTATAGAATTTATGGAATAAACTTGCTCTCTTGTCTTCAGCACTGAGATGCCTTATGAGTAGCAATGTGCTCTACAAATTCCCAGAACAGGATAGAATAGAGAGCAGGAATGTGCCATATAATGTTAAATACTGTGCATTTCTGCCCTCTCTTTTTCATACACACACGGTGGCTTGCTGCATTGCACGAATATTTGATAAATATGCCCCTTATTTAGTTGGGGCCAAGCAACATGGCCGATACGACGTAAGCTTCTCTAGCGCTCAATCCGTTCACTCGTAAATCCTGCAAAATCCTACTAACAGCAGCTGGAATTGAGTGTCGCCAAAAGGCACTGACCTCTCGCCGGCAAAGGAGCTGTCCCGGGACATAAGATGAACAGTGAAAGGTCGTGGCCGATGAAGCGAACGGGGCTGCATTGAGGAGCAAAGGCTCGGGCCTGAGGGTGGGCTGGTGCGGATGACGGCTGTGGATTCGCTTGACTGAGAAGCTACAAGGGTCCGGGCCACGCCGAGGGGTTGAGCCCTCTCATTCTTCCCAACCTCCCCTCTAGCCTCCTCAGCAAAATCTATGGCATGCGGTACTAGCAAGGCTTGAGAGCTGAGCCCTGGACCGGGAGCTGGCAACGTGGCCTTCTCAACAGGGAAGCAGGAGAGCAGCGAGAAGACCTCCACGGGCCAGGTCTATTGTGCCAAGGGACCGTTATCGAGGCCCGCGCTGGGTCCCGGAGGACCCCCGTTGTTTGGGTCAAGAGGGCGGTGCATATGGGGCTTGTGACCTGTGCATGTCAGGCATCACAACAACAGGGATTATGCAGGAGGTGTGGCTGGCAACTAGCCATACAATGCAAGCAGCATTGCAAGGAGGCCGTGGCACGATTGGGACATTGTGGTGCAACCGGAGTGAGGTCCGCATCCCTCCTCCAACTGACCGGGGCCCATTAAACAGGTGAACTGGCAGGGACTTCATGTATCAGGGTGTAGGGCCGGCTTGAGTCGAGGCTGACCCCTCTGACTAAAAGTGCCTAGCAGGTGAAGAGCCCACATTACAGACAAGGGGTGGACCCCTCTGCTTTCTTGTGGGCATTGACAACGAAGGAAACACTGCAAGGAGAGCTCAACCTGAGCTTGAAGGTGCAATAAATTACTGTCCGAACACAGTGTGGGGAATAACCTGAACCACCCGCTGACAAGTAATTCACATGAACTGGGTCACCTTAGTGGCAATCAAAATGGTCAAAGACAAGGCATTGAAAGCAGCAGGTGCCAATACAATAAGCCAATACAAAGCCTTGAAGCACCCCCTCAGCATCTGACCAGGCAAACTGGGAGAGCGAGTCCGGAAACAGAAGAAGAGAATCCTGAGCCAACCAGAGCAGAACTCATGGCTATCATACAGGGGTCCAGGAAGGCACTGGAGAACCACATAGAGACCACCTCTATAGATGTCAACTTGTTACAGGTGGACTGGCGGAAAGTGGCTAATAAGGTATTGACAGCAGAGGCAGATATAGTGGAGCTGCAAGGGAACCTAGTGATGCTCAAACAGCAAGTTGCACAGATGACAATGGCTACAAATGCTCTGGAGCGGAGTGTAGAGGATGCAGAAGGGAGAGCTAGGCGAAGTTACAACCGCGTTCTGGGTATCCCCAAAAACAGCTGAACAAGGGTTGGCCGAACAATTTTTATAACATTGGATAAGAACGCAACTCCATCCTAAGGGCTTATCTGCTTTGTTCATGATAGCAAGGGCGCATCGGGCCCTGTTGCCACCTCCAACTCTGGGTGCACAGCCCCATGCAATTTTAGCTAAATTGCTCAATTACTGACACAGAGACTGCATACTGCCTGCCACGACGGAAAACCAGAACCTTGAGTATGAGAATAATAAAGTCTCTGTGTATCCAGAACACACAAGGCAGGTGCAGGAACGCTGGAAATCATATTTAGGTGTTAAGCGCAAAGTCCAAGAGTTGCAGCTACAGTACATGCTCCTCTATCCAGCTAAGTTAAAGGTACTAACGGGGGCAGAGAGCACTTCTTCAACTCCCTGGAGGAAGTATGGTAGTGGCTGGAAATTCGAGGAGATGGTCTCTCACCCCAGGAGCCACAAAGAGTGGATGTGGAACATGATCGGCCAAAGGCCCTCGACAACGAACCATTTAGGAACACAGGACTTGGTTAAACAAAAAGAGCATAGGATCACAGTGGGGGAAGGTGGCTCACTGCAGCTGGATGCAAATGAGGCTGCCGGAACTCTGGACTCTCAGTCAGGGGTCACTTCTGCTGAACTTGAACTGGGGGTGCAGGTCTTGGGCCCGATGATAGAAACTGTGCCCGATGGAATGATGAGGCAATGCCAGTGTACTTAGCGTGAATGATGAAGTGCGAGACAGCCCATCTGCGGGAGGGATTGGACATGTGTGGGACGTTTGGAAAAAACAAATGATGTCTGTGATGGGATTGTGCACATATGCGGTACCCAAGAGTTGAAGAGCAAGTGCTGATCTGTAATGGGTGGGCGGATTGGGTACGCAACGTTACGTGTTGCCCCTGTTGGGCTAATTGGGATGCTGTGAACGTCCTGGCACAAGCATGAGGTGGGCAGTATCAACAGTGATGTTTGCTGAGTATTGTCCGTAAGAGGGGGGAGGGTAGGTTTGGATCATTGTTCACGGACGGTTACAGGTTATATTAAAAAAGTGGGGTGGTTGGGACACTTGAGCAGTAGCTACAGTAGCACAGGCGCGAGAAAAATCAAAAGAGATATCATGGCACAGGAGGTAAAGTTTCTTAGCTAGAATATAAGGGGGCTAGGCACCTGCACTAAACCTCATAGAGTTCTCTCCCTCCTTAAGAGACCTAAGGTAATGTTTGCATGCCTGCAAGAAACACATGTGGATGACACAGGGGTTGCAAGGGTAGCGCAAAAAGTGGCACACCCGATAGTCCATTCCTCCTATTCAACATACGCTAGGGGGATGCTGATATGGGTGGCTCCGGGGATCCCATTCACACTCAAGTATATGGAAGCCGATATGAAGGGGTTGCTATGTGCTATTGAGAGGAAAATTTGGATGGCAGCGACATACCTATTCTGAATACTTATGACCCGAACAAGGAGGAGCCAGCCTTTCACCCAGAACTTCAGGATCTAATTACTGCAGAGCTGGAAGTTCTACTCATATGGTTGGGAGATTTTAATTGTATCATAGATCCTGACCTGGACAGACACCCACCCAGAGTGGGCACTAAGCTATGTATGACTAAACAATTAAGGAATGTGATGAGGGATCTGGGGCTACGGGATGTCTGGAGAACGCAACACCGAGACAGAGGCTATACACATGTTCTACACCTACACACAATGCTCATAGTAGGCTAAACAGAATCTTAACAACAGAATTGCCTTGCTATCTGGCTCCCGAGATAACCCATTTGGCTCGATTCTTGTCGGACCATGCTCCGGTGTGCTGTGTAGTACAGTGGAATGTCAAAGAGCAGGGACTGCGTCACTGGCGAATGTCATCCGATCTCCTACAAGATCAGGAGGGCAGAGAATCACTTTCCTGATCCCTTACCGAGTACATGTCCCTTAACTGGAACACCACGGGCAATAGGGGTACAGAATAGGAAGCTGTAAAGGCCGTAGTCCACGGGGCGGGAATTGGACTTCAGAAAGACACCCACGGACAGACTGATTCCCAGAGGTGGGAGCGCACGCTGAGTGAGCAGGTTACTGACACTTGGGATAGACTTGACAAGTACACTCTCACCCGGTATCATCAGCGGCTACACGCAGAAGGGGATACGTCCGGTTGCCAGTTGGCCTGGATTTTGCATAGAGAACAAGCACACCCATCCATTGCGTGTATACGAAGTGCAGCGGGTGGCATGGTGTACTCTAGAGCTGGAATATTAGAACAATGTCAGCAGCACCTGCAGAAAGTGCACACGTATGACCCAGCAGTTAGGGGGGGGAATACTATACTCCATTCCTGGAGTGGCTCCAGCTGAGGAGGCTCCGCTTGGTAGCTAGGAAGGAATTAGAGGCGCAGTTAATGGTGGAGGAGGAACTAGAGACAATAGCTGAAATACTTAAAGCCCTGGGGGGGCTGGATTCCCAACTGAATTTTAGTAGGTTTATTCGACAAAACTGGTGCAGCCTCTGTTGCAGACCTTTAGCGAGGCCTTTGAGAGGGGAGTATTACCCACGTCTATGTGTGAGGGAGAAATTTGTATGGTCCTGAAGATGTGGGGAGATAGTCAGGACCCTGCAGCGCATCACCCACTCACAATGATGAATACTGATGTCAAAATTCTATGCAAGGTATTGGCCAAGCGTCTGGGCCCGCACATGAACTAACTCACCCATGACAATCAGTGTGGGTTTATACCAGGTCACAGCACTTCCATGAATATTCCACGCTTAGTGCACATTATGAAAGAGACGCAAGTTGATGCAGAGGAGATGGCTCTGATCGCCAATGATCTCGAAAAAGCTTTCGATACGGTGGATTGGGGCTACCTTCAGGAGGTGCTGAGGGCATCAGGATTCGGACCGCGATTCCGTAGATGGGTCCAAAGCCTTTATATGGAACCAAGTGTCATGGTTCAGCTGGTACAAAGTAGATCGCAAAATAGACACTGGAGCGTGGCACTCGTCATAGATGCCTCCTTTTGCCACTGCTATTCGCCTTGGCCATTGAGCCCATGGCTGTGTGGGCCAGACAGGATCTTTTGCATCTAGTATTGCATTATGCAGACGATGCGCTGTTTTAAGTTGCATTTCCCCGAACAGCGATCCCCAAACTCCTATGGCTCTTGGCTGAGTTTGTTGACTATTAAGGTTAACGCCTTAATAGGCATAAGTCAATAATATTCCCATTGGCAGGGCTGGTAGCGGAAAATCCTGAAGACTTGCAGAGGCTCGGGTTACGGTGGTCGACCGGTCACTTCCGTCATTTGGGCATACAGGTGGTGCACGGGGACGCACAAGTAATACACTTAAATATAAATAGGCGACCTTTGTCAGTTGTGTATGCTGTGCCTGGTTATCGACCTAATCTGTCCCTGACATCGCTGGAATCCCTTTTCACCTGCTCTGGGTTCCCGCTGCATGCCTCCTGCCTCCCGCTGCTACACTTGATCTACAGCTCCGAGTGGCCGCCGAGTGGAGGGGGGGCCTCTGCAGCGAGGGGACTTCATCTACCATCAGCCTTTGCGGCCGGAGCCGCACATGGGGAGCATCGCGCCAAGCGCCGCATAAATTACCGCACTACCTCCAGTGAAGTGGGCGACCTTTGTCAGTTGTGTATGCTGTGCCTGGTTATCGACCTAATCTGTCCCTGACATCGCTGGAATCCCTTTTCACCTGCTCTGGGTCCCCGCTGCATGCCTCCAGCCTCCCCCTGCTACACTTGATCTACAGCTCAGAGTGCCCGCCGAGTGGAGGGGGGCCTCTGCAGCGAGGGGAATTCATCTACTATCAGCCTTTGTGGCCGGAGCCGCACCTGGGGAGCATCGCGCCAAGCGGCGCATAAATTACCGCACTAGTTCCCGCATCGCGGGACCGCGCGCGGGACTAGCCGGGCTAAGCCTGGGCAAAGGGCGGGCCCTCTTAGGCCCTCAGAGGCCGAAGGAGGCCGGGCTGGGCCCATTCTCTTTCTCTTTTTTCACCTGCCTAACTGACGCCCTGGACTGTACAAATACTCCAACTATAACCCACTAAGTAAGCAGACTCTATTATAAATGTCATTTGGTACTTTTGTTATAAATGTCTTGTTAGATATTGGTTTAACATCATCATTGTAAGAATTGAAGTGGGAATTTAGTCGGTCCCCCTATTCATTATTTGCTTGTTGCTATAATGTCCTCCACTCAAAAAGAAAAATCGCTTCCCCCTGGAGGAACCAATCGGGGTCCGCTCGATAACTACATTTTTAGGGTTGGTATTGACATTGACAGGGAAACAATGCTCGCAGAGCGTCGGGCAGATAGACGCCGCTCAGTGGAGCTTATCAAGAACAAACGTTTGTCTATGGGCACGTTGCTGCAGGCTGTTTCCCCAGTCCCTAATCTTGCTTGTGAAAGGGAGGGTTGTCATGCATCCCCTGAAGACAGCATCTCACTAATTTTCCAAGACAGATCCCCTACTTTGCCAGTAATTAGTCATCCAACAATAAATGTTTCGACAGTCTCTACTAACTCAATTCCGGAGGTTGAAATATTGCTAGACACCCCACCATCAAAAAATAAATCCATCCAAAAGGCTAAAAAGACCAACAAATCCACTCCTGCTTTGGGTCCGCCCCCGAAAAAAAGACGAAAAAGAGGTAGTGGTCAGAATAAAAACAAAAACAAGATTACTAATACTACCTCTGGGAACAACAAAGCCACAGTGGATGACCCATCATTAACATCTGCAGTAGTTACACCACCGCATGTACCACTAAAAGATTTGTCATCCACTGATTTAATGGGCAATATGGAACATCTAATTAAATCCCTTATACTGCCAGTAGCAGAGAGGTTGAAAAGAATAGGTTTGCAACTGGGAATTCTGGAACAAGTCATGGGGGAAATTAAAGAGGCCACAAAAGAACTACAAAGCTTAAGACTGCTCCCCTGAAACCTGTCTCAGCCCCAAATATTGCAAATCAAAATGTAATCCAATCTGCGAATCCACCTAAAATAAAAGCAGTTCCCCCTAAAACAACAGTACCTAATATAAGTACAAAGCAGAAAGACAAGGAGGGTTTGGCAAGTGGGAAATCGAACCCTCCCCAGAGTGCTCCTAAAGCGAATGAGCGAGAAAAGCTTACGAGGGAGATTCCATCGAAAAGGCTCACTGTGGAATTGCCACCGGAAGCGGTTCCATTTGTGGTGGCTCTAACTGGTGTGCCACCTTTGGAGGAGGGGACTAATGAAGCCGAATATCAATTAAGGAACAAAGTAATATATTGGCTAAATCAGAATCGCCCTCTCCCTCCAAACTTAAATGGCAACATTTTGTATGTCAGACGTCTTCCCTGGATAGGACATAGGAAAAAAGACATAAAGGGAGATATAATAATAATAAATGTTAAAGATAAAATGGCTGTTGGTCACATTATTAATTGGATTCCTCATAATGCCAATAACACCATTAATGCTCGTGACCTGACATATTTTTATCCCAGAACTCCAACGGCCCCGGCAACTAACGTTAAATCATTGTTCCAGTCCATTGGAAATTATAGAGAGCCCCCATCCCGACATCAGAATGATTGATTTAGGCATCCGCCTCTAAATCTAGAAGGCTATCCCAGGCCTCCGGCAACTAATGCTCGACCATTGTTCCAGCCTATTGGAAATTATAGAGAGCCATCGTTCCAAAATCAGATTGATTGGTTTACGCACCTGCCCCTAAATCTGGAAGATTACCCCAGGCCCCCTTGTCATTAACAATTCAATCATTCTATTCCACTTTACAATCGTTATGCCGCTTTTTCAGGTATGGAGGGAATCGACTGACTTGATTCAGGGATTGTAGTTAAAAACAGTTCTGTTAGCTTACAAAAGGTTCCACCGATGACCATTGAGCAACATCTCTCAAATGGCATCTCACTTACCCAATGCCCAAAGCAAGCCTGTTCGAAGGACATAGCGATTACTTCTGCGACTCCGATCGCAGGATAAAATCACCACTCCCTAGTTTCGCATCCTAAACAGGATTACAACCCTAGAACTGATAATAGATCGAAATTAGATAATGGGGGACTTAAAGGGGTTGAGAATAAACATCGTATCTCTGTCTTATTTTGGAATGTGGCAGGGCAGCGGGCGAAAGTGACTAATGATAAATGGATAGACTTTACTCCAAATTTTGACATCTTAGCACTACAGGAGACCTGGGCATGTGATGTGATACATATGGAGGGATTTAAGACCTATTTCTCACCTGCCAAACCCTCTATCTCAGGCAGAGCGAAAGGAGGCTTAACAATTTATGTCTCAAACCTCCTTAATATGACTAAAGTTGTACCCATCAAACTAGACCCAAATTTCCAGATTTTACGGCTATGCCTTAACAACAAGGAAAATTTCATTGTGGTAAATTTTTACAATAATCTGACAGTTCTTGATGCATTAAATGCAGGAACTCTGATTTGATCTACTCTATTAACTTGCATGAGAAAGACTGATAAGGATGTGACAATTATTTGGGGGGGGGGGACTTCAACCTGGGACCATGTATTTTTGAGGGCAATGGTTTCTGTGGTATTATAGATTAAACTAATACAAAGCTCCCCCCATTAGGAAGGAGACACCCTGGAACACAGCACATAAATAGACACTAATGTCTATAAACGGTTCATCAAGGTTGAATCCACAATGCGTTGAGGTTCCTTAAGTGTTTAATACATGATCAAAAGTTCATCAAGGCTTGAAAAAGCATATACATCATCCAACATTAAAGGTCATCCAGTTATAAATCCTCCCAATGCATTGCGGGCAGATGACAAGCATACTCTGTTGAAGAGAGAGAACTTTTGGATCCGCTACATGGCGACGATGCAGCCACACGGTCTAAATGACCGGATGGAATTTCTGTGTTACCTATGACTTGCACACCTCATGTCCATTTATTCACTGTTTTATTCATTAACTGCAGCCCCCCCTTTTTTACCTTCTTTTGCATAACATGTTTATGTTTTAACTTTTGTTTGCATAACATGCCTGTGTCTTCATGCATTATCTTTTCCTCTGTTATGCTCAATACGGTATTATCAATGATTGCGGGACACACGTTGTTTCATATCGTTTTATACGCAGAGTTTGTCTTTGTTCACTTTACTCTCCTTATCCAACATGGCGTCACTCTACTTCTAAGATAGTCCGCTTTCTACTTGCATGCACGCGTCACACGCCGGTACTAATCTTCACCGGGATCGAGCACTCTTGGGGTTCCCGATACTTCGCTGGGAATGAGTTTTTACGAACTGGTCTCAATGTAAGTACTCCTCACTGGGGACTTTTTAATTATTTTGGCGGGCACGCCGGCTTCTCTATGTGCAGCTTCTAATCATTGTCGTGCGTTTTTCGCAGATATCTTAACGCAACACGTCACGGATGTAATCACTCCGTGAGTATTAGATTCCACGATTCACTAACACCTCCGGTTTTTTCATTCTCTTTTATGCTTGGGTGGCTTGATACTATCGTCACGCTTTCTTCCGTGTTCACTTAAGAGAGGGGCACCGTTTTCATACACTGCTTTCCACATCATTTTCGAGTTCAGCGCTTGGGTACTGTTGCTTTATACCGTGGTCTATCTGGCATGATGTTGTTTTTTATTTGTGAACAATACTTGGCACTTATCATTTAGATTGAGTTTTGGTTTCACGCGCAACTATTAGGCATGCTCATGTTTACAACTTTTCTTTTCATTGCTCCACGCATGTGGTTAATGGCACCATTGTTAGACCGAGGTGGTGTAAATATTGTAATATGTAGGTGAATCTCAGTGACATCTTGGTATTTCCCTTTTTGTTTGTAGAGCTGTCCCCTGAGGAAGGGCTCGTCATCTGCCCAAAATGCATTGGGAGGATTTATAACTGGATGACTTTTTATGTTGGATGATGTATATGCTTTTTCAAGCCTTGATGAACTTTTGATCATGTATTAAACACTTAAGGAACCTCCACGCATTGTGGAATCAACCTTGATGAACTGTTTATAGACATTAGTGTCTATTTATGTGCTGTGCTCCAGGGTGTCTCCTTCCAATTGGGGGGAGCTTTGTATTAGTTTCGTTCTCTACGCTGTTAGGTACAGACAGCGTACTTCCCAGGTAGCACGCCACAGACTATTACAGTGACTTAATTGTAGAGTTACTCAGCTGTGCAAGTCCTTTTCTCACTTTCTTGCAAGTTTACCATTTTCTGTCCCAAGGACTTGGCACGCTCATCTATTTCAACCATGAATTATGATACCATATCCAGCATGACTGATCTTAAGGCGGACACCTTCGCCTTTACGGCGGGGGATGCCGATAAAATCTATGGAATGATCCAGGAAGAAATTGTAGCAGCTGCTAGCACCCGCAGCCCTGAAAGCAACATCAAGCAATTGCTCTACTTACTGAAAAAGGAATGTAATCAAAAACTACACGCTTGCACTCTCGTGCGGTATCACCGAGCCCAGCGGATCCCCAGGGGCCTACGGGTTCCCCTGAAACCTTTATTATTCAAGAATAACGCGAAGTTTGTTGAGCGATGGTTCGCCATCCTCAACAAATGTTCGCTGGATTTGATCCTACTTTTCGTGGAGGAACTGTCTAAATCTCTTGAAGACTTAGCTAAAGAGATCAAAACCATTCGGACGGAACTGGATGATGCCATGGACCCCACGGAACTGGCGACTATGTTGGAAGATGTGAATGCCCAACTTGAGAAACATACACGTGAAACACAGGAACGGAAACTCCGCAAATATAAAAGGGATACTATAGACTACAAGCTCGGCAAGGTGTACACTTGGGCAGAAGTGTACGCCCGCCGACGCCCTAATCGTCCCTACAACCCTTACTCTGAAAATGAAACCTCTTCATCTGATGGCGAAACCAGAACATCAAGAGCAACCACAGCTTCTACCTCCGTTGAACAACAACCAAGCACTTCTAATACTGCGGTTCATTTTTTAGAGGAGGGCCAAGGTCAACCCACCGACCCAGGCGGGGCAAAACCCGCAGAGGCAGAAAAAGAACAACCCAAAGCCAAAAAGAGCAACCGCCGCAAATAACCACACAGGATAACCTGGTGATCAACATTTCATCCACACAACTTACTCATGAAGAAACACAAGTGTTACAGAAAGGACAATCATTTGTACCCACCACGAGAACCAACACTTTGGAATTAGAGGTGAGCACGTTCAAACTTGTTCGTAACATCAGACTACGACATTACTTCCAGAATATAGTGACTCCTTCGATCACTGAAGACGACATGTTACGAGGACTACGTCCACACAGCACTTTTTTGGCTCCCGTGAGTCATAAGATTATTGACATGTTTGAGAATCTTGTCAAAAGAGACATTGCTAAATTGCCGTTTCAATCCAGGGCCAAACGTGAGAACCTCACAAAAAAGGAGAAAAACACCTTACTAATAATTGCCAGTAACCCCACCATAGTGTGCCAAACAGCGGACAAAGGTGGCGCGCTAGTGATCATGGACGCCACATTCTATGAGGAACAAGTATTGGCCCACACCTCTGATTCTAATACTTATGCCCCCCTAACGGCCGATCCCACCAACGAGTTTTCTGCTGTGTTGGTTGGAATCATCAAACAATCATTTGAGAATGGAATTATCAACGATCGAACCAGACGTTATCTAATGCCTGACAATCCTAAACCACCCAGATTATACATGTTGCCCAAAGTGCACAAGCACCCTACCAAACCGCCTCTCAGACCCATTGTGTCCACGAAAGGGTCTATTCACGAGCACGTTGGAAAATTCTTGGACAGATATCTCCAGCCTTTTGTCGTAAACACCAGATCACACGTCAGAGACACCACTGATTTTTTGATTAAACTTGGAGAAGCCACCAACATATTAGGTGATGAAGAATTGATATTATGTACGGTGGACGTTTGTTCACTATACACTTCAATACCACATGATCTGGGTATTACTGCTATTGAACAGGAACTATCTAACTCTGACTTAGATTCAGATATGCAACTTCTACTAATGGAACTAATGGAATTCACACTGTACCATAGTTATTTCACTGTTTTCAACAAATGGTTTCACCAGTTGTGCGGAACCGCCATGGGAAATTGTGCGGCGCCGTCATACGCTAACATCTTTATGAAATCTTTTGAAGAAAGATATATACTCAATCAAACAGCCTGGCAGAATCATGGCAAACTCTTTTTGAGATTTATTGACGATATTTTCATCCTGTGGAAAGGAACTGAGATCGAGTTGACTGATTTTTGACCACATGGAATCTGATCAATGACCGGGTGCAATTCACTTGGAACTTGGATAGAGAAAGCATTCACTTCTTGGATGTGAAGATCCAACGAGACCTTGGTAACTGGAACACCACCATTTTTCGGAAACCAACTGATCGAAATTCTCTTCTGCACCATCAAAGCTTTCATAGGCCTGGGTTAAAACGCAATCTACCTCTATCACAATTCATGCGTGTCAAACGCATAGTCTCTTCTGAAGATTTGTGTCAGTAAGAAATGACTAACATGTTGGAGAGATTTAAGACACGTGGTTATCCTCAACAAACCTTAGACAAGGTTGTCAACCGCATTGGAGAGATGAATCGTGAAGAGTTGTTACAAACCCGTGTCAAAATTGAGAACTCCCGATGGTAGTGGTCTCTAAATACACCATCTTGAGTAACCGGTTTAAGAACATTATCTCTAAACATTGGTCCCTGTTCAGCCTAGAACCTGATTTTCAAGGAATCTTTGCACAACTACCTATGTTTGCGTACACCAGGGGACGCAATCTTAAAGAAATTTTGTCTAAACCCAGCGAACAAAGTGAACCCGAAACTTTCAAAGGTCTCAGACCCTGCTACAACTGTAGCAATTGCAATAACTGTATCCAAGGCAACGTCACCAACCATCCCATGAAGGGTCATCCCATCAAATTGCGAGTAAATGCCACCTGTAACTCTGCCAACCTAATCTATATGTTGAAATGTCCCTGTGGGAAATGTTATGTTGGTCACACTGAAAGAAAAATCAGAACCCGATTACTCGAACATAAAAGCAACATAAGGACTGGAAATATCAAATCTACAGTTGCAGCGCACTTTTCTGAACAAAAACATTCAGTAGCTCAACTTAAATATCTTGTACTGGAACAAGTTACTCCCACGCATAACAACAAGCATACTCTGTTGAAGAGAGAGAACTTTTGGATCCGCTACATGGCGACGATGCAGCCACACGGTCTAAATGACCGGATGGAATTTCTGTGTTACCTATGACTTGCACACCTCATGTCCATTTATTCACTGTTTTATTCATTAACTGCAGCCCCCCCTTTTTTACCTTCTTTTGCATAACATGTTTATGTTTTAACTTTTGTTTGCATAACATGCCTGTGTCTTCATGCATTATCTTTTCCTCTGTTATGCTCAATACTGTATTATCAATGATTGCGGGACACACGTTGTTTCATATCGTTTTATACGCAGAGTTTGTCTTTGTTCACTTTACTCTCCTTATCCAACATGGCGTCACTCTACTTCCAAGATAGTACGCTTTCTACTTGCATGCACGTGTCACACGCCGGTACTAATCTTCACCGGGATCGAGCACTCTTGGGGTTCCCGATACTTCGCTGACATTAAGCGTTTACGAACTGGTCTCAATGTAAGTACTCCTCACTGGGGACTTTTTAATTATTTCGGCGGGCACGCCGGCTTCTCTATGTGCAGCTTCTAATCATTGTCGTGCGTTTTTCGCAGATATCTTAACGCAACACGTCACGGATGTAATCACTTCGTGAGTACTAGATTCCACGATTCACTAACACCTCCGGTTTTTTCATTCTCTTTTATGCTTGGGTGGCTTGATACTATTGTCACGCTTTCTTCCGTGTTCACTTAAGAGAGGGGCACCGTTTTCATACACTGCTTTCCACATCATTTTCGAGTTCAGCGCTTGGGTACTGTTGCTTTATACCGTGGTCTATCTGACATGATGTTGTTTTTTATTTGTGAACAATACTTGGCACTTATCATTTAGATTGAGTTTTGGTTTCACGGTCAACTATTAGGCATGCTCATGTTTACAACTTTTCTTTTCATTGCTCCACGCATGTGGTTAATGGCACCATTGTTAGACCGAGGTGGTGTAAATATTGTAATATGTAGGTGAATCTTAGTGACATCTTGGTATTTTCCTTTTTGTTTGTAGAGCTGTCCCCTGAGGAAGGGCTAGTCATCTGCCCGAAATGCAGTGGGAGGATTTATAACTGGATGACTTTTTATGTTGGATGATGTATATGCTTTTTCAGGCCTTGATGAACTTTTGATCATGTATTAAACACTTAAGGAACCTCAACGCATTGTGGATTCAACCTTGATGAACTGTTTATAGACATTAGTGTCTATTTATGTGCTGTGCTCCAGGGTGTCTCCTTCCAATTGGGGGGAGCTTTGTATTAGTTTCGTTCTCTACGCTGTTAGGTACAGACAGCGTACTTCCCAGGTAGCACGCCACAGACTATTACAGTGACTTAATTGTAGAGTTACTCAGCTGTGCAAGTCCTTTTCTCACTTTCTTGCAAGTTTACCATTTTCTGTCCCAAGGACTTGGCACGCTCATCTATTTCAACCATGAATTATGATACCATATCCAGCATGACTGATCTTAAGGCGGACACCTTCGCCTTTACGGCGGGGGATGCCGATAAAATCTATGGAATGATCCAGGAAGAAATTGTAGCAGCTGCTAGCACCCGCAGCCCTGAAAGCAACATCAAGCAATTGCTCTACTTACTGAAAAAGGAATGTAATCAAAAACTACACGCTTGCACTCTCGTGCGGTATCACCGAGCCCAGTGGATCCCCAGGGGCCTACGGGTTCCCCTGAAACCTTTATTATGCAAGAATAACGCGAAGTTTGTTGAGCGATGGTTCGCCATCCTCAACAAATGTTCGCTGGATTTGATCCTACTTATCGTGGAGGAACTGTCTAAATCTCTTGAAGACTTAGCTAAAGAGATCAAAACCATTCGGACGGAACTGGACGATGCCATGGACCCCACGGAACTGGCGACTATGTTGGAAGATGTGAATGCCCAACTTGAGAAACATACACGTGAAACACAGGAACGGAAACTCCGCAAATATAAAAGGGATACTATAGACTACAAGCTCGGCGAGGTGTACACTTGGCCAGAAGTGTACGCCCGCCGACGCCCTAATCGTCCCTACAACCCTTACTCTGAAAATGAAACCTCTTCATCTGGTGGCGAAACCAGAACATCAAGAGCAACCACAGCTTCTACCTCCGTTGAACAACAACCAAGCACTTCTAATACTGCGGTTCATTTTTTAGAGGAGGGCCAAGGTCAATCCACCGACCCAGGCGGGGAAAAACCCGCAGAGGCAGAAAAAGAACAACCCAAAGCCAAAAAGAGCAACCGCCGCAAATAACCACACAGGATAACCTGGTGATCAACATTTCATCCACACAACTTACTCATGAAGAAACACAAGTGTTACAGCAAGGACAATCATTTGTACCCACCACGAGAACCAACACTTTGGAATTAGAGGTGAGGACGTTCAAACTTGTTCGTAACATCAGACTACGACATTACTTCCAGAATATAGTGACTCCTTCGATCACTGAAGATGACATGTTACGAGGACTACGTCCACACAGCACTTTTTTGGCTCCCGTGAGTCATAAGATTATTGACATGTTTGAGAATCTTGTCAAAAGAGACATTGCTAAATTGCCGTTTCAATCCAGGGCCAAACGTGAGAACCTCACAAAAATGGAGAAAAACACCTTACTAAAAATTGCCAGTAACCCCACCATAGTGTGCCAAACAGGGGACAAAGGTAGCGCCCTGGTGATCATGGACGCCACATTCTATGAGGAACAAGTATTGGCCCACACCTCTGATTCTAATACTTATGCCCCCCTAGCGGCCGATCCCACCGACGAGTTTTCTGCTGTGTTGGTTGGAATCATCAAACAATCATTTGAGAATGGAATTATCAACTATCGAACCAGACGTTATCTAATGCCTGACAATCCTAAACCACCCAGATTATACATGTTGCCCAAAGTGCACAAGCACCCTACCAAACCGCCTCTCAGACCCATTGTGTCCACGAAAGGGTCTATTCACGAGCACGTTGGAAAATTCTTGGACAGATATCTCCAGCCTTTTGTCGTAAACACCAGATCACACGTCAGAGACACCACTGATTTTTTGATTAAACTTGGAGAAGCCACCAACATATTAGGTGATGAAGAATTGATATTATGTACGGTGGACGTTTGTTCACTATACACTTCAATACCACATGATCTGGGTATTACTGCTATTGAACAGGAACTATCTAACTCTGACTTAGATTCAGATATGCAACTTCTACTAATGGAACTAATGGTATTCACACTGTACCATAGTTATTTCACTGTTTTCAACAAATGGTTTCACCAGTTGTGCGGAACCGCCATGGGAAATTGTGCGGCGCCGTCATACGCTAACATATCTTTTGAAGAAAGATATATACTCAATCAAACAGCCTGGCAGAATCATGGCAAACTCTTTTTGAGATTTATTGACGATATTTTCATCCTGTGGAAAGGAACTGAGATCGAGTTGACTGATTTTTTGACCACATGGAATCTGATCAATGACCGGGTGCAATTCACTTGGAACTTGGATAGAGAAAGCATTCACTTCTTGGATGTGAAGATCCAACGAGACCTTGGTAACTGGAACACCACCATTTTTCGTAAACCAACTGATCGAAATTCTCTTCTGCACCATCAAAGCTTTCATAGGCCTGGGTTAAAACGCAATCTACCTCTATCACAATTCATGCGTGTCAAACGCATAGTCTCTTCTGAAGATTTGTGTCAGCAAGAAATTACTAACATGTTGGAGAGATTTAAGACACGTGGTTATCCTCAACAAACCTTAGACAAGGCTGTCAACCGCATTGGAGAGATGAATCGTGAAGAGTTGTTACAAACCCGTGTCAAAATTGAGAACTCCCGGATGGTAGTGGTCTCTAAATACACCATCTTGAGTAACCGGTTTAAGAACATTATCTCTAAACATTGGTCCCTGCTCAGCCTAGAACCTGATTTTCAAGGAATCTTTGCACAACTACCTATGTTTGCGTACACCAGGGGACGCAATCTTAGAGAAATTTTGTCTAAACCCAGTGAACAAAGTGAACCCGAAACTTTCAAAGGTCTCAGACCCTGCTACAACTGTAGCAATTGCAATAACTGTATCCAAGGCAACGTCACCAACCATCCCATGAAGGTTCATCCAATCAAATTGCGAGTAAATGCCACCTGTAACTCTGCCAACCTAATCTATTTGTTGAAATGTCCCTGTGGGAAATGTTATGTTGGTCACACTGAAAGAAAAATCAGAACCAGATTACTCGAACATAAAAGCAACATAAGGACTGGAAATATCAAATCTACAGTTGCAACGCACTTTTCTGAACAAAAACATTCAGTAGCTCAACTTAAATATCTTGTACTGGAACAAGTTACTCCCACGCATAACAACAAGCATACTCTGTTGAAGAGAGAGAACTTTTGGATCCGCTACATGGCGACGATGCAGCCACACGGTCTAAATGACCGCATGGAATTTCTGTGTTACCTATGACTTGCACACCTCATGTCTATTTATTCACTGTTTTATTCATTAACTGCAGCCCCCCCCTTTTTTACCTTCTTTTGCATAACATGTTTATGTTTTAACTTTTGTTTGCATAACATGCCTGTGTCTTCATGCATTATCTTTTCCTCTGTTATGCTCAATACGGTATTATCAATGATTGCGGGACACACGTTGTTTCATATCGTTTTATACGCAGAGTTTGTCTTTGTTCACTTTACTCTCCTTATCCAACATGGCGTCACTCTACTTCTAAGATAGTCCGCTTTCTACTTGCATGCACGCGTCACACGCCAGTACTAATCTTCACCGGGATCGAGCACTCTTGGGGTTCCCGATACTTCGCTGGCATTGAGCTTTTACGAACTGGTCTCAATGTAAGTACTCCTCACTGGGGACTTTTTCATTATTTCGGCGGGCACGCCGGCTTCTCTATGTGCAGCTTCTAATCATTGTTGTGCGTTTTTCGCAGATATCTTAACGCAACACGTCACGGATGTAATCACTCCGTGAGTATTAGATTCCACGATTCACTAACACCTCCGTTTTTTTCATACTCTTTTATGCTTGGATGGCTTGATACTATCGTCACGCTTTCTTCCGTGTTCACTTAAGAGAGGGGCACCGTTTTCATACACTGCTTTCCACATCATTTTCAAGTTCAGCGCTTGGGTACTGTTGCTTTATACCGTGGTCTATCTGGCATGATGTTGTTTTTTATTTGTGAACAATACTTGGCACTTATCATTTAGATTGAGTTTTGGTTTCACGCGCAACTATTAGGCATGCTCATGTTTACAACTTTTCTTTTCATTGCTCCACGCATGTGGTTAATGGCACCATTGTTAGACCGAGGTGGTGTAAATATTGTAATATGTAGGTGAATCTTAGTGACATCTTGGTATTTTCCTTTTTGTTTGTAGAGCTGTCCCCTGAGGAAGGGCTAGTCATCTGCCCGAAATGCATTGGGAGGATTTATAACTGGATGACTTTTTATGTTGGATGATGTATATGCTTTTTCAAGCCTTGATGAACTTTTGATCATGTATTAAACACTTAAGGAACCTCAACGCATTGTGGATTCAACCTTGATGAACTGTTTATAGACATTAGTGTCTATTTATGTGCTGTGCTCCAGGGTGTCTCCTTCCAATTGGGGGGAGCTTTGTATTAGTTTTGTTCTCTACGCTGTTAGGTACAGACAGCGTACTGCCCAGGTAGCACGCCACAGACTATTACAGTGACTTAATTGTAGAGTTACTCAGCTGTGCAAGTCCTTTTCTCACTTTCTTGCAAGTATTATAGATGAAGCCAGTAACCCAATTACACACTTTAGGCACTGCACTTTAGGCAACCTCCTTAATGAAATACTGTTTGATTTAGATCTAGTAATAGCAAACAACGCCAATAAGGAAGACTTGCTACTCACTCCAACATTTCATGGGAGGGGACATCAAACAGTCATTGATTATATCTTGGTCTCCAATGGTGATATGTTGGCAGAAGCAGTGTTCACTTCACATAAAATCCCATTAAGTGATCACACTCCAATTAGCATCTCCATGCCACTGTCCCAGAATCCAAGGAGCGGTTATAGGTCCATTTTAACACAAAACAACTTGGCCTTAAGCAGAATAAATGGCTATGCCTTGAAATGGGGGAAAATAGACCCTGCAGAAATAACAAAGCAGGTGGTAGTAAGGACTCTCCCACATTTTATAAAATGTCTTAGCTCGGATGTATCCGATCAAGAAATTATTACCAATTTTGAGGCAATTTTAAAAATAATAAAAGAGGTGCTCTGGATTGAAATTAGGCAAAAACCTAGGCAGAAAAAAGGTTGGTTCAACCACGCATGTACGGTGGCCTACTCTAATCTAAAAACTGCCCTCAGGAAGTCAGTTAGGATCCCTCAAGAGGTAAAAGAACTACGGAAGATATATAATTTAGCACTCAAATTGAGGAAGAGGGAATTAAAACACCAACTATGGGACCAATTGCATGAAAGCTGCACTTACAAGAACTCGGCTGCTTTCTGGCAAGTGGTCAAATCCCCTTTTTTAAATGACAATAATAAGCTCCCGAAAATTGAGGTAGTAATAGCAGAGAAAGACTGGGTTCAACACTTCACCAAGATCTTTTCTCTTAGTCCGGACTCTCAAAACTTAAGGGACCCCAGACCTAATGATCTATCCAGCTCTCATCCTATTGACTTACAGTTCACCACGATACAAATTGAACAGGCTCTGAAAGTCAGCAAAAATAGGAAGGCTCCTGGTCCTGATGGCGTCCCAATTGATCTGTTCAAAGCCCAAATGGATCTATGGACCCCCCTTCTCACCAGAGTCCTGAATGCAACTTGTAACGTTGGCTTATTTGAATCTTGGTCACGTTCTGTGTTAGTCCCCATATTTAAAAAAGGGGATAGAGGGTCTGTTTCTTGCTACCGCCCAATCTCGCTTTTAGACTCCCTTGGTAAAGTGGCAGGTCGAGTCATTTTAGACCTATTACAAGATTGGGCAGAGGAAGGCAGAATTATTTCAGACCTACAATACGGGTTTCGTCAAGGCCTAGGGACTATTGAGCAGGCCCTAAACCTCTCCCTCCTGCTTGATAAATATGTTTCTATCAAAGGTGGAGACCTTTACATGGTCTGCGTGGATTTATCATCTGCGTTCGATTGCGTCTCCCATTCTAAACTCTGGTCTCTGTTGATCGATATGGGGGCACCATCGAACGAAGTAAAGTTCCTGAGAGAACTTTACTCAAATGCCACAGCAAAAGTCCGCTATGGAATGGGAGGAGAGCTGACGGAGGAGTTTCCAATAGAAAGAGGGGTGAGGCAAGGGTGTGTCCTGGCACCCTTCCTCTTCACTTTGTACATGAATGGGCTGGAAAGTGAGATGTTGAAGGATTCCCAAGACCTCCCAATGGTGGAAAACCGCCCAATTCCCGCACTTCTTTATGCGGATGATACAGTTATACTAGCCCGCACCCCCATTGAATTGCAAAAGAATCTGTATAGATACTCAAGGTTTATGGCTGGTCTGGATTTGAAAATAAATATCAGTAAAATCTTTGTTATGAGGGTGGGATCGAGTCGTAAAAACAAAATGAGGGGGATTTACCTCAACAAAGAAAAAATAGCGACTACTGATAAATACTCATATCTAGGCATAACAATAGACCACAAAATTTCATGGAGAGCAGCCGTGGATACACGTAAATTGCTCTTTTTAAGAACCACAGCTGCCCTAACCAACTTTGCCAGAAAGCTGGGAAAGAGAGCGCCCCCGGAAATGATAAAGATATATAAAGCCAAATGTCTCTCCGTGGCCCTGTAAGGGGCTGCTCTTTGGGGTTTTGTTGCTCTTGATAGCATTCAAAGGGTAGAAAACTCCTTTCTAAGATATCTTTTAGGAGTTTCTGGTAGTTCGGGTACTTTTGCCTGTCAAAGCGAGCTAGGTCTCTCATATGTTATGGACCTAGAAAAAACGGAACCATTGTTATTATGGCATAGGATCTGGACCTCAGACAAGGCAACCTTTACCCAGCTTATTCTTTCTGACTGCTTGAAAATGGATGACGTCAATACCTCAAGGTGGCTGCGATACATAGCGAGATTTTTCCATGATCTGGGGTGGGACCAATATTATTTAAATCCCTCCCTAATTCGCGAGGTACCGAGAAAGGTTCTAAAAAAGAAATGTTTGGCCCATCTAGAGGCTTTGAGATTAACGAGTGAGATTACTAAACCCTCTGTTACTCATGCCCTGCTTATACAAGCGGAACCTACAATACAGCCGTACCTCACCTATAACACCACGAGTTATGAACGCCATCTGTTGGTAAGGTTCAGAATGAATTCCTTTTATAGATTGGTCGCATTTCCTACTAGAAATAACTGGGCAAAAGCACTTTCCCCTTGTCCCTGTGATGGTGTCTCGTTACAATCTACCGCCCATACTTTATTTTTCTGTACTTTTTATTATAACCTTAGGAAAAAATGGCTTATACCCATACTAAGGAGCAATGGTTTTACACAATACCGTCCAGCATTGCTTTTTCTATAATCGTTACAGGGTGAGCGGTTGGTTTTTTTGGTGGCAAGCTTCCTTAAATGTGTTGTTCGCCATCGTTTGACCCTAGATTGCTCCCTGTATAATACCGAAACCTGAATCTTAATACTGAAATAAGTAATGCTTAGACATTTGTATAAATTCAATTTGCAGGTTGCCAATCGATTAACATTTTATTCTGTAAATATTGTATTTTTTAATTGTATTATAAATGGTTATCTGATGTATTTATTCATGAATATATGTATGATCTGTTTTGTATGCTTTTATGATTTGCAAATATAATCGAAATAAAGCAATATTGAATTGAATTGAATAAATAGGCTGCTTGAATCCCTGAAGCGTACTGTGATCTTTTTGAACACGCTGCCATTGTCCTTCATAGGTAGGACAGCTGTGGCCAAAATGGTGGTATTGTCTCGGTGCCGCTATATCCAACAAAATTCGTTGTGCAGTATACCCATGGCAGCCTTCAGACAATTGAACTCTGTGTTGGTATTTCTATACTGGGCAGGGAAGAGTAGTAGGGTGGCATTGCAGGTTCTATCAAGGCGAAACGAGGAAGGGGGCCTGGAGGTACCCAGATTAGGCCTATACTATTATGTGACACAGCTGCAACATGCTGCTCGATGGCTAGACAAAGGTGATAATTGGGAGAAGCGTTTACTCAGCGGACGAATGCAGCCAGAAAACCTACCTGCAATTCTGAAGGAGGGACTTGCCATATATCATTAAGCAGACTGCATATATTTGGTAAAATTTTGTAGAGCGATTGCTTAACCATGCGCCTTTTCACCAAGAAGTAAGCATCTGGATTTAAGCCCCAGTATGGAAAATGGTAGTAAATATGTCATTTGAGGCTTGGAGAGAAGGCGGTTACCAGGAACTGGTGGATATGTTTCTAATTTGAATTTACAGGAATTTATATAGCGCTCGTATACCAGGCGGTTTCATGGCGCTGAAGGATGCTTAACCCAGAACTAGGGCGACGGAGTTACTGAGGTGGGAAGGCATGGGAAAATAAAAAAGTCTTGAGGGTCCTGCGAAATTCAAGATAAGAAGAAATAGATCTGATGTGAAGGGGGAGGGAATTCCAAAAAGTGGGGGCAAGGACAGTAAATGTCAAACCCCCAGAGTTCCTTTTTTTGAACCGGGGGACAGAAAGAAAATTTTTTGTAGAAGTGCAAAGTTCTCTGTTGGGACAGTAAGCACTGATGGCGGAAGAAATTAAATCTGGGGCAGTCCCCACCATGGCCTGAAAGGTGGTACAGCCCAATTTAAAGAGAGCCTGTTCTTTAATGGGCAGCCAATGTAGGGATTTGAGTAGGGGAGTGATGTGATGGAATCTGGGCAGGCCATAAATCAGGCGGGCAGCCTGATTTTGGACTAACTGGAGGCGGCGAAAGGTATATGCAGGAGCGCCATTATATACAATATTCCCGTAGTCCAACCGGGACAGGACCATTGCCATCAGGATCAGTTTTAGGGCGGGAAAGGAGAAAAACCGGGAGATTTTCCGTATAGTGCGGAGGGCAAGGAAACAGGAAGAAACAACAGAACTAATCTGGGAGTGGGGAGTGAGGTGTTTATTTAGTGAGATCCCTAGAGTTTTTACTGAGCAGGAGGGCGTGGGGGAGATGCCCAAGGAGGTAGGCAAAAAGTTGGGGGACCAGGGGCTGGGGGTGCTACCAGTGACGACAAGTTCAGTCTTGTCCAGATTTAATTTCAGATGGTTGCAGTTCATCCAATCACTGATGAACAGCATGACAGACTGGAAATTAAATATGCTGGTTGGAGAGTGTGGCAGATGGAAAATGAGTTGGAGGTCATCGGCATAGTTGTACACGGTGACCTCCATTTGCTGAAGTGCAAAAATAAGTGGAAAGATATACAGATTAAATAATAAAGGAGAGAGAGAGGAACCCTGGGGGACACCACACTGAACCGGGTGAGGGGGGGCAGTGAATTCAGCAAGATGAACGGCCTGGGAACGATCTCTTAGAAAGGAGCTAATCCAGGTCAGAGCTGGGCCCCCGATGCCCGCCGCCTTGACACGGGCGAGAAGGATGGAATGGTCAACCGTGTCAAAGGCGGCGGAAAAATCCAAGAGAACGAGGGCCTGGGGTGTGTTGGTATCTAGCCCCTCTCTAAGCTCTCCATCACAGAGACGACAACCTTCTCAGTGGAGTGCCGGGGTTGAAAGCCAGCCTGGCGGGAAGCAAATCCCCCACTCTCCTCCACAAAGGCGCCAAGGACCTGGGTGACGTGAGCCTCTAGGGCTTTGGCCAGAAAGGGGAGGAGGGAGATGGGACGATAGTTGGAGGGAGAGGCGGGGTCAGCCCCAGGTTTTTTTAGAATGGGGATAACAATAGCAGCTTTATGAGGGGCCGGTACAATCCCCTGTTCAAGAGAATCATTGAGGAAAGTGAGGGGGGAAGGTAGCAGTTAGTAAAAATCTTGCGAAGGATATGCGCCGGGGCAGTATCCACAGGGGATCCAGATTTAACACGGGTCACAAGGGCGAGGAAGGTTTCTCTGGTCAGGAGGGGTAGATGAGTCAAGCTGGAGGAGGGGGAAGGAGGCTGAGGGTCACAGAAGGTAGGGGAGGAAGCGGAATCTTAGCCTTAATGAGTGCAACTTTCTCAACAAAGAAATCGTTGAGGGAGTTGCACAAAAGCTGGGATGGGGGAATTTTGGAAGAGGCTCTATCAGAAGAGGCCAGTTCATGGACTATGGCAAATATTTCTTTAGACTGGTTCTCTGCAACGAGAATCCTCCATGAAAACTAGGCTGTCTTAGCGAGAAGGATATCCTTTTTATATTCATTGAGGATGGAGGTGTAACGGAGTTTCGAAAGAGGGCAGTAGGCACGCCTCCAAGCTCTCTCTGCTTGACGCACTGCCAGTTTTTTTGCCTTAAGGGCGGGAGAGAACCATTTGTTAGCATCATGGGCGCATTTGACCGTGACACACTTGAGAGGGGCAGCTTGAACGCAGGCCCTCAGGAGCCAGCTGTTCAGGGCATCCAGTTGCCTAGATGGCGTGAGGCCAGCCAGCTCTGGGTCAGAAGCTGATAAATAGGAACAGAGGGCAGTGATGTCCACTCTGCTCCAATTTCTCGCCCAGGTGTGTTTGGAAAATTGAGAATTGGGGGTGACGCTAAGATCCAGAGAGAAAGAAATCAAAAAGTGGTCCGACCAAGAGCATGGCTGGACGGAGGGGGCTGAAACGAAGGTATTAAGGGTCCAGATTTGATCTCGAGTGTGACCATGAATGTGGGTGGGGGAAAGGACACGGGAAACAAAATTCAGGCTAAGGAGGCGTTCAGTACAATACAGTATCTTCCGCTGGGTCTTTGGGCCAGAAGTTAAAGTCCCAGAGAAGCAGGACCAAAGAATTATTAATTGCCAGGATTCCCAGGAGATCAGAAATAGCGGGGAGGAAATGAGGGCAGGGCTGGGGAGGGCGATAAACAAGGACACACGTTAGGGGAACCTGGGAAGAGGAGGAGCGAACGACCAAACAATCCGCCATAGGTAAGGAGGGGGAGGGAAGCATTTGGAAGTGAAGGCTCGCCCAGACAATCAGAGCAACTCCACCCCCTGTTCGACCCTCAGGCCGATCGGCCCTGAGGATAATATAGGGGGGGGGAGGGCTGATAGCACGCTGGGGAGGGAGTCAGTGCAGAACCAGGTCTCGGTCAAGAATAGTAGGTCCGGTTTGACGAAATCCAAGAAGTCAAACAATTCTAACTGGTGTTTGACGGCCGACCTGGTATTAAGTAGGAAGGCTGAGAGATGGGATGACACGGGTGGTAGAGGAGGGGTGGGAGGGGACCTGGGGGGGACCGGGGAAAGGGAGGGAGGGGAGGGTTCTACGACCGGGGAAGTGAAGAGGGAGGGGGAACGGGCTAGGCCAAGTTCAGTAATCCGTGCGCAGATGGCCATTTGGGGGAGCCAATGTACCTGTAGCGCAAGAAGTTGTGCAGCGGAGTATGAATAAAAACGGGCAGAGTGGAGGGCCCCTAGCCCCGGTCTGCCACGGACGGGCGCAGACGGGCTTGCGTTTGGTGCGCCGCCGCATGGGGCATTGTTTTTGAAGGGCTGAAGGTGCGATGACTGGTGCACTGCCCTGAGAACACCACTGCCTCTCCCAAAATGGCGCCCGCTACCCCATCAGCCCTCCGGAGCAATCAGCACACAGCCGTGCCGGACCGGGGCTAGCGGAGCGGGAAAGAGCGAGGGAGCCAGTCAGCAATCAAGTAAAATAAGGTGCAATTTTTTTTTTTTAAACTAGTTAATAAAAGTACGATCTTTAAAAACTAGTGATGAGGATAAAATGAGGATAAGAAAATCACAGGACGCACCCACACACGAGCGCAGCAGCCTCGAACCCACTGCCACTGGGTATCTGGCAGTGGCACCGTTATCACCTTTGTACAAGCATGCGAGCGTCTGGTCTGGGACAAGGGCAGTATATGCAATATGTGGGCCTTACGGAACTGGCCTGCGTATCCAAATGCTCCACAAATGACTGAAACACTGGATGTATTTTTCACATTTGGGAGTGGGGGGCGGTTGGTGTCCTTATCATACAAGGCAATGAGGGCGGATTCAAGAGCCTCTCTTCTTAAGGCACAGGCAGCATGGGATGAGGATCTGCAGTCACCCATGGTAGAGAAGACTTGGACAGGGGCATACTCCTTGACACGCACAGTATCCTGTAACGCCCGTCTAAAACTAATACATTTCATTTTTCTGCAGTAGGGGTATATGACCCCTGTGAAATTACATCGTATAGACCCTAATCGCTCTCACGAGTGCCCTGGATGTAACAGGGTAAAATTAGGTTTTCTGCATTTAGCATGGGAATGTGCGAAGGTGCATCTGTATTGGGTACGTGTGGTTGAGAAAGTGTGTGCAGGAATTGTTAAACGTGTGGAGACTAGCGCCACTCCCTGTCTCTTAGGCCATTTCCCAGGCCTTAGAACTGCAAAATGGCATATAAATTGCTGCAGCTGACCATGGTTTTGGCACGACAGAGGGTAGCCATAGTCTGGATGAGTAATTGCGCATCGATAATAGAGAGCTGGTTGAGAGATATACGTGAGTGGTCTCTGGCAGAGGAGATTCATTTGAAAGTGAGCAGAAAAGATGAAAAATTGGAGGAGGATATTAGCAGCTGCCGAGAATTATGTAGGGAGCTATTCAACCCAGGGGTGAATGTATATGCGCAAAGTGAATCAAATGCTAGCGATAGGAAGACAAATAGTGAGGGCCGAATCGAATTATAATACAGGAGAGTATCTGCCTCTTAGTACTTAATTATACTATAAGTGCAAGACCGTTTATATTGTAAGTTACGGACGCTGGTAATTCTTGTGAGACTGGTATACACCGTCTGTTAAAGCTCATGCTGATTCAATGCTGCTTTCATGAGTGTTCACCCACTTAATTGTTGTGAGAAGTTGATGTCCACTAATTAAAGTTGGCACCTTACACCAGTCCAGACAACCCTTATGGTGATTTAAGAGGTCAAAGATAACCTTAGAATGCTATCCAAGTGGTAGCTGTGGAGAGCAGCCTTCAGGCCTAGTCTTGAAGGAATTCTAAGCAGCTTGTTTTACCAGAATGCAACCTTATGATATTGGCTAAATGAAAGGAGAACCACACAGAAGTTATAAGAATATATATTTATTATTATAACACTTTAAATACCTCACAGTATCTGCTACACGCAGATACACACATAGCACACAATACTGTAGCACAGAAACAATCGTAAGTAGCACTAATACACAGAGGGCTCCAGGAGAACAACCCATATATTAAAATAGTGGTATGAGGACCATGACTCAAGTTGAGACAGTGTTTAGAGGTTGTTGAATCGCTGGGATCCCAAGGAACCAACCAATGTGAATAAGTAAGAACCCCACCGAGGACCAGTGCAGTGTGAGAACGCGACCACGTGCTACTTACAATTCTATGGGAGAGTTAAGGTTATAATTTTAAAGTGTAAGGACCCTTACCAGTGGATTACGAGGAAATCCTTTGGAAAATAAAAGGTTGGAGAGCCACCCCACCCGGGGATACCAAAGTACCAAAGTTACCTATCCCAGGATAGCCGGGTGCATAATGCTGAAGCAGCGTCAGAAGCCGCTGTTGTTCTCAATATAAGTCTTCAAAAAAATGTCACTGCTGGAAAGAAGAAAAGAGTCTGGTGAAATCTGCAGGTGGATTCTTGACGGAAGAAACCTGAAAGCAGAGGGGACAGAGTCTGGGTCACTCAGGAGTGGCCAGGGGCTCGGTAGACGAATGCCCACCAATATCTGGTCCTTCAGGTGCAAAGAAGGGCACCTTGACTTTGTAGCCACAGGGACCAGGAGACGTCGAAGATGACCAGGTTTCAGATACGGGTTGTCCCACAAAGGATGTCGAGTTCTGAGGGGTCGGTGTCTGGCGGGAGCAGCGACAAGCCTTGACAATGGCAACCCACAAAGAAGGTCAAAGAAGGTTATGGTCTGACTCAGCAAGGACCAGAGGACTCATCACAGCAAGGGGAGTCTGAGCAGGCCTGGAGCAACCAGGGGATCCCAAGAAAGCCAGGATTGTCCCTCAAATGGACCCACAGGCCGAAGGCACCGGAGTTGCAAGGGGACCTCTAGCAGTTTAACAAAGTATCAACTTGCAGGGAACAGAGTGGGAGGAGGCCAGAGTCCTTTGTAAATAATGTGTGCAGTGGTTAGGGCTATTGATAGCCCAATGCACAAAGTTGGGAACATAAACAAGCATTTGCAATTGCAAAAGTAAGTGGCGCACTGGGGTTCAAGTTATGCGGTCCCCAAAAGGGATACTGGCTTCAAACTTGGCGAGAGTGCAGCTAAACCAAAAGGAACTTAGGAACCCACCTCCTGTTTTGCAGGGGCCTTCAGAGTCTGGAGGAGCTCAGAATCAGCAGGCCATTCAGTTGCGTTTCAGTGCCTGTGAATGCAGGGGAGTGACTCCTTCACCCCAATGGAGATACTTTGCATGTCCTTGATGCTCCACAGGTCCTGCACGGAGTGTGTAGGGTGCACAGACAATTTTTTGGTCGGAGAGGTAGACGAAGACGGGCCTATTCAAAGTCCAGCAAACTCCAGAGTGTCCAGGCGGTCGAAGGTCAGTGGTTTCTTGTTCAGAATCTTGTCCACATCGAATCTAGGGTCCCACAGCTAGGTAAGCCCTTTTTTACCCATGGGAGAGGGTTGGACAGATTCAGGGGACCCTTGCAGGGGAGTTTCAGGACAGTGGGGAGGTTACTCCCATGTCCTTTGTCCAGTTTCATGCCAGAGCAGGAGCCAATGGCTCCCAGTAGTGGTTTGAGCTGGACTATGCACAGGGACACCAAATGTGCCCCTCATGCAGACTTTCAGGCACTTTGGAAATGCAACCACCCAGTCCCAATACACTAAATCCTGTCTTGGAGGTGGTCACACCTCCCTGTGACAGGATGCCTATTGTGCTGCCTTCCTCCTCTCGAGTTTGGCTCAGCAGCAGGAGGACAGAAATATTTCTCTGGTGTGTAGCAACCATTTTGTCCTGTCCGGGTCGAGAAGGCTGGTACCGGGAATACCAGGGACCCCACAAAGCTTGATTTTGAAGGGTGGAATCATACTTCCCACACCACGTACTGGTGTGGAGATATGATTCCAAGGTGTTTGATACCAAACACGACATGTTTTGTTTCAGCCGTTTTCGAGATAGCATTTACAGCTAGGTTATAATGCACCTCTACCTATATGTCTGCCTGTGTCACAGACAACCCGGGAAGATGGTCTCCGAAGGATGTAGAGGGGCTCTGATCATGCAAGCGCAACCTCTCATGTAAAACCCAGCACCCTGCCTACAGGATTGTTATGGCCTGCTACGGGGGTGACTTATAGGTTTTAAGTGTAGTGACCTATGAGATATAGTAAGCAAGTGGTGCATGCACCATATTACACAGGCTGCAATGGCAGACCTGTAGTTCCATTTTGCATGGCCTCTTATGGGTGGCATAATACATGTTTCAGCTTATGGGAGGCCTCTGGGGTAATTATGCCCTGGGTACATGGGTACCATATACTAGGGACTAATAAGGGTACCCCAGTATACAATCTGGAGTGTACCAAGTACATGACACAACCAATTTAGGGAGAAAGCAGATAGACTGGGGTCCTGATTAGCAGGATCTCAGTCAGACTAGTCAAAAATCAGCAAAACACCAGGCAAAAAGTGGGGGTAACCATGCAGTCAGATCCTACCTTCCTACAGTTGGTGTTATAAAATGTTTTGTTGAAATATGCCCCTTAGTTTTCTTGTAAGTCCATTGTAAATGGGTACACGTGTACCCAGGACTTGTAAGTGTAATGCTGCTAGTGGGCCTTTAGCACTTACTGGGCCACCCACATGAGTAGCCCTTTAAATCATTTCTCAGGCCTGCCATTGCAGCCTGTGCACAGTTTTGAACTGCCAAATCACCATGGCAAAAAAAAAAACATTCGCTAGTCCTAAACCTCCCTTTTTAAAACATTTAAGGCACTAAACAGCCCATATTTAACGTTTTATATGTCCTGGTAGTGAAAACCTCGCAAATTTGTTTTCCACAACTGCGATGCCTACCTCTCCCATAGGATAACATTAGGTTACCTTATTAAATGTAATAATTGCTAACTTTGTCTGGGAACAGGAAGAACTGTCATGTTTGGTCTCAAAAGAATTGTAATTTAAATGTATACCTGAAGCCAGCCTTTCAAGTGGGAGACACTTCTAGGCCATTTACATCCGGTTTCAGGAATCTTCCTCCCTTTCCCTGCCGAGGACCCCAAAAAGGCCTGCCTCATACTTTGGAGGACTGCCCGGCTGTTATAGGCCTGCTTTGTATTTCAGAGGACTGCCCTGCTGCTACCAGAGGACTGCCCCGTTGCTTGATACCTGCCTTGTACCCTCAGAGGACAACCATGCTGCTTGAGGCCTGTCTTGCTGCTTGATCCCAGGACTATCAGAGTGACTCCAAGGGCTAGTTCGCTGGCCTCCTGTTCTGAACTACAGTGACACAAAAATCTCCAACAACTCCAACCCACACCTGAACCCTGCCTGAAGTGTATCCTGCCCTACATGTAGTGCCCACCCAGTCCTGGACCCTTGGAAGTGGTGCTTAAGGCACCCAAACAGTCAAAACTCAAAACTTGGAACTTAGAAAATCTTCTACTAAAAAGTGGCATGAGAACAAAAAGGAGATCGGGACCTACCTACTTGCAGATCCCAATGTACAATGCTGGTTAGCCTGACTTCGCAGCAGCTCCTGCTACATTCTTCTCTGCAACAGCTCCTCTTCGGTAGGATATCCTGCTTCGTGCACCCTCATCACCTACAGCCTGCAGCTTGATCCTGCAGGAGATTTTCAACTTCCTAAAAAGTGACACTGTCCGAAGATAGAAATCTTCACCGCTACTTCGTCCAACAGATACCCAACAACTACACCTTGTCCTCGTACACGGCTGTCTGCCTTGCCTGGCTGACAGACATTTTTCCTAAAAAATTCTTCTTAGTCCGAAGATAAGCCGAGAATGAGCCCAATTCACACCTTGCATCGGAACCACAGTCCATCGCAGTCGGCCATAACTTTCAACTTTGCCCCAGTCTTGCACAACTAGAAGCCCACGGTTGGTGCTTTGATCTTTTAGGCACTCATTTTCCCCAAAAACTTTAAAAATCATAACTCCGGTTCTACTGACTGGATTTAATTAATTTTGGTGTCAAATTATTTATTACAAATGAACCTATTTTTCGGAATGTATGTAGGATTTTTCTTGTGTTGTGTTTTCAATTTATTACTGTTTATGTGTTGCATAAATACTAAACACATTGATTCCAAGTCAAACCTGACTTTGTTTGTGCCAAGCTTCCACAGGTTTAAGTGCAGGTTAATTTAGTGACTTTTGTGGTTCTCCCTGGCAAGGATTGTGGTTTTTCGTTGTGAAGGGGTTTCACCCCCCCCCTGCCATGAAAAACTTGATTGCCAACAGTTCTGTTACATGATGTTGTGTTCTGTTATTTGTAGAGCATTCAAACCGATATGCTTCTTGTTGCTTAAGGAAACACAACCTTAAAACCTAACAGGGACTCAATAAAAAAAGCTGGAAGATATTAAATTATTAGGAATCCCGATTTTAAGCTGGCTCCTTAAACAAAATGCAGCTGCTTGTTTGGTATCGACTGAGCCAAAAGAGAACTGCAGAGAATCAAAGGCAAAGATATTTATTTTATTTATTTTATTTTGAGATTTTTATTGCGCGACAATTACCCGAAGATGTCTCGGCGCATGTGACTATTCAGAAGGACCCATACCCAGAAGCCTTACTGGTTGAATAACCATGTTTTAAGAAGCTTACGAAAGCTGACAAGATTCGGAGCTGTTTTAATAGTCAGAGGGAGGGCATTCCATAGCTTGGGTGTTGCTACCATGAAACGCTTGTCCCCCCAGGTCACAGTTCTGGTTCGGGGAACTGAGAGCAAACAAATGTTTGCAGATCTAAGCTGTCTTTTAGGGCTGTAAATCTGAAAGGCCTCTATCAGAAACCTGGGGCCCATGTCGTGGATAGCCTTGTAAGCAATACAGAGGGCCTTGAACTTGATGCGATTTTCCACTTTAAGCCAGTGGAGATGACGAATGGCTGTGGTGGTCGGGTGACGTCGGGGAATGCCTAGCAGAATTCTCGCTGCCGCGTTCTGTATGGATACAGTCAATAATTGATTTGAGCAAGTTGGGCTCTAAGAGTTGACATGCACTGTTATGTTTGTGATGCATAATTTTTTTAAGTGGTTGTCTCTAATTGTTTCCTCAAATGGAGCAAGCTTGAGGCGGCTTAGATGGGTACAGGAAAATTATTCCAGACCCTGTAAAGGGTGGAAAGGAAAGCTCTAGAAGTGAAAACGTCTGCAGTGGTGGTGTGTCACGTGCAGTGGCACCAGGGCCTAGGATGTAAGGGCATATCCTTTCCAGGGCTTCTATTGGTTCCCAGTACATCCTTCAATATCTATAATCAGATAGATGGAAGGCTTCACACTCAATAGCCAACAAAGTCAATTTCTTATTTGAAAAATAAATAGCTATGTTTGCTAGAATATGAATAATTTCCTGAAAAACCCTTGAGTGCAATGTGCTTAATTCCTATTTGCACAATGAAACAATAAAATTGCTGGATGATAAAGCCTAACTTAATAATATTACAGATATATAGATGTCTCGGTTTTAATTTGTGAAGGAAATATTTTGTGTTGATGAAAACATGACACAAATGAGCAACAAAATATTCAGCAATGGAACTTAAGCCCAAACCAATATACATGATATTCATAAGCGTAGGGGATAAATATTTTATTTCATACTCTTCATTTTATTTTATATAACACACTTAAAGTAGTAACACTTTTTAAAGTATACTATATAAATGCATACGCCTTTCTAATTGGATTTCGTGTCGCACATTCACAATCTACTTCTCCAAACCTGTGTTTACGTATCTTTTTCACCCATAGATTTCAATGCGGATGATAAGAGTAAAATCCAATAAAGGCATTTTGCAGCACGTGGCGTCCGAGTAACAACGGAAACAATTACAATATGTTCTGGGAATTCGACAGAAAAATAGCAAGAGGATATTAGAGCTAGTCTGTGATTGCTGCTCGCAGAACATATATCTATTTTATGGGACATATAGTTAAAAATTGCGTGGCAAGCCTCCGATGTACTAACTGAAGCATAACCGCAGGGCAAGCGAACACCTGCCACTCGTGTGTTTACCAATGCACATACGTTGACTTCTCCCGACTCTGGAGGTCATTTTACTCCGCTAGTGCATTAGAGCTCAAGTAATGGGGCTACTTTTCATTGTTACTGCTGTCCCTGCCCGTAATACGTGAGAATTATTAGCAATTTTTAGGTTTAGCTTTAGACAAGTCCTTTTGATTTTCCTAGAATTATTTAAATAATATAATGCCTTTTAGGGGCTTTCAGCGAGACATCTTTGGACTTTTGCTGCGTATTCCTCTTCCTTATGGCTGCTACACCACACAGAATGACGAGATGGGTCAGTAGACTCAAGCCTTTGGATAACTTCTGTTTGAGTGACAGCATTCTGCTCTTACTCAAGGAACACCCCCACAATAAAAATAGCTCTCTTCAGTGTCAGTGACTACGGGGTCTATTAGGATGGCGGATGGATGGCCGTCTCTGGGCTGGCGGTGGACATTCGCCTGCGATCGCAACCCAGAAAAATACCGGTCCCCTTAGCATGGCGGTGACGACCACGGCGGTGAGATTTTTCCGCTCACCACTTTTCCGCCAGCACCATTCCACACACCTGCCTAGCGGGTGGTACTGGACCACTACAATGTGCAGGTGCGGGACCAGGCTCCGCCGGCACCAGGCGGCCAGACTGATATATGGCCTCCCACGTTATCACCACTCCACCCCCCTCCTAAAGAAACTCCACTGGCTCCCTGTGAAACAACGTTCCCTCTTTAAAATCGGGTGCATGGTCTTCCAGGCCCGTCAGGGCACTGCCCCTGCTTTCATCACTTCACTCATCAAACCCTACGTCCCCGCAAGAAATCTCCGGTCCTCTTCCAAGTCCCTTCTCCTGATCCCCCGTTTCTCGCGCAAAAAGTGGGGTGGATCCAATTTCTCTACTCTGGCCCCCTCCTTCTGGAACTCTCTCCCTGATAACCTCCGCTCCGCAACTCAGTACCTCTCCTTCCGTGGAGACTTGAAAACCTTCCTATTTAGCCAGGCTTTCCCCGCCTAAATTTCCTCCCCGGTCTTCCTTCCCCTCAGCCACTGAACCTTCAGCGCCAAGAAACCGCAAGGTGTATGTTGCGCTCTATAAGTATTTTAAATTAGAAATTATGATTATGATGCTGACTGTAGCCAGCCCTTTAGCCGCGGTGGGACCGACATGGAAAGGCATGCGGAGAATGTCTACGGGGCCCATTGCAGAACCCCAATGTGATGGAGGGGTGTGTGGGTGTACTGAGGGGTACCCATTGTACCCCCCCTACATGTCCCTACCAGGTGGCAGGCACTGTGCAGTGCCTGCCACGCAGTGCAGTGATATGCATGCTATGCTACTTTTCACAACGCAACAGTGCTGCTGGCAGCAGCAACCGCCGCCATGTTAAAGGCACGATCGTACTGTTGCGGTCGGATTTCGACTGCGGAGCATACTAATTGGACCAGCGGTTATGCTGCGGTCCTAGCTGGCAGTCTTTTCCCGCTACCATGGCGGTCGGTGTGATTTTCCGACCGCCATCCTAATAGACCCCTATATGTGCCAATATGTGCTTCTGAGACTAAAACAAAACAAAATGTATTACTTTCAGTAAATATTTTTATAGCGTCAATATCCCAGCAGCTCCCCAACAAACTCGTTTTACACAACCATGATAAACCAAGCATTGATTGGAGATAAAGACAGACATACAACAGGGATAATGTTTGCGCTGACCATAGAGCCATTTGCAAGCATTTACAGGCAGGAAGATCGGGGTAGAGGCATACTACTGCATGATACACAACAAACCATATCACTCTTTACAGACAATATGCTTTTGTTTCCTAGGCACACAGAAATGGGAATGGCAAGCAGCATCATAATGTTGCAGCAGTTGGGTGTAACTGGTCCATACACAAATTGGAAGAAGACGTGTGTCTGTCCAGTGTCGGTTGAACCCTGAGCTGTCTCACAGGCTGTGGAAAGTGCACTTATACAGTGAGAGCCCCCAATGTTTCAATACTTAGGGGTCAAGCTATGTCACTAAGAAACGGACAGTAAAGGGGCAACTACACTGGGGTACTGCTTTTTCTGAAGGGCAGTGTTGCTTTCTGGCACACATTGAAGCTCCCCATAATGGCGACAGCAGAAAATACAAAGATGATTATACCCCCAAGGGTCCTCCACTTCTTTGTGAGTCTTTCAATTTGCAAGACCAAGGATGGAGGGCTGAGTGTCCCCGACTTCGAGCTGTACCATGTCATGGCCCAGATACATTGGCTGGCCAGAAGGGTGGCTCGGTCTTAGTTGAAGGAATTGATTTGCCTGGGGAATCCAAGACAGGAAAGAGTAGTGATAGCCCTTCTACTGGGGACGTGGTTGATATCAGTGCCACTTCCCAAGTTGTTAAATATGACTCTGTGCCGTTGGCCTAAATTTGTTTAAAAAAGCACATGCAGTTTCAGTTACATGCACTTGAGGTGCTGCAGCTGGACCTTCCTGTGCCTGGAGGTGGGTTCTTCACTACACACAGGATGGCGGCATGTAGAGCAGTGCAATGCTAATCAGTTAGGCCAAGCTGCCAGAATCGCAGTTTCTGGAATATGTCAAGTTACTCAAGCCCTAAGTGTAATCTGGGGAGGACAGGCATTATGAACCATCTACGCATCAAGTTTTGCCAATCCTTCTCAATTTGGAGGAGGCCGTAAGTTAGTTTCCTGGCTTTATACGTCTGCCCTGTTTATGACTAAAACTGATCTGACACAGCTCAAAAAGAAGTGGGAAGAACTTTTAATGTGCATATATGAGTTTTATATGTTTATATGTTGAAAAGCAAACAATCATTAAAAACAAGCATTTATAAAGCCAATAGGCTGCATTGAATGCCAGTTCTACTGCGTTTGCTGATACATGTTGGCAATGTCATCAAGCTGCTAAAGGTGTCAGTGCGGAATATATCACCATAAATCCAACTCATGAAGTGCACCACCAATTGGGACCGGGAGCGGTGTAGTCCTGATATGGATTTTGGTGCTCCCCGATGAAAGCCATCACTCCTATTTAGTCAATGTGGGTAAAGTAGCAGATGATAAACATTCTCATAAGGATGACATACAAGGGTTGTTGTTTCAGTACTTTATGTAAGAATTAATGGCAGATTATGTGGAGTATGCCTTTGGAAATCTTTAGTAGCAAAGCAAACAAATCATAAGTACAAAGAACTCAGTATAGTTCTAAGTGAAATCCGGCAGAGAATCGAATTGCCTCCAGGGGGGAAATGGGAGCTCTCCCCCATGGAAATCTACACATCCTTTTATATTACTTTAGCCAAAGGCATTCATACATTCTACATTAGTACATGATTCTCAGGAAATGCAGTAATAAGGAACAAGCAATAAAAACTATTTTGGACAAAATACATTTAGAGATTCTCGCTTAGTAGTACTACATTGAATTTGCAGACATTCCCACGGTTAGTTCAGCAATCCAAGGGACACATTGTGTGACAACAGCCTGGGACAATTGAAGCGCCCTTGGTAAGATGCAGTGCGAAAAAAGGTCTCTGGGAACATCTCCCAGTTTGTTAGTGTGAGTTTTGCAGTTCTTTATTTAGAATACAAAGAACAACAACAATTACGATGTGATATCGATGACGTTAATACAAGACATTATAAACACAACTTTACTAAGTGTGAGCCTCAAAGGGTGTTGCGCTTCAATGTGTAAGGGAATCAGTTTGTACAAAAGTCTTGGTAAGGACAACTAAACAAGTTCAGAATCTGCTGATAGTGTTATTGTAATTTCCACCAAGTTGCTAAATATGGCAGTAACATCTTGCAGACAAAAAGCTATTTCTCTTTTCACTACCTTCATTGCCATGGTTGACTGTTAAAGAGAAGGAATTTGTTAGCACTTTATGCAAATTTGAGGACCATAAAGCGCTATCTGATGAATCAAAGTTCACAAAGCAGGTTGGTCAACAAATCAATGCATTTGATAAATGTGAATTTCATTAGGTTCCACAAGAAAGACACAGAAAGATTAAGTTTCAAACCATACAGGTTTATTACAGGTTTACAGAAGGCACAATCATCAAGTTATGATCAATGCTCAATATATGAATGCATCAGTTAATATGAAGATCAAATTAATGTGTTCATATAAGCAAGGGGACAAACTAGCATAAAATCGTCTCGAAAGGAAGAGTTAAGAAAAGTCAGTTCTCCCATAAAGCGAGTACCCTAAAATCTCCTTCTCAGCTACATTTGAAAAGTGGTCTCACTCATATAGTGCATTGCACTAGATTAAATCACACAGTTCTAACATCTGCTACACCTATACACAATTCTCATGAAATAAACCAACCAGGTTAAAGGGAAATTATACAACTGTATATTAGTAAGTTTCTCAGAACCTTCCACACTACAGCTTTTTCTCAGTGTCCTTCAAACATTTTTGGGGGGTCTTTGATAGCAATATAACATTTGATCATTATCCCAGTAAAAATAAGACATTTCACATGGGAAAGTAAGGAAAAGAACATTACATTTGTAAACTGGAACTTTTTGCACCTAGATATAAAATGATCATGTGTCACCTAGCTAGATAGCAAACTATGGGAGCCATTTTTAAATGCATGCCACATTATCTATGGTCAATCTAAATGTGAATAAAACACAGTTAATAACATTTGCATGTTTACATGTTAATGTCAATCGAATGAAAAAACATTCAGGCCTTATTACGAGTGCGGCGGTACTCACGACTGCCTTACTCGTGGTGGCAGTTCAGCCGCTGCCGCACTACGAGTACGCCCTCAGTATTCTGAGTGAGGCAGTCAGACCACCATGAGACTGCTGACTCCTCTGGGATCGAGGATCTAGCTGGGCCGGGGGTCTGCAACTGGCCTGAATATGCTGGTGAGACAGCGGTCTGCAACCGGCCTGAATATGCTTCCGACACCGCTGAGCATTTTCCGAGTTGCCTTTTCACAAACCTTTTCATGGCAGTGACCCTGC
Source organism: Lissotriton vulgaris (assembly GCF_964263255.1). Taxonomy (NCBI): domain Eukaryota; kingdom Metazoa; phylum Chordata; class Amphibia; order Caudata; family Salamandridae; genus Lissotriton; species Lissotriton vulgaris. The sequence goes on along the minus strand of NC_141691.1, from coordinate 1,212,431,442 downwards.
CATGAAAAGGGTGGAAGAGAGGCAATTAAAGGAGCCCTAACAGGCCCCCTGCTAGATCTGGTCCTAGGGGGTGCATGACTGGGGGGATCCATGTTGTGCCCCCATGTAATTACACCCCTGTCCCTGCATGGTGAGGCATGAATGCCTCATTGTGCAGGACCAGTGCACCACAGCCTTGGTAGTCCTCCTGTGGATGGAGCATTGGCAGCGCTGCAGGAGGCCTGCCAAACACATATTAAGGCCTTAATATTTAATAAAACGCTTTCAGGATCGGGGTCATAGCCTGGCAAGCTGGCCACTTAGACGTGCCACAGGTTGTATTCCTGGGGGGCGTCATATGAATCAGCATCAATCTGTGACAATGTGAGGCAATGTGTTGGTACTGCTACCCCACCATGCTTAAAAAATCTACCTGAACTGAAGTACTGCAAGCACTGCTCTCTAATCAAATGTATTTTGAGCTGCAATTTTGGCAGTAAGGAAAGTAATCTTGGGATATCCACTATCAGCTGATTTCTCCTTTAAAAAATTGGGTCATAGGTCTTCTGCCTAACAATATCAAACAAAGAGTGACCGTTTGATAATATGAAACTGTGAGTAAGCTGCCAAGACAACTCTGGCATCCTTCTGGTAGAAAAAAGACCGACCACCTATATTGGACTTGTAACTACCAATAGGAAATTCCTTGGCTAATGATCAACTATCTGCTGTCCACTTGATTTGCAGAAGTCGTTCAAATCAGTTTGGGAGACACATTTATCCTTTCTTGCCCTGGGAACGGCCACAGTGGTTTGCCCAACACATTTGAGAGCTCTGAATCTCTTCCATTAATAATTAGCATTGTGACCTTTGAAGGGTGTGGTGGATGTATCTGTGGAATCTGTTGTAATGGGACATGGTATTCACAAGACTAACACAAACAGAAACTATGCACAATGTTGTTCTTGGTCTAGGGGAGCATGGAGGGGGTTGCTGTTTTTCAAGTGTCACTGTGACTCTTGTATTGTAAATATTTCACACAAGCAAAGTGCTCTTGTTCTTGTTTTGAAACCTAATAAAAAGAAATGTATTTAAAAAGTGGAATTTTTAAAATAACTGTGGAAAACACTGTTAGAAGTTCCCTAACTTGAAACCCTTGCTTCACATGATTAACCAGTTTCCATTCATTTTGTTCTAGAAAATTTCACTAGGTATGTGGAAGTTTGGTAGCCCTGTAATGCTTTCCTTTTTTCTCCTAGCTGTATTGGTGTTGTTATGAAAAAGGTGTGATTTAGATAGTAAGGGGCTCTTTCGTATGGCTGTCGGAAAATCACCCGACCACCATGGAAGCGGAAAATAACTGCCCGCCGGGAACGTGGAAAAACCGGTGGTCAAATTAGGATCAACCGCCAAAAAAGTCCAACCGCGGCGGAACTGGTCCAAGAAAAACCACCGTCGCGGGCGGTGATGTCCAAAATCTGACGGCGGCGGTCAGAAAGGCAGCGGGAAATCTAAAACTCGCCGCAAGCATATCGGAGACACCGCACGGGAAATTAGGATATCCCCGATGGTCCCGCGGTACGATCCGCTGTTTTTGACCGCCGCAGTCACACACTGGAATGAATGGGAGAGCCAGCGGAAGAGCTGCACTATACCCACCAGTGCGGACGATCCATAGAAAACATGGCAGACGATGCAAAAACTCCACAATAGGACCAAACATTGAACTATTCAAGGTAGCCATGCCCCCAAATACACAAACTCACATCCCAATGAAACAAACACATGCCAAACAGAAACATACTATTCCCAGGAAAAACACCCACAACACGCCTGACAGGAATACCCCATTTGGACACACCCAAAGAGCCGAGTATAAAACCAGCCCCTACCCTGACTACAATCCAGAAGAGAAGGGCATTCACCAGATCTGAGAGGAGAGGCAAAAGAACACAGCACATACACATCACCACCACCACCACCATCACACCAGCACCAAAAAGCCCACAGCACATAACACACCTAACACACCTCACACACCTCACAAACCTCACACACCACACACACACCACACACACACCCCTGCACCCACAAACAACTTGCACACCACACACCTTTTCCACACATAAAATGCCCAAATTCTCAGATAGTGAGTTGTCAGTCATGGTAAATGAGATAGTCAGAGTGGAAACACAACTGTTTGGTAGCCTGGTCCAACAGACACCATTAGTCACAAGGACTCAAATGTGGGAAAGGATAGTACAAAGGATCAATGCATTAGGGACAACTCCGCGATCCAAGAAGGAAATCATGAAGCGGTGGCATGACCTGAAAAGGGTTGTCAAAGAGAAGAGGAGCAAGAACTGGGAGTTGGCCAACCGGACTGGCAGTGGCCCTCCCATTCCACAAAAAACATTTATACCATGGGAGGAGAAGGTAATAGCCATGCTGCATTCAGAGAGTCTCATAGGACTAACCGGGGGAGTGGAGGCTGGTAAGTACAAAAACAATGACTACCACCACACTGATATGTACTGTCTTGCACAACTACAAAGCTATACCACCAAGGATAAATACCATTCATCTGCACCATACACTCACAAAAACATGTCTCACAGATCCAACAATCACCCACTCCTGTTCACCCCAAACATAGCCACCAACATTACCCTGGGGGCATTTGTACAGGCAGCCAGCACTACAACTCGAACCATGCCCCTGTGTCCCACAGCATCAGCAAGATGGAGCCCCCCCCCCCACACAGAAGTACCTGGCAGCCATTGCAGTACACCAAACGACATAACAGGTAGGTAGCCATCTTCCCTGGGAGGGCTGTTTGGGATGGGAGGCCTGCACTACTACTCCCACCTTGCCCCCTGGCCCACACCACAGCAGGATGGATCCCTCCCCCATCCCACCCAGAAGCACTTGGCTGCCATTGCATTATTCAGCTTCACCTAACAGGTAGGTAGCTATCTCACCTGGGAGGGCTGTTTGGGGGTGGGAGGCCTGTACCACTATTCCCACCATGCTCCCTGTCCCACTGCATCATCAAGATGGATCCCTCCCCCACCCCACCCAAAATCATGTGGAAGCTGTTGCAGTACACCAAACAACATAACAGGTAGGTAGCCATCGTCCCTGGGAGGGCTGTTTGGGGGTGGGAGGCCTGCAATTATACTCCTACCATGCTCCCTTGTTCCCCAGTACAGCAAGATGGAGCACACCATACCACAAGATGCATGTGTCATCTAATGGACCACCTCAACCAAATCACTGAGCAGGTAGACATATTCTCTGGTCCCATGACATCATTGAGCAGAATTTAATCCTCCCCCATGCACACACAGATGTGCCGCGCCACAAAGCCAAATGTGAGGACATCAAAGGTAAGTAGCCACTACGTGCACCCACACATTTGTCACTAAAGAAATACACCATATGGCAACACCAACCCTCTCATTGCACAAATATGCTCATCGAACCCGCTTGCCATGCACAGTGTGCACACAGGGAAGCAAAGGGAACTATCAACAAGTCACACACCAATGCAGATGCACAAGGAAGATTGGGCACAATCATGCACAGAACACACTGATGAGTGCATTGCCATGGGGTCCGGCCGAGAATGACCATTTCAGAAAAGAGAAAGCATGAGTGGGGTTACAAATCAAAATATGTACATGGCAGGACAAATGTATGCAGGACAATACTATGCCTAGTCCAGACCCAGATGTGACGTCTGTCAGGGAAGACAAATCAACAAGTGTCAACAATGATGAAAGGTTGTGCTGGTCCCTACATGGCAACAGGTCCCTGTGAACATGATTTGTGCATGAGTTGCATGGCATGTATTGATACCTCACACCAAGTACAAGTAATGTATGTACCACTGCATCATGTTAGGAGGCACAGTAGGGCATATAGTAAACAATGTGAATATCAGTAAATTGTGTAGTGTACAGACAGTGGATGACACACAGCTAACACAATGCTTGCTGAGTGCACAACAATGACCATTTCCCATCAAATCCACAGGTGACCAAGAACTTACTGCAGAGGACAACACCAACGACCTGCAGAGCCAGTCTCCCTCCCCCGGTACATGAACTCTCGGATGTAGACTCCAAGGATTTTCAGGATGATGAGCTCGAGGCAGGCCCATCTGTTGTGCCAGGGAGCAACAGGTCCCAGGACCACATCCTCCCCACCACCACATCTGCTGCAACACCAACTGCACAGCAGACCCCTGCTGTTACGGCCTGTGCATCCACCGCCACCACCACCAGTGCCACCTGCAACCCCCTCCCTGTGGCTGAGAATGACCACCTCACACCACCAACTGAGGACGGCAGAGAGAGTGTGCAGGGACCCACAGTGGCAAAGCAACAGGTCTGTGGCAGCAGTGTAGGAGGGAGGGCCAGGGTCACCCTAAGATGCCAGGAGGCTGGGACAAAATCCCTGGACCACATTACCAGAGTCCTTGGGGCATACCAACAGGCCCAGGAACAAAGTGGCAGGTCGGATGACCTGTTACACGAGCTCATCCTGCTGATGAGGTCCATTGACAACCGCATTGGACAACTGGTGGACCTCATGGGCCAGCAAGTGGCATTACTGAGGGACAGGCCTGCGCCACAACCAACACCTCCAACTCCCTCTGGTGGGCCGCAGGATGACAGTTCACCATCCTCCCCTTCGCCCGCAGAGAAGAGTGATTCCTTAGACACCACTGGCACCACAGCAGGGCCCACCCCAGCCAAGCGACCAAGGGGCCGTCCCAAGAAGAGCCTGGGAATCTCTGGAGGCAAAGCACCTGCCAAACGCCAGTCACGGAGCCAGCCCTGATGGCAACCCTCTTCCCCACTGCATTGAGTATTTGGACTGTCCTTCCCCACACTGCCTTGGGAATGGCATCTGTCTGTTGGACTAGGTCACCACATCAATGTGGGATCTACTCTTTCATTGCCTTTACCATGACTGTCAACTCACTGCTCCACAACCACCTCTATGTAAAATTGCACACCCCCTCACATGTCAAATTTCTAAATAAAATACCTTACAAACTTTTTTGTTTCAGCTTTGTCTTTAGTGCAGGATGTACAGTCTTCAACATGTCCATAATGTATCAGGAGTATGTACTGTATGTAGGCAAGGATAAGTGCAAGGCAACTAGGGAAACACAACAGAACAACATTCACTGGTGTAAGTGTGGCATCACAGACATTACACAACACCGACCATCTACATAAGCCAACATGCAGACAACACAATGGGCAACAACTGTCAACATACACATCCGATATACATTCGCAGATGACATGTCACAGTAACATATCCACCCACAGCTGAGTTGACAACTGGCAGTTTTCACTATTCGCACATAGCCCTTCACAACAACAGGAAGATCACCAAACAATGGGTATGTTGTAGATTGTCACCCACCTTCAAGTGAAGTAGCGGGTGATGAGCTGTTGATGCATGTCACCACCTTCCTCCTCTCCACTGTCCTCATCACTAGACTCAGGTTGTTGTACAGGGGGGCCTTGGGTCCTCATCATCATCCAGGAGCAGGGGAATCTCCTTGCGAATGGCCAAGTTGTGGAGCATGCACATGCCACTATGATCTGACATACCTTTCTGGGTGAGTATGCCAGTGCACCTCCTGTTTTGTCCAGGCAGCGGAAATGTGACTTGAGCTGACCAAAAGTTCGCTCCACCACACGACGTGTCCTCCCATGTGCCTCATTGTATCTGATATCAGCCGGGTCCTGGGATTCCGCAGTGGGCTCAGCAGCAATGGACAGTTGGGATATGCAGAGTCACCTAGGTATGACAAATAGACATTGCAATGTTGCACAGGCAGAGGGCAGCAGGTCACACACCCAGCACACCATACAACTAGGCAAACTCACCCACAATCCATGCTTGCTCTGGAAGCAGATTAGCCATCAGCCGAGCAACAATGCTGTTCCGCAGGATGTACGAATCATGGGCTGAGACGGGAATCTGGCACACATGTGCAAGATGATCATATCTGGCAGGCACACCACTTGCACATTAATGGAGTGGTAATGTTTGCGATTGCGGAATATGGGCTCACTTGCCTGTGGTGGCACAAGAGCGACATGTGTGCAATCAATGGCTCCAAAAACATGGGGGATTGGCCCAAGGGGATAGAAGTCCCCCTTCACAGCTGGCAATTCAGCACCTCTGGAGAAATTGATATATCTGTCCTTGTATATCATCATGGCGGACAGAACATCATGCAGCACCATGCTGAACATCGATTGAGACATCCCACCAGCACTGGCCACTGTCTCCTGGAATAATCCAGTGGCAGAAAAATGGAGCGATTCCTTCACTTTATAAGTTGGGGTGAAAGCCGTTGGATATGTCCAGCGAGGCTGCAGGTTGGGCTCCAACATATCGCAAAAGGTTTTCAGGGTGGCTCTATCCAGATGGAATTTGCGAATGATAGCCACATCCTCCATGTCCTCCAGCACTGTCAAGTGACAAATCAGATTTGGCCTCCTCCCAGTTGAGATGAAAGTGGACACATGTCAATGAAATACATCATGAGATGGCCACAGCATTTCACGTTCTGGATGACACAGTAAACACAAAGACTGACTTGATAATTGAGTGACAAACCAGGTTACATGGGTGGACGTTTGACCTGCACAAAGTGCACACCTCTCTATTTACAATAAATAAGTCCCTCAAACAACACATAGATCAATGTGAATGCACATAGTTATATGGCCGCATTTCACATGTGCACACCTGGGAGTGTGGCATCCAGCCAATGTGTAACAAATCAACACCATTGTCTCATACTTAGCTGCTGTTCCTGTCACACCTCAATGCATCTACCAAAATTGGCACACATCCACAACACAATGACCACAGTTGGTGGTAAACTGACAATTGCATGTATGAGCAGACAGAAGAGCACATGTAAGTAACTACATCATACAGTGAGGTAAGCATTGCCAAGGTAATCACTGCACCTCAATACATTGATATGTGTACACATTGTAGAGTCCACTACAACACTGTCCTGCCTCATCAACCATCTGATTTATTTGTGACATGTGAGGGAATACAGACCAATCTACGTCACACATGCACAACCATGGCATGTGTAGGCTCCAGTAGAGTCAATGGAACATTGGCATTGTATGCACAATGATGTGCCCTTCACCATGTGGCCACTGTGCACTGTTAAAATTTGCACGATGTCCCTTGCCAATGTATGTCCCCCAAATCACGGTAGCTACCGCCTGTCCTCCGCGGTGCGGCATCAGAACCCCCATTCACACAGGTGTGGTAGTCATTAGCATGGAGACATGCCTAAATGGCAATGGACATGCTCTGCCACTGAAATTGCAGTAGCTACCGCCTGTCCCCAGTGGCGTTGCATCAGCACCCCCCATTCACACAGGTGCAGTAGTTATTGACATGGAGACATGCCCAGATGGCGGTGGGCATGCTCCGCCACCCAAATCGCGGTGCCTCATGTGATTGTATGGACCCAAAATCACGGTAGCTACCGCCTGGCCCCAGCGGTGTGGCATAAGCACCCCCATTCACACAGGTGCGGTAGTCATTGGCATGGAGACATACCCAAATGGTGGGGGGTATGCTCCACTATCCAAATCACTGTACCTCATGTGATTGTATGGACCCAAAATCGCAGTAGCTACCGGCTGGCCCCTGCGGTGTGTCACCGCCATGGAGCGTGCCCTAGAGCCAATCGGAACGATGACTGTGGTGGCATGATGCCATTTTGAAAAATCGCGGTAGTCGTGCTCAGCCACCGCGGAGCCGGTCATTGGATGCTTTTGAATGAGGCACCATTGCAGTAACATGCACCGGGCCCCTGCGGTGTGTCACCGCCATGGAGCATGCCTAGAGCCAATGGGAACGATGACTGCGGTCGCATGATGCAATTTTGAAAACCACAGTAGGCGTGCTCCCACACCGCGGAGCCGGTCATTGGATGCTTTTGAATGAGGCAGACCGGGACAACCAATTGTTGCAGCTTGGCACCTTTGAAACGACCCCAGGGGGCTGTATATGTGTGGTAGTGAGCCTCACATTTCCACTGATACCAATGCCTGCTGCCAGAGACCCCTCACCTACTGCTGCCAGAGACCCCTCATCTGCTGTTGCCACCAGGGACTGCTGCCTGGGACCCCGCATCTTCTGCTGCCTCCAGGGACTGCTGCCTGAGATCCCTCACCACCCAATTCAACCACAGGTGTTCCATGTCCACAGGGATGGCAAGGACAGAGAAGATCTGTGCCAGTCCATTAACAAGCAAGGAGCTGGAGGTCCTGGTGGACAAGGAGCTCGCACAGTACCCAAGGCTGTATGGTGTCCCAAATGTCATGGTAAGTCCTCAAAAGCGGAAGTGTAGGTCAGGGGGGGCACACATTTAGTTGGACAGATGCAGTATATGCCTGAGGGGGTGGGTTTGTGTCGTGCACTGACAAACATGCTGCCTCCAGGGGGAAGGAGTGTGTGTCATCCTGGGATCATCACCCTCCGCCTGAGACAACTCCTGGTGGCCCCCGGCCCTGGGCACCGCTCCCAAACCAACGGACCACACATGCAACCTGGGCTTCATCCTGGACTCCTCCCTGTCAATGACCAGGCAAGTCAACGCCGTATCATCCTCGTGCTTCAAAACCCTGTGCATGCTCCGCAAGATCTTCAGATGGATCCCCACTGAAACCAGGAAGACCGTCACCCAGGCACTCGTCACCAGCCGACTGGACTATGGGAACACCCTCTACGCCGGAACCACAGCCAAACTTCAAAAAAGACTCCAACGCATCCAGAACGCCTCCGCACGACTCATCCTGGACATCCCTCGACACAGCCACATCACCGGACACCTGAGAGACCTGCACTGGCTCCCCGTCAGCAAGAGAATCACATTCAGACTCCTTACCCACACACACAAGGCTCTCCACGACCTGGGCCCCAAGTACCTCAACGACCGCATGACCTTCTACACGCCCACCCACCAGCTACGATCAACCAGCCACGCACTCGCCACCGTACCACGCATCCGCAGAGCCACCGCCGGAGGAAGATCCTTCTCCTACCTGGCAGCCAAGACTTCGGAACTCCCTCCCCACCCACTTTCGGTAAACCCAAGACCATCTCTCCTTCCGGAAGCAGCTCAAGACCTGGCTGTTCGAGCAGTAACATACCCCTCTCCCCCAGCGCCTTGAGACCCTCCCGGGTAAGTAGCGCGCTTTACAAATGCCGTGATTGATTGATTGATCCCAATGTCACAGGTCTCCCTGCCTGTAGTTGTAGGTATGAAAGGAAGCGTGTTGCATTGTCAGCCATACAGTGACGCAGTATGTTGGTCATGCAGGTGTGCCAGGACAGTGATTGCTTGGCTGAATGGTTGGGTGTGCCCCTGTTGTCCATCTCAGTGTGAGCCCAGATGCTCTGTAGTATAGTTCCTATTTTCCCAATAGGCTCTGCGCATTGGAATAACATAAACAGCAGTGTAGACGTAGGACTGAGGTCAACTAGGTCTCTACTGACTGTTAAACTTAATTTAGGTTTGCGCCAGCTAGCTCAGAGGTCACTGGAAACTTTCTTGAATGAATAGGGAGGGACAACCTCCCCTGGCTCAGACAAGAAGGGATTCAGTTTCCAACAACCGCATAAACATGACAACTTTGCTCCCTCAGAATAAGAGTATTACTCAAGAGTTGTGTGAAAACAATAGACAGCTATTTCACTCAGTCAGCAGTGCATACTTAGTTTCACCAGAGTGCAGAGAAATAGAGAGACGGGTGTTTTCAATAAAAAGGTGTTATTTATTGAGCAGTCTTCTTTCTCATGCAAGAGAAGTGAATTGCCACAATTGCAATACTTAAAGTAAAGTAAAGTGCGTACAGTAAAAGTAGTATTATGAAATAATACTGTAAAAGCATTGGTATGGTTTCTTAGCCATATGATACTTTAAAATGGATAAAATATATACATACATAAATACATTGACTAACGTACTCAACTGGTGCTTCTAACTAAGCCTACCCCGGTGTACCTGACCTAAGCCTAATACGTGGGAAAGGGTGAGTAAGTAGCAGTTTTAAGTTAAGTTGGTTAAGATAATTTTGCCAAGAATCTGCATCAAGAATTCTCTCAAGGGTTTAGTCAGCTCCGTACCTTGGTAATAGAATGTGGGAAGGCTGGTATCTCTTTCCTCAGGACTCGATATTCCAGCAACCCGCAAGGGTAGGCTGGAAACACCGGAGCTGGATTTTCTCAGCTGGAGAACAAGACAGCGTCTCTCTCAGAGCGTCAAACAGGAGGGACGGCTTCTGTGGGCACTCGCATCAGCTGGGCTCTCGGGCAAGTAGATGGCCGCTCTGCTCCAAACCACTGTGTGTTTGCTTAAGGCAACTGTTGGTATTTTATAACTGGAAGGTGCCGGGTTTGACGTAAGGTTAGACATAAGACGTCACTAAGAACTAACAGTTCTTTCTGGACTTCAGGAGTTCTTTTTCAAATCAAAACAAAAGCAGAGGGTTTTCCCGGGCTGCTGGAGGCTTGGTTTGTTCAAAGAACGCGTTGTGCTTTCTAGGAGTCTATGGGAGTAGCCATGCTGACCTTTGGATTGCATGGGCTATTACTGAATATGAATCTCATTCTTATGCCTTGGTCAGGACATTATTGATTATAACCTCACAAGGGCATAAATCGGTAATGTAGAATTAGGGTCCTAGATATGAACACGACACCCACTCCACGGATTCATGTCCATCATTACTAAAAACTAAGCAAATAGTAAACATTCAATGATGCATGTATGTTTTCCGACCCACCCCAAAATACATATTTCGCATTTGAAATGGTATAAGGTAAATACACGAAAAATGAGTGTTTGTACTGTACGCTATTCAAGCAGTGTCATCATTCAGATAAATGCATATATATATCAGCTGAATGAATTGCGAAAATTACACATGAAATGGCTCTGAATACAGAAAAGAAGGTCGAGACCATTTCATCACATATTTATACAAATTGCTGTATATGTGCTAGAGGCTGAGGTAAAATATTGTCTCTAGTATCCTAAAATAGAAGCTCTGTTCTCTAAGAATAGTTCTACTTTAAGCAGAGTATCATGTTTTGAGAAAAAGTAAATATTTTGGAAAATGGGCAAAAATAATTTTGCTTTCAGGGGAAAATGTTCCAAATATTTTCTGTAGCTTTGTTTATCAAAAATTGATGGCCGAATTCATAGTTCAGGGAACGCTGTGTGCTCATTGTTTTTATTAAGAGTTATTCTCGTTGACTATTTCAGACAGACCTGCAAAAAATTGGTCTACCACATCAGGTGAAAGTTCGGCTAAGTTTGAAAATATTGCTACTGCGCAGTTCTCTGTGTGAGTGCTATCATCGATGGTTGGATCAGCAATACTTACAGAAAGCTGTACCTGTTCGGTGGGGGAACAACCGTTACAATGCAACTATTACAACGGACTACTTTTACAACGCAACTACTACAACGCAGGATCCTTTACAACGAATGCCTTTACAATGCATGACATTACATCGCAGATGCTATTACAACGCATGCCATTACAACGTTAGTATATCATTTTATTAAAACATTTATTTAATTAAAAAAAAATATTTAATTAATTAAATATTAATAATTTAATAAATATTAAAAATAATTATTAATAAAAAAGTACTTTAAATAAATTAATTAAATTAATTTAAGTAATTTTAATAATAATTTAAAAAAGTTCAAAAAATAAAAAAATATAAGTTATTTTTACCCCTACACTATCCAGCACTTACCCTACTATTACACCCCCCTGGAGTTAGAATAGTAATTTTTACCCCTACACTATCCAGCACTTACCCTACTATTACACCCCCCTGGAGTTAGAATAGTAACTTTTACCCCTACACTATCCAGCATTTACCCTACTATTACACCCCCCTGGAGTTAGAATAGCAATTTTTACCCCTACACTATCCAGCACTTACCCTACTATTACACCCCCCTGGAGTTAGAATAGTAATTTTTACCCCTACACTATCCAGCATTTACCCTACTATTACACCCCCCTGGAGTTAGAATAGTAATTTTTACACCTACATTATCCAGCACTTACCCTACTATAACTCCCCCCTGGAGTTAGAATATTATTTTTAAACACCTACACTATTTTTAAAATATATATATAAACATTTACAAATACATTATAAAAAAATGTAAATAAAAGAAATTAAATTAATTAAATATTTATTAATTACATTTTTATTTAAAAGTATATACTTACCTATACTTACGTTGTAATGGCATGCGTTGTAATAGCATCTGCGATGGAAATGTCATGCGTTGTAAAGGCATTCGTTGTAAAGGATCCTGCGTTGTAAAAATTGCATTGTAATGGTAATCGTTGTTAAAGTATGCGTTGTAACGTCATACATCCGTTTGGTGCTGCTTTCCTCTCGTACCTCACCGCCACCTACTCGTAGTGGTGAAGTCTCAACGAATGGTGTCATCAGAATCGGTAGCCGCTGGGGACAACACGATGCATGAGTCGTTACCGGACCTAGCAAAGTATCGATTTCCATTGGTACTGCTGATTGTAGTGTAAGACAGACGTCCAACACGCATTCTTTTCCGCATAGCAGACATCGAAGCACAGGTATGATGCAATCTTGCCAGATCGGTCTGAATGAAAGAAACCAGGTTGTACTTAGATCTCTTAGCCGGGCCAATCCGAGGACCTTAGTTATACGGTCTCGGTATCGTATTGCTAGGATCGTTTCTTCCATCATTGCTAGAGTCTTGCCTGTGGATTGGCTTGCCATATCGGTGCAGAAGGAGCAAAAATTAAATTCCTGCCACGAGTCCCAAGATTAAGGGCAGGCCGCCAAAGACAGAATGGACAAAATTCGGGAAGATGCCCAGAACTGTTTCAAAGGGTGCTAACAGTCCCGAAAAAATTGTCTTAAATACATGTGCGATGCCACTGGTATCAGACATGTTTAAGATTTGGCTCAACACTTCTACCAAATGTACGGGGCAATTTGTTGATTAAAGGGTATGTATCTCTGCTGCTGTCCTTGCAACTTGCAGATCATATGTTTCTTTTGATGACATTAGAGGCACAGTTGTTTATAAAAGAATAGACTTCATTCTGCTTAAAGTATCAATTCGAATAGAAGATATAGTCAACCGAGGCCATAACACAACCCCCATATCTGGATTGCTGTGTGGATACAATACTTGCATACAGCAAATGGCCCTGGAAGTTACAGTTGTCAGATAGGCTTTTCCTGGCAGCATGCCACAACAGCTGTGGTCACTTATTAAAATGTAACTACCGTTAGAAAAAGGTCTAAAAAATGGCTCTATCTGTTTTGCAGGCGTGCCATGCAGGTGACATGAAAGGTTGGTTGAAGACCCTTCGCAGGCTCCATGCAAATTAGTTCCTTGACACAGAAGTGTACCGCTTAGTGGCTTTTTACAATTTTTACCACTAAGAAATACCTCCTTGTTTCCTTCACTATAACATCTGTGTGTATAAGGTAAATCCCAGGTTGATTTGATGTATTCTCCACCCAACCTTTCATAGTGGCCTGCTGGTATATACTCTTGACAGTTTTTGAACTGGAAAGTGGTTATCGGAATTGTAATCGTTCCATGTATTATCCATTTGATGACAGGTCTCTCTGACATTGTCAATGGTAATCTCTCGAGTTTTTCAATGCTCAGAATCGTATAGTCTGCTCCTTTTTGTGCCAAACTGATTTGTTTATCAGTAAGGTTAAAGATAGAAAATAATGACGTTGTGTTGATTAAACGCCATGGCACGTAGCCTGAACGTAGGTTTTGCAACGTCCAGCCAAGCTGTACAATAGAACGTAATTGAGACTGACCATGTTGTAACATTAGTAAGTCCTGCTCTATTATATCAAAGGCAGATGATACAATGCTGTCCAGTGAATATATTCTGGAAGACAGAGTCGTTAACCCATTGTCCACAACAATTTGCATTACTTTCCATGCTTCGTTGTATGCAGCGTATATACTGGCCGCTATGAAATGTTTTTGACTCTGTTTGCGTGGTCCCATTATGAAATCACGCAAGTCAGCACCTTCTTTAAGTAAAGTCAAGTGTTGCTTAATTTCAGCCAGTGTGGATTTCTGTAGATACTCAAGGCATAGTTTCCCTACACTGTATATTGTAACTATCTCTGGATGTTGTCTCTGGGAGTATCTAGGGTCTGGTCTGGTGATTTTGAACCCCTGTGATTTGTTCAGGAATCTATCTTGACAGTTATTCGTGTCTATTGGCCAGATCAACCACTTTTTCCAATCAGTATGTGTTCTGTTATGGTGTAAAATATTAGATACGTCTATCTCCACATCAGTAGTGCTGTCACTATCAGGTATGGGTTTCGGAATAGACGGTGTATTCAAGTCTTTTATCTTAGCTAGTCCAAGACAAGTAGTTTGTTGAATAGTGTCATTCAAAAATATCATTTGTTCTGGGATCATGCAGGCCCTATATAGTGCTTCTAGGCCTTGTACTTGCCAATCTTTGGAACCCCAGATTGTTTTTGTTTCAATTGTGTTTTTCCAAACTTCGAAAACTAATGTAGACATGTTGTCATAAAATGTTTCTGAATAAATCAATTAAGTATTTGTCAACATTGTTTTCATTCCTGTTCTATTTAACATTTTAAAATAGAATGTTACTGGATCACTGTTATTAAACCCTGAGTAGTATTGGAATTTCTCAAAAAATGTTTTCGAACTGCCTTTTGGTGGAGTTGGACAGTGTTCCCACTGGTTAAAAGATAAAACATTTCTAGGCTGAGCAGTTTTATGTAAATAGTGATCACCATAATGGTTGTAGCAGTATAGCTCTTCATAATTGGATGAACCTTGTAAGTAATCATGTTCTGTAAATTTGGCTGACATTACTAAATCTGACTTCATATTATTAATGTTTTCAAAGTCCCAGTTATCAGAGAATGTACTAGGTGTCACAAAGTCACTTAATGAAATCTTGAGTTGGTGAGGATACTTTAAGAGCTCGACCGGGCCAAAAATGTCATAATCAGTTCCGTCCCATACTACGCCACCAGGTATTGGAATGGCTGTGATGTTCACTGATGACAGTTCTCTTTTCTCGATGTGAGATGATGTATGTGGCTTTAGGACCAAGTTGATGTTCTGACTTGCTGTGTCCATTGTACTATATTTCTTCTCAATGAATTTTCCCAAACATAGAACCATGATGAGCCAAAGCAGGAGGAAAAGTACACCTAACACAATCCAAAATTCAATCCATGGTGAAATTAGATATGTTTCTTTTAGTTGTTGAAAAAGTTCAATTACTTTGTTTTTAAAAGTTTTTGTTGGAGGCGTTTCTTCATGCGCGCTTGGATCTTCAGAAAAATTGGCGAAATTGATGAAGTAGCCTGAGGCAGTTCTGTCAATTGTTGGAATTGCTTCCGGATTTTCATTTTCTTTTGCATTTTTATTTGTTTCATTTGCATAGTCCGAGGCTACATCGTTGTAGACAGGTGTTTCAAGACGAACTGGTGAGATTTGTGTTTCAAGAGGCACAAGTTCCATGGCTTTGTTGCATAGTCCTTTTTTCTATACTGTAGGTTTATCAAATGTGATTAGTCTCTCAGTTTGAACATCTTGGCTAGTTGCAAATTTTGGTATTCGGCTATTTCTTGGGAGTCCACTGGGCCTACTACTTATTATCGGCCACATGATTGTGGTTTTACCAAGTTGATGGATACAACTCGGTTCTCCTTTTTACCAGCAAGTGGCGGTAGTACAACTGATCTTGTTCCGGTGATAGCTAAGACAGGTACTGCTTTTCTGTAAGAAGGCCCAAATTCCTTCTTTACCGCGATCTTTTCTCTGACCAGATCCCCAATCTTTGGAATCCAGACAGGTCTTGCTGGGACAGGTGGTTTTTCTTCAGTGGCTGTCGACTGTTGTTTCAACTTTATGTTACTCAGGTTTTTTCTTGTTTCATTTAAATCTTGTAAAACAGCCAAACGATCTTTGGTATCGAAGGTTTTTTCTTCTACCACTGAAGTGTGACCATCAAGGTCCTGAATATGCATTCTAGTTCCGAACAATAGTTGGTATGGAGTGAGACCTTTTAGAGAGTTTCTTGGCAGATTGTTAAGACTTCGTTGGACACTTGTTAAATGTTTGACCCACCCATCATCCAAACCTAATACCCTCGCCGTTATAGATTGCTTTATGTCCCGGTTATTTCTTTCCACAACCGCATTTCCCTCAGGATGGAAGGGAGAAGAGTACCGCAATGCGATGCCCATACTGTTCATGGGCTCTTTGTAAGCTCGAGAACTGAACGCAGGACCCTGATCAGAATGTAGCATGCCAATTGCCTATGTGCCGATAAAGACTCGCAAATCTTTTAGAACAGTTCTGGCGTCAGCCGAGTGCAGTGGTCTATATTTTTAAGTGAATTCAGTCTTAATTTTGATGGGTACGCATTTCTCCGACTGGATTTCTACGTTATTGATAACCGGATGCTATCTAATAGTGGTATCTGGTCTACAGGCTGGACCGCTTCACAACTGCGATCTCTGTTGCAGTCCTTGCAATTTTTTGCAAAATAGTAGATATCTACGCTCATTCCCGGCTACCAGTACTCCGCTTGTAGTTCCATCAGAGATTTTAGGATCTCTTGGTGCCTCAGACCCAAACTCATATGTGCTTCTTGTAATAAGAAGATTCTCCGGTTCGTGTTTGGAATTACCCTATCCCCACTCCAGGGATTCGAGCAAATGGAACGGAGTTTGCATCAATTATGTATGTATTACTGAGTGGATAGTTGAGAGATAATGCTGCATAATCGCCTTTTAATGAGGCTTTTACCGCCAGCATGGTTTCCCCATCTATGTGTTTTATCTGAACGATTTTCAGTGGCTACGGAAGCCGGTTGAACTGCTTCCGCTGTGGCTCTGTTAGCCAATGAATTCCCTGCAACTTGAACGCCATCACGTCGATGACTCAATGCGTGTATCACGTGAGGCCTTCGTAGTTCTTTCCGCAAAAGAACTACCTATTCCCAAAGCCTTTTATGCTTTATTGTAGCACCTGTGTCATCTTTGTAACCATTTTTGATCCATGTCTGCATGTCACTGTTATAAGATTTGACGCAGAAATACGAATCGCACACTATTAGTGTGGGGAATTCGCGATCGGCATTTTCAAGCGCCATCTTTAAAGTTCTTATTTCAGCTCGCTGAGCTGAACATTTCCTGAGTGATTCAGTTTTGGTAACCATTGGTTTGAATTTCCCCGAGTGCCAGCGACCTTTTACAATCGCACACGCTGCATCATAGGATTTATTTTCAACACCATAGTGTTGTGCGAATCTGTCCATATAGATTATGCAGGTATATTTTTCTAGAGGCAGAATTTCAGCTGGCAGAGGATATTCGCGTTCGTATACTAGATCATCTAGTTTTTTCAGTTTTGGGTTAAAATAGTATTTCACGTCTTCTGTAGCAAAAGAATTTTCCTATTCTATCCATTTTGGATCTAAGGCCACTTTAATCAGATTATGTGGACTTGTTAATGCCTCAAGGGCTGATTCTGCTGAAAGAACAGATATTCTCCTGCCTTGGGCTAGGGCTCTTTCTTTAGCTACAGAAGTTCTAACTGCTGTTAGAATTTTTTCTGTGGAGCTGAATTTCATTTCAGCTTCTGTGTACAAATGTGATTTGTACGCTATAGGTACCGTTTCTCCCTCATTAGAGGTCAGGTATGTGAATCCGTATTTTCCTGGGATGACTCGGATTACAAGGTTGCGTGTATTTTCACGTGTGTACAATTTGGTTTTAGTTAACATGTCTGTTTGCAATGATCTCAAAATCTCTGTGTGTTTCTGAGTCCAATTGGTTTGTTTGAAATCTGGTTTTTATTAATTCATAGAGAGGTTTAACCCTCTCAGCATAATTTAGAATGTATGTTCTTTCGAAATTCAGGAAACCTAGTAGTGATTGTAAATTCTTCAGCGTTTTTGGTGCTTGGGGTACAGCACATTTCTATAAGAAATTCTCTGCCATGCTTTTGCCTTCACTTGATAATTCATATCCTAAAAATAGGACAGTTAGATGGGCAATTTGTGACTTTTTAAAGTTGAATTTGTAACCCTCTGAAGTGAGTCCAAGTATTATGGTGTTCACCCTTTTTAAGGGAGTCTCCAGGTCATCATCTGTGAGATAGATGTCATCCACATATGATAATGCTTCATCATCATATATTTGTAGTAACTCTGTTACCCTTGCTGAGAATAATCCTGGGCTATTCTTGAATCCCTGTGGGAGTCGGCAAAATTGTTTTTGCGATCCAAATATTGAGAAAGCGGTCAAATACCTGCTTTCAGGTGCAATGTTTTGACAGAAGAATCCATTAGAGATGTCTAATGTCGTTTTAAATTTTTTGCGCACAATGTTATTCATTAGTACTGCACTTTGTGAGTTTTGTACTGCAAATGTTTTACAACAAGAGTTAAGGTGTCTGTAGTCCAAAACTAGACGATATGAATCGTCTGGCTTGGAGACAGGAAACAAAGGATTTTTCATTTGAAAGGTGCATGTTTCGATCACCACTTGGTATTCAAGTTGATCTAAGATCTCCCTGACTTGTTTTTTAGCTTCTTGCTTAACTGGATACTGCCTTTGTGCAGTGGGCTGATTTTTTAACTGGATCTTGTGGTGAGGAGAGTCCTCATCCCATCCTACATGATTTTTGTATAAAGCAGGAGCTTGGGCTACTGCCCATTTTCTTGCCAATGTGTATTTTTTTTGAATCGGGATGTGATTCGAGAAGGCAGGCATAATCATTTCTTCGCCATGAGGGCACTCCCTGACAAACTCTGGTGGCCAGTCTTTCTCAGCTAACAGAATGTCATAGCCTTTTGAGAGTTTTTCCCAAAAGAGACCTTTTATTTTTCTAGTTTTATCTCCCTCTATACGTAATGTTATTTCATATAGTTTATGGGGCACACTAACTCGTGTGTCTGCAGTTTCCACCTGAATGTACTCATTCGTGTCCACTGTCTCCAGAAGATTCATCAGGATCTTGCGAGCTATGCTCACTTCTGCTGCGCTGTCTAGCATTGTCTGTGCCCACTCTCCGTTTTTCAGCTGCGTCCTCAGAATTCTCGGCATGTTTCATTTTAATACTTGCTACCTTCTTTCTGGAAAATTGTAATTTTTTACTTTGATGAGCAGGCTCCTTGTCTTTGGACTTGACGTGCTCTTCTCTGTGTTCTGACCGTCCTCTTCTTTCCGATTTCTGTGAGGAAGTCTGAAAAGATCGAGAGGGACGTGTATCAATATCTTGATATCTATCAGGTTTTTTTATTTTATCCCTATCTCTAAGGTTGCATCTTTTTTTAAGAGGATTCCAATTGGGGAGACTTGTCTTCTCGGCCTGGATGGAGATCTCTCTCTACGCTGAGGAGACCTTCCTCTGGACTGGAAACATTTTTCCCTGGGAATGGTTTGTTTATTACCTTCCCAACTCTTTTTTGGAGTTTTTAAAATATTTTGAATAAATGTTTTTTTAGGATTTTCAGTTAGTTGGGGTTTTACCGGTTTCCCACCCAAACTATCTCTTCCTAGCTCTTCATAGGATTTTTCTATGATTCTGGTGAGTTCTGCTATATCTGTTTCCTTCAATTTCTGGCGGATTGCCACAGATGCTGCTTCACCTTTCAAAGTCAAAGTCACCTTTAATGTTGGCTAGTAATATAGCCGAGACCAGCTTGAAGTCTTTCAGTAATTTCATACCCAGAGTTAAAGCAGGTTCTGGACCGTATTCATTTTGAATCTGTCTTAGTACATCTGGTATCACCGCCATAGACGGGACACCAAGTGTTTTTGTGTAGATGGAAGCAAAGACTGTGCCCCAAGTGTCACAGTCCTTCACATGTGGTGCGATCCTCATTGGGAGGCAGTTAGTCAGAATTCTGTGTTTTTCAATAGGAGTAGTATCTGGAAATACTGCTTCTATTTGAGTCATTTTTTGTGCTAACCAGAATGGAATTTGTTCCTGTTTTATGGATACCTTACCAAGACATGATTGTATGTTCTGTGGTGTGATTTTGTTTATGTTCCCCTGGTGGGAGGTCTGCTGTGGAATGTTAATTGTCGGTTGGACTATTGAGGTCCACATGACATATTAGACTATTTGTCTATGTATTTTAATTAGGAGTTTTAGCTGAGCTAAAAGTTCAGGGACTGACATTTTATCAATGTCTGGATGTGGTGTGTAGCTGGCTAGAACCGGCCACGTTGCTCCTGGTCTACCTAGTGGACCGAGCCGGGTGATGTGATCTTTATGTTTTAGGGCAGCTTTAAACGAGAGCAGGTGCTCTTGATATTTTAGTGAGATTTCAATATCCTCGAAAGGAGTGTATTCATCCGGAGGTTCCTCTATTTTGTAATAGTGGAAGTCTTTTATCGTAGCGTGTGCTGCTGTCAGGAACCTAATTGCAGTTACGGGATCAGAGGGTGAGGCACAGAGGAAGCGTCATAGACCTAAAAGGTTAAACGTATTGCAACGCTGGAAGAAGAGTTTCATTGTGTCTAAATTAAAGTTTAGACAGTGTTTGCGGTCACTAGTGATTACCACCAGCATGGCCGCCAAATGTCCCGAACTCGCTGTTCAGAAATCGCAGTCTAGCGGTAGTGGTCGCGCGACTGCCGAGCCACTTAAGAACTGTGAAGGAATTTAGAACTGCGCACTTCAACTGAATTACGCACTGGGAGCGTGCGTTTCATGAAGCCTGCAGTTCGTTTGTGAGCAAGTTAGTTTCGAACCTGTTCGTGAAAAGTTTATTCTCTGAAGACATTTCCAGCACCACCTGTCACTTATCGCATGCGCAACGAGGGAGCAGGAAGCAGTCTAGCAGCGGATTTGCCACTGGCTATTCCTCGAGTCGAGCAGCAACTTGGGGAACCGTGAGATAACCGGCAAGCTAGTGTTTTAGCTCAGAGCGCTACCTGGTGGGGTTATTTGACATTTGTACTTTGTGAAAGCTTCATTCTGCAAGTTTATTTTTCGAAGACTTGTGCAAGTATCCAAGCATTTTGGTGTGTTCCCATTAGTGACTGCAGCATTAGTTGTTTCTTTATGAACATTTTCCAGTAGTATAAGAAGTATTCAACAGGACCCCTTTTATTCAGCAACATTTTAGACATTATTGGTAAGTCTAGGTTACAGGTCTGGGTTCGGGAGTGTAGAGGGTTAGCTCACCATTAGTAAAACTTATGTGTGTTTGCAGATGCAGTATACCTAACCACAGAGTATAGAAGTCAGTCTAAACTACATGGGAGAGAAGCTACAAGCCAGGCTTTGCAGGTAAAACATTCTCCATTGGAGTTTTAATATTCAGTATACATTGTATGCAGGTGTTAAGTGTTGTCTTTATACAGGTGCAGTATTCAACTTCACCCGCGAAGACAGAAGACCTGAGAAGCAAGTTCTCTATCTGGCAGTCTCTCTCTCGGTCCACTTTCCCTTTCCCCGCTGCTTCAGCAGTGGCCTAGAATTTATTTCTGGCTGCTTCTGAGGTGGTTGGGCATTGGGAGCATCGTCGGCTTCGATGGATTTTGAGTGTGGTATCTGACAGCTGCTGGAAAATGTATCCATGAATAGAATACCTCTGTCTGCCGATATTCATGTGCCTCTATCACGAATATGACTGTACCACCTCGTGGTGTCAGACCATTTTCTATAAGTTTTATAGTTAAAGTTCTTCTTACATTGACCGGAATGAGTATTGCATCCGGGTCTGTTTCATGGAGACTTACGTCTTCCTCTAAGAGTAGAGCTGCTATTCTTGCTCGCTCCCTTTCTTCGTCACTTTCTGCCATTTAACTGACTGAAAGTTTTCTGTTGCAGATCGAGTTTCAAGGAAACAAAGATTAGGTGCACAATATTTAGGAACACTGTATCCTTCAACGTTGATCAAACCAAAAACTAATACATAGGATTCTCATCCTACTAAGTTCCGGTGGATATTAACCTTTCACCCACTCCAGACGTCTATTGGAGTTTTTGCGGGGAAAGGGTTCTGTGTGAAAAAGCACAACTGAGTTACTCTAGTGTCTTGCGTTAGATTATCGCTTACCAAAAGTTGGGCGCCATGTAGTGTAGTACCCATTTTCACAATAGGCTCTGCGCATTGGAATAACATAAACAGCAGTGCAGACGTAGGACTGAGGTCAACTAGGTCTCTACTGACTATGTTAAACTTAATTTAGGTTTGCGCCAGGTAGCTCAGAGGTCACTGGAAACTTTCTTCAATGAATAGGGAGGGACAACCTTCCCTGACTCAGACAAGAAGGGATTCAGTTTCCGACAACCGCATAAACATGACAACTTTGCTTCCTCAGAATAAGAGTACATCTCTAGAGTTGTGTGAAAACAATAGACAGCTATTTCACTCAGTCAGCAGTGCATACTTAGTTTCACCAAAGTGCAGAGAAATAGAGAGACAGGCGTTTTCAATAAAAAGGTGTTATTTATTGAGCAGTCTTCTTTCTCATGCAAGAGAAGTGAATTGCCACAATTGCAATACTTAAAGTAAAGTAAAGTGCGTACAGTAAAAGTAGTATTATGAAATAATACTGTAAAAGCATTGGTATGGTTTCTTAGCCATATGATACTTTAAAATGGATAAAATATATACATACATAAATACATTGACTAACGTACTCAACTGGTGCTTCTAACTAAGCCTACCCCGGTGTACCTGACCTAAGCCTAATACGTGGGAAAGGATGAGTAAGAAGCAGTTTTAAGATAAGTTGGTTAAGATAATTTTGCCAAGAATCTGCATCAAGAATTCTCTCAAGGGGTTGTGTCTCGCTCTAAAAAGAAACAACCCTTTTATATATGGCGCAATCTTCAATGAGGTGAGTAAAACAATTCGAATAGCATCACACTAAAGTGCCTCCTTATACACCACACTCCTTCCCATCATCCTTTAATATTCACATCTTTAATAAAGTTGGAGCCCATATGTGCTCCCATGCACAGTGATTTCATATCTCCCCTCACTTTTAGCAATATGGTAGACTTCCTTATCCTTTTTGTACTCGTCTGTATCATGGGGGTATAGATAATAGCCCACGACTGATAGAAGTATCCCAGTATATAAACTACGGGCAAAAACAACCGAATAAGAGAAGGTATAATAAGTCACTGCTAGAAAGTCATTTAAGTCTGCCTGCGAATAAACCAACATAAGGATGAAAGATACCTCACCTCAGATATGGATGTATCAGAGATCGTGGTTTAGGCACTCTGTATAGGTTTCCAAACTGAGGTTATTTGTTTAGACGCAAAGGCTTAAATACATCCTCCCCTGCATAAACAAAAATTAATAAGTGTTGTAGAGGTAACGTCCTATTACTTGTTCGATTTAAAAACTCATGGAGGACATCATTATTACCCTAAGTATAGGGTAGTAGCCTCTGAACAACAGGTTGTCTTATTATTCACAGATCCCCTCTCGTTGTTTTGTTTCAAAGAGCAGAGATCTTGCTCAGATTCCCTATTATAATTAGGGTCAATATTCCTGTTTAAAAAAGAATTTAGAAGCTATGAATCTAATCGCCCTTTGCTTCAAAAGAGACTCTTTGTGGTATAACCTCTTAACATATTACGCTTATTAACCTTTGCGCAATCCCAAATACTCAAGGGATGTTCACTGAGCTAGAGAAACAAGTCCCTGTTGTCCTTCGTATCTGTTGAACCATCCACCCGTTTATTTGGGCGTTCAAATCGAATATGCACCGTCCATTCAACACAAGTCAGCTAAATTAAATTACAGACCCCGACTGGGGGAACCACTACCGATCCTCCCTCATGATAAACGGTTACCTCCCAATGTGCTACTATCACTCACCGTAATTATGGGTTGCTCGTACACGCCTTCTATGAGCTGGAGTCTACCGGCATAGGGACGTCTGCTAAAAAAATAACGTCTTTTATAAAAAGTTTAGAATTCTCACACAGGTGGGCCTGTACAGCCCATTGTTACCCCCCAGACTGTGTTGCTGCCCATGGAAGGGTACAGTCGTACACACTCCCTGTGTAGCCTCTCATGTACTCGCTGTGCACTTTGCCCTGGACACTGGCCCTGTTGCTCTGCTGTGTTGGACTATTGCCTGTGCAGCCTCTCATGTACTCGCTGTGCACTTTGCCCTGCCCACTGCCCTGTTGCTCTGCTGTATTGGACTATTCCCTGTGCATCCTCTCATGTATGGCTGTGAACTTTGCCCTGGACACTGGCCCTGTTGCTCTGCTGTGTTTGACTATTCCCTGTGCAGCCTCTCATGTACTTGCTGTGAACTTTGCCCTGGACACTGGCCCTGTTGCTCTGCTGTGTTGGACTATTGCCTGTGCATCCTCTCATGTATGGCTGTGCACTTTGCCCTGCCCACTGCCCTGTTGCTCTGCTGTATTGGACTATTCCCTGTGCAGCCTCTCATGTACTTGCTGTGCACTTTGCTCTGCCCACTGCCCTGTTGCTCTGCTGTATTGGACTATTCGCTGTGCAGCCTCTCATGTACTCGCTGTGCACTTTGCCCTGGACACTGGCCCTGTTGCTCTGCTGTGTTGGACTATTGCCTGTGCATCCTCTCATGTATGGCTGTGCACTTTGCCCTGGACACTGGCCCTGTTGCTCTGCTG
Source organism: Lissotriton vulgaris (assembly GCF_964263255.1). Lineage (NCBI taxonomy): Eukaryota > Metazoa > Chordata > Amphibia > Caudata > Salamandridae > Lissotriton > Lissotriton vulgaris. The sequence goes on along the minus strand of NC_141691.1, from coordinate 1,212,406,676 downwards.
TGTTGGACTATTCCCTGTGCAGCCTCTCATGTACTTGCTGTGACCTTTGCCCTGGACACTGGCCCTGTTGCTCTGCTGTGTTGGACTATTGCCTGTGCAGCCTCTCATGTACTCGCTGTACACTTTACCGTGCCCACTGGCCCTGATGCTCTGCTGTGTTGGACTATTGCCTGTGCAGCCTCTCATGTACTCGCTGTGCACTTTGCCCTGCCCACTGCCCTGTTGCTCTGCTGTATTGGACTATTCCCTGTGCATCCTCTCATGTATGGCTGTGAACTTTGCCCTGGACACTGGCCCTGTTGCTCTGCTGTGTTTGACTATTCCCTGTGCAGCCTCTCATGTACTTGCTGTGAACTTTGCCCTGGACACTGGCCCTGTTGCTCTGCTGTGTTGGACTATTGCCTGTGCATCCTCTCATGTATGGCTGTGCACTTTGCCCTGCCCACTGCCCTGTTGCTCTGCTGTATTGGACTATTCCCTGTGCAGCCTCTCATGTACTTGCTGTGCACTTTGCTCTGCCCACTGCCCTGTTGCTCTGCTGTATTGGACTATTCGCTGTGCAGCCTCTCATGTACTCGCTGTGCACTTTGCCCTGGACACTGGCCCTGTTGCTCTGCTGTGTTGGACTATTGGCTGTGCATCCTCTCATGTATGGCTGTGCACTTTGCCCTGGACACTGGCCCTGTTGCTCTGCTGTTTTGGACTATTCCCTGTGCAGCCTCTCATGTACTTGCTGTGACCTTTGCCCTGGACACTGGCCCTGTTGCTCTGCTGTGTTGGACTATTGCCTGTGCAGCCTCTCATGTACTCGCTGTACACTTTACCGTGCCCACTGGCCCTGATGCTCTGCTGTGTTGGACTATTCCCTGTGCAGCCTCTCATGTACTCGCTGTGCACTTTGCCCTGGACACTGGCCCTGTTGCTCCGCAGTGTTGGACTATTCCCTGTGCAGCCTCTCATGTACTCACCGTGCACTTTGCCCTGCCCGCTGGCCCTATTGCTCTGCTGTGTTGGACTATTCCCTGTGCAGCGTCTCAAGTACTCGCTGTGCACTTTGCCCTGCCCACTGGCCCTGTTGCTCTGCTGTGTTGGACTATTCCCTGTGCAGCGTCTCAAGTACTCGCTGTGCACTTTGCCCTGCCCACTGGCCCTGTTGCTCTGCTGTGTTGGACTATCCCTGTGCAGCCTCTCATGTACTCGCTATGCACTTTACCCTAGATACTGGCCCTTTTGCCTTGCTGTGTTGGACAATTCCCTGTGCAGCCTCTCATGTACTCGCTGTGCACTTTGCCCTGGACACTGGCCCTGTTGCTCTGCTGTGTTGGACTATTCCCTGTGCAGACTTTCATGTACTCGCTGTGCAATTTGCCCTGGACACTGGCCCTGTTGCTCTGCTTTGTTGGACTATTCCCTGTGCAGCCTCTCATGTACTCGCTGTGCCCTTTGCCCTGGACACTGGCCTTGTTGCTCCGCTGTGTTGGACTATTCCCTCTGCAGCCTCTCATGTACTGACTGTGCCCTTTGCCCTGGACACTGACCCTGTTGCTCCACTGTGTTGGATTATTCCCTCTGCAGCCTCTCATGTACTGATTGTGCCCTTTGCCCTGGACACTGACCCTGTTGCTCCACTGTGTTGGATTATTCCCTCTGCAGCCTTTCATGTACTCGCTGTGCACTTTGCCCTGGACACTGGCCCTGTTGCTCTGCTGTGTTGGACTATTCCCTCTGCAGCCTTTCATGTACTCGCTGTGCACTTTGCCCTGGACACTGGCCCTGTTGCTCTGCTGTGTTGGACTATTCCCTGTGCAGCCTCTCATGTACTCGCTGTGCCCTTTGCCCTGGACACTGGCCTTGTTGCTCCGCTGTGTTGGACTATTCCCTCTGCAGCCTCTCATGTACTGACTGTGCCCTTTGCCCTGGACACTGGCCCTGTTGTTCCACTGTGTTGGATTATTCCCTGTGCAGCCTCTAATGTACTCGCTGTGCCATTTCAATCAATCAATCTTTATTTCGACAATAAATTGTCATAAAAGAACACTACATTAAAACAGTATAATAATACAATAAAATCTTTAAAAACAAAACAGTAATAAAACCATTTCATAACAATGTATATTTCCAATGAAACAGATGACCCGGCTAGCCTCTTGATTCTACTACCAGCCCCAGTAGAATTCTGTTATGTACCTTCTATGTCCTAGTTTACAGGTTAGCCACAAGTGCCCTTCTGGTGTTCCACATTGCTGCTATAAATTTTGTAACAGCAAAGACCACAACCGGAAAGAGATCCGTCTTTAAGATTCTAAACACCTGGAGGCAGTGGCTTATCCCCAAGTTTTTACATATTGGGATGATCCACCTCCGTCTCGAATTTAGATAAGCAGGACAAAAGAAGACAATATGTACCTCATTTTCTAAAGCTGCAGTACACCCTGGGCAGTACTTCGGCGATGGTGTGCACCAATCAGACGTAAAAGATCTGATGGGTAGCGAACCATGCCGCCATTGCAGAAAAAGCTTTCTCGAGGCAGCAGGGCTAATGTCGTCCAGGACTTGCTCCAAAAAATAGGAGTCTTTGATCAATAAGAACCTAGCTGTGAGTGTACCCAGTTGGGAGCTTGATGTTAAGTGAACCATGCGGTTTTCCCAGTACAGCTGGACCAGTTGTTTTCGTGAAATGCCAGCGCAAATATGCTCCGGGTCTAACCACATTGAAGCAAGTCCAAGGTTCTCGAGTTCCTTCCTGGCATATTTTAGCCAGGGAAGCCTGCCCGCATTAGGCAAGCCCAATACTTCCATTAACTCTTGCCTATATTCAGATAATTCTGGAGTGACCCAGAGTCTCCTCCAAAAAGTTGGAGGTCTAAGGGCCAGTTCCTCCTCAATAGGTCTGATGCCAAGGTCCAGTCTTAGCGGCACTAGTGGGGTGCTCGCGGGCAGAGCTGTCAACTGCCTCAAGAATCTATTCTCAGCAACAGTAATTGCTGAGCTAGTCTTGTGGCCCCACAACTCAGCCCCGTAGGACACTGCCCCGCGAGCCTGCAGTTTATACATTTCTAATGGGAGACCAATCGGTTTGTACGAAGATTTATTCAAGAGTTTCAGTATCCCCCAGCTATCTGGGTCCTTTTAAGGTGCTGTTTCAGTTGATGTTGGACCCAGCTGAATGATTCATTGAGGATGAGCCCGAGGTAGTCAAAGGTATGGACCCTTTCTAATCGGACACCATCTATCATGGGGTTTGGGCGCGTTATTGTAGGGGGTTAAAGATCATGTATTTGGTTTTTGAGGTATTAAGTTCCAAACCCCGTTCTTTACAAAAGGAAACAAACCCATCTAAGACAGGCTGGATGCCCATGGGAGTTTTAGATAGGAGCAGCGTATCATCTGCAAACATGATCGCTGCAATCCGGGACCCTGCAAGCTTTGGGGCATCACTATCATGTACAGCATCCAGATGTGCGATTACCCCGTTGACATAGAGGCAGAACAGGGTGGGTGCCAAAACGCACCCCTACCTTACCCCCCTGCCAACGTTGAATCGAGCTGTCAATGAACCGTTGCTGCCACACCTGACCTGTGCATAGTTCTGGGCATGAAGTCGTATTAACATATTTAGGAGTGGGGGAGGAATACAGAGCTCCCGAAGTATAGCCCATAACTTCTGGTGTGGGACCAAATCGAAAGCCGCGCGTAGGTCTACAAAAATAGTATATAATGACCCACCCCCGATCTTGTCAGTTTTCCAATAGAGCATGTATAGGCGGAAAATCTGGTCCGTAGGGGAAACATTTTTCCTGAACCCTGCCTGGTAGGGGCTTAAAATTGAATAGTCCTCAATCCAGTCTAAAAGACGATTTAGGATCAGGCGTGCAAAGAGTTTTTGAGGCACGTCAATGAGGCTGATTGGCCTATATTTGGCAGGAAGCAGGGGTGTGCCCTTCTTGAAGATAGGGACAATCTCTGCCCCCTGCCAAGTACTGGGTACCTCCATGCCTCTCCATATAGCATTGAAAATGGCCAACAAATAAGGGGCCCATACCACCGGGTCATGCTTTAGAACAGGGATCTCCAAACCGGTCCTGGAGGGCCGGATCCATGCCAGATTTTCAAAATTACTACATGTATCTCAATGGGGATACCCAAAAAATCTGGCATGGATCCGGCCCTCCGGACCAGTTTGGAGACCCCTGCTTTAGAAGGTCGCCCAGTATTTTATCCAAGCCCGGAGCTTTACTTAAAGGAAGGTTGAGGATAGCTGTCTCCACCTCCCCCAGTGTGAACTCATACTCAGTTGTTCCTCTCTGGTTATTAAGAGCTAGACTTATCTGATTCGGTACGCCCTCAGGGGCGTCCGCCCAATAGAGAGTACGAAAATGCTCTTCTCACACCTCGGCGGCTACGTTAGGGACCAAGCCTCAACTTGCTCTACAGACCCAGTATTTACAATTTGCCAGAATTTCCGGGCGTCTCTTCCAGCCAGACTTGATGTTAAATTGACCCAATGATCCGCCTCCCATTCTGCTTTGGCGTGGTGGATTAATTTCCTATACGCAGCCCTTTTTTCTTTAATCAGAGCATTATTATGACTAACTTTCAATGCATTAATGAGCTCTAATGTTGCCCTTCTGCATGCTGGGTTAAACCAGGTAAGTTTTTTGCCTGTTTTTTTCCCATTTCCCGCAAGGTTCAGGATCTCAGCTACACTTTTGGTCAATTTCTGATGGAATACACCAAGTTTGGCAAATACTGAATCAGAAGCAAAGTCCGGGGACAGGGCAATCACAGCTTCCAGTGCTGTAACTACTTCTACATATATACCAGCCACTATATCAGGGCGGGTTACAGCCCTGTCCCATCTGATTCTTCGCCTGTTACTAGACAAGAGGGCCCGGTTGTCTAATCCTCTCCCTCCCTTGGGGCTGTCTTTAGAGCGACCTTGGCAGAGAAAATCTAAGATCAAGGGATTATGATCACTTTCGGTCCTGGATACCACCTTGAAGTCAATGACCTTATACCATGCACAGGCATCGACGAATATATAATCCAGTCGAGCCTCTTGTCCCAGTTTGTTGTAGGTATGTTTTGCTGGTATATCCGATCCGGCGCGGCCATTACATGCCCTTATTGAATGGTTTTGTGTCATGACTAGCATTTGTACTGCAAGTGGGGCCCATGACTTAGGCGTAGGACCCACCGCAGGGGGGATTTTCCAATGATCATCCTCTTCAAGAATTGCACCATCCATCAGATCGTTCAACAGCTCGAAGTGGGAATTAAAGTCACCACCTATCACTAGGGGGGCCCCCTGGGGGATCCTAGTTAGGCACGAGGAAAGTTCCTTGATGGTTTTAGACTCCGCTGTAGGGCTGACGGGTCTGGAGTAAACATTCACAAAGACAAGTCTGGAGGCGTCGGGCCAGGTCAGTAATATACTTTGTACATCCTCCGATGTTGTCTCCAAGATCCTGGCACTACACCCCAGATGAGTTTTCACCCAGATTGTCAGCCCCCCCGAAGGCCTTCCCCTACCCCCCCACTTTGCGGGTATAGAGAAGGATGCAAAACCGCTCCTGAGTTGCTCCCCTCTTGCCCAAGTTTCTTGGAAGAAACAAATGTCGCTTGAGTCAATGAAAGTACCCCAATCTGGACAAGCCAGTTTGTTATGTAGCCCTGCAATGTTCCATGACAGGATTTTAAGAGATGTTTTACCGGCAGTGGCCTGGTTAAATGACATAGTATGGTCCCTCTCCCCATTCAGCAAAAGCACTGAGTTCGAAGTACCGTCCCCCCTATCTTGTGATACAGACATAAGCCCACACAATTCCACCTGCGGGTCCCCCAAATCAGTATTCAACCCATTCCTTTCTACACGTGTGGACTGTAAATTCTTGTGACTTACTGAGCCATCCCGTCCTCCCCCAATCGAGTCAGTCAACCTGGTCCAGAGAACTGAACCTGTTGCCGTGGAAATAGTTGGGGTACGTGGGTGTAGTATAGTGGTTGTGCCTGTGCCCTCCCATAAAGCTCCTAGCGCCCACCCTAGTCCACCCTTCTTCACACCAACTTGGGACTGGGTAGCTAGGAGGCGGGTAAAAGAAGGACAATGGGCGAGTCTGGATTGAGGTACCAGCAGTGTCTTCCACCCAGTTGCAGATGTGTGTGACTATACCAGGGTGCCTAAAATTAACCAGAACACAATCTCCCTTTATATGTTTGGTTGATGGACCCACCCATGGTACTCTTCTAACCATAACAATTTCGGCTGAATGATGTGATGGGGCCGGTCTGTGAATATTCAGCCAACTAACCACCTTGTTTTTAAAGATGAGAATGATTCTGGGGTAGAGCTGCTGAGCTCAGGGACGCCAGTTAGTGCAACTACTAAGGGGGCCGCTTCCGGGGGCAAGTTGACAATCTTACTCCTCCTTACACGGCCCCCATCTGCTATGGGGCGCACGGGTTCCATGCGACCCGGGGCAGTGGTTCTGGGGGGTTTACCGCTAGGTGCACCTAATGGTGCCAGTGCTGTCGCAGGATTGTTTACTGGGGGCGGATTTGTAGTGGGCACAGGCACGACAGCTGGAAAGGCCACCCCCCCCCACCAAGATCCTGGCCCTGCTGTACAATTGGAACTAATTTAAGATGGTTCATCAGTTCCCCAGTGGCCAGTTCAATAGTTGAAAGTCTACGCTCAATAGAATTTAATCTGTCCACTAGAGGATTAAGGAAATATTGGAGGGTAGAGCACAGCACAGGGATCAGATTATATGTCCCTGACTGCGCCCCATCCCCAAATATATATGCAGAGAGTAGGGATAACACAGGGTCCTGGTGGCATACATTGGTATCAATTGACAGTACTTATGTGGGTTACCTCCGTGCTATCGGCCTGTGCCAACAGCTGGTTTACTTCAGGGACATTATCAAGTTTGGCCTTTTTCCCACCCCTCGCCTGTGCACCGCGTTTTCTTTTGGGCACAGCCCCTTCCCTTACACCCTGCGACTGTCTACATGTGGGAGACAGCCCGCCCTCTGGAATCCCTGTGTTGGTGATAGCCACAGAAGGTGATATTATTGTCACTTCAGGAGTGGTTGGTAAAGGAGCCCTAGCAGCTCCAGGACTATTTCCAAGATCTTGTAGGACATCCCTAATAGTCTGATCAATGCTATCCAATAGGGCTGTAGGGGATCCCCCCCTCCCTTTCTGGTGTTTTAGCACTCGCAATTAGCCCAAGAGAAGATCTCCTGAGGCTATCCATGCCTTATGAAAGGCGACTCTCGACCACGGCAATTTCTTTGGAGAGAACAGAATCCGCTCTGATCAGAAAACTGTCCAGTGTACCTGCAATCATAAAAGTTAAAGCAATGGCCTTACTCCTTGTCTCTCGACCCGCCATAGTTTATAACTGCGTCAACCTTGATGCTGTGGTGGGTATGAGTTCCTCTTGTATTCCAGGGCCAAGAGGGTAGGCCCGGTCCGGTCCTGTACGGTCTGTAACGCGCGTCACTGGAAAGTGATGTCGATTTTAACCATCCTGGTGAGGGGTGTGGACACCGGGGGAAGAGGCACCAGCTGTGAGGAAGTGTGGCCTGCTGGTCCTCGCAGTCCCCCGGTGTTATGTACAACAAGCGAGCAGTCACCCGCACAGCACCCATAGACCAGAGGCCAAGAGTCCCAGGTAAAGTTCAGGGCACACGTCCTTGAATGAGTCACAAATCACCTCCAGTTCGGTGTGTAGCAGCGGCCAAAGTGAAACCCGGCTCACTCTCCGTAGTTCCAGCACAGAAGCAAAAGCAGACAGGGTTTCCCTCAATGGTATAGAATAGCGTGTTTGAGCTCCTAGGGTTGAGCGAGAGTGATAATTCCAAACGGGACTGTGAGGTGTACTTCTTTCTGTTCCGCTGCTGTAGCTAGTGTTGTTAATATTCTTTGCCCCTATCTTTCCTCCTTTGCCTTGCCTTGTCGTGGGGACGTACAGTAAAAATCCCCTCTTCTCCTCACCTCACCTCTCCTCTGCCTCTTCTTGCTCCACAGCGCCGATTCCACTCGCTGCCCTGCCTCCAAGCCTGTCTGCTCTCTCCCCAAGAGAAGGGGAGAACCACACACCCACCAACCGCCGGCCGCCAACCCGCAGCAGCTCAGGTGAGTCAGAAAAGCGGTGGGGGCGGTCGGTCGAGCAGCAGCTGTCAGAAGCAGCCGTCAGCGTCAGGCTATGGCAGAGGTAAATAGCAGAGGCAGCAGAGGGAAGCAGGGATGACAGTGCTAGAGCAGGAGCACTGATGCCGCAGATGAGGACAAGGGGAAAAGGCGTCAAACAATCCTGGGGGTCCGAAAATCTTCTCGCCATCTCGCCTCTCATGGCGGCGCCTTCTCATGGCAGTTGCAGCCTCCACAGTGTCCTCACAACTGCAGCTCGACTCAGCGCGGCTCACCATTTGCCCTGGACACTGGCCCTGTTGCTCCGCTGTGTTGGACTATGCCCTGTGCAATCTCTCATGTACTCGCTGTGCCCTTTGCCCTGGACACTGGCCCTGTTGCTCCGCTGTGTTAGACTGTTCCCTGTGCAGCCTCTCATGTACTTGCTGTGCACTTTGCCTTGGATACTGGCCCTGTTGCTGTGCTGTGTTGGAATATTCCCTGTGCAGCCTCTCATGTACTTGCTGGGCACTTTGCCCTGGACATTGCCCATGTTGCTCCGCTGTGTTGAACTATTCTCTGTGCAGCCTCTCATGTCCTTGCTGTGCACTTTGCCATGCCCACTGGTCTTCCTGTTTCGACCTTGCCTGTACAGATTCTCATACATATGCTCAACATTTTGTGCCTTGCTCTTCTCTACTATTGATCTACTGTCACATCAGTGCAATATGTGAATAAAGACAGTTACTCTTGTTGTCAGTTTTCTCAGTGTCCTTACTGAATAAAGGAATTTTGGTGTGTGCATATGGTTGACTGTGCCCCATGCTATATGTGGCACTTCAACATTGCCATGGTCTTTGCCCCCTAATATATTTTCACAGGGGTGACAGGGACTTCAGTTCTTTCAGACACTCATACTTGTGGTATATGTGGGGTCAATCTTACCTGTAATGCAGTTCTCATTTTCATGGTTTTAAATTGTTGACTACATTGTTCACATGTCAGGTTGGGGGATACTGCCAGCACAGGCTGTGATTCTGTGCACAGGTTTGCATGCAGTCTGGGCAATGTCATCATGTATTTGTGTTGTTCCTTCATGTGTGCCCATCTGTGTATGTGTATGTTAATCTTATGATGGCCTGTAATTCTGGTCCCATGGCCTACATGAGATGTGTGCTCTTGGGTAGTCAAGAAGTGGGCAATGTGAAGGGTGTGACTTTGTAGGGAGTGTTGATGTGTGTGTGCCCCTGCATTGTCACACACACATGTGTCGTCCAGGAGTTGTGTGCCTGTTGTTTTGATTGTTCAGCTCTGTGGATGTGGTTGTATGCACATGTGTGAGTTGTATGTTGTGCACTGTGCAGTGTGTTGGTGTGTCCATGCTGTTTTGTCTGACTCCTACTCCTTATTTTAGTCACTTGTGAGTGTGCGGAGTGTGTGACTAGCACATCACTGTTGTGTTTGTTTGATCACCCATGTGTCTTGAGTCTGTTTGTGTAGACTGTGCAGACCTGCTGCTCCACACTGCCATTGTGGTTGCGTTTCTCATGCATTGCAGGCACCTGGTGCCTTTTATCCTCCTGTATGGCATGGTGTGTGGTGTAATGCCATCGCCTATATGTGCTTCTTATGCCTACCCATTGTGAGTCTGCACTCCCTCCACTTGTGTATGGTACACTCCTTACATGCCCACTACTGACATGCAAAACATTTAACTTTGATGTAGCTGTTCCCTTGGTTCACATGTGTGTGCTCCTCCCCATCACTTCATTTGTGACACTGTGCTTTGTGGAGCAGTTCTTTGGCCAGGAGAAATGTGCCCCTCCAGATATTTCCCCTTTGGTTTATTTGTGATGTTCTTGTGCTGTTTAGCAGTCATGGTTGCTCATGTACACTTCAGCTGTGTGTACAGCCCAGTTCTCTGCTCGGGTGGATTCCACCTTTGTGTCCCAGATTTGTGCATCTGTTGTTGTTGTGTTGGATGTATGTGTGTTGGCTGTAGTATTGCTTCACTTCCTGGGTGTGCTGTTGGGTTTGTGCTGATTCGTGTTGTGTGGGTTGATGTTGTATCACTCATGTCTGTGTGGGACTGGTATGCTTGATGTGCACACACTGCTTGTTGTGCGTACAGTGCTGTGTGTATGTGGCCTTGTCATTGTCTGTTGTGCACCCCTTGATGTCCTGCAGTGTTAGTTCAGTTTTTGTTGCCTGTGCATCTGTAGTTGGTTTGATGGTGCTGTTTTGTTCTGTGATGGGGCACTTTTTGTGTGATTTGTGGTATGTTGTGTGTGTTTTGTTCCTGAGTGATGAGGCTGTGCACCCCTGTTGTGTCTGTGCTCCCATTGCCTTGCCACAGTTTGGCTGACAGGGTATGTCTGTTTTTGTTTTGGTTCTGTGTGTGTTTCAGTTGTGTTTTGTGTTTGTGTGTTGTTTTTATGCAGACATTTGTTGTGGCATCCCTGTGTGTGTGATGTTTGTGGCTGCACCCAGGGTGTGTGTTTGTTTGTGTGTGTATGGACTGGCATGTATTGGCAGCCTTCAGTGTGTTTGGCACTGGTGTTGTGTGCTGCTGGTGTGAGGTGGGTATCTGCGTACATTCCTCCTGGTGTTTGGCAGTCATGGAGTGTGTCAATGGACCCTGTGTGTTGTGCTGCTGGTGTACTCCTGTGAGTTGGTTGTATGCACGTGTGGCTATTCCCAGTTTGACTTCCAGGCCATCCTTTGTTCCTGGTGCCTTTACCTGGTTTGCCTTGCTGTCTCCCTGTGTTGTTGCACTGTGGTGCCTGTGGTTTGACTTCACTGACTGTAACAGCCATGTGTGGTTTGATGGTCTGAGGGGGGTGTTCTGTGTTCATTGTCTTGCATGTGATGTGCACATGCTTGTTGTGTGTCTTCATGGCCTTCCATTTGTGTACATCCCACTTTGGCTTTTCTATTTGTTGTGCTCCTTTGCTGTTGGCATTTTGTGCATGTATCTGTGTGTCAGTCTGTGGTATGTATGTGTGACTATTGCTGGGTGTGTGTCCATTTGTATGTTTGTTCCTTTTATGTGTTCTTTTGGTGTGTGTACTCATGTTTGATTCCCTGAGTGTGGTGTGTGTGTGTGTCCCTGCCCCTGTGCTACTGTGCTGTGTGTTGTGTGTTCCTGTGCAGCTACTCCTGCTGCGGCTGTCTCCCTTGTAATTTGTTGTGTGGTGCAGGGTGTGGGTTGACATGATTTGTTGTTGTGCAGTGGGTGTGCACAGGATGGGCACATAAATGTTCCTTCATGGGGTGTGCTAATGTGTGGTGGGAGGAGGTGTGGCCCCGTGGTGTTTGTGCCCTGCCCATGACTTGGACTGGTCCTGCCTTCTGCATTGTGCGCATGTATGTCCTTGTGTTCCCTGCTACGGTGACGTTACTGGGACATTGCTGCAAGATCATTGTAGATGTGTGTCCATGATGTAGAGGGGTGACTTGATGGCAGGTGGGTCATGTGTGGGTGCCCTTGTGGATGTGTTCCTGTCCCCAGCAGGGTGTCTGATGTGCATTTTAACCCTGTGTCAACCTGTGTGTTGTGTAGTTGTGTACCTGCTGTGGGTACCCGGTGGGCCATGAGTTGCTGGTGATGTAGCAGGTACAGCACCGGGATCATGTGTAGGGCAGGGTCCATGGCGGTCGTGACCAGTTGGTGTGGATCGGGACTCTGGTATCGCGCTCCGCTCTCGAGCTTCCACAGTCTCTTGTTGGGTGGTGTCTCCACTGCGGTGTGTCTGCTTGTTTGGGACATCCTAATTTGTGAAGCGGGCGGACGTCATTCCGCATGGCGGTGACTCTCCATTGGCTCCCGCCGTCGCGGTGGTGGGAGTACTTTGATGGCCGTGTGCGTTGCTCCGCGGCGGACGGGAATTGGCCTATGTTTGGTCATACTAATATGGCGGACGTGAGTTCCGCTGCTTGCAGGCAGAAAAATGCATTTTTCCGCACCGCCAGAACCACTATGGTGCCACCGCCCGACATCCTAATGGACCCCTAAGTTTGTGATGTTGGATGCTTGTGAGAAGTTGGCCTGATATGTGATATCCACTATTCTAGTGGTTGTAAAGTCAACCTTATAGACCAGCTATCCTAGTGGTAGCATAGTGGTAGCATGGACAAAGCAGTCTTAGGCTAAACTCAAGAGGGCATGTGAAGCCAGCTGTTTTACCATATGTAACCCCTTTAATACCAAATGAAAGGACACCACACAGGTTATATATAAAATATATATGTATTTATTTCTAACACAACCCCTCTGAACTCTTTATGAGGTCAGAGGCTCAAGCACATAACAAGATCCTTAATTATCATACAATAAGTTGCACAATATACAGTAGCAACCTAGGGGTACGTCAAACCATATACTAAAATAGTGGTATAAGAACCATATCACGAACAAAGGATAGGCCTAGGGCCTAGGGAATCGCTGGGGCTACACTGTACAACCAAAGGATAGGAAGTAGGAGGTCCACGGGAGGCGTGTGCAGAGTTTTTACACACACGCAAGTTACCATAGAGTTAAAATGGGAACGAAAGAATTGGAAAGTAGTTTTTTTTGGTCACTTCCGGATGGACTAGGAGAAAGCTACTTGAAACTTAGATAGTAGGATAGTTAATACCCACAAGAGCACCGGAGTACTCGCGTTACCTCACCCACCGGAAGCGGGTGCATAGGTGTCAAAGTGTGTCGGGTTTCGTCGCTGAATCCTTTGGAGCCTTGAAGAAAGATGCTGCAGGCGACTAGGAGAGAAGTGTCCAGTTGGATCCAAGGGCGGATCGAGGATGAAGAGTACCTGAAAGCAGAGGGGACAGAGTCTGGGTCACTAGCCAGTGACCAGGAAGGAACCAGGCGATGTCGCGAAGCAATCAGGTGATGTCATGAAGCTTGTCTCTGCAGCCACGTGAACCAGGAGGTGTTGACAATGACCAGGAGCTGGGCACCGACTGTTCCACAAAGGATGTCACTGTCGGCGGTGTCGGCTTCCGGATTGGATTCAACAAGCCTTGGCTAAGGCAACCCACGCAGGAATCAAAGATGGCTTCTTAATCAGACCAGCAAGGTCTGATGGGCTTCTCCTTTTCAGGGAAGCAAGGGCCAGTCTGAAGCAACCAGACCAGCAGTGTAGATTCAAGGTTTTGTACTCACAGAGGCCACTAGCCAATGGACAAATGACCGGACAGACACGTTGAGCAGGAAAATGCAAAAGGGCCCCACGCAGCACTCGAGGAGTGTGGAGGGATGATCTTTGGTGCAGATGATGCTCGGGGCTGGGGCTTCTCAATCCCCAATGCACAACTTCGAGGGTGCCTCAGAAGTTGCACGGAAAGCAATTTGCTGGCTTTCCAAGATGGCCGGTCCCACGTCTCGCATCGCCTCCATGAGTCTCAGCTTTGCTGTGGCTGTGGATCGGGCTGAAGGAAGTCTGGAAGTCTGGGTCTTGTCAGGCTCTTTATTCGGGCTCTGGCGGGAGCAACTACAAAGCAAATTGTTGATCGCTTGATGGTGCCTGCTTGTGCAGGGTGGTCACTCCTTGACCACAAGGGAGATTCTTCAGTCTTCTATCTTCAAGTAGAATGTCGAAGGTCCAGAGTTTTGTTTCAAGTTTCAGTCAGGATTAATCTAAAGTCTTGGGACTCAGCTCCTACCTGTATATCAAATTTAGGGGTTGGATTACTGCTAGGTCCCTCCTATGGGTGGGACCAGGGAAGGGGGTGGTTATACCCCTTTCCTTTTGTCCAGTTTCACACCAGAGCTGGGGCTGGAGTGCCCCAGCACCGGTTTGAACTGGACTATGCATGGGACACCTTGTGTGCCCCAGGCAGTGTCTCATTTCATTCATTCCTCCCTGCCCCAATACACTTTAGCCTGTCTGGGGTGGTGCTAGCACCTCCCAAGACAGGAAACCTATTATCCAAGCCACCCTCGCTGGAAGGACTCCCAGCAGCAGGAGGTCAGGCTTGTGTCTGTGGCAGCAGCATCCATTTTGTGATGCTGAGGCTCTGGTTAACTTTAACCGGGATTAGTAGGAACAGCATGTCAAAAGATATGCTGCAGCCCCTGGTAGGCCTTGGATGCACCTATGCCCTGGGTACCTATAGTACACTGTACAGGGGCTAATAAGGTGACCCAATTCCCAATTGGTAATGTACCTAAAGTACATGGTATTGAATTTAGAGAGAGCACAGCTGGGCTGTGGGTCTGATTAGCAGGCCCACAGCCGCATTAAGTCGAAAACCAGTGAAGCAAAAAGCAAAAAGTGGGGTGACCATAGGAAAGCAGACCCTACTCTCCTACAATGCTGAACATGGCTTTCAAAGCCAATGTATTCAGCACTTGGACTGTATGTTGTGGGTCAGGTTTACTAACAGTTTGCACTGGGTTTGCATTACAAAAGCAAAGCAAACAAGCAAAAAATGTTGTTTTGGGATTTTCTTTTTAGTACAAATCCTGGTTTGCATCGGAAAGTAACCCTAAAGTAATACAAAGTAGCTCTTTGTGCTACTTTGCACTACTTTGCTTCAAGCAGGTGTTCCATGGGTGGTACATGAGCATCTCGATGGAACTGCTCATTGAATTTAACACAAAGCCCTTTCTACTAACAAAAAAAGGTTGTTGGGACTTTGCATCAAAAATTTACAATCCCTCAAGACAGGCATAAATTTAAGGCATTTGTCTCAAAAAAGGTTCTGAGTTTGCATGTGTGCCACACTGTACACCCATATTAACAAATTGTGTAAAGTGTTGTCACAGCATAGTATTTTGCTCTGGCAGGGCACCCTTCCAGTACAAACCCTATGCTTGACATCATGCAGACACCCCGCAGTATAGTGCATGTGCAATAGATCAAGGCTGTCTAAAGCATGCCCAAGCAGGGGGAGAGAGAGGCAGCACCATCTCTTAATAGACGGCTGTTCTACTGTCCTTCTTTCATGCAACCCAGCACAGCATCTTTGCTTTCTGTACTGCATTGCATAACACTTCATCTCATTGTGCCTCAAATTGTGAATATTTACAGTAAAATGTTAATATATATAATGTTGCACTCCAACCAAACTATGTGTTGTTATTGCCCTCTGATTCCCATTGGCCAGGTAACAACTGAAAACTCTGCTGTTCACTGATAAAATCTAGCCCCTGCCTCTCTATCTGCATACATATTGAAATTTTATTTGGTATCACAGCGCAGAGATACTCCAGTTGGAGTCGATTCCAGCGCTATAGAAACCTATAAATAAAATAAATAAATAAACAGCAGTTGGGGAGTCATCATAGTGCTAAGTTGTGGTGTGTCACAAGGACATTTTGGCTGCTGAATTAGTGTGGAAATAACAATTCCTGCATGTTTTCCACCAAAAACTTGGAAACTCAATTATTCCCCCCCCAAACCAGAATTACAGGAACCCTCATTAATGGTCATTCCAGGGACTGGGAAATAGACAGCATTACTCCAAGTGACTAATACTTAGGGTCTATGTCCTTTTGTCTGATGTACAGGGGAGTTACCTTCTAGATCAACATTAGTAGGTTTGTGTTTATTAAGCCAGGTATTTACAGCTCTTTCAAACTCATAGTTGTTGCAGAGGATTCTAATTCTTGCTAATACAAGTTCCACTACTTTGTTGTCTGTACTGAGAATGATGCCTTACTAATTAGAAAGGGGCGTAACACAGGCCCACGCAGCCCCCGCGGTGCGGGGGGGCCTCGGGCCCCAAGCTCCAGGGGGCCCCCTTAGCAGAGTACTCCGGACGGAGAGCCAGGGCCATAGCCAGGACACAGGCAGCTTGTGCAGTATTATTACAACTCTTTCAATTAAAATGTGCACAATGTAAAAAGAAAATATTCAACCTTTGAAATGCAGCCTTACTAAAGAAAAATAACCTCTGCAAGGAGGCCCCTTCGAAACACAGCAGTTTTTGTGATGCTGATAGCAGGCTGCAGATGCAGGAAGGTGGTTTGTCCAGGGTATGACCTCTGAGAGAGGCGGAGGCAGATAGATCACGTGCATGAAATGTTTAGTTAACTCCCCTCAGCATTGTCTCTGCATGCATGCTGGGAGTCTGACCTGACTAGAGAAAAAAAGCGGGCAATTCCAAAGAGGGATGGAAAGTCTCTCTCTTTACCTGTAGCCGGAATCTTTCCGACACACAGGAAATGGAACGGAATCTTTCCCCAGACTTGACATCCTCTTTAACCCCTTCCATGCTGATGACGAACCCCAGCCGTCATGCACTAAGGTGCTCGTGTGCTGATGACGGCTGGGGTTCGTCACGGCCAGCCCCTGTTCGTGCTGTTTACAGCACACCAGGGGAATCGCGGCCGCATGGAAAGGGTTAAAACTGTGGTGTGGGTAAGTTTTGCATTTCTTTCACATATGCTCTCTCTGGCAGAAAGGAAACCACTGGACAACTTTCCTGATATATTGCAATGAGCAGTAAATACATCAAAAGTAATGTTTGAAATGCATAGTTAGTCCTGCAGGCTCATGCCAGAAATCCTTGCATGTTATAGTTTTGAGCGCTTATGTACATTTTAAATAACAACAATCGACTTCACTGTCTGGATGATAACTGCAATTGGTGTTTTAATGTATTCCCAAAACATCAGGTATTACTTTCACACTTCAGAATTGATGCTTGCACACTAATAAATGGTCCCAGTGTGCCCTATTATGTGTAACACAATCAACCACTCAAACTTTTAATCCAATCGCACTTTGAATTTCGGTTTTACCACAAAAATCATGCCTGTGAACATCAGTTCATGTAAGATAGTTACAGGAAATCAAGGACAGCTCTAAAGCCTGCTACATGACCTAATGCTCCTTGGTAGATTTGCACACCTGTCCCTGCTAGCAGTATGTACATGTTTTGTGAAGGAGTCTTGAAATGATGATTGCTTCCTGTCTCTCTATTTTGTAAATGTTAGTGAGGTTTGCACAGTTTTCATCTAGGGTATTTATTTTGTAAAGTGAGTTTCAGCACCTGAAAACCCTGAGGTAGTGCCCTCTACAGATATGCATGATATAACATTTACTTCCAGTGACTTACCTGTTTTAAGAGCTGCTGCCCATGCTGCACATGTTTTGTGCAAGTTTTTTACTCATCTCCTACCATTCTCTACCTATATTGTGAGGATGCGTTCTCTTGCTACTTCATATAACTATGTGAAGGACACTTGCACAACTCCTTTCTGTGAATAACCATGTTGTGGGAGAGATGCCTGCCCAACTAATTTCCATGGATCAGCTGCTTTTCCTAAGAGTAATTTTTAGGGTCCAGCCTGCGAGAGCATGCGCTTCGCTTACGAGACACTCTTGTCTAGAGAAAAGGGCTTGGAGCCTGCCAGTTTCTTACCATTTGGCTTGTGTGGCACTCTTCCTTACAGCCTAGTAATTCATCACTGCATGCCTAACATAATTTCTGTTTATCTCTGTGGAGTAGGGACCAAGCACTTATTGATTCAACTTAATCAGTGTCTGTTGCTGCTCCTGACCTGATTGAGATACTGTTCTGTTCTTTTTAACTTTTAGTGCCCTGCAAACAGACGGCGTATGACTGGCAAAAAAATACCCAGCAGGACAAATAAAATTGCAAAAGTTTAAATTGTATAGTTAACTTTATTTTATTTTGGCAAGTCTTCTTTTCTCACTTTGCACTCATGTTTTATATTATTTTTGATCATGGGCGCTATTCTCAAAAATTTGGGATTATGTTATTGCAAAGCGACATCCTTTCTTATGTGAAATTTCTGAAATGATGCTTTAACACATAATCGTGCAGGACCACCCACTCAAATCCGCCCACTCAATTCAATCCACACCAGACCAATCCAATCCAAATCACTCACCCCAATCCAAACCACTCACCCCAATCCAAACCACTCACCCCAATCAAATCCACTCCATACCTCCACACTCCAATCCTCCCAACCCGTCCCACTCTAGTCTGCCCCACTCCAGTCCAAAACAATCTGCCCCACTGCAATCTGCCCTATTCCAGTCCCAAACAATCTGCCCCAGTGCAATCTGCCCTATTCCAGCCCCAAACAATCTGCCCCACTTCAATCCAAAACAATCTGCCCCACTCCAACTGCCCCACTCCAGTCCAAACCACCTCACCCCAATCCACCCACTTCAAACCAATTCACCCCACTTTAATCTGTGCCACTAACCTGTAGCCAACCTGGACAGCAGCCACACTGGCGTACAACATGGCAAAACCACATTGCCAAAGCCAACAGCTCTTGTATAGGCAAGACCTATTGGCCTTGCCAGTGCTTGTTATAGTTGCTGTCTATATTGTGCCTTTTTTGTCCTAGTCTAAGGAAAGCTTGCACTGCATCTGCCAATGTGTCTATGTTTGAAGAAAACTTGCAAAGGTACTTTTGTGTTTTACCTCCACTCCTTGTGTGAGCAAAGCTTCTAGTCCTGCTGTCTAAGGTATACCTCTTCTATGTGTGATGAAATCTCACCTTCTAGCCTGTGTTCTATCTGGTTTGTGTTGCCAAGAAGCCTACAATGCTGCTATTTGTGCAGTACAATTACTGCATTTGAGTTAAGTTTAAAATGCTTCTGCTTCTGTCCCCTGCTCCCCATGAGAGAAACCTTATTTGTTGCTGCTTTGACATTCTGTTGCAAATATTTCAGTGATTTCTTTGCCCCCACACCATTGAGCTATATACACTTAAACACAGCGTCCTACGTAATCTGAGTGAGAAACTGACTTGACTGGGCTGAAGGACCATAGTGATGGACTGCAGAGAACAAGTTGTGAGAGAAGAACAAACACAATGCCGTCAAGGAAGAGGCAGGACAACAGACAAAGATGGGAGGAAATAAATGAAAGTGGGAGAGGAAAGGAAAATGACGTGACCCCTTAATACGATAGACCTTTGCAACTACTACACTATTTCTCTCTTTCCCATTTCAAAATAAGCTTTAGATTGGGCATCTTGGTCTCAAATCCGTATTGCATAGCACAGCATGGCCTCCCCCGTCATGCATATGTAGACGTTCTTCTACACCATAGAATGGGGCTGATAGTGCTGTTGAATCTGGGTAACATGAGAGGAGAGGTGTATGCTGGCTGTCAGTGTCCACATTCTTTTCGATCTGGTTGCATCATTCACAATTAACATCGGTCATAATGGATTTTACAGAGGTGAGTATTTAAGGCAGTCTAAACCAACATTGCTAAGACAGTGCCTTGAATACCTACCCATGCTTGAATTTAACAAAATCTCAGCAGCCACGGTTTCCCAGTTTTGCTTGCTGTAAGAACTTGGAGTATTGGTTGAGAGAGTGAAAACCCACCTCAAATAATAATCACAAGCCTTATCAACATAAACCACTAGAGTCACTAACTAAACCTATGCTTAACTCTCTGGTAGCTTGCCACACAACAGTCAGCCTTACCTTTGAGGTAATGTGTAAATTATGTATGCAGTACTCAAACAGTAATAAAGTGAAAACACAACAAAACAAAAATCCCAAGCCAATTTAGGAAAATGTAGTAAATTTTAATGAACAAGACTATACCAAAGCGATAAAAATCCAATAAGTAGAACAGGAGATACCAATAAGCATCAATCGTGGCCATCTGATCGTGTTAGACCAGTTCAAAATCAGAAGTTAAGGATGACCGTGATGGAGCGAGGGTCGAATGCAGGGACTAGGTTCTTGCCAGTGGAAGGTTTACGTGGAAGGTTTACCTTCTGACTTAGAAAGTTTTATGGGGAAAATGTGGTCTCTGAAGAGGAAAGCTGGATTTGAAGTGGTGTTTGATGACGGTGGGTTGCTTATGAGCGGAATCACTGTGTTGTTGTTGACGAAGGCGGGAAAGCGAGTGGGTGAAGTTTGAAGTCCATGCCTCGGATGGCCTCAAGGTTGATCGGATGCTGTTTGACATGGATCCTGGTGTGGCCCTCTCTACGTTCAGCATCCCAGCACCACTGGCGATTTGACATCAATGACAGGAGCTCTGAGTCCCACTTCTTGCAGTTTAGGGACAGGAGAAGTTGACTTTAACACCTGCCAAGGGTCTGTGTATAATTACATTGATTTACTATTGCATGATCACCATTTGTGAATGCTTTGCACTTGAAAATGAAGCCATTTACCTATGTACGAGTACCAGTATGACTTCAGATCATGCTGTAGCTAGGAGACTGCTACCTTACACGTCATAAACAATGCCCTCCAGATGAATGTTACCACTGCCTCCTGATATTTCAGGACCTCTCTCCTTCCTTTAACACACCGATGATACACTGCTTTACTTGAAAGTCTGCTCCACTTCTAACATCCAGTGCCTCAAACACTGCCTGCATACCATGCAAACCTGGATGCCCAGCCCCTAGCAGAAGCTCAACCCCACCAAGATAGAATTTCTGTTTTTTGAAAAAGCAGTCACACGCAGTGTGCAATTTCAAATCTTGCATACTGTACATTTCCCCTACAAATACTACTTTGGAAAGAATATACGTATTGTGCACAGCTTTATGTTTCGTCATAGCTGAGGGCCAGGCCCCCCTAAAAATATCATTCTGGCTACGGGCCTGCGGAGAGCTCCTGATTTTGTCCAGATGGGCCCCCTCCACGTACCTTGCAGGGGGGCCCCCTCAAGTTTCGTTACGCCACTGTTCTGAATGAAGAAATATTCATAAGGTTCCTGGTCTGGATATGAAGGTCCACCTTCAGCGATAAGTGCTAAGTATGAGTTGCAAGAAGATTGGTCCAATTACCTGGATTGCCTCAAAGGCCATGCTAAGACCCTTAAATACCTTTCCACGTGAAGCAGACAAAAAAATCGAATTTTAAAGGGAAGGGCATGTTTTTTCTTACAGTATAAATATTAGAAATGTGTCAATAATGTAAGCATCAAAATATTAGAATTTGATATGCAATACTGAAATCCGAAACTGCTGGAAATAATTGCAGCACAGGAACGATTACTAGTATGCAATAAATGAGTAAATTGTAAGTTGTGCCATTCCATACTTTTTACCTCTTCTCTGCTACTAGGTACTTCCTTTACCAGAGCACCCAAAGTATCCCATACTTCCTGTGGGATATTAAGTTGACTTTATTTTTTTATGATTGTAGAATAATTGCCCTTCTGTTCCACGCTGCACCATGTTGTTAAAGGACCTCTCTGCTAATTACTGGCAAAAGCTAAATGCTTACTGTTTCCTATTGAACAGAGACAAACAAAAAGACAAAAAATACTAGGTTGGAGCAAAATTACTTTGCTATTCAGTTGCGATAGGCCCTCTATCTAACATTATTGGGCCTATGACTCTTCATTGATAGGTCGGACTGCCTTTTGTTTGGCCTTCCCCCACACCTTCGGCCTACTCTCTTCCTGTTGCTGAAATGCGTTTTAGTTGGCCTTAGAACACTGTGGACTTTACCACTGCTAAAGTGCTGAAGTGCTGAAGTGATTCTGCTCATTCCTTTAAACATGGTAAAATTGGCTTACATTCAATTGGCACATTAAATTTACTTGTACATCTCTAGTAAACTGGTATTAAGTGTACCCAAGTACTGCAAATTAGATGGTATTAGTAGGCCTGCTACACATATTGTACCACTCATTTAAGGAGCCTTTTAAAACATGCCTCAAGTCTGCCATTGCATGTGCAGCTTTAAACTGCCAATTCAAATTAGCAAAATAAACCTTTTGCCAAGCCTGAGAAACATCATTTAGCCCAGAGTCTTCACAATGACCAGTCTTTACAACGTAGTCAGTACCCCACATGCGTTACATTATCATGCAAGTCGTTACAATGACTTTCTGTAGAGTGCACGCTGTTGGACTGATGCTGGGTTTTTAAGGCCACCACCTTCCCTACTGTTGCATAGACTGGAGTTGGAATAGTACTTCAAAGTATTCCAAAGTCCAGCGCCCCTAAAGCAAGTTGTTGTAACAATTTGTGTGCCAAAGTAACGTGTAGTAACGTCGCAAGTGGGGTAGTGACCACGTTGTTAAGGTATGCGGGGTAAATGTCTGCTGGATTCCGTCTAACAACCATCAAGCCTAAACGTCCCTTTTTAATACATAGGTTGATTTTAAAGTAGGTCCTAAACAGCCAAAAGTACTGAGTGTAGTGTATTTTAGAAGTTGGACCTGTACTTTTGAGCTTTACATTTCCTGGTAGTGAACAAAATCCTAGATTTGTTTGCCACTACTGCAAGACCTACCTCTCCCATGGGATAACATTGGGTTACCTTATTACATTTAATAAGGGCTAACGTTTGATTAGGAACAGGTATTAATGTTGTTTGGACTCAAAAGCATTGTAATTTACAATCCTTATTAATGTTAAAATTGGAATTTAAGTCATAATTCGGTAAAAGGCACTTTTAGGAAGTTGGCATTTTCTTGTCCTAACCATTATGTGCCTGCAGCCTGTGTCCTGGGTCACATGACTGGGTGTAGTTGGCAGTTGGCCTTTGTGTATTCCTCCCAATCAGTGAGACAAAGGAAGACTGTAATGTAATGTAATGTAAATTGATACTTGTATAGCGCACTACTCACCCGCAAGGGTCTCAAGGCGCTTGTACGAATACCGCTGTGGAACCCATCCTGGCTTTCCCTGTGAGGCCTCCACTCCTGGGCACCCCCAAGGTGGAGGCCAGGCATCCTTAGCGTTGTGGGGGCCGTTGTGGAGATTAAGCAAGCTATTGCCCAGAGTTGCAGAGTGGGACTCCATGATTGGAATAGGCACCGAGGCGAGAATTATCAGGTCCGTGGAATTTTGAGCCCAAGACCCGCTGAGGCGGGGAATTGAACCCTGGTCCTGGCTAGAACTCTGCATCAGGGTCTGCCGCTCTAATCATTGAGCCACACTTCTACACTCGGTGTTGGCAGGAGTGCCATCCTTCTAGGATGTGACTGACAGAGCTATTCCGTGCCCCACTTACATTTCAAAGAGGCTGCATCAAGCACACTAAAAAAAACTTGACACCAGGCTTTTGTCACCATAGACCTCTTGGAGCCTGGGCAGGGGAGGAAGGAAAATTTCATACCCAGATGTCGGAGGAAGTTTAGAAGTTTCTCCTACTACAAAGAGTAGCACCAGGTATAAATATTTGACCCTCAGACTAACTCTTCAGCATTCTCCTGGACCTGTGGAAGAACTCAGAAGGTCTGCCTTGTTCCTAGAGGACAGCCCTGCTTCTTGAGGCTTACTTACTGCTTGAAGAAGAGAGGACCATCTCCTTGTTCCCAGGAAGACCTGGCTGACTCCAAGGGTCAGTTGGCTGACCTGGTGTTCTGAACTACAGGGACATGATAAGCTCAAGAGGCCTGACTACAACTTGAGCTGCCTGGACCTCTCGTCGTGCTACAGTGAGCCCAAGTAATGACTGGCAACATGAGATGTGCACTTCACTCTACAGATATGACAGCTTGCGGTGACCACCAACGCAAACTTCCAGCAGTGACCATCTGCTACAACCACCAGGATCTTCGTGCTACAGCAACAACCATCCACAACCACAGTCCTGCTCTCCACACTACAGCGACGACCATCCTCAATGCACCCCTTACGGCCTCCTCCATGGAAAACTGAACTCTTTACGCCAGACTTTGAGAAGGTAACTTTTTCAGCTGGACTATACTGGTCCCTCTATCTATCCAGCCCACACTCCATCATAGTCAGCATGAACTTCTGACTTTCCCTTGGTACAGAAGGACCAGATGTTGTAAGTAGCACTTTGTGCTTTTAGGCACTGTACTTATCTAAACATTTTAAACAGAATATTTCTGGTCCTACCGATTGAATTGTTTTTGAGTCAAACTATTTATTACATTTTATTCTATTTTTCAAATTTAGCGTGGAATTTTTCCTGTGTTGTGTTTCCTCTGTGTTACTGTTTGTGTGCTGCATAAATACTTGCTTGACACATTGCCTCTAATTTAAGCCTGGCTGCTTTTGTGCCAAGCTACCACAGGTTAATTTACTGACATTTGTGGTTCACCCTGACAGGGATTGTGATTGTTTCTTGAGACGGGTCCATACCTCCTTAACCAAAAATCCAATTTCCAACAATTGTATTTAATGGCGCTCACTTTTTCTGCCAAACTTTATAACCATTAGGCAGTATTGGGGTTTCTTTAATGCTGCTATAAATATTCATATGCAGTGCTTTGTGCCAATCCACATAATATCATTTAGGGAAGTCTTGGTATGGTAAAGCCGGCTGGTGACAGAAAAAAGCGTCAAGCATGGCCGCTACAAATAGGCATTCGCCTTCCTATCTTCCCAGCACATGCTCTGAAAATGCAATCTTTATTTTATTCATGATTTTTGTAAAAGAAGACCATCCCCTGCACTTTACTTTTGTCTAAACTTAGTAATGCGCAGAACTTTCCGGACTTCTAAAGGAGCAAAAACGTTTTGTTTTTTCTTTAAGCTCTGTCATTATGCGAGACAGATTGCAGCACTAGAACCAACATTTACCGGATAGTGGCTTACTCACTCTGTTCTTTTTCATAGCATTGGTGTTTAGAGTTAAATATCAAGAGAGCAGATGGATTATCTGTCTAAAGCAAAACAGCCACCTTAAAACTCACCCTTAAAATTGCGTTTTTGAAAGATGGCCACAGTTTTTAGCGTCGAGTGAGTCGCCTAGCGCTCCACTGCTGCCAGATGTGCTCAAGACAGTCACGGTAAACTGTTTCTTGACGGATTGATTTAGTGGCGGTATTCTCGCGAGACTCTTGGAGTGTTACTGATGTCTCTCACTTATAACCCTCACCGGAGCATCATTGATTTCTCTGGAATGGAATATCGACGTCATTGATAAATAACTGCAATTTGGTTTGCCTAACTAAGGGTCTCAGTAGATTCAAGGCATCGTTTACAAATTTAGAAAAGCAATATTGTCTACTTCGGTTTGCCTGAATGCAGCCACGTGAATGTCATTTTCAAACACCTGGGGAGAGAATGTGGCCTAATGGCTAGGGTGATCGACCTCAAATCTGGGGAACAAGGTTCGAATCTCGGGAACCACACTCAAAATCCTGTGATTGTGGGCAAATCACTTAATCTCCCAGTGCCTAACACAAATTAATGTATACTTGTGTAATGCAACTGGGGCTCATGTAAATCGCTCTGATACTTTCGGATCAAGCTTGTCTTGCACAATATATATTATGCACACACATGCCTAAAACCTGTTTTCTTCACCACAGGCAACCTTCAAGTTCTTTGCCCACGAGATAAAGTAGAATTATAGGCATGAAGATGTAACATTTTACCACCTGTCTTTAGAGAACATTATACATAACTGTTAGTACCATATACTGTAAAAAACAACCAAGCTAATGCTCAACGAAAAACACCTACGGTCAGCATCAAGGACCAGATTTACTACAATATCACGCAACGCAGCACAGCAAGGGATGTTGCTACACAGGTTGTGTGAAAAGTGTAGAGCAGAACTGCATCATAATTGCAAAGATATGGCACAGTTCTGTTCTCTGCTAGCGATGGTGCACTTGTGGCTGCCCAGCCCCAACACAGGCACTTGTGCCATGCCACAAGGGTGTCTGCGTTTTCAGGACAGTTATTGTGCAGGAAGAGATACCTTCCTGCACAAAAACTTTTCTTTAAAGCTATTTCCTCTTTGTATGTGTGCTGAAGAATGCAGCACACATACAAAATTGAAAACATGAGGAGAAATAAATATATTTCTCCTTGTTACGCCAGCGTCCGGTAAGCACACCATTTTGGTCCAGACCCAGGTTTACAAGTCTTTGTAAATATAGGTTTGCATCAAAATTCATCAGTGGATTCACGGGAACATCAATGTTCCACCCTTGTAACACCTACCTAACACAAAGTAATGCAAAGCAGTGCTAAGCGCTGTGTTACATTACTTTTTTTTAACAAAACCATGCAAAGACTCGCAAATCAGGATTTGCATGGCTTTTTAAATCCCCCCCAAAATTTTGAGGGTGATTACGATGTTGACGGTTCACGAACCGCAGTTGCTATGTGGCAATCCGACCGGCCGCTTGCCTGGCGCTTTGACCGCTGGATCACAAAGTGAGCGTGCAGACCGTGGTTCGACTACCATCTCACTCAACATTTGTGCCACTACAGCAGGAGAGATGGAAGCGGCAAATGGTGGCGAGGCTGGCGTTTTTTCTGTGGACCAGATCATGGCTTTCCTTACCGCCGACTTTTTACTGGCCTGGGCCCCACCATGCGGGAGTCGACAGTAAGGCAAGTGAAATGTCCAGATGATTACCTCAGGTCATATGTCACATCACAGGTGCATATTTAAAGCGCTTCAATCACATCAGGTCAGACAACGTTATGCCAAAACGTTTTTTTTCATTGTGGGAAACAACCCCCGACTGGATGGGAGCATAGTCCGGGTGTGTCTAGCTCTGCACCGGGTGGGCCATGGAAATCTGGCTCGGCCCTCCATCGTGCAACCGCCAGTCCCGCAGTAAGTTCATAATGTGGCCGGTGGGAAAAAACCGCCTGATCAGCAGAGTACCTGGTCCTGCTGCCACTATGGGCTTGCGGTAGCATCACCAAGATCGTAATCAAATAGTCATGCAACCTGATGCAAAATCTTAGTACATCTAGGTGCAAGGGTGAACTCATAACACTGTTACTGTCAGATCTCTTTAAGATTGGATTACCAACCTTCAGTAGGGGTATGAAGAGGTATCCTCGATATTAGGGTTGGGCGAAGTATTGTGCTCTGCCTGCAGAGTTCGCAGAGCTTTGCGCACTCCACGCGAGTCCCCAAAAACTCCACGAACTGTCCCGGAGTGAAGTTTTTTTCTCGAGCACCTTACCAACGGTAAGTTGACGAGCATTTGTGAGAAAAAGTAACACGCTAGACCTCCTCCAGGTGAGATTTCAAATAGCGGGCGGTCAAGGATAGTCGCGACTGTAAGAAAGTAGTATCTGCTTCTTATGGTTACCGCAACTTTTTTGCTTGATGTCTCACTGTTTTTGACTAGTCTGAATGGGATCCTGCTAATCAGGACCCCAGTCTATCTGCTTTCTCCCTTAAATTCAAAAACAACAATTTATGGACAGAATGCAGAACAATGTCATACATTCACGCCAGTACAGAGATCTGGGCCTAAATCCATTGTTTTTTTGCACTCCACACCACTCCAGTTCAGACATGGCCATATGCAAATCAGCCTTGACCCTGTGCCTCATGGCAACAGTCCAGCCCGAACTGCCAAGCCATGTCTTTCCTGGACCGGAATCAAGCAACCTAGGACCAGTTTCTGGCTATCAGCCGTCTTCAGCCAGGTTAGCTTGACTCCAGTGGTGTGGAGAGCATGTGACTCACGTCTGAGCATACCCATCCCACTCAGGGTGACAAATGCAAAAAAACAAAGTAAATGGACAGAATGCAGAACAATGTCATACATTCACCCCAGTACAGAGATCTGGGCCTAAATCCATCGTTTTATTGCACTCCACACCACCCCAGTTCAGACATGGCCATATGCAAATCAGCCTTGACTCTGTGCTTCATGGGAACAGTCCAGCCCGAACTGCCAAGTCATGTCTTTCCTGGACCGGAATCAAGCATCCTAGGACCGATTTCTGACTATCAGCCGTCTTCAGCCAGGATAGCTTGACTCCAGTGGTGTGGAGAGAATTGGACTCACGTCTGAGCATACCCATCCCACTCGGGGTGACAAATGCAAAAACAACAGTTGATGGACAGAATGCAGAACAATGTCATACATTCACCCCAGTACAGAGATCTGGGCCTAAATCCATTGTTTTTTTGCACTCCACACCACCCCAGATTAGACATGGCCATATGCAAATCAGCCTTGACCCTGTGCCTCATGGGAACAGTCCAGCCCGAACTGCCAAGCCATGTCTTTCCTGGACCGGAATCAAGCATCCTAGGACCGGTTTCTGGCTATCAGCCGTCTTCAGTCAGGATAGCTTGACTCCAGTGGTGTGGTGAGCATGGGACTCACGTCTGAGCATACCCATCCCACTCGGGGTGACAAATGCAAAAACAACAGTTGATGGACAGAATGCAGAACAATGTCATACATTCACCCCAGTACAGAGATCTGGGCCTAAATCCATCGTTTTTTTGCACTCCACACCACCCCAGCTCAGACATGCCTTATGCTTGGTAGTTCGGGCTAGACTGTTCCCATGAGGCACAGGGTCAAGGCTGATTTGCATATGGCCATGTCTGAACTGGGTGGTGTGGAGTGCAAAAAAACGATGGATTTAGGCCCAGATCTCTGAAATGGGGTGAATGTATGACATTGTTCTGCATTCTGTCCATCAACTGTTGTTTTTGCATTTGTCACCATGAGTGGGATGGGTATGCTCCGACGTGAGTCCCATGCTCTCCACACCACTGGAGTGAAGCTATACTGGCTGAAGACGGCTGATAGCCAGAAACTGGTCCTAGGATGCTTGATTCCGGTGCAGGAAAGACATGGCTTGGCAATTCGGGCTGGACTGTTCCCATGAGGCACAGGGTCAAGGCCGATTTGCATATGGCCATGTCTGAACTGGGGTGCTGTGCAAAAAAACGATGGATTTAGGCCCAGATCTCTGTACTGGGGTGAATGTATGACACTGTTCTGCATTCTGTCCATCAACTGTTGTTTTTGCATTTGTCACCCCGAGTGGGATGGGTATGCTCAGACGTGAGTCCCATGCTCTCCACACCACTGGAGTCAGGCTATCCTGGCTGAAGACAGCTGATAGCCAGAAACCTGTCCTAGGATGCTTGATTCTGGTCCAGGAAAGACATGGCTTGGCAGTTCGGGCTGGACTGTTCCCATGAGGCACAGGATCAAGGCTGATTTGCATATGGTCATGTCTGAACTGGGGTGGTGTGGAGTGCAAAAAAATAATGGATTTAGGCCCAGATCTCTGTACTGGAGGGAATGTATGACATTGTTCTGCATTCTGTCCATCAACTGTTGTTTTTGCATTTGTCACCCGAGTGGGATGGGTATGCTCAGACGTGAATCCCATGCTCCCCACACCACTGGAGTCAAACTATCCTGGCTGAAGACGGCTGATAGCCAGAAACCGGTCCTGGGATGCTTGATTCCGGTCCAGGAAAGACATGGCTTAGCAGTTCGGGCTGGACTGTTCTCATGAGGCACAGGGTCAAGGCTGATTTGCATATTCCCATGTCTGAACTGGGGTATGTGGAGTGCAAAAAAACAATGGATTTAGGCCCAGATCTCTGTACTGGGGTGAATGTATGACACTGTTCTGCATTCTGTCCATCAACTGTTGTTTTTGCATTTGTCACCCCGAGTGGGATGGGTATGCTCAGACGTGAGTCCCATGCTCTCCACACCACTGGAGTCAGGCTATCCTGGCTGAAGACAGCTGATAGCCAGAAACCTGTCCTAGGATGCTTGATTCTGGTCCAGGAAAGACATGGCTTGGCAGTTCGGGCTGGACTGTTCCCATGAGGCACAGGGTCAAGGCTGATTTGCATATGGCCATGTCTGAACTGGGGTGGTGTGGAGTGCAAAAAAATAATGGATTTAGGCCCAGATCTCTGTACTGGAGTGAATGTATGACATTGTTCTGCATTCTGTCCATCAACTGTTGTTTTTGCATTTGTCACCCGAGTGGGATGGGTATGCTCAGACGTGAATCCCATGCTCCCCACACCACTGGAGTCAAACTATCCTGGCTGAAGACGGCTGATAGCCAGAAACCGGTCCTGGGATGCTTGATTCCGGTCCAGGAAAGACATGGCTTAGCAGTTCGGGCTGGACTGTTCTCATGAGGCACAGGGTCAAGGCTGATTTGCATATTCCCATGTCTGAACTGGGGTATGTGGAGTGCAAAAAAA
Source organism: Lissotriton vulgaris (assembly GCF_964263255.1). NCBI lineage: Eukaryota > Metazoa > Chordata > Amphibia > Caudata > Salamandridae > Lissotriton > Lissotriton vulgaris. Next base: position 1,212,376,667 of record NC_141691.1, on the reverse strand, counting down.
CAATGGATTTAGGCCCAGATCTCTGTACTGGGGTGAATGTATGACATTGTTCTGCATTCTGTCCATCGACTCTTGTTTTTGCATTTGTCACCCCGAGTGGGATGGGTATGCTCGGACGTGAGTCCCATGCTCTCCACACCACTGGAGTCAAGCTATCCTGGCTGAAGACGGCTGATAGCCAGAAACCTGTCCTAGGATGCTTGATTCCGGTCTAGGAAAGACATGGTTTGGCAGTTCGGGCTGGACTATTCCCATGAGGCACCGGGTCAAGGCTGATTTGCATATGGCCATGTCTGAACTGGGGTGGTGTGGAGTGCGAAAAAACGATGGATTTAGGCCCAGATCTCTGTACTGGGGTGAATCTATGACATTGTTCTGCATTCTGTCCATCAACTGTTGTTTTTGCATTTGTCACCCCGAGTGGGATGGGCATGCTCAGACGAGAGTCCCATGCTCTCCACACCCCTGGAGTCAAGCTATCCTGGCTGAAGACAGCTGAGAGCCAGAAACCGGTCCTAGGATGATTGATTCTGGTCCAGGAAAGACATGGCTTGGCAGTTCGGTCTGGACTGTTCTCATGAGGCACAGGGTCACGGCTGATTTGCATATGGCCATGTCTGAACTGGGGTGGTGTGGAGTGCAAAAAAACAATGGATTTAGGCCCATATCTCAGTACAGGGGTGAATGTATGACATTGTTCTGCATTCTGTCCATCAACTGTTGTTTTTGCAATTCTCCCTTAAATCGACATATATGTACTTTGGTACACTCCAGATTGGATACTGGGGTACCCTTATAAGTCCCTAGTATATGGTACACCATGTACCCAGGGCATAAGTACCCCAGAGGCCTCCCATGGGCCGAAGCATGTATTATGCCACCCACGAGAGGCCAGGCAAAATGGAAGTCTAAGTCTGCTACTGCAGCCTATCTAAGATGGTGCTTGCACCACTTACTTTAGATATAGGTTCACTATATCTAATGGTCCCTATACTTAAAACTTATAGGTCACCCCTATAGCAGGCCATAACAATCCTGAAGGCAGGATGCTTTGTTTTATGTGAGAGGGAGCCCCTGCATGAGCAGAGCCTCTCTGCAGCCTTCAGAGACCATTCTCCCGGGTTGTCTGTGACTCAGCGGACTATGTGTAGAGGTGCATTTTAACCTCGCAGTAAATGCTATCTGGAAAATGGCTACATAGAAACATATCGTGTTTGGTATCAAACACCTTGAAATCATACCTCCACACCAGTAACTGGTGTAGGAGGAACGATTCCACCCTTCTGAAGCGAGCTTCGTGGGGTCACCAGTGTATCCGGTACCAGCCTTCTCGACCCGGACAGCACAAAATGGATGCTGCCAGCCAGAGTCATCTTTCTGCCCTCCTACTGCTGAGCCATGCTTGAGCAGAGAAAGGCAGCACAATAGGCATCCTGTCACAGGGAGATGTGACCACCTCCCAGACAGGGTTTAGTGTATTAGGGCTGGGTGGGTGCACTCTGAGAGTGCCTGAGGTCTGCACTGGGGCGCATTTGATGACCCTGTGCATAGTCCAGCTCAAACCAGTTCTGGGAGCCATTAGCTCCTGCCCTTGCACGAAACTGGATAAAGGAGATGGGTGTAGCCACCCCTCTGTCCTGCCCCTCCCCTAAGAGGGTTCCCTGAATCTGTCCAACCCGCTCCCGTGGGTCCAAAAGGGCTTACTTGGCTGTAAGACTTTAGATTTTACGTGGACAAGATTCTACAAAGAAGATATCACTGACCTTCGACCGTCTGGACACTTGGACTTCGCTGGAGCTTGACTGGGCTTGACTTCTTCCCCCTTTCCGTACGAAGCTTAGTTTGTACCTTTGATCAATACAGGCTCTGTTTAGAACCTGTGGTGCACTTAAGACAACAGAAGAATCTCCCTTGGAGTGAAGTAGTCACTCCCCTGCTTCGCAGGCACCGAAAGCGCCCACTGACCTGTCTGCTGCTCCTTAGCTCCTGTGGACTCCAAAGATGTCAGTAACACAGGAGGTGGGTTCCTGAAGGTCCCTGAGGTTGATCTGCCCTCTCACTGAGTTTGAGGCCAGTATTCCTCGCGGTGGCCGTGCAACCCGAACCCCTGTGCAAGCGTCCTTTTGCAAGTGCATATGCTTGCTAGCAATGCCCGAGCTTGTGAATTGGACTCCCTGCAGTCCTGACCCTGAGCAGTATTTGCACCAAAGAACTCTGGACTCCTCGTACCGTGTGCTACTTGGGCTGGTGCTTTGCAATCTGCTTGAGGTCCTATTGCGACTCCTGGTCATTCAGCCTGTGAGTCCGCCTGAGGGTCATCTTGATTGTTCTTGGACTTTCCTGGTTGCGCCAGATGTGCCATGACTTTCCATTGCTTGGGGAGTCCCCAGGACCTTGCTGGTCCACACCATAGGCTGTTTGTCCTTCCGGCATGGGTTGCTGTTGCCAAGGCTTGTTGGTGCCCCTGCCGTACACCGACACCCCAGCACTGGACATCCTTTGTGGAACAGCTCACCTCCGGCTCCTGGTCATCCTCGACGTCTCCTGGTCCTCGTGGCCGTATAGTAAAGCATCCCTTCTTCGCACATGAAGTACCCTACAACGGTGGGCATTTGTCTACCAAGCCCATGGTCACTCTGACATGACCCAGACTCTGTCCCCTCTACTTTCAGGTTCTTTCCATCCAGAATCCAGGCTTGGATTCCACTGGACCCTTTTCACCTTCACGGCAGCAGTACTTCTTCACTTCCTCCCATTGAGAATGATTAGGGTTTCCGACGCCACTTCAAACGTATGCACCCGCCTCCCCTGGGATAAGTAACTCAAGGTACTATGGTATCCACAGGTGGGGTGGCTCTCTAAAATCTTAAGTTCCAAAGGATTTGCTCGAAGTCATCCTAGAATGGTCCTTAAACTTTAAAAGTGTAACTGCGACTTCCCAATAGAATTGTACGGAGCTCGCGGTCGTGTTCCCACACTGCACCCGTCCTCTGTGGGGTCCCTGTCTACTCACCTTGGGTGGTTCCTTGGGTTCCCAGCAATTCTACGTGCTCCAGACCTTGTCTTGATCTCAGTCGTGACTGTTATACCGCTATTTTAGTATATGGTTTGGTCTCCCCCTCGAGCCCACTGTGTATTGTGCTACTTACCAATGTTCTATTGATCTTGATTTGTGTGCTTTGTGTTTTATACTCCTGTAGAGGATAGTAGATAGTGTTATATTAATAAATACACATTTTTAACTACTGTGTAGTTCTCCTTCATTTAATCATTCAGGAGGTGATATTCTGGTAAAACAAGCTGCTTTACATTCCTTCAAGATTAATACCTGAAGGCTGCTCTCCATAGCTACCACTAGGATAGCTTTCAATAAGGTTATCTTTGACCTCATACATCATATGGGTCATGTGAACTGGTACAAGGTGCCCACTTTAACTAGTGGACAGCACATACCAGGCCACCTTCTCACAGCAACCAGTTGCATTTAGAAATCTGCCATTCGCGTTGAGGAAGCTGGCGCTCGAGTAGAATGTCTACTCAAGCAGCTGAAAGCAGCTGCACCCTCTGGCATGACGTGTTTTGCCGTTTGTGCTGATTTTACAGTGTAAGACAAACTCTTGGCACTGAAAATCTATGCGAACTGCACGACTTAACCGACTCTGCGGAGCATGGTAGATTTTTCTGGCAATTCGTGGAGTACTGCGGAGAAATACTCTGCAAACTCTTCCCAAACTTTTTCTATACCATCAAAAAAGGGGACTGTATCATGGCTATAGGAAGGCCATTAGCAACAGGGCCGTTTTCTGGGGGAGAGAAACAGACACTTCAACAACAAGGGGTTCTGACTCTGTGGGTTTATTTAAATGTGTAGAGCTTTTCATGAATAGATCACAAATTTAAAAAATACTTAATATCATGCAACATGTAATACTGTTGAGGTCTAATGATATCAAAACAAACTCACAGGGAAGGTCACTGAGTGCAAATCATTAAGTGACTTATCATTACTGTTATCTCACAAATAATTACTAAAGACCAAAAAGCTCCATGTTGAATACACTGTAAAAATGTTAGTTCACCTCTGTAAAAAGCAAAGAAGAAAAGAGTGAATGAGAGTAACTACTCACACTTCAGCATTTCACCTACTTTCATGGGCTTTCTCAAGGTCAAAATATAATCAAATTATTTAAAAACAATATTGCCTATTTTGTCACAAGTGTCATCAATTTAAAAAAAGAAACTGACTGGATTATAGTTTAACTAACATGATGATGTCCTGGGAGATGTAGTCCTTTCGATAATAAATTGGTAAAATTAATATTACTTTAGACATGATGTACTTATAAGAGCAGTCTAATCAAACAAACAGTTAAGGTAACATAGATTGCACTTAATTCCACTAACCAAACAATAATAACCACAAATAGTTTTAGATTAGTTCCACACTTTGCATAAGTCAAATACAACTGATATGATGCATGCTGGGTAATTTGGTCCCTTCAATGTACTTGATAAGTGAAGTCTAATCAATAATCAAGGTGGAACATATTACACTTGATTACAAAAATAATAACCTCAAATGCTTGAAAGTTAGTTCTGCAGTAAAGTCCAAATTCTACACATATCCAGAAGAGACCAGGTATCATTTGAAGACCATTTCGAAAAAGAGTGAGGAAGAGGATACAAAGGACCAGGCTCGTCCTCCTCAAAATACAATTAAACAAAAAAAACCTTGAGAACAAGCATTTAAGAGCCTGGTTTGTCAGTGACTAATACTCACAACACTCAATGGGGTTGGAGTAGCTTTAATAAGCTGGAGAAAGAAAATTATTTTTCTTTCTAGTGTCCCCTCACTCACCAGGGTTTCCTCACGGTGACATGCTTCATCATTGGGGCCATCCCAGCCCTCTACGGACTGGGGCGTGCAGCGACTTGCAAAAAACGTAGGAGCACTTTAATTTGAACTATGTGTGGTGCTTGGTGTATTTGTGAAAGTGGAGTGGTATGTGTACAGTGGATATTAAAATTACCTGCCTAGTGAGCTATAAATCATTTATTCTTGCTCCTAGGTGGTACATTAAAAACGGGGTTCTAGGGATCCTACTAGCAATAAGTCAGGTGTACCTAGCAGTTTCTGTCAACATGTTTTGAGCTTACCCAAGCTCTTCTTCAGGACTACGCAGGGACCAGCCCTTTGTTCGCCACTCCTAACGTGCTAAAGTGAAATACTAAGGAAAAATAAAAAATAAAAAACATGGGATGCTGCAATGCTAAGGCATGCATTTAGTACATACGTATATTACTGATCAGGTAGTACATGTAAAGAGACCTCATTCGGCTCCCTTGGTCACGGAGTGTTGTTCGCATCCCCTCCAATTTTGATTACGGGATAGCTCGGCATTTTAACCTACACTGCAACCTCCGGACGGTGGTGCCGCACTTGCACTCTGAAGCTCGCCGTGGATCTTGTGCTGACTCTGCCTGCTTCCTGTGGGGGCACCCCGGATTGGACATCAGGACCCGTAACGCTACAGGGCTGCGAGCGTGCAGGGACTACCTGACCCAGGTGTCCCTGCGAGACCGAGCCCACCTTCCGGTCCGCTCTCCCTGTAGCTCCGCCCCCGCCCATCGGAGGGCCGTTAAAACCAACTGGTCTTGCCCTGGACCCTTGGGACACTTGTTTGCTGCCAAAACCAAGCGCATTGTTGGACTCGCGCTCACCTGCCGCACTTGCACTCTGAAGCTCGCCGTGGATCTTGTGCTGACTCTGCCTGCTTCCTGTGGGGGCACCCCGGATTGGACATCAGGACCTGTAACGCTACAGGGCTGCGAGCGTGCAGAGACTACCTGACCCAGGTGTCCCTGCGAGACCGAGCCCACCTTCCGGTCCGCTCTCCCTGTAGCTCCGCCCCCCGCCCATCGGAGGGCCGTTAAAACCAACTGGTCTTGCCCTGGACCCTTGGGACACTTGTTTGCTGCCAAAACCAAGCGCATTGTTGGACTTGCGCTCACCTGCCGCACTTGCACTCTGAAGCTCGCCGTGGATCTTGTGCTGACTCTGCCTGCTTCCTGTGGGGGCACCCCGGATTGGACATCAGGACCCATAACGCTACAGGGCTGCGAGCGTGCAGGGACTACCTGACCCAGGTGTCCCTGCGAGACCGAGCCCACCTTCCGGTCCGCTCTCCCTGTAGCTCCGCCCCCTGCCCTTTCCAACTACTATAAACAGTGTTTGTTCTCCCGCAGCGCGGGACGCAGCCCGGGGCAAAGACCGGGCTAAGAGCGGGCCGTTTGAGGCCGTTCGAGGTCTAAGAGGTCTGGGCTGGGCCACATCCCTTGGCTGAACTGTTTATCATTTGCGTTAATTTCTATTTGTGTCACTGTTCCTTGTTGTTTTCCATCATGTGTACACGGGGCAGTCGCAGTAAAACTGCCAAGGGCCTTAACAAACCTAGTGGGACCCTAGACGATTTCCTCACAAAGACCAATCAGGCCATTGATGCGGAAATCAACAAAATGCAACATAGGGTTTCCCTAGAACTAGATGCTGCGCGTAAACTTTCTCTTAATCTGGCTTCTTCCAAGAAATCATCTTTAGGTAATCTTGCTCTAGCGCTAACCCCAGAGCGTATATCTGGCCCTCGTTCCTTGCTTACAGTGGCTGACATACACCACCCCTCAACCACATCCCCACCCGAGCAAGTTAAGGAATCTATATTAACACCTTTTGAGGAGATTGCAACACCTACTCTTGTGGTTGGTATAAGCTCCCCAGTAAAAATTGTCATGCCCAAGATTGCAGCTAATGCTAAAAAGGTTGCCCTACAGCAGAAGAAAAGCCTTGCTAGGTCTACTTTTGCTCGCAAAAAGGCTAAAATTGCGAGATCTCAGTTTTTTAATAGTAGACGGCCACTGGGCACATTTGGGGTTGGGGAAGAAAAAGATAAAGCAAACACAGTTTTTTTAGGCATCGACACCATCCATGCCTCAAGCGGTGTTGTACTGGATTCCCCGGTGGTAAATCTCCCCGATAAGAGCAAGGAAGGGTCAACAGAGGGTGGATTGAGTGTGGTAGAGGGAGATAGGAGGGGGGATGAGGAATTCCTAAAAACTGTCTGGGACACACTTAAAAAGTTACTTACCCCCCTGGAACTTAGACTTTCCAGAATGGAAAACAAAAGGGTGAGGGTTCCACCTCCCAGGCACTAGAGTCAGAATCCACGGCCCCTCCACCTCCCAGACCTAAACCTGTACCAAAACCCCGCACGAAAGTTGGGGACAACGCTACTACTATTTCAAATCTTAGCGTTTGTCTCCCGTCCCAGGATCTAGTATCAACCAAGCCCTGGCAACAAGCTTGCCTCGCAAAGAATGCAGCACAACCCAATACCAGGGCTCAAACCTGTCCACAACAGAATGTAGCACGTTCTAAACCCAGGCCACAAGCTGTCGTACAACAGCCTAATCAATTGACAAACAAGAACTTGCCATCTTTTGAATCTAGCCGACCGAATTTTCGTGGTGGGTACATTGACTTACCACCGGAGGCTAGTCCATATGTCATTGTATTAGCTGGTGTACCCACTCTTGACCCACAAACTAAAGAGAATCATTGGTCTCTTAAAAATAAGGTAATTCATTGGCTTAACACGAATAGACAGCTCCCTAACCACCAAAGAAGTTGGGTACTAATGGTGCGAAGAGTACCTTAGGTAGGACCCACCCACAAAACCATCACTGGTGACTGTATAGTGGTGTCATTTGCTGACCCCAATACGGCACAACATCTTTGTTCATGGGCCCCTTGCGAAGAAGACCACTCAGTCGTTGTTAGACCCCTCACTTTTTTCTATCCTCCTCGACGACAGCTTGGAATGGAAGGGTCTTGGACGACAATCCAAAAGCCTATGCATAGAGGACGTGGGAATGGTGGGCATAACCAGAACATCTGGTGGCAAGGGGTTCCTACTTCAAATATGTTTGGCTGTTTGGATGAGGTTGACTGACTCAGGGGGGTGGATGTTTCAAAACATCTAGTAGTTTCTACTCCGTCCACCCTGTCAGTACCCAGTATGGCATGTTCCATGTCACCATCAGGCCCACAAATAGATTCTACTCCGTCCACCCTGTCAGTACCCAGTATGGCATGTTCCAAGTCACCATCAGGCCCACAAATAACACTGGACAATGTTTACAATTCAATCCAGGCTGAGTTAGGTGTTCTGGGACAACTTGAGACGACCAGCCCTAGTAAACCAGATAATGAAATCAAGGTGGCCTCATGGAATATAGCAGGTTTAAGGGGTCGCCTGGACAATGATGATTGGGTAGATTATATTACTAGACATGACATCATCGTTTTCCAGGAAACTTGGTCAGTTGATCCCCTGTTTAGAGTAGGCTTCCTAAATTATTATAAACCAGCAATACAGGGCTCCAGGGGTAGGGCTTCGGGTGGTCTTACCATATGGATAAAAAACTCACTAGGTTTCAGCGTCAGGGAAATCCTGGTGAAGAATGCTGATCTCCTTTGTATATCCCTAAGTAAGGAGAACTGTAAGGATATTGTTCTTATTAATATCTATGCCCGAGGTTGTCAGGGTGGTAGGAAGCAACCTATCCTTAATGACTTGGAAGACCTCCTAAATGAGTATAAAAGTGACCAGCTTATCTTAGTAGCTGGTGATTTGAACTGCTCATTTGAACCCATTATGAGTCTTGCCGAGGATGTGGGGATGGATGAAGATATTGTCTGGAATATCCCCCCGCTAGCAATAACTAAGGGTGTCAGGGGTACGGAGGCTGCCCTCCACTGGCTAGGGCTCTGCCTGGAATGGGGGCTCCGGGCGGTGAATGGCCGTAGCATGTCTGACAAGGCGGGGAAACCAACCTTTGACAATGGGTCTAGTGCGAGTCGCATCGACTACATACTGGTCAACATAGAATCCTGGTCTAATGTAATTGATATGTCAATAGAGACCAGGCCAGAGAGCGATCATAACCCACTCTCACTTGGACTCAGGGTCCCTGGTCTAGGGCTCCCCCAGACGGAAACAGCTTGTATTACATCGGACCTAGTCCTGTGTGATAACAGAAGACGGGTCAAATGGTCAAGGGTTATAGCTGATCAAGAGCTTGTCTGTCAAATTGAAGAACTGGTCCTAGACACTAGAGATAGGATGACTGCATTATCTCCGAATGGCAGGGTAAAGCACACTATTGTTGATCTCCATGAAGCATGCTTTGCGGCTATTAGGGAACTTCTCACTAGGCCATGTAGAAAACAGAAAGCGAAGCAATTCAAAGGTTGGTATAATAAAAACTGCAGAGAAGCCCACAGCATTCTAATTGCTGCTGTTAAATCTAGAAACACTCCAGGCATTAGGAAAGCGAGACAGGCCTACAAACACATTATTTGGGAAGCTAAAAGGGAATGGGATGATTCGTACTGGCTTGATCTTCTCAAAGCCTGTGAGTCGTCCAACCAAACTAAATTTTGGGAGTTTATCAGATGGGGCAGGGACTCGGATTCCCTCACCCCTGAAAATCATGTTTCCGCTGCAGATTGGGTGGAATTTTTCTCCGCTCAATTTAAAGATCCCAATATCATCCAGTTGGCAGGTGAGCCCCTAGCGGGGACTGCATTAGTATCTTTTGGGGACAGGCTTACCTTTTGTACCTCAGACACCGAACATGCCTTGGGTTCTATTCAGTCTGGGAAAGCCCCAGGTATAGATGCTGTACCAGCGGACCTTTTTAAATTGAATTTAGATCTGTGGGTCCCTTATATAACAACCTTAGCAAATTCTATTGCAGCAGGGGCAAGGGTACCACAATCCTGGAAAGGGGCTGAGATACTTCCAGTTTATAAGAAAGGGGATCGATCTTCACCGAAAAACTATCGCCCCATTAGCCTGATCGATACTATACAAAAAGTGGTATCAAGAATGGCCCTGGCTAGAATACAGGGGTGGATTGAGCAGAATAACATACTCTCCCCCATGCAGGCAGGGTTTAGATCAGGCACCAGCACCCTAGATCAGGTGTTTCGTCTTACCATGCTGTATTGGAAGGTGGTTTTCTTGGGCGGTGGTGTCATCTACGCCGCCTTTATTGATCTCAGGTCGGCATTCGACCTGGTTCCCAGGGCAAAACTATGGGAAGCCCTTAGACTTATGGGCCTTCCACCTGAACTATTAGAGCTGGTCAGGCGCCTACATGAGGATAACTTTGCCCGAGTAAGATGGGGGAAACAGGGTCGGGTGACCGCTAGCTTCCCTGTAGAACGTGGGGTGCGGCAGGGTTGCGTGCTGGCCCCTACCCTGTTTCTCCTGTTTATTAACCGGGTGGTTGCATTCTTTAACGAAACACAAACTGATGCTCCCACCCTGGGGGGATCAAAATATCCCATGTTAATATTCGCCGACGACACCCTGCTCCTCTCCAAGACTCGGAGCGGCTTACAAGCAGCTCTAAACAGATTTGCTGAATTTTGCACAAAAAATGACCTTCAGATTAATGCTGATAAAACTAAATTTATGATTTTTAACAAAAATAAACCAATCAAAAGCTCGTTTTTATTAGACGGTGTCCCAATCGAACAGGTCAAAGTCATGACATATTTGGGCGTGACCATTGACCACCAACTTACTTGGAACCCCCAGTTGGAGGTTTTAATTCTTAAATTTGTTCGCCTTGCAGGATGCTTGCTGAAAGAACAGAAAAAAACCTTGATCAAACGCATTACACCAGCGTTAAAAATCTATGAGGCCATGGTCAATGCAGCTACCCTGTATGGAGCGGACATATGGGGTTACAAAGGCTTGTCAGCACTAACCACTGCACAGAACAGGTTTCTTCGGAACTTAGTGGGGCTTCCACAATCATCTCCCATAAAACCATTGCTTCTGGACTTAGGCTGTAGACCGCTGAATGAGATGCACAGTATCGTCTTGCAGCTCTTTGGCGTCGCCTCTGGACGACCGAAGAGCTTAGTCTTTTCGCTCACGAATTGGGCGAGGTTAGATCATTGTGGGGTGCTCACAAAATCCCATGGCTGCGGGAGGTTAAACAAATACTGTATTCTATGGGCCTCCCTGAATTATGGCTACATCCCGAATGTTCTAGGTTCCCATCTAAAGTGGAATTTAAAGAGCAATTTTGGGCTGCAAAGAAATCTGCACTGGTCTCTCTTTCATCAGAAAATAGCCTAACGGGACTGTTCTTAACACACAAGATAACACCGTCCCTTGAGCCCTATTGGGACTTGATATGCAAAACGCTCGACCGTAAGCTGTATCTTCAGTTTCGGGTGGGTACTTTGCCGATCAACTCCTTTACTGCAAAGTGGGCGAAGCAAACAAGCAGCAAATGCCCTTTTTGTCCTGACCAGGTTGAAAGTATCGGTCATCTGTTTTTTGCATGCCCAGCATATCGATTGCCTCGACAAAAATGGTTGAAACCTATTTGTAAAACCTTAAATTGTGGGGGGAATCGTGTAGCCCTGTTGAAATTACGCGACTTACGTACTGAAAAATCTGTGATTTGCGTTGCCAAATTTTTGGGGTGGATGTGGCTGATTCGCGCAAAGAAATTGTAACCCCTTTTAAATTAACCTAATTTTTAAAATGTATGTACATTGTCTGAAGGTAAATTCCCTAATGTTTCTGGGGTTCCATTGTATGATGTTGAAATTGGGAAAATGTTTTTATGTCTGCTGTCTTTTATGAATTTTATTCGAAATAAAGACTAAATGAACTGAACATATTAATATCAGTTCATCAGTTCAACAATAACAAGAGCTTCAAAAGCTTCGGTATTGTTGCAATAAACATTGGAAATGTTCCATTTATATAAATATAGGTATGCAAGTTCTCTGAAAAAGAGTTCACGATTAAAAGGTTTCCTTGGGGTACAGATTAACTATGATGCACGAAAATAACATAAACCCTCAACAGAATTTAATCCATTAGACTTCAGTATGGAGAGAATACCAATTAGTTGTGATTCTATTTGTCTGATGTTCAACTCTCTAAACCCCCCTTCTGAGAAGTTTCTTTGGTTGATATATACTGACAAATGTGACTACTTATAATCCAAACCATGTTGTTCCTTAAAGTATATTGCAACTGAATATTTCTCATCAGCCTTCCCGATGGCTGAAATTTGTCCCATAATACGATACCTTAATGATCTAATTGTGCTACCTATGTATTATTACTAAAAGGGCAGCTTATCATATAGATCACAAATGTACTTCTATAATTGATAAAAGATCTCATAAAACTCTCTGCTGTTGTAGATACTAAAATAATCATATTTGTAAACTCCAACCAAGTCAGCTATTTAGCTTTAGTCAAAGTATTTGATATGGATAGGCTACTAGTCAGTTTCAACATGAGATTTTCAGCTCTTAGAAATATGGAGGCAAGGACATTAGATTCTTTAATACTTTTCTTTCCTTAAAATCATTATTTGGTTGTATATACAAAATAAACAATAAAATGGCAATCTCAGTAAAAATAGATAGGTTAAAAAACAAGTAAGTTCAAATGCAAAAGTACAAAACAATCAGGTTCTGTCCCATTACCACAGGTCAAGATTCCAGATGAGTGATACATTTCCTTTCACGAATAGCTTAAGTAACAAAAAACACGACTGCATTGCACACAAGGATAACATTTAGGTTGCACAAATACAAAAAAGCAGTTTGAAAATTATTACGTTTCATATTTAGAAATATCAGTTTTCAAAAGGTTTTCCTTTGTTTAGTATATAATTTGTAAAACAAAGTGCCAAAAGCAACTTTGTTAATGGGATTGACTTTCCATCATATGGACAAAGCGGTGTGTCCATACACCAGTATCCCATTTGATGGAATATAACCACATGGTAAACAATCCCTAAACAAAAACGAATCAGTATATACCTATGATATGTGTTTCTGACAGTATACAGATAGAATTGGATTCCAACTTGCTTCTAAACAGACAAGTAGCTTTTGACCATAGTCTTGTCTGAATCTTTTAAAGCTCTCTTATACTCGCTAATACTACTACACAGAGGGGGGATATTCTCAAGGACTTATCGCCGATTTATCTGCACATTAACGCCACATCTTGTGAATCAGACTCTGAATCTCTGGTTTCCCTTACTGGACTTTTGCCGTTTTGGTGTCATTTTATTTATTAAAATATTCTCTATTTGTCTAAATTGTTTTGGTACTGTATACATACTTTACACATTGCTTCAGAGTTAAGCCTGTCTCCTCTGTGCACCACTACCAGGGGGCTGGAGATCAAGGTAAGTAATTCACCCCAATAAAGATTTTGGGTATTACTTGAGGTGGATACCTACCCCCCCTTAACTAATATCCCAATGCCCTACAGTGTCCTTAAGAGGATAAGGCATTCAAACAGTAACTCTGTCTCAATAAATTATAATCCTCATACCAAACAATTTAAAGTTATTATTTCTAGAAAGCAAATACATCAAGACCACAATATCTTTTTGAATTGCAAGTAACAAGTCATGTTGCATCTGCAGTCTGGAACAATATAACATCAACATGCTGTGCCCTTGATGAACAGCTATACCAATCAAAGTGGTATATTCTATATAGGTACCACAAATATAGGCTTGGGTAACATTCCAACCTTTCACCTAGATTCATCCCTACATTACATGCATAACGGGCTGTTAGGACTTACCCTTTACCTAGTTACAGTACTACCTACAGAACGTGGGTTTTTTCCTGAACAATAGCCTCATACAATATGCATGAGGATCCTTGGATTCTTGGAAACTCAGCAGGACTACCATCTCCTCCATAATTACTATGTACAAGGTTCATTCTAGACATCATCCTAGTCTGACAGTGGCATAACAAGGTAGAAACCCTGGGGATACATTTGGGTATGCAAACATCACGTCTTGCTGAGATAGTCAGAGGAAATCATAACTTCCACGCCAACACACTGGCGCGTGACACTGAGGTTCCTGCATGCAGACACTCCAGCTCGCAGTGGGCTGAACATCACTTGCGAGGTGTCCCACTCGAGACCAAGACGGGGTCTCACAGTCTCTCACTTCAGGTAATGGGGTTGATTTTATCCTAGAGGGATTCTTGGCTTAAACACTTACACACATGCTAGGTACACTTAGGTACATCTAGTTAGGATTACATAGTAGGAGTACGCATTTTATTGTCATGTATTTTATATACTTTGATTGTTTCAGCACACCTATTTTACACTAGAATGACGAATGTTCAATAAATGCTTATTGAAAAATGTCCATATCATTTATTCTGTGTATCTCTTCGAGATAAAGTGAGCACGAGTGACTGAGCGAAAAGTATTACACCGTATCCACAATTCTGAGGGATCACGGTTGTCATGTACGATAGTTGCCGATAACTATTCTCTCCTTGGTAAGAGGAGTTTCTAGTGGCATTGTGATCTAGCTGGTATACAGGCCAACATACCCGGTGGGGGGGTCTGGAATCAGTCTGGACACTAGTCCCACAGTGTATGTTGTTGAAATGGGCAGCCCCTATACAGGTTTTATAGGAACAACACGACATGGTGCCGCCAACGTTGGTTGGGTACTTATTTACCAGTCAAATCTGAGTAGTTCATCTGTGCTATTCTCAGAGACCCTTACTCACATATTCCCAGAGACGCCTGAAGTGGGAGGGAAAAAAATCCGCCACAGCTGAGTAAGGAAAATCCTATGTATTGGCTGCTAGTTAATCAAGTTTGAAGGGCACATTGTTCCTATTGTGCATAAAACCTTATCAAAGTTTGCTTGAAAGGCTCTTCTTACTAAAACAATGACTGTACAGGAACATCCTGTGGTTGCATTAAACTTCTTAGGAGAAGAAGGAGATGAAGATGCAAAACACATTGAGGAAAATGTTAGAAATGCCATCACCCTAAAATTAGTAGCATACGCTGTTGCAACTACGGGTGGGTCAGTAACATTCGTGATTGAGGCACACAAATCATTTAGAACAGAGGTATTCTATTCATGGGTTACATTCCCACTGGTGAATGCACTAACAAAGACATTTCATTACTACACAGAGGATGAAATACCAAACGAATATTGTCCGTACGAGGACATTGAAATTCCACTTTCTTACCAGGAACATTTATACTGGTTTAAAGGTGCCCTACACCATACAAGAAATAGATTAGGACTCGGTCCGCTCGGAAGAGACGGAGCAACATGGCCAGTATTAGCAGCCTACACACAACATCCTCACATTAACACAGTGCCTGGAGGAGACTTACTTACACATCTAAAATAATTAATAAAACTCTACAGAAACATGACACAGTTTGGGATGAGAACACTCATACTTCAGCCAACACCGGCTAAACAACCAGGACCAGTCCATATGTCCACAACTAAAATTACACCACAAACGTTACACACAGTGATAGGTAAAATGCCCACTAAACGTGAACAAATGCCTTTCTTGATAGCTCAAAAATTAACACAGCTGGAGGCAGTATTTCCACACACTGATCCACACGAACAGCATAGAATGCTAACAATGTACTTGCCGATGGGGATAGCTCCCTTGATAGAAGATTGTACTTTGTGGGGTACAGTCTTAGCTGCAATATACACCAGAACTCATGGTATCCCTTCATTATCCATAATACTGGATGTATTAAGACAAATGCAGAACAAGTATGGAGCAGAACCTGCTCTGAACTTAGGGATGAAGTTATTCAATAACTTTGCCCAGGTATCAGCTATAATATTAGCAAACATTAAAGGGGAAGCAGCATCAGTGGCAATGTGCCAACGCCTGGGAGATTTCACTCCTTCACAACAGGAGAGAATTAACACAAATTATTGAAACTGCTAATGCAGAATTAAGTAGAAATAGTTTGGGAGCTAGACCAGTAAAACCTCAACTAATGGGAGGTCCAACTAAAGAACAGGCAAAGCAAACACCAGTTTCTTCAAAGAAGAAATGGGACAATACCAAACAATAAAAGAATAAGGACAATAGATCTCACCCCAGAAGTAGGTCTCCTGAACAGGAGCCCCCTAAAGGAGGTATAATCTTAGGAATAGAGACAACATTAGGAAACCTGACAGGTATCAGGATACTGACATACGTTCATCTCATTCCATTCAGGGTTCATTGAAAAACTTGGAGAAGGAAGGACGATCAGAAGACAGACAAGAAGAGGGTACAAAGTCCAGAGACTCACAACGTACCGCAGACTACGCTTCCAAAAAAGAAGAAAAGCCAAAAGCAAAACCTCAAGGCTTCTGCACTATATCACAACCATGTTGGGTGGGATGAAGAGTCAGCTCACCAATTGATACCACTAAAATCTACTCCAACTCTACAGAGAGAGTATCCAATAAAACAGGAAGCAAAAAAACAGGTCAGGGAGATCTTAGATCAACTTGAATACCAAGGTGCGATTGCAATTTACAAGTCATCAGTGAATATTCCTGTTTCCTGTAATGAGACGCGATAATTTATATTGTCTACTTTTAGATTTCAGGCATCTAAACTCATGCACAAAACATTTGCAGTACAAAATGCACATAGTGCCGCATTAATGAATAACATCTGGCGAAAAAAATACAAAAATACACTAGATATCTCAAATGGATTTGCACCATCATTTTGGGATTTGCCTCAGAGGGCTGCAAGTTTAACTTTAAAAAAATCAAAAAATAGCAACCTCAATGTGCTGTTTTTGGGATATGAGCTTTCAAGTGAAGGAAAAACGCCTGGCAGAAATTTTTTGAAAAATGTGCGCTGCTCTAACCTCCAAAATCATTGAAAAATTTACATCTCTACTGGGTTTCCTAAATTTTGGCAGAACATACATTTTGGATTATGTAGAAAGAATTAAACCTTTCTACAACCTCATAAGACCTAATTTTTAGTTAGCATATGGACACAGGAGCGCACAGATATCTGTCGTTCCGTACAAGCTGACATGATAGCATCCAAACATTTACATACACCCGTAAATGTCCGCAATCTAGTTATCTGGAAAGTTGCAGGTCAATCTGGGTACACCTACTTAATATACAATGTAGGTGAAACTGTCCCAATAGCATACAAATCACACTTGTACACAAACGCTGAGATGCATTTTGTATCTACAGAAAAAAATCTGAAGGCCGTACAGACTGTTGTACTGAGAAAAGGAGCACTGACTCAAGGGGAACAAATTATTGCCGTGACTCCGGTACCAGCCTTAGAGGCTGCTACACAGGCAAGCGTTCCCAATGCTAAAGCCTTACATCCGAGATGGATACAATAGGCTAATTCTCTCACTGGTTCAGATGTAGAATACAGATACGACCCAAGTCTAAAAACACAAGCATTCCTGCAATACGAACAAGAATATCCTCTCCCAAATTAAATAATGCCTCTAGATCAGTATGAATACATAATTTACACTGACGGATCTGCTCAACCGGCCATAGGAAGTAAACAACAATACAACACTGCATGTGCAATTGTAAAAGGTTGTATGCGAGATGGTAAGTTCCATCCAAGCTGTATAAAGACTCTTTTACTGGCACTGATTAACACGGATCAAGAATTCCCCACAATAATTGTGTGCGATTCCTTTTACTGGGTCCAGTTATACAATGAATATCTTCACTATTGGGGACAAAATGGGTTCAAAGACTCAAAATGTAGCACAATTAAGCAAAAATGCTATCGGAACAGGTAGCTGAGTTAAAAAACGAACTACCAAGAGCTCACATGATAACATTCACATTGAGGGGATTTCACTGGCAGATGAAGCTGCAAAGGGGGCAGTACAAACTGCGTCTGTAGCTGCAAATCACTCATTCAAAAATGAGAATAGATGGACAGATGATAATGGTAGCTGTCATTATATCACACACAAACAACATGCCACTACAGAAAAGTTTTCCACTCAAGTACTCCTACAAGTTAGATGCAAACAATGTTCCATTTGTTCATATTCCAGGTGGGTGATAGAGTAATACCAAACATGGATCGCAGATTAGGCTTAATTTTAGATGCACACAAGGGTCTAGGTTCTGCCCACACAGGAGTTATGGCAACGGTTTCTTTACTGAAACAGCGCTATTGGTGGCCAGGGTTAACAAAGCAGACCAAAGACTATGTCTTAAAGTGCGACATCTGTCAACAGATGAAGGGCTCAAACATAGCATGTCCAGCGCAGGCACCATTATTGATATCAGACACACTGTGGTATTCTAGGCTTCTTCTTCTGTTGCTAAGAGCTTCGGAATGTGCTGCTGTAAGATGCTCTTGAAAGCAGTAGAATCTGAGTCTGCTCCCTGGTAGCTGTGTTACATTGGATGGGATTCTTACTTTGAATAAATACTAACTTCAACCACAACCTGAGTGCTCCACTTCGTTACATTTGGTGACAGAAGATGGCTGGACACTTTAAGGAAAGAATCTCTACAACATCAAATTCAAGATCGACATGAAACCTAAGCTTCTTGTTCAGCTCATATTTCTATGTGAATCCATCTCTTTTCTCAAGGTACTGTTGAGTGCGTATGTCTTTATAGCGGCCCAACAACTAATTTATTGTTTTGGTGCCTGCATTTATTTTGAATGAACAAGGGGAGTGTTTTCTGCTCACTTGGGCCTCTCTGGACTTTCTTTGAACTGTCCATGCCTTTTTATGAACTAAGGAAATATACTTGTGAAGCAGAGCTTGCTTCTTGTGGTTCATGTATCTGTTTTGCCCATATATATATGAGGAATTTTCTGCCTGTAACCTGTGCAACTCGTGCTTTGACCCCATCTGATCAGCATGTCTTACCGGATTTCAGTGCGCCTCACCGGAGTTTGTTTTCTTTTAAGTTGCTGCTCGTACGCACTCTAGCTCCAGCTGATCAGTGCATCTCTGAATTTGCCGCATGCACCCTCTATGAGTTCTGGCTGCTTTGTTCTTCGAGAACACTGGTTCCGTCTTCCTGACGCCAACGCGGTCCAGCTTTGCTTCACTCGGCGTGACTCTGCGTGTCGGACATTTTTAGCTTAAGCATTGTTGTTGCCTGCCAACCATAGAAATCTATGTGTGTAACTTCTGTGATAGGCACACAACTCCTTAAAATTGCAAAACAACGCTTGGATTACAGCGTTTGTCTTCAGTTAAGTTTGACCCTAGGAAATTTCTTCTGCGTGTCACATCTGTGATACGCACACAGCTCACCACTTTTGGTAAATGGGGCAATTTTAACAATTTATAGGGGCATTACTACTTCTGTGACATGCACACAAAACTGTTTTAAGAATTAAAAGGTGACTTTTTTTCTCTTGTGTGTTCTCATTCCGTGACGCACCCACGTAATTAGCAGAGATATCCTTCACATCCATTTCAATATTTCCCCTACTTCAGTGACATGCACACTCATAACATGTATTAATGATTGCATGTCACATTAAGATCTGAGTTTTATTTAGTTATTCTTCTCTGCAGTGATAGTTCTTATACTCATATCATATTAATATGCTGTATCTTGCATTAGAGTGTCTGTAATTATTTCTTGTTTGATTTAAAGTGATACCTGCGAACCAATATTATCACAATGCAAAACGTTACTGTGCCTCCTTTCTTCATCATCTCCTGAGGATCCGCTCATTAGATGGGAAAATGGAGCAAAGTAACAAAAAAAGACATGCAGGGTGTGTGTTTCTTCTCTGAGTGCTTATAGAAAAACAGCATTGTTACTGCATTGTCCAGGGTCCGAGGGCCAAGACGTTTTTGACCACCTCCCTGAGATTCGTGATCCTGATCTGAATGAATTTTAAATTTGTATAGCAAAATTAGACAAACACTATTTACCTAAAGTCAGTAGTATCTTCGAAAGGTATAATTTTGGTCGTAGAAGTCAATTGGATGATGAATCCGTAGAGAATTATAGAACTACCTTAAGGAAGTTGGCTTCATCTTGCAAATTTGGTGTCACTCTTGATGAGAGAATTAGGGATCAGTTTATGTTGAGGTGCACCATTGAACGTGTAAGGGAGGAACTGTGGCAAAAGGATGAATCTTCTCTTGAGGATGTTATTATTATTGCTAAATGGATTAAGCACTCTCCTAAATGTGTGGAGGTCATGAAGAAAAATGGTGACGAAAAAGAGAAAGACTCTGTTCAAATTGTCAGACAGCCTCAAAAGCAACAAAGGAACACGAGAAAAGGAAAATCACTCTTGAAAAAAATGGGAGATTTAACAGTTTTCAAGCTTAATGTTTTCATTGTGGGAAGATTGCTCATTTGGCAAATGGCAAGCAATGTCCTGGTTGGAAAGTCACCTGCAGTAATTGTAAGAGGAAAGGTCACTTTGCTGCTGTTTGTAAATATAAAACCTTTAAAGGAAAAGTTAATTAAATATTTGATTAAGAAAGTTGTTCTATTGATCCATACCATCAAGTAGACTGTGGACAGATATTACTACAAGTTACTGGGAAAGAAGAAGGGAAGAGCTATCAACTGATGGAATATTGGTAGAAGGAGAAACAAATAATGTCCTTTTTAGGTCGAGCCTAGAGAGGCGCGCATGTGCTGCTTGCTCGACTTTTAGTAATGGGCTTTAGAAAGCTCACTACAGGCTTGTGCGTGGGTGATGTTTTTCTCCCAAGCTATTGGGCTTTGCTTGCGTCTTTCTAAGAAAGACAGCACGCAAATGGGCAAAGGCGGGTGCATGTCCTGCCTTTGCTCCACCCACAGCCTATTGCCAGCCTTTTGTTACCAGCACAGGCCACATCTGTTTTCAATTATCGCGCCCAGATTATTGCGATAATTGAAAACAGATTGCTCGCTGTGGAGCGCGCACCACTCGCTGACTTGTTTCCCTCTGGTTACTTCAATCTTCCATGCAGCCAATGAGGGATCGGAGGCGGGTTCCCTGGAAGGTGCTTCTGACTTCAGATTGTTTTACTTTTGGACCGGCAGCGCTGATTTGCTTCCCTAAGAAAGCTCTCTCCTCCTTGACAAACTTAAATTATGTATGCTCGCCCTGGAGGCGCAACCAATACACAAATGGCACTCGGAAATAAATAAACAAGCCAGCCTTCTGCAAACGAGTCCTAAGGAATGACAATCAACCTAACTGAAACACACACATGGAATATCAGCGTATGTAGAAGTCTACTCACAAATATAAAAATAAATTTTCTTCAGCCCCCACATCACCACATACACCCCCTCCAGCAACCACCTCCACACATGCCCCCTCACACACGTTAAAATGACTACCATACTTACAAGAGCGCCATACTCCACATAAAAAACATATGGCTTTCATCAAGCAAAACAACTGAAATCTAACCAGTTTCCCCACATTTCAGCATACATTTCCTAGTTTACGATTATCAGCAAATTCTCGCGCTGAGTGCTAAAGTGCAGCCTCGCTATTTCTGATAAAGCCATCAAATTCCTTATCACTTTGTCACAAACGGCCTTTAAAGTGACTGGCCAACTTCTCTTCCTGCACTTTCACTTAGGAGCTGAGCTTTCCTGTCTAACCTCAGGACAGGGGCTGGGAAGGAGCGGGACAGTGCGCTGTGCCAAGCCACCACTATCTCCGACTGATCGTGCGTCTCACAAGCACACCCGTCGCACAGCAGCAAACAAGGACTTTGTGCCTTTTGCAGCTCCAGGTTCATAAGTGCACTAACAGGAACTGATATTAAAATATTCTGCTCAAAGTCAAAGCGTCACGTGGATATCAGGTCTATTCACTTCCACTGCCTTAAGTAACACGGTTTTTACAATGCACAATGTTCAGCAATTCTTTGGCCTCTTTACGCAATTGGGTGAGACTGGTGTGAGTTTGTAAACAGAGTGTTGTGACTCCTTTTTTATTTTCCCCAAATGTTTTTATTATTGCAAGAAAAAACGGCTTATAATTACATGTCACGATAGTAACAGTAAAAGAATAGATAAACATGGCAAGTATCATCACAAAAGCAATCAGAAGAACAGAGTAGTGAACTAATACAATTTAACAAAGACAAATGTAGTTTTAACAGAAAAAGGTAAAGATCTCCTTAGACTTAGCATCTTCAGACATGATTGCAATAAAGTTAATATTTCAAAGTTCAATGACATTTTTCCAGATTATTTCCATCTTTTTTATTGCCTGTGGACCTCTATGTCTTGCTAATGAAAGTTCCATTGTTCTTATTTCGTTTATCAAGGTAAACCATTCAAGTGTGTTTGGAGGTTCTTTTGAAATCCATGATCTTGCTATTACTAGCCTGGCACAGGCGAATATTATAGTTATCAAGTCTTTATGCTGACAGTTATCGTCTTGAATGTCCAGTAGCACCAAGTGTGCTGTAAGAGGTGGGGTGATAATTTGTTTATTATTTAAGACATCCATTATCCCCTTCCAGAATGTAAGTAACCCTAGACAAGAGAAGAACATATGCTCTATGCCAACTGCTTCCATGTCGCATTTCGGACATTTTGTTCTATCATTTACTTGATTCCCCTGTGCCCAGCCTGATATTCTTTGCGGCGTATAATATAACTGCGTAATGGTTCTATACAATTGTAATCTTAAATTAGATGAATGGACTACTGAGTTTATATGGCATAATGAAGCTAAAATCTGTATGGGATTGATATTCATACCCAGTCTACAAGTCCATTTAGACGCAATTTTAATGCTATCATCCGTTTTACCCCTAGTTAAGTGTCCAAAGCCCAGACTAATAAGTGATTTTAGTTTGTCAGAGTATAAATATGCTAATAGGTCTGATTGGGCTACTTTGAATATTTTCATCTTTCGGTGCAGGTAGTCTCTTATTTGGATATATTTAAAATACATTTCATCATTTAAATCAAATACTAGTTTTAATGTGTCAAAGTCCATAAGACCATTTGGGCCATATAAATCCCCCAATGTGTTAACGCCATGTCTAGCCCAGATATTTCCTGCCCCATCTGAGAAAATATCCGGTAGGCCTGGGTTGCCCCATAGTCTAAGTTCCGCATTAAAAAAAGAGATCCTATCAATGATCATGATTTGGTCCCAAACTTTTTTGATATGATTGGCTGTCTTAAACTTAACTCGTTTGAAGTAATTAGGATCATGTAAACGAAATAGACACTGGTTGCTATCAGGTCCCAGCATGTATTGATGGTAAAATAATGAACTATCATCTTTCATCAAACTTCTTATACGACGAAAAAAGGTCGCAAGAAAATATATCTTAAAGTCGGGGAAAGATAGTCCCCCCTTTTCTATTGGTAATTCTAAAAATTTCATGGCCCTAGGTGCTTTTTTGTATCCCCATAAGAAGCTGCTACAGATACCTTCTAGTTTTTTAAAAAAGAGTCTACTAGGTTGTAGGGGTATGGCCCTAAATAAGTATAATAATTTCGGTAGAATTTTCATTTTTACAAGATTGATATGCCCCACTAAACTAAACGGAATCTTATGCCATTTTTTAAAAAATTAAGGCAATTTCCTTTAGTAAGGAGTCATAATTCATAGTTATTATCTTATCTATATTCGCTGCTAGCTTGATTCCTAAGTAAGTCGCACTTTGACATATGCCAGGAATAGACTCAGCTGGTTTATAATTAGCGATGACTTGTGTCTTGCTTATGTTTAATTTATATCCTGACACAATACCAAACTGTGCAGCTTCTTCGAATATTTCAGGTATGGCTCTAACTAAGTCTGAGGTATATACCGCAATGTCGTCTGCGAAAGCAGTTATTTTGAGATTCTCCCGCCATGGTGGGTTGGAATAATATTAGCTTGTACTGACAGTGCATTTAAAAATGGTTCTAAAGATAGAGTGAAAAGCAGAGGGGACAGAGGACAGCCTTGCCTTGTTCCCCTCCCTATCTGGAAGTTAGCTGACTCCCTTCCCCCATAGCTAATCTTGGCCCATGGGTTGTCGTAGAGTGAGGATACCCAACTGAGATATTGGCCCTGAATGCCCATCTTCTTTAACACTTCCCACAAGTATTCCCACCCCACACGATCAAATGCCTTTTCCGCATCTAGCATAACCATTCCGAGTGGGGTGAGAGTAGTTGAGGCTACGTCAAAAGCTGTAATTGCAGTATTTACATGGGCCGTGGTGTCTCTTCCCATCACGAACCCATGTTGCCAAATCCGGCATGATGGGAGCTAAGCGGTTTGCCAAAATTTTAGAAAATATTTTTACATCTGAATTGAGCAAAGATATCGGCCGATAAGAGCAACATTCCTCAGGGGGTTTATTCTTTTTGAGAAAAAATATTATTTTAGCTATTTTCCAAGATGTAGGAGCTTTTCCAGATATAGCTATCGAGTTAATTACGGATTCTAAAAGAGGTAGTAATTCTTGTGCACAAATTTTATACAGTTCCAAGGGTAGACAATCCTCTCCAATAGCTTTTCCCAGAGGTAGGGCAGAGATGGCTAAGTTTATTTCAGTTAATGTTATTTTTGAGCTAAGTTGTTGAAGAATTTCTATATCAATATTTCTTTGTGTTGATAAATGTTCGTTGAGATATTGCAATATTATAGCCTTAATGGGAATATTTTCTGGGGTATATAATTTTCGATAGTATCTAACAAACTGATCTAAGATCTGATTTGGTTGTTCATACTCACGTTGATCAGGACATTTGATAGTTTTAATTCTAGTTTTTGCTTTCTTGTCTACTACCTTATATGCCAGCACTTTGCCGATTCTATCTCCACCTTCGTATTGAGCCATTTTATACTTATGGATTTTGGTACAGTATCTCTCTCTAAGCGTCGTTTTAATAGATGATTGTAATTTACACAACTCTATTCTTAACTCATCAATCTTGGATGTTGCTTGTGTAGTAGCTTTGGCAAGTTGCAGTTCTGTTTGCAATATATTAAAAGTAATTATCTTAGTGGCTCGACGATTCTCAGCATTTGACCGTAAAAAATATTGCTGAGCGAATCCCCTAATACTGCATTTACAAGTGTCCCACACTATGTTTATATTAGCTGAATTAATATTCAGCTCTATAAATTCTTTAGTGTGCTCTTTTAATAATGTAACAAAGCAAGATTCTATGAGTAGGTATCTTGGAAAAGTGAAATGCCGTGTCTCCCGCCTCTGATCTCTAATTTCAAATTCTAATAATATCGGATTATGATCAGATGTGATCCTTGGACATAATTCAGTGTTGCAATGACCGATTATTTGGTCTGTTGCCCAGACCATATCTATTCTGGAACAGAATCTATGGGGCGCCGAATAGTAAGTATGTCCCGCTATAAGAGGGTATTTAGAGCGCCATATATCCTTCAAGTTATGCAATCTACCCAGTTCCAAAATTGCAGATCTAACTTTGCGCATTCTAACTAGGGAGCCCTGTCCAGTAGAATCTATTTTGTAGTTAATAACACAGTTAAAATCACCCATGACCAAGACCTCCCCCTCCCACTCTAATAACTCTATACTTAGCTGTTCGTACAGTTTAGGGTCGTCTATATTAGGCCCATATACCAAATATAAAACAAATTGTTTGCATTCAAATTTTACTTGAACAATCGCCCACCTTCCCCATGCATCTGAAGCGGTCTTAAGAATTTCAGCCACCATTCGTTTTTGTTTAAGAATGGCCACCCCCGGATTGAGGCTCCCAAAGTTGAGCATACCACCAACTCGTAACCCAATTGAGATAATAATTTTCTGTCCTGGTAGCTAATATGTGTTTCTGCCAAGAGCGCGACATGGGGTTTATACATATCAATCTCCTCTTGTACTAATCTCCTCTTTTGATTGCTATTGAGGCCTGTGACATTCCAAATTAATAATCTTAACTCAAGCATTTCTTATACTGATAGCTTTAATTCTCCTCTGTACATAGTCTTTATTGAACAAACATGGCTTGCTTTTTTCTGATGCATATTTCTTTCTTGCAATACAAATTTTTCCCCCTTTTTTGGACCCACTCTTACCCACTGCCCTACCCCACCCCTTCACCCTCACGTCTCTGAGGGGGGAGAGCCCCTCTATCCCTTGCTGCCGCTGTAGGGGCAGCGTAGTGAAGTGATAAGCATGGAGACTACCCCATCTGCTTTAAACATAAAAAGTCTTCAATTTATCAAAGAGGAAAAAGCAAAAAAGAAGGAAAGAGACAGACAAAAGAGAGAACCAGAAAGGAAAAGAAAGGGAAGAAAGAAATGGAATAAAGAGGAGAATAGAAGAAGATGGAAAAAATGTGAGAGAAGTTCTTCCCTAGACATGCTTCATTTAGCACTACAAAATCGAGTATTACTCGGATAATTAACTCATCTGAAGATGTATCCTATGAAATTATTTCAATTATCTCTTTCTACCCTAAGCGTGCTTCGTTTAATGTTAGAAATTCGAGTGCTACTCGAATAATCAAATAATAAAAAATATGTCCTATTGAAGCTATTTCAATTGCCTCTTTCCGTTGTAAACTTTTCTAGAGCCTGGACTGCTTCTTTTGGTTCAGAAAAAAAGAATGGCTGGCCTTTTCAGATCACCTTGAGGCGAGCAGGTTCTTGTAAATATACTGTACAACATATGGCCTTAAAGGAATCAATCATTTTGCGAAGCTCCCAGCGTCGATCCATAGTGCCCTTGCTCAGGTCCGAGCGCACAAAAAAGGTAATGTTATCAATAGTGACCGGGCTATTAGGTTTAGCTTTGAGAGACACTGCCTGTCTCAACAAAAAGTTCCCAAAGTATATCGAAAATGGTCTAGGAAATGTATTGCTTTTGTTCTTTTGAAATAAAGGCAGCCTATGCACCCGTTGCAGTTGAGAATCCCAGTCCCAATCCGATAGATCGCTGAAGGCTTTTTGAAATAATTTCACAACAAATGATCTGGGGTCGGCCCCTTCCGTGCCCTCGGGAATTCCAAAAAGTCTGAGGTTGTGTCTGCGCGCCCTATTCTCCATATCCTCCACTTTGGCTTCTAGCTTGGTAACACGTATTGAATGAGATCTTGTTAGTGACTCTGATCGGGTTGCGCCTTCTTCCACTTCCACAACCCGCTGTTTTAAGTCTTCCATCTCCTGTGTGACCCCTCCCAGTTTTTGACAGACTTCACTCATAAATGCCTGCAGTTTGGTATTATCCTCCCTTAGCTGTAAGAAATGTTGTTGGCTTTCCTGACTTTGTGCCAAAAGAGTCTGCATAATTAAATCAGTGGAGGCAGAATTTAAGTGATCTACTGTTTTCTCTCGTGTCTCTAGTTGTACCTGCAATTGGCTTAATGTATTACTATGATCTGAAGTTAGGGGCGACTTGTTAACATTAGAAGAGCTAGGAGAGCTAGGGCCCGCATCTATCTTCTCTTTTTCAGTATTTGATGGTTCCAATAAGCAGTTATCAGATCTAATATCCACCGGAATTGAGTTTAGCTTTGAGTTTGTTGGATCTATTTGTGGGCTAGTGAATTGTATATCAAGTTTGAAGATAAAGTTTGAGCTAAAGTGTTAAGCTGTTTGGCCATAGGAGAGTCCGCGTCGCTGAGTTCGTTGTTGGTCTGTAAAGTTGACAAGACTGTTATGTCTGCCTTCGTTGATGGTAGTGTTTTTTTTGTAGTCTCCGTTCTGGGAAGTATATCTTTGTCTCTTGAACGCAATTCTTCCTCAGGACTAGCTCCAGCGAGCCTTAAGGCCATGCTCTTTACTCCCCCTTTGGCCTCGATCCATTTTCTCAACGGGCTATCATCAACTATTGCCTTGCGCCCTTTCTTAGTTCCAATAGGGTCTTTACTCTGTGGTTTGCGAACTGTAGCCTTTGATTGAGTTTTGACTTTTGCTTTTGCTTTTCTTAAACCAGGCAATTTGCTAGCATTAGATCTGTTATATGAGGTTTCTGTATCAGTTTCTCCCTCATCAAACATCTCTTCATATTCTTCATATTCAGGATTAGAATTCTCCTCGACTATCTCAGTTGCATCGGTGAGTAAGCACTCTGTAGTGTTTTTCCCCCTGAAAGGCTTTCACCAAGCTGTTTATCTAATGCAAATCCAACAGTAGCTACATCTACTACCTTCGGAGTTATCTGAATTGCTTCAGTATAACCAGACGGTACAGCGCTAATGCTTGTAACAACGCTTGATGTAGCCGATACAGTATTTAGATGAGCGTTTGTGTTTGCATGCACTTCGGTGTCTTCTAAATCTATCATGTCGTTTCCATTAACCATTCCATTATCCCTTGTAAGTTCGTCTTCTTGGACTGATTTATCTTCGATACAGGGTTCAGCCTTATCAACCTTATCAACCTTGTCTGTATCTTTATGAATTCCTCTAGCTTTGTCAGCTACGATTGAAGAGGCTATGTTTCCGTCTTTTAAAGCGACAACAGCTAAATCATTAACTCCTGTTTCCTCTGACTCATCTGGAGATAACAAATTTGAATGATTTAAAGTTATATCGCTGTTACCCGGTAAATCAGTATTATTGCTAGCACTTGTGTTAAGCATAGACGGGCGAATTATTTGTTTAGTAACCGCGGTGTTAGCTATGGCTTTAACTCCGGCCCCCACGCCCGTGGTCGTTTTAATTTTCCCAGCAGGTTCCCCCTGTGCATCACATGTAGGCATCGTAGATATCATACCTGTGCCTTCCAGTTTCCCCATCTTTCCAACCCTTCCAGTCTGAGTGGAACGGGTGTTCTGCCGCGATGTCATCAGACCTGCAGCGTACCTCAGCTCTGTTGTTGGGAACGGCGTCCGTTCTTCGTTTGGCGCCGAACACAGCTGTGAGGAGAGCAAACCGAGAACCGCCCTACAGCTCGCCCTGCTGAGCACACGAAGGGGGAAGGCACTTCTGAATCTCCAGACTGGCAGAATACCTCTGCTAACTCGGCAAACAAGCTGCAGCATCAATGCCTGATTGTAGTAGGAGACAGCTTCTTCAAAGATAGTGAAATTTCTTGACTCTGGAAGACTTTTAAATAATTCTTATAGCTTTCTCTTTGTCCGCATGTTTCTGTGTTGATTTGGTTTGTCCAGCTTGAAAATCTTATTACGCTGTTCCTCGAGTCGCTGGAAGCGGTAGGGAGCTACTCCACGCTAGCTCCTTCACCTGGCGGCATCAGCCCGCCATCTTGACTCCTCCCCGGCCACTGCAGAGTGCTGTGACTCCTAAAGGTGGTGGTGATTGTGACCTTCAATTAACCTGTGAGAATGGAATCAGCCCATCTTGAGTTTCAGTGCATTAAACTGCGTTAAAGTAACATGACTACAACCCAATGACCTGGGACAGAGGTGTCTCTCCAAAATGTGCATTTGCAGGCTTTTTCCCACTTCTTGGGATTGCTGGCTCTCCTTGGTGAAGGAAAGCTGAGGCCGCTTGGCTTCCATGTAGTGCTTAAATAATAAAAATAAGTGCCAGGGCCCAAAGTTTTACTCAGAAGTCTGTGGCTGACGTTATCAAAGACATCTTTAAAGAAACGAGCCCATGTTGACACAATTCTACAGTATTGTCTGTGCTGTACTCCACAAGCTTGTCTCCTTTCTGGTGAAGAATTGGCTTGGTAGTTTAGTCTGCCCTGTTCCTATGATGCACTGGGCCAGGGACAGACTGATTTGCATATAGCCAGGTTCTGAGCTGGGATGGTGCAGTGAGATAAATAACGGTGATGGATCAAGCCCTGATCTTTGGACTGGGTAAGAGTGGTCTGCTTAATTCAGACACTCTGTTCATCACCACCCCCTTTTCTGAATCGTTTTTGGCCACTATAGGTGTGGCAGGGTATACTCAGACATGAGTCCCTTTCTCACTGCACCATCAGGATTCAAGCAAGCCGGGCCGAAGACGGCGGAAATGCCAGAAACCGGTCCCCGGTAGCTTGTCTCCTTTCTGGTGAAGAATTGGCTTGGTAGTTTAGTTTGCCCTGTTCCCATGATGCACTGGGCCAGGGACAGACTGATTTGCATATAGCCAGGTTCTGAGCTGGGATGGTGCAGTGAGATAAATAACGGTGATGGATCAAGCCCTGATCTTTGGACTGGGTAAGAGTGGTCTGCTTAATTCAGACACTCTGTTCATCACCACCCCCTTTTCTGAATCGTACTTCACAAGGCATCAGCCAAGCACTGCATTTATTTTGATGTCCCAATGTGTTTGTTAAAAATCTTCAGGTGCGGGTAGTTTCGTTGTTTGGAGCACAGTGTTTTTTAATGGTGGCAGTTATTTATTCTTGTCTGTGTTTTAGCATCAATGTGTTTGTTATTGGTGACAGTTATTGTTGTCAGGTGTGTTTTAGTGTCACAGTGTTTGCTAATGGCGGCACTTTCTGTCGGGTGCGTTTTATCATCAAGGTGCTTGTTCTTGGTGGCAGCTGTTCTCCATGTGTTTTAGCGTCACTGCATTTGTTTTTGGCGGCAGTTGTTGGTCTCGGGTGTGTTTTAGTGTCACGGTGCTTGTAATTGGTGGCAGTTACTGTTATTGGGGGTGATCCATTGCCACATTGTTTGTTACTTCTGTCAGTTATTGGTCTTCAGTCTGTTTCAGAGTCACTCTGTTATTGGTGGCAGTTATGGAGTTAGGTTTAGTGTCATGGCGCCTGTTGCTGGTGGCAGCAGTTGGTCTCGGGTGTTTTGTAGTGCCATGAAGCTTTTTAATCGGCGGTAGGTATTGGTCTCGGGTGTGTTTTAATGTCACATTGTTTATTATTGGGGGAAGTTATTGTTGTCAGGCGTGTTCTAGAGTCACTGTGCTTGATATTGATGGTTGTTATTGGTCTTGAGTTTGTTTTAGAGTGATGGTGCTTGTTATTGTTGTAAGGCAAACAAGCATTGGCATAGCCAATAGGTCTCGCCTTTGGGACATTATACGTGTTTAGCCATGCAACAGTTGATGTTGCACCAAGAATATTGTGCTGCATGATTAAATACTTATAAGGTCCCAAAGGCGAGGCCTATTGGCTATGCTTGTTGACTCAGGTGCCAAGATCACCATAGTTTGGAAAGAATTTTACCTAAAAAAGCTTAGAGATAAAATTAAGGTTTTTTGCCCTGACATAAGACCCTGTGCATATGGGGGTGAGCCGATCAAATTGTTTGGCTATTTTTGGGGTCTACTGGAATTCAAGAATAGGTTAGCCAATTTCAAAATATACATCTCTCAAAAGGGGGATAGTATTTTAAGTTGGTTCCATCAAAGAGACCTTGGTGAGATTTTGGATCCAAATGAATCACCGCCCATTAAGTTGAGGGAAAATTTTGAGATTAATTTAATATCCACTGTACAAACCAACTCTGATGATTTTATACAAATGTTAAAGTTTAAATTTCCTCAAGTTTTTTGTGAAAACGTTGGGGTGTTTGCGGAATTATATTCAACAAATTCGATTAGTGGATGGTGCCAAACCTGTTTGCAGTAAGGTACATAGTGTGCCTGTGGCTGCACGTGAACAAGTACAAAGTGAATTGGAACGTTTATAAGCTGATGGTATCATAGAGGAAGTGGAAGCAACACAATGGCTTGATCCAGTTGTAACTGCCAAAAAGGCTGATGGTTCATTACGTTTATGTGTGGACCTGAGAGAGTTGAACAAACATGTGGTGGTGGATCGTTATCATTTGCCGAAGATTGCAGACATGTTGATGCTACTTTGGGGTGCTAAGGTGTTTAGCACTATCAACCTTAAATCTGCGTATCATTAGATTAGGCCCGATGAGGACTCAAAAGACCTTACTATATTTGTCACCCCTTTCGGTACTTACAGCTTTTTTAGACTTCCATTTGGTTTAGTTTTAGCAGCCTCCGTTTTTCAAAGGGCTTTGGAGACTGTGTTGAAGGGCTTAACTGGAGTGAGAATATATCAAGGCCATATATGAATTTTTGGAAAGGACCATGGTGAGCATGATGGAATGGTTTTGAGTGTTTTTAGCAGACTCAAATGAATTCAACCTGACTGTCAAAATTGAAAAATGCAAAAGGAAAGAATCCATTGATTATGTTGGCCATTCCATTTCTTCGGGTGGTGTCATGCCTAAGGAGGACTTTGTCAATGCCATTTGCAAACTACACTCTCCCACTAATAAAGAAGATTTAATGAGTTCTTTGGGTATGGCAGAGTACTACAGCAAGTTTATCCAGGGTTTTTCTTCTCTGTGTGTTCACATGAGGTCATTACTGCGTAAAGGCTGTGAATTTGAATTGGGCCAGGTTTGTGAGGACGAGTTTTGCACTCTAAAGGAGAGATTGAATGCTGATCCCAAATTGAGCAGTTTTGAAGCCAAAAAGAAGTCATTTCTTATAACTAACATGAGCATGAAGGGTCTGGGTGCTGTGTTACTGCAGAAGGACCAGGGGCAAGATGACATCGTTTTGTTTCTTTCAAGGAGTTTGCGTGGAGCTGAAATGTGTTACTCTGTTGTGGAAAGGGAAGCTCTTGCTGTGTATTGGTCCATAAAAAAACGTAAGAATCTATTGTGGGGTTGTGTATTTGAAGTCAGGACAGACCACAAACCGTTGTGTGAAATCTCTTATAAAAAAAGGGCATTGATGCTGTGTCAAGTAGAATCACCAGGTGGGTTGTGGCATTGCAAGATTATGAATATGATAACAAATATTTGCCCTGGGTAGAAAACAAAGTTGCTGATGTTTTGTCTCGCTTGGTAGATGATGATGAGAAATGTGCTTGTGACGTAGATAAGCAGGTGGAGGACATGGTATGTTCTATTGAAGGGGGTAGCATTGCCAAAGAAAGGTGGCATGATGCTCTTAGTACAGATAATGTATTGTTTAAGGATTTAAGAGTGTGTAAGTGCAGGTTGGATGACAAAACCCAAAGGTGAGGATGAGTTGGAGAAATTCTGGCATGTAAAGGACCAACTTTCTGACAAGGAGGTCTACTTGTCAGGGGTTTGAGGTTAGTTTCTCTGACTTTTCTGGAGAAGAACTTGTTGTGTTGGTGCACGCTGGACATCAGGGTATGTCAAAAACTAAGGAGCGGCTGAGTTTATCGTACTGGTGGCCTGCTATGGATTTACAGGTGAATGTAAAATCAGAGATTGTGTGCAGTGCGCATTAAGTGAAAGAGTAGCCAAACCTAAGGTACAATCCCTGGTTATATAAGAACACCCTAATGGTCCTTAGAAGGAAGTTAGACTTGACATAGCTGGTCCCATTCGGTACCATGGTTCGGAGTTGTATGTTTTGGTTTTAGTGGATTTGTTTTCCAGGTGGCCAGAAATAAGCATTACACGAGAAGTGAAAACCAAGCATGTAAAGGCTTTTTAGAGAAACTTATAGCCAGAGAAGGGATACCCAATACAATTTTGACTGATAATGGGGTACAGTCAGTCTCCAGAGAAATGGAACAGTTTTTGAATAGGCATAGTATTAAACACAAGAGGTGCTCATTATATCATCCGGAAACGAATGGCATGGTGGAGCGCTTTAATTTTGTTTTAATAGAGACCATTGCGATGGCAACATCTGCGGGGTTGGAATGGCGTGAATAAATCTATAAAGGTTGAAATTTATAGGTTGTCTCCCCATGCTATAACTAAGAAGACTCCTTTTGAGTTATTCAGGGGTAGGTGTGCTAACACATTGGTGGCCCCATCTTGGTTAATGATATGCAAACCAATTGTGATGTGTGTAATGACAAGAATGATTGGAGGATGGCTGAATCAAAGAGGATTGTAGCTA
Source organism: Lissotriton vulgaris (assembly GCF_964263255.1). NCBI lineage: Eukaryota > Metazoa > Chordata > Amphibia > Caudata > Salamandridae > Lissotriton > Lissotriton vulgaris. The sequence continues at coordinate 1,212,343,010 of NC_141691.1, read as the reverse complement.
GTAAAGAAATTTATGATCAAAGAAAAAAGTGTGAAGGAAACTGTTGTGAAAGTGGGTGATTGGGTTTTAATTAAAACCCCTTGCAAGAAAGGTTCCTCTACAGCATTTATAAGACCTATGCAGGTAATTAAGATCTTTAATAATGCTGTCAAGACCTCTGATCATCGCATTTGGAATCTGAACAGGGTGGTGGTTGTTAGGGAAGATTTGGATCATGGTCATCCTTTGTGTGGAGGATCTGACTCAACCAACTCCTCTGGGAATCCATGTGACTCTTCTGGAAGTTCAGATGTTATTCGCAAGTCTTCAAGATTGTCTTCACCTCCAGCATATTTATATGAATAAGTAAAGTAATTGTCATGTTATATTTTGCTTTGGTTAATACTCTTATCTCTGTTATTTTGTGTTACTTTTGTTTATAGCTAATTTTAATTGTAAAGAGGGGAGATGTGTGGTATTCTAGGCTTCTTCTTCTGTTGCTAAGAGGTTCATAATGTTCTGATGTAAGATGCTCTTGAAAGCAGTTAAAGCTGAGCCTGCTCCTTGGTAGCTGTGTTACATTGGATGGGTTTCTTACTTGGAATAAATTCTAAAAACAATCTTAACTTGAGTGCTCCACTTCATTACACAGACCTCTTGTGTATGTCTATTTGGACCACTGTGGCCCCTTACAATCAGATGGGGCTTACAAGTACATAATGGTTGCAGTGGATTCCTATGGGTATGGTCTCAGTGCTCGGCTGATGCTCGAACTGTTATCAAAGATGTGCGAGTCTTTATCTTGGCATACGCAGTTGGCACATTACATTCTGACCATGGCCCCGCGTTTAGCTCTGGGGCTTACAAGGAGGCCATGGGAGGTTTGGGTGCAGCATTGCAGTACTCCTCTCCATACCATCCCAAGGGAAATTTGGTCATGGAGAAAAAAAAGGACTTAAAACAATCATTAACAGCTAGAGTATTAGGTGCGGGTAGAAGTTGGGTCAATCACGTATATGGGGTTCAGAGGGCCTTAAACAACATGCCTAGAAGCTCTCTACGGGGAGTCACTCCTTATGAGGGCCTATTTGGAACAAGAATGTGGGTACCTGATCTAGATTGTGAAGGCACAGTAGCAAATGAAAAACCTTTTGACATCAATAAACGTTTGGCTGTTTTACAGGAACAAAATGAATCACGGGCACTACAATGTCCAAGCGAAAAGGTTCGCCCCTGGGGAAGTCAAGTCAAGCACGGCAAGACCTGTCTGGATTCCTAAAGTCAGGAATCTGGTCAGAGAAAAGATAACGGACAAAAAAGAATTTGGGCCATTATACAGAAAGCCTGTACCTGTCCTGGCAGTTGAAAAACAAGAACTGTGCATCCGCCGCCTCTTGCCAGAAAAAAGGAGAAAAGATTTGTCTCCATCGAACTGATAAAACCACACTATGTAGCCGATACTAAATAGTAGGCCTTGTGGGCTCCTGGGTAGCTGACGCCCTCCTCTAGCTACCGTACAGGAAGTTCAGACGGAAAGGCTCAACAAGTTTGAAGAGTCTCCCATACAGAATGATGGACTATGCAACAATGCCTCGTAACTCGTTCCCCTTGAACAAGGAATACAAAATAAAAATGAAACCCAAATTTTAATTTGACCTAACACTGATGTTTACATAAACATGACTCAACAAGAGCCATCTACAAGTTCCACAAAATCTATGGAACTGCATAAAATAGATCAAACTGCATCTGGCTATTTCACTGACTTTGATACATTTTCATTAGATCCGAGTGAACCTGAAACAACGCCAGCTCCAATTTCTCATAAACAACATATCAAAGACTTCAAAAAATTTCTTAAAAAGACTTACCTGGTGTCACCTTGGATAGAACTTTGGATAAGCACCGGGATACTTTTCTTTCTCTTCTGGTTAGGCTTAGTAACTATTTTCTGCTTACTAATTAATGGAACTTATCTTCGCCAAAGCTCTGCAGCATTAAAAGTGAACTTGATCCTGAAACCTCATGTTTCATCACATCGTGAACAAAGAGACTTGTCATCTGTGAACATTACAGCAGTTCCTATACCTAATGGTATAGTATGGGACAAGGTTTATTATGATATATTCGGACCAAAATAACTTTTAAAAATACCACATTTGTTTAAACTTTTCCTTAAATTATATCATTACCTCCAGTACATTTTCCAATGATTGGTATTTTAAAAAAAAATCTTTTTATTAAACAGTTATCAATATATAGTGAACATTACAGAGGAATCTGGTACAGTACATTCAGCAATGGCAGTAATGAATGAGAGGTAGTGTAGGAGGCCATGGGTACAGATTATGGGGTTGGGGGATCATCAGGTTCAACTGTAGGTGTTCCAAGGGTCCCATATCCTGGACCATTTTTTGGGGCAGCTATGGGCTGTGAAGACTTTCTTTTCCATGTACATGCACCAGTCCAGGTCCTCTTTTCATGTGTTCACTTCAGGTGCCTGTGGCGCTCCCCACTTTTGTGCTATGTTCCTTTTTGCCAACATAAGTCCTAACGTGGCTCATTGTGTGTGATAAGTGTTTAGGTCAGTTGGCTCCCAAATATGCAAAAGGCATCGCCTTGCATCCGGGTGCAAGACCACTGAGAGCACCACACCCAGTACTTCATGGATTCTGCACCAGTTTGTTTGTATATATTCACATCCCCATATCGTGGGTAGAAATGACCCCTCCCACCTGCACCCCCTCCTACAATCTCCCGAATCGGGTCTGCCCATATGAACCAGAGTAGGTCCTGTGATGTAAACTCTGTCAAGAATTTTAAGTTGGACTAGCCTAAGCCTCGGCGATATGGCCACTACTCTTGGTGAGGACACTGCTTCCTGCCAGTCTTCATCATCTAATTCGAGACCATCTCATGCCCATTTCTCGCATAGTGGCCCGAGTGGGTCTGTCATATTGTTTAATAGTTTTTTGTAGGTTAGTGATATGGCTTTTTCGGGCAGATGTCCGTCTAGTAACCTGTTTTCTAATGGAGAAGGTGCCGGAGGGGTTGATCTGGCAGGGAAGTGGGATTTCAGTGCATAACGAATTTGTGAGTATCTGAAACATTCCGAGTTAGCCAACTCATATTGCTGCCGCAGAGAGGTAAAGGACTTTACTTCACCCTTATCCATAAGCTGCCTAATTGCTCAGAGTCCCACAGGGGGATTGCTAATGTGAGCCTTCGCTCCCAGCCCAGATTTTTGGAAACTGCGTGCCAGATGTGGACAGAGTGGTTAGTTGGACCAGTAAGGGGGTATCACTTAGGTTTGGAATATATTGCCCGATTATAGTTCCCACCCGGTAGAGTCCTTCTGTCCATGGCACTGCCGGGGTCATCAATTCAACCATATGTGCCCTGATTAATGGCTGCAAGGTGAGGTGCCCAGTGATATTTCTTAATATCTGGGAGGCTGATCCCCCCCGTCATACCAGTTAAGTGTGAGTTTGGTCAAAGCGATACGAGGTTTCCCGTCCCACAATAGGTCTCTCTGTAGGCTCTCAACCTCTCTAAAATATCCAGCTGGAACCGGATCCATGGTGTTTTGTAAAAACATAAAGGAAGCGGGGCAGTGACATCATCTTGAAGAGGGCTGCTTTGCCTAAAGATGACACGGGGAGGGTCTTCCAATTGGCTATGTCGCGCTTAAGCCCCTCCAGTGGTGGGAGAAGGTTTTGGGTAAAGCAAAGTTTGGGATCTAATGTAATATAAATACTCAGATATTTAAAGCCAACAGCGTTAATCGGAATCGGGAAATTGCCGGGCATGACAGGAGGGTTCCCCAAAAGGACGTATGTGAGGGATTTCCCCCAGCTGATGGAGAATCCAGAATATCTGCTAAATATTGCCTTGATGTCAAAGACACATACTAACGACCTCCTCGGGGAGGCAAGATATAAGAGGATGTCATCAGTATAAAGGGGGATGCAGTCCTCCCACTCAGGGGACCAACGCAGGCCTCTTATCACTGGGTCTTGACGAATCCATGCTGCCAGTGGTTCAAGGGCAAGGGCAAAGAGGAGAGGAGATAGAGGGCACCCATATCTAGTGCCCCGACTCAGTATGAACAGGGCTGATTTCTTATTGTTAACCACGACCTGTCCTTAGGGTTCCGAATATAGGACCCGCACCCATCGGATAAATTGAGGGCCAAAGCTCAATTTTGCTAGTACAATAAACAGGTAGAGCCATTCAATTGTATCGAATGCCATGGTGGCATCCAGTGCCATCGCGAGGGCATCTTCACGGATAGTGGCTACTCTACCCAGTACCCCATGCAATCTGCACAGGTTCAGCGTGGTGTTACGGTGCATTACAAAACCTGACTGATCAGGATGAACTAACCCCCCTATCACCTTTACCAGGCAGTTTGGAAGGTGTTTGGCCAGGATTTTGGGTTCAGCATTTAGAAGGGAGATCGGTCTGTATGAAGCGCAGTCTGTTTTGGGTCGACCCTCTTTATGGATGACTAATGTGGCTATACTCTGATCCTGTGGCAGTATACCCAACTCTTTGCTTTCTTCGTACAAGGATTTTAGATACGGGGCTAGTTTGTCTGGCTTAAGTTTTTTGAGCTCAATGGGCATGCCATTTGGGCCCAGGGCTTTCCGGAACGCAGAGCTCTAATGGTCTGTGTGATTTTGTCATTCGTTAAGGCGCTTTCTAGGAAGTGGCGGTCGTCTATGGACAGGATTGGGAGTGCAATGTCTCGCAGTAGGTCCTGCGCATCTTCCTCAATGTGGGGTGAGTTGGATGTATAGACCATCCTGTAATGGGTGGCAAAATGATTCACAATAGATTGGGGGTCAGTAATGGATTCAGCGGCAGCACTTATGAGTTTGGGCACCAATCGACTTGCCCACTCCTTCATGTCAAGCCAGGTGACTAGTTTCCCTACCTAGTCCCCCAGTTTGTATACTCTTCCCAGCTTTTCCCTCCGGATGCATTTGTCCCTCTCTGTCACTAGAGCTTTATATTCATCTTGCTTGAGATGTAATGTGTGAAGTTTTGCCTGTGTGACCTCGTCTTTTAAGTTGTCTTCTTTTCTGCCAAATTCTACCTCCTGGTCCACAATCGCTTTCTGCCTCTCTTTTTTAGCACCTGAAATGAGTGATAACGCTTGACCCCAGATCACTGATTTGAAGGCTTCCCAAAGAGTTTGAGAAGAGTCTACTGTCCTGTCATTTTCCTGGAGCTATGAGTCAATAGTCACTGATAATGCTTTTCGGATTTTAGGGTACCGGAGATGCCATGGGTTATTGGTAGCGATACATCCCATCCTTGCCTGGCTAAGTACTATCTGAACCCAAGACTTTCTGCGGACCACGGCCTTAGAGCAGGTAATGGCCGACTCCCATCGGACCTGCAAAAAAAACCCACCTTCTCTAAAGCGAAAAGCAATTTAGATTTTGTACTTGTTTCTCTTAGCATTTGGCACTTTGTGATAGATCTGGAAGTTGTAAGCAGGGGGGAAAGTGATCACTACCCCTTGGAACTTTACATCAACAAGAATATGGTTAGTGATACCACTTTAACTACAACCGAATCTACCCAAGTCAGCTTATGCGAGGACGTCCATATACACAATAATAGACGTGCAGTAAGATGGCCACGTGTTTTGGCGGATGGTAATGCCTTAGCATTGGTTTATTCTCTTTTTGAACAAACATTTGCACATATAGTTGACCATGCATTCCTACCGGAACACTTTGAACATTCCATTGATCTACACAAAGTCTTTTTTTCTGAACTAAAAATGCTTTTATCAAAAATGCCGAAAAAGAAACAGCAAAACCACAGAATGGCCAACCATGGAAAGTTATGGTATGGTCACTCGTGCAGAACTGCCAAATCAAATCTATTGCTTGCCGTTAAAACCAAGTCCAAAGAAGAAGTAAAATCTGCAAGGGTGGAATATAAACGTATATTAGAAACATCTAAAAAACTCTGGGAGGAATCAATTTGGGCTGAAATGTTACTTGCTGCAAAAACCAATGACAATGTTGGCTTCTGGAGACTGGTGGCCAACGGGGGGCATGCTGGGAGAGCCGTGAAAGATGTATTCCTGGATGAGATGACCTGGGTAACCCATTTTACAAACCTCTACAAACAATTCGATAGCGAAAGCCAATGGAGCTTAAGGTCCTTTCCCCCTACTGAACCCCTCAACTTCACATTGGAAGAGTCTGTAAGGGCGATCAACAACCTTAAAAACTCTAAAGCCCCTGGCCCGGACAGAATACCGGGGGATCTCTATAAGCACGAAGTTGATGTCTGGGCCCCTTATCTGAACCGTTTGTTTAATGCCCTATCGTCAAGTTGTAATTTTCCAGACAGCTGGCGGGCAGCGGGGGTTGTGTTAATATTTAAAAAGGGGGATAGAATGATACCGTCCAACTACAGACCAATTAGTCTGATGGACACACTCCAAAAACTATACGCCAAACACCTCCTGTACAGAATCAATGATTGGCTTGAAGCTACGAAGATAATTTCCAAATTTCAAGCTGGCTTCCGGAGTAAGACCAGCACAACAGACCAAATCTTTCGATTTTGCTGTCTGATTTGGAAATATGTTCAGTTGAAAAAAGGTCATCTGTATGTAGCCTTCGTTGACCTGAGGGCTGCATTTGATTTAGTCCCACGGAGTTTACTTTGGAAAACCTTGCAAGAAATTGGGTTGCCGGGATGCCTTTTAGCCCAAATAGTTGAGCTGCATGCTGATAATTTTGCTAACATCAGGTGGGGCCCCAACGGCGAGTTGTCTCGCAATATTCCCATTGAACGTGGGGTTCGCCAGGGATGTGTCCTTGCCCCTACCCTATTCTCCCTGTTTATTAATGATGTCCCTGATTATTTAAATGCTTGTGTTAATGATTCACCGCAGCTCAATGGTGTAAGGGTGCCTGCGCTGCTTTTTGCAGACGATACTATACTTATATCCCAAACAAAAAAGGGCCTTCAGGCACTCCTTAATTCCTTCAGCTGCTATTGCCAGACAAAGGGATTGGAAATTAATGCAAATAAAACAAAATGCATGTCATTGAATCCCAGTATGCCAGACAGAGGGCTTTTGACTCTGAACAACCAAAAACTAGATACTGTGGATAACTTCTCCTATTTGGGTGTTGTACTAGATTCCAAGCAAAGCTGGAAACCCCAAATTGAGAAAAGTAAAATAACATACGCCCAAAATGTCAAACCAATCTTATGCAAAATGAATTCTAGTACAAGCAAAAGTGTAACCCCGGTTTTAGAACTTTTTAAATTTAAAATACAGTCTGCTGTACTATATGGAGCAGAGATATGGGGCCCATGGGCAAGGAATAGTTTTCAAATTATGGATAATAAATTCATGCGGGCTTCTGTGAGGGTCCCCATTAGTACACCCCTTTTACCACTCCAACTGGACTTAAACTTTAGGAGAACAGATCATTTAGCTATCTTAAGGCCATTATTATTCTGGGTTAGGCTTTGGACTACACCCGAGTTGTTAGATTACAGAAATGGCCTGCAAGAATTGATGTTGCTTGATTCTTTTAACTCCATCACTTGGCTAGTGCACATTAAAAAATGGCTTACACTTTTGGGCCTATATTCAATGTGGGAGACTCCAGACAAAATGCCTACTTTTTCTAAACTAGTAGTCAAGCGAGCTTTCTGGACCCACATTAGCAGGGAGCTAGTAGATGGAGTTAGTGTTGGTTCAGCAGTCCAGGCTTTTCTATTATTCAAGGACGAGCTTTGTTTCGAACCATTCCTGGACGAGATAGAGCCACCCATTGCAAAAACCCTTTTCCTAAAGTTCAGATACGGGATACTCATGCTGAATTACAACACTGAAAGATGGGCACAAAAAAGATTGGGAGCCTTGACTGTTAAAACCAAGTGCTGCCCCATGTGCTCCATTGACTGTCCCGAGAATGAGGTACACATGCTCTTCGTTTGTAGTGCATATACGAAACCTAGAAAAAAATGGTTGAAACCAATGTGTAACCTTCTGGGGACTAGGTCCTGTTTAATAGCTTTTAGGATCATGAAAAGCAACTCAACCCAGTTTGTTGTATTTAGTATGAGTAAATTTCTATATTCTGTTTATATAATTCGAAAGAAACAGGGACATTGTCTTTGAGTTGGAAAGTGTACATGTTTTCTTAACCCTTGCATTTGTGATAATTTTTTAAACATAACTTTTTTAATGAAATATAATGTGCGATTTTCCATGTAAAAATGAACTGTAAAAATGATTTGTAAAATCTACTCCTTGCCCGTACAATAATTCTTTTTTAAAAACTGTCACATTAATGTTTGATTTTATATGTATGTACGTGACTTTTATGGCCAAAATGGCCGAAATAAAGTTATAATATCACTATCTGAACCCAAACTGGAGAGTGGTCCGAGATTCCTCTAGCTAGATGTTTAATTTTGCGGATGTGTGCAGCCTGTGAAGCCAGGATCAGGACATAATCAATACGGTAAAGGCTATGATGGGCCCCGGAGTGGCAGGTGTATTGGATTTTCTCTGGGTGATACGTTCTCCATCTGCCAACAAGTCCCAATATTTCTAAAAAATCAGGCAGCCACTTGTGGGAAGACCCAAGCACCCGAGGCAGGTATCTATCCAGTGTACCCGAGGTAACTGAGGTAAAGTCCCCCCCAACCACCAGAAGACCTTCCGGAAGAGAAAGTAGAAGAGTGCCCAAATCTTTGAATGTGGAATTCTGTAGGCCTGGGGTATGTAAACTGACAGTGGTGTGAGCGTGTATCTCTCCCAGGAGCATGAGACCCTCCTATATATTTCTCTCTGTCATCAGTCCAGGTTGATTGAACGGGAAGAAGTTCTTTACAAGAATGCCTACTACCTGTGAGCTGGGTTAAGCGCCTTGCAGGAAGTGCCCACCAGGTGCATTTCTTGTAGCAGCACTACATCAGGGGCATGATGTTTGATGTATTGCAGGACAACACTACATTTGATTTAATCTCTAAGCCCATTAATGTTCTAGATCAGGATGTTAACCCTTTTGTCCCATTGCGTACTCGTCGTGCCAAAGATAAAATATGAGTTTCTCTGTATAATATACAGGACATACCATTGATGTAACTTCAACAAAATATAACAATTTTTCAATTTCAACCCACCGCCCCTCCACCCTATCCCATTCTCGGTTCCTTGTTAATAGCGGGAGGAGGGTAAACAATAGAAGAACAATTCCCCAGAACATCCCTTCCCTCCCTGCTACCCTGCTATGTAGGCTCAGAACTACCCACATCCCCAACTAGCAGAGCGCCTGTCACCCAAATTAACTGAGAACTAATACAAGGGAGTGGAGCAGCTCCGCTTTAGGCCCTCCAGAGCCCAACTCTAGCCCCAATTAGGAAGGAGGCCTTTTCATGTATCATTAATAGCGCAGTGTCCTGCATGCTTAGTGTCTGCGGCCCTTTATAAAGATGATTGGGATTTTGAAACTGTGAACAATATGTTGTCTGATCTAGAACAATCTGCCGCTTTTTTTACAAATGAAATGTTAAGAGACACATCAGACTTTAACACAATGTATTGTTATCAACATTATGGTCATCATTTTCTACACAAATCTAGTAACTTTACAAATGTTTTCACATATCACCAATGGGAACATTGCCCAACACCGCCGAAAAGTAGTTTGAAAACATTTGCACAACAATTTTCAGATTTTTCAGGGTTTAATATTTCAGACCGACCTCATATTACTACAAGGTTACACCTACACCTGCACAGAAAACTATGTTGACTGACATAAAACAGATTTATTCTGCTTCCTTTATTACCCAACTGTCTGAACAGGGTTTCGACTTCTGGAAAAAAACTATAGACTTAAAATCAGTCTGGGATTCGAGAGACTGGCAAGTCCAGGCAACAGAAGCATTATTTAGAGCATGCCTCATTCTTCAGCAAAGATATTACTAAATGAGAATGTGCAACAGACTTCCTGCCTTGGAATAGCCAAGAACAAGGATTTAAATACACCTCGAATTCCAACACCATCACTGGCCGAGGGCAATTTTACATCACTGAAAGGGGCTACATTAGATGACATTTTGCAATACAATAGACCAGACCCAAGTTGGAAGGCATGGTTGGTTTAGACCACAGACACTAATAGATGTCAAGAAGAATTCAGGGGTACCACCGAAGGGTTCAGTAGCCATAGACCAGTCCCACGCTATGTACAAAGAGAACATCCAGGGGTGGTCACATCATACAGTGTTGGGAAGTTATGCCTCGATTGGCTAAGAACCTCAACACTAACACAGGTGAAACACCACTTATACTTACTTACAGAGGATGTGGACCTAATGGATTTTTTATTAGATCCCAGACAGCCACGTCAAAAACTTTTCTATTATGCTGTCTGTAATGAAATTCTAAAAATTTCCCAACATGAAGCAGCGGAAAGACTACAAGAAATAGATAGGATCAATTTAGAAAAGGAGTTAGCCGTAGTTGACAATGGTCTGACTACATTAACATCCAGGATTTATTCACTGAGCAACATTGTATCTTCTGCTATCGATGTACTAGAACAAGATTTGTCCATACTACAACACTAACAATCACAATTACGTTCTATTATGTAATTAAGCTGGGTGCTGCGATCATTGCGCGCAGGTCATGTGCCTTGGCTTTTTATCAACAGCAGATATGAAGAAATGGGTAGGGAATATTTGAAGGAATCTTGGAAATTACCATACAGATTTTGATGCAGGAGTGGGGATCGAGAAGTGTTTCTAAGCGGTACAAACTGTGAGAGCGCTTTGAATGGATCTCTCATATGGCAGGATATTATGTTGCATGGGCCCTGCAATAGTTCGGTAGGTAGCAAACCTATCATGCCACTGAGGGGTACCCCAGCAGCTGTGATGACTCTGGTATTCAAGCTACTGTTGAATGGGAGCTACTTGATGCTGAACAATTAAGGTTCTTGTGTCATGCTTCCGGGCATCGCATATCTAGTAACCTTGAGCTCCAAGGTTACTTGCTGTATGCAAGTATTGTTTCCACCAACACATGCAGTCAGGGAGGAGCTGTTATGGCCTTCGTTGAATGTTTCCCTTATACGGTTTGATACTCAGAGCAGAATGAAAGCCATACTTTTACAGAAAACCGTGTCCTTAACCTCCGCCCGGGAGACTTTTGATCTCTAAGTAGCAAGGTCCTCGGCAGAGATATAGGCACTCATACATACAAACTGCTTCTTCAATTTCGTAGAAATGGTAAATCATATTGTTAACATGTCTGATACAACGGGTATAGCACACCTATTTAAAACCATAGGTACGGGACTATTAAGCGCCTTTCAGACGGTCCTCGTAGTTATACCAAACTTTAAACACTCTATATCCGGAAGCATTTTTGGAAGGCTTCCACTGGTCCTGTTTCTAATAGCAGGTATCCTGATTGCAAATTTTCTGCTACGCAATGGACGTCCCAGTCACCAAGGAGATGGAAAAAGTGCTCCTGGAACGTAAATACTTTGATCACGTGGTACAACATCTGGGCACAGGAACTACGTGCATCTTGGTTACTAGCATTTAGACCAGTCTGGATGGACTGCATCTTACCTGTTCTCCGATGCCTGTTCTGCGGAGAAGAATAAGTGTTGGATCTTTGTCTGAAACTTCCATCAGTTGCACACCCGGACGTGGATGCACTATTGGACCCGATAACGGCCCATGTTCTGTAGTGTCCCCAGCGTATTACTATGCTGATTGCGGCATTCTTAGAGCCGCCAGAGGCACTCTCTGCTCCTGTTGGAATAGATACCAGCTCCTCCACTGACACCTAGGCCTTGAATGGTGCACAGGCTGCCCCAGCATCAGCTGCAGGCAGTACAGAAGATCATCTGTGATCGATTGACATAATCAGTGAGGTGTTACTGGGATCATCGTCTGCAAAGGCAGGCAACAGTGATGTTGTGTCTACCAGCCAGGACACGTAAATATGTGGCTCGTCGTGTGCTGGGAAAAAAAATCGGCCTTTTTAAACAAATTCAAAATTGGTACGTCAAAACTAATTGACACTTTTGATGACCTGCATGGCTTTTCGATGCTTGTAGTCATTCGAACTATATACACAGACACATTAGAGGTATTGCTTGAGTGACAATTTCTGTTTGAGCACTTTTTAGAGTTTTTAAAAAATTTTAACATTTTTTAGCAGAACTATTGGTTTTACTACATATGTTTGAGTACCAGTACCTGGACAGGTAGTACGTTCGAATTAGATTATGTCTTCCAGTCGGATGAGGAGTGGGTGTTAAATTCCATATAGGTGCCCCAAATATAGGCTTGGGTAACATCCCAACCTTTGTAAATTGATACTTGTATAGCGCACTACTCACCCGCAAGGGTCTCAAGGCGCTTGTACGAATACCGCTGTGGAACCCATCCTGGCTTTCCCTGTGAGGCGTCCACTCCTGGGCACCCCCAAGGTGGAGGCCAGGCATCCTTAGCGTTTCACCTATATTCATCCCTACATTACATACATAACGGGCTGTTAGGACTGACCCTTTACATAGTTACAGTTCTGCCTACAGAACGTGAGGTTTTCCCGGAACAATAGCCTCATACATTATGCATGAAGATCCTTGGATTCTTGGAAACTCAGCAGGACTACCATCTGCTGCATAATTACTATGTACAAGGTTCCTTCCCAATGTCATCCTAAGTCTGACAGTGGCACAGCAAGGTAGAACCCCTGGGGATACTTTCGGTTATATAAACATCACATCTTGCTGAGATAGTCACAGGAGATCACGACTTCCATGCAGACACACTGACGCTGAGGTTCCTGCATGCAGACACTCCAGCTCGCAGTGGTCTGAACAACCCTTGCGGGGTATCCAACTCAAGACCAAAACGGGGTCCCACAGTCTCTTACTTTAGGTAATGGGGTTGACTTTATCCTAGAGGGAGAGGGATTCTTGGCTTAAACACCTACACACATGTTAGGTACACTTAGGTACATCTAGTTAGGATTACATCATAGGAGTATGCATTTTATTGTCATGTGATTTATATACTTGCCTGTATTCATGATTATAGCAAAAAGGTAGAAATCTACCATCCTTTTACTTTCTTAGTGCTTCTAGTCATTTATATCTGTTACTGTCTGATGATTGTTGCAGCCCACCTATTTTACACTAGAATGACGAATGTTTAATAAATGCTTATTGAAAAATCGTTTATTCTGTGTATCTCTCTGAGACAAAGCGAGCACAAGTGACTGAGCAAAAAGTATTACACTGTTTCCACAACTATGAGGGATCAGGGTTGTCATGTTCGATAGTTGCCAAGTACTATTCTCTCCTTGGTAAGATGAGTTTCTAGTGGCACTGTGAACTAGCTGGTATGCAGGCCAACATACCCGGTGGGGGTGCCTGGAATGAGTCTGGACACCACTCCCACAGTGTATATTGTCTAAACACGCAGACCTTAAATAGGTTTTATAGGAACTACGCGACCAATTGGAAACGTAAAAAACACATAAAAGTCAAAGATGAACAGGATGGACTAAAACATCTACTCCATCTCTCTGTACTCCCTATTGTGCTTTTTTAAAGAATTGTTGACTTGATGATGCTGAAGTGATAAAACTGTCTGAAGCCTGACCTAAAAACAATCTAAGTGTCATTTGATAGCCGTAGCTTCTTGGTGCTTGACTTGAGTGTTTTCTTTCTACTGGCACCACACTTTTAGAACAAAAGATCTTTTTTTACACACATCTTTAGGATTTATGGATGGCCATGGGCGTGGATGTTAATACACAGAGTAGCACATTTATCAAGCGGGCCCATAAACAGGCCATTGAGCTGCAACTTTTAGTTGCACCTAGCGCTCCGAGTAAGGAGGATGGAAGACAGCTGCATCTGTTTTAAGTGTAAATATGGAGCCTATTCATGTGTCCTATTTATAGTTGGTTCTTGCTCTACTTTTCTTTTCTTCTCAGTTTGGACAGTGTGGGACTGGCTTTTCAGTTAGTCTCGCACGGCCAGGTGGGACAGCTTAAAAGGGCCAGCATGTGTGCTGTTTTTTGGTTTAGTCATGGCACATGAGTCAAATAAAAGGCACGCTAACTAGCTCTTTCACCAACCACGGCCCATCTGTACAGAGTGGCCACGTTCCTCCCACTATCCTTCCTGACATTAAGAGTGTCTGTCAGGTGAAACAAACATCAGCCTGACAGACACCCTTCTTGTTCAGGTCAGGCAGCCAGGAGCTGTAGATGTGCAAAATGAGATAAACTTTTCCAGGCTGAGGATTTCACAGCCCTGTAGCTGTGATCTCCTCAACCTGGCAAAAGTGCACTGATGCCCTTCACCTTGTGGTGAGGTGGAGTGTCACTGATTGCCTCGGACATGGCTGCAACAGCTTTAAGCACTGAAGTGTCCAGAGCCGAGCGTCAATCAATAACATCTCATCACAGAGTGTGGTGACTCCATCCCACTCTGTGACAAGTAAGGGACTGCAGCCTCTTCTCATTGACTGACCTAAGGGCAGCTTTTGAGAGGAGGCAGCAGTCCCAACGCTCCGAGGACCTTCAAGGCTTCCCTTTCGAGCAGCACTGCAGGAACTTTTTATGTTTCTGAACATTTGGTGTGTGCGTGTGTGTATGTATGAATAGATTCATTTGTGAGTGAGGATTGTGAAGGGGTGTGTGTGTGTGTGAATGCATGGGTGTGAGTGAGTGTGCATGTGTGCATGTGAAGCCTGCCTACCCACCTGCCCTCCTGCCCTCCTCCCATCTAAAATTACCAGCCACCACTGCCTTTTGCACTGGCCCATCTGGCAGTGTCAGATTAACCAAAAGGCCACCCACTACTGCAGTTGTGGTTGGTATTTTACAGTCCACTTTCTTGCTACTGCAGGATCATGCCAGGCCTTGTCCCCAACATCAGTTTGGCTGTGTGCTGTGGGGGTTGTCTATTCCCTCCTGTTTGTGTGTAGTCTCAGCCCCTCCTGCCTTTCCTTGTCCTTCGCCTAGCTCGATATTGTTTTCAAGGAATTTGCTTTACAGCAGCAGTGGTTCCAGTAAAGCAGCTCCACACTGTACATCACATTAGGTACTGTGAAAGCAACTGTTAAGCACTATGGTACCGGCTGCACGAAATATATATATTTTTTTACTTTTTTAACATAATATGGACCAGAGGGAGCATCCTGGGGGTTAGTGTGTGCCCACCCTCTCTCCTTAAAGACTTTTGAGAAATAAATAATTCCTTGAGGACCGAGTCCACAAGTTCTGTAACAGCAGCAGCACTTTGTTAAGAGCTGTAGCCAGCACATCAAATGATTCAGTACCTCAATACCATCTTAGGCGCCAAAATATCTAAATGGCTCAAGTGAGAAAAGGATCCCTGGCCAGGCAGAATGCCCAATATTTTACATTTATGGTACTGCTGGCCTCCTGTTGAACAAACTGTACAGAAATGCCTATACCTTCAAGCCCTCTCTGAGCATCATCTTAAACGTAAATTTCTTTAAAACAGCTGAATGCATTTACACTATATAAGACAAAACATTTTGCAGAGAGTTCATACTTGACCTGTTTCAACCCCCTCCAGGTCTTAATCATTTGCTGGATGTGGAGTGATCACTTACTCTTGTTTTGGTCTTGGCCAAGCAGGCCACGATGGCGGACATGCTCTGCTGAGGCTCCGCAATCAGGCAGACCAGTGGACAGCACCACCTCGTCTTTCTGGTGTCGGAGCCAAGGCTGTATGTAGGGGTGTCCAGACAAGTCTGTAAATCGCAGCACCTGCTGAGAACGCCGCAAAAGTCTTGCCCCGGGACCCAGCAACAAGATGGTGGCCACCCTTAACCAGCCCTGACTTCACTGCAGCGAAGTCCTGATCACCGGGCTAAATGAATTCATGCACCGGAAGTACCTGGCTACTATCCCGGATCCAGGCAAGACGAGATGGCGTCCATGCCATTGCTGCCACCAACTAGCGCAGACTCACAGTGTCTCTGAGGGGACCGGGAGCAGCCGATGGACAACCAGCGCATCTTCGTCCAAGCGGCACCACCCCTAGATCGGACACTGTAAGCGGCTGTAGGGGCAGATTTCTCCGACTGCAGCGGATGAACTCCGGAGGTCGAGGCACGGAGGCTCCCTCCATGGGTCTCCACTCAGGGCCTTCCTCGCGACAAAATCTGCCTGATTTCAAGATGCCGCCCATGAGCGAAGACGCTCACGATCACCAGACAGACCTCTCCAGGGGCCCTACATGCAACGCCACAGAAGGTGAGCGACGAGGGACTCTATCCTCCTCCGCTGGTCCTGACCCTGCAATCCCCTCTCACCCACCGCAATGACCAGGGGACAGGACCACCATTGCCCGACCCTAGCATGGTGGCCACCAGGGTGGCTTAGGCTCAGTTAGCAGGCCACCAGCAAGCCACTACTGCGCCCATAGACATAGCAGATAGGTGCCTGGACCACCCTCGGAGCCAGCAGTAGCCAACCACGCTGCCGGTGACTTGCGTGATCGCCAGTACCTGACACTGATGCCCAGGGCTGGGACCCTCAGAACACCTCGGACTAGCGCTGTAATCACTGTTGGCCCCAGAAGACACACATGCAGGGAGGTGGGTGGCGGGTGGCGGGTGACGGGGCCAACAGGGAGTGATTGCCGCAAAGGGAACCTACCGCGAGTGTGGCTGGTGGCGCGACAGAGCAGGCCCCACTGGGGCGGGAGTAACCTGTGGGCGCACTACCCCCCATACCCCAAGCGGTCAACAAGTGGGACAATTAGACCGCGAGGAGACACCGAACCGCTTACACCCCCACTGCTGACAATGCAGGGCAAGAAGGACTTCACCCCAAATGGTAAAATGGGGAAGCCCAGAGCCACACAACAGACAACGGTCCCAGAAACTGCGCCGGAGAATCAGCCACGCACTAATGCACTGACCAAGCCATCCACGACCCAACCGGAGCCGACCATCTCGGACAAACTGGACCAGGTGCTGGCGGCAATAGAACTTTCTAGAGTCTCCATGGAGGAATGACTCGGCACCCCCACCACGGGCATCAGCCTTATCCGAGATGACCATAGGAAACTGGCCGGCAAGGTGAAGGATGGAGAGAAGCCCCTCACCGAAATACAGCCCACCTTGAGTGCACAGCAAAAAACGCTCCGATCCGTCCTGGGTTGCCTGACCACCGTGGAGGAGTGCATGGATGATTTGGAAGGACGCTCGTGGCGCTGCAATATCCGCGTGCTGGGTCTTCCGGAGGGAGTCGAGGGGACACACCCAATTGCTTACATGGAAGCTTGGGTTAAATCTTTTACCCCAACCGCGGACCAAATGGCTTTCTTCTCAAAGGAGCGAGCCCACCGGGTTCCAGCCAGCAAACCACCACACGGAGCCACACCTCGGCCTATGCTTGCTACATTTTTGCACTTTAGGACCGCAACGCGGTACTGCGGGCCTCCAGACGCACAGGCCCCCTACAGGTGGAAAACAAACATATCATGAGCTTTCCTGACTACGCACGGTCGGTGCAGAAACAACAATCGTCCTTCCTGGAGGTGAAGCGCTGAGTGCGGATGAATAACATGCAGTATTCATTAATATATCCAGTCCGCATGAAGGTCATCCACCCACTTCTTTTCAAACACCGCAGATGCGTATGAGTGGGCTGACCACCACTGCACACAGAACCCTGCCGAAGAAGCCTTGCGGGAGTGGAAACAAAGAGCACCACGCAACAGGAGGCGCAACCCGCAACTAAAACAAACGCAGGGATGGCAAAGACGGAAAGAGATCACGGAGTGCCACGCTGTAGAATCACCAGAACGGCGGAAGGCCCTGCAGGCTGTGACAGATCTAGGGACCACCCCACCCGGGGAGGACATTGAGGGGGCCCCCCCACCTCTTCTCTTCGGAAGGAGAAAATGATAGCAATGAGACTCAATGAGACTCAATCCACAGCAGAATCCATCACCTTACCCCAGGTCACTCCACAAACTGCTGATAACCTGCACAAATGTAAATGAAGGACGATGACCAGCAGTATCCCGTTCGATTGGGCGGACATAAGCTAACGCGCCCAAACGGAACACGCCCGCACCATGTGTCACGACTTGCACGATGAACCACAATCCAGACGATGAACATTGATCCTTCAAATGCCCTGACGGGACCACGCCTCACGGGCACGAGCTGCCACCCCCATGTATTGACTGTTTGCATGAGAGTTAGTTTGGACGTATCGGCCCTGCCGATAGGCCCCAGGTATTGGGACAATTTCCCCACCCGGTTACTTGTTTTACTGACCTGGTTTACTCCAACCCTTTACCCCGCAGTGAGCACATACACCAGGGCAACCAGCATACCTGGGTGGATGGCACTGTCTGCCATGTTTAATGACCGCAGGGCTAGGACACCGCTAGTATCCTTGACTCCACCACTCGCCATCACACTACAGTGCATAGGTAACAATCACCAGACATCCAAATGCAGAGTACAGACATTAGTATTCTAACCTTAAACGCACGGGGTCTCCATACGCCGCACAAACAGTACGCACCAACAATCGCAAATTGCATTCCTATATTCCTGCAGGAGACACACCTCACAGCGCCAGATATCAGCAAACTGCGGGCCCGATGGCGTGAAACCATATGTGCCATGTCATACTCAGCGTACGCACGAGGTGCGCTGATCTGGGTCCCCCCGGGTACCCCTTTTTAGGAGCTCCAGAGATTAGTGGACAAAGAGGGTAGGTATGCACTGTTAGAGGGACTGTTAGATGGACAGCCCATTCTATTGGGTAGCATATATGCCCCTAATATTGAACATGACAGGTTCTGGGAATCACTTACAGGGATTCTAGCCTAATTCGCATCTCTCCCAATGATCTTAGGGGGAGACTATAACTGTGTACTCAATATTGCACTACACAGATCCCACCCGGTACGGCCACACTCTCCCGCCCTAAAACAGACGGAACGCTTTCAACGTTGGGTCAGTCACTGGGCATTAGTTGACGCGTGGAGAGCACACCACCCTCTAACGAGGCTCTACTTGTTCCACTCCATTTCCCACAACTTACGGATCCGATTGGACAGATTTGTATGCTCCCCGTCACTGATTCCTGAAGTCCAACACACAGATTACTTAGGCCGCGTAATCTCCGGCCACGACGCACATACCTTACGCATGCAATGGAGGCCCCATTACCCCCCGGTTCCCAGGTGGCGCCTCCCACGAGACTGTCTGATGGACCAAGTGTTCAAACATGACCATGAACAAAGCATACAAGACTACTTTACTCACAACGCGGGGACTGCCACCTCCAGACTAGTGCAATGGTATGCATTCAAGATAGTGGCTCGGGGAGCATGCATTCAAACAAACAGTGGGGGTAAAACGCACACTAGAACAAACACTCATGCGCTACTGAACTGATGTTAGCAACCCTCACGAAACAGGAAGATGCTAGTGCCGCAACGGCGGCTCAAGTAGCAGAGGCCAAAACACAGTACTCCACCGCCATGGCAGTGTTACGTAAATACAACTTTTGGGCCTACGCCACTCGGATGCACAAGGAATAGGATAAAACAGGCACACTCCTAGCATGGCTAGCAAAACAGGACACGGACACAAACCCATACTGAGGTAATAGGTCCCTCGGATAACCTGGTTTGCTCCCAAATGGACATTCTAAGCGCTTTCCAGCAATACTATACCATGATTTATCGCACCCCGACACAACTCAGATAGGAGGAGATAAGCCACTTTCTAGACCCGCTACCGATCCCAAACATCACGGAAGCAGAGAAAACCACACTAGATGCCAAAATAACGCCAACGGACGTTACCCGCACGATCCGTGCGCTAGCCAGGAACAAGGCACCGGGACTGGACGGTTTGCCTCTTGAGTATTGCAGCACCTTCTCCACCCTGTTGGTCCCTCGTCTTGCGGAAACGTTGGCAGCTGCATTCAAAAAGAGTGAGCAGCCAATCTCTCTTCGCGAGTCGGTCATAGTGACGTTCCGCAAACCACACCAAGACCCACAACAATTATCTTCGTACCACCCCATCACACTTCTATCTGCCGACTGTAAAATATTGGGGAAAATTCTTGCAGATAGGTATGAACAATATACGTCCCAAAGCATACAGTATTTGTTTCACGTTCAGGATCAGGTGGGAGATGCGCGCCCGCACGTGGCTTGTCTAATTCTAGATCTTGAAAAGGACTTTGATAATCTCACGTGGCCATACCTTTTTGCCATCCTGAGGAAACAGAAATTTTTAGGTAGTCAGTGTGACCCCCACTCGCACCCTATCCATGTACCTATGTCCCATGTATGTCATGTAAGTCCCTTCCCGTGTCTGCCATGATAATGCCTCTGCATTTCCGTCTAATGTTAGCATGTCAGTTAGTGAGCCCTCCATGTATAAAGTACCGATTCCGCATTAAGGCCTACGTTTCCAATGCATTTATATGGTGCACTTTTAAATATCGCAAAGCACACGTTTCTCCACGTTTTGTCTGGCTCAGTCGAGCCAGGCCCTGAATTGAGGCTCCGAGCCTCTTCTGTCTCTGAAAGCTGCAGTTTAGGTATGCATCCCTGACCTCTACCTTCCTGCCCAGCCGAGCAGTGCCCGGCTCGGCCTGGCCTGCCTGCCAAGACGGTATTTTGCCTACAAGTTATCTGTTCCGCCTCCGCACAAACACATTCCAGTCTAGTGAAATAGGTAAGCATATTCCCGCCTGCAGAGCAAAGGGCCCGGCTTTCCTGTCTCCCTGCAAGTGATTTACTGCGCCCGTCACCATGGTAGGCCCATGGCCCCCGTACATTGCACGAAGACACATATGCACGCACTCGCATTCAGTAATGGACGGCCTCTGCCGAAGAGACCTTTTACTTCAGACACTACATCCTCCAAACACCAGATATCAGATATGCTATAGGTGCAGGTCGTTCTGACATCCCAGACACCAGACTCCTCTACTAGTGCTAAAGTCAAGCCCCCCAGCTCTCCCCAGTTACATGTCAATACCACGTCATGCTCAGTTGCGCGCGCATGTATGGTAAAGGTTTCTGCTGACCCTGCAGATTTTCTCTATGCATCCACCCACTTGTGACACTTCTGTGACTCATCTGGTACATACCTCCGTGTACGCCTCCTTACACACCTTCTTTTACGCCCATGTGTTCTTATCTCTCTCTTTGCACTTGTTACGCCTACTGTATTCATTGCAATTGTACAGTTTTACTATATATAATGTGTGATGTTAATAAAACGTTAGATATCCCTTCCTGAACCTTGGTGGTGATGGAACCCGATTCTCAGTTACTCGAGTTAACTTAATTAAAGCCCGTATGACTCAGATACCACGGACTCTGCCTCTCATTTTTATTGAGCTATCCTTATTGTCATTTAATGTATAGAAAAATAGTCCCGGTAATTTTATTTACCACATAATCTGGCGCCCGAATAGGGACCCCTCGCCTTTCCCACGCGCCGGCGATGTAACGCAGGCCCTGACCCCTTCTACAGCCGTGACGGACCCCTGTGCACACTCGCGGGTTTTCCTGCTAACTCCCTCAGGCCCACGGAGGAGACGGAGACTGCGACCAGGCATCCAGACGAGGCGGTGAGGAATGCGGAGAGTCCCGACCAGAGCCCAAGCCGAGAGAGCAAGGTCCGAGGTATCCGGAGGCCCACCTGTTCCGAGGCGCATGCGTAGTAGCAGTCCGAAGCCGTAGCAGTCCAGTCCAGTCCAGTATCGAGTTTCCGAGGCCTTCAGTTCTTGCTTCCCGGTGAGTACCGTTGTTGGGAACGCATATAGACGGGTTCATTTATTTGTGCCTGGTCCAGACGGGTCTGGGTACACAGACCCGCCGGTCCAGACGTGTCTACCTAGGTGGATACGGTATGACGTGTCTCTTTATGGGACCGGTATGTCTGTACTGTTCTAGCAGTGCATCCAGTAATCCAGTATTGTAGTGTTGTATTTCGAGATTTCCAGAATTGTATTATTCTATGTACCAGGTAGTATCTGTCCGAAATGTTTTAATGTGTTTTAATGTCATGGTATGAATGATTGTTTGCGATTTATTACTGTGTTTATTGTGTTCACGTTCAAGTAAGGTCAAACATGCCGTTGTTTTCGAAATTACGTCAGATAGGAACCAGGAAAGGGATACTCGAAGAGGCAGTTCCCGTCCCGCCTAGGGACACTCCCGGACATTTTATGTACCATAAACATGGCTTAGATGCCATACTGTACTTAGATTTATGGGTTGACTACACCAAAGATCTGGAAGAGAAATATAGATGGCCTGTCTCAGGGACATGGGAGGCTGATTGCATCATGAGAGTAGAGGAAGCACTGTGGAAAAAGAAAGCCAGACAATCCCAGAAAGATGCCATAGAATTGTGGCGTAAAGAAGCGCATAGAAGAACAGAGAAAGAATTCAGGAAAGCAGAGAAAAATAGAGAATCAGCAGAGAAGGCACAAGAAAAGGAATTAATAGAAGAAGGTGAGCGAGTTAGAGCAGAAAAATTAGATAGACAAAGAAATGCCCTTATTAAAGGCATGTACCCCCTTCTCGCCGAGGGCCTACCTAAGGCGACCCCGGAAGTACCCAGTAATTTACCGCCACCCATAGTCCCAACTAAACTCCGTCATAAACAGACCGCAGCGGACATTTTTCTTTCTTCCTATTTAGAGGACGCTGCTCCAGAGTATGTAAATACACATGTACCACCTACTAATCCTCCTCCTCAGCCCCCTGTTAATAGTACGACTTCCCCCATCGTTCTTCCGATTACCAACCCCCCTCCCAATCCTTTTCTCACAGCACCTGTAGTTCAGGATCAACCTACCCTACCAGTGACAACGTTACCAGTAGCTACACTACCAGCACAGCCAGTAATAGTCGACGCAGGCCTAGGCGATCACAGTTTAGGAGCAGCGGGAGGAGGACCCCCTCTCACCCCGCCTCAAGTTAAACGAACAACATCACTACGAGAACTAGCATTACAGCGTACGCCAAAAGCAGCTACATTCGCAGCTCTTAAACAGTACCTTACTGATTGCATATATGATCCAGTACCAGGCGAAGATCATATGCTTGTATATTCATTACGTGTACGACGCGTTACAAACTATTTGAATATTCTACCAGACATGAGGGGACATTTAGACAACATATATCACTTTATTAGAACGGGGGAGAGACCAGAAAGTATTCACAAGGCCATGACACACAGGAAAGTGGAGATCCAAAATATGATCTTGCAGTTTTTGATTAATTGTTTGATAAGGGAACAAGACCAGCCAGGTAAAAGTAAAGACGAGATGAAACTCCTGATTAAATGGAGTGACAACATAGCTGATGGTAAACATAGCAAACAGAGTTGTATAGAAGCCATGTACAGAAAGATTCGTAAAGAAATCCTTGACATACACGAGAGGGAAAGAGCAGAGAGAGAAGCCGAGAAAGCGGATGATGAAGTTTCAGAAGACGATGATATAGCAATTGAGAACCCGGATAGAATACAGTACGTAGGTAGAGTGAGACCCTTCGATAGACCTATACGCCCAGAATGTAAGAAACGTTTTCTTTCTCCCATACCAGAACAATGTTCTCTTGAACATCTATTCCAAGCCACTGACAAAGCACTGAAACCACGAGTAGGTTATAGTGAACTTAGTACCATGCATGAACAGGAACTAGCCCGGTCAGCAGTACAATGGGCTGGCAATACTAGCGTATATAAAGATGACATAGTAGCGCAAACATTTTTTAATCTTCCTCCGGAAGAACAGCGATTAGCTGGTATGTACATGATTCAACATCTCATTACATTGTACGAAAGTCAGCATTTTGATCCAGGTCCCCTATATAATATATTGGACGAGCTACTCCTAGGAAGATGGAGAGGCCTAGGTACCGATTTAATTAATGTCATTCTAGAACAGCGACACAAATACAGAACTTTCCTGACTCCACATTCTGTTCCTGTTCCACATCAAGAAAGGAAAACATTCTATATAGACAGACAGAATCCCTTACGAGAGGTTCATCCCGTTAGAGTTAATGGAGGTACACTTCATCGAGTGTACGTTTACACACCCTTGACGAAAATAGAATTATTGGAAATGAAAAAATGAGTGCCCTGTCACGATAAAGATCCAGCAGGGTTCCACCGTGAATTAAAGGATATGCTTCGCATGGGAGAGTATACATATGCTGATACACTTAAAATGTTAAAAGTTCTGTTGCCTGCAGGTATTTACGAAAAAATTAAAGAAAAAGAATGGGAAGTGGGAGAGAAAAAGATTAGTTGGGCAGAATTAGAAGACAAAGAAAATACACGAACCCCTGGTACTGGCCTCGGGACTAAAGCTAAGGAATTACCAGAATCATTGATACAGGTTCTGCCGAGGTTATTGACAACTAAAAAGGAAGATTGGGATGCTATTTCTGCCTGTAAACAGAAACAAGATGAAGACACTAGTGATTTCTATTCTAGATTCGAAAAATGTTTCATTAGAAATAGCGGCCTAAAAACCAGTAGTGAATCATATCCACATCTTTTTGTGACCAAACTAGTAGAGAATTCTTTACCGCAGGTTAAAAATAGAGTACTAAAGGTTGAGAGTACCTGGCAAGCTAATACCCCTTCCCAAATGTTACAAATGCTACAGTATCATCAGAATCGAATTAGAGAGGAGCAGGAACACGAAAAGAGACGTATGAAAGACACGAAAATGAAAGTATTAGTTGCCCAAACTGTTCCGGCAGCTGATGGTCAGAAAAAAGGCGCGCCACCTGTAAAAGGGACGTGCAACTATTGTAAACAGCCAGGTCACTATATAAATGAATGTGCCGTCCTGAAACACAATATAGCTACCGGCAAGACAAAAGAAAGACCGCGTCCTCCTAGACAGGAACACATTCCGCAGAACACGCAACCTCCTCAGAACGCCCAACAGACAGTAGCCGTACCCCAGCCCATAGCTGCCACACAACAAGTTACACAACAAATGTACCAATATGCTCAGTCAGATTACCCGGATTATCAACAGTATTCATGAAACAGCCTAGAGAGGGAGGTTGGCTTGCCCCTTATCGAGGTTCCTGTAGATCAAGAGGGTCCCTATGTACATAGTCAGGTATTAGGGAAAGACAGAAAATTTTTGATTGACACAGGGGCGAGCAGAACTACCATCAGTCATGACGAGGTTCCAGGGGCACCCCTCTCAGGCTCACAAAATATTTCCCTGGGATTTTCAGGAAAGCCTATTGTTAACGAAGTGTCAAAGCCAGTTTCCCTAGAAGTTGGTCCATTGTCTCGCACTACAGACTTGTTACTTACGAAATCATGTCCAGAAAACTTGCTTGGTATAAAAACGTTGAAAGAACTAGGAGCAGTAATATGTTGTTCTCCGGAAGGAGTGAGATTGTTTTTACGTGATTTTAAAGGACATTATGTGTTGAGAGATTTTGATCCAAGATTACAGAATGTACCACAGCATTTATGGGCACAAGGTCCGACTGATGTAGGTTGCATGCACATTACACCATACCGTGTCACTCTCAAACAAGGAGTTGTACTGCCCCGAATCCGACAATACAAGTTACCCCCTGAGGCCGTATGTAATTCTCCTATCATTCCGATTCTTAAACGTACTGATCCGAATGCACCACCGGTCTACAGACTGGTGATTGACCTTCGAGAATTAAACAAATGCATAATACCCCAGTTCCCAGTGGTCCCAGTCAATTTCTTTATTGACTGCCATTGATTCCGGAGCTGCGTTCTTCACTGTAATTGAGCTCAAGAACACCTTCTTTAGTGTCCCCATACATCCGGAAAGCCAGTATCTCTTCGGATTCTGTTTAAATGGCCGAAGTTTCAAATTTGCACGTGCTCCTCAAGGGTTCACGGAAAGCCCCAGTATTTATAGTCAAGCTCTGAAACGACAACTAGACAGTATTCACATGCCTACTGACACTGCCCTACTCCAGTATGTTGATGATCTATTGATTACAGCACGGACAGAACGAGATTGCAAACGTGCTTCACTGACAGTCTTGTTTTTCCTGGCCGAAAAGGGGCATAAAGTGTCCCCTTCGAAGCTGCAATTCTGTGCCCAGCAAGTGGTATACCTTGGGCACTTGCTGTCCAAGAGGGGCAGACAGCTAACACCAGACCGCATTCAGTTAATTGCACATCTTCCACAGCCCAGGACACAAAAGGAAGTACGGGCCTTCATTGGCCTCACTTCTTACTGTAGACAATGGATTCCTCAGTATGCATATCTAGCCAAACCACTCATACAGTTGACAACACAGGAGGCAGCGACTTCGACTGTCCTCCCTTGGACTCAGGAACATACACTTGCTTTTGATGAATTGAAGAAAGCCCTATGTCAAGCACCTGTTTTAGCGACACCATGTTACATCAAACCTTTTACACTTTTTGTCACTGAACACGATGGCACAGCATTATCTGTTCTCACGCAAGATCAAGCAGGAAAACACAAGCCTTGTGCTTATTTTTCTAGTACACTGGATCCAGTAGCCCAGGCATTGCCTGCGTGCCTAAAGTCAGTTGCAGCCACATCTCTAGCAATCAGACAAAGCGATTCCATAGTGTTAGGACATCCCCTGACAGTACAGGTTCCACACTCCGTGGAAGTTCTCTTAAACAGGACACAGACCCAACACCTGATCATAGCACGACTGACAGGATATGAACTGACATTATTCCAGCCACACATAGAGATCAGACGTTGCAACATGCTGAATCCTGCTACACTGTTACCCTCAATTACAGCAGACCCTACGCCACATGACTGTGTGGAAGTCATTAACACAATGACGAAACCCAGACAAGACTTGACAGACATTGCATTGCCCGACCCAGACCTGACACTTTATGTGGATGGTTCATGTATGAGAACAAATACAGGAGAGTTAGTGGCCGCATATGCAGTGATGACTGAAACCGAAGTCATAGAAACACATCGTATTGACACATTGTCTGCTCAAGCAGCAGAGCTTATTGCTCTGACCCAAGCCTGCATACGAGCCAAGAACCTGAAAGTAAACATATACACAGATTCACAGTACGCATTCGGAGTCGTTCACGACTTCGGTGTTCTCTGGCAAGAGAGAGGTTTTTTGACTTCTCATGGAGCCAAGATACAGCATGGTCCCCTCATTCAAGCTCTGTTAGATGCAATACATTTGCCTACAGCCATTGCCATCATGAAGTGCAAAGCACATACGAAAGTTACTGACACTATTTCCCAGGGTAACGACCTGGCAGACCGAACAGCCAAGCTTACAGCCCAGACTCATACAGACATTCCAGCTAACACGACAAAGACTGAAGTAACTCCACTGACGAATTGCATGACAGTCAGGGATCCCACACAAGATGTAGACACATGCCACTCCGGACGAAATCAAGAAATGGTCTGAACAAGGAGGGGTCCAGACAGATCAGGGATGGATGACAAAGGGGAAAGCCACATGGTTTCTCCCCGACTCTATGGTTCAAGTTATCATTAATACAGCACATAGTCCAGCACACTTAGGAGAAAAAGCTATGTTAGACAGCATACAGAACATTTGGTCCAACAAACATTTACGTGCAGCAGCAAAACAGAAAGTACGTACCTGTATGATCTGTTGTCAGTTCAATCCAGGCAAAGGCATTCCCGTGGAACAAGGTGGATTTCATCCTCCTGACCACCCTTTTGAAGTCCTCCAGATGGATTATATCCAGATGGATCGATGTCGAGGATTCAAGTATGTCCTCGTAGTTGTATGTGCCCTATCCAGATGGACAGAAGCGTATCCAGTCCCAGATTACACTGCCGTTACCACTGCCAAACAGTTGGTCCGTGAATTCTTCCCGCGATACGGCTTGCCCCGTGTCGTGTACTCAGATAATGGACAGCCATTCTCTTCTGAACTCATGAAACAGGTATCTCTCCTGTTAGGGTACCAGTGGAAGTTCCATTGCGTACGACATCCAGAGGCAGCTGGCCTCGTAGAGCGTCACAATCAGACACTGAAAACACGACTAGCAAAAATCTGTGCAGAAAAAGGCGTAGATTGGATGGTAGCCTTGCCAGTTGCCCTCTTTTACATGCGTATGGTAGCTCATTCCAGAACCGGACTATCTCCTTATGAGGTTGTCTTTGGTAGACCTCCGAACATTTGGGGTACACCTATGCCTAGGAAAATTACCGACGTTGACAGTACTATGCTGACAGATTACCTGGCTTCCTTGATGTCTGCACTACTCTCTTGTCGTTCGCAGGTTGCCGCCGCCTTTCCAGACAACACCCAGGTTAAGGACCACTCCAT
The DNA here is from genome assembly GCF_964263255.1 of Lissotriton vulgaris. NCBI lineage: Eukaryota > Metazoa > Chordata > Amphibia > Caudata > Salamandridae > Lissotriton > Lissotriton vulgaris. The sequence goes on along the minus strand of NC_141691.1, from coordinate 1,212,314,586 downwards.
CGTTCCGGGTGATGTCGTGTGTATAAGAAATTTCGACCGGACAAGCCCCCTGGAGCCGCGTTGGAAGACACCGAAACTTGTTTTGTTGACGACGAGGACAGCAGTAAAGGTGGAAGGACGTAAGGGCTGGATACATGCCCATCACGTCAAACGCTTCCACGGACTTGGCTCAGATTCCAAAGACTGTTTCCCGAAGGTTTCTGAGAACATTTCTGATAACGACTCTGAACTCCCTCTGTTAGAGAAAACTCTGCAGCAGGAGTATAAAGCCAAGTTACGGTCTAGTAAGTCAGGCAGCGTTTAATTGTTTAAGTCCCTCTCGGGTGAAGCGGTTAGACAGGTTCCTGACATGTATGAGATAGACCCAAATAGACAGAGAGATAGGCGTAATGAAATGAAAACCAAATATTGCAAAAATCTACACAGCAGATGTATTGTCACTTTGATTATCATGTTTTTTCTGAGTATATCGATTATATGTATGAGCTTGACGCTACATGTTTTCTTTCCTCCTCTTGGTTCTCATGTACATTCTTCTTTCAATGACACTGTAGAGCACACATTCAGTGACCTGCCACCTCACGAATTATCCTATCGACGAGCGCTGCGCAATAACACTTTTATCCGTATGTTACACCATTCTCATCAGACCAGCAATGTCACGAATTGCTGGGTATGTGGCCGACTCCCACCTTACCAGAAAATGAAGGGAGCTCTGCCCCTCTTTCCTTATCCGTTTTCACACAATAGTTCGTGCGGGGCATGGTTTACTTTAATGTCATCATTAGACAGTAAGTCCAAAGTTTCCCAGGGCAATTGGATATGGGGGAACCTGAATACAGTTATGAATAAAGCCTGTTTCCCAGACAAGGACGGTCTTCCCCAAAGGACAGGTACCGATCTAGAAAATGAAGTGTATGCTTTAGGTAATTTTTCCCTTAACCTCATGAATCTGAACGTTCAGTCCGAGACTAATTCGGACTTACCGTTTATAACAGTTTTACCAGTGAAAGGTGAATTATGCGTTAGAAAGAATGGTTCAGTACATCTAGGACACAGTGATTGTAATACTGTGGTCGAATTCAGTGATAAAGGAAAATCTACTTTCAAAGCTTCCCGCCATTCCTATTTTATTTGTGGTCAGACAGGTTATGTACGTCTGCCCTTAGATTGGGGTGGAACATGTTATATTGTGTTCCTATTGCCACCCGTTTTCCTAGCCCCATCCAATTATCATCAAGATACCCATCTTGTACATGTAAGACATAAGAGGGAGATCGAGTCCCCAATTGTCGATCAGACTGAGACAGCGTGGGAGCAATATACAGATTTCAATAAAGGATTCTTTTTCTTTGTAGGTCCTGTCCAAAACAGTAAACTGATACGCAAATTAACCAGAACTCTTGAAGCAGTAGTGAATGAGACTACTTCTGCCTTAGGTAACCTGACCGAAGAGCAATCTGCTATGAGACTTGTTGTTCTTCAAAACCGCCTTGTTCTTGACGTCATCTTGGCCGATAGGGGCGGAGCTTGTAGAGTGATCGGCTCCAGTTGTTGTGTGTTTATTCCAAATAACGCACCGTCAGTGTATTCAGCAATAACAAGGCTTCATAAAATAGCTCACCAGATGCACCAGAATCCTGGCACCTGGACTTGGTCCGGTTGGCTCTGGAGCGTGATATCAGCCTGGGGATGGAAAGTACTGTCATTCCTAGGAGTAATACTGCTCATATTATTCAGTTGCTGTCTCTGTCTGCAATGTGGGCCAGCGATTTGCGGCTTGTGCGCCACTGCTTGCATTTCCCGTCCACGTTCACGTTCCCGTGCCCGAATAAAGAAAGACGAGCAAATGATGTTATACGAACAAATAGATGGTCTCATGAAAATAGATATTTCCTAAAGGGCTCAGTAGGGGCCAAGGAGGGAATGAGGAAACAGAAATTTTTAGGTAGTCAGTGTGACCCCCACTCGCACCCTATCCATGTACCTATGTCCCATGTATGTCATGTAAGTCCCTTCCCGTGTCTGCCATGATAATGCCTCTGCATTTCCGTCTAATGTTAGCATGTCAGTTAGTGAGCCCTCCATGTATAAAGTACCGATTCCGCATTAAGGCCTACGTTTCCAATGCATTTACATGGAGCACACGTTTCTCCACGTTTTGTCTGGCTCAGTCGAGCCAGGCCCTGAATTGAGGCTCCGAGCCTCTTCTGTCTCTGAAAGCTGCAGTTTAGGTATGCATCCCTGACCTCTACCTTCCTGCCCAGCCGAGCGGTGCCCGGCTCGGCCTGCCCTGCCTGCCAAGACGGTATTTTGCCTACAAGTTATCTGTTCCGCCACCGCAAAAACACATTCCAGTCTAGTGAAATAGGTAAACATATTCCCGCCTGCAGAGCAAAGGGCCCGGCTTTCCTGTCTCCCTGCAAGTGATTTACTGCACCTGTCACCATGGTAGGCCCATGGCCCCCGTACATTGCACGAAGACACATATGCACGCACTCGCATTCAGTAATGGACGGCCTCTGCCCAAGAGACCTTTTACTTCAGACACTACATCCTCCAAACACCAGATATCAGATATGCTATAGGTGCAGGTCGTTCTGACATCCCAGACACCAGACTCCTCTACTAGTGCTAAAGTCAAGCCCCCCAGCTCTCCCCAGTTACACGTCAATACCACGTCATGCTCAGTTGCGCGCACATGTATGGTAAAGGTTTCTGCTGACCCTGCAGATTTTCTCTATGCATCCACCCACTTGTGACACTTCTGTGACTCATCTGGTACATACCTCCGTGTACGCCTCCTTACACGCCTTCTTTTACGCCCATGTGTTCTTATCTCTCTCTTTGCACTTGTTACGCCTAGTGTATTCATTGCAATTGTACAGTTTTACTATATATAATGTGTGATGTTAATAAAACGTTAGATATCCCTTCCTGAACCTTAGTGGTGATGGAACCCGATTCTCAGTTACTCGAGTTAACTTAATTAAAGCCCGTATGACTCAGATACCACGGACTCTGCCTCTCATTTTTATTGAGCTATCCTTATTGTCATTTAATGTATAGAAAAATAGTCCCGGTAATTTCATTTACCACAATCCTGTACACCAAACTTACATCTCGTATCAGAATAGGCTGATACATCTCATCCCCATTCAAGGTGGAGAGGGGTATGAGGCAATGATGCCCCCTTTTGCCCCTGATCTTTGCCCTGGCAGTAGAACCTCTGGCAATACGGTTGCGTCAGGAGGGGACCGCATGGGGCATTCCCATAGCGGACACCGTCCACTGCGTCTCCCTGTATGCGGACGACCTCCTCCTGTACATCTGTGATATCACCACGGACCTCACACCCATCTGGACAACCCTGACAGAGTTCGCGGTGGCATCCGGACTCAAGGTAAACTGGGGCAAATCCACGATCTACCCATTACACCCGTCCCTGAGCCACGGGAGGTATGATTGGGTGCGCAGAGCTTACCCTGGAGTGTAAACGCCCCCAATATCTTGGTGTCCGCCTGTACCACTACCCACCGACATTTATGAGAGCAATCATCTCAAAGTGTTGGCGGGCATCAGATCGTCATTGAGATTCTGGAAGGGTCTTCCGATGGCCCCGATAGGCCGGATAGCCATAGCCAAGATGATTAATGTTCCCCGGCTGTTATACTACTTCACGAATTTGCCAGTTATTCCACCCAAGCCCTTTTTTCAGGACTGCGGGGCATATTACCAAGCAATAGCGATAATTATCACTATTGCTTGGTTAGCGTGAAAAATTTACCGCTGAGCTGCGGCGATTTTTACCACAAATAAACCTTGTCCAAGGTTTATCGCAAATGCGATAAAAATCGCCGCAATGCATGAATATCGCTGAAAAGTCAGCGATATTCATGCATTACTTAGCTAATGCTCTTAGCCATGTTATCCACCTCCCATTGGATAACATGGCTAAGAACTGCTCAGGGCAGGTGTTAGCTTTTGGAGATATTCGCGCTTAGCGCGAATATCTCCAAAAGTTGACAATAGGAGATAGCGATGTTAGCGACTATTTCAGTGGCTAACATCTTGGCACGCCCACTTTGCATGTCATTAGTGATAAATATCACTGACATGCAAAGTGAGGCCCAAGATGGTCGCTATCTCCTACACCAGTTAGCGACAGCTAGGTAATAGGGAGATAATTTTATCTCCGCTTTCTTGGCTTTTAAAGCCAAAAAAGCGGAGATAAACCCCCTTGATAATATGCCCCTAGACTCGCTCCTCTGCTCACTTATCTGGGGAGCTAGACGACACCGGATAGCTCTCACTAAACTGCAATTGCCCACCACGCAAGGGGGTCTTGGTACCCCTGCCTTTGAATCGTATTTCCTGGTGGCGCAGCTCCAATGGCTGTCGTACTGGATGGTGGGTAGGCATACAGGTGAAACATATACGGCGCGGGGCCCGGTCTCCACCCCAGAGTCTGCCGCCTGCTACTGCTGGGTACCAAACCAGTGTCAGTGGCCCAAAGGTGTATGCAAAGATCACCACATGTCGTCAGGGACCCCACACCACTGCCCCTGGCTGCTGCTGATCGGCTGGCCCAAACGGGAGACATACTTCACAACTACCACGCTCCGTGTATGGGCAGAAAGCGAGATAACCGAGGCAGAAGCGTTATTCACAGATGGACAGATTCGTCCCTATGAACAGCTCATGGAGGAATATGATCTCCCCCCCGGGACAGCTTTTAACCCACCGACAGCTCATAGAAAATTACCGCCCACACTCTGACCTTTTTGCTGGCGAGCCAACAACACACCCAGTCATTCACACCATCCTATATATGGGTATGGGCCGGCACCTAGTTGCATGGCTGTAAAAGTCTATAAGAGAACTTGCTAACAGACCACTGCATGCTCTCCGAGCCAACTGGGACAATGAATATGGGCGGCAATTACACGACATGGAGTGGGTAAGTGTGTTGGAATTCCCCAAGAGAGTGTCCATAAATGCGAGTTTTAAAAATATACAGTTTTATATCCTGCATAGAGCGTATCAAACACCAACGCGCCTGCAGCAGTTCTACCCAGACACTCAGTTTCTCGGCCCCAGATGTAGCTCACCAGACGCGCACTTCCAACACATGTTTTGGAGCTGCCCCACTTTACGACCGTACTGGTCTATAGTCCTTGACACAATTAAAGAACTCACAGGACTTACAGATCTACACACGTGGGAAGCAGTCGCTCTAGGAATATTCCGAAGACCGAAAACACACAAAGTGCAAGTCCGCTTCACGTCACTAGTCACGCTCCTAGCCAAAAGAAGTATCGCCAATGACTGGCGGAGCCACATTAGGCCCCCCGATAGAGATATGGGTGTGAGTGGTACAGAAATGGGCGAAAGCAGAGGAGGAGACCCTGAGGGAGGAGGAAGCAAAGGGTCTACGAAAACATCCCATATCATTGGAGTGGGCCATGCTATCCCACCAATTTAAACAATAGCACGAGCAAACCGATCCAAACGCCTCTCAACATGACTCCACGAACTTGGCAGCACAAATCTCACAACAAAGCACACATGACATAGCCCCCACTACCCGACCATCACGTGATGTATGAGTATTCCGCTACACACTGCACTGTATACTGTCCCTGGCGACGAATTCCAACTGATAGCCCTTAAACAATGCTATGCCACACCTACAGACTGTAGCTGACATGACCCAGACGCCCTCCACGATGCCCACGCCCTGACTCCCTCCCTCAATACAACCCCGGTTTATTCTCCCCAGTCCCCTCCGACATCACATTACAGAGAAGACAAGTGGACTACAATTTCTGGTATCCCCGCCAAGTGCAGGGTGTATGTCCTTTGGTTGACCAACAGCATCACTGTCGCTAAACTATGCATAATATGATGTAATGTGATTTTATTGCAAAAATGTTACTAAAAATATTTCAACACAAAAATCACTTACTCTTGTTTTAACCATAGTGTGCATAAACTCTGAAGATAGACTTTGAATAGATAAGGTAGAAGTAGTGATGATCACGCTTAAATTATCCATTTTTGTAGATATAATGATCATCAGTGTTAGTGCTTTCATCACAATGAACACAATAACTGCCATAAGTTGGCCTTAGAACGAGTTCTTGACCCTTATTTATCTCACATTCATTCAAAGACCACAGTATCCATAATACAGTGTGTTGCCGATTGCACAGGTATTCCATCCACCTTAAACTTTTCATATTGACTCTTTATAGAGTTTTGAGCCTTCCATTAACTTCACAAGTATATCCTCGACTTGCCTCAAAGAAGTCAATTTCAAGTTGGGCAGAGTAATACCATATCCTGTGCAATGTGGAAGGCGACAACTCTGCCATTCCATGTTTGATGTTAAAAGTGACTTTTCCGCATTCTGAACATACCCTCAATTTTCTTCATATGAACACAATTCCGGTATGCGCAAGGGTAAATTTCCCTACAAATCCTGGCTGCCTAAAATTGTCACAAAAATCAACATTAATCAGGCACAGTGGCCTCACTTCAATCCATTGCCTTTGTTTCCACTGTAAGATGCAGCTGGCGGGAGATATGCATTGTCTTCCTCCCGCTCCCATTGCATCCTACACCCTGCGGTGGTGCAGATCCACGGCAGGAGGAGCGTGCCAGCATTACAAGCACCTATAAGCACAGTTTTCCACTGGTATCAAAAGAGTGCTCACTCAAGGCAGATGCAGTGTAACACACATTAATTTATTTTGTGCATGAAAAATACACGTTTCGGCCATGGGGTCCTTCATCACACGACCCTCGGTGCTGCTGTTGAACAACATATAGTTGAAAACGTAAAAGACAGACAACAGTAAACCCTCGGTGCCATGTTTTGGCAGTTGAATGCATCATCATTACAGGGAAATTTAATGTCATAATCACAGATCAATAATGTAACCAATGAGGAAAAACAATATGAATATGCATGATACACATATCAGTTGATGGACACACTCTAAAAATACATCCAGCTTCCCGTCGAAGTAGGCAAAAACCCAAAACTGTGACTTTGATGCATTGATAACCGGCATAAGAAAGACACACATTCAGTAAAGGTGCCCAACATTCAATCCGTACAACTGTGATAAGTACCCAGATCTGGGCACCAACTTTACAATGAGTCTTTGCTTCAGGCCCTAGTGGGCAAACATATGTACCCATGCATTAACGATTGAACCGCTGTACCACTCCATTCTACCTCTATCTCGGATATTGTTCACCCGACAAAACCAGGCTATCCCCCACTAAAATCACATTAGAAAGCACCAAAGCCAAGCAGCATTCAGATGCAACCCCTCTAGAAAAGGTGATCTCTAAATGAATAAAAGCCATTTTGTAAACACGAAAAAAAAAACATTGCACATTACCCAGGATCTAGATTTACACTTTGTGTGTATGCATGTGATTTAGACAGAAATATGTATGGGAAGGACTCAGACTTGAAAAACTTCTTGCAGGGTAAAATAGGTTTTATCCATCTCAGTAAGCCGGTAGCGGGCTACCTGCGCATTAGGTGAAATATAACAATTTGGAATCTAATAAACATGCGAAGAAGTCAGCATATTTCACTACTGTAAGTACAATAATTTCTTTCACTAGTATGGATACTCATGACAGTGTGGTTAAATAGGCTCTCCCACATCCATAAGCAAATAATATGCTCCTCATTTCTGAAGAAGCTCATCTGCAATAGACATCAGAAGAAGGTGACACTGTCTTTCTCATACTGATGAGTGATGAGGGGAGACCCTGCAACACACTACCAGATCGACAATTAGCCACACATTCCTATTTAAAATGACAGTAGATAAGAAAGATTCAAACCAATCAAGCACCACCAACACCCATCTTTGCATTCAAATGGGACAAAAGAGTGCTACGGGTAGCCATATGGGATGCCACTAAAAGATTTAGCATTACAGTCAAACCAAGTCCTCGATCACCAGAGGTCTAAAGCAGACTGTCAGTCTTGTCTCCATATTGTTCTATGGTTCCATTCAAAATGGCCAAGGAGTTGGCAAGCAGCCACGTTCTCTACAACCTTACCGAGCAACAGTAGGCAAATACTATCTCAAAAAGTCTTCAGAATTATAGGGTCAATTCGCTTTTATTTAGAAAGGGAGGATATTAATCCCCACTTTAAATAGGAAGTAAAGTCTTCTAAAAACCAAGATATAGTCAAATGATGCCACAAATTGAGGGACAGCTGTTAAAGTAGAGAAGCAATCAAGTGATCCAAGCATAAAATGGGTTGCAGGGATTGAACATGCACAACAAACCAGCTATAAATGACAGATCAAGGTAAAACAAGGGCAACAAAAGTTGACATTTTCGTCATAAACCAATGCATTGTACTCCACCTAAAATTAACTTCGATTAATACATGTTGACGGAGAGAGATGGGGACCCAAAAAAAATCAAGAGTGGGACAAGCATGATGTCAGCTGGCATTAAAAGCAGTTCTGGAGATTCTTTGATAACAGTTGTCAATAGAACAATAACTTCCAACGAGAGCTAAGTTAAAAATGCATGTATGAATGTTGATGTAACAGTGTATGCTTACCAAGTACGCTTGAAAAGGACTGTGGAAGTGGAACACCCTCATGAGACAACTTGGAAGTATTTGGTTTCCCTTGAGCAAATATTCTCTGATACTTCCAAAGGAGAGTTGGGCAGGCTCTTTGTTAAGGTCTGTAAGCTAATATTGACAGGTGCACTATCATGCCACATTGCCTGGTCTACATTTTGCTCCCCATCTGTTAACAGTTTCTTATATCAGACATCTGATGTTTTGATTTTCTGAGCTTGCGGTACTCGTCCTTGTTTAAACCCGTTTTTTTCTTCTACCTGTTCATCAGTCCTCCTACTTCTTGCTGTCTTAAGTTTATGAGAAGAGTGTGTAGTTATAAATAATATCTGTTTTGTTGAAAATGTATGTTTTCCAAAATGTCTTGTTTATTTGCTTTTGCCACTTGTTCGTTGCTCTGTAATAATTCAGTACTACTCTTTGAAGGTTTCATTAGACTTACATTTCAAAGTGAATGTCCTATTGATTTTATACTCAATTTTAGAAAGGGGAAGCATGTTTTCATTTCATTGGAAATGTAGTATTTGGATTTATCATTATTATTTGAAAAAGTGTGTGTTGTAGATGTTATTGCTAGTGATATTTTTTATGAAACATAAGCAAAAAAATATTGAGGAAACTTTTCAATTATAGGTTCTCAGCTGCTCTTTGGGTTATGTTGATGCTACATAACATTTATAACGTTTCTAACAATAGAGATTTCTTTTTTCCTTTCTGCTTCTCTTCCATCCCTCCAGCTCTGCTCTCTCATCAACATCATGCAGCTTTGTGTAGCACACATAGAAGTTGTAAATCGTCATTTTGTTGATGATTGTTTATGTGTAGGAAAGGAAATCTTCTTGCACATAAACAATCACTGATGGTGTTTTGCTGTTTCAGTGTGTGCTGCACAATGCAGAACACATAGAAACAGCTAAAATAAGGAGAAATAAAGCATTTCTCCTCGTTTTGCCATGTTAAGTACAGGTTTCCCCTGGTCTTAATTTTGGCGCTGCCCCATATTTACGCCACCCTTGTAAATATGGGGCAGTGTCAAAATCAATGGGCGTTTCAGCGAAATGCCCACCACAACATCCATTGCCCACCACTTTCACGCTGAGTATAGTGTGAAAGGGTGCCTTATTTACAATGTGGCGTTAAGCCACTTAACGTGGCTTAACGCCACATTGTAAATAAGGTGAAACCCCTATCGCCGCAAGAACATCAGAAATGTGACGTTCCTGTGGCGATAGGGACTTCTAAATATGTCCCTGAATGTTTTGGGGAATATAGTAAAAGAGAGTATCAGTCTACGCACACGGCTAGTCGAGTTCCATATTTGAAAAGCAAAGACACAGAAAGATTGAGACACTGTTATTCGGCAGCATAGGAGGGGTGTTGCACAGTGGAGTCAAATATTACTTTGCATTTCATTTTGCCTCCTGATATACTGTTACAAGATAGGTGTTTTGGCATTTGTAGTGGATTGCTTTGTAGGTAAGATAAGCCATCTTGTAGACACATTTAGATTCAATAGAGAACCAGTACAGAAGGGACTGGGTTAATGTGAAGATGCAGGTAAATACCCAAGAAGAGTCAGGCAGCAATATGCAAAAAGTGTTTAATGGCTGCAAGTTAGAATTTTTGAACATCCATGAGGAGAGCGTTTCCATATGGACCTACGTCAGAACACCCTTCAGATGGCCACGGGGCAGGCAGGGGTTACTGGTCCCAACTGTGGAGGTTTAGCTCTTTTGCTCCTGGTGTACTAAGGCCTGACCTACTATGGATCCTAAGCAACTGGGACAAGTGCCCTTTTTGCGCCTTAGTCTCAGTGGTAACTATGGTCGAGCAATACAAGGCTCCCTCAGTGTGGAAGTGGGACTTCAGGTCAATGAACACCACTCATAACTCAAAGGGTGCACAGCAATGTCAATAACATAAATATCCAGTAAAATGCTTTATTGTATAATAAACAGAACTATTTTACTTTGAACTCTACACACTCAAAGCAATAGATATATAAACAATAGCATATTTCTCCTAGAGGTCGGCGATCTAGTGTGTCACTAGCAAATACCTTTCCCACCCCCACTTCATAACGTAGTAGAGGTTATTCCCAATTGACTAGTGGCCGCAACCAGGGAATGCTTGCCTGTTGGACTTAACTCAAGAGTCCACTCTGACTCTTTGTAAAATAGTCAAAGTGTCTTGGCACCGCAGCACCCTCAGCAGCGAGTTTCCCTGGGACTCAATAGGCCCGTAACCAGTCTTACCCGCTTCAGCAGTGATGAGGCTTGCAATGTCCTAGCAAGTGACACGACTCCAGGCACTCAAACTGCTCTTGTCCTGTGAGGAGAGTCAGCTGTACGCAGCTCTCTCCTGAGCATATGCTGCCTGCTCCAGCAGTGAATGGAGGTGCCTGGTGCTCCTCCTGCATGGAAAATCTTGTGCTCCCCACAAAGGGGGGCAGATTGGATTCCTGTGCTCAAGATTGGGTTCCCAGTGATGCAGCGAAGCACACACGGTGTCTTCCTCGGTTTTTACTGGGGCAGTTCCGGCTCAATACTCAATGCTTTGTTGTGACCCACAGTTCATGGCTCAGATTTGGTGGGCGATGGCCCGATCCTCAATACCATTTAAGTATTGACAACCCCTCCTATCATATTGAGTTGCCGTAACTCCACCAGCCAAGGCACTGGCCCTCACTGCATGGTAGTCCATACCACAGGGGCCTCTCCTGTCATAAGGGGTTGCTACTAAGTTCCAACCAGGCTTCAATCCTTCCAATCTTCCAATAACTTTCACTGCAGCTTCCCCCCTGGCATACGGGGTCACCGCCACAGACATCCCATGGTTTCACTTATCCCACATGGCAGTCCGCGCATGGCTATCTTCATGGCTTTTTCCTGCCATACTGGGGTCACCAACTGGAATCTGCACACTGGCAATGACCCAATCAGTGCAACAGCTGCCTCCTCACACCTCGCACTGGAAATCCACTCGGCTGGGCTGCCCACTGGACCTCGCTCCCTCCAGCGCCCTCCGTTTCCTCACAGAACACACTGATATTGGAAAGCAGGCAGATACTGGTGCTCCAGGCTCCAGAGCTGGCAGTCTTGATTTTCCTGGGTGATGTCCTCTTCTGAAAGTCCATTTCAAGACACCAAATGTGATTTAGGGTCTGGGTCTTTGACATTTTATGTTGGGGTTCTGCTTCTTTTAAATTCTACACTTTTCTCTCTTTTCTCCCTCTTGAAAGGCTGTCTATCACAGCAGGAGAGACTCCAAAGCTGATAGACCCACAAACATAGTTTACCACCAAACTGGAACACCGCATGCCATTATAACACGCAGTAGCGGCTCCTGGAAGGAGTGCTACCAGGCGGTGATGCAGGGCGGGGGAGAGGCAGGGTGGGGGGTACTTAACTCCGGATTATGACCTAACGGAGGTAAGTATGCAATTAAAAGAATAAAATTAATTTTGTTGCGCGCGCTGCACTGCCAAATGCGAAGCAGCGCACACAATGAAATTCATTTTATTTATTCATCTGTATACTTACCTCCGTTAGGCCATAATTTGGAATTTACTATGCCCCCACCCTACCCTTCCCCTGACCTGCGTCACCGCCCGCACCACTCCCTCCAGAAGCCGCTACTGACAACACAGTAGTTACAATGACTGCGTTGTTACAAAGCATGCCATTACTTCGCAAGTCGGAACAACGACTTGATCTAGGAGTCAGAAGGTGTTGGATTTAAAATACAAGACCTTCCTTACTGTTGCACAGACTGGAGTTGGAATAGTAAATTATACTATTCCAACATTCATAGCCCCCCCCTAGAGCAATTTGCTGTTCCGACTTGCGTTGTAATGGCATGCGTTGTTACAACGCGGTCGTTGTAATGACTGCATTGTAATGGCCTGTTTAAAAAAGCTTGCGAGGTAACGTGGCATATTCCCCACAACACAGTCCATGAGAGTGAGGATGTCAGCCACAAAAGGTTAATACTGGGCTTGCAGCCCTATTCTTTATGATTCCTGTATAAGGCCATTTCCTTGCTGTGATGTGTTCAGGCCCTTACCTTGTGATGTATCACTGAATCAAAGAGCACCGTTTTGAAGTGCATATGAAAAGTCTCTCTCTTTCTCTTCCTCCAGTGTGTCCCACCCAGCTAGCAGGAATGAAGCAATACACAAATCTCTCTGTGATAATTCATCTACTTCTCATGTTTTTCACAGGAAGGACTGGGCTTCTCAAAATGGATCCCAAGTTCCTGCATGAAATGTACCATTGCCAGCACACTTGCACTTAGCGTACATACACAGTACTCATCTGCTCAATACGGTCACATTCATGTATTTAACCACCCCAGGTGCACATGCATTCAACACACACAATCACTCTGTGCACACTGCTCAGTAGTGTATCCTTTCTGTGTTTGCCATGGTGTGCTATTTGCAAACATTCACATTGCCAGCGCGCACACTAACCATGCACAAAAATTCACTCTTTATGTATTGTACTTCTCGCAAGCACACATAAACCAGGCACATGCTTTCATAGCACACATACTGCACAGCACTACATCTCATGTATTGCATTCCTTCCTGGTATACACATGCCGAGTACACACACTCACTAAGTCGGCACTGCACAGCACTGCACTATCTCTGCACTGTACTCTTACCAGGCACACATCCAACCAGGGCAGCTTGTCCACCCTTGTGCTGCGCAGCGCTCTACATCTAACTGATGTAGGTGAAGGAGGAGTTAAGTACACAGAAGCAGAACTTTAAAATGGTGAGCGAGCCTATAGGTCTTACTGCAGTGACAAATGTTAAAGAGGAACTGTTTGCTCCTATTTCCACCTACACTGTATGCTGCCCCAACTCACTCATGTTGCTTAACTCGTGGGGAAGGTAGTAGCCTTCCACTTCTATAAGGGTAAAGCATTGGGCCCCCCTTCCTATCTAACAAGACCGCAATTCGTGTGACAGGCCTGTGTCATAGTGTACACACATAATCCATCTTTGCCTATGACAACAAAAATCAACATTTGGGATCCAGGCAACAGAACATTTGGGCACTCAGGTCAGGGAAACATGTCCATTACGATGCAGAGGACTTTACCATCCCAACAACCTATTACTGTCATCTGGACAGTGTTTACTACTGGACTTCTGAGTATGTGTAGAATTCCTATTCTTAACTCCACATCTGTGGCGCTAGTCGTGCTGGAACTGTAGAGAAAGGAGAGATTGTGAACACCAGACTGTAAACTGACTGGCTCAGAGACTTTATTGGTGCAGTTCCAGAGCATTACGGTACATGGGTAAGTCAGTATTTATGACTATTTCTGGCATGCACCTTTTGCCTCGCAATTTGTTGTGAGATGTTGTGGCTCTTCACTTTGTGCCTGCTTGCATCTGTTATACTTCCCTCATGTTTACTGTTTTCTTCCCTCTGGATTCCTGTGTTTTAGATCCACTCTAAGGTCTCCTTTAACTGTATTCTGTTTTGTTGTGTTCATTGCCTTCAGGTATCTACCTCTTGTTTACCCCCTCAGCTCCAGAGCTGCCTAGTTTGGGGTGGCATCCTCGTGAGAGGAGGAAGATTTTGTGGATCTTACTTCAGATGCTGATTGTTAGAAATTTGGTTGGTAGAGGTAAATGTAAATGTAAATGTACAGGAATTTATATAGCGCAAATCACCAACCGGTTTCTAAGCGCTTGCTTAGGGAACCCGTCCTGGTATTCCCCTGTGAGATAACCCCAGCAGAGTATCCTATCCGCAAGGTGAAAGCCAGGCATCCCGCCGCGAGGGGTCGTTGTGGAGATTAAGCAAGCTATTGCCCAGAGTCGCAGAGTGTGAACCCGTGAATCGAGTAGGCACCGGAGCGAGAATTGTCGAGTCCATGGACATTTTAGGACTCAAGACCCCGCCGAGCCGGGAATTGAACCCTGGTCCCGGGCTGACCTCTGCTTCCAGGTCTGCCTCCTCTAACCAGTGAGCCACACTTCTCCATGTATGCACCCAGCCCAAGTATGAACCCCAATCCTAGTCAGGGTAAGTTACAAACACATCCTAAATTAATCTTTGCTCACCCTCTGGTAGTTTTGCCCAAATCAGTCAGGCTTAACTTAAGAGGCAATGTGTAAAGTAGCTGTGCAACACTTCAAATAGTGACACAGGGAAAACACCACAAAAGCCTCAACACCAGGTCAGAACATTGGAGCTTAATTTTAGAAATATAACAAGACCAACACAACAACAATCCAATAAGTAGAACCAGAATTATGATGTTTTAAAGAATAAACTGAAATATAGCACTTAAAAGCATAGCTGATCTTGTTGGACTGGGTCAAATCCCAAAGTTCAGGCCAACCTTGATGGAGCACGGGTTAGATTAATTTCCAGATAAGTCCAGCTAAACTTTTACCTTCTCAAGAATTGGGCCAATAGTCCTATTTGCAGGGTAGAAGTTTACCAGGAGCAAGGAGAGGATCAAGGGAGGTGGTCTGCGGGACGCGCAGAGCCATCGGGGGTCGTGGATGGATGGGCTAAAGCCTTGAGAACGGCGTACATAGCTGTGCAAAGAAGCGAACTTGTGCCCACTTGCGCTTATCCTTTGTGCTAGTGGCACTTTTCCGGAGCGAACGTGACCGTTCGCAAAGAGCCCAAAAGCTTGCTTTCAAGAGCAGTAGAACCACCCAAGGACTCAGGGACCTGACAGGTGCCTCTTGAGAGTCAGGAGCTCATTTAAAATGGATCCAGGAGCTATGAGGAGCCCTTTGAGTACCTTCAGGGTCCCTGGTTAAAGACGCGCTGCAGGTCCAGTTCTTCCTCTCTAGGCTTGAGGGCAGCAGCTCAGCGCAGCAAGGCAGCAGCTTCAGAGTGTCAGTCAAGCAGTGACAGTCCTTCCAACAGCACAGCAGTCCTTCTTCCTAGCAGAGTATCCACAGGTCCAGACGTGTACTGAAGTGGTGGTGTACGAGGTCCAGTACTTATACACAGTTGAGATTTTGAAGTGTGGGAGACTTCAAAGATATGACTTTGAAGTGCACAGAATCTCTGACCTTTCTGACCTGGCTCCAGACTCACTGCAAGCAGGTTATGCAGCCCTTTGTGTGGGGAAAAGACATTGCTTATTCAGGTATAAGTGTCAGGCTGTATCCAGCTCCTCCCTACCATCCTGCCCAGGATGGCCGATCAGGATGTGTATGGCCCATCAAGTCTCTCCTAAGCTCCCTCCGTGTGTTGTGTCTAGAGGGAATGCACAAAACCCAGCTGCCACCCATCCCAGATGTGTATTCAGAGACAGGCAGCAGGTACCAATGGCTATAGTAAAAAAATCCCAACTTCTAAAGAGCTGACATTTTCAAGAATTGCAATTTAAAATCTGACTTCACCATAAGTTGTGATTTTAAATTGTGATTCCAGAGACACCAACCATGGGAGTCCAATCTCTTCTCAATTGGAAATTACATATATACATCACTGTAATAAGGTAATCCAAATGTTATCCTATGGGAGAGATAGGCCTTGCAGTAGTAAAAAACATATTTGAGAGTTTTTCACTTCCAGGACATGTAAATCTTAAAAGTGCATATCCTACTTTTTAAATAGACTGCAGCCCACCCTCTGGGCTGTGCAGGTCCTACCTTAGGGGTGACCTATATGTGATAAAAAGAAAGGTTTGGGCCTGCCACGGGGGTTATCCTGCCAGGTTGACATGGCAGTTAAAACAGTACACAGAGCGTCTGCAAGGGCAAGCCTGTGACATGTTCAAAGGGGCACTTTAAGTGGGTGGCACAATTGGTGCTGCAGGCCCACTAGTAGCATTTAATTTACAGGCCCCGGGCCTATGTAGAGGACTTTACTAGGGACTTAAATGTAAATTAAATATGCCAATTGTGGAGAATTCAATGCTACTGTGTGTTAAGCATAGAGAACCTGCACATTAGCACTGGTTAACATTGGAAAAGTGTTCAAAATCCTAAGACCAGCAAAAATGAAGTCAGCAAAAACAGGAGGTCTGAAGGCAAAAAGTCTGGGAAAACCACGCCAAGGATGCCAGGTCTAATACTGATGTGTTGTCCAGTTCTGGATTTTTTTCAAGCAATTTTCCAAACTTGTGACATAATGTCTGCCTGTGATTTTGATGTAAAGCTGAGTATTGTAAGCATTTTGGTGCACTGGTATACTTGTCACCTTCAGCTGAAACCTATCATATAAAGGGGACGGGTTCAATCCAAAGAAAGGTAACATCTGCAGGCATCCTTATACCATTGCCAATATAAGTTTTGTTGTGTAATATT
The DNA here is from genome assembly GCF_964263255.1 of Lissotriton vulgaris. Lineage (NCBI taxonomy): Eukaryota > Metazoa > Chordata > Amphibia > Caudata > Salamandridae > Lissotriton > Lissotriton vulgaris. The sequence goes on along the minus strand of NC_141691.1, from coordinate 1,212,297,649 downwards.
CAACAGAAAAAAGGAAGGAGATAAAATGCAATGCCCTATTCTAGAATACTTATCGGAAAATCTGAAACAGAAACAATGCTTTGCCCATATATTTTAGAGGTAACTGGTATTCACCCCAGTCGTTTTAATATCCTAGTGAAATATTTACCTAATACCTTTGAGTGACATAATAAATAGGGTTTTATGGAGGATTTATTATGATACACACTGAGATGGCTGTTGGAAATGGCTCATTTCATAGTTGGTATCAAACAGAGATAACTCTTTCAATGGTCATATTTATTTATTTATTTAATGTTTTATTTTTAACAGCTGTGCCAAATTTACATTAATACACTTTACATAAACATAACATAACATAAAGAACGAAGGCTTTGTTTCCAAGACGTATCATGACTTGGAACAGTAGTTTTCAATCATAAAACTAGGAGTCAGTTAACATGATCACTGGCACGTTAGAATTAACTACATGTTAACAAAGTAGAGCTGTCCTGAGCTCAGTGTACTTTTGTTCAGAAGACCTCACCTGGGGAGATGGAACCGAAGGCCAGATAGCACCTGCAAATATTATGTACGTAGCACAACACGTGCAAATTGATCAGATCCAGCATTGCAGCTATTTGGCTTGCACTTAAAATGGAATATTGGGGAGATCTGCTGCTGAATGAAAGTAGCGAAGCTGCCTCGTACACAAGGAATAATTCCCTGTTCAATTGGGTGAATCCCTTGTTGGCCTGATGTATGTTCTCATCATGGAAGAAGACATGTGCGAACAACATTCATCCTGAGGGGGCACACGATAATGAACGTACAGATGGGTTTCTCAGATTGTGTCCCCCAAGGATGGCTTTTTTGGTCAGAACATAAAACAATTCGACAGGTTATGGCAAGACACTAGACCAAGCAGAGCTGCAAGGGTCAGGCTACCTGGGTTTATTGCAAGACACCTCATTTCTCCTCCTCTGAGAGAGGACCTGATGGCTCCCTCAATAAATCAGTGTGTTCACTTAGAATGTGCACCTTTAGATAGTGGTAGATGAAACCGCTAGTACTTAATAGCACACCGGTTCTCAATTACTTATGGGCACACTAATGTTGTGTGCACTAGCATACCCATATGCAATATTTGTTCTACAGAGTAATGCACGACAAGGCTACACACCATTGTATTTCACTGGCACAATAATCTACCAACGCAGTATTTTGTCAAATGGGCTCAGAAGCCCCTTTTAGGACTGTATATATTCTAATAAATAGAGTTTTGCATTTACTGAGATGATATTTTTCTAATGTTTGCTCCTATAATAATGTGTTATGTTTATACAGCTTAAAGATGATCTGTACCCCAATATACACCTGCCAAGTCACACAGTGTACCAATTTCTCAAAGTGACTATGAATAAATAGGGAAAACTTTCATGTCACAAAATGATGACTGTTAGAAATTGGGTTTCTGGTTGCCAGAGGTATGCACCCTATCCAAGCAGGAACCACAATCCTAGTCAGGGTACGTCAGATACACACCACAAATGAACCTGCGCTCACCCTCTGGTAGGAGAATAAACTGAAATGTAGTGCTTAAAAACATAAAACGCCAACTGGGGATATCTGGTCACTCTAGACCGGGTCAAATCCAAAAGTTCAGGTTGACCATGATGGAGCATGGGTCGGATACAGGGACCATCTTTGACGCCCAAAACAGTGCCTTGGTTCGTGTTTACATAGACGTCAAGGCATAGATGCGAGGAGCAAAGGAGGGTATGCGTCGATCCTTAGGATGTAGGCGATGCATCAGCTCCGAGCCGCGAAGAGTCGGAAATGCATCTGGAATGGAGGAAATGTGCCGCACCTTCGACGATTCAACGTTCTCGATCCGTCAGCGTCAATGGAGATGTGATGCGCTTGATCCTAGCTGCATCGTCATTTCATTTGTGTTGATGGAGATGCGCTGGTTCCGAGCAGTGCTACAGTGTTGATGAGTGGATTTTAGCCGGAGCAGTGCCTTATACCAACTTCCAGGGGTGTAGTACTGGATTGGCTCCACTTGACAGGGCAAGACTTTCAGATGGTAGAGACTAGGTGCAGTAGCAAGGCGAGTTGGAAGTCTTTGATGTCCCTGAGAATTCAAGCTGGAGGCAAGCCCTTGGAATCACTTTGGTTCTGAGTTGTGGAGATGAAGGTCCAGTCCTCCTCACACCCAGGCAAGAGTGCAGCAGCTAAAAGGTCAGCAAAGCAGTAGTCCAGCAGATTGGAAGAGTGACAGTCCTTGTAGCAGTGCAAAACACACCTGGAGAGACAAGGGACTAAGACTTCTCTGATCCCCCTGTAATCAACTTAAACTCACACAACAGAGAAGTACTAATACAAAGAAAAGACAGTAAATCCTACTTCTTTAAGTGAAAGAGGGTCCAAATAACATTACATCTAGGCCCATAAAGACACAGTGTTTTTTGATCTTTTAACACCTTGAGGGGTGACAACACGTGTCTTAATACTGCCCTCACACACTTTGCAGTGTCATGCTTCATCACTGGGCCGCATCATACACCCAGGTGCAGACCAACCACTGAGTGGAGCGCTAGATATTTTTAGATGAAGAGCAAGTGGTGAGATTCAGGGAAGTAGAAATGTGGTGAAAACACATACAACACGAACAATAACGTGACGTACTAGACAAACACCAAGGTCAGAGGGCGGGATTGTATGCTACCCCCTGTACTCGGAACCAATATAATGCAGTATTTTAAGGTTTAAAACAACCTAAGGGTCCACCTATATAATTTTATTCTGGCTGTGGGCCCCTGGAAGGGTTAAAATCTCTAAGGAACCGGGTATACAGAAAGCGTAACGGTCCCTATAAATGGTATTATGAGGAAATAAAAATCTTTTAAAACTCCTAGAGACTCAGTGGTGTGCGGCATTGTAACATAACATGTAGAGGTACCCTTTGTGATCATTGGGTTTATTAAAAAGTCCTTCACTACAAACAGACAATCTAAGGATGAGCAGGTTGGGGAGGAGTATTGATAGCCCGCGTGGTGTATATAACCAATTTGAGTTTAGCATACATTTACACATGGACATTTTCGGGAAGAAGAAAACATTTTGGCACCATCATTAGAAGAGTAGAATGGGTGAGGACTCCCCAACTACATTTTCCTCATGAAGGTTTTACTATATAAAAAAAAACTTTTTCTAACATGGAAATAGAAAAAAACTAGAGCTTCTGAGAGATTCGGGTTGTTGTAGCATTTCATGGCCAGAGATGAGAAATGGAATTTGATATGCAGTTCCCCCAATACTCTAATATGGGATTGTGTATGTATGGATGAGGAGTCCCTTCTTTATTTCTATGGCCTACTGAGAGACCAAGAAAGGGAGGACAAGTGACGTGGTGGAAGTCTGAGACACTGATATCTGGCGGAGTGGCTACATTGAGCTGCCTTAGAAAGATCTCTGAATTACAGGAGATGAGGTGGGGTTTATAAGTTGATATAAACGTCATATGGGGCGATATAACATGAAGTAATTGCCTCATATGGTACTTTGAGGTGTCAGGCCGTTCTAAGTAGATATAAAACCACTCCAATATGGCGGCGGCGAATATGACTAGTAGTCCTTCTACTATGCCTAGGATCCCCGGTGAGATCTGAGAGGGGAGGACACGTGGTACGGAACAAGGTCCTAGATAATGGCGTCCCCGCATCGTTTAGACTATCGGCGGAGGACGACTGATGGGGGCAGAACTCCTGGTACTTCTCGTGACTAGTAAGTACAATGGCTGATGAAGGGGCACGACCATATGTCGACTTGGCCCGCTGGGAATGTAGTTAAATCACGAGTGTAATGAATAAGAGAATGGGAGGCATGAGCAGGGGAGGTTATAAATACTGAAAAATGTGCCTTCTTTTCAGTGTGACGGCGAGAGTACGTCCACACAGCGTCCCGGGTTCAGAAAGAATTTATATGAACTCGTGTAAGTACAAAAACATTCTGTTGGGGATAAGATGTGTTTTTGGTGGTAACGAGAATGTGTGAGTGTGGTGCAACAAGGGTAAAAGGACAAATGGCCACATGAAAGCTTAAGTGTGGACATAAACAAAACATTTTTTTAAACATGGCTGTACATATATATAACAAATGTTTTCCTAGTTTTAAAGAGGGAGGTGTGACACACGGGTGTGTTGTAAATACTGCTGCTGTGAAAAGAAAAAGAGACTCAGAGAAAGGAACTTGTTCACAATTAGGTGCATGGTTTCGTATGAGTGTGTCTCACATATATATATACTTTTTCTTTTCTGTTTTTAGGAAGTGGTTCCCTCACAGAAATCCTGGAGAGACCCTAGTGTAAGAAAAATAACCTACAGGCTATAAGGTAATAAGAACCCAATTAGGGGAAGGACTATCACAAAAGGGACCAACACCCTGATGAAAGCCAGTGCCACCCATATGGGGGCTTACATTTGGCAGAAACATGTTGGTATCTGCAGTGGGGGTATAGGGACCGTTACGCTCCCTGTATATCCGGTTCCTTAGAGATTTTAACCCTTCCAGGGGCCCACAGCCAGAATAAAATTATATAGATGGACCCTTAGGTTGTTTTAAACCTTAAAATACTGCATTATATTGGTCCCGAGTACAGGGGGTAGCATACAATCCCGCCCTCTGACCTTGGTGTTTGTCTAGTACGTCACGTTATTGTTCGTGTTGTATGTGTTTTCACCACATTTCTACTTCCCTGAATCTCACCACTTGCTCTTCATCTAAAAATATCTAGCGCTCCACTCAGTGTGTTGGTCTGCACCTGGGTGTATGATGCGGCCCAGTGATGAAGCATGACACTGCAAAGTGTGTGAGGGCAGTATTAAGACACGTGTTGTCACCCCTCAAGGTGTTAAAAGATCGAAAAACACTGTGTGTTTATGGGCCTAGATGTAATGTTATATGGACCCTCTTTCACTTAAAGAAGTAGGATTTACTGTATTTTCTTTGTATTAGTACTTCTCTGTTGTGTCAGTTTAAGTCCTAGTAGCAGCACAGCAGTCCTTCCTCCTGGCAGAGTATTCACAGGTCTAGAAGTGTATTGAAGTGGTAGAGTCTGAGGTCCTGTACTAACGCCCAGTTGTGTCTTTCAAGTGGGGGAGACTTCAAAGAGAGTGTACATAGTCCCTGCCCTTCCTGCCCTGGCTCAAGACTCACCACAAGGGGTATGCAGGCCTTTGTGTGGGGGCAGGACATAGCCTATTCAGGTGTAAGCATCAGCTCCTCCCTCCCACCCTGCCTAGGATGGCCCATCAGGATGTGGATGGCACATCAGTCCCACCTAAGCTCCCTTTGTGTGTGGCTGTCTAGAGGGAATGCACAAAGTCAGACTGTCACCCACCCTAGACTTTTATTCAGAAACAGGCAGAAGGCAACAAATGTTTAAAGTAGGAAAATGGAAACTTTCTAAGAGTAGCATTTTCAATCAATCAGTTTGGACTTGTAGAGCATGGCTAATCACCTGTGAGGATATCCAGATACTGGGATCCTGCTGCTGTCAGTCGAAGAGGCATATCTTGCATCCATTTCAGAATTCCATGAGCGAGGATGCTGTTCGGAGGAGGAGGGGAAGGTTGTGCCAAAACTTGGAAGAGCTGTAGGAGGAGGAGCAACCTCCAACATGGCTTTGATAGATGCGAGGAGTGTGTGCAAGGACAAGGGCGGTGCAGCGCAGGTATCTGGAGGGATGGTGGAAGTTCAGGTGGTGGTTGATGTTTACAGGTCCTTGATCATGAAGGGCTTTGTAGGTGTGTATCAGCATCTTGAACTGGTATTTTTACTGGATGGGGAGCAAGTGAAGGGTCCTGAGGTGAGGGGTGATGTGGGTCCTTTTGAGGAGGTCCAGGATAAGTCATGAAACTGAGTTCTGAATGGTCTGGAGTCTCTCCAGGATTTGGGTGTTGATACCTGCATGAAGGGCATTGCCAAGGTCGAGTTGGCTGGTGACCAGGGAATGGTTGATGGTTTACCTGGTGTCGGTGGGCAGCCATCTGAAGATCCTATGGAGCCTGCAAAGGGTGTGGAAGAATGCAAAGGCAACCTTGTTGATCTAGCATTTCATGGTGAGTTTGTTGTCTAGGATGGTTCCGAGGTTGTGGGCGTGATTTATCAGTGAGGGCGTGCCCCAAGTTTGGGGGGCCGCCAGGTGTCTTTCCATGAGGAGGTGTTGTTTCCAAACATAAGTACTTCATTCTTGTCTGTGTTGAGCTTCAGGCAGTTGGGGCCACATCTGCAACACGTCTTTGTGGCTGCAAACTGAAAATCGTCCCATTTGCGATCCCTAAGGAGTTGTCCAGCATGTAATAACCCATTTTTCATGAGTCAGTAACCTATTACAAACTCGCAAAATTGGGTTTGTGAGTCGGTGTTAGGAAGGGGTGTTTTAATGGCTTCCCATCCTCTTAGCCAGTCACAGGGGCATGTATAAATGTACTCCCGCTGGAAAGCAGCTGCAAAACATTTGGATTTTGCCAACTTCCCAAGGAGGTGACAACCCATTCGCAAACAGGAGGGGGTCTCCAAGGTACTCCTTCCCCATTGTGCATGTAGGCACCACCATTTTTTAGGAGCAGGCACTGGACCCACAGACCAAAACAAGACCACTGCTTACTCTTAAATAATGAAAAGGTGGCTTTTAATTTTTATTTTTTATATGCATCCCATTTTCCTTTATAGAAACGCGCTGCATTTCAATAAAATTAATTCCTTTATTTAAAAAGCAATCACAGGCTTGGTGGTCCACTGACTCCAGCAGGCCACTATACTTGTGATTACAGGTCATTCCCTATGGGTCACAAATTGTGACCTATCTCATGAATATTGATGAGGCAGGTTAATTGCGACCCCATTGGGAATCACAAACAATGTACTTCGCATTTTGCAATTTCTTAATTACGGGTCACAAAATGTTGCAATCAGGAAGTCGCAAAACATTTTCAACGTGCATGTGGCCCTTGGTCTTCACCCACTTGGCGACACTCTTCATGCAGTTGTGGAAGTTGGCCTATGTGGTTGAGCGATCTTCAGAGAGTGTGAGTATGAGTTGGGTGTCATCCGCGTAGGAGATCATGTTGATGCCATGGGTTCTGACAATGCTGGCCATGGATATCATATAGGTGTTGAACAGGGTGGGGCAGAGGGATGAACCTTGCAGGACACAGCAGATGATTCTCTTGGGTTCTTACATGAAGGGAGGTTGGCAAATTCCCTGCGTTCACCCTGTGAGAAAGGAAACGATCCATCCAAGGGCGTTTCCCTGGATCCCAAGAGGGTGGAACCTCCTGGTGATGGTGTGGTGGGATACTGTGTCGAACGCTACTAATAGGTCGAGGAGGATCAGAGCCGCTATATCACCTCGGTTGAGGAGGCCTCTGATGTCGTCAGTGGCAGCGATCAGTGCGGTCTGTGCTTGGAGCGGAAGTCGATCTGGCATGTGTCCAGCAGGTTGTTGTTTTCTAAGAGTTATTGATTGATGGCCTTCTTGACGACTTTCGCAGTGTAAGGGAGCAGAGAGATGGGTCGGTAGTTTTTGAGTTTACTGGGGTCAGCAGAGGGTTTCTTCAAGAGGGTTCTGACTTCTGAGTGTTTCCATTGCTCAGGGAATGTGGCCCTGGAGATGGATGCGTTGTGGATGAGATCAGTTTGATGTTGATTTCCTTGCTCCTGAGGTCAGAAAAAGTGTAGGAACAAGGGTCCATGGGTGCCCCAGAGTGGATGGAAAGACTGCATGGAGAGTCATTCTCAAGAAGTAAAATTTCAGTATTTTTCCACTTTTAAAAATAAATGTAGACAGAAAAAATATTGTTATCTGTCTGAATTTATCTGTAAAAATCAGTAAAAATAGAAACTGGAAGCCTTCATCATTAATTCGTTTTGGAAGAGGTGTGTTGTGAGCATCCCTTCCAAATGATAACATTCTGTGATTGGGCAAATCGCTCAAAATCCCCATGCCTAAAAATGGGTCATGCAATCTAGTTTTCAGATAAAGCACTCTGATGCCCTTGGGCAAATTTCACAACAAAAACAATTTATGATTCATACCCCGTAAGGTAACCACCTGGCTAATTCTGAGCACTGACTTAAAATTCAAGACAGAGCAAATGCACATGCAGGAGAAATATTCAGGACAAAAAGTCAACTTTACGATCAAATGCCCAAGATCAAGCAGCAATATAAAAACACTAAATAGATGACCCATACAAATAGAGCACCGAGGACCTGTTATATTACATTCCCAGCATACAGGTGGTCCCTCTGTCTCATCCAATAGCATCAAAAGGCATTTTGGGGCCCGGCTAAAACATATTTTGTGACCGCATTTGGAAACAAGTTGGAACAGATTTCTTATTTTCAGCTGATTCAAGCTTTCACGATGCCATACAATATGACCCTGTTCAATACATTCTCAGAAAGGGAAGCAGACAAAAACAGCTGAAAGCACAAGCTGCATTATGCTGCCCTGCCCAATCAAACCAAAATAAATCAGCTCTAGAAAACATTGATAAGGGCAAGGCACAGAAAGATTTAATTAGGGGATGTTTAGTGGACTATTGCAGTGGTTCTTAACTTTTTGACTTCTGAGGACCCCCACTTAATCATTATCGAAAATTGGGGACCCCAAAGATTCATTATTTGAATCTGGGGAGGTTAGAGCTTTTCTAAATTCAGTTGAGGCCAATCTTTGTCCATACTGTATTCTGTGTGACGCACTTTAAAATGCTTGGACCCTACCTCCACCCCAGTGGCCTAGCTAGCCGTTCTGCAGCCTGTGGCGGTCACTGAGTTTGCCACCTGGGGCCCGCATGTGACAGCGGGTGCTGGTGATTCCCATTGCAGCACCCCGTGCAGCCGTTGGTAAGAGCGAGGAGGGTTAGGCCACCTCCCCCAAAACTCATTCTGTCCAGGGCGGACTGCAAACACCCCCCCCCCCCCCTCCGCCGACCCCTTGCTACGCCACTGCTCCACCCCAAGTCCCCATGACAATCTTTAGCCAGCCTCTTCTGGGGTCCTGGCTCTTACATTTACATAACATTCCATTGAGGCCATTCTTTGACTTAGTGGCATGTGTAACCACTGGATCAACCCGTTCTAAATCCTGACACTGAGTTATATTGTTTCCAAATGCAACTGCAATATCTGAAACATGTGGAACCTGAAAGAAAATCAAATATCATTGAAATTTCCTAGCGGTCATTGCTGCACCCTCAAATGGCTGTTAACTAGTGAGAGAGCGCAAACTGACCAAAATGTATGAATGCACCACACCTACATGTAGTACGCACAAGTCATGAAGAGAAATGCCATGAGTGCGGATATTATATTCACCTATATTCTGAAATGTGTAGTTAATTTAGGGATTTTATATAGAAGTGGAACTAATGCAGAAATGTGTGAAAATGTATAACTTTATTAGGAGTGATTAATCCTGATCCATATTGTGTAGCTGCTAATGAGGGAATGTCAAGCACAGAACGGAACAGGCCTCATGGCCAGAGCTGAAAGTGTTGGGAAAGGGGTCCACTTGCATTAATATGGATTGCACTAATGTTATTTAGTAATTCTGTTTCTATAGGTTTTATATTTTATAGATGTGTTTGCATAATCATAAAGCAGAATATTAACGATATGGATGGATGAAAGGTTTGAAGAAAATAATCGTTATGAGAAATGTTGTAGGCCTGAAATGTTTAAAAGATTCTGATTTACACGTATTAGTCTGTGCCGAGAGTTAATGTTGCAAACTTCTGTTAGAAGTTTATGAGAATTGGGATCCTAGCTGCAGATGTCTGTCTGCAAGAGAAGGGGGGATCCAATTATAAATGAAATGAATAGAGGTTTGTTCAGGAGCCTGGCACAGACACGGAGGAGGGTTCAGGAATGTTTTAAGGGGTATCGGCGGGCCGGGGAAGAGTCTGAGAAGCAAGGTCAACTCTAACGCACGAGGCCCAAAAGACGCGCAACATGGAAAAAGCCAGAAGCAACACCACGTGAGGGGCGTCTCACGAGGGGCGTCTCAAATGTTGTTGTACGTTTTGTATTAGGGACAGCACCCCTGGGTGGAGTTAGAGCAGATGCCTGAGGACCCTCTAGAGAGCGGATGGGTAGGCAGAGAGGGGTCATGACTGGAGGATTATAGGTTTTCACCAAGAGACTAAGAGTGGGTGATCTTCCTAGGAAGTCATTCACAGCTGACACCTTTTGATAGGTTGAGATTTTGTTAAGTAGGGATACCATCCAGATCAGGGTAGGGACAGCCTAACCTGTATTTTCCCTCCAGCCCTAAATGACGGAGAGATCACAATACGTGTCTATGCTTGCAGCCCTGTTATTTTTAGAACTGGTACTTGTAGTCTTCTTTGCTCGTCTGAGGGTTTTCAGAGAGCACATGTATGTAGTTGGGCCCGTATATCTTGTGAATCTCATTTTGAGATGCCTGTACTTGCAATTAATCCTGACTTTATAATAAACCTTTGAAAGCTAGAAGTAGTTTGTGGTTCTTCCGAGCGGAGTCCATTATTGATTGAACTAACCTGGTAAGAGATGCACTTTCTTCCCTCAATGACAGGCAATAAAGGTTCAGTCGACCAGAACGGGGTTTAGATCAAGAATGATAAGATAGCGATCAAAATCTCGCCCCCGCAGTTGGTAGCTATAGAGGATGGTTGCCTTCTTGAGGAAGGTGATCTAGGCCAGGTTAGATTACCCCAAGGCCCCTAGAGATCGATGATCAGAAGAACCGCCCGCCGAAGAAGGTCCGGATGACGTGAGACAGAAAAGCAGCAGTATCGGTCGAGAGTGAGTATAAAGGGTCATGCGTGTTAGATTGCGGTGTTTTTGTATTGTATCTATGTTGTAATGTCTGGCGGAGTTGAATGCCTGTAGAGTGACTGTGGAACAGAATGTGAGCGCGCGCAACCGGTGGAAATCTTAAGTTCAAGGAGAGCTTAAGTGGTTCGGGTGTATCGGACATCCAGAGTAATTGTCAACCAGTGTGAAGGGGGTCATGAGGTACCATTGATCGCCCGCAGGACCGAGATAGGGGGAACGAAAGAGTGAGTGCGTGAGTAACGGACGCTGGTCGGAAGTTACTGTGCGTGTAAGAAACCTATCAGAGAGACAATAGACATTTCGTCAGTTGTGGTGACAATTACAGATAGACTGTGGACGTACAGTCGAGAGAAGTGACCGCTTGGTCGGAAGTAGTCATTTTTTTTCAGTGTATGAATGGGACGCATGCATGACCGGGAGACGAGCTGAGAAAGGAGGGGTGCTGCTGCGAAGCGGAGACGAGTGACGTCAGAAAGTGCCGCGCTGGGATTGGCCGGCCGGAGCAAGACCGCGCTGCGATAGGCCAGCTAGCAAAGCCGCGCTAGGATTGGTGGATTGTCATCAGGAAGTAAACAGTATAGCGAGGCTGGAAATTGTGCGTGTAATCATGAAATGTTTTAAATGGTTAAGAGCGGCTTTTAAAAGAGAGAGGCGGAGATCTTATGAAGGGGAAGAAGCCCCGCCGGAGGGTACGCCGGCTTATTATATGGCGGTGAATGTGGGGCTACACACAATAATGTGGATCTCAGAGTGGAGTAAGATTACAGAAGGAAATGAGGAACTGACGTTTCCGAAGTACGGGACGTTCAGATTAGAGGTGCTACACCGATTAAAAGCAGTTATGACCTCAATGAGACCTATGCCTAGACCGACCCAGTTTGAAGCTCTCAATGCCTGGATTAGGGCGGCGCACGAGAGGAACCTGAATAGACGACAAGAAAGGGTGAAACGATCGGTAAGAGCAGTGCAGGATGCAAAATGGGATGCGGATGCTAAAAGATGGAGAGTGCATAACATTGAAGTAAATAAATTGTATCCAGTGCTAGAAGCGCCCAGAAACAAAAGCCCACTAGAAGAAGATGATGAGAGCGAGACAGAGGACAGCCTGATAAATAGGTTACTAACAGATAGGCCACCCCCGTACAACAAAGAGTCAGGTAAAGATGAGCCAAGCCGAGAAGGGGGGGCTAGCATAGGGGAGTATGGACCGCTTCCCATTACAGATTGGGATCTCACTGCTAAGAAAGAACTGTCCCAGCCTAGTCCGGTGCAACAGGTGGTCGGAAGGTTCGTGGTACAAAGGGTGCCAGAAACGGAGTGTGCCACATCCTACGTACTACCAGATGCCCTGCAAGTACCTGTGACTATAGGCCCTATAGTATCGATTTATGACCCTGAGAGAGCAAGAGGGGAGGAACAGGTACGAAGGGACAGGGAGAGAGCAGAGATGGCAAGGAGGAACGATACCATCACTTCCTCAAGTCAGTTGCCCAGACCGAGAGATTGGAGCACCCCAGTACACACAGCAGTAGATCCAACAGGAGAACAGGGGGGCCCCAGATGGCCGATGGATCTAAGGGGGGCAAGACCGCCATCCTTCCAGGAGTTTAATGAGTACATGAAGAAGTGGGACGAGGCAGTAGAGGCTCACAAGAGCATCATAACTGTGGAACCTGGAAGGGAAAGCCAGGACAGCAGGACCCGGACTCACTGCGGGGCTGATGAAAGCAGTCCGGAGTGGGACGGGAGGGGTCAGGACAGTAGGGGGGACACCCATCATGACAGGAGTGGAGGTAGACCAGACCTGGAAAACAGGAACCCTGAGTGTGGGGGGGTGTCCCGCCCAATACACAGTGAAGGAGACAGGAGAACGCAGGAGTACCGAGACAGCTTTAAGTGTATCCACTATGTGCCCGGCCATGGTGAACAGAGAGGGAGTTGCGAGAGGCCTCGCCATACCCCCTGTGATTACGGACAAGAACGCAGTCCGGGGGATATGGGGAACAGAGAAGGGTCTTACCAGATACTGAGCGACACTAGACAACGAGAGAATAGTGACAGGGTGGAGAACCACCGAGAACCCTGCCATGAAGGAAGGGAGACCAGAGAGAGTGGACAAAATAAGATTGGGGGTAACAGGCCCGTGTTCCATCACCTTCCAAGATCGGATGGCCGAGCATGGGACCTAGAGAGATGGGAACAAGGGAGAACTCTCCTTAGCTCCCCTGAGCCCAAGCGTAGGACTCGGAGTTGGGATGGTAGAGAGACCAGTGGTCCCCCGTCGAAAGACATACTGCGAGCTGAGATAAAAGCCAAGAGACTTGATGTCGCCAGCTTAAAGTCAGATCTGGATGATATGGTGGATGGTACCTTGCCTCTAGAAAGAATGGAGATGTATGAGCAGGATGAAATACTGTTCATGGCAAAGGACGTCACTCGAAAGGCGAGAACAATCCATGAGAAATTAGTTGAACTAGCAGGCAAATATATGGTAGACCTATCAAGGACCAAAGCATTACAGGGTAACCACAGGCTACATTATACAGATCGAGACTTAGATGAGAGAAGAACAATAGGGTTAAAAACACACATAAGGGAACTGATCACAGGAATAAGGACATGGAGGGCACTAGATAAATGGGAAGAAAGGTGGTCCAAGAAAGGGACCGTCAGGAGAAGCATGCTTGGTATGACACCTGGAGGATTGCAGAGAATAGAGGCATACCCTTTGCGTGAGGTTGCAAACGGGAACTATGTGCATGTGCCATGGAGTAGGGGGGATTTAGCAGCCTTTACTAATTCCTTCCCCAAATTGAGGGAGAACCCAGTCGAGTGGTATAAACAAGTGGAGAGGTTTGTAAAAATCTCCAAGGTCTTATGGATAGATCTGAACACTCTGTTTGACATTGTGGTACCCGGAGATTTGTGGACCGCATGTAAGGTTAGTGCCGAGTGGCCCACAGCTGAACCAGAGAGAGATGCACGGACTAATGGCCCGTCCGAGACAGTCATGGTGAAATATGAGAGAGTGATGACGTGGCTAAAGGACAAGGTGCCAATGCAGGACATAGACTGGGTCAAAATAGATCGAACCAGACAGGAACCCAAAGAAACAGTTCATGAATATTATGAGAGATTGCTGAAAGCGTTTAAACAGTATAGTGGGTTGGACGTAATGGACCCAAAAGACATAGGGCAGTTTGTGTCTAAATTTGTTTTGGGTCTAAGACCGGATATTAGTTTGATGATTCAGCAACATTCGATTTGTTGGCAAAGTAAACCGCTGGACGAAATCCTGCGATATGCTAGGTATTGCTGGGATGAGATTGACTCAAAGGCAAAGAAGCTAAAGGAGAAATTGATGGTGGTGCAGATGCAGTCAGCTGCCAAGGGTGGACAACAGCAACAGCAACAGGGAACAGGAACTGGGGGAAAGAAACAGTATAGTCAGAACAAGGGCAATGAGGAGAATTCCACCTTTAGACCTAGGGTAGACATAGCCACATTGAAAAAGACGACCCGGTGCCACCAGTGTAACGAGGTGGGGCATTGGAAACGCGAGTGTCCCTACAACGTAGAAATTGGAGAACAAGAAGTAGAGGAGGAAGAGGTTCAAAGCACTCCAGGAAGGGGGGTAACGCCATACCCAGGGAAGGTGCTCAAAGGGGGGACCCCACCTCCACGAGCCCAGTTCCCTCAGCCACCCAGAGTAGGGACCATGGGAAAGACATATAGACAGATGCCCCTGTTTGTAGGAGGAGCGGAATGCTATTACGTTGATCCACTGACTGGACGGAGAGTGGAAAGGGAAGACTGTACCCTCGGGGCAGCCTTAGAAGTGGACCAAAGGGGACCCTATGTCGAGGCCGAAGTGGCAGGGTGCCCCACGACCTTCCTAGTGGACACAGGAGCCACTCGATCCACGATCAGATCAGCCGCAGTTCCAGGCTTGCCCATGTCGGGGGAGACAATACAAGTGGTGGGGGTCGCAAACAGAAGAATAACTAGCCCATTGACCGAACCAGTACAGGTGAAAATAGGGAAATACAGCGATGAACATCAGTTTGTAGTTTGCGATTCTAGTCCTGTATGTCTGCTAGGAAGAGACCTTTTGTGCAAATTAAATTGTACAATATACTGCACACCTCAGGGAGTGGAGGTATTGACCAATGACGACGATGCTGACTTTAAAGTCGCAAATTCGAGAATATGTGTGGAGCTGTATCCCACTTTGACCGTGGATGAGCTTCCTTGGGATCTGAGAGAGAAAGTGGCACCAGAAGTGTGGGATTTCACTGGGGAGGAGATTGGACTGGTCAAAGGGGTGGACCCAGTGAAAATCGTAGTGAAACCGTGTGCTGAGTTTCCAAAAACACCCCAATATAAATTAACTCCAGAAACGATTGCAGGAATAAAGCCTGTGATCGAGTCTATGATTAAGCAGGGAATACTGAAGGAAATCGTGGGTAGTCCATGTAACTCCCCGATAATGGGTTTGCAGAAACCAAATGGGAAATTCAGAATAGTGCACGACCTTTGAAAGATTAATAACATAGTCGTTTCATGTTGTCCAGTGGTACCGAATCCATCAGTGATACTGTTTCAGATACCGTTCCAAGCTGAGTGGTTTACTGTGATAGACCTGTGTCAGGCCTTCTTTTCGATCCCTTTGGACGAGGAGAGCCATTTTCTTTTCGCATTTAAGCTGGAAGGTCGCGTCCTAACATGGTGTCGTATTCCCCAGGGGTATACAGAGAGCCCATCGATCTTCAATCAGCTTCTGAAGAAAAATCTTGAAAGTCTAGTGCTGCCCCAGAAGTCAGTTCTGGTCCAGTACATAGACGACCTACTTGTGGCGTCAGAAACAGAGGAGGCTTGCAGGGAGGACTCCATTGCCTTGTTAAATCACCTAGCTGAGAATGGGCACAAGGTGTCCCCAGGAAAATTGCAGTACTGCCTGGCAGAGGTGCAGTACTTGGGGCACAGAATTGAGAAAGGCAAGCGAAAAGTGTCCCCAGACAGGATAGAGGCGATCATGAAAATGAATGCGCCTAAAACACAGAGAGAGGTCAGGATGTTTCTAGGGATGGTGGGTTATTGCCGACAGTGGATCGCGAACTTTTCACTGAAAGCAAAACCCTTGCAAAAACTGACGCACAAGGAGGTGAGCGATCCGGTACCATGGGACAAAGACTGTTTGATGGCGTTCCTGCAGCTGAGAGAGGACCTGTGTCGTGCTCCTGCTCTGGGAATGCCTGATTACGATAAACCATTCTTGCTTTACTGTTGTGAGAGAGAGGGTTGTGCGTTGTCTGTGTTGGTCCAAATTCACGGAAATGCCCGTAGACCAGTTGCCTATTTCTCGGCTACTTTAGACCCAGTAGCCGCAGCGTTGCCCGGATGTCTCAAGTCCGTTGCTGCAACAGGTGTCAGTATTGAGCGCTGTGAGAACATCGTAATGGGGCACTCGTTAGAGGTATACGTGCCCCATTCTGTTGAACTGTTGATGACCAGGACCAAAACACAGCATCTGACCAATAGCAGGCTCACGCGCTATGAGCAAGTTATTCTTGCTGCAGAGAACGTGACCCTCAAGAGATGCTCTGTTTTGAACCCTGCTACCTTGATGCCACTCCCAAATGATATCGATGATGACGAATGTACAGACCATGACTGCCTTGATGTGACTGAACTATGCACCAAACCAAGACTCGTGGATGAGCCACTGACTGACCCCGATTAAATTTTCTTCGTCGATGGCTCATGCGTAAGAGACGAAGTTGGGCAGTTGAGAGCAGCGTACGCTGTTTGTACAATTACTGGAGTTGTGGAAGCTGGATGCCTGGAAGGAGTACACTCCGCTCAGGTAGCCGAGATTATTGCATTGACGCGTGCCTGCCTGGCAAGCAACCAAATTCGAGTCACCATATACACCGACAGCCAATATGGTTATGGGGTAGTTCATGATTACGGGCAGTTGTGGTCTCAAAGAGGTTACATGACATCTTCAGGCTCTCCTATTCGCAATGGAGAGTTTGTGCGTTTGCTGTTAGAGGCTTTGCAATGTCCAGCAGGTATTGCAGTTGTAAAATGTACCGCACATACCAGGAATATGGACTTCGTGTCACAAGGCAATAGATATGCCGACGAAGTCGCGCGGTATTGTGCGGAACAAGGGTACTCTTTCACAGAGGTGGAAGTGGGCGGAATAAATGTAAGAACTGAATTAGCCATGATATTGGACACTGTCGACTCTTGGGATGAGCTGAAATGTATGCAAGAGAACGCACCCGATTTTGAAAAGCAAACATGGGAAAAGGCAGGATGTGTGGTGGGTGAGGCTCATTTCTGGGTTTCGGCAGATGGAAGGGCAGTGTTACCCAATGAGATGGTGAGCCCAATGGCTAGACAAATCCATGGTCCAGTACACTTAGGGAGAGACGCTATGCTGAGGGTATTCAGACAGACCTGGTATAACCCTAAGTTCAGAGTAGCAGCCGAAGCAGTGTGCCAGCGTTGTGTGGCATGCCAGCAGTTGAATGTAGGGAAGAGAACACCAGTTACATTGAGCCACATAGGGAGGTCTGGAGGTCCATTCAACAGGATGCAGTTAGATTTTATTGAACTGCCAAGGTGCAACCGCCTTCGTTATGTCTTGGTGGTTGTTTGCGTATTCTCCAGATGGGTTGAGGCATACCCTACACGTAGGTGCAACACTCTCACAGTAGCCAAGTTACTGCTTAGGGAGCTCATCCCCAGATTCGGGGTACCGGCCTCTTTGGAATCAGATAGGGGAACGCATTTCAACAGCGAGCTTGTGAAGATGATTTGTGCGGCCCTGAACATAGACCAGAAATTGCACTTTAGTTACCGACCAGAAGCCTCAGGAATCGTGGAGCAGATAAATAGCACCATTAAAGCCCGGATTGCAAAGATGTGTTCATCAACGTCCCTGAGTTGGCCTGATGCTCTGCCATTGGTCCTTATGAGCCTCCGTAGTACCCCAGACAGAAGAACGGGACTATCACCGCACGAGGTGTTAATGGGGAGAGCAATGAGGTTGCCGTCTGTACCAACTGCTGCACTGTTAAACATCACAGATGATATGATCCTGGACTATTGTAAGGGGCTGTCTGACACCATTCATTCTGTGTCCCTTCAGGTGCAGGCTGCCGAGGTTCCGTCGTGCCAGGACCTGTGCCATGACCTGTGCCCTGGTGATTGGGTGCTTGTGAGAAAGCACGTAAGGAGAAGCTGCCTGGATGTTCATTGGCGTGGGCCCTACCAGATCATCCTGATCACGAACACTGCAGTAAAGGTGGGAGGCCTGCCCAATTGGATCCACGCGTCGCATACGCGGAGGGTTCCAGCACCTCTGTAAGAAACAGCTCCTCTCTCGGATGGAAGTCCAGCTGCGGACCGAGAAGCCATAGAGGGGGCCAGCCAAGCTGTAGAGGTGCCAGAAGAAGCAGGGAACGAGTCTGACCAGCCTGAGGACGGTCAGTACAACAGCGAAACGGACGACGCTACTGAAGGAGAAAGCAGCTGGGAGTACGAATCAGACACTGACCAGGCTGAAAGAGAGCGAGAGCAAAGCAGAAGGACAAGGAGCAGGAGGGTAAGACGTGGAGAAGCCAGCTGGCCTCAAAGAAGGAGTTCAAGCCTGAGGTCGACTCCAGAGAGAACCCTTCCTCCAATATCCGAAGACTCAGACCTGGAAGAAGGTGCTCAGGGCGCTGAAGCACCAGATCTAAGAAGGTCAAGAAGGGTGCGTGTGCCTAGTAGAAGATACGCCACCCCTGAGTGGACATATCTGGCGACAGATGTCTTGGGAACGAGCGACAGGGAGGATCAGAGCGGTGCTGGTGTCCAGCTCTGAACCAATCATCACAGTGGAAGTACAGCTGTTAGTGCCCGGAGTCGAAGCAGAAGGGTCACTAACATTCACACTCCCCAACCCTCCCCGCCTCAGCAAGTTAAAGCACATGTTTTTCACAGAATTGCAATTCCCCGACTTTGGAACAAAGATAACTAGCCATGAAGAGCACGTTCTTCGTTTGGAAATATTGAACTATGCTGTCCAAGCCGCAGGCTCAAGCCTGATTGTGGATGCTTAGAGACTTTGTAAATAAGCAAGAAAAAGAAGATTACCTAGCGCCTAGGAAGCAGAGAATCTTAGGGACCTTCCTTTGAGTTGACGGAGAAGGGCTATGGTTGTCTGTGTTAAAGCTTTAAAAGACTTTTTTTTCAAAGGAGGTTGTCAGCTTCCAGTTGTTCTAAAGACTGAAGGAGCAAAAAGGACTGTAAAGGAACGAGAAGAAAAGAACTTGTGTTGAAAGAAAAAAAAAAGAGAATTCTACTGTCTGACGAAATGGAAGCCGGCACCCCGAATCGTAGAGCCAAATGTATAATAGGCACACTAATAGTAGGAGTGATACTTCTAATAGCTTTAGTAGTTACAGTATCATATGTTATGGGACATGAGAGTGAGGCAAAGGTAACCGATGAAAAACCTGTAGTGACACCAAAACCCACTGTTGCTGGAAAGGAAGGGGAAAACATGCAGGAGAAAGCGTTGTTAGCAGCAGAAGCCCGTAGGTTACATGTGGACGAGTCCCAAGGTGACTTTAGGTCAAACGCTTATGCTAAACTTTTGTATGAATACGTGGATGCCATGGAGGTTAAGGACTGCTATGTTTGCATGCAGTTGCCGGCGTCTGTAGATGAAGGCATTAGATATCATCACCTCCCGCTGACATATGGCATTACATGTAGCTTATTGCTTAGTATATTTTATGGGAGAGATAGTTTTGAATACTATTTCTCCAATTACGATTCGGTGTTACCAGAAGTCCCAAATTATAAGCAGATGAACAAATGGGACTACTGGAAGAGTGAAGACAGATTGGCCAAGTTCTTCATTCCTTGGATTACCTTAGATACTTCACATGCCCGCAGAAATAACCTGACATGCAAGGTGTCAGAAGTCGAGAAGAAGTTCATAGGGCAGGTGGATGATCGATACAGAAGACAAAAGATTTTGAAAAAATCAGGACAAGGGAAAACAGATTGGACCGAGGAAGAGAAGACACATAAGAGAAAGGGTAGTAGTGGTCCAATAGCTTTGGATAAAACGCAGAGAGGAAAGTTATGTCTTCACAGAGCCAAAAACGTATTATGAGAACGTATACGTAGGAGAGGTCAGTTGTGAACATGCTTTCAATTTAGAATATTACACAAAGAATTTCCTGAAAGGAATGCAAGTGATTCCAAATGTATATTTTGTATGTGGGAGAAATGCCTATGTGAGACTACCTGATAACTGGTATGGATCATGTTACTTGGCAATTATCTTCCCCAAAATATATCATGCCCAAGACTTAGAGATCATCGAGGGCAAGGCTTCAACGAGGGGGAGAAGAGACCTAGGAGATGCAGAAATGGTAGGAGATGTATTTGGAGCTGTTTTTCCTCTTTTAGGACTGATCCTCAATGATGTCAAAATTAGGCGACTGGCAACAGTCGTAGACAGATTGTCTGCCAGCACTGCTAGGTCCTTAATGCTGGTGGAAGGAGAGATGCAATCGATAAGAGCCATGGTGCTTCAAAACCGTCTTGCATTAGACGTCCTACTAGCAAAAGAGGGCGGAGTCTGTAAGGCTTTGAAGGTCCAGGAATGTTGCACTTACATTCCAGACAATTCAAAGCCCCTGGAGAAGGTTATCATGAACATAACCAATATCCACAAGGAGATCGAAGACCTGAGTAGAGAAAATGTGTGGGAAAAAGTGGGCCATGGAATGGGTGAAGTTGGAGGTTGGTTCACTACCTTAGGAAAGAGCTTCGTGTGGTATGTGTTGAAACCTATCATCATAATATTGATCTGTGTGATCATGTTGTGGGGATTGGTGAGGGCATTCAAATGGTATAGAGCAAGGAGATTTGAAAGAGCCCAGAGAGAACAGCTACAGAGATTAGCTGCCATACAAGACAATCAGTACAGGAGCCTGAGGGCTCTAGAAACGCAGAAACGAGGTACATTAGCAATCACTTCAGTTTAAATGTTAGTGATGACCCCGAGAGGTCATCAAAGGGGGGAACTGAGAGAGCGCAAACTGACCAAAATGTATGAATGCACCACACCTACATGTAGTACGCACAAGTCATGAAGAGAAATGCCATGAGTGCGGATATTATATTCACCTATATTCTGAAATGTGTAGTTAATTTAGGGATTTTATATAGAAGTGGAACTAATGCAGAAATGTGTGAAAATGTATAACTTTATTAGGAGTGATTAATCCTGATCCATATTGTGTAGCTGCTAATGAGGGAATGTCAAGCACAGAACGGAACAGGCCTCATGGCCAGAGCTGAAAGTGTTGGGAAAGGGGTCCACTTGCATTAATATGGATTGCACTAATGTTATTTAGTAATTCTGTTTCTATAGGTTTTATATTTTATAGATGTGTTTGCATAATCATAAAGCAGAATATTAACGATATGGATGGATGAAAGGTTTGAAGAAAATAATCGTTATGAGAAATGTTGTAGGCCTGAAATGTTTAAAAGATTCTGATTTACACGTATTAGTCTGTGCCGAGAGTTAATGTTGCAAACTTCTGTTAGAAGTTTATGAGAATTGGGATCCTAGCTGCAGATGTCTGTCTGCAAGAGAAGGGGGGATCCAATTATAAATGAAATGAATAGAGGTTTGTTCAGGAGCCTGGCACAGACACGGAGGAGGGTTCAGGAATGTTTTAAGGGGTATCGGCGGGCCGGAGAAGAGTCTGAGAAGCAAGGTCAACTCTAACGCACGAGGCCCAAAAGACGCGCAACATGGAAAAAGCCAGAAGCAACACCACGTGAGGGGCGTCTCACGAGGGGCGTCTCAAATGCTGTTGTACGTTTTGTATTAGGGACAGCACCCCTGGGTGGAGTTAGAGCAGATGCCTGAGGACCCTCTAGAGAGCGGATGGGTAGGCAGAGAGGGGTCATGACTGGAGGATTATAGGTTTTCACCAAGAGACTAAGAGTGGGTGATCTTCCTAGGAAGTCATTCACAGCTGACACCTTTTGATAGGTTGAGATTTTGTTAAGTAGGGATACCATCCAGATCAGGGTAGGGACAGCCTAACCTGTATTTTCCCTCCAGCCCTAAATGACGGAGAGATCACAATACGTGTCTATGCTTGCAGCCCTGTTATTTTTAGAACTGGTACTTGTAGTCTTCTTTGCTCGTCTGAGGGTTTTCAGAGAGCACATGTATGTAGTTGGGCCCGTATATCTTGTGAATCTCATTTTGAGATGCCTGTACTTGCAATTAATCCTGACTTTATAATAAACCTTTGAAAGCTAGAAGTAGTTTGTGGTTCTTCCGAGCGGAGTCCATTATTGATTGAACTAACCTGGTAAGAGATGCACTTTCTTCCCTCAATGACAGGCAATAAAGGTTCAGTCGACCAGAACGGGGTTTAGATCAAGAATGATAAGATAGCGATCAAAATCTCGCCCCCGCACTAGCAAACCTTGAGAGAATTTTTGAACCCATGAAGTCTTTTAACACATACCTTTTTCCTTATTATTTTTCTACAGTTATTGTCTCACAGATGGCAGCAACCTGTCCTGTCCATTTTTGCAACAGGATGTGTTTTAAACCAGATAGAAAATATACAGCCTGATTCATCAACGGGCCGTTTTGCGAGCCCCTAATAGCGAATCATAGCGATTCGCTATTAAGGACTCGCAAAACGGTAATCATGTAGGAATCGCATAATAAAATGCGATTCCTACATATTCCTTATTTGCGATTAGCAATTAGCTAATCGCAAATAAGATTGCGATTTGAAGGGTGCCAGGGGTGTCCACAGGACACCCTGTAGCACCCCTCAAATGAAATTTCACACAGGTGTTGCACACACACATGTCCAAAGGACATGTGTGTGCGCAACATGCAACTTAGAAAAATGCTTCTAAAAGCATTTTTCTAAGTTTTTGCTATTTACCGAGAGGTCTGACCTCTCGGTAAATAGCGGCCCGAAATTGCGAATTAGCAATTTAAAAATGGTTGATGAATTGCATTTAAGGAATCTCAAATAGAGATTCCTTAAATGTAATTCCTCGCAATTTAGCGATTTAGCAATTACCGATTTTTGCATTTGGGATGATGAATCCCAAATGCAAAAATAGCGCTCGCAAAGGGCCAGATTCTCAGAATCTGACCCTTAGAGTTCAAATTACCATTGCCAAAAAACTGCCACTCTTATACGGGTGCACAACTGTGGGGAAGCAATATACATAAAACAATACACAAGGAATATGCTAAAACTGAGGAAAGGAGAAATTGGGCTAAAATGGACTTCAAAGATAATACAAAAGATGGAAAGTTGTATGACACATTTGAGTAAGCCTAATAAATACCATGCTATGAGGGAAGCATGTTAAAGTGTGGCATGCCCGTTAGCAGTGTGTATAGGAATAACATAAATGTTTAAGGATACAGTGATTGAACATACTGGTAAGAAGAAGCTCTGAATGTGAAAAACAAAAGTGAAGCAGTATTTAAAAAGTGTAATTCATTAAGTAATGAAAGCATACATGCTAGTGGGTTCTGTGCCTCTTTAATACCAAGGCCTCAGAGTTGCTATGGATAGGAAGTTTGTGATGTGATGAAGGAAAGTTATAGAAATCATACATATATCAGGACGTCCTCAGATGTGGAGGATTCCAGATATCAGATTTTTTATCTGAAAATTAGATATGGGGATACCAGGGGCCATATTACAGAAAGTGCATTGGGGGAGCAACGGTCATGTGCCCCCATTTTGTGTGCCCCCAGGGCACTTTGGTATTACAGAAGGGGCAACAAATGCTTGTGCAGCCCCTTATGTAATACAGACAGCGCTGGCACACATTTTGCTCCAGAGCTATCTCAAGTGGGCATTCCCTCATGTGCATTCGGGCGTGACCCCATGTAAATGAGGGAATCTTTTTGCCTCTGCACCCGTGCCATAATATGGATGCCACTGGAGTCAAGCTATCCTGGTTGATAAGGGCTGAAAGCCCGAAACCGGTCCTAGGATGCTTGTTTCCAGTCCAGGGAGGACCTGGCCTGGTAGTTCAGGCTGGACTGTTTCCATTGGGCGCAGGGTCAAGACTGATTTACATATGGCTGGGTCCAAACTGGAATTGCATGGTGAGGAAAAAAACGATGGATTTAGGGCACGTTCTCTGTACTGGGGTGAATGTATGAGATTATTCTGCATTCTGTCCATCAATTGTTCTTTTTAGGTCGAGCAGACCTAAAAAGCATGCGAAGCATGCTTGTCTGCGAAGACATCTTTTGCTGGCGTGTCTGGGGGAATGTGAGACAGCGATCGCCCACGCGCTTCGCTGTCTCAGATTCGTCCATGTGAACGCGCATTTTTATCTAGCTGCTGGCAGCTTGCTGGAGACAGCTTCAGTGCTTTCGGTTTCGAACTACGTGTCCTGGCTTTCGTGTAAAAGCTTGAGCGCTTTCACTTTTAGAGTGCGTGTCTTTATTTTTTGACAGCATTAATTCCTGTTATTTATTTAGTAAGCTTTGGCAAGACATTTTGTACATTATTCCGTTGGTATGTAAAACAATAAGGCAGACTTTAATTTAAGTGCGTGTCGGTTATTTTCTTTCACACAGTAACTGCAAAGGCAGACTTTTCGAAACGTGTGTCGTGTTATTTTATTTTATTATTCCGTTGCGATCGCACACAATGAGGCAGACTTTAATTTGAGTGCTTTTTGTGTGATATTCTCTCAAAGTAACTGCAAACGTAGACTTTCCTTTTAAGTGCGTGTCATAATTTTCCGCTTTTCGTTTACAGTGGCAAATACACGCATGCCGTACACAGAGACACAGAAGCGCCCATGCACGCACCCATACATACAGAGAACCCACCCCCGCCGCATGCACACACGTGCGCACACACACCTGCGTACAGCCCCCCCGCACGCACCCCCCTCCCGCATTCACGCGCACACACACAGCCACGCACCCCCCCACACTCACTCACAGGACAGGCTCACGCGCACACAGCCACGCACGCACACACCCCCCACCACCACTCACAGGCTCATCACGCGCGCACACAGCCCCCCTCTCCCCCACTCACCGGGTGTCTCAGGCTGCTCTCGTCCCCGCGGTGGTGGCGGCATTACACATGGACGCATTCATTTTTGGTAGGCACCGGGTGATTAAACGACTTGCCCAGAATCCCAGAATTCCAGGATGTAGAGCTGACGCACTACGCCGCATTCAACGTCTCTCTAGCACAACAAGGATTTCCTGGAAGTCCGCCTTACGTCACAGAACGTACTCGCTCTCCAATTGGGCGTCCTTTCTGTCATGTGACATTGTTCAAAACCTATCCTTAGCCCTGTTCTCGTAGGACGGGAGTTGGACGGCGAAGCAAATACATTCTGGCGTGAAAGGAGAACCCTAACTCGACAAGTTATTTTTATTTATTTTACTGTGTGTTTGTGTGTGCATCAGTACAAAACATTGTAAGGTAACAGCAACCAGCCAAGAACTGGGGTGCCCGCCAAGGCATCTAAGCACACATCCAGTATTATAGCGCCTAATTCACCTCTCCTACCTATTTCCGCTATCTCTTCCCTGCTCACCTCATCTCTCCCGCCAACCATTTCCCCCGCAGTCTCTAAACAACACTGGCCGTTTCCTGTTTGCTCAGTTCTTGTGCGATTCCAATTGTCAGATGTCAAAAGCTGCGCAGCGTTTTTATTTTAATACATATCTTCTGATAACATTGAATCCGAATTACAGGACGAGGACGTCCAGTCTGAAAACAAAGGAAGTGCAGCCTAGTTAGGGATGGCTTCATCTAGCGAATAGCTTGCTTGCCAATAATAAGAATTCCTAATACATTCCAAGCGCGTTTCTTGTTAGTGGCTCCGGGTCTTTTAAGCACGAAAAAATGGGACCCTTTCACTGTTTTTCAGGGTGACATACATTTTTTCTTCATTTTTTTCTGTTATGTTAATACTAAAGTGGTGTAATGACATGCCATTAAATGATACCTGGTTATAGCTTTTCCTAGGGTGCACAAACATACTTGGAACCCGATTCAGAGATGTACAGTACAAGAGCCACAGGAATACTGGCCCCAAAATTACAATTGCCAGCCTCTGTATCATGCAATTGTGGTACAGAGGGAGAGGATGTGGCCTAACGGCTAGAGCGATGGCCCGTCAGGGACCTCAATGTCGTGTGATTTGGGGCAAATCACTTAATCTCCTTGCGCTTGATAAAAACATTTGCCTGC
The DNA here is from genome assembly GCF_964263255.1 of Lissotriton vulgaris. Classification (NCBI taxonomy): domain Eukaryota; kingdom Metazoa; phylum Chordata; class Amphibia; order Caudata; family Salamandridae; genus Lissotriton; species Lissotriton vulgaris. The sequence continues at coordinate 1,212,271,463 of NC_141691.1, read as the reverse complement.
CCGCGGTCGCTTTCAGTTTGCCAGCCACGTGCCTTGGGAGCAGCCAGTCCAGTGGGGACAGGTAAGGCGCAGACCGCACTTTTTCTAACTTTTTTAGGGGACACGTTAATTGTTAAGATGGACCGTATTCTCACAGCGTCGTACATTTTTGGGGCCCACATTGTAACATGTGGAATGGAATGGATGGAATGGAATGGATGTGGATTTATAGAGTGCGAATTGCTGCCCGAAGGCGTCCAAGCACTAGAATAACCAGGGACCTGCGGAGGGGCCTAACTGGGATTAGTGGGGCAGATTAAAAAGAAAAGTTTTTAACTGTTTCCGGAATGTGGGCAGATTGCAATTGGCTCTCAGGTGCAGGGGGAGGTTGTTCCATGCCATGGAAGCGTTGTAGGCGAACGTTCTGCCGCCAGATCTGGATCTTTTTATTCTTGGTATCGTGGCCAAGAAAGTCTGGCTGGAGCAGAGGTTTCTGCTGGGGAGGTAGTGGGTAATTAGGTCCCAGGTAATCCTGGGACCCGTATCCCAGAAGGCCTGATGTGCAATGCACATGGCCTTAAACAGAATCATCTGGCGCACTGGTAGCCAATGAAGGCTAGCCAGCCCGGCCCTCACCGATTGTCTGCGCTGGATGTTAAGCAGCAGGCGTGCTGCGCAGTTCTGCACTATCTGGAGTCTGCGTATGGTATATTCTGGGGCACCGAGATAAAGCACGTTGTTGAAGTCCAGGCGTGATTGTATTAGACCCTGTACAGCCACCTGTTTTGCCTCCATGGGAAGGAGAGGGAAGATTTTTTTTAACATTCTCATGAGTCCAAAACAGGCGGCTGAGAGTTTTGTGGCCTGGGTGCTAAATGATAAGGATCTATCCAACCAAACCCCAAGGCTCTTGAGGTTGTTTTTTGGGGTTGGAGGAAGGCCTAGACAGGGGGGCCACAGGGTGTTGGGGAAGTAGGGATCAGGGGAACCAAGGAGCATCAGCTCCGCTTTGTCCCCATTCAATTTGAGGAATGAAGAGGACATCCAGCCCTTGACCTTCTCTAGGCATTCTTTGAGACCGCCTGACGCAGGCATATTGGCCTCCTGCGTCAGTGAGACCACCAGCTGCGTGTCGTCCGCATTGTAGATGATCTTAATCCCAAATGGGCGGACGACCTCAGCCAGTGGCCTCATGTATATATTGAACAATGCGGGGCTCAAAGAGGAGCCCTGAGGGACCCCACACTTTAAAGGTCTACAGGTGGACATAGACTCACCCTCAAAGACTCTGAAGTATCTATCCTCTAGGAAGGATTTGAACCACAGCCAGGCTTTGTCCCTGATCCCGGCGTTGGATAAACGGCGCAGCAAGATGTCATGGCTGACCGTGTCAAACGCCGCGCTGAGGTCAAGGAGGATCACTGCCACTGAACCTCCTTGGTCCAGGATCTTTCTGGACTCCTCTGTGACCATAAGAAGGGCGGTCTCAGTCCCATGTTTGGGTCTAAAGCCCGTCTGGGTGGGATCTAATAATTGTTGTTCTTCTAGAAAGTTTACCAGTTGGAGATTTATAAACTTTTCCAGAAGCTTACTCACCCATGGGAGCAGGGAGATTGGACGGTAATTACCAAGGTCAGTCGGATCCAGGTTGGATTTCTTCAATAAAGATCTGACCATGGCCTGCTTCCAGGCGGGCGGGACAATGCCGGAGGTGATAGATGAATTTAAGACATCTCTAATGGTCGGCAGAATGAACTGTGAGGCCGCCATAATGATGTCTGGAGGGGCTGGATCGTCAGGGGATCCGGACTTGACTTTTCGGGCTATGGATTCAAGGGTTACAAGGTCTAGAGAGGGGAAATGGGTCAAGGTAGATAGAGGTTGTGGTGGGGAAGAGATTGAGGTTTCATTGGGTTGGGCTGATAGAGTGATGTCCTTATGGGGGAAGGCTGAGTAGATTTTATTCACTTTTTGATGAAAGAACTCAGCAATGTTATTACAATGGGTGGAAGATTTAGTGATTGGTAAATCGGGTGGGGGTTTTGATAATTGTTTCACAATTTGAGAAATTTCTTTAGGCTTTGATTTAGCACTCATAATCTTGTTCGAGAAGTGGGCAGCCTGAGCAGTTTTAACTTCTGCTTTATATTTGCTAAGTGACTCTCGGTAGAGGGTTTTGTTCTCCGTCGAATAGTCCAAACGCCAGCGTCTTTCCGATTTCCTGCACTGATGCTTCATGTCCTAGAGAGCTTCAGTATACCAGGGAGCAGTTTTGTGAGAGCGTTTTAGCGTGACTTTCTTTTTTGGTAGTATGACATCCAGAGTTTGAGAAATCCAGTCAGCGTAAGTTTGGTAGGCTACGCAAGGGTCTTCATTATAAGGGGAGTGGCTGCTAGCAAGTTTGACGGACCAGTCGTCAATTACGAGGCGAGACCAAGCTCGCATGACCCTTGTGGTGGGTCCAGTCGGGGGGGCTTGAGTGAGGTCCACTCAAAGGGGACCAGTAAGTGGTCTGTCCACGGCAGAGGAATAGGTAGCCCAGCTACAAGGTCAGTACAATTGCTAAAAATCGGATCCAGCAGGTGGCCCGTAACATGTGTGGGGGTCTTCACATGCTGGGTGAGTTGCAGGGCTGCCAAATCGTCAGCCAGGGTAGTGGCTGTATAGTCTGTAGAGGAGTCAAAATGGAGATTAAAATCACCTAACAGGGTATAATTAGACAAAGTACTAGCCCGTTCTGCCAGGCTCGTAGGTAGGCACTCATGGAACTGCTTAGAGGGGCCAGGGGGACGGTAGATAAGAGTGCCTGAAAAGCAGCTATTAGGAGAGAGATCGATGTCAAAGGTGAGGCTCTCACAGTCTGGGATGGTTTCAGAGGTGATACGACATTGAAACCGTTCCTTGTAAATAATGGCTAGACCTCCTCCCCTGCCTTTCGGTCGGTCTTGCCGCGCAATTTGAAAGCCTGGAGGGAGGGCGACGGCTAAGGCGGGGTCGGACTCCGAGGTCAGCCAGGTTTCTGTCAAAAACAGGATGTCTGGCATATGCTCCTCTATCAAAAGTGCAATTTCAGCCTTATGTTTCGGCAAAGAACGACAGTTCAGTAGGAACATATGGAAGTCGTGGGTGAATTCGGCGGTAGGTTTGGGTTTAAGGGAGCACTTACATTTAGGACAGGCTTGTGGTAGAAGATCAACGCAGTAGGGATGCTGCGTACAAGCAGTGACAGGGGGTCTGAGGCTGTACAGAGTTTCCGCATTATAGTGCCTGAGCTCTGGTATCTGTAATGCAGGGGTCATGGCCCTAGGCACGGGCTCGGCGCGGACGAGCGCACACGAGATTGCCTTATGCGCGCCTTCGTCGTGCAATCGTCGCGCCCGCTGCGCTCGTCCGCTGCGCTTCCGGTAGAAGCACATGTTTATAGTGGAGGGGCGAGTGCAGGGGGTGTGGCCTCGAGGTGGGCGTGTCCCAAACTCGGCGTGGGCAATGGCGGCTGACTAGGCTTGCCAATTCTGCCCTTTCCAGCGCTCGTTTTCCACCCACAAAGGTGCCTGCACACTTTAATCGTGTGTCAGGTTGGGGAGGTGAGTGGTATTAAAAACGAATTATTTCAGGTTAAAAACAGTGAAAAACAGTGAATGCGCTAAATGCAGTCTACTCCCGGCTGTGCCTCAGGAGGTTCCAGGGTTAGTCTATCGCGCTAGTCCTTCAGCGCGCTTTTGTAAACAATGCAGGGGGCGTGGCCTCGTGGTGGGTGTGTCCCAAACTCGGCGTGGGCAATGGCGGCTTTCTAGGATTGCCAATTCTGCCCTTTCCAGCGCTCGTTTTCCACCCACAAAGGTGCCTGCACACTGTAATCGTGTGTCAGGTTGGGGAGGTGAGTGGTATTAAAAACGAATTATTTCAGGTTAAAAACAGTGAAAAACAGTGAATGCGCTAAATGCAGTCTACTCCCGGCTGTGCCTCAGGAGGTTCCAGGGTTAGTTGGCCTAGTGAGCATGTTTCTATGTGAATGCGTGTTGTTTGTCTACTTCCTCCTGTTTGTTCAGATGTGATGGCCAATAAAGGCATGCATGCAGTGCATTTTTCAGTCGTTTGCGTTTGTGGAATATCCACAGCTGTATTTGCTTTTTGGTAAATTACTTATTTGTGGGCTTTGTTATAACTTTACACATTTTGTATTACCGCTGAAATATCACATTTAAAGTACATATTTTAATACCAGATGGCATTAACAGATCTAAATCGAGTCGATTTAATAGCATTTGTTCGCGTTTTAGCCATAGTGCCTGTTTTGGGGCACACACCACCACATCACTCAGCAACAACAGCACATTACTCAAGAGCACCACCACAACACTCAATTACCACATCACTCAGATACATCACCACATTACTCTTCGACGTTACTATATCCTTCTAGGACACCACCACATTTCTCTAGGACATTACCACATCTCTCTGGGACAACACCATATGTCTCTAGAACACCACCACATCACTCAAAGACACCACCACATCACTCGTGGACACCATCACATCACTCAAGCACACCATCACATAACTCTGGGACACCACATATCACTCTGGAACACCAATACATCACTCTAGGACATTACCACATCACTATAGTCAACAACGACATCACTCAAGAACACAACAACATCACTCAGGGGCACCACTCAAGAACACCACCACATCACTCAGGGGCACCTTTCAGGGACACCATCACATCATTCAGGAACACCCACATCACTCATAAACACCACCACATCACTAAGGAACACCACCACATCACTCACAGACACTACCACATCACTCAAGTACTACTAGATCACTCAAAAATACCAACACATCACTAGAGGATACCATAACATCACTCTCAAACACCACAACATCACTCAGGAACATTAATACATCACTACAACACAACATTACTAGTTTCTGTCCTGTAACTCCAGTTCTGTAGTAGAGGTATCACTCAAGGACACCACCACATCACTCTCAAACACAACAACATCACACTAGAACACCACCACATTACTCTACACCACCACCACATCACTTTAAGACACAATGACATCACTCTAGGACACCAACACATCACTATAACACACCAACATATCACTCAGCACAACCACATCATCACTCAGCACCACAACAGCACTATCCTTCATTGATACCAAAAAGCATTACCATAGCTATTAAAACTCGCATTAGGACACTCTAAAGTATTGGCTTGGTAAATAACAGTACTATTAATTTATATATTTGCAAAACCAACACATATTAAACAAACATGTCATTTACAATACTAATAGCTCACACATTCCTAATGTGAGACCTATTGCATTGTAAATGCTTGTTATATTATGGAGGCTGGCACAAAGCAAAGAAGTGCACTGAAAATATGCCAAAAAAAGGTGGTGCACTGTCAATGTACCCTGATGGAAGCCCTCTGGAGGGGTGGAAAGGGGGTTCCATGGACTCCCCCAGACACCCAATTGCATGTGGGTGCAGTCAGACACTGCACCCAACTGCAAAGTGATCTCTAATTCCTCTGCAGAGTTATGGTAGGTTGTTGTCTGCTCCTTGAAACACAGAGCAGCTTTGAAGCAGCTGCCCCGTATTTCATTTGAATGTGCTGCCCCGGGGGAAGCACAAATTCACAGCTGCCTAGAAGGCAGCACATTCTATGTAATAGAGTGCACCTCCTGTAAGTGCACAGCGCACCTCTTTAAAGGTCCACCATGGTGTAAACATTTAAAGTGGCCCTATGTAATAAAGGCCCTGATATTTAAGATCAAGGGGCACATTTATCAACACTTTGTGCTGCCGCAAAGTGAAACAAAGTGTTTTTACAGTACCACACGGTTTGCTTGCTCTGTAAAGCTGTCCTTTAAGTAGTGCATATAGAGGTTTGCACTGTTTACACTAATTTAAGAAAGGGGGCGTTTCATCTGTGGTATTTGGGCATTCCCGCAATTCCACACACGGTTTAAGATACAACCCCAGATCTACAAAAATTGTAATACCTGACTTTGCGTCAATAATAACACTTCCTTGAAACATTAAGGAAGAGAAATGTTTAAATGTTTATGTTCGCAATTTCATCATTTACGCATGAGAATTATTCTTTTGTATTGTATTTGTCAAATTCTTCGGTTTGCATATTGTTTCAATAAAATCGTTCTGAACTTAAATGTTACTAATTATTCCAATCAATGGATGTATGCTACACTGTAAAGCACACATCAAATGCGTGAAAAGTTTTAAAGTTTGTCTAACCATACTATTTTGCACTGGAAGGCTACCCTTTCAGTGCAAAGCATATGATAGGTGGCACTGATGCATCTTTGCACAGCAGTGTACAGGTGTGTGCGCAGGCTATGCAGCTTGTCTGTGCCTGAGTGCTGAGGTAGAGAAAAGCAGCAAAATATATTTGTGGCTATGATGTTGTCATAGTCATTACCCCTAGCACAACACAGTTCAGCAACTTTTGTTGATATGCTTATTTATTTTTTAGTAAATCTCTCCCCAAATATATATATATATAGGGACATCATAGTGTAATAGAGTGTGTCCAGGCTTTAATTGGACTGAAAAAGTGGGGTGGGCTATAAATGGGGTGCAGTCTATGTAATTAAGGGTGTGGCCTAAACATGTAACGTAAACTAAATTCCTGTGATTCCCCTAGTGTGCCACCCAACCGGTATTTTTCTGCCTTTATGAGCTTACTGTCAATGCATCCATAGAAAATAACTCATCAACTGACATACACCTAAAACCAACCAGGACTATTGCTTTGTCAATGATACTTAGCTGTTTAAGGCTCCACGGAAAAAATATACAAATAAACTGCACCCTAGAAATAGCTAACACTCCTAGAGAATGCACCATTAAATAAAACGTGAAATATAAACTGAAGCTAAATCACTGACATGGTTTACCTAACGTTTTTACATTCATTGCTCAGAAATCGATCAGTGTTTTTAACAGGCAGTTTAAGGACACTGATATAGGTCCTAAAAGGGACCCATTTAAATGTCTGTTTTAAATTACTACGGTGGCAGAGACTCGGATGGACCAGAGTGTCACAGGAATGGCATGAGGAGGCATGAATTGTTGTGTAAATTACAAGTAAAGGGGCTCACTGTTAAACATGCAAAGTGTTCATTCAGAATTGAATGTGTGATTTACTTAGGTAATGAAAGCTATGGTGATAAGTTTTGCCCCCGAAGGAGGACCTGATTAACTCCATATATTATGCTCCATATAAATAGGGTGAAGCGTATCAGGAAAGTACTTAAAGTCTTTACTACTGACTGATATCTTACGCTTGACAAAAGGAAAAGTTTTAAAGTAGTTTGAGAGTGAGGGAGAGGCAGAAAGTAAAACACACCAAGAATTAAGCAGTTCAAAGAAATGCTGCAGCCGCAATCTCGGTTGTTGTAAGAGTGGAAGGAACTGTGGCACTTTTGTATCTAAAAAGGGTGTAATTGGACACATTTTATCACGCATGTGTATTTTCTGGGGGGATTATGTTAATTTTTCATTTACTCTCCTTCTGGAGGACTTGAGAAAATAAAGGCAAGGTTAAAGTACAGCATAGCTTAGCCATCATTATGAACAAAACCTGCCTGTTACTGGTTTATTTCCAAGACATGGACTTTACCCGAAACAGCAGACAGCCTGTGTAAATTACAGAGGAGTGGCCAACCTAACCCTGATGCATCAATGGTTTGCGACCATAAAACCAGCCATTACAGACTACCAGTGGCCCTATTACACATAGGTGCGCCGGGCGCAAACAGGGAAAGTGTGCCCAATTGCATTGAAGCTTTTAAGAGAAATATGGAGCGCTGATCCGTGTTTCACTGTGCAGGCAGCAACCTGTCTACACTTTTAAGAAGGTAGAGAGATCCCCCTGTAGATGGGTGCAGTGAGTGACTGCACCCACCTGCAACACAAAGTCTGGGGGACCCTCTATAGAAGGCAGCCATCAGGGGGTACGCTGACAATGCACCACCCTTTAAGTGACGCACTGTCAGTACGCCTCCTGACAGCTTCTTTGCCTCTGCACCTGCATCCATAATGCCGCGTGGGCGCAGAGGCAAAGAGATTCCCTCATTTGCATTGGCCCATGCCCCCATGCAAATGAGGGAATGCCCTCTTGAGAAAGTGATGGCGCTACATGTGCACTAGCGCTTTAAGTATTACAGAAGGGACCGCACAATCATCTGTGGCTCATTCTGTAATACCAACGTGGCCCGAGAACGTTCAAAGTGGGCACACATGCCCGTTGCCCCTCCTGGAGCCTGCTCTATTGGAAGGGTGAGATTTTGATCAATATCTTATCACTATCGATCTAAAACCCCGGTCTGGTCGACTGAACCTTTATTGCCTGTCTTTGAGGAAAGAAAGTGCATCTCTTACCAAGTTAGTTCTCCCAATAAAGGACTCTGCTCAAAGGATCACAAACAACTTCTAGCTTTCAAAGGTTTATTATAAAGTCAAGATAAGTTGTAGATACAAGCATCTCAAAATGAGATTAACCAGATACACAGGCCCAACTACGTACATGTGTTCTCTGAAAGCCCTCAGACGAACAACGGAAATTACCAATACCAGTTCTAAGAACAATAGTGCTATCAGCATAGACACATATTGAAATCTGTCGGTCATTACAGGCGGAGGGAAAATACAGGTTAGGCTTTCCCTACCCTGATCTAGATGGTATCCCTACTTAACCAGGTCCCAACCTATCAAAAGGTGTCAGCAGTGAATGACCCCCAAAGGAAGTCACCCACTCTCAGTCTCTTGGTGAAAACCTAAAGTCCTCCAATCATGGCCCCTCTCTGCCTACCCATCCGCTCTCTAAAGGGTCCTCAGGCTTCTGCTCTAACTCCACCCAGGGGTGCTGTCCCTAATACAAAATCACAACAACATTTAGGACGCCCCTCGCGAGACGCCCCTCACGTGGTGTAGCTTCTGGCTTTTTCCATGATGAGGCCTTGTGGTTAGAGTCGACCTTGCTTCTCAGACGCTTCTCCGGCCCGCTGATACCCCTTAAACATTCCGGAACCCTCCTCCATGTCTGGTCCATTTCAAGAACAGGCTTCTATTCATATTTAATAATTGAATACCCCCTTTTTCTCTTCCAGACAGACATTTGGAGCCAAATCCCAATTCTCATGGTTTTCCAACCACGTTGCAACATTCCCCGGCCCAGACTAATATGTGTAAATCAACGTTTAAGGCTTTCCAGCTCTACAACAGTTTTATAATATTCAACTTCTTCTTTAATTGTTAGCATGTTAATACTCTTATTCTACTGATTAAGTAAACACATCTATAAATCAAACCTACTCATTATTACTAAACATTAGTGCAATCCACATTGTGCAATTTACTCTCCTTTCCCCTCCCTCTTAGCTCTGGCCCTGAGGCCTACCACGTTCAACGTTTCCGTATGCCATCTTACATTTTAGCAGCTACACAACATGGATTCAGGAATAATCACGTTTAATAAGCCTTATTACTTCATACATTTCTGTATTAATTCCACTTCTATTTAAACTTCTATATTAACTACACATCAGAATATAACTGTGGCTTCTATCAGCACTCATGGCATTTCTCTTCATGATTTGTGCTTGCTACGTGTAAGTGTGATGCCTTTCTACATTTTGGTCAGTTTGCGCTCTCTCAGTTCCCCCCTTTGATGACCTCTCGGGGTCATCACTAAATATTTAAACTGCGGTGATTGCTAGCATAACTCGCTTCTGAGTTTCCAGAGCCCTCAGACTCCGGTACTGACTATCTTGTATGGCAGCCAATCTCTGCAGCTGCTTTCTCTGAGCCCTCGCTGACCTTCTGGCTTTGTTCCATTTAAATACCCTCACCAAACCCCATAATACGATTCCACAGATCAATATTATGATGATAGGTTTTAGTATTTTCCACACAAAGCTTTTGCCTAAAGCGGTGAGCCAGCTTCCAGCTTCACTCATTCCTTGGCCCACCTTTTCCCAGACATTTTCTCTGCTCAGGTCTTCAATCTCCTTGTGAATATCAGTTATATTCCTAATAACTTTCTCAAGGGGCTTTGAATTGTCCGGAATGTAAGTACAACATTCTTGGACCTTCAAAGCCTTACAGACTCCGCCCTCTTTTGCTAATAGGACATCTAACGCAAGGCGGTTTTGAAGAACCATAGCCCTTATCGATTGCATCTCTCCTTCTACTAGCATTAAGGACTGAGCAGTGCTAGCAGACAACCTGTCTACGACTGTTGCTAGCCGTCTAATTTTAACATCATTAAGAGCTAATCCCAGAAGTGGGAACACAGCTCCAAAGACATCTCCAACCATTTCTGCACTCACGTCTCTCCTTCCTCTCGATGATGTCTTGCCCTCAATGATCTCTAAGTCTTGGGCATGATATATTTTAGGGAAGATAATTGCCAAATAACATGAGCCATACCAATTATCAGGTAGCCTCACGTAGGCATTTCTCCCACATACAAAATATACGTTAGGAATCACCTGCATTCCCTTCAAGAAGTCTTTGGTGTAGTACTCCAAATTGAAAGCATGTTCACAGCTAACCTCCCCCACGTATACATTTTCATAATACGTTTTGGCTCTATGAAGACACAACTTTCCTCTCTGCGTTCTATCTAAAGCTATTGGACCACTACTACCCTTTCTCTTGTGTGCCTTTTCTTCTTCGGTCCAATCTGTTTTCCATTGTCCTGATTTTTTCAAAATCTTTTGTCTCCTATTCCGATCATCCACCTGCCCTATGAACTTTTTCTCGACTTCTGACACCTTACATGTCAGGTTATTTCTGCGGGCATGTGAGGTATCTAAAGTAATCCAAGGAATGAAAAACTTTGCCAACCTGTCTTCACTCTTCCAGTAGTCCCACTTATTCATCTGTTTATAATTTGGGACTTCTGGTAACACTGCATCATAATTGGAGAAATAATAGTCAAAACTATCTCTCCCATAAAATATACTAAGCAACAAGCTACATGTAATGCCATATGTCAACGGGAGGTGATGATATCGAATGCCTTCATCTACAGATGCCGGCAACTGCATGCAGACGTAACAATCCTTGACCTCCATGGCATCCACGTATTCGTACAATAATTTAGCATAAGCATTTGACCTAAAGTCACCTTGGGACTCATCCACGTGTAACCTGCGGGCTTCTGCAGCCAATAACGCTTTCTCGTGTGTGTTTTCCCCTTTCTCACCAGCAATGGTAGGTGTAAGCGCTTCTGCAGATGCCACATCAGTTACCTTTTCCTCTTCCTCACGTCCCTTTACATAAGAGACTGTTACCACTAAAGCTATTAGTATTATCACTCCTACTATTAGTGTACCTATTATACATTTCGCTCTGCGGTTCTGGGTACCGGCCTCCATTTCGTCAGATAGTGTGGTTCTCTCTCAACTCAGCACAAAGTTCCTTTCTTTTTCGCTCCTTTACTGTCTCTTTTTCTCCTTTTGTCCTGAGAACCACGCAACTGGAAGCTGACAACCCTTTCCGCCAAAGTTCTTTTTAGTTCAAATACAGACAACCCTAGCCCTTCTCCATCATCTCAGGGAGTGTCCCTAAGAATCTCTGCTTCCTAGGCGCTAGGTAATCTTCTTTTCTTCACGCTTATTTACAAAGTCTTTTAAGCATCCACTATCAGGCGCTCGCCTGCAGCTTCAACAGCAAAATTCAATATTTCCAGACGAAGATTGTGCTCTTCTGCGGCTGATATCTTTGTACCAAAATCGGGGAATTGCAATTCTGTGAGAAACATGTCCTTTATCTTGCTGAGGCGGGGAGGTCGGGGAAGCATAAATGTCAGTGACCCTTCTTGTTCAACTCCGGGTACTAACAGTCGTATCTCCACTGTTACAATGGGCTCAGAACTGGACACCACCACCGCTCGGATCCTCCCTGTCACTGGCTTCGAAGCCATCTGTCACCAGGTATGTCCACTCAGGGGTGGAGTATCTTCTGTTAGGCACACGCACTCTTCTTGACCTCCTCAACTCCGGTGCTTCAGCGCCCTGAGCACCTTCTTCGGGGTCTGAGTCTTCTGATATCGGAGGAAGGGTTCTCTCCGGAGTTGACCTTAGGCTAGAGCTCCCTCTTTGCGGCCAATCAGCTTCTCCACGTACCCTTCTACTCCGTTTTCTTCTTGTTCTTTCACGCTCTCTGTCAGACCTGTCAGCGTCTGACTCGTACTCCCAGCTACTTTCACCTTCCGTAGCGTCGTCTGTCTCGCTGTTGTACTGACCGTCCTCAGCTTGGTCAGATTCGTTCCCTGCTTCCGCTGGCACCTCTACAGCTTGGCTAGCCCCCTCTGTGGCTTCTCGGTCCTCAGCTGGACGTCTATCCGAGAGAGGAGCTGTTTCTTCCAGAGGTGCTGGAACTCTCCGCGTGTGCGACGCGTGGATCCAGTTGGGCAGGCTTCCCACCTTCACTGCCGTATTTGTGGTCAGGATGATCTGGAAAGGCCCACGCCAACGAACATCCAGGCAGCTGTTTCTCACGTGCTTTTTCACCAGGACCCAATCCCCAGGAAGCAAGTCGTGACAAGGGTCCTGGCACGATGGTACCTCGGCAGCCTGCACCTGAAGGGACACAGAATGAATGGCGTCAGACAGCCCCTTACAATAGTCCAGGATCATATCATCTGTGATGCTAATCAGTGCAGCAGTTGGAACAGATGGTAACCTCATTGCTCTTCCCATTAACACCTCATGTGGTGACAGCCCCGTTCTTCTGTCTGGGGTACTGCGGAGGCTCATAAGAACCAATGGCAACGCATCAGGCCAACTCAAGGATGTTGATGAACACACCTTTGCAATTCTAGCCTTGATGGTGCCATTTATTTGCTCCACAATTCCTGAAGCTTCTGGTCGATAACTGCAATGTAGTTTTTGGTCTATATTTAAAGCGGCACAAATCATTTTCACAAGCGAGCTGTTGAAATGCGTTCCCCTATCTGATTCCAAAGAGGCCGGCACCCCGAAGCGCGGTATAAGCTCCCTAAGCAGTAACTTAGCCACTGTGAGGGTGTCGCACCTGCGTGTAGGATATGCCTCAACCCATCTGGAGAAAACGCAGACAACCACCAGGATATAACGGAGGCGGCTGCACCTTGGCATTTCGATAAAATCTATCTGCATTCTATTGAATGGACCTCCTGACCTCCCTATGTGGCTCAGTGTAACTGGTGTCTTTTTCCCTACATTCAACTGCTGGCACGTCACACAACGCTGGCACACTGCTTCGGCTGCTACTCTGAACTTGGGGTTGTACCAGGTCTGTCTAAACACTCTCAGCATAGCATCTCTTCCTAAGTGGACAGGACCATGTATGTGTCGGGCCATTGGGCTCACCATCTCATTGGGCAACACTGCTCTGCCATCTGCTGAGACCCAGAAATGGGCCTCACCCACCACACATCCTGCCTTCTGCCATGTTTCTTTTTCACAGTCAGGAGCATTCTCTTGCATCTCCTTCAGTTCGTCCCAAGTATCAACAGTTTCCAATATCATAGCTAATTCAGTCCTTACATTTATTCCACCCACCTCCACCTCTGTGAAAGAGTATCCTGTCTCCGCGCAATACCGTGCGACTTCGTCGGCATATCTATTGCCTTGTGACACGAAGTCCATATTTCTGGTATGCGCGGTACACTTCACAACGGCAATACCTGCTGGACATTGCAATGCCTCTAACAGCAGGCGCACAAACTCTCCATTGCGAATAGGAGAGCCTGAAGAGGTCATGAACCCTCTTTGAGACCATAACTGCCCGTAATCATGAACTACCCCGTAACCATATTGACTATCAGTGTATATGGTGACTCGAATTTGATTGCTTGCCAGGCAGGCACGCGTCAGGGCAATAATCTCGGCTACCTGAGCGGAGTGTACTCCTTCCAGGCATCCAGCTTCCACTACTCCAGTAATTGTGCAAACAGCGTAAGCTGCTCTCAACTGCCCAACTTCGTCTCTTACACATGAGCCATCGACAAAGAAAATTTCATCTGGGTCGGTCAGTGGCTCATCTACGATGTCAGGTCTTGGTTTGGTGCATAGTTCAGTCACATCGAGGCAGTCATGGTCTGTACATTCATCATCATCTTCAATATCGTTTGGAAGTGGCATCAAGGTAGCAGGATTTAAAACAGAGCATCTCCTGAGGGTCACGTTCTCTGCAGCAAGAATGACTTGCTCATAGCGCGTGAGCCTGCTGTTTGTCAGATGCTGTGTTTTCGTCCTGGTCATCAACAGTTCAACAGAGTGGGGCACATGCACCTCTAACGGGTGCCCCATTACAATATTTTCACACCTCTCAATGCTGACACCTGTTGCAGCAACGGACTTGAGACATCCGGGCAACGCTGCGGCTACTGGGTCTAAAGTAGCCGAGAAATAAGCGACTGGTCTACGGGCATTCCCATGGATTTGGGCTAACACAGACAGCGCGCATCCCTCTCTCTCGCAGCAGTAGAGCAAGAATGGTTTATCGTAATCCGGCATTCCCAGAGCTGGAGCACGACACAAGTCCTCTCTCAGCTGCAGGAACGCCATCAAACAGTCCTTGTCCCATGGTACCGGATCACTCACCTCCTTGTGCGTCAGTTTTTGCAAGGGCTTTGCTTTCAGTGAAAAGTTTGCAATCCACTGTCGGCAATATCCCACCATTCCTAGGAACATTCTGACTTCTCTCTGAGTTTTAGGCGCATTCATTTTCATGATGGCCTCTATCCTGTCTGGTGACACCTTTCTCTTACCTTTCTCAATTCTGTGTCCCAAGTACTGTACCTCTGTCAGGCAGTACTGCAATTTCCCCGGGGACACCTTATGTCCATTTTCAGCTAGGTGATTTAACAAAGCAATAGAGTCCTGTCTGCAAGCTTCTTCTGTTTCTGACGCCACAAGGAGGTCGTCTATTTACTGGACCAGAACTGACCTCTGGGGCAGCACTAGACTTTCAAGATTTTTCTTTAAGAGCTGGTTGAAGATCGATGGGCTTTCTGTATACCCCTGAGGAATACGACACCATGTTAGGACGCGACCTTCCAGCTTAAATGCGAAAAGAAAATGGCTTTCTTCGTCCAAAGGGATCGAAAAGAAAGCCTGGCAAAGATCAATCACAGTGAACCATTCTGCTTGGAACGGTATCTGAAACAGTATCACTGATGGATTCGGTACCACTGGACAACACGAAACGACTATGTTATTAATCTTTCTGAGGTCCTGCACTATCCGAAATTTCCCATTTGGTTTCTGCAAACCCATAATCGGGGAGTTACATGGACTACCCACGATTTCCTTCAGTATTCCCTGCTTAATCATGGACTCAATCACGGGTTTTATGCCTGCAATCGTTTCTGGAGTCAATTTATACTGAGGGGTTCTTGGGAACTCAGCATGTGGTTTCACTACAATTTTCACTGGGTCCACCCCTTTCACCAACCCAATCTCTTCCCCAGTGAAATCCCACACTTCTGGAGCAACTGTCTCTCTCAAATCCCAGGGAAGCTCGTCTACCGTCAGAGTGGGATATAGTTCCACACATATTCTGGAATTCGCGACTTTAAAGTCTGCATCATCATCATTTGTCAGTACCTCCACTCCTTGCGGTGTACAGTATATTGTGCAGTTCAATTTGCACAACAGGTCTCTTCCTAGCAGACATACAGGACTAGAATCGCAAACCACAAACTGGTGCTCCTCACTGTACTTCCCTATTTTCACCTGCACGGGCTCAGTCAAAGGACTGGTCATTCTCTTGTTAGCGACCCCCACCACTTGTATGGTCTCCCCCGATATGGGCAGGCCTGGAACTGCGGCTGATCTGATCGTGGATCGAGTGGCTCCTGTGTCCACTAGAAATGTCGTGGGGAACCCTGCCACTTCGGCCTCAACATAGGGTCCCCTTTGGTCTACCTCCAGAGCTGCCCCGAGGACGCAGTCATCTCTTTCCACTCTCTGTCCAGTTAGTGGGTCCACATAATAGCATTCCTCTCCTCCTACAAACAGGGGCATCTGTCTATATGTCTTACCCATAGTCCCTACTCTGGGTGCTTGCGGGAACTGGGCTCGGGGAGGAGGCCCCCCTTTGAGCACCTTTCCCTGGTATTGCGTTATCCCTCTCGTAGGCACACTCTGGGTCTCTTCCTCTTCCACCTCTTGGTCTCCTATCTCAACATTATAGGGACACTCGCATTTCCAATGCCCCACCTCGTTACACTGGTGGCACCTAGTCGTTTTCTTTAAGGTAGCTATATCTATCCTGGGTCTAAAGGTGGAGTTCTCCTCATTGCCCTTGTTCTGGCTGTATTGTTTCCTTCCTCCAGTACCTGTTCCTGGTTGCTGTTGCTGTGGTCCCCCTTTCCCTGCTGCCTGCATCTGTACCACCATCAGTTTCTCCTTTAGTTTCTTAGCCTTAGAGTCTATCTCATCACAGCAGTACCTGGCATACCTCAGTATTTCGTCTAGGGGTTTATTTTGCCAACAAATCAGGTGTTGCTGGATCATTAAACTGATATCCGGTCTCAGGCCTAGGACAAATTTGGACACGAACTGCCCTATGTCCCTCGGATCCATTACATCCAGACCGCTATACTGTTTAAACGCCTTCAGCAATCTCTCATAGTATTCGTGTACTGTCTCTTTGGGTTCCTGTCTGGTTCGGTCAATTTTTACCCAATCTATGTCTTGCATTGGCACTTTCTCTTTCAGCCACGTCATTACTCTTTCGAATTTTGCCATCACACTTTCGGACGGCCCATTAGTCCTAGCATCTCTGTCTGGCTCTATGATGGGCCACTCAGCGCTAACCTTGCATGCGGTCCACAAATCTCCTGGCACTACTATGTCAAACAGCGTGTTCAAATCTATCCATAGGACCTTTGAGATTTTTACGAATCTCTCAACTTGCTTATACCACTCCACAGGGTTTTCCCGTAGTTTGGGGAACGAGGTGGTAAAAGCAGCTAAATCCCCCCTACTCCAAGGGACGTGGACATAGGTCCCATTGGCGACTTCCCTCAAAGGGTACGTTTCTACTCCCTGCTGTCCTCCTGGTGTCATCCCAAGTGTACTTCTCCTAACGGTCCCCCTCTTGGACCACCTCTCTTCCCACTTATCTAGGGCCCTCCATGTCCTTATTCCAGTGATCAGTTCCCTTATGTGTGTTTTCAATCCGATGGTCCTCCTCTCATCTAGATCTCGGTCTGTGTAATGTAGCCTGTGGTTGCCCTGTAACGCTTTGGTTCTTGACAAGTCTACCATATATTTGCCTGCTAGTTCGACTAATTTCTCATGGATTGCTCTCGCCTTTCGAGTTACGTCCTTTGCCATGAACAGAATTTCATCCTGCTCATACATGTCCATTCTTTCTAAGGGCAGGGTACCGTCTACCATGTCATCCAGATCTGACTTTAAGCTGGAGACATCGAGTCTTTTGGCTTTTATTTCTGCTCGCAATAATTCCTTCGAGGGAGGTTGACAGGTATCTCTCCCATCCCAACTCCGGGCTCTACGTTTGGGTTCTGGAGAGTTGGGGAGTGCTCTCTCTTGTTCCCATCTCTCCAGATCCCATGCTCGGCCATCCGATCTTGGAAGGTGATGGAACACAGGCCTGTTACCCCCCTTCTCACAGTAAGTCTCTCTGCTTCTCTCCCTTCGGTCCCCATTCTCCCTCGGCCTCGTATCACTCAGTATCTGATACGATCCTTCCTGGTTTCCCGTATTCCCTGGGCTGCGCTCATGTCCGTCGTCACAAGGACTATGGTGTGGTCTCATGCAACCCCCACTCTGTTCTCTCCTGCCGGGCACACAGTGGATGCACTTAAAGCTGTCCCTGTACTCCCGAGCCCTCCTGTCTTCTTCATTATGTATCGGGCGAGACACCCCCCCGTTCTCTGGGCCCCCATCCTCCAGGTCCGATCTATCTCCACTCCGGGCCCAATGGGTGTATCTCCTACTGTCCTTCTCCCTCCCGTCCCACTCCGGACTGCTCTCTTCAGCCCCGCAGTGAGTCCGGGCCCTGCTGTCCTGACTTTCCCTTTCAGCTTCTGCCGCTATGATGTTCTTTTGAGCCTCGACTGCCTCATCCCATTTCTTCATGTACTCGCTGAACTCTTGAAAAGACTTCCGTCCTGGTCCCCTCATATCCTCTGGCCATCTAATATCCCCCAGATCGCCTGTTGTGTGTACTGGGGTGCTCCAATCTCTTGGTATCGGCAACTGACTTGGGGAATTGATCGTATCTTTCCTTCTTGCCATCTCTGCTCTTTCTCTGTCCCTTCGTACCCGTTCTTCCCCTCTAGCCCTATCTGGGTCATATACCGACACTATAGGACCTATGGTAACAGGTACCTGTAGTGCATCAGGTAATGCGTAGGATGTGGCACACGCCGTTTCTGGCGCTCTTTGCACCACAAACCTCCCGACCACCTGTTGCACTTGGCTAGGCTGGGACAGTTCTTTCTTTGCAGCGGGATCCCAATCGGAACTGGGAAGCGGCCCATGCTCTCCTGCATTGCCCCCCCCTTTCTCGCCGTTCTCGGCATCTCCCCCTGCTCTGTTATACGGAGGTGGCCTGTCTGTCAATAATCTGTTTATCAGGCTGTCCTCTGTCTCGCTCTCGTCATCCTCTTCTAGGGGGATTTTGTTCCCGGGCATCTCTAACACTGGATACAATTTATTTACTTCCATGTTATGCACCCTCCATCTTTTAGCATCCTCATCCCACTTGGCATCCTGTACTGCCCTTACCGAACGTTTCACTCTTTCTTGCCGTCTGTTCATGTTTTTCTCATGCGCTGCCCTAATCCATGCATTAAGGGCTTCAAACTGAGTTGGTCTAGGCAAGGGTCTAGTTGCGGTCATAATTGCTTTTAATCTGTGCAACACCTCTAATCTGAACGTTCCGTATTTCGGGAACGTAAGTTCCTCATTTCCATCTGTCATCCTACTCCACTCTGAGATCCACAGAATCGTGTGCAGCCCAACATTTATCCCCATGAAATGCGCTGGCGTACCCTCCGGCGGGGCTTCTTCCCCTTCATACGATCCCCTGCGCTTTCTTTTAAACAGCGCTCTTAACCATTTAAAACACTTCATAATTATGCGCAAAATTTCCAGCTTGAATACTTTGTTTACTTCCTGATGACAATCCACCAATCCTAGCGCGGCTTTGCTAGCTGGCCTATCACAGCGCGGTCTTTCACCGGCCGGCCAATCCCAGCGCGGCACTTTCTGACGTCACTAGTCTCCGCTTTGCAGCAGCACCCCTCCTTTCTCAGCTCTCCTCGCGGTCATGCATGCGTCCCATTCATACACCGAAAAATGACTACTTCCGACCAAGCGGTCACTTCCCTCGACTGTACGTCCACAGTCTATCTGTAATTGTCAACTTAACTGACGAGATGTCTATCGTCTCTCTGATAGGTTCTTTTCACACTCAGTAACTTCCGACCAGCGTCCGTTACTCACGCACTCACTCTTACGTTCCCCCTATCTGGTCCTTCGGGTGATCACTGGTACCTCATGACCCCCTTCACACTAGTTAACAATTACTCTGAGTGTCCGATACACCCGAACCACTTAAGCTCTCCTTGAGCTTAAGATTTCCACCGGTTGCGCGCGCTCACAACCTGTTCCACAGTCTCTCTACAGTCATTCAACTCCGCCAGACATTACAACATAGATACAATACAAAACACCGCAATCTTAACACGCATGACCCTTTATACTCACTCTCGACCGATACTGCTGCTTTTCTGTCTCACGTCATCCGGTCCTTCTTCCGCGGGCGGTTCTTCCGATCATCGATCTCTAGGGGCCTGGGGGTAATCTAACCTGGCCTAGATCACCTTCCTCAAGAAGGCAACCATCCTCTATAGCTACCAACTGGAAGGGTGAGATTTTGATCAATATCTTATCACTATCGATCTAAAACCCCGGTCTGGTCGACTGAACCTTTATTGCCTGTCTTTGAGGAAAGAAAGTGCATCTCTTACCAAGTTAGTTCTCCCAATAAAGGACTCTGCTCAAAGGATCACAAACAACTTCTAGCTTTCAAAGGTTTATTATAAAGTCAAGATAAGTTGTAGATACAAGCATCTCAAAATGAGATTAACCAGATACACAGGCCCAACTACGTACATGTGTTCTCTGAAAGCCCTCAGACGAACAACGGAAATTACCAATACCAGTTCTAAGAACAATAGTGCTATCAGCATAGACACATATTGAAATCTGTCGGTCATTACAGGCGGAGGGAAAATACAGGTTAGGCTTTCCCTACCCTGATCTAGATGGTATCCCTACTTAACCAGGTCCCAACCTATCAAAAGGTGTCAGCAGTGAATGACCCCCAAAGGAAGTCACCCACTCTCAGTCTCTTGGTGAAAACCTAAAGTCCTCCAATCATGGCCCCTCTCTGCCTACCCATCCGCTCTCTAAAGGGTCCTCAGGCTTCTGCTCTAACTCCACCCAGGGGTGCTGTCCCTAATACAAAATCACAACAACATTTAGGACGCCCCTCGCGAGACGCCCCTCACGTGGTGTAGCTTCTGGCTTTTTCCATGATGAGGCCTTGTGGTTAGAGTCGACCTTGCTTCTCAGACGCTTCTCCGGCCCGCTGATACCCCTTAAACATTCCGGAACCCTCCTCCATGTCTGGTCCATTTCAAGAACAGGCTTCTATTCATATTTAATAATTGAATACCCCCTTTTTCTCTTCCAGACAGACATTTGGAGCCAAATCCCAATTCTCATGGTTTTCCAACCACGTTGCAACATTCCCCGGCCCAGACTAATATGTGTAAATCAACGTTTAAGGCTTTCCAGCTCTACAACAGTTTTATAATATTCAACTTCTTCTTTAATTGTTAGCATGTTAATACTCTTATTCTACTGATTAAGTAAACACATCTATAAATCAAACCTACTCATTATTACTAAACATTAGTGCAATCCACATTGCGCAATTTACTCTCCTTTCCCCTCCCTCTTAGCTCTGGCCCTGAGGCCTACCACGTTCAACGTTTCCGTATGCCATCTTACATTTTAGCAGCTACACAACATGGATTCAGGAATAATCACGTTTAATAAGCCTTATTACTTCATACATTTCTGTATTAATTCCACTTCTATTTAAACTTCTATATTAACTACACATCAGAATATAACTGTGGCTTCTATCAGCACTCATGGCATTTCTCTTCATGATTTGTGCTTGCTACGTGTAAGTGTGATGCCTTTCTACATTTTGGTCAGTTTGCGCTCTCTCACTATTATAAGGCCCCAGATTAATGTGGTAACAGATCCACTAAAAGTAGGGGCTCCCCATTGGACCCTTTCCCCTTTTTGAATGTTGAAAAAAGATTCCGGGAGATTAGGCAGTGATTTGCGGGATCGCTTCCAACTCACAGTGAATTTTTATTAAAAATACAGCCCGTGTCCTTGAAGGAAATCAGGCTGCATAAAAAAATTGATCTTTATTTCAACATAATCACAGACATGATGGTCTTCTGACTCTTGCAGGCCACCATCCACATCATTGTGGCCAATTACAGGGGTCACAGACTGCTGAATGAAATATATACTGTATATGGGTGTATAAGTGTCTGAACAGATGATTTAGTTGGGGCCTGGGTTTTTTCAGTATATTACCTACTGGTGGTCGCCAGTAGGTAGTTATAGTTAGGATCTACTTTCCATAGGAAATCCGCAACATTCTATTGGGAATAACTTTGGTGCCGGTGGACGAATCTTCGCGAATTTCTCAAAGAAGGTGGCCCGCTCCGCTCCTTCCCTGAAAATGTGGGGGGCATTCGTAAAGCGGGGGCCGAGATAAAAGGGGGGTCCCAAAACGTGTTTTCTCCATGTTAATTTCCATAGGGCGGTCGAACTCCCTTTTAGCCCGAATGGCTGAATGGATTTCCACCAAACTTGGCAAAATTGTAGGAACTGGTAGCCCGATGTGCCTTTGCTATGTCTCAAGATATGTGCTCCAGTGGATTTTGAGTAATTTAGGTTCAAAAAAATATATATATCTATAAGCGCGCCCCGGTACGTGCACCGGGGAGCGCAGCGGGCGCGACACGCGAGGTGCGCACGGAAAGCTGATTGGCTCTCGGGACGGCTGTAAACATTCAAAACAGTCCGGACCGGCTGCCATCTTGTGTCTCGGTAGGATAGAGACACAAGAGGTGGAAAAAAAAAAGGGGGAAATGACCATAAGGGGGCAGGGTAGACCCCCCCCTGACCCCCTAGGTTTGATGTGGGGGACATAAAAGGGCCCCGGCGCTGAAAACAAAAACAAAACAAATTCGATTTTCGCGGGGGGAGTGACCGGTACGTGCCCCGGTACACGTACCGGGAGCGTACCGTGGAGAAAAAAGCATGACAGAGTTTCCCAAAAAAGTTGCTTTTTTTATACATTAGAGGTAGTTCTAAAAAGAACTGTTGTTTTTATTCTTTTTGTTGTTTTATATATTTTTTATTTTTTTTGAACATTTTTTACTTTTTTTGACTTTTCTGAACAGTTTTATATTTTTTTTGTATTTTTTATGGGGAGAAACAAAAAACAGGGAATTCTAAAGGGCTCAACAGGAGCAAAAAAAAAACGGAAAAAATTAATGTTTCCTTGGGCACTTGTGGTAATCCAAAGCACGGTTAATAAGTGTGATGCATTTCTCTCCATAGCATATTGTTTGTCCACAAAAAATACAAACCATTTTAAAATTGGAAAACTTTGGTTGTATGGTGGAGCATATCTCCCTAACTTCCGGTCCCGATGGAGTGGAAACATTAGTTTGGGAGGTGCTGGCAGAAGATTGGACAGGGTTTCTGGCCAGTTCCCTGACCTCTGCCCTAGCATAGTTATTTGGATGCTTCCGTTGCATATGCCTGATCATGGTGTGGTTGCCAAAGGAGTATTTTTTGTTGGGATTCCCCCTTGACAGCTCCTGATGACATATTAAGCAGGTTGCC
The DNA here is from genome assembly GCF_964263255.1 of Lissotriton vulgaris. Lineage (NCBI taxonomy): Eukaryota > Metazoa > Chordata > Amphibia > Caudata > Salamandridae > Lissotriton > Lissotriton vulgaris. The sequence continues at coordinate 1,212,248,445 of NC_141691.1, read as the reverse complement.
TTAGACGCATTTACTTTTTTTTGTCGCTGGGAATTGAAAAAAACTGCCAGATGATGTGCTCTTTAGGTTTGTAGGTAATATTGTCCTCTGGGACGAACCTCCTCTCCTCCTCCTCCTCATCCTCCTCCTCTTCTTGATCTCCACCACTGTGAAGTTGTGGTGGTTCTTGTGGTGGTGGTGGTGGTCCAGAAGATCCAGCAGCTGCAGCTAATGTAGCCATTTTCTACTGAAATAACTGCAGGTCTATCTCTCTCAAAGCACAAAGGTAGAATGAGGAAAAAAGGTGGGTTCTTTCATCATTTGGAAAAGAAAACTGTTCTGAACCAATGAAAAGTGTTATTTTTAGGTCACATGACCTGGCCTTACATCATTAGGAAACCAAAAGTGAAATGAACCAATAAAAAGTTTTATTTTCTGGTCACATGACCCTACGCGCCCCGGGCCACGCCCCGGGGCGCGCCCGTAGTCGCTCCCCAGAGCGTGCCCGGGGGCGCGTAGCGTAAGTGCGTCAGGACGTTGCGCGATCGTATGCGCTCGCGTGCTCCCAGGTGCGCTTACGCAGTGCGTCATATGATGCATCACGCAGTTACACGAAACGTCACGATGTTGTTTTCATACACAAGAATAGCGCTAACGGGACGTTCACCGGTACACGCAACGGGTCACGCCAAAGCACTGCGCTTACCCGTGCGTTCACTGGTACGTGCCCCGGGAGCGCTCCGGGGCAAAAAAAATAAATATATTACATAATTATACAATATAAAATTCGTTATAAAAATTTTTACTTTTTATACCTACAGAGAAATGCTGTTAAAAAACCATTGAAATTCACTGAAAAAACCATAGGTTTCACACCAGTTATAGTTAGCAATTAGCATTTAAAAAACCTATTAAATTCACTGAAAAAACCATAGGTTTGACACCAGTTATAGTTAGCTGGAAATTCTACTGACATAAAACCATTGAAATTCCCACGTTATAGTTAGTTGGACTCACTATAACTTGCACGTGTAATGCACTGCTGATGACATCACATATTACATCACTCATGACATGGTCAGTGACATCACTCATGACGTCTCGGTAGAATCGAGACACAAGTGGTGAAAAAGAAACGGGGAAATAATTAAAAGGGGGCAGAGTAGACACCCCCTGACCCCCTAGGTTTTCTGAGGGGAGCCTAGAAGGACCTTGAAGGGCAAAAAAACGTTTGTTTTTTTTAAAAAAATTGCGGGGTAAGCGCTGGCGGTGGTCCCCGGTACGCTCTCCGGTAAGCGCACCATGGGGAAAAACAGTGTAAAAAAAAAGAGTAAAAAAATAAAGTAGAGTGTTTAGAGGAAAGTGATGCATTGCTGTAGTGTGTCATAAAAATGATGCAACTCCAGCAATGCATCCTTTCACATCAGGGTAGTCCCATGTGAAAGGGCCTGCGTCAGTCTTACGCCTGCTGTGAGGCAGGCGCAAGATTAAGACGCAACAGCGTCGTAAAAGTGACGCAGTGAAATCGCATAGATTTCACTGCGTCACTTCTACGACCCTTTCTTGCGTCAATATGCCCCCTTTGCATACATTACACCAGGTGCAGGTATAATGTGGTGCAGGAGTTTACAAAGTGACGCATTTACCTTGATGCGTCACTTTGTAAATATGACTCAACAAGGTGTATTTTTTACACCACTGGTGCGTCACAAAAAGTGACGCACCGGCGGCGTAAAAGTGACGCATGGCCTCATAAATGAGGCCTTCAGTCTTCTACTCATGCATCATATTTAATGTATGACGCATTATGTCGTAAGGAGTTACAGATACGTCAGTATTTCAGACGTATCTGTAAGCGCAAAAGTGATGCATTGCTGGAGTGTGTCACAAAAGTGACGCAACTCCAGCAATGCATCCTTTCATATGGGGCCAGCCCCATGTGAAAGGGCCTGCTTCAGTCTTACGCCTGCTGTGAGGCAGGCGCAAGATTTTGACGCAACAGTGTCGTAAAAGTGACGCAGTGAAATCTCATAGATTTCACTGCGTCATTTCTATGACCCTTTCTTGCGTCAATACGCCCCCTTTGCATATATTACACCTGGCACAGGTATAATGTGGTGCAGGGGTTTACAAAGTGACGCATTTACCTAGATGCGTCACTTTGTTAATTTGACTCAACAAGGTGCATTTTTTACACCACTGGTGCATCACAAAAAGTGACGCACCGGTGGTGTAAAAGTGACGCATGGCCTCATAAATGAGGCCTTCAGTCTTCTACTCATGCGTCATATTTAATGTATGACGCATTATGTCGCAAGGAGTTACAGATACGTCAGTATTTCTGACTTATCTGTAAGCGCAAAAGTGATGCATTGCTGGAGTGTGTCACAAAAGTGACGCAACTCCAGCAATGCATCCTTTTACATGGGGCCAGCCCCATGTGAAAGGGCTTGCGTCAGTCTTATGCCTGCTGTGAGGCAGGCGCAAGATTTTGACGCAACGGTGTCGTAAAAATGACGCAATGAAATCTCATAGATTTCACTGCGTCACTTCTACGACCCTTTCTTGCGTCAATATGCCCCCTTTGCATACATTACACCTGGTGCAGGTATAATGTGGCGCAGGGGTTTACAAAGTGACGCATCTACCTAGATGCGTCACTTTGTAAATATGACTCAACAAGGTGCATTTTTTACACCACTGGTGCGTCACAAAAAGTGACGCACCGGCGGCGTAAAAGTGACGCATGGCCTCATAAATGAGGCCTTCAGTCTTCTACTCTTACTTTCTTTCACTTTCTCTGTTTCTTCACTGCCTTACTCACCTTGTCTCACACTCAATTGTCTTTATCCAGTCTGTATCTCCACTCTTTCCTAAATATCACTGCTCTTTTCTTACCCTTCCACACCACCGTTCTTTTACTACATTTTCATCACTTATGCACATTCCCCATGTTCACTCTCCTTCTCCTCACTTTCGTTCCCCACACTCACCTTCTTTTAGTCCCCCTACTTCACTTCCCTTCCCCTCTCGTCCCTTTCTTTGCTTTCTCACTCATTTTCCTCTCTTCTCTCAATGCACTCCACTTCAGTTACTCTTTTTCAATTTTTTTAGAATACAGCTCTTTGATGAGAATTGGAGGTAGTTCTGAAAAGAACTTTTTTTTCTTCTTTTTTCAACAAAAACAAAAACAGGGAATGGGAAACTGCTCAACAGGAGCAAAAAAAATAATCAAAATTAGGAGTGGGGTTGGCAGCGGTGGTTGTCTAATGCTCGAACCATGAGCATAACACTTTGTTCCCCATAACAAAGTAGCTGATCACATTTTCTGCATTTAATTACGGCTTCATTAAAAGCAGGCTGAATATTGGGGATCAGCTCTTCTGGTCGCCCCCTCACCGATGTTGTTGGTCCTCCGGTTGAAGTAGAGGCACCATCCCTGGGAGCCTCTTGTGCCAGAGCTCTGACACTCTCTCGGGCATGGTTCTGGGGGTGCCTCCTCTCGACGTGGAGAATCATGGTGAAGTTACCAAATGAACATTTTTTGGTGGGGTCACCCCGTGAGAGGACAGTGTGACATATTCGGCACTTCTCATCGGGAATGGAAAAAAACTTCCATATGAAGTGTTCTTTTACCCGGGGCTGAGGAACCTCTTCATCAATAAATCTCTCTGTGTCATCTTCGCTGCTGGATGTTCTGGCAGCCATGGTAATCCAACAATGATGCAAGAGCAAAAAGACAAGTCTTGCAGTCACAAAAGTGAAAGAAGAAGTGAAGGAAATGGGTGGGGATTTCATTCTTTGTAAAAAAAAACTGTTAGGAACCAATGAAAAGAGTTATTTTAAGGTCACATGACTTGACGCGCTTATGCTACGCGCATCGGAGCGCTTCCAGGGGCGCTTACGTGGCGCGAACATAGGCGCTTCCGGGGGCGCTTACGCAGCGCGCTTGAGTGACGTTTTGATAGCTTTACGGAAATGTAAACTCATTTTCATTTCGTAAATCTAAAATACTGCTTTAATAAGTATGGTACTAAATGTCTTACATTATTATTCATACATATTTTTTTTCACAAAAGCAGAAATAGCGCTCTTGGTGCGCTCTCGGGAGAGCTTACCGGTGCGCGCACCCTGAGCGCACCAGGAAAAATTGTAAAAAATATATATATACATTGAACAAATAATTTTTTTAAAAATATATAATTAATTGTTGTGAAAAACAGCTAATAAAAAAAAAATCGTAGGTTACAAAGTCAATATACAAAGGAATTAGCTTTTAAAAAAACTATGAAATTCACTGAAAAAAACATAAGATTCATAAACGTTATAGTTAGGAATTAGTTTTTAAAAAACCTTTGAAATTCACTAAAAAAACATAGGTTTTACAATTGTTATAGTTAGGAATTAGCATTTAAAAAATCTTTGAAATTCACTGAAAAAAACATAGTTTTCACACCAGTTATAGTTAGCTGAACATTTTACTCATACAAAACCATTGAAATTCCCACGTTATAGTTAGTTGGACTCACTATAACTCGCGCGCCCGCAATCCACTGCTGATGATGTCACATATTACATCATTCATGGCATGGTCAGTGACATCACTGATGACATCACTGATGACATCTCAAATGACATCACTGATGACATCACTGATGACATCATCCAGTGTCTGTGTGTTTCTGAAAAGTTAAAATACAATTAAGTTAAAATTAATATTTTACATATTGAAGAATGAGTGGATGTATGAGTGTCTGGATGAAGGATTTAGTAGGTGCGTGACTGACTGTATGAGTGAGTGATTAAATGTGTCTTACTGAATGCATTGGTTAGTGACTAAACTGTGTGAATATGTGCATCAGTATGTCTGTTGTTGTGTAAGCTGCTGCATGTGTTGATCAGTAGCTATATGAGTGGCTATATGGGTTATTAATTGGTTGTTCAAGTATTTGTATGTGAGGGTGAGTGTGTGTGTGGGTGGCTGGGAGGTGTGTGACTCTGTGCATATATATGTGAGCAGTTGATTCACTTGGTATATGGGTTCAAGAGCGCATGTGGAAAGAGCTGTATGGGGGGTTGACTGTCTGCATGGATGTGTTGGTGAGTGATTGGCTATCTCAGTGCTCCCTGTCCACTGTGAAGTCATCGCGCTTCAACGTGTGGTTACCTAGCAACCGCGACGTCCTCGAGACGATATGCGGAAGTAAAATCTACCGCCGGGCCGCGCTCGTTTTCAGAGACAGAAGCCGCCCAGTAGAGCAGACGCGCGTTAAAAACCGGCTCTGCACTGTGTAAATCCTTCGTGATGGTGAGTGTAAATGATGTCACTCAGACCGACCTTCTCGATCTCAAACGCGTCTTTACTAACCCACGGGGCTGGCATTAATTACCCCCGCATTTTACTTGTTTTTAGATTAAATAAATCACCGGATGTTACACGAGCAGTCACGTAGGAATTCACAACTTATCGTGGCTTAAACTATTATAACGGAGACATCACCAGAGCTATTATTGGTGAGTAAGAAATGTATGAGCTGGCTGTGTATTATTATTAATAAGAACCCACACAATCTAAATAGAACTTACCGATAATGCATATATATTGCTTAAATTGCAGGATATTGGAAACTAACATAAATGGATCCTAACAATTAATAACAAACTGCCAGTGAATAGGATTATACAAGGACTAATGCCTTCCTAAATAGGTGAGTGTTGTATGACGGGAGGGTTGACAGGGAGCCCCTCTTCTAGACTGATTCTAACAACTGTGTTTGGTCACAGATATTCAGCCAATATATAAGAAGACCGACTGATGGAATAGAACATCAGGATGTCTAACTCTTGAAGAACTGGTAAAAACCATTTTTCCCCATTAACACTCTAATATAGTGCAGAAATCCAAACCTGAGGGTTTTTAATATAATTTTTTAATTTAATCAACAGGCGCAACCACTCCTATCTGCCCCCGTCCTGAAGAAGACCCGCTAGAGACCCATAACTAAGGTGTCCCAGGGTCGAAACGTCGACATACTTACAAAAAGGACCAGTCAACCATGTCCAACATAATACATCCATTGAATATAATTTGTTGGTCTTGAGTATCAGCTTAAAGAGAATTGGCCTCTCTAATTTATTCTTCCCCTACTATAGACCTTTTCACTCACATGTATATAGATCACTTGATGTCACTGTGTCACATTTATCTCACATTATGTCACTTTGCTCACCAAACTGAATTGTTGCGCCGTTTTTTGTAAATTTTATTGCATATTGAAAATTGTCAGTCGATAAGAAAAAAGAGAAAAAAAGAGAAAACCATGAATGAGAAATGATTTAATGATTAAAATGCTGTACTGACCCTTTTTCAGTGTTTGGTTTTTGCACTTCATGGCCTAATAGAGGCGGCATAATAAGTAGAAATGTTATGCCTACATGGGAGTTAAAGATAACTATATGATTTAAAGCAATTTTGGTTGTACCCGAGGAGCCATTGTTGAAACTATCCCTGTCCAAGTAGGTCATATGTAAAACACAGTGCATGTGAGAGTTGCCATTTATAAATGACTATACATGAGAGCCTGTGATTGCGTAAGTGACTGTATAGTTCAATGTGTACTTGTATCACTGATTGTAAAAGAGAGTAAGTATGTGTTAGTATATGTATTGATGAGTGACGGTATGTATGAGTGATTGTATGGGTGAATGAGTGGATGTGTGTGTAGACCTAGAAATCAGTGAGTGCGTATGTAGTTACTGGTATTGGTGTGTCAATAAATTCAGGAATGGTAGTATGTATTTAACACTGGGTGTATCAAAGGTTAGATTAGAGTGTGAGGAGGTGCATCGTATTATCACATGGATGATGTCATCAGTGATGTCATCAGTGATGTCATTGGAGATGTCATCAGTGATGTCACTGACCATGTCATGAATGATGTAATATGTGGCATCATCAGCAGTGGATTGCGGGCGCGCGAGTTATAGTGAGTCCAACTAACTATAACGTGGGAATTTCAATGGTTTTGTATGAGTAAAATGTTCAGCTAACTATAACTGGTGTGAAACCTATGGTTTTTTCAGTGAATTTCAAAGGTTTTTAAATGCTAATTCCTAACTATAACGACTGTGAAACCTATGGTTTTTTCAGTGAATATATATATATTCACTGAAAAAACCATAGGTTTCACACCAGTTATAGTTAGCTGAAATTTTACTGACATAAAACCATTGAAATTCCAACGTTATAGTTAGTTGGACTCACTATAAGTTGCGCGTGGAATGCACTGCTGATGACATCACATATTACATCACTCATGACATGGTCAGTGACATCACTGATGACATCACTGATGACACCATCTAGTGAATGTGTGTCTTTCTGAGAAATAAATATATTTTATATATGTGTATGTAAAGGTCGGTGGAAGAATAAATGTTTAAATAAGTGTCTAAATGGATTTTTTTTTTTTAAATGATTGGTTAACTAGCTTATTAAGTGTATCTTAGTGAATACATATACTAGCGAGTAATGTTTAAATATTTAAATATATGTATCAGTGTTTCACTTTGTGTATAAGTGGCTGCATGGGTTGGTGAGTAGCTACATGTGTGTGTATATGGGTTATTAGATGTTTTTTTAGTATCTTTATAATTGTCTGTTTGATTTGGTGGGGGTGTTACTTAGCACATTGATGCATCAATGACTGACTCACTGTTTGTATGTGTTTTGAAGACAGCATATGTGCCGGACTGTATGGGTGAATGAGTATGTATATGTATGTGTTAGTAAGTGAATGACTGTCTCACTAGTGTCTTTATCAGTAACTACATATGTTTTAATCTAGTATATGTGAGTATTGATGTATATAAGTGAGTATATGTGAGAGTGAGAGATTGAAAGAGTTCTTGTTTTAATAAGTATGTGTTTCTATAAGTGATTGTTTAAGAGAGTAAGTATGTGTAAGTTTCCTTAGAAGTAAGGTGGTAGTGTGTGTATAGCTGTATATGCAAAAAAATGGATGTTCAATAGTTTATTTGCATGTGTGAGTATGTGTGTGACTAACTTTTGGAAGACTGTTGGTGTGTTAACAGATGTAAAGGTGTCTCACTACATATGATAAGTGAGTATATGTATGAATGACTATATAGAACTGTTGGTGAATGAGTGGATGTGTATATAAATGGTGGAATTACTGAATTGGTTGTTGTGACTGGTATAGGTATCTCCACTTTTTTGTAAATGTTAGTTTCTATTTTTGAATATGTGTTTCAAGGGTTACTTTACAGTGAAAGGAGGTCAGTCACTCTGTCACAAGGATGGTGTCATCAGTGATGTCATGAGTGATGTCACTGACCAAGCCATGAGTGATGTAATATGTGATGTCATCAGCAGTGCATTACACGCGCACGTTATAGTGAGTCCAACTAACTATAACGTGGGAATTTCAATGGTTTTATGTCAGTAAAATTTCCAGGTAACTATAACTGGTGTGAAACCTATGGTTTTTTCAGTAAATTTAATAGGTTTTTTAAATGCTAATTCCTAACTATAACTGGTGTGAAACCTATGGTTTTTTCAGTGAATTTCATAGGTTTTTTAAATGCTAATTCCTAACTATAACTTGTGTGAAACCTATGGTTTTTTCAGTGAATTTCAAAGGTTTTTTTAATGCTAATTCCTAACTATATAAGACCTGAAAGCCCACCAGGAATCTCCAGTATGCGCCAGGGGACTGCATTGCAGAGAGGTGTAATGAAGCCACAACCCTTTTTACACCTCTCTGCAACGCAGCCCCGTGCATGTTTGAAGAGGGGGAACTAATTCCCCTTGCATACTGTGGGCCCCCGGGGGCCAACTAGCCCACCTGGAACCCCCAGTATGCGCCAGGGGGCTGCATTGCAGAGGTGTAATGAGGCTATGCCCCTTTTTATACCTCTCTGCAACGCAGCCCCCTGCCGCGTTTGCAGAGGGGGAACTAATTCCCCTTGCATACTGGGGGTCCCTGGGGGCCAACTAGCCCACCAGGAGCCTCCAGTATGCGCCAAGGGGCTGCATTGCAGAGAGGTGTAATGAGGCCACACCCTTTTTACACCTCTCTGCAATGCAGGCCACTGGCACGCTTGCAGAGGGGGGACTAATTCCCCTTGCATACTGGGGGTCCCTGGGTCATATCTGCCCAAACACCGATTTTCCGAACAATTGAAAATGACTTTTCTTGAGAAACATTTGGATTTGGATTATCATGTCCTATACTTTGGAATTTTTGAAAGACTGACTTTGAGGATGCTATAAATTACTCCAGTCTGCCCGAATTGTGTGGGTAAAATTGATACCTAGTCACTTTGAATAAGAATGTACTTACGTCTCGTCTAACATTTGGTAGAAATATCTAGTTATATGAAAACAGGATACCGACATAACTTGAAGGAAATAGGAACGCCCTGAAGAAGTTCTGTTGTACAGAACTAAACGTTTCGGCTGGCTGTGGTACATAAACTTAAGGAAAATAAAAGCATTTGAATATTCACCAAGATTCAGCGCTTCAATAAGGACTCTAAGTGATATGATTTGATTGGACTCATTGTGCAAGTGGTGCTGTGCCAAACTTTGGAATATTCTCCACTACTCTCTACTACTTACTCTCTCCTACTCCACTACTCTCAAATACTCACTCTCTACTACTCATTCTCTACTACTCTACTACTCCCTATTACTCTCTCTCTACTACTCACTCCCTACTACTTGCTACTCACTACAGTCACTGGATGATGTCATCAGTGATGTCAGTTGAGATGTCCTCAGTGTTTTCACTGACTATGTCATGAATTATGTAATATGCAGCAGTGCATTGCAGGGGCGCGATTTATACTTAGCCGAACTAAGTATAACGGTCGAATTTCTCTGGTTTCATATGAGTGAAATGTCCAACTAACTATAATGTCCCTGAAACCTGTGGTTTTTTCAGTGAATTTGTAAGGTTCTTTAAGTGCTAATTTCTAACTATAACCTCCCTGAAACTTATGTTTTTTTCAGTGAGCTCTAAAGGTTTTTAAAATGCTAATTTCTAACTATAATGTACCTGAAACCTACGTTTTTTTCTGTGAATTTCAAAGGTTTTTTAAATGTTAATTTCTAACTATGCCTACAGAGGTAGGTCATGTGCCGAAGGAGGAAGAAATGCGAAGAAAGACACAAGAGAAATACAGAAAGAGGCAACAGAAGTCCAGGAAGACGAAGAAAGGTGCAAAGAGAAGCAAGAGATGTGCACAAATAACCAACAGAGGAGCAGAAGGCCTTGTTGCAAAGTCATCCTGTGCCCCTAACTTTTTGCTGACGGGTACTGGTGGTAACTAACTCTGACTAACCAGGCTTAGAGCCAGTGCTATGCTGAAAGACACTTAGACTACAGCGAAAACATCCACATACTTAGGGAACACTATACGTTGGGGTACCCCTGTGATTGGCATGACCTCCTCTGTAAGGTCCTAGTACATATTAGGGCAGGGGATTAAAACTACCTCTAAGTCAGGGGTGCAGAAAGATGCTTGTTTTAAGTAGTAGTCAAGTTTGCAGAGTGGTGGAGAAAGTGTGCTGAGCCTCTGACCAGCGTTCAGGAATTCCGCTGAGTAGTACTTAGAGGAGGTACCAAGAGGGCTTCTTGGCCCCAAAAGTCCCCCAGGAGTAAATTGGACCTTATCCCTCATCCCGTAGTCTGCCAGGAGGCGCATTTGAGTGGTGGAGAAAGGGGGGCATGTCCTCCTTAGAAGTCTTAGCAATCCCACTGTTTGGGACTTACTGCAGGTAACAAGAGGGGTAGTTGGCCCCCAACGACAACCTTGGGGACCAACTACCCCTCCTATTACCTCCAGTAAGTCCCACACAGCAGGATTGCTAGATTCTCATAGCAGGCCACGCTCCCTTTGCCCACCACTCTGGAAATGCTCTCCCTGGCGTGCTCTTGGATGGGGATTGAAGTCCCCTTCACTGCTGGGGGTCCTTTAGGGGCCATCTAGCCTCTGTCTTACCCCCAGTAAGCCCCAAACAGTGGGATTGCTGAGAGGTGGACACAGGCCATGCCCCCTTTCTTCACTACTCTGCCAACGCGCCTCCTGGCGTTGGCAGAGTAGTGCCTCCTGGAGTATTAAGTCCCCCTCATTCCTGAGGGTTCCTAGGGGCCAGCTGGCCTGCCAGGTACCTCCAGTAAGTGCCACACACCTGGATTGCTGAGAGTGGTCCGAGGCCAAGCCCCCTTTCTACACTGCACTGCAAATGCAGCTCCTGGCACACTGCTTGTTGGGGGATGAAGTCCACTTGTGTCCTGAGGTCCTCAAGACACAAGAGGACCTCATTGCCCCACCAACAGTACACCAAGAGGCTCGTTTGCAGAGTGGTGTAAAACGGGGCGTGGCCTCGAACCACCTGTCTGCAAACCAGCCATGTCGTGCTTACTGGAGATACCTGGTGGACTCAGTATTTATGGGGACTTAATTTCCCATCTTACAACGCGCCGGGACGCATTTGCAGAGTGTGTAGGGAGGGGCGGGGCCTCCGGCATGAGGACCGCTTTTTAATTCTTTTTTTTTAGAAGGGGGCTGTGTGGCCCCCCTTCTTTTACTCTCTTTGTGGCCCTGGGGACCCCATCCACCAGGGCCTGAACCCGTTTTTATTTTATTTTTTAAATGGAAGGGGCCCATTTCAGCTCCGGGGACTCCATACCCCCGGGCATGTCCTCCTTTTTTTATATATTTATAGGGAAGAGGGCCGCATGGCCCCCTTTCCCTGGGCTAACTATGGCCCTGGGGATCCCATCCCTGGCACATGACCTCTTTTTTTATGCAATATTTATAGAGAAGGGGGGCCGCGTGGCTCCCCTCCCCATGGCGATTTCGGCCCCGGGACCCCATCCCCCGTGGCCCGGCCATTTTTTTTTAATTAAAGAGGAGGGGGCCACGTGGCCCCCTCCCGGACCACTCCTTGCCAAGGGGACCCCATCCGCAGGGCCGGCCCTTTGTGTTGGGTACCGTGGGGGGGCCCCAATGCCCCCACAGTCCCGCTGGCACCCCGTCTCCTGCGGGAGCCGGCACTGCTTTTGAGCAAGGGGAGCTGCTGACATGCAGCTCCCCTTGCTCAAAAGCAATCCTGCTTTGTTTTATGAAGCGAGTGCAGGATTTCCTGCTCTCGCTTCATTGAAGCAAACCAGAGACAAGGCATGAGCCGTGCTCCCACCCTGCCATAGCAAACAGCAATGTCCCGGGGGTGGGCACCCTAGGACTTTGCAGGAGCCAGCCCTGGGGCGTGGAGGTCACCAGGGACATCAGGGCTTCAGGACAGGGAGCAACGAGGCACCCCCTCTCAGCCTTTCAAAGCCCTGGGGAGACGGTGGTCCCCGGGGCCGGGGGCCGGGGTCCATCACGGACCCCCTATTTGAATAATTAGTGCCCCGGGGAGGTGGTGGTCCCAGGGGCAATGTGGGAGGAGCAGGAGCTCCGCCCACACCTATTTACATTTATTGTAGCCCTGGGGGGGTGGTGGTCCCCGGAGCTGCTGGAGGCCATGTGCCCCCCGTGCATGATCAATTAAAGCCCCAGGGAGGTGGCAGTCCCCATGGCTTGGGGGTCCTCGGAGCCCTCCCACATCCAATTAAAGATTCCCCAGGGAGGTGGGAGTTCCCGGGGCAGCGAGGCGGCAGAGTGCCCCCACATATAATTAGCATAGCCCCGGGGAGGTGGTAGTCCCCGGGGCTGCGGGGGCCCCCACAGGCCCCCATTATTTAATTTGGTTTGGCATTGCCCCCTGGACCTAGCCCACCCGGGGGCTCATTAAAATGAAGTGTGGGATCCCACACTTCATTTTATTTTTTTTCTCGGCAGGATTTGCACACCTAGCAAGAATTCTGCCTTTTTTTCCTATATATATGCCTTTTTTGGCAGGACCCCCAGAGCAGGCCTATGGGGTTGGGATGTTTCTACCCTGCTCCCTTTTCTTGTTTTTCATCTTTTTTTCACCCTTTTTCTTGTGACTCGGTTACCGGGTCACATCATGGCTGCCAACACTTCCTGGTTTGGCATGCTGGCAGCCAATCAGAGTGAAGCACATGCCCGGGAGGGTTCGCAAACCCTCCTCAGTGCAAAGATATCGATATTTTTCTTTCTTTAATTTCTCTGGAGCTACTGAACGGATTTACACCATTTAAAAAATTGTCTCTTTCTAAACCAAGGGCTACCTTTTTGACAATTTTAGTGTAATTCCGTTCAGCAGTTCAGGCTGTAATCTGTTTCAAAATTGCTATGGAAATGAACATGGGGAAAACATGTTTTGGGACTCCCCTTTTTTCTCGGCCACCACTTGACCAATCACCCCAAAACTTTCAAAACAGGAGCTGACCCGAGCAGGCTATTAGTTTTGAAAATTTTGCAAAGATTCGTCAAACAGCGCCAAAGATATTGGCAAATCAAAAAACGCTTTTCCTATGGAAACTAGGTCCTAACTATAACTACCTACTGGCGGCCACCAGTGGGTGATATATATGTATTCGGTATCTATCGGTTTTCAAAATCTTATTCCATTCCCAAAATTTCAGTGCGCCATGCGACCACTGCTTGGCATAGAACAATTGTGCATAAGGCCCTTTGTTTCTACTGTGCTATTATAAAGTGCTCCCTTTGAATTTAAAATTGAGTACTATAATGTAAAGAGTAACACATAAAATCTTACTACTTTCCTTTTATCTATTCTTAAGCGACGTTATTCATATTTGAATGGGGCACTGCCAGCTCCAATAATTGTGCGCGCTGATTACATGACAAGGATGAAATGCATCTGATGAGCTTTCAAATTGCCTAACTAGAATTGCAGCCAGAGTGACTGCTCCGAACGAGCTCTTAATTGTCTCGAGCTGTCAAGTAATTGTGCTCGGAAATCTTAGCAGCTGAAAAGAAAGGCAAGCTTTGATTAAGCAATTACCTGACCAGGGATGCAACCGCCCTCGCGCCGGGCCTGCGTCACAGGTCCTCTGCTCGCACGCGGATCAATTCTAAATGGGTATATGCGCGGGTTTAATTTTACTACATGGGGGATATCGTGTATCACGCTGTAAATTAAGGTAGCTACTGTACAGAAGCTACAGACATAAGAGCCTGACTTTTGCCGCCTAATCCCCGTTGCTTTTAGTCCTGCAATCTTGTTATCATGTTAGTGTCGATTGTTATGGAAAGTTAGTGACGTCTGTGGCAATCAGGGTAAATTGGATGTTTTCAGTGTAAACGGCAGCTGGTGAGGCCTTGGCCGTGTGGGGAATTTTCCACTCCAGGGCAGGTGGTTGGCCTTTCTGAGAGGCATAATTGAGCGTCACTCGGTAGGAGAAGGTTGGCAGTGCGAGTAATGTAAATGAAATGCATTCGGGACAGACTCGGGAGGCTCACCTGGCATTTAAGAGAACCTTGAAACCCGTATCCTGTTAACCTACAGTCTCCTCCATAGGGCTGCACCTGCCTTTCTCTACTCGGTAGTTGATTTTTCAATGTTTCCTATTTAGCAAACTAATGCACGCCATATGGTTTATTTTCTTTAATAAAAAAAAAACACGGTTCTGCAATGACACATGGCCCTGTGCTGCGTATTCCTAATCCTATGACGTTGCAGCAGTTCACCGAAACATTAATTCCTGACTTTATTTACGTTCTTCTGTCGCTTCGATTCGCTTACCTAAAGTAAGCGGCGAAAGGCCTTGCTGCAGGATGTGATAAAGTGGTTAACTTGCTGACATTGAAATTTGGAGGCTTCGGCATTTTGGCAAAAATTGTCTCGCTGCCTTAAATTGAACAAAAATTGAATATATGTAAAAATAACTTATAGTCCGAGGTCTAGTATTATTGCATGCTCCCGCCTACATCCCAATCACATAATGGATTCTGTATGCCAGTCTCAAATGTACTCCAGACTATACAGCTCTGTGCACAGAGCATCATGTTGAGAACTCACCGTCTGTGACAACTAACATGTACAAAGACAATAGACCTCACCAGTGCCACTGCATAAAAGATGTATTGGCTTTCCCAATCAGCTGCAGCCTGAGCAGGTAAGAGCGTTAGGGCGGTGGGGCCGGGTGGAAGGGGGAGCGGAGATTTCGACAGACAACGACGTGGATAAATTTAATTTTCCCTTGTCAACATCCATCGAAATTGCCCCACCCGGCCCCACCGCTCTTACCTGCATGTGCCACAGCTGTTCCCAATGCTCTTTGGTTTTCCCATTGTTTATGCCGAAAACCTTTGTAAAATGCACCCTTCAGCTCCCCTGTGCTTGGGCAATTTAGGCCTGCCACTTTGTAATAGTTTCTTACAAATTAAAAGAAGAAGCAATCCAAGATGCGGTCATGTATTGCAAATGCATGCATGTGTGGATGTCTTGGAATGGTTTTTAAAAATCATTCAAACATGGCAGACTGCTGATATACTAGCAGGCACATCATGGATGAGAGCAAGTGGGCCCTGTGTCAAAACCTAATTTTTATTTAAAGGGAGTGGGGTGGAAAGGGGACGAGGGAGAGAAAAATGTCTTTCTGCACTGTTGGGACTGGGGTTCTCTAGTTGGCAAGGGATTGCACCTTTGTCCAAGTAGGGACACTTTCTTCTAGTAAGTATAAGTTAGTTACACTCCTAAAATAACCCCTGCTCAACCTCTTGGTAGCTTGGCACGAGCAGTCGGGCTTATCTTAGAGGCCGTGTGTAAAGCATTTGCACATAATCAACAGTAATACAGTGTAATCACTACAAAAGGACACCACACCAGTTTAGAAAAATATCCAATATTTTTACATACTTAAGACAAGACCAAGACGATAAAAATCCACAATACAGTACTTAGTAATCTTCAGTTATCAAAACAAGTTTGAAAAACAGTTCCTTAAAGTCGAAAACTCCTTCTGGGGCTATCACGGTGTCATGAGCAACAAATCTAAGAAGTTCAGGATGACCACTGTGTTGGTCGTGGTTGAAGTCAGGAGTGCCGGTAGGCGTTGGGTGCTGCGGTGCAAAGTGCAGCGGTGCAGCGTGCGGTACCCTCAAGATGCGGTGCAGGCAGCAGCTCGGTGACGGTCATCCAGGGGCGTCGATGAGACCAAGACTGCGATGTAAAGTGATGCAATGCTTGCCGCAGTGCTGGCAGGCCACGGTTCAAGCAGCGGCGTCTTTGCTGTTGAAGCGCTGTCATCGGCATCAGTAGGCCAAGGCTGTGGTGCGGGATGAGGGCGGTGTGTCGTGTAACGTTCGAGTGGTGGCCTCTAACCACAGTGCAAGCAGTGGCGTCGATGTTGGCGTGGAGCGGCATCTTTGGGGATATCACGACAACAGCGGGAAGCGGGGCAGTGCTTGGTGTGGTGCCCACAGGTCACGGTGCAAGTGGCAGCTCAGTGGGGGAATCAACAGGCGGCGTTGGTGAGCCCAGGGTTGCGGTGTGGCGTTGCGGCGGTGCCCTCTGCAGTGCCTTCAGGACACAGAGTCAGCAGCAGTTGCTTTTTCTTCTGTTGCATCACAAAATACACAGTCCCTAGTGCTAAGGGGAGAAGAACTTGTTGTATTTGCTGTCCCTGAGACTTCTTGAACAGGGGTATGCTCTACCTCAAGCCCTTGGAGAAACTCACAAAAAGAAGTTGCAGAAAGGTCAGTCCAGTCCTTTAACTGACCAAGACAGAAGCAGCCACTACATGCCAATACAGCAAAGCACACAGCAAAGTGGTAGTCCCTCCTTACAGCTTCTCCAGCTTTTCTCCTTGGCAGTCTTCTTGGTTCTAAAAGAGTCCTAAAGTTTAGGGGTATGGCCCCACTTTTTATAGCCCAAACTCCTTTGTACTCTCATGCAGAGAGTGTCTGTGCCCAGCCAGAACCAGTTCTGTCCTTTCAGGTGCAGCTTCCTGGCAGGAGGTGGAGACAGCACTGTCAGAGCCAGACTAGGCCCATTCAGGTGCAAGAACATTTCCTTCATCTACTCTAAATGCAGCCCAGGTCTATTCAGCCCATCCCTGACACATCTAGACTCTCTGGAGCCACTGCTCGTCCCTAGCCCCTGTCATACCAAAACCAGACAGTCAATCACCAAACCCAGCAGAGGCATACTGGATGGCTAGGCAAGAAAATACCTACTTTCTAAAAGGTGTATTTTTAAATACAGAATGTAAAAATCACCTTTACTAAAACATGCATCTTTAAATTCTGAGTTTAGGCATACTACTCTTTATTTTTCAACCTTGTTGGGGGGATGTGAAAAGGGAGAGTAATACTAGGTTGTCATGGAAGGGTGGCAGAATGGCAAGTATGTTTTTTTAATTTGTGAGGGAAAGGGCAAGAATAACTAAAGATAGTGCCGCTCGCAGCCAGACTTTGTTGCTGGTTGTTCTTTTTGGTGCAGGAAGCTCGGGGTACTACAGATTCCAGGAGCCCCTTAACACCACCCACCTGGGCTCAAGCGCAATCCCGCCCACAGCGTTATTAAACGGCTCGCGGCCCCTGCTTCGCGGGACGCACGCGGACGCATGCCTGGCAAAGCCCAGGCCAAGGGCGGGCCCGTTTGAGCCCGTTCGAGACCAGGAGAGGCTGGGCTGGGCCCCCCTATGAAGCCTGGGGGACCAACGCCAACGCTCATGCTGTATGCCAGTAAGTGCACTTAAAGATCAATACGTGGCTCAATTTCTATTAAGCCCACTTTATTTTGTGTAAAGTGCACCCTTACTAACCTCAATGGCAGCACGTGAGAATAAAGTGAGGAATGGGGCCGGGACAGGGTACGTCGCAGGGACCCTGGATCAGTTTATAACCAGGGCCACATCCGTACTCGCGCACGAGATTGCCATCACAGAGCGACATTTGTCCCTGGAGCCGGTGTTTGCAAAATGCTCATCTTTGGGGGGGAATTGTGAATGCTCGTACGCCGGAAAATCTTGGTTCGCATGCAGCTGGAAGGGTCCCTCGGGTGGGGAACGAAAGGTCACAACAAACCTTGACATCCCCCGACAAGGATGGAGATCCCCGAACCCTCCCCTCCCGGTATGCAGCATACGGCAGGGACATCGAAGAGCAAAACTGTATGCACAGCAGAAATTCATAAAGAGCCCCTCCAACATACAGATCAAGTTCACGGAGTGGTAGCTAAGAGAAAACGGGGAGGTACACGAGGAGGGGCATTCCAAAAAGGAAAGAAGCCCAAGACTTTAAACTCACAGCAAGAGCCACCTCACGCAGACCTTTCGTTAACTGATGTCTCACAAGAAATTGACCTTACAGCAAATGTCGCAGTTATGGGCAAAACTGCACCTGGCCCACCAGTATCTGCACCTTGGCCTGATGAAATTTATTGACAGAAAATAGGGGGTCTCATTTCAACATCTTTGGAGCCATTACTAAACAGACTTGTAACAATTGAAAACAGACTTGAGAAAACGGAAGGACTGATAATGTCAATTCTAGGAGGTATTGAAAACAAGATAGCAGCCTGGGGCAAGCCTAAGGAACCGAGGAGGGTGGGAGGAAGGGACCCCATTGTACATTCTAGCCCTACACTCCATCCGAGCGCAAGCACGACTGTGAATCTAACTGGAACAGCAAATGAAGGGGGAGGGACACTGAGGGGCGAAAAGGCGATGCTCACAGAGGCACACAGCAGAGGTAACATAAATGATAAAGCGGGGGACAAGAATGTAGTAAGGAAACAGGGACCCCACCTATATTTACCCCCGGATTGCACGCTTTATGTAGCGGTTTTGACAGGCGTCCCAGAAGTGGAAGAGGGCAAGTCCAAACGGTATGACCAATTAAAAAATAAGGCAATACATTGGCTGAATAACAATAGACCTTTGCCCCGAGACGTGAAATGTAAGATTTTCTTTGTAAGGAGAGTGAGTTGGGTAGGAGGAAGGCCAAAAAATCAAAGAGGAGATTGTATTGTCATTAGTTTTAATGATCCTAAGGCGGTGGCCCATGTCTGTGGGGAAGTTCAGACACGCCAACAATCCGCTATGTGGCCCGGAATCTCAGTTATTTTTACATGCCATCAGACTACACATATAATTCCAAGTATCATAATAGCCTCATGGATATGAATGGTTACTTTGGAAGGGGAGGACCTGGGGATGGGAGGGCGAAGAATGAGCCCTTGTCTGCAGCAGTAGGGGGACAAAATACATATGACCGGCAGGTTGCATTAGCATGGGAGGGTCACCACTTCCATTGTATAATAGATACGCACCACTACAATGGGGCAGACACCTCAGTGAAGTCGATTGACTACAGAGAGAGAGGTCAGGCCGAGAAAGGGTGTTAGCTGTGGCTCCCCCAAATTTAAGATCACAAGACGAGGAGCAGGAAAAGGAAAGGGGTATTGTAACAAATACACACCAGTTCGCCCTAGAAAATGAAAAGACTCCAAGAATTGAGGCTCCCCAGGGAATATGTGGTCAAATACAGATATTGGCTCGCATATAAGTACACCAGTGAGAGCCACAGAATTGATATCCTGGAATGTAGCGGGCTTTTGTCAGGTAAGTTCCGGAAGAAGGAATGATTGGAACAAATCAACAATTTCAAAATAATTTGTTTCCAAGAAACATGGGAAGTAGATCATTCCAATTTTCACCTAGCCGGGTATAAATTGTTTGGAATCCCCGCAAGTAAATCCACTGCTGGAAGAGCAAGGGGAGTTCTCTTAATATTTGTAGATTTGTCCTTGGAAGGGGGGTGGATCGATCTAAGTTGGAATTCAGAAAACACGATATGCCTGGGCTTCAAGAGTAGGGATCTCAATTTAATTCTGGTGAATTTTTATAACTCAGGATGTAACAGAATGACAGAGCTTGACGGTAGATTAAGTAAGATGAGGGAGCAGAAGCAGGGGCAATTGGAACCCATGCTTATATTAGCAGGGGACTTTAATTGTCATTAATGCCCCAAACTGTTACCGATCAAAGAATGCTGGAGTTCATGTAACATAGAGAAGGGTCCACATTTTGAACATACAGTGGAGGGAAAGGTTCTGACCAGCATGATGGAAAACCACATGCTTGAACACACAATGGACTTATGGTGGTGGAATCTAACAACCAGATTACCCCGACTTTTAAGGGGAGGGGCTGCAGATCTTTCATTGATTTCATTTTAGTGTCTCAGTTGCCTAAGAGACAACTACTGAGATTTTCAATTGAACTGAGCGGATTTAGTGATCACAACCCCCTAGTGCTGACTCTCGCAGACCCAGCAAGAAGAGGTCCATAAAAAAGGGAATGGGGTTGAATCTAGAAAGAGCAACCGATCAGGGTAAGCAATTAAAATGGACATCTATTGATGGAGAAAAATGTTATAGATCAATTGCAACAGAAGGGAAGCAACTCCTAGAGGAATGTTTGGACTTGTCAGTGGCAGGATCGCAGTTGGTGGAGTCATTTGAGGAAATGGGCCGCCTAATTGACAACCTTTTAAAGACAACAGGTCAGGGCAAGTCTAAAAACGACCCCAGATGGTTTGATAAAGAATGCTCCGTTGCACGGAGAAAATTAAGAGCAGCTCTAAGATGCAACCTGAGGGACAAATACAGGGTAATGCAGTGCAGATTAAACTATAAGAAGGCAGTAAAGCGTAGGAAGGGTGCTTTCCAGTCACAAACTTGGGAGGACCTGAGAGAATCGGCTGAAAGAAATGACATGACCAGCTTTTGGAAGATAATTAATAACCCTTGCTTCCAAGATGGGAACAGTCCGCAGATAGCCTGTAATATCCTCCCGGAACAATGGGTGGAGTATTTTAGAGGATTATATAACCGGGGGAACTGCGAGGCAATGCACATTGAGGAAGGGAGGGAGAATGAAACACTTGAGTTTTCCCTGGAAGAGATCACCGCTGGAATTCTGGGTCTCACCAGAAGCAAAGCACCAGGCCCGGATGGGATTCCCCGAACCTCTATTTTAGCCAGGTGGACCTATGGGCGCCAATTTTAACAAGGATAATCAATGCTGGCATATCCACTGGGCTCCCTTGGTCGTGGTCATCGGCCATTATTGTGCCAATCTTGCTATCGCCCCATTTCTCTTACGGATGTCACTGCTAAAGTTTTGGGAAAAGTTGTTTTAGATTGACTGATGGACTGGGCTCAGGAACACCATATTATTTCAGATGTACAGTACGGATTTAGGGCTAAAAGATCTACCACAGACCATGCTTAAATTTATATTTACTGGTGGCAAAATATACTATCGCCAGTAATGAGGCGGTCTATTTAGCATTCATGGACCTTACCGCAGCATTCGACTGTGTTAACAGGGAGAAGTTGTGGGCCGTACTAAGCTCTCTTGGGGCAGACCAAGAATTGATTAAGATTATGAAGGCCCTACACTGGAATACCTCGGCCAAAGTTAGATAAAATTTAGAGGGCAGATGTACTGAATCCTTTACCTGCACTAGTGGCATGCGGCAGGGATGCATCCTGGCCCCATTTTTGTTTTCTCTATATATAAATGGACTAGAACAAGCCTTAGTAAATTTAAATGTGGACTCCCCGAGAGTAGACTGAAAAGTAATCCCGGTTCTGCTCTATGCAGATGACGCGGTATTGTTGGCACTTACACCACTGGGCCTACAGCGATTAATAGATGGTTTTGTGGACTTAGGGCCATATGTATCAAGGAACCAATTTGCGATTCTGTAATAGCGATTTTTAAGAAATCGCTATTTCAGAATCGCAAAATGGTATGTATCAAGAAAAACACATTTTTTAGCGATTTCTTGATATTCCTTAATTGCGAATTCGCAAATTGCGAATTCGCAATTAAGGAATACTTTCCCATTCATTTCTATGAGCCAGGAGGCCCATAGGAAGGAATGGGAATTTTTTCTCAATTTGCAAATTCGCAATTTGCTAATCGGTAATTGAGAATAATTTCAAGGGTGCAGGGGTGTCCAAAGGACACTCTGTTGCACCCCTGAAATAAGCATAGGTGCACATGTGGTGCACATACATGCCCTAGGGGCATGTATGTGCTTCACATGGCACTTTGAAAAATGCTAAAATGTGCATTTTTCAAGGAATTTGCAACTTACCACCAACTAGAAGTTGGTGGTAATTTGCGATTCCTGAAGGCCATTTAGCAAATTTTTTTGCCTTCTTACATTGCATTTAAGGAATCGCAAAATTTGCTATTCCTTAAATGCAATCGCAAAATAAGGAATCGCAAATTTAGCGATTCTTTATTTTGCATTGGATTTTCCTTCATACATATCATTTTGCGAATTCCCATTCGCAAAGGCCGAAATTCGGCGAATTTCGGCCTTTGCGAATGCGAATTTCAATGATACATATGGCCCTTTATGAATAAGCTAGTGTTGTCAGTCAACCTCACCAAGTCATATGTAATGGAAATAGGCACAAAGTCAAGGAAAAGCTTTAACTATAGAATAGGTGACCACAAATTTGAAAAGGTGAAATCATTCTCGTACCTGGGCATTTTATTCGATAGGCATATACATTTTAAAACACTAATAGATGAGCGCTGTAACAAGCTAGTGTCTAGCACAGGGACAATAATGAGTTTTGGTCATAGATTAGGACACTGGTACCTGGCCGAAGTGATGAGACTATATAACTCAATTTGTTATTCCAAAGCTGCATATGGGGCGGAACTTTGGGGGATTGTTGATCTCAACAAATTACAAGTAGAGGAGAATAAGTTTATGAGAAGACTCCTCAAAATCCCACAGTGCGTCCTCTCTCTTATCGCTCATGCAGAACTGGGCGAGGTTTTGTTTATGGAGGATATGCTCCAGGTCAGACCCCTGATAGTATGGCTAAAGATTTGGGTTAATCCAGAGGCATCATTGTCCAGATCAATAATCATGGACTGTCTTGCCAGAGACAGGGGTTTGAACATTCCATGGCTGAAATACCTAAAGGGGGCCTTTGAAAAAATTGGCTGTAAAGATCTCTTTGTAAACCCAACCGGTATCACAGGCCGGGTAATGGGTAGTATGAAGAGGAAGTTCTTTACGCATAACACCCAAATAAGGGAAGAAAAGGAAGGGAGGGAAGAGTCGATTAGAGATTATAGCTTAGTAAGGTCCAGCAATGGAATGGAACCATACCTCGCCCTTATACACAACTAAGTATGGGCGAATTTTGCGGATCTGCGGTCTGCGAATTCATGTGAAATTGCAAAAGAATCTGCAAATTCGCAGATTTTCCCGCGAAATCGTGGATATTTTTGCGATTTGCACTATACTCAACTGGAGTACTTTCTACTGGCTAATCAGTAAGTGCATTTATACAAATAACAATCCTAGGCAACTGTGGGGTCCTTAAAGATATTAGGTACAATGGCACAAAAAATGTAGGCACAACACAGTAAAAATAATTAATGCAGTGTACAGGAAAAACTAACAAAAGCAGCTTGAATATTCATTTATTTTAAAATATAAATAACATGAAAAAGGGGATTTTAAAATTCACATAAATATCACAATTAATCAATAAAAGGTTTCAAAATATACATTCATATCAATAATCATATGTAAAAAAACACAAATATAATCATAATAAACAACCAAGTGGGTTAATTAATTGTCTCAATCAGTAAGTGCAACCTCGTTGGGTAAATGTATAGTGCTTTTCCTACACTGCAGCTGTGTAAAGGGCCAGAAGATTTGCCTCCAGTGACCGTGTGTGTCTGTAACTTTGCCACCGTGCCAAAAGGCGCCGAGGTCCCTTGAGTGAGCTGTCCATCATAGTTGGGAAAGGGCGGGAAGGTGTTTGATACCGCTAGTGTGGGGTGCAGGACTTCTATGCGTGTCAACATGCCTCTTGTGTATAAAGGGTCAGAGAGCGAGCAGGGCAGCAGGTGAGGAGAAAGCAGCCTCCTGGTCACAGGAACTTCACAGGGATTGCGCTCAAGAAACTCAGGGATGCAAAGACCTCCCTCAGGTATTACAGATAATTTTCGACTGCAGATATGGGGTTAAAGCACACTTGCCCAGCCGCGACCATGCTCACTAATGTTTTAGGCTGATTAAAACGTAACTGAATTTGAGCTTCAACTCGGGCACCTGCTTTATTTATCTGTAAGTGCTTCCTGTTGAGGTTTAATTTTTGTGACAGGAGCCTCTTGCCATACTTGTAACTATTCTCTGACCCTGCTTCGAGGGTCAGAGCAGGGTCAGAGAATAGTTGCAGGTATGCAACGAACTCTGGCGGCGCCTCAGGAAGCACTTACAGGGTTACAGCAGGTGCCCAAGTTGAAGTTAATTTCTTTGTAACCATTTTGCAAATGGTTACAAAGAAATTAGCTTCAACTTGGGCACCTGCTGTAACCCTGTAGGTGCTTAATGGAAAAAATGTGTCCAGCTCGCGGGTTCGTGGATTTTTTTGCAATTTCGCGCGATTTGCGGATCGCGAAATTGTTGAAAATCCGCAAATTCCACGAGCGGAACAAATTTTCGGCCCACACTTATACACAATGCTCAGGATAGGTTTTTAATAACACGCTTTAGGCTCAATTTTTTACATTATTTATTAGCCGACCCGGCAGGTTTTACAACTGCAGCTCAGCCAAAGGGTCCCTGCGGCTGCGATCAGCGATCTCCGCAGGACACCATTCATTTTGTATTATTATGAGACTTGTATGCATTGCCCAGGCGCCGTTTTTTAGTCTCCTTAATGAAAAAAAATAAACTCAAACACGCCAAGGCGCCCCGTTTATTTTTACAAATGGCGCAGGACCCCTTGACCCTACTCTCTATTACGGGTTTTTAAGAATGTCAGTTAAACTAAGAGAGACAAGAGGAATTTGTTGAAAAAGAGGCCTGTGAAAAAAATTAACTGATGAAAAGTTGGGAGGGATAGGGGGTACTGGCCTGTTATGGAAATAATGCAAATGTGTTTTATAATGCTATTTTAAACTGTACTTTTATGGTGTTTTCTAATACCGAATAAAGATTTTGATGATGAACTAAAGATAGTGAGGGTGTGCTACAGGACACCAGGTACAATACAAGGCATGGGCGGGTGCAGGGAAGGCAGTGTCAGGGGCGGATGGTGGTAAGGGGCTAAAGGGGCGTTGCCCTACCAGCCTGAGAGGAGGGGCAAAAGAGAATTTAAGAATGCCAAGCAGCTGAAAAGAAATGACTACTAACTGGCTGCTCTCTTACTGTTAATGGGGGTGCTGTGATAAACTGCATGCGCCCTGCTGCGCATGAGCCTGCCGGGCGAGGTCTTCTTCGACCTGCCAGCACAAGCTACAGCAGTGACACCGTGGCAGAGGGTTTGCCAAGTTAGAATGCCATTGATAAGGCTGCATTTCAGGTGCTTTCACAGTAGCCCTGGGAGGAGTTGACAGCTGGATGCTTGCATAGAGGCCTCAGGGCAGTGGCTGGCAGGCATATCAGCCGCCAGCCTTACACTTTTCAATGCAGCTTGTGCTGTCCATGTGCCGCTGCCTGCCCCAGAAAGTGCTCATTTTTAATGTCAAATTAGGTGATTTAGAAAACCGAGCTCATACCATAACCCGGAATATACGGAGGAAAGGCAATTTACTCATACTTCACCATGCAGTTTATTTTCTAACATTATAAACAGGGCTCCCGGTTTTATGGTATTTATTTTTTGCCATTTCTGTCTGTATTTATCCTTATTTATTGTTTGCTAATTTTATCTGTATTTATCCATATTTATTTTCGGTTTTGTAGAAAAGTTAAGCTGATACAGCACATTTCCACATTTATTTTATCGATAAATATGCACTTATGCTTGAAGGCCTGCCAGGTTTCAGTGCTGTGAGCTCCCGCAGAAGATAAATCAGTGCACTTATATGATAAAATACAATTGTTAGTATCAACCTTGTGCATCTCTATTGCTGTTAAAGCCTTATTACTAAAATTCCTTTCTTTTCTAACCTGCTTATCTATCAATCCACTCATTTATTGGCCTGGCAGTCATGGCAGACAGTATTTAGAATTACTCCAAAAGCAACCCAATTTCCGTTTTTATCCACATTTATAAATAAACACAAACAAGAAAATTAATGTTTTCTGTCTGTATTTATCTGTAAAAATCAGTAAAAACAGAAAACACAGAGCCTTAATTATAAAGCAACATCAACACGATGTTTTTCACCACAATTGTTTCCTGGAGTCTGGCAGCTCGATCACCTCTGAGGTAGGAGGAGAATCACAGTTAGAAAGACACAGGAATGTTATAAGGAATGGGGGAGTGGAAGAAGTAGATTGGGGAAGTGATGGAGGCATAAGGCAGGTGCCTTGAGAGGGAAATGCATACAGAGCAAAAAGTGAAAGGTGAGAAAGGAGACAAGGTGAAAACGAGCTGGAGATAGATCCAGAATGAAGTTGTAGACAGTGGAGGGACAGAGAGTTGAAGCTCTACCAAGTCACTGATTTCTTTGTATATTCTTGTATTTGTAGTATTCCTTTTTTAGTTATAAACAGAAAGCCACAAGTATCAAAACAAAAAGAAAAGAGGAATAGGTGAGCTGCCTATTCCTCTCGTTGGCCATTTGAAATCACTAAAGTAAGAGGTCCAATAGAAAAGAGGAAGAAGATTAAAGGGAATCAGGAGCAGCCCATGCAGATAAGAGTGGTGAGAAGGGAGAGGGGCGGGGTGGAAGAAGTCAACAGACGACAACAAGATAAAATAAAATTTAAAAAAGGGAAACAATTACCTTGCGCTCGCCGCATTGCCAAGTCAGTGATGTGGCAAGCGCAAGGTAAATGTTTTTCTTTTCTTTAATTTTATTTTTCCTTGTCATCATTTGTCGACTTCACGCCCCCATCCCCCGCCTCACCACTCTTACCTGCATGGGCCGCTCCTGAAGGGAATGGTAAGTAAATGAGTGGAAGAGGCAATGAGAAGAAGAGAGAGGGGGATGGAGAGGCAGTGAGACAATGAGAATAAGGGATGACAGAATGTCCTGAAAGTCAGAGAGAAGGGAGGCAGAGGCAGGAAGTATTGGCAAATCGGTGCCAGGCGTTTAAATGACAGTTGTTTTTCTTAGCATTTTTGCATAGAAACTTACATTCACTACTGACCTTGGATAAGTTGAAATCTGTGTTTTTTCGGCAGGCAAGATGGCTTCTGTGTAATCGTCTTCCTTGGCCGCTTAACCACCACTAGGGAATTGGATTGAATAATGGAGAATAACAGAGAAGCCGTCCTTATTCGCATCTCCTCGCCCCTGTTTTCACGATACTGCCCTTGGGCGCTTTATCTCATATAATAGGATTGTTTAGCTCTTAGGAGGTAGTGCATCACCTTGTCCGGTCTACCTCAAGCCTTGTATCCACCGAGATTTGGAAAGACTTAATCATAGGACATGTTTTTAAACCTTTACCTTTATCTTTACCCCCCCCCCCATCACCCAAAACATAACAAAAAGAGAGTCCAAAATCTATATATTTTCTTTTGCCGATCCACCAGGTCTAACCTGGCTATAGTTCTCATTGCTCTCAACCAATTCAGTTCTGAAGGAGGGTGTGCGGACACCCACATCTTACAAATCTCTTTCCGGGTACAGAATAAAACACCAATTTTGCTTTTCATCCAAGCCCTTACCTTGAAGGTCCGCTCTTCCAGTCATGACAAGTTCAGGGCTTACCTCAAACTGGAGGCCCAATGCTGTTGAGAGGCACTTACTTACAGCGTCCCAGAAGACTTTTAGTCCCAGACATGTAACGAACATATGTAAATCATCTTCATTTAAGCTGCTGCATTTAGGACACGCCACCATTCCGCCGGGTTTAAACTTTGCCAGTTTTCGAGGAGACCAGTATGCCCTGTGGAGGGTAAACAAGTGATTTCTCCTTAAATTTGCAGGTTTTACCACCTTGTATAGAATCAACATAGTTACTTGCCATTGATCTTCTGTAGCAATCCTGGGCAAGCACTCTCCCCACAGGGTCTCCGGTAGTATAAAGGGTCCATCCTCCACCTCCACTATTGACCAGTACCACTTTGACACTTCTTTCTTAGATTGAGTCTCCGTAGCCAGCTGCTCTTCAAACTCGTTATACTGACCAATTCAATTTTTCTTCCTGGCCGCCCAGCTTTGTATCTGTAAATATTTAAACTTAGAGAATTTTCATCCCCACTTCTGCTCACAGTATCTCCAAGGTGCTAAGCTACCTTCTATAAAGAGTTCGCCCCACCTCTGGGGACCCTCTGTTTTCAGTGCCAAAGCCAAGACATCCTTAGTCCAGGACGGTGCTCCTGGTGTGTCCCATATCGATGCCATATCACTCAAATATGGTATTTTTGTTGCCCTCCTGATTCTATACCAAACCGTCGCTAAATCTTTCCATTCTGCTTCACCCCCTCCAATTTCAGCAATGCAGACAACATTTTGCCATTGTCCAAACTCACAGGGGTGGCTAAAAGCATTTTGCAGTTCTTCAACAGAAAAGCCCAAGAATAGATCTGGAAATCAGGAGCCGCCAGTTCTCCCTTCAAAAGTTTCCTCCTAATCTTTTTCCATGATAGGCGGGACCCCTTAGACGCCCAGATAAATGACGCTATCTCACTCTGCAACTTTATAAGCCAATCCTTCTCAAAAAGAAGCGGTATGGAGTCAAACAAGAAAGTTATCTTGGGTAAAAGCATCATTCTCACTAGGTTAACACGGCCATATATTGTTAGCTGCAAGTGTGCCCATCCTCTCAAAGCTTGAGAAATTTCTTTCCTAACTTTAACGAAATTTACTTTAGTAAGCTCTCTTAGATCTTGTGTTATTCTCACCCCTAGGTATCTTATCTCTGATTTACAGACTATATCTTCTGTCTTTCTTGAATTCCAGGACATAACCTCAGTTTTATCTTTATTTATAAGGTAACCAGAAACCATCCCAAACTCCTTTGTTATCATATCTAGACACCTCATCGACTGCTGGAGGTTAGTAGTTAGTATAACTATATCATCCTCATATAGCCCAATCTTTCTGGCCCATCCCTGGAATTCAAAAGGGGCAATCCTCTCTACCTCTCTGATTCTGCAAGCTAGCGGTTCAATATAAAGATCGAACAAGAGAAGAGATAGAGGGCACCCTTGCCTCGTGCCTCTCATTACCTTTATTGGCTGGGTTAATGTCCCATTCACAAGTACCCTTGAAGTGGGGAATTGATATAACCGTTCCACAACTGAACTAAAATTTGGCCCCATTTTTAGATGATTTATTAAAGCCTTCAAGTGTGTCCAATTCACCCGATCAAACGCCTTGGCGGCATCTAGAGCTATTACCGCCAAGGGAAGGTTATGTGTAACTGCCACATCGATACTACCTATTACCGAGAAAGTTAGCTCTTTTAAATACCTGCCTTTAATAAACCCCTTTTGGTCCTCATGTATAATCTGGGGAATAACTCTACCAAGCCAGTCCGCCATAATTTTCGCAAATAGCTTATAGTCGCAGTTTGAAAGCGATATTGGTCTATACGAGTCCATGTACTTTGGTGATTTCTCAGGTTTAGGGAGTACTATAATGTTCGCCTCATTCCATGATAGTGGGAGAGCAACTTTTCCCAGAAAGACATAATTGAACACTTTCGTTAATATAGGTGCCATGCTCCCAATCAACACCTTATATACCTCGACGGGAAGCCCATCCGGACCTGGTGCCTTCCCTTTCTTTGCCTGCTTAATTGCCGCCACAACTTCTCCCTGCAAAATCTCTTTATTCAAAATTTCCTGAAACTCTTCTGATAGAGGTTTCAGTTCCTTCACCCACTGCTCTACTGCCTGTTTATCTGGAAAGAGATCCTCGCTATATACTTCTTCGAAATGCCTAAAAAAGGCCTCCACAATATCTTTAGTGTCGGTAACAATTCGCTCTGGCTCTCCCACTTTCACCTCCTTAATCATATTTTACCCGATCTTTCCTCGCCTTCCACGCTAACAATTTACCTGTACCTTCACCGTACTCAAAATGCGCCAGTTTGCCGGCTTCCGATATCTCCTTAACCCTATTACTTAAGACCATATCCAGCTCTCCTTTTAGCTTTTCTAGTTCCTGGAAATTCTTATCTTTTGCCTCACATCCCCCTGCTCTCACTATCTCTGCCTCATGCACACAAATCTCCTTTTCCAAATCAGCATCTCTATTATAATAGATTCTCCTTTTAGCCGCACCCAAAGCTCCCAGCCTCCCCCGAAGGAAAGCCTTGCAAGTCTCCCAGACAATATCAATTTTTTCTGAACCCACATTCACATCCACAAAGCATTCCATTTCCTGTCTTAATTTCTCCAAAGCCTCATGGTCATATAACACAGTGCGATCCAAACTCCAGACTGAACCAAAATCGCCACTTCTGTCCTTAAAACCAAAGTAACTGCTGAGTGGTCTGATATATGGACCCCTACATGACTTATCTGTTTCACACTATCCATCAGTCTCAGTGTTGGACTTGGCCCGTCTGGCAGGTCCACCCCTGAAGTTTTGTGCTTGTTATATGTGACCTGGGAATGGTGATTCCCCTTCTGAGTGTGTGTGTGGTGAGAGAGACCTGCCTCCCATAGGGATGCATGGGGAATGTATGTGGCTCTGGTAGTCCCTGATGCGTGGGGCGTGCCGGGTCGAGTTTGGTATGTGTGCGCTCGTGAGGTTGAATGCTACAAGATGATGTATGCGGCATGTGTGTGACTAGAAGGGAAGTGCCACTTCTAGACCTTGGTGCGTGTGTGCAGTGGGTGTGCTGGCGTATGATTGGCTGAAGCCGGCTGGGCCTTCCCCCACCAGGCTGGCTCCACCCCCCTGGGGTGCGTCCAGTGTCCCTAGCCTGGCCAGTAACAAGAAATTCCTTATAACCAGTTCTAGCTGGTTCTCTCCCTGCCTGTCCCTTTGGAGACAAAGGAAGCTCATGTATAAAAGGAGCGTGGGCCCTCTTCTCTCTCTCTTCTTCTTCTTCCTGCTTGGGACCCTGCCAGGGTCGTGCTGCTGCTTGGGCTCAGGGAAGGGCGTGCCTCCCTGGGCCCTGCTCTGCTCCTGAACTACTGACTTCCTGGACTTCCTATGGACTCTGCTTTCTATGCCTCTAGCGCTTGGGAGCGCTTTCCTGCTGTCCTAGCGCCTTGGGCGCTTCATCGATGCTTCTACCGCTCGGGAGCGCTTTCCTGCTGTCCTAGCGCCTTGGGGCGCTTCATTTATGTTCCTAGCGCTGGGAGCGCTATCCTTCACCAGCCGGTGCCACCCGGCAATTGGCCGTTTGTGTGAGGGGGGCCCGAGCCCCCAGCGAGTGCCTACCTCGCTTGCCCCTGCCCTCGCTACCTGATCGAGGGAGCCCGGCCCCCGTGATCACCGCCGCAGCCCGGAGTTAGCCGGGGAGGCGCTACTCCCGCCTTCCTACCCGGGGCCGCGCTACCATTGGCGGCCCCGGAGAGAGCGTTGCTGCCGCTGATTGGTCCTGGCCGCCGGGACTCCCAGGACGTCATTGCGGGGCCGCGCAGGGATTGGCCCGGCTCTGAGGGCGTCCCCGCCTGTCCGGCGGTGAGGCTTCCCCCGAGGAGAGAGGGAGATCCCCGCCACCGTCCCGCCGAGTGGAAGCCGAGGGAAGCTGGTGCCACGAGGAGCCGCCGCACGTTGAGATCGGTGAGTGCGGGCGGGCTCCGTGGTGCTCCTCTGCCCCTGGGGGGTGCCGTGTGCCCACGAGGCCCCTGAGGGCCCCTCCCTTGGTCCGCAAGTCCGGGAAGGACTCCAACGATGCCCGCCCACAAACAGACTGAGCCCTGAGAGGCTCCACCGTTGACCCCTGCATTCCTTGAGCCTGGCGAGGCTCTGTCGCACCTCACCCCTCCGAGCCCTGAAAGGCTCCGCCTGTCACCCACCTCCTTGAGCCCGAGGGGCTCCTTCATGGCCAGTGGGGCCCCAGTGAGATCGGGTCCCCCGAGGGGGACTACCCCGTTGCCCCTGAGCCCCGAGAGGCTCCACATTGATCCCTGGTCCTATGAGCCTGCAAGGCTCCGCCCACCATTTTGTTCTCGAGCTCCGAGATGGCTCCCTCGTGGCCCTTGCCCCTTTGGCGCATTCCCAGCTTCTTTGTCTCCGAGCCTGCGAAGCTCCAACGTGATGCCCCCATCATCTACGGCTGCCCAGCACTTTGTGGGCAGCCGCCACGTTTAGGTTGAGTGTAGGCTACCAGCAGCCTGCCCTGGACATCGAGACTGTGGGGCGCCCTTGCCCCAGAAAGGCCAGCTGGCCTGTGGAATGCTCTGGACCAATATCAATGTGATGCTGAGAATTATCATGTGTTGTCCTGCTGAGGGGGCCTCTGTTGTGTTATGTACCTTGTCCCTTCTCCCCTGAATACCCAATGTCCCATGTATGTGATTCCTGGTCAGAGTGGGTTCTACTGCCAGTGCTAGGAAGTTCCCAGTTGATATGTCTACACCCGGCAGGGGCTCCTTGGCCCTGCCATGTACCCTTTTTCCCTTGTAACTCCTGCCGTGCCCCTGGCACATTGTAAAGTGTATGTTCCTATGTGTCCTTCCTAATACAAAGATTCTTTGCATATATATATATTTGGTGTGGAGTTCCTTTTGTGGGAGGCCCGGGACGTTGTTGTTGGTGGGTGCATGCGCAAATGCTTCACACATGTCCTCCGAGATAGGCCTGACTGCTCGCGCCGCGTTACCTAGATGGGTGAGCAGGGGGTTGTTTTTACATAGGGGTGGCGGTCTCTGACTGGCTGTGGCGCAAGCCCTGGCCGTCCGGGGGTCCCATTTCCTACACTCAGATATATTAAAATATAGTCAATCCGTGATCTATGGCTATATTTTTTGTTATAGTAAGTAAAGCCTATTGCCTGACCTGACCTCTGTCTCCAAACATCACATAGACCTAGCTCGTCCATCAATCCCTTTACTCTATTTGACATTTTACTATTGACTAATGCCCTGCTGTTAGATGATCTATCTAGCTTGTGGTCCAGCACTGTGTTGAAATCACCAGCAAAAATAATTTTACCCGAGAGACCCACTATCTCCCTAGCCAGTTCATCTAATGGCCCTACATCATCTTGATTTGGACCGTAATATCCGATAATATTATAAACCTGACCTCTTATTTTGAGACTAACAATCAGCCATCTGCCTTTAACATCCGCCACCTCACCCTCAACCGTGTAGTCTAGCCCTTGTCTAACCATCACTGCAATACCTTTCGTAACTGCTTTTTGTGGTGTATAAAAGGCATATTTCAGCCAACGCTGTGTCCCATATATTTTCTTGCGTTCCTCCCCTGTTAAAGGAGTCTGTTGCAGAATCATCATATAAGCTGGGCTATCTCTCAAATACTTCATAATTAAATCCCTTCTTGACTTAACTCGTACACCATTCAAGTTCCATGACATTGGAGTCAACTCTGCGGCATTACCTCTTTTCATAATATGCCCCACCACAACTCATAATCCACCTGGTGAGAAAACAGCTACTGAGGAATTTTTCAGATTTTTCCCCCGTGCCCAACCCCCATCCCCCCATCTCCCCCCTCCCTTATCCTCCTGTCCTTCTGCCTCCCACCCCCCTCCCTGGAAAACCCAACCAGCTTTCTAAGGTCCTACCTTGGCCCTTCGAGTGCCTGGTTTAAAAGATGGTCGCTTCTAACACTTAACCTTTCCTCTACAAACAATAAACCTCAACGCGGCAAAAGTACTAAATCCTCTCATTAACCTACTTTAACTCATACTTTACATATACTTTCAAACACAACCACTTTGACACTGTTCCAGGAAGCCGTCAACATCCTCGACAAACCTGAAAGTGTGCATTTTGCTCTTCCACATGACTTTAAAAAAAGCTGGGAATTTCAACTGTACAGTGGCTCCCAAACTTCTAAGAGGCTCAATCCTTTTACCTAGCTCCCACTGTCTATTTGCAGTTACAACCGAGAGATCTGACCTGACCTCAACCCTGTTACCATCCACCATCAGTGCTCCCTTTTTCAGAGCTGCTGCCAGGACCTTTTCCTTTAGACTATAAGTTAAAAAGTTTATCAGAATCTTTCTAGGCTTAAAGCGATTTGGATTCAGTCTGAAGGAATCGCGATGTATCCTTTGAATATCCATCGCAATCTGTTCCTCAGTTTCCTCCAACTGTAGCTCTACTTTAACATCTGTACCACATACCCTTTTATGTCTGACCCTTCTTTCCCCTCTGGAAGTTTCAAAATCTTTAGATTGTTTCTACGTAGCATGTTTTCTAATCTTTCTAGCCGTTCCTCATGCGCCCTCTCCCTAAATCTGACCTCTTCCAGCTCTTTACTGTTTTCCTCCACTGGTCCTCTGATCTCTTTAACCTCCATCTCAAGCGCTGCCGTGCGTACATTCAACTCATCAAATGTAGCTTCTAAGAGACTGCACACCTCCCTGATCCCTTCCTGGTTTACCTTCAATTCCTCAAAACCCTTATTCACATCCATATCCAGCTTCCTTAAGAGGGCGATAACCGTATTGTCCAGATCTTCCAACACAGGTAGATTCATACATGGTCCTCCAACACTCCCTGTTTCCCCAACCCTGCTTGGAATTCCAATCGAAGAGGACTCTTTTTCACCCTGAATTACATTCTCATTACCTCCTCCACCACCTTCCCCCAGGTCAACTTTTTCTGCCTCCTGCTTATCCTCCTCCATAACTAACACCTGATATCTATTTGAGGTCAAATTCTCAGTCCAGTCTGTCGGGTTATTTTCTAACCCAGCTACCTGCTGTTCCCCACCACTCACCAAATCTTTCCCACTCGTCAGCTCATTTGTAGATAAGTCTAACAGTTCTGGTGTAACTATATCTGGAGCGGAATCCCTCTGTAGTACCAAGGTTCTTGGCACAGGCTTAAAATAGGTGTTTAAGGAGGGGGTTATTTTCACTTTCTTATCTAATATCTCTGCCTTACTGCCTTGCCTGGTGTATTTCTTAATGATACTCTTTGACTTTTTTCCTATGTTGCCCTTATTTCCTATACTCTGATCCCTGGGGCACCTATTCCCACCTTCTTGTTGTGTATTCACCGTATCTTCCTCCCCTGTACCCCTACCAGCACTCCTCAAAATGTATCTAGTGGTCTCTACTTTCGCCTCTTTTTTAGTTTTAGATTGATTTGTGCTTTTTTTCCGTCTCTAATGGTTAGATAGGTTACTGGCTCCTTATTACCCTCCTTACCCCCCTGTTGTTGTCCACCAACTCTGCTCCTGGTGTGCAAACTTCAGCCGAGTGTTTCTCTCCCTCGACCACCTTCTCTTTCTCACCGCTACCGATGCCTCTTCCTATCGCCCCTTCGGCTCGATACTGGATCCTGGCTGCAGCTCGCCTGCCTCTCCCTAGCTCGGCAGCCGCCCTGCTCCACAACTCATTTCCCACAGGGAGCTCCGCTGCTCGGGTGAACGTTCGATATCCCCCGCCGCCATACACCGCTGCTGCCGCCGCAGCACCTCACCGCGGTAATAATTCCACAAAGGCGCCTCGGAAGTCTACCAGGCAGGTAAGACCTCTCCGTAACTCTACGTTTCTTTTCCTGCCGCCGCCACCACGTTCAAAGGTTATTTTCACCCTAAGCGCACCACCTTCTTCCAAGGCACTCGCGACCAACTATCTAACTGGCCGCCATGTTTTCCCCCAAGAGACCTTTATACTTGTGATAACACACCCGCGTTGCTGGCCTTGGACCGGGGCAGTGATCCGTGTGACACAGGCGGTGATTGCGGAAGCACTCTTGCCCGGAGCGTTGGCTGCTCGCCGCATACTGCGGCTCTTCCCAGCGTTTGCCTCAGCCCTCAGAGGAGGAGGGTCCGGCTGGCTCAGATGGCTCACAGCCACTGTCGGCACCAACAGCGAGATGCCTCCCAAGACGGCTCGCACTGCATGAGCAAAAAACTATGATGCTGCTTTCAATGCCATTGCCATGACATTATTAGCACCTGCAAATGGAAACTCTACCCGTTTGCAGTGCCCCAAGGCAGGGAAACCTGGGACCAACATTACCAACAATAATAGAACAGCCTTGAAGAGAAGACAGAACCTAGAGACTATCAACTCAAAGGATGGAAGAACAAATTATATTCTGGAGCAAGAAAAAGTTCCCAGTGCAGCTTAGTGCAGCAACAACAGCATCATAACAATAGAGCATCATGGTTTTTTCCATAGCTGTTGTGACTACTAACAGAGACTTCATGATGGGAATCTCAGCGGGCTATAATTTGACTGACCTGCAGGGTAATGATGGCACCAAGGAGAGGGCTAAGCTTGGAGTGGAGTGCCATGAGAGAGATCTTGGAATACTGGCAGAAGGACAAATAGGGTCATCACTGAGGCTCCTGGTAACCCCCACTTCCGAACCTCCTCTGGGGTAGGCGGTTGGTGATTGCCATTAATCAAAGCCATGTAACCCCTCCCCTATGCTCAGTGCCTACTGAGATAGTAAGCTGTCGCTGTCCTGAAGCAGATCCACACCCCCAGCAGCTGCCAGCAGCTGCAAACATCAACATGGAGGGTCATTGACACCAGTGCTCCGGTTGAGGAGGCAACAGGCCTTAAGGTGCCAGAAGACTCCAAGGAGCTAGAAGATAACTTCTTTTCTCTAACAGTTGGCTCTGATATTAGCTCTACAGACGCAAGGATCGGGAACATTATCAAGTCATCTAGCTCCAGCCCTGGCAGCCAGCAGGGTGACCCAGGCACAGTGGTAAGAAGGAAAACACAATCTAGAAGGAGCAGAGATGCCCTACCCCCAGGATCAGCTGTAGAAGGATCATCCAAACAAGGCTCAAGCGCTACCCTTAAGTGGGATTACTAAGCAAGTTTATCCTGAAACTATAGCACAGGAAGGTACCAATCGTGAGGTTAAGGCAGCTCAAGCTAAGGATCCCTCACTGAAGATGATTTATGAGTCTTTCAAACAGCTCCAAAAAGAGACCCGGGTGGATGGGAAAAAGAATCGGTTAGCTATTAAAAACCTGCAAGGGGCAGTCAGAAAGATGGTTAAAGCCTGTGTAGGTACAAATTCTAGACTGACGGCAGTGAAAGAATGGACAGCTGATCTAGAAAATTATGTTGCCAGGGCTCAAACGCAGACGGAAGCTCAAGGTCTATAGATTACCAACATCCAGTGGAAACTAGAAGATTTTGAAAAAAGGCAGTGCAGGAACAACCTGAGAATCCTGGGTATCGAAGAAGGAGTTGAAGAAAGCGATTTCCGGTCTTGTATGCTGGACATGATGAAGGGAGCCTTCCCCGAGCTCCAACAATGGAACTGGGAATCGGATGTCCAGCGTGTGCATCGCTACCTGTTAACCTTGAAGAAATGTAATCAGTCATATACTGGATAAGCCGTGAAACCAAGAGCCGTCATAATTTACTAAGGCAAGCCCGTCTGCGCCCGTCCGCGACCAGACCGCGGCCGGGGCCAGACATGCTGCCGGCAGCGGAACACAAGGCAGTAGACCTGCGTGGTCAGGTGAGGACCTAAAAGCACTTAATCCTCCATCTAAATGCTGCACTCACTCTTTAGACCCTATGACCTTCAACCCCCCTCAGATCTGCTACAACTGTGGGATAGCTAGTGGCAGCGGTGCCTCTGTGATATCCCCAATTCCCAAATCTCCATCTCAGATAAGCCTTAGGGCGGGCCTACTAAATTGCAGATCCCTAGCCAAACACGCAGACGATGTTTGGCTCCTATTAGAAGAGCAGGAATGTGACATCTTGTTTCTAACTGAAACGTGGATCAAGGAGGACAATTTAACCTCCATTGCACTTGCAGTCCCTTTGGGCTTTAAAATATGCCTCGCCAACCGCCCTGGGAAAAAAAGAGGCGGTGGCGTAGCCATTATTTTTAAAGAGCACTTAGCTTTGACATCTTCAGCCCCCACTGCTATTCGAGGAATGGAAGGCCTCCACTTTTGCTTCCAAGTGAGCCCTCAGCTATCACTAGCAGGACTAGTGATATATCGTCCCCCAGCTGGTACGGACCCCTACCTAAATACTCTATTAGACACGATTGTCCAGAGTTCGCTCCTTCATCCCCTTTTTATTGTGGTAGGCGACTTTAACATTCATATGGACAAACCCGACTGCGCGATGGCAGAGCTGCTTAGAACCACGCTAAATACGGCCAGTCTTAGGCTGATCAATGAGGGCCCAACACACATAGGGGGCCACACTATTGACCTCATCTTTTCTAATACTAATAATGTGCTGTCTGAGACACCGCTTCCCCTGACATGGACAGACCACGCACTCGTCCCATTCACACTGAATATTGTGAATGATATCCCAGTGGCGAGTAAATGCTACTTTCTGAAGAGGCAATGGAAAAATTTGACGCCTGATACTATGTGCCCGGTCCTGGCGCAAACCATCCCTTATATCACAACAAATAATATCTGGGGGTCAAAAAAGAAAGAAAAGAGAGTTTGACAGTAGGGACCACTATACCAGATGCATGCAAAACAGTATCAGTGAGAAATAATAGTTAGTAAATGGTCAAGTCGAGACTCAAGAGTACAAGGAGAAAAATGTATTGTTCCCATCAGAAGCCACACTGTACCGCCCTTGTTGTCATCATGTGGGATCTCCTTACCCAGGAGACAAGACGGCCGGTAAACATTACCGTGACCGAAATGTGATGTGAGGGCAGAGCAGAGGGGTATGGTAGTGGCTAATGACAAAAGCAGTGTATGGTGATTGGAGTGGAAAAGTGAAGGGTAATACTAAAATTAGGTGAATGGGTGGAAAAAAGAAATTTTATTAGTATCCCCCAAACCCTAAGATTAAAAGGCAGGTGTGGGTGCAGGTTTTAAATAATAACCGCACTTAATGGTGGTCGACATGTTTCAGCATTTCATAAGATTTTCTTAATGCATTCCTCAGGACCTATAACGGATACACTACTGCTTTGTAAAAAATAGATAAATTATAAAGATATCACCTGGACATCCAGGCGTGCTCAACCGTATACCTTACGTGTAGGTTGAGGAGCTTCACCCCACCTGGCTGCAGCGCAGGTAAAAGGAGCACCGCTCTCTCCGTCGGCGTCTCCAGGCAGTCTTCAGTACAGTTCAGTACTGAAGACTGCCTGGAGACGCCGACGGAGAGAGCGGTGCTCCTTTTACCTGCGCTGCAGCCAGGTGGGGTGAAGCTCCTCAACCTACACGTAAGGTATACGGTTGAGCACGCCTGGATGTCCAGGTGATATCTTTATAATTTATCTATTTTTTACAAAGCAGTAGTGTATCCGTTATAGGTCCTGAGGAATGCATTAAGAAAATCTTATGAAATGCTGAAACATGTCGACCACCATTAAGTGCGGTTATTATTTAAAACCTGCACCCACACCTGCCTTTTAATCTTAGGGTTTGGGGGATACTAATAAAATTTCTTTTTTCCACCCATTCACCTAATTTTAGTATTACCCTTCACTTTTCCACTCCAATCACCATACACTGCTTTTGTCATTAGCCACTACCATACCCCTCTGCTCTGCCCTCACATCACATTTCGGTCACGGTAATGTTTACCGGCCGTCTTGTCTCCTGGGTAAGGAGATCCCACATGATGACAACAAGGGCGGTACAGTGTGGCTTCTGATGGGAACAATACATTTTTCTCCTTGTACTCTTGAGTCTCGACTTGACCATTTACTAACTATTATTTCTCACTGATACTGTTTTGCATGCATCTGGTATAGTGGTCCCTACTGTCAAACTCTCTTTTCTTTCTTTTTTGACCCCCAGATATTATTTGTTGTGATATATTGAGTTAGGGGCTCATATCTGGTCGGTCGGTAAACCTGCCCTTAGACCCTCCCCACTTGTTGTTGAACGTGCAAACCATCCCTTCCCTGACAAATAATGCCAATACGGACGCTATACTTCTCAATAATTGGATCGGAAAGATGGTTTCTTCCATTGCTCCAGCTTCTCGGGCCCTATCAAAGAGAGACTCCCCCTCAGCTCCCTGGTTCTCGCAGGAACTTAGGAATGAGAAATCGACCTGTAAAAAACTAGAGAGACTCTGGAGAGCAAACTACGGTCTGGAAGAAAAAGCTAGGTACAAGGAAGCTTCCAAAAAATTCCGGAAAGCCATTAGAATAAGTAAAAAGCGGTTCTATGCAGACTCGATTCTTCAGGCAGAACAGTCTAGCAAACAAGTCTTCAAAGTGGTACAGTCGTTTTTTAAGCCAAAATGCATTGAAAGAGAAGTTGTACCCACAGCCACGCTATGTGAGCAAATTTCAGAGTTTTTTGATCATAAAATCAAAACAGTGTATGACTCTTTTGGCCCAGTAATAAATACAGTGAAGCAGGACCTAGCGAATAACGGCGAGTCAGGTGAAACTCTCACCCAGTTCATGCTTATCCCCCTGAATGAGGTAAGGCAGGCACTTAGCCGCTGCAAATCCGGCTCCCCTGACGACCCCTGCCCAGCTAAATTATGGAGTACCATAGCGGACTCGGTAGCCCCCACACTTCAATGTATTTGTAACTCGTCCATCACCTCAGGCACCTTCCCGGATGTCTGGAAGCACGCCACCCTCTTACCCCTAAAGAAGAAACCTAACGGGGACCCAGATGACCTTACGAACCTCCGCCCAATATCCCTACTTGCGGCCCCGGGAAAAATGCTGGAAAAAATTATACAGCGTCAATTGAGCAAATTTGAGGAAACTAACAACATCCTACATGAAACTCAATCTGGCTTCCGTCCCGGCTTTAGCACTGAAACAGCGCTCTTAGAGGTAGCCGAGTCAGTGAGGTGGTCGATGGATGCAGGAAACTCAGCAATGCTGGTACTCCTGGATCTGTCGGCCGCCTTCGATACGGTGGACCACGCCAGGCTACTCAGCCGGTTGACAGAGATAGGTATTCAGGATAGAGCACTGGGGTGGATAAACTCCTACCTCTCACTTAGAACGCAGAAGGTGGCACTGGGGACGATTTCTTCCACACCCAAACCCCTCAGTTGTGGAGTTCCGCAGGGATCGGCCCTCAGCCCCCTTTTGTTCAATATCTACCTGGCCCCTCTCTTCACGCTAATTGCCAACTGGGGTATCAAGGCAATTTCATATGCCGACGATACCCAGTTGGTATTTCCATACTCGGAGACGTCGCAGGATTCTTTCTCTGATTTTAAAGGCTGTCTCCGGGATATTGCGTACTGGATGAACACCAATAAATTAAAATTAAATGCGAATAAAACCGAAGTCATGTTCTTCGGCAAGGGTCCACCCCCCGCCCCTGAACTCTGGTGGCCGACGGAGTTGGGCCCGCCCCCTTCACCCAGTCACTCGGCAAAAAATCTTGGAGTGAGGTGGGATGTTAACATGTCCTTTACATCCCATATTCAACAAGTGGCCGGATGCTGCATGAGCAAGCTGAGAAACCTCCGGAAAATTCTTAGACTCCTACCGGAGAGCTGTAGAAAAACGGTTGTTCACGCGACTGTCACTTCACGGCTGGACTATGCCAATGGTTTATACCTTGGCCTTCCAAAATACCTGACGCACAAGCTTCAGGTAGTTCAAAATGCGGCTGCGAGACTGTTACTGCGAATTCCTCTCAAGCAGTCAGTCTCTCCGCATCTCCGAACCCTGCATTGGCTATCAGTCGCCAACAGAATAAAATTCAAAGCTCTGACGCTTGCGTTCAGATCTCTGTATGGCTTCTGCCCACAATACCTGAAAAACCGCCTTCCAAGATATGCCCAAAGCCGTGTACTACGGTCCAATGACCGTGTCCAACTGATCGTTCCGCGGGCAAAAAAAGGCACGGCTAGGAGGTCGGACCTTCTCAGCCAACGTCGCTGCTCTGTGGAACTCCCTGCCACAAGCAATACAACAGGCCCCCTCCGAACCCTGCTTTAAGAAACTGCTAAAGACGTGGCTTTTCACTCAGCCACGCTAACTCTCCCATTCTTTTGCCTCAGGTTACTTGTGTTCTATTAGCGCCGGGACACCTCCTCGAGAGGTAGCTGTTCGCGCTGTATAAAATCCAGTATTATTATTATTATTATAATGACTTGCTCTGCGAAGCTGTATTTGCAAAGGCTCGCCCTGATGCTAAACAAACGTTTGAGGGTCAGACTTTTTTCTCAAGACCAGATTTTTGCCATGTTACAGTGGAGAGATGCTGGACACTCAGACAACAGATTCAACCATGCCAGGCACTGGAGGCCGAGACATACTCAACGAACCCAGCTCGCTTGAAAATAATATTTAAAAACAAAACTAGAGTTTTCACTTGAGATAAAAGCAAAAGAGTGCATGGACGAACTGGTATAACTTAAGCTTGGTAGTTTAGCCTCCAGTAGTCTACTTGATGAGGTCACTCTAGGGGGTTGGTTTAAGCTGTATTAATAGTAAGGGTCAGTTTCTAACTTAGGGGTAAAAGTGGGTTATGGCCCGAGTTGGGGTGGGAGTCCTCTGTGTACAGATTTCATCATCCAGACCATCCTGGTCTGCTTGCCTCACAAAGTTGGTGGGTGGGGGGTGCGAGGGTATTTGGAAGTGGGTGAGGGAGGGGTATGGGTTTTGGGGGGCTGGTCACTTAGAGGGTAAAAAATGGGGGGGGGGGGAATTACAGGTACACAAAGAAATCCATGAGATATGGGAAAAGAGAGAGGATTTGTTGGAACTTCATAAAATAACATGATAAGAATCCGAATCGCAAAAGTAAATATATGTGGGTTAAATGATCACATGAATCAGTGCAACGTCAAGGAAGATATTTTGTGCCTGTAGGAGACTCATGTTGGGGGGGTGAGGAAAAATGTATTGGAACAGTTGGGGTATCATCTTATTGCATATACCATACAGGGAACCAGAACCAGAGGGGTGGCCATACTGGCCCGTAGGCGGGGTATGACATTCAAAAGGTGTGTCACAGATAGATTTGGTCGCTGGGCTATTGTGGAATGCCTTTACCTCAAATTTAAATTTACTACTTTGTCTGTTCATGCATCTACAGGGATGATCCCGACATCTTTGAATTTCTTAACTCAGAACTTATTGGGTGGCTGACCCAATCATATTTTGTGGCGATCTGAACATGAATGGTTTGGGTGGGGTCTGGACTGGGAAACCTGGTAACTATGTTGGAACCTATGTTGGTTGGAAAAGCAAGGTTTTTAAAGCCCTCCCACACCTGATACATGATACAGGGCTTACATTTGTGTGGCCATATTTAAGGCCCCATGACTGGAGTGGAAAATCTTTCTTGGCCCCACATACATCAGTGGTGCGCTTAGACTACTTTTTTGGCTCACAGCAATTATTAACTACCTGCAGCATAGAAAAGTACCTTCAGGATATGTCAAATTACACGCCTTTGGTATTGGAAGTTATTCGCATTTGTGTAGAGATACCTGAACGTATCTGGACATTTAAGGGGAGTTTGTTGCATGACGCTGACTATATCACTTAAATGAATAAATGGATCAGAACATTTTTGGAATATGAAAGTGAAAGCTCTGGTAGCAGTATGGTATGGACCGCCTTCAAGGCTGGGGTAAGGGAGAGACATTGAGCTATTGAATGAACCGCAATAAGAAGCAATCCCAAGACTTATGGGAACTATACAGCGCAGTT
The DNA here is from genome assembly GCF_964263255.1 of Lissotriton vulgaris. Taxonomy (NCBI): domain Eukaryota; kingdom Metazoa; phylum Chordata; class Amphibia; order Caudata; family Salamandridae; genus Lissotriton; species Lissotriton vulgaris. Next base: position 1,212,204,869 of record NC_141691.1, on the reverse strand, counting down.
ATTGAGGAGGAATTTGTCAGGGCAATCACCAATGGAATATGAATGTTGAAAAGTTTGTATAAGCTTGCTTTGGCAAAAGCTGCTATTGGGGAAGTCTCAGGAGCAAGAGCTGCGAAAAAATATATGGCTTGGTGGCAAGATTGCTACGAGAATAGTGAGCGGGTGGGGTACTTTATGGCAATACAGGCAAGACAAAAGAATGTAAGTGGGGAGATCCTTGAGATTAAAAATCACTGAAATACGAGAAGAATTCCGTAATTTCTATGAGAAACTATATGAAAAGGAGGGGGGGTTCTGTGGAAATGCATATAAAGGGCTACCTAGGCTCAATTCGCACTGATCGGTTTTCCCAAGAAGATCCAGAATCTTTAGATGTCCCATTCTCAGGTGAAAAAATCCAAAGGGCATTAAAAGACCTTCCCTCTAGAAAGGCTGAAGGTCCGGATCAGATCCTGCTGGAAATTCATAAAGTCTCAACTTTAGGGGCCAATCTGATTAATATAATGTGTCAGGCTAAGAAAGGGGAGACTCCCCCAGAATCTTGGGCTTGGGCTAATATTATAATTTTTTTAAAGAAGGGGAACCCCTCCAATGAGATGGGGTTTTATAGACCCATAACTCTCCTGAACAGCGACGCCAAGATTTTTTCAAAAGTGCTAGCTAGTCGGTTAAGCCTTATTATAGGTAAGGTGATATTCCCCAGGCAACATGTCTTTATCCCAAGCAGAGGAACTTCCGACCACATTCTTAGAGTGGTTACATTATTTGACGCTGCTTCAGTCTCCGGAGAGCCGATGTCGATAATTCTGCTTGATGCCGAAAAGGCGTTTGATAGGGATTCCTGGGAGTGTCTGTGGTCTTCTCTTGAGTGGGCTGGGTTTGGTAAAGGCTTTATTGATTTTATACGGTTAATGTATAGAGCCCCCCGAGCCCGGCTCCAGTTAATGAGAGGCCAAGCAGAACCTATGCGGATCATATGGGGGACAAGACGGGGCTGCTCTTGCTCTCCTTTCTTATTTGCACTTTACATAAAGCCCCTGATTCGGAAAATCAATACCAACTAGAGAATTCAACCTATACCGTTCCAAGGTTATGACACCAAAATCTTGGAATGTGCTGAGAATCTCGCTGTAGTGGCATCTGATCCTCATTTAGTCTTTACGGAAATTGAGAAAGAGGCAGCAGACTTTGGGAAAAGTATAAGGCTACTCACTCAACCAGGGTAAAACCCAAATTGTAATATTTAGCAGGGTCCATTTGTGTGACTCCCGGATGATGAAATCTGCTGTCTATCTAGACATGGTTATAACATCAGAGCTGGAACATACCCCGTTTATTCAGAAAGGGAAGAGAAATCTCGACAGAATAAGCAATTTGCAACTTACAATTGTGGGCCGGTGCAATACTACCAAAATGATGTTTCTCCGAAAGATTCTTTATTTATTGAGAACAATACCCCTGGAGATGGAACGGGGATGGAAACAATGTTCACTAAAGTGATATGGGCATGTGGGAAGACCAGGAGGGCTCTCGGATTCATGACGCTTCCCTGGGAAAGAGGGGGATGGGCCATCCCGGACTTAAGAATGTTTTACTGGGCAGCAGCACGTCAGTTTATGCGGTGTTTACTAGGGAGGAGGTCATGATGAATCAATGGTGTAGAAATGGTTTCCCAGATATATATGAGTTGTTAATAGGAAAGGAGGCTCTGGCCATGAAATGTAACTAACCCAGCTACCATAAGAAAGTTAGATTCAGAACCCTTTGGGCGGCATCCGATGTATGGATGGCCGTGAGGAAGAAACTAGGACTAGGGAGGATGCATTTTTATACTCTGCTTTTTAGGAACACAGTATTCCCAGAGATTTTTCATGATGCTGTAATGTCGCTCTGGAAGGATCTTGGAGTGGGGAGGATTGGGTATCTGCTTGACGCAAGTGGAGTAATGCCATTTCATAAAGTCCAGTTGTTTTTCAGGGTTGATCAGAAAGATTGTTTTAAATATTTGCAGGTGCTGAGTTATCTAGCAAAAAAGAAATGCGGGGCAAGAGCATTTAGTAAAGACCCCATAATGGAGGTCACTAGGGACCAAGAGGGGTGTACCAGAAGTCAAATAGATTGAGGGTTGAGCCAGATGATGTCTGATGATTTAGAGGGGAAACATCACTTACGACGCAACTTTTACAACGCAGTGCCTTTACGATGCAACTTTTACAACGCAAACCATTACAACGCATTGCGCTGGGGGGGCGCTCTAGGATAGGGAATAGGTTTAATTTACTGTCCAACACCTTCCCTACTATCCACGGGGACTGGAGTTGGAATAGTAAATTAAACTATTCACTATCCAGCGCCCCAAAGCACTATGCGTTGTAATGGCATGCGTTGTAAAACCCGCGTTGTACAAGCATGCAATGTAAAAGCATGCGTTGTAATGCCGTACATCCGATTTAGAGAAGCATTGTGAGAAATAGATATAGAAACAACAACTAGGTACAAATAGCGTTGAGTTCCTAGACTTGCTTACGTTTGGCCACTCCATTTTGAGGTCAGCTAGGTTTCAGGCGTAACACTATAAAACAATCTATTCACCTTATTACACGCTGGTGAAATTTGCTCAATGGGAAGGCTCTGCAGGGGTCCTCTGCCCCGATGCCGTAGTACAGGAGCTGATATTGTTCACATGTTTTCAAATAGTCAAATTTTATAAAACCCTGAAGATGGTTATTGAAATATTCATAGAGTATTGCTTGAAGATTAAGGTAGTACTCACAGCCAAGTTAATGCTATTGGAGGTTACTAATGAAGGAACGCCAGTGACCTACCAACACTTTGTTTTCCCGGTCATGCCAGTGGCAAGAATATGTATTTCCTCTGCATGGCTGGAACCCCCACACACACACACACTTTCCAACAATGGCTTGTGCTGCTTTTATCTATTTTTAATCTTGAAAAGGAGATTTATGAAAGGAATGGATGGAAATTTTAAAAAGTAGCAAAATCCATTTAGGCCCCAATTTACAATTGAAAAAATAACTGTGAGGTAAGCCGATGATAGTTTGAATAATCTGCAACCCCTCTGATATGCGAAGGTATTAATGGTTACTATTTTATTGTGTAATATGAAAGATGACATTTTAACTCTCTCTGTATAGCTTATTTATTCTTGGTTGTATCTCCTCATTTATCCATGTATTTATACATCTATATGTATTTAATTATGGTGTTAATAAAAAAAGGATAACTTGAAATCTTTGTGGAAAGAGGACGGGAAGAAGGAATGGTGAAGGCAAAAAATGAGGGAGTGGGTGGAAGAGGGAACATACTGGGCAAGGAAAATAAAGGGAATGAAAATGGAGGGAAGGGAGAGGCAGGTGAAGATAGAGGAAAAGGAATAGAATCAACTAGCAGGGAGATGTGGGGAATATAAGGAAAGAAAGGCATAGAGGAAGGGCAGGAGTGATAAAGAAGCGCTGAAAGGGAGGGTGGATCTGTCTCCTACAACCCCTTTTTAATCACACCAGCCTGAATCCCATAATTACTTTCTCCTTATATACCCCATTGCCATTTCGACTCATCTGCTAGTATCAGGCAGTAAGTAGTATGCCAGAGGGAGGGTCACAGCACTACACAGCAGCAACATATGTGGGCACTGACCTCCTACCCCGGGCATGGCATCTCACAAACAAAGAGCATTGTGGGGCTTAATGATAATTTTTTAGACATTGTGTTAAATATGCATTACTTTACTCCATTGAGAAAAAAACTATCCTCTGGGGAGATTCCCCATGAACATCACTTGTGACAGTCACGCTCACTTGCTGCAATTGTTTGCACACTAAACATAATTCAGGACTTGACCTTACTATCACACTATCACCCTACAAAACCGTACAATCACCCCTCAATGCAGCATTGTCACTTTGAATTTGCCCTTACACTGTTATCACTACACTGATGCCTCGCATCACAACAGTACCATCTACCTCCAGACCACTGACCCACCTGTCACACTGCAATCACCACCACTTCTCTGTTACCTTTACCACTCCACTGCCACCTTACACCACTACATTGCCACCCTCAAATCACACCACCAACTACCAAATTAACACACCACACAGTCAAAACACTGCTATCAACAAAACCTGCACTACCCCTCCAAGCACAACTCTACCTCACACAGTGTCACCCTGTCACTCCAAATTACAGCACCACAATACCAGAATACTGCCAATTGTCCCCTCTTGTCCACCATCTCCCAGTCAAAGCGCTAGTATATCCATAACCACTACCAATTTAGCAGCCCTCTCCACTCACTGCACAACAATACCACCTCCACATCTTTTCTGACATCTCTACCGCTGATTACCAGATTACAGAACTGCACTTTCTTATACTACTATTGAACTATCACTCACTAAACCTCTCTTACCCCACACCACCTACCCACCACAAATTACTTCACAGCCACTTCCCATCATCATCCTACAACTCACACATACTCTCTCAAAGCAACCTCATGGCACATAACTGCCACCTCAAGCAACTACTACCACTCCTGAAACCAGGGTACAACCAAACAGCACCTCGCTTCCAGTATTAGCACTATGCTATCCCCAGTCAGCAGAAGCCAACTGCACTGTTAACTCACACAACCACCTCAAGAAACACTATAGAACCACCTACAGCACTGTTCTAAAAGTAAAGCACGGTATTGACACATCACTGCAACGTTCACTTTACCCCCAAATTATACAGAAAATAAATTGCCCTGCTCAATACACCTAGGATTATCACTATACAATACGAACCATTTGACTTTGTCAAGTCTTGTTTGTTCCTGCATAATTTCATTTTAGACAGGGGTGTAGCTTGATAGGTACCAGGCGAGGGTGCGACCAGGGCTTTAAGTGGCCCGGAGTTTTTAAAAGCAGGTGCCAAGAGGGATCCCTAAGGGCTCTCTATTTTTACCCTCAGAGTAACTAAAAAAATTCCCCAAAAATGTACACTCTGCAACAGTACAGCCCGTCACCGCCTTTGATGTAACTTCACAGAGACTCGTTTTTCAGTTTTATACAGCACTCACTTGGAGCGCCTTACATGAGCACCAGTTACATTACACAAGGACATATTTATTTTTTTGAATCACAGGAGGGAGGCTCGAACCTGTTGTCTCAGCTCAAAGGTCAGCTGCTCTAGCCTCATGCAACAACTTCGCCTGCGAGAACGAGTAGCATTTTCAATATTATATACAACGAAGTGATAGTAGTTGCTTATTTATCTGATGCATCCTACGACCATTGGCAAAGACAATAGTCCTGGCTTGTTGTGGGTGTAACGTTACTTGTTGTGTTATATAGCTGGATGAATGGACAGAAGCAGAAAAATACCAGTGGGGCAGCACACTATGCTAAGCACAGATGTGTAGCTTAAGTGTTTTAACCACGCCCTTAATTACAACGACCATGCCCCAATGGGCAACACCCCAGTTTTTTCATCCCACTTAAAGCCCTGGGTGCGACCTTCAGATTTCCTGCCTACAATCTGTGCTCATCTCAAAGGGGCTCAAGAGACAGTGGAGAGGGAGGGGAATGAGGATTGGTAGGAGTACTAAGGGAGAGAAGCACAATGTTTTGTGTATAATAATCAAGAGTTTAGGGCTTTCGAAACAGATGAGAGAGGGTGTGTCTGTGCGTGTTTTTGTCAGTGGGTGCATGCAAAAATCCCAGGTGTAATCCGACAGCCTCCTCAGCATATCCGACTGAAAGCACCTGTACCTAACTATTCATCAGAAAATACAATTATTAGGGGAGTGTAATATCCCAAACACCTTCCCCACCCCCAGGCTACACCCCTGATTTTACTGGTTACCTGCAATTTTTCAGAGAGTCAAGCATTAGTCAACATCTTGTGTCTAAAAACAGCTGAATTCTGACTTCAATGTTTTGACACGGCCGTGTTTCCTGTTTTCATGCATCTTCTCAGCACTGTGAACGAGTGTAATTTCCTGTCATCAGCTATAGCCTCAAACCTATTTAGTCTCGATTGCCTCGGCAGCCATTTCTCAAAATGAATCTGTTGTGTTTGCCGCAGAATCCTCTGCTGAGGTCATTCCAAATGGCTCGTTAATAAATCACCGTCTGCCAAATGGGGAATTGAACGTGGCAAGAAAATACCTTTCTTCATAAAGGTGAAGCTGACAGTATTTCTTATACACAGAGAACACCAAAACACCTTTCATAACCACCGAAACTAGTCCTACTCCATTTAGCAGCACCATTTCCCCGCATAATAACGATGTGCCATGTAATTTGCTTTCCCTTCACTCCTTTCAAATTTTGACAAAAAAAATGATTCTGGCTCAAATACAATAAATGTTTCTAAAACATTACAAACGGATTTAACATTATACCAGTTTCAAAAATTGAACTGATCGACTTTAAGTACCTTTCAATTTTAATAATTAAATATGAACATTTTACCCAGATCGTTTTACTATCCCCTAGCTGATGGACTGGGATAGGAAATAAAAAACAGTCACTCACATATCAATATGTAAGTCAAACATCGTAGGGAAAATATCCCATCATTATCAATAAAATACTTTATTTCACTATTCCAGCACATTACTATTTACATTACAGACTGAAGGTCGCAAGTTATCAGAAATTTCAAGGGTTTAACCAGAGTGTATACATTTCTCAGTTAGCTTCTCTTTTGAAAGTCTGATGTCTTGAATGCTAATGGCCCTCGTAAAAGAGGCACGCATTTAATAAATATGTAATGAGCTATACTGTAATGCTAGATTTATTCTTAATGGAAAGAAATGTTTCCAGATACCTTGGGTGTGAGCACAATATAAAGCATAATCAAAATGTTAAAACATATCTTTACAACACGGAAGAAAAGAGGCAGCCATATTTTTCTAAGATGTCCCTTTCATTACAAGTAGGCATGCTTATTATATAATTGTACATGTTTTACACAACCTACTTTATTCTGAGCAGAAAAAAGAACAGGGTGAGTGCAATGTGAGAAATGTATTCCTGTACTTCCATGCAAGACAACGTCAGTGAATAGTACTTTGAATAGGATCTGATGAATGTGCATTGATTTCTTTCTTAAGTAACCTATATATTTTCTGTGGCGTTGGGATCACGTTTGTTTTAATGTGTGTCCAAACGGCAAATACGCTTTTAAGTAACGCCGAAGACTGTGCTGATAATGCCCTTTGACTTTATCTATTGTTAGGTGAAGTAACTGGTGACTGGTATTAAACGTGAGTGCTTACTTTACAACCCTACTACAGCGTTTGTTCTATTGAATCAGTAGCAATTCATTTCATAAAGCGCCATCAATCCTTTTTAGATTTCCCCCATATTTACCATGCAATACCATGGACTTTCATCTCACTTCAGTTGGCACAGGTCCTGCTCTTGGACATCATTTTTCACACATCTGCCTGCCAAACAACAACAGCACAGATGGATAGTGAAAGCTTCTAATTACACCTTAGCCCTTTTAATATCTTGGCGTGCATTCCCTTCACATTTTCTAATACTGTGCTATGTCCTGCATACTGGTATCATTAATTAGAGTTATATTTTTTCAAATTATTTTTTTTATAAACATATTTAGCATCTTACTTTGAGATAGAACCATTGAAACCTTAACTAAATATTATAATTTAATTTACCCTAACACAAGGATCACCACTTACCACAATTTCAAAAAGGAAGCATTTTATTATTTATCTTTTTCTCAATATCAAAGATATTTAATTTATAATTCAACTAAATTTAAATAATACATTACAGATTCAATATGATGTAAATTAACACATCATCATTAATCTATAAAAGCTGTCTGTCCACCAACATCCACCACATTCACAATCTACGTATAGATATTGTTTTGAAGAGAGAGATACACCTTTTCATATAAATAATTTTTCAAGATGTCTAGACAAAGTTAATTTAAGTCTCCTTTCACAACATAGCCATTCCCCTGATTTAATATGATTTACATTGTATGGGGTGTCCCAACAATTAATGATTTTTTGCCTTGTAGAATTCCTTATTTCGATAAGGACGCTGACTCCTGATGGTTGTAACACGCCTAATTTATTATCTTTATTACGAGCTTTACTGAAGAGCGTCGGCCGGCGCTACCGTCTCTCCCGGTCTCTAGCGCGCTTCTGCGATGCGCGTGCATCGCGTCCAAGATGGCCGCCGCACGTCACGTCCTACGTGACGTGCATAAACTAGTGCGCTCACTACATATCTCCCCTTTTTCCAAACAAAGATGAGTCACTTACAGTTCATTGTCCAACTCGAAATCTCGAAACGTGGAGGGCCTCACCACCAGCCTTCCACTCCTGGTCACCTTGGTGAGATTCTCCGGGGCCCCTTGGTTCTGCGTCTCGGTGCTTCCAACCGCTTCCTTCGCAACCGCGCCGTCGTCCATACTTCTCCTTTGCAAGTCCATATTGGTTCCTTGGTTTCCACTCGCTCTCCTTTCCTCCTCTCGTCCACTTCTAGCACTTCCTCCAACTTGCTGCTCACCTACACATTGTTCCATCTCTACGTTCGGATCTTCCGTGTCCTCCCATTCAGTTCTGCTTTGCTCCCATCGCAAGATCTTGTTACACCTGGACATGCGGTCTTGGGACCACACGTTCCCATCACTCAGCAGGGCCGCTCGGTCGTACACCTCCTTAACTTGCATGGGTTTGCTATATTTGCTGTCTCCTTTCTTCTGCAGAGTTGCTAACTTTACTCTTACCCATTCGCCCTTTTCCAGACTGGTCCCTTTCACATTCCTCCGTTTGTTGTAGTGGTTGGTATAAATAGTCTGTGCCCTTTCTTGGTTGGCCCCTACCACCGCGGGGGACCATTCGCTGGTGATAGCCTTCTCCTTCCAAATCCTGTTGTCATGCGTGAAGGGCTCACGCCCTCTCAAGATCTGGAACGGGCTGTATCCGGTTCCTGTGGGAGTGATCCTGTAGGCCCACACCATATTCTCTAGGGCTTTTTCCCAGTCCTGGTTGCTGGAGATCGCGTCTTGTACGGCTCCCATTACCACCCTATTGAATCGCTCCACCAAGCCATTACCGGCTGGATGGTAGATCGCCGTGTGCTTGATAGTGATGCCGTTACTTTGCATAAATTTGTTCCATTTTTCCGACGTGAATTGGGGGCCATTGTCACTCAAAATGGACTTTGGGATTCCTTCTCTTACAAAGGTCTCTGACAAGAATTTTAGAATGTTCTCTGTGTCCATGGTCTCATCCACCCTTATCTCCGGCCATTTGGAGTATCGATCCATGAGGACACATACATATTTCTGTGTGCACTGGTCATCTAGAATGGGTCCTAATATGTCTATAGATAGTTCTTCCCACTGGTTCTGGGGGGGGGTTGAATTTTCCTAACGCTGGACGCAGGGGTTTGAGCGTCTTGTCAGCTCCTTGGCACTGTGGACACTCTCTGACATGCCTTTCCGCCCTTATGTCCATGCCTGGCCACCAGTAGTTTTGTTTTGCCCTTAATTTCAATTTCCCTATGCCTAAGTGGCCCTCATGTAGCATGTCCAGTAACTTGGTGATGAGGTTCCTTGGGGGGATCACCTTGTCTCCTCTGTATGTGAACACACCCTTGTCTCCTACCGACAACTCTTCCCTTACTTCATAGTATGGCTTTACATTTTCACTCACTTGTCTTTTGTCTGGCCAGCCCTTGACGATGTGCATCTTCACTTCCTTCACAATGCTGTCCTCCTCGTATGCCTCTGTCCACTCCTGGTAGCTGATGAGTTTCTCCTGGTCTTCCACTAGAGCTACCAATTCCCCTTTGCCTGCAGGGTCCTCTTCCCCTGGCTCCATGGCAGCTGCTCTGCTCAGGTAGTCTGCTACTCGGTTCCAATTTCCAGGGATGTATTCCACATCATACCTGAACTCAAGTAATTTTAGAGTCATTTTGGATATCCTGGGTGTGGCATTGGCGTGTCCACTAGATGTTAACACTTTCACCAACGGCTTATGACCTGTCTTGAGCAGGAATCGGGTTCCCCATAGGAATTGCCGAAATCTTGTCATGGCCCACACCACGGCCAGCATCTCCTTTTCGATCACACTGTATTTGCTTTCGGTATCTGTCAATGCCCGCGATGCAAAACTGATTGTCTCCATTTCTCCTTGCCCTCGCTCCTGCATGAGTACTGCGCCCAGGCCCTTGTCACTGGCGTCGGTCGTGAGTACCGTGGTGCCCTGTGGGTCATATCTTTTGAGCGGTACAGCTCCCGTGACGTCCTTCTTGATTGTCTCGAACTCCGTTTGTGTCTCTGGTGTCCATTGGAAAGTGGTGCTCTCCCTGGTCAGCATCCTCATGTGGTGTGTCTTCGAGGCAAAGTGCACCACAAATTTGCTGTAGTACTCCGCCATCCCCAAAAACGATCTGACCTCTTCCTTGTTAGTGGGGGGGCGGAGCTTCCGCGATTGCTTTTATGTTTTCTGCCTTTGGCGTGATGCCTTGCACGCCTATTTCATGGCCTAGATAGGTTACTGACTCCAGGCCCAACCGACACTTTGTCCACTCTGCTGTGAGGCCTTTGATTTCCAAGGTTTTCAACACTTTTCCGAGCTTCTGATCGTGGTCCAATTTGTCACGCCCCATGACTAGAATGTCGTCCTGGAAATATTGGACGCCTGTTATGTTCTTGAACAACTGGTGCATCAATTTCTGGAACACTACGGCTGCCGAGGCCAGTCCAAACGGCATGCGGCAGAACTGATAGCAGCCGAACGGGGTGATGAATGATGTAAGTTTTCTGCTGTCCGGATGCAATACTATTTGGTGGTAGGCGGAGGTCAAGTCAATTGTGGAGTACCATCTGATCCCCCTGGTTTCCGCCAGCATTTCATCGATCCTTGGAAGGGGGAATTTTTCCACGACAATGTTCTTATTTAGTTCTCTCAGGTCCACACAAAGCCTGACCTTCCCGTTGGGCTTCATGACTACCACCAATGGCGCGAGCCACACTGCACAGGTGATGGGTTCAATTATCCCCTTTCTCTTCAAGTCTTGAAGTTCTGTTTGGACTGCCTCTCTTACCACTATGGGTACGTTTCTTACTCTGTGGGCTATGGGGATGGCGCCTTCCTTGAGTACAATCTTGTGTTGGAATTTCTCCAGTTTCCCTACTGTACCTCCGAACACGTTCGGGAAATCCTCCTTCCATTTAGTCAGATTGGGCCACACTTCCGGTTCCGTGAGCAGGATTTGTTCCTTTCCTCCTGGGTCTAATTTGATTCCCAGGTCGGCCTGGTCTAGCCATCCCAAGACGGAGGGTCCCCTCTCTGATATGTACAGCTTGCAGGACGCTGAACGGCCTTTGATCTCAAACTTCAAGCGTCGGAATCCCACCATTGGGATGCGATCTCCGTTATATGTGACTGGTCGGATATCTAGTTTCTCCAACTCTGGGCCTAGCTTCGGTCTGAACGTTTCGTCCCACACTGCTCGTTGAACTATTGTGTAGGGGGAGCCTGTATCCGCCACAACGCTGATGGTTATTCCGCCAATTGTCATTTCTAATACTGGTTTGGTTGTCCTTTTGCCATCTACGCATAATATTTGGTCATATATGCATAAAACGGTGACTACATCTTCCTCTGCGGTCCCGTCCTGGTCTTCCTCGCCTTGGTCGATGCATTTTACTACGCTTTTGGATAACTTCTTCCGGCACACTTTCTCGTAATGGCCTATGATGCCACAGTGCAGACACTTGGCCCGGAACGCAGGACATCTTCTGTCGTGTGCCTCGTGGACCAACTCCCGCACCTATAGCACGTTTTCTTGTTGTCGTTGCTTGCTTGTTTCCCTTGTGGTCCGGCATTGCCCTGCCCTCTGTTGGTTCCTTTGGGTGCTGGTCCCTTGTATCTCTGGTCTCTGTGATGTTCCTCCTCATATATCCTGTTCACCATGGCAGGGGCTGCCGTGTCTTTCTTGGTCACGTCGGCGCACCTCCGTGCGAGTTCTGCTCTCTTGACGATGACCATTACGTCCTTGAGTGTGGTGTCCCCGCTTGTCCATAGCTTGTCCTGAACGTTCCTGCTGGTGGTATGCATTACGATCTGATCCTTGATGAACTCCTCTTCCCAAGCTCCATACCTGCACGTGGTCGCTAGCTTCTTCAAGGCTGCTACGTATTCCTCTATGGACTCTCCAGCCCGTTGTTTCCTCTGCTGGAAATTGAATCTGTCGACAGACACACAGACCGTGGGTCAGTAATGTTCGTTCAGGTCATCGATGGCGTGGGCGTATACGTCATTGTCTGTACTTCCTCTCTGTTTGGGCACCAGGCTCTTGTAGATCCTGAGTCCCTCTGGTCCCAAATTGAGTAGTAGTATGCGTTTCTTCCTTTGTGGGGTGAATTTTTTCTCATTCTCGTCCTCCAGGACCCCTAGGAAGTTGTTGATGTATTCTTTCCAGTCTTCCCACTTCATTAGTGGTTCCCCTGGTTTTGGTAGGAATTGGACTGGTGCTATTGCGTACCCCGCTGGTGTGCTCATTTTCTCTTCCTTGACTGCGGTTGCTTTGTCCTCTTTGTTGGTGGGGCTACCTGGGGTGCTGTCCTTTACTGCTTTGCTGGGTTGTGCCTGGGGACTCTCAGTGCCAGTCCCCTCCCCCTCCTCTTTGGTATCCAGCTCTGTTCCTCACTTATGCGATTCGTTCGGAATTTGCGCTTGATCTGGCTGCTCTGGGGTCTCTGTGCCACCTTCCTGACGTATTTACTGCCTGTGTGTGTAGCTATGGCTCTGCCACGCTCTTCAGATTCGCCGTACCTTCTGTGTGTCCTGCTGTGTCCTGTGTTTGCTGCTCGGGGTCACTTGGCTGTGCAGGATAGATCTCCACCAGGATCTGGGTGGACTGGGGTGCAGTTCTCTCCTCTTCTGTCCACGTGGTGGGTCCGTTTGCAGTCCGTTTTTTTTTTTCTTCTTGTGATTGCTTGCTGGACACCTCCCGACCTCGTCGCCACTGTAGAATACCTTATTTCAATAAGGACGCTGACTCCTGATGGTTGTAACACGCTTAATTTATTATCTTTATTACGAGCTTTACTGAAGAGCGCCGGCCGGCGCTACCGTCTCTCCCGGTCTCTAGCGCGCTTCTGCGATGCGCGCGCATCGCGTCCAAGATGGCCGCCGCACGTCACGTCCTACGTGACGTGCATAAACTAGTGCGCTCACTACATGCCTTCCTTAAGATTTGTCTATTAAAGACAGCTGTTAAAATATAACACCTTTGTTTTTACATGGCAACGTGTCATGGTGACTATAATATGGAAGAAGGATCACCAGAGAACATGTAATTATGAGCTAGGAAATTACCTGAGATAAACATTTAAAATAGAGAAACTTAAAAATAGCCCAACGAGAATAAGAGCTACAATGGAAAGTGAAAAAAGACTATGGCGTGAATTGGGCAGACTAACCTTTTAATGTAGAATTTTGTATGTACCAAGCTTTGGTAATATTATTCAGATATTGAGAAATAAAAAGGTGCTGTATTTTAAAGCATGTTTGCTGTTATTTGTAAATGGATAGGTAGCCATGTGTCAGAGGCTCAAGCTTATGCTAATTGAAGTGTAATCGCCTAGCCCTCATGGTTGATGCTTTCGATACTGGCTATGATTTACAACACTGCGTCCAGAACGCTGACTGGAATGTAATACATTTTGTTGACCGTCGGAGGATTAACTGGTGAAATTTTTGTGATTCATGATGAATGTCATCACATTAATGGCTAAATATGTATTTCATGTTATGATTCTAGTTCAGTGCCAGATTTTTTAGTTTCCTTTTAGATGGGGCTGATGTCTTGAAACACATAGGGAGGTGAGTGACTCACTGCCTTGAGCTAATGGTTACAATAATTAGGGAGGTACCAATATATATATATACAGATGAAAGAATAAACAATATGGAATGAAATACATTTTTAAAGATGTCAAAAACCGCTAATAATCGAATGTCACTGATGGAAACAAAGTCCACCATTTAAGCATAAAATCGTTTGGTGACTCACTACTATCTATTTTGAGATATGGTAAATCACCAATTTTTAATTTTGCAGCGTCCTGAAATATACGTATTAAAGGTGTAGAAAAGTGCTTAATTAACATGTGCTCCTGCCTACCAGTGGATTATGAATGAGAGGCAGTCCTATCATATCGCCTCAAGGTACTTAGCTCTTTCTTGCTGATTTGCTTCCTTGAAGAGTGTGGGGAATCAACTTCAAGCTCCTCTTCAATGCCTATTATTTGCAAGCTCTCCTCTAAGCAATGTTCCTTCTGCCCCTCGAATCACTTTGTCTTTCTGTTAGGAATATTCTTGGGAAATTATCCCATCTTCCGGTGATATGAATGATGCATGGATGAAATATTTTTTACTCCTAGGGTGAGTGTTTACCTGGGGCCGTATTACACAAGGTGCCCCAGAGAGGAACTGGAGTTTGCACCCGCTTTGCGAGCCCCCTGGTCACTTTGGCATTACAGTGGGGGCTGCAGATGCTTGTGTGTTACCTTCTGTAATACTGATAGTGCGATTGCACATAAAGTGCCAGCGCTATCTTCAGTGGGCATTCCCTCATTTGCATGGGGTTGTGCCCCATGCAAATGAGGGAATCTCTTTGCCTCTGCGCCCGCGCCTTATTACAGATGGGGGCACAGAGATAAAGGAGCTCTCAGGAGGCACCCAAAAGGGGGAGCACTGTCAGTGCACCCTCTGAGGGAAGCCCTCTGGAGGGGGAGAGAGGGCCCTATGGACCCCCCCATACATCCCCTTTAAATATGTAGGTGGGTGCCGCCTGCACTGTGAAACACGAAGCGGGTTCAAATCAGCCGCTCTGTTTTTTCACATGAATGTGCTGCTCCCAGATCAGAGCAATTTCAAGGCTGCCCTGGGGCCAGCGCATTCACCATAATGCTGTACATTTTCCTGGATTGCACTGGGCGTGCCCTTTGAAAGGTGTTCCCAACGCAATCCAGGAAAATGCGCTGGATCTGTAATATGGCACCAGGTCGCTCTGATCTGCGACAAACAGGTCAACTCATAAATTTAACCCCCAAGGTTGATATAGTGAGTACCATTGAAATAGGGTAAAGTTAACCACCCACTATATATTTTTAGTGCCAAGAGACCTCCTTGAGCATGAAAGTGAGCTCTATACACAGCTCCTCGGATACACAAGAGCTTTATTAGCAGCAGGCACCTGAGAGGAATCTAAATGGAAATACATCCCAGTTTGTGATGTTAAATGCCATCAGTAGCTGGAGTTTTCTGCCCAGACTGACACCGAAGGCTGCATCAGCAACTCGCCGGACCCGCTTCGCGCGTCCCGCAGCGCGGCCATAACCGCGGAAGTTGCAGTGTTTGAAGGGGCTGCTATTTACCGACCGGCAGGGTTGCGAGCACTAGGCAGGGACTCCGTGGACCAGGAGTCCCTGCGCGCCCTATCACCACCAGCTGGGCTGCTCTCCCTGCTGGCCCCGCCCACCCGCCCACGGAGATAAACGGGTGTTTAACCGGCAACCTAGTGGGTTTCTTACCTGGACGCTTCACGCCGACCAGCCATCAGTAGCTGGAGTTTTCTGCCCAGACTGTCACCAGAGGCTGCATCAGCAACTCGCCGGACCCGCTTCGCAGGTTCCGCAGCACGGCTATAACCGCGGAAGTTGCAGTGTTTGAAGGGGCTGCTGTTTACCAACCGGCAGGGCTGCGAGCACTAGGCAGGGACTCCGTGGACCAGGAGTCCCTGCGCACCCTATCACCACCAGCTGGGCTGCTCTCCCTGCCGGCCCCGCCCACCCACGGAGATAAAGGGGTGTTTAACCGGCAACCTAGTGGGTTTCTTACCTGGACGCTTCACACCGACCAGCCATCAGTAGCTGGAGTTTTCTGCCCAGACTGACACCGGAGGCTGCATCAGCAACTCACCGGACCCGCTTCGCGGGTCCCGCAGCGCGGCCATAACCGCGGAAGTTGCAGTGTTTGAAGGGGCTGCTGTTTACCAACCGGCAGGGCTGCGAGCACTAGGCAGGGACTCCGTGGACCAGGAGTCCCTGCGCGCCCTATCACCACCAGCTGGGCTGCTCTCCCTGCCGGCCCCGCCCACCCGCCAATCACGTCCCTTGCTATTTTAAGATCGTTGTGTACCCGCTGCGCGGGAGCGCGCCGGGAGAAGCCCGGGACAAGGGCGGGACCATCTGTGGCCGTCCGTGGTCGGACAAGGTTGGGTTGGGCCTGAACCCCTGGCAAAATCGTTTTTCAAGCGATAGGTGCTCTACCCTTATTGTTTGGGACCCGAAGGTACTTTGAGATTGACTGTCTTTGTAAGGGAGGGTGATACACTGTACTCTAAGGGTAGAAGGTAAAAAATAATTTGGATATCACCATGCCTTTGAGATCAGGGAAAGAACGTTTAGTCCAGCTACAAACATCTAAGGAAGTTGTCTCTGGCCCGCTGGACGCTTTCATCACTAGAGCCACAGGGATTTTGGAGAAAGAAATAGAAATGGTGGAAAAAAGGCTGTCCCTAGATTTGGTTACTGGTAAGCGCTCTTCGATGGGTGTCTTGGCATTAGCCAAAACTCCCGTTCCCCATGCAGCTTCTAACTG
Organism: Lissotriton vulgaris; assembly: GCF_964263255.1. Lineage (NCBI taxonomy): Eukaryota > Metazoa > Chordata > Amphibia > Caudata > Salamandridae > Lissotriton > Lissotriton vulgaris. Next base: position 1,212,188,188 of record NC_141691.1, on the reverse strand, counting down.
CATTTATTCTATGAAGACTGAGGCAATAGTCCATGTGGATGGAGAGGGGGTGGCCCTACTTACATCGCCAGTCATCGATGTTTCGAAATCAAACGCTAGTCAGCCAAGGGAGGGGGATGAAACCCAGAATAATGGGGACAACGAACATAATTTGGACAACCTTTCCCAATCTAATGATTCCACCTCATCTAACCCGCCTGAGGACGATCTTATGAGTCCGAGATTGATATCTCGCAAGAGAAAGCACGACTCGAGTCCCCAGGGGGCAAAAGACTTAAAGCAGCCTAAATTGAATGACACACGTAGTCTTCTTTTACCAGTCCCACACCCACCCTTGGGTTTTCCTAATGTGTATTGTTCCTCCCTCATCCCCTTGGGGTCATCTAATCCTTGTCCAACATGCCTCAACAGTGATGACATTCTCTTGGTCAAAATTGAGGCCATGTTTAAAACTATTCTGCTTCCAGTTCTGGAGCGAACAAGGTTGATGACCTCCAAAATCAATGCTCTGGAGACTGTAGTTAACACAAATCTGGGCTTATTGCAAAAATTATCCACCCCTAGTTCTGCTGCAGGGGCCCGAAATCAAACACTATGTAAAACCAAACCAGCCAGTAATCCCCCAGCAAATAAGGTAACTAAGCCAGCACCAACAGGGGTAGCTATTAATAAACTCATAGCAGGGGCAAGGTCAGTTGATACATCTAGCACCGCAAGTGGAGGCTCCCTGACACAAGCTCCTAAGAAAAAAGACTTACCTAAATCTAATTCAGATAAAGTGAAATCATCCACGTCAGATGGTATGACAAAACCATCCTATAGTACCCCAGCTCAGCCACCTAGTAGGCAAAAAATTAACCATCAGCCTACCAGGATGCGTTTGTGGGCAAACAAAGCATGAGCTTAGCTCCCCGCGTAAATCTACCCCCGGAGGCGACCCAATACACTATAGTTTTAACTGGTGTTGCTCCCTTAAGAGATGGTATTAAGGAGACACATGGGGACCTGCGTAATAAGGCGATATTTTGGCTAAATAAGAACTGTCCCTTACCACCATCATCTCCAACAGAAATTCTCTATGTAAGGAGAGTTGATTGGGTGGGCAATGGTACCAAAGATTTGGAAGGGGACTGTATCTTAATTTCATTTAAAGATCCCTGGGTGGTTGATTTTATACGACGGAAACCTAGATTTGCCCGCCAGGGTGATGTACAATCTTTGGACCTTTCGTATTTTTATCCACATAGACATAGCAACTACCCCCTAGGCCCAACCCAGTTGAGAGTAAGAGATGGGAGGTATCAAGGGTTAAGAACGCCTTACATACAGCAGTACCCCCTACTTTTTAACCACTTTGGGCCCCTGTCTGACTTGGAGCAGATAGACTGACTGCATGCACCAAGAATGAAGAATAAACCTGTTGATGTTAGTGGGAATGAGGCACACACATTACATCAAGCCCCAATGGCACTTGAATCCAGCGATCAGTTTGTACCTGGCGCAGTGGAAAAAACAGTGGCTATGGCAGAGGGGGAAAGTCTGGATAAAATTGATATAGAAGAAATAGGGGAGAGAAATATGTCTACATGGACTATCCTAATGACTCCCCTGTCCCACGCTAATCACGCACAGAATACAACAGAACCCACTCCAGAAACATTTAATATAGTGTCCTGGAATGTTGCGGGAGTAAAGGGTCGCATGGACTGTGAGGATTGGCTTGAGTTTGTTGATAAATATGATGTTGTGGTACTACAAGAGACCTGGGCACCAGAACCAATTCATAAGGCAGGCTTCATAAACTTCTTTAAACCCGCAATCAAGAGTAGTAAAGGGCGAACATCAGGGGGACTGATAACGTGGGTAAAACAGGTATCGGGATATAACATCACCGAACTTTATGAGGATAATCCTGATCTACTGCCCATCAAACTGAGCAAGGGAGGTGGACAGGATATGATCATTATTAACATTTATTCACGTGGCCTCCCTGGGGGTCGGTGCCCTGCCATTGTGGATGCCCTGGACAGACATCTAGCTGGATTGAGCAAAGACACTTTAATCCTTCTAGCGGGTGATTTGAACTGTACAATTGAGCCGCTCTATGTTGCAGGGGATAGTTGGGGGTCTGCTGAGGATGCAAAATGGAACATACCGGACTTATTGACCAGTAAAACTGTCAAAGCAACGGAGGCTGCCCTGAACTGGACTGCACTATGCCTCACATGGGGGTTAAGGGCAGTAAATGGACGCTCTCTCTCAGACCTTGGTGCCAACTTTACCTTTGATAATGGACTGAGGAAGAGTCGTATAGACTACTTCCTTTTGAAAATGGAATTCTGGTCACTGATGGTCGATATGGAAGTTGTCCCTCGCCCAGAAAGCGACCATAATCCCCTGTCATTGAAATTAAGGTTGCATGGTATGGAAAGACTGGAAGATCCAGTTCCCCTAGGGTCAGGGGTTGCTATCCTGTCTAATGATCGCAGGAGGCGAAATGGTCAAACATATCAGGAGATGAGACCCTACAGACCAATATTGAGACTGTGGTTTTGAATGCATTAAATGAAATGATGTTAGAGGATACAGGGAGGGGCACTTTAGAACCTAACACTATTATGGACCTGCATGAACGCTGTTTTGACCAGCTCAAGCTTCTTCTCTCTAAACCATGCCAGAAGGGTACAGTACGATCACACGGTATTCGGGAAAAGTGGTACAATAAAAAATGTAGGGAGGCTCACAGTAATCTTGTTAACATCGTCAAATCTAGAAATATGTGTGCTGTAAAGGTGGCTAGGGCCCGGTATAAAAGAGCTCAGTGGGAAGCTAAAAGGGAGTGGGAGGATGGCTATTGGGCCGATCTCTTGGATGCTTCCAAGATGAACAACCAGACTAAATTTTGGGATATAGTAAAATGGGGTAAGGATGTTGATTCCCGTACTCCAACCAATCATGTGTCCCCGGAAGATTGGATAAAACACTATTCGACCCAATTTTGTATGGAGGGCTCTGATCCTCCGCGTATGTTGGATAAGTTGTACATAACGCCCACATGTGGAGAAAAATTGACTTTTACCAACATTGAGGCGGAGTCTGCCCTCGGTTTGACTCAGCGGGGGAAAGCACCGGGGTTGGATCTTATACCTGCAGACTTGTTCAAAGCAAATACCGACCTCTGGGTGCCATATATAACCAACATAGCCAATGCGATAGCAAAAGGTGCAAGTATCCCCAAATCATGGAAGGGGGCAGAGATCCTCCCAATATACAAAAAAGGAGACAGGTCAAATCCGGGCAATTATCGCCCGATTAGTTTAATTGACTGCCTCCAAAAGGTCATCGCACAAATGATCTTGGCTAGAGTGCAAGGGTGGATGGAATCGGAAAATATATTGTCACCCATGCAGGCAGGCTTTAGATCCGGGACGAGCACTATTGACCAGGTGTTTCGATTCTGTTTAATTTTCTGGAAGGTGGTCATGCTCGGCGGTGGCACTATCTTTGCCGCATTTATAGACCTGAAGTCAGCCTTCGATTTAGTGCCTAGGGGCAAACTGTGGCGGGTACTGAGGGATCTTGGGTTACCAGGAGAACTACTTGAGTTAATCATTAAAATGCATGAAGAGAACTATGCAAGGGTGAGGTGGGGAGGCCAAGGACAACGTACAGATTCTTTCCCAGTCACTCGTGGAGTTCGTCAGGGGTGTGTCCTTGCGCCCACACTTTTCCTGCTCTTTATTGATCAGGTAGTTAAATTTTTCTTAGCTACCCATACAGATACCCCATCGTTGGCAGGGACAAGATTCCCAATGCTTATCTTCGCTGACGACACTCTACTCCTATCCAAAACACGGAAAGGCTTACAGCGGGCCCTGAACTGTTTTGAGGAGTTTTGTGTGAAAAATGACCTCCAGGTAAACGTGGGGAAAACCAAGTTCATGGTTTTAACTAGGAATAACTTTGTCCGTAGCAATGTAACAATGAGTGGGGTCAACCTGGAACAAGTTGAAACCATGACCTACTTAGGGGTCACTTTGGACCGCCGCTTGCTATGGAAAGAGCAAATTGCTGCTCAACAGTTAAAACTTGCCCAACTCACCAGCTGTCTTTTGAGAGAGCAGAAGAGATCCATAACAAAACGGGTTATCCCTGCTATGAAAATTTATGATACCAAAATAAATGCTGCCACACTCTATGGCGCTGACCTATGGGGATTCATGGATCTCTCAAGTCTCTACAAAACCCAGTGCAAATTCCTTCGGAACTTGGTAGGGTTACCTTAATCCTCTCCATCGATACCTCTTTGCCTAGATCTGGGCTGCTTTCCAATTAACGATATGGCAAGATTTAGAGTAGTGGCTCTCTGGAGGCGTTTGTGGACTTCCCCGGATTTAACTATTTTTGCAAAGGAGTTAGCAGAAGTGAGGTCGATGGGGGGCTCTGGAAGAATCCCCTGGCTTCGCTCTGTAAAAAAGAGCTTACAAGATATGGGATTAGAACACCTGTGGGCTTCCCCTGGTACCAACACCTTTCCATCAAAAAAGGAATTCAAGGAATTATATTGGGCTTCGGTTCGCCAATCCTTGGTAACTGCTTCCAGCTCTGGTAGTCTTACGGGAAGATTCCTAAGCTTCAAGCTGGACCCCTCCCGCGAGACTTATTGGGATACCATCACCAGACCACTGGACAAGAAACTTTATCATCAGTTTCGAGTAGGTGCCCTGCCGCTGAATTCCTTTACATCATCTTGGGTTAAAGGAACAACAAGCTCCTGTTGTTGGTGCCCAGGCCAAAAGGAAACCGAGGGTCATCTCCTGTTTGCCTGCCCACTGTATTTAGAGCCTCACACTAAATGGATAAAACCCCTGTTTCAGAGTCTCTCATATAGAAGGTCTTCTGAGGCGATCTGGGTCCTAAAAACTAATACCTCAGAAGTATTTGTGGTATGCTTGGCTAAATCTTTAGGCTGGGCGTGGGCAATAAGGGCCAGAAGGAACTCACATCAGCTGTATTGTGTATGACCTTATTAATTCTGTAAATTGTAAGTTGTACATTTTAGCTTTTCTATGGCCAGGTTTATCGTTGTCTTTGTAATTTTGGATGTTTAATAATTATTTTTAGCTGTGATTCTAGTGTAATTGAAGTGCAATACGACAATATGGTTATTGTTTTTCCAATCAATTGTCTAGTGGTTAAAATGCCCTAAAATGTTTTAAACTTTGTCTTTTATGATTTTATCATCGAAATAAAGACTTTAAAACCTGAAAACCTGAGCTCTATAAAAATGTCTATTATGTTATGTTATCATATTCTTTACTTCCCCGTGTTTTCTTCTTACAACCATTGTTAAAAGTGGGTGGCAGCAAGTTTGCCTCTGATGGCTTTCCCAGTTGCTGGACTGTGATGTGGGAGCGATGAGTTGTGACTAAATATGTGTCAGTCCCTTCACTTATATAGGCTGTTAAAGTTGGGAGTGGAATGAATGGCATTGGTATGCAGGAAGGTACGGCCTCCCCCGTTACACCATGTTGATTAGTCTGCTTTACTGTGTTTTAATCTGTAAAACTGCAGTCGTTGGAACCCCAAACCAAATTCTCTCCTTTCTAAAGGTTATTGATATTGAAATCTTTTTATTGCATTGACATTAGCTTCAAATTACGTGATTTATTAATCTGTTATGCCGCAAATGTGCTGTTTTACTTATGTATTATATATTTTTATCCGCATTTGCACTTTCATGGCCCTGGTGGCCAAAATAGAATTAGTTTGACTGACTGCTATATGTCAAAACAAATCGTTTGCATGAGGTTTCTGAGCATACCGTTTGGTTTGATTTTTTTAAAAATATCTTTTAATGGTTTTTATACAATTAAACATATCATTACATATGTATAGTACACAGAAGGATGATGCTTTGACGATTATACATACATATAAGCAAATTCTTCCCAGCATAAAACCGTGGCGATATATACTGTAACAACAGATGTGACCGTGTACATATGCAAAATATAAATTTCACCTTTGATGTACGGGAATCGCCACCTCTGTTGACAACCTATGCTTGCATCGTATGAGTGCATAAGTCTGTTGATTAATTCAAGTCTTCCAGTTCGCCCTTCAACTAGCAGGCATTTGTCACATATGCAACATATGACAGATCAACTGCGATACTTACATATGATTGATACATATGAACAAAATTGCGAATAATAAACAATATTACTGTTATGTAGGAACTGAAGACTAATAAAAGGAGAAAGAGGAATAACAATAAAGATATATATATATAACAAAATAAAGGGAAAATAAAATAATAATCAAAATTACTGAAAAGGGAAAAGCACGATCCAGGTGTGTGGTACTGCAAATTTGGACCCCGCTGTTTTACAGATATCAAGGTCCAACACTCGCGTCATAAAATATCATCGCACCATGACGAATTTGGTATCTACAAACCGGTAATGATCAGGACATTATTCCTATGTATTTGCGTCACGATTGAGTGATGCTAACACCCCTAAATCTTGGTTTCCGTCCCGAACCCTCAGACTCCATTTTGTAAACGGCATCCATCTTAGGACTTGCCCTCATATAAGTCAATTGATTAAAGCCGATCTAAAGGACACGTCCTCTGTAGCTGACTTCCCCATGACCTGGCCGAAGCTGCCTCCACTGCCTCCAGCCAAGCCTGCTCGGGCAGCTCCTCGCCCAGTGGCCGAGCAAGATATCATCAAGGCACAACATGTCATAAACCATTCACCACATACGGACCCTGTTTTTCCATACACACACACACCTGTCCATGATTCTTGTTTATGACCCGTTTATGATGGGAGGGTGCTCGACCTTATTGGCATTTCATCGATATCTGATGGGAGTTCTGGATCTGGCGGAGTAATCCATCACTAACTGGACATCTGAAATATGTGCTGACCAGCATGACTTCGCTCTTTGTATTATTGTGAAAATATTTGTATTGCCATATCGTAAACTTAAGAATTCTTGCCTACAGCTGTTATTCATGTATATAAGGGGAAGGCTGGTTCTGTAAAAACGAACAGTCTCCTGAGAACTTACGGCCCGTGCTGCCGTACTTCTAGGACACATGTTACTTGGTTGCAGCCAATAAAACTCGATCTCTGACTTCAACTAGAAGACTCCGTGTTTCTGTGGTCCATAACAGGGAGAACTCAGAGGTCCCCGGGTGTTATCCCTGGCACCACCAGGTCCCTAAAAACCCGGCACCTCAGTTGGCGCCCAACGTTGGGCTCAAACCCACGACCCTGAGATTAAGAGTCTCATGCTCTACCGACCGGTGACGGTCCAAGCCAGATGTTCGTGAGGAGCTTCGTGTGAAAATTCCGGAGGACGGCCAGCCACTTCAGTGACCCCTGCATGTCGACGTGGTTCAGAAGGTCTTTGCTGCGAGGTTCCCCGCGTCCCGACGGCTACGAAGGACTGCTGCCCTGACTATCGCCCTGTTTTGGACCCAGTGATCCTTGGTAGAGCGAAACGATAGACGAGTCTTCTAGTGACGTCACCGATCTTCAATATTCAGTTAAGTATAAGTGGAGCGTCTCCCAGTTCTTAGTTTGGTTCTTAGCTTTGGTATCCTAGAGATACGATTTGTATTGGTTCTTGGTTCTTAGCTTGGTATCCCAGCAATAGGGTTTTTGTATTGGTACTTGCAAGCACCAAAACCGAGGGGTTCGTGTATTCACGACAATATCGTAATTTAAATAATCCCTTGAAGTTTGAAGCTAGACTAGTGAGCAAAGATGCCCGGTCTTAGCAGACTTGGAAACTTGTTTTGTCTTGGTTGTAGTAAGGCCTCCCGATTAGAGGATTCGTGTCCGGTTCCTCCGATTGGAACTCCAACATATGAGTTATATATAAAGCACGGAGTAGGTCCTATCACGTATAATGAGGTATGGATAAAATACACCCGCACGGATGGTGTTCTAAAATGGCCCCAATATGGTAGTTTCGACTCGGAAATACTAGACAACCTCGAGGTCAAATTGTTCAAGAAGAAAGCCCGGCCGGCGATGTTTGACTCTTTTCGCCTATGGCGCAAAGAAGCCAAACAGAAAGAAATAAAACTAGCAAAGAAAAATAAGAGAGGTATGTCGATGGTGCAAGCTGCCATCGCATACAGAGATAATGAGGAAGAGCAGGAAAGTGAACAAATGCTCAGAAGCAAGAAACTAGCGATAGATAAATGCTACCCGGTGTTACCACATGGGGGACAAGACTCAAAGGGAACACCTGAGAAAGATCCATTAATGTCCCATTTATTGAACTCACCACCCCCATATACATCGAGTATTGTTGGTCCCCCAAGGCGTATTGTTATACCACGCCCTAGCGCACGAAAAGCAGCTCTTGCACAAGCACCAGCTCCTCTTCAGCTGGTTCCTACTTCTCCGGCGCAGCCTTCTCAAGGGCCGCCGCCTTTGCTACATACTCCTTCTACTTCCATGACTTTGCCTACTGCTCCAACTATTCACTATGATACTACGTCTGCTATTGCCTCGACTTCCTCTGCTGTTGCCTCGACTTCCTCTTTACATCAGCCTATCTTTTCTGGCGCATCTGCTTCGCCGCAAGCTTCTCCTTCTGTCAGACAGAGAGTGACAAGTACTGTCACTGGTCTGTTCTCACCCTTCTTTGGGTCGCCTAAAACGACCCCTAAACCAGAACGTAGACAGTTGCGCAGTCAACTACCCGACTACGAGGAAAGAGGAGTACTAAATGAGTTAGCACGCAAATGGGTTACTGACACGGCTAAATATGATGTTCAGTCTGTTATGGAAGTTTTCAGTCAATGGGATGCGCCCACTCAAAGATACGTCTTTGAGGAGATGTGTGTATATCTACGTGATGATTTGGAGACAAACGATCCCACACGCAAGATGAATGAGTTATTTCGTATGTGTGCTAGGTTTTATAAGGGAATGATTGTAGGTTCCGATGTCGAAAAAGCCATAGAGGTATTGTTATCTTACAGGAGTAAGGGAAACGTTTCGAGATCGTTGTACGAAGATGATGTGTCAGATAGGAAAAAGGCACGACAGTACCCTATGAGAGAGGTTCCCCCAGTATGGAGGGAAGGCGATGCGAACGCGCAAACGCCTGTTCCACCGCATTTCCAGCGTGTATGGGTACATGTCCCCTGGAAAAGATCCGAAGTTTTAGCACTTAAACAGACACTCCCCGATCCCCGTAAAAACCCAGCAGGATATTACAAGGAGTTGTCACAGACTGCCAGCTCATGTATAATGAATTTAGCAGATATAGACATGTTGTTTGGGAATGTTGTCCCGCATCCTTTATGGCGTAAAATCCGTCATGCGGATCATGATCAAGAACTAGGTGACTCATGGGCTAATATTACTGCTACAGATGCTAGACAAGTTGGTGGTTCTAAACCTGAGCCTTTAATAACAGATCTTCCCGGTAGAATTATCGCGTACATGAAAACGTTGATGCCTGAATTACGTGTAAATTGGGACAAACTATCGGCATGCAAACAGAAGAAAGATGAGAATGTGTCCGACTTTTTCACGAGATTTGTGGAGACTTTCACTGATCATAGTGGTCAGGACATGGCTACCGAGGGTGGCCAAAGATTGTTTGTAGACAAATTTGTACATAATCTGCTTCCTGAATTGTGCAATAAATTGAAAGATTCAGAGAGTGCTTAGGCTGTTTCCACGTCAGCACAGATTTTAGCCACAGCCCAGTACTATGAAAATAGACGCAAAGACGAGCTAGATAAATCTGAGAAAAAGACTAAAGAACTAAAGACTAAAGTTCTTCTCCAACAAGCATATCCGCCTCGCACTCCGAGTCAGCCCAATTATCAGCAACCACAGCAGTATTCGAGAAACGCACAAGGAAACGAGTTTTCCCACCAGCGTTCTCCATATGGCCCGAATCAATGTGCATATTGCAAAGAAGAGGGTCATTTCAAAAGTAATTGCCAAGCTCTTGCACGACGTTTGAACGGTGTCTCCGGCGCAAGAGGTAGAGGTGTTCAACAGGCTCCCAGAGGTAGGGGCCGTGGAAATCTCCACCAGAACACCAATTCTTTCCCGCCTCAGAATTCCATGAACAGCTTTGACCAACAGAATAATGCGTCCTCCAGGACAGCTCAGTATTATGCAGACGACTATTACGCGGAAAACGAGAATGAGGGTAATAATTGCTAGGACAGCCATGGACAAAGAGAGGGAGTTGTTTCAGTTCCAGTAGATCAGAATGGACCTTATGTTGAGGTGATTACATCCGGAGTATCAGAACCATTTCTGCTGGATACTGGTGCTACAAAAAGTTCAATTATGCCCTCAAAACTTCCTGGCGCACCTTTGTCCGGCGAAATGAATGTTTCAGTAAGTTTTTCTGGCGCCCCTGTTAGGAACCCGATCTCCAGTCCCATGCCCCTTTCTGTTGGCCCATGCGAATTAGAAGCACCCCTCATTCTTACCACAGGTTGTGGCGAAAATTTGTTAGGTTTGGATTTGTTGAAGAGATTATATGCGACTCTGTACTGTTCTCCTTCGGGAGTACAACTCACCCTTGGCAAGAAAGTGATTTCCCCGATGTATTTGTCAAAAGAAAGAATCCCAACTGAATTGTCATCTCTTCCAGATGTACTTTGGGCGAATGGTTCTAATGATGTGGGTCATTTGGAGATAGCACCGTATGTGATAACATTGGAAACCAATGTTAGGGTGCCACGTATTCCCCAATATCGAATATCGAACTAATGTGAAAAGGCTCTGTTAGCGATCGTCTACGATCTAATTGCGAAAGATGTCATCGAAGAGACTTCAGGCAACATTTGTAACAGTCCTGTTTTGCCTGTGTTAAAGCGTACCGATCCTTCACAGCCCCCTGTGTACCGATTTGTGATCGATCTAAGGGAAGTGAATAAGATCGTTGTACCGCAGTTTCCAGTGGTCCCCGACATTACTGCCTTACTGACAATGATTCCAGCTTCATCCACATGGTTCTCCGTGATCGACCTGAAGAATGCCTTCTTCAGCATCCCGATTGCCGAGGAGAGCAGAGATATTTTCGGCTTCAATTTAGGAGGACTAAGCTTCCGCTTTAAACGCGCCCCTCGGGGCTACTGTGAGAGTCCATCAATATTCAGTCAGGCTCTGAAAACACAGCTCGATACGATTGTTTTACCTGGTGGCGCGACTCTGATTCAGTACGTAGACGATTTGCTGATCGCTGCAGATACTGAAGAGGTTTGCAAGCAAGCTACCTTGTCATTGTTGCGTCATCTATGCGACATGAAACATAAGGTCTCACTTTCCAAACTGCAATTTTTCCGACAAGAAGTAACCTACTTAGGTCATATCTTGTCGAAGGAGGGAAGGAGACTGACCCCAGAAAGAATACAGGCAATTGCAGAATTGAGTGTCCCAAGGACACAAAGGGAAGTGCGTGCCTTCTTGGGCATTACATCGTACTGTAGACAATGGATACCGAACTTCTCACTGTTGGCCAAACCCTTGCTGGCATTAATGCGTAAAGACACACCCAATCCTTTGCCTTGGTCTGAAGATTGTCAGGCGAGTTTCCATGAATTGCGCGATGCACTATGTTCGGCTCCTGTGTTGGGCAATCCCGACTACAGCAAGCCTTTTACATTATATGTCCACGAGAAGGAAGGTTGTGCATTATCAGTCTTGACGCAACGTTTTGGGGACAAGCAACGCCCATGTGCGTATTTCTCCGCGACTCTAGACCCTGTAGCCAAGGCATTACCAAGTTGCTTGAGGGCCACTGCCGCAGCGGCTGTCTGTATTCGACAGTCGGCTGGGTTAGTCATGAATAATACTCTGACCGTAATGGTCCCGCATGCAGTAGATATCCTACTGAACAGGACAAAAACACAGCACCTAACTAGTGCTCGACTATCCAGCTACGAATTGACCCTGCTAGCAAGCCACATTCACATAAAAAGGTGTGATACACTCAACCCCGCTACACTATTATCCATTTCAGCAGAGACAGATGAGGTCGACAAACATGATTGCTGCTTTAGGACAGAGGAAGAGACCAAAGGGAGAGTAGATTTGAAAGACACTCCCCTTCCCGAATGTAACGATAACTTATGGGTTGATGGTTCATGTTTCAAGTTGCCGAATGGTGACACGACTGCAGCATATGCCGTGACAACATTACACACGATTGTAGAGACAGCTCGCATCCCCCAGAATTCTGCACAAGCAGCGGAGTTAGTCGCACTCACAAGAGCATGTGTGTTGGCGAAAGGAAAACGAGTAAATGTGTACACTGATAGTCAGTACGCCTTTGGCGTAGCCCATAGTTTTGGAAGATTGTGGCGTGAACGTGGGTTCCTGACGTCGCATGGTGCAAAGATACAACATGGCCAGCTAGTACACGACCTTCTCGAGTCACTGACCTTGCCCCTACAGGTTGCAATTGTGAAATGTAGCGCGCATAGAAAGATCCGAGATGATGTTGGTCGAGGGAATGCATTTGCCGATGAGGTCGCGAAAGAGACTGCAAGGAACACAATGAGTCGGATGTATGTTGTAGGTCCTGCTAGATGGACCCCTGATGTGGGTATGTGTGAGGACACCATCGAAAGTGTAAAGACTATACAAGCCGATGCTACCGAGAAAGAGGTGAATGAATGGAGAGAAAGCAAAGGTAGGTTAGACACGAATGGTTGTTGGGTCGAACTGTCAGAACATCAGCGATGGTTGTTACCTGATGCTTATGTGCTCGCAGTGGTAACGATGGCTCATGGAATGGCACACATTAGCGTAAAAGGAATATGTAAGCTGTTGGCCCCAGTATGGCAGAATAGTGGTATCCCAAAATGTGCAGAGAATCTGGTTAGAAACTGTATGGTGTGTTTGAAACACAATCCCGGCAGGGGAACCTCAACACCAGCTGGTCATTTTGCGCCTCCAACATATCCGTTCGAGGTCTTGCAACTCGATTTCATTCACATGGAGAGGTGCAACAACCTGAAATACGTTTTTTGCGCTTTCTCCAGGTGGGTAGAAGCATACCCCCTTAAGAACAACACTGCCTTGTCAACTGCTAAAGTCCTTGTCAAAGAATTCTTCCCTAGATTCGGCATGCCTAGGATTGTCTGGAGTGATAACGGAAGTGAATTTGTGGGACGAGTGATGAAGAGAGTGTGTGAGTGTCTAGGTATCCACCAGAAGTTCCACACTGCAAATCACCCCCAATCAGCAGGATTAGTAGAGTGCTACAACGGCACGTTAAAACTGAAATTAGCCAAGATCCAAGCCAGCTCAGGTCTTAAATGGCCTGACGCCCTGCCTTTAGCACTCCTGTCTACCAGAATGATTGTCCATTCTAGATTAGGACTTAGCCCCCATGAAATAGTGTTTGGCCGCCCAGCTAACATTTGGGGCGTGCCAAGGCCCAAAAAGCTCAATGAGATAGAGCACCCTGTACTGCTTGACTACTTGCACGAACTGACAACTAAATTGCGTGTTTTACACCAACAGGTTCACAGTTCCTCTCCACCAGCCTCTGATGATCCAGGCCACTCCATCGAACCCGGCACCTGGGTGCTGGTGCGGAATTTTCAGCGCACAAACAACGAACAGCCCAGGTGGACCGGACCGTACCTCGTCCTTCTTTCCACAAGATCAGCCATTCGGGTGGAAGGAAAGAAGAACTGGATCCACGGGACCCACTGTAAACGGGTCCCTCTGCCTCTTCCATATGACCGGTGGGTCCAGGACGGAATTGCTGACTCTGAGACTGAATCCGTACCCCGTTTCGTCCCCTTCAGCGATGCACGATTAAAGGGAACTGGTACCGACGAAGAGAGCGATTGTATCTTGCAAGGATCTGTGCCATCGTCGATGCAGTTGGACACTACAGAACCTGAAACATTGTTTGAATATCACACCGTGCATGGAAAAGAACGATATAATCTGAGGCCAAGACCAACGAACTGACATAATCGAATTTGTGCGATTTCCCCCCCTTTTTCCATGAACTATTTTTGATTCCACAGCTCTCTCGCCCAGGGAACTAGCTCATTTTTGATTTTCGAACCGCCATCCGGTTCTGCCGCTAAGGCCGCGGTTGAAGTCTGAGGAGTGCAGCCGGGGACGCCTAGGTCAACGGTTCTGGTCAGTCTGAGGGAGTCATCCCGGACTGGACAGAGCGCGCATCTTGGCAGAAGCAACCACCCACCGCGGGCAGCAACCAGAGGATGGAGTTTCCAGGGGTTGAGAGACCTGCTAGACACATGACCTTTGAAAAGAAAATATGTACTATAATGGCAAGAAGACGAACTCTAGTGTTGAGCATCTTAATGTTGTGTAGTATAATAATGTTTTTGACTGGTTTTGCTCTGTTCATCTTTCGAGTTCCATTCATACACAACACACAACCCGCACCTTCTCCCACTGACCCTACACACTCCTTTCACCTCCTACCTGAACACGAGTCTGCCAGAAGACTGGAATTCACAAATAACTCCTTTGTCCAGCTCCTACACTAGCACCAGTCTATTATGAACACATCGAACTGTTGGATATGCGGACTCATGCCACACACTGCAGATAAGGGCATCCCTTATTTTGTCCTACCATTCAGTTATTTCGGTTCCCTATGGGCTTTCCAGACTATGTTCCTGTATTCCCTTGAACCCTACGTTCGAGGGGAGAATTCAAACAATAAGGCACTAGTGGCAGGGATCCGAAATATGAGTAGAGATATTGACACTGTCAGAGCAACTCCCAAAGATGAGTTTACCCCATACAGCAGGTGGAACATCACCAAGTATGGGATTTCCTTAAGTGAAGTCCGGAAATCAACGAAATCCTCCCCAGTCTGGATAGTACCCCACCGAGGTCACTTATGTCTGCAAGGTATTGGCAGGGATCCCAAAGCACAGTTGGGGAAGAGCATATGTACGGAGACGTATGTGTTCGCCTCCCGAACTTCCCCTCCGTTCTTGGCGGCTAAAGGCACCTATTTCGTCTGCCATGACAAAGCCTACACATGGTTGCCCCCTGACTTCTCGGGCACATGTTTTATCTCGTTTCTGCTGCCACCCACCTACACGGCCGGGGCAGATTACCATCGGACAAGGACAGTTAGGGGTGTCGTGAGTCAAGACGACACTGCGGGTCAGGAATTTGGAGACTTCGCAAAGGGTTTTCTGCCATTTTGGGGGCCCATGGTGAACAGCAGGAACATTAGACAACTGACGAGAATAGTTGAATCCGCTGTGACTGAAACGGCCGGTGCCCTTAGCAACTTAACAGCTGAGCTTCAGTTGGATCGGCTTATGACCCTTCAGAACTGGGTTGCCCTAGATGTCATACTTGCAGACCGTGGTGGTGTATGTAGAGTGATCCAATCTAGTTGCTGCATTTTCATCCCCGATAATGCTCCGACAGTGTACCAGGCCATCTCCAAATTACACAAAATATCTGATTCCCTTCACACAGAAAAAGGGGATTGGTCTCTGCTAGGGTGGTTCTGGGAATTGATCTCTGCCTGGGGATGGAAAACTCTGATCTTCATCGGGATGATCTTAGCCGTTCTGTTTACGTTCTGCCTGTTTGTGCAGTGCGCTCCTGCAATATGTGGTCTCTGCGCCACTTCATGTGTAAGGAAGCCTGTGTCAAGGGACGAACTGAGCAACAGAATGATGCTGCAGCAGCATCTCCGTGAATTCATCAATACAGACTTGGACTCGGATTAGTATGAGTTATTGCCTAATATGAGGGCAAAAGGAGGGTCTGTGGTACTGCAAATTTGGACCCCGCTGTTTTACAGATATCAAGGTCCAACACTCGCGTCATAAAATATCATCGTACCATGACGAATTTGGTATCTACGAACCAGTAATGATCAGGACATTATTCCTATGTATTTGCGTCACGATTGAGTGATGCTAACACCCCTAAATCTTGGTTTCCGTCCCAAACCCTCAGACTCCATTTTTGTAAACGGCATCCATCTTAGGACTTGCCCTCATATAAGTCAATTGATTAAAGCCGATCTAAAGGACACGTCCTCTGTAGCTGACTTCCCCATGACCTGGCCGAAGCTGCCTCCACTGCCTCCAGCCAAGCCTGCTCGGGCAGCTCCTCGCCCAGTGGCCGAGCAAGATATCATCAAGGCACAACATGTCATAAACCATTCACCACATACGGACCCTGTTTTTCCATACACACACACACCTGTCCATGATTCTTGTTTATGACCCGTTTATGATGGGAGGGTGCTCGACCTTATTGGCATTTCATCGATATCTGATGGGAGTTCTGGATCTGGCGGAGTAATCCATCACTAACTGAAATATGTGCTGACCAGCATGACTTCGCTCTTTGTATTATTGTGAAAATATTTGTATTGCCATATCGTAAACTTAAGAATTCTTGCCTACAGCTGTTATTTATGTATATAAGGGGAAGGCTGGTTCTGTAAAAACGAACAGTCTCCTGAGAACTTACGGCCCGTGCTGCCGTACTTCTAGGACACATGTTACTTGGTTGCAGCCAATAAAACTCGATCTCTGACTCCAACTAGAAGACTCCGTATTTCTGTGGTCCATAACAGGGAGAACTCAGAGGTCCCCGGGTGTTATCCCTGGCACCACCGGGTCCCTAAAAACCCGGCACCTCAGGTGATACCTATTACAGGATCATTATTAGGGGTGCAGTCTGAGTTACATTACAAATTAATTTCTGTTGTGTGAGGTCAGTGAGTGCTAAGTCCGTTTTCTATTCATGGCAGAGTGGGCTGTAGTGCGGAGTGCTATAAAGTCCATTGTCGCAGAGTATCACCGAGGCATGTGGGTACAGGTCATATCCTAACAAGTGCATTGAATATTGCCATCACATAGGGTATGACAGGTTCACTGAGCGCCAATCCCAGCCCCATTTTCTGACTGTGATGTGGGAGGCGTGTGATGTCTAACAGTAGGGTGCGTGAGTGCTTTGAGGTTATCATCCTAGGATTGCACTATTGGATATTTGCGTAACCCCGCTGTTTCCTCCCTGTGGAGGACTGTGCTTTCTGCCTGTGCCCATATCTCTAGGGATTTCACCCAGCTGGTCACCGTAAGGCGGTCAGTGTGCTTCTATCGCTTCGTAATTAATTGCTTTGCAGTGATAAGGCCCAGATCACGAAACCTTGAGTACACCCTGTTCCCTTGGTGCGAGTATAGAGCCCTAGGATACAGACCTCCCAGGTGTTAGCCAGTACGTTAGAAGTGAGGGACAGGACCACAGCATGTGTAGGAATGGGGCATTATTAAGCTGAATGTATGTCATTACATCGCATACTAATACCACGCATGCCATTACAACGCGGGTATTAGTACGCAATGTCAATGACATCGCATACTTTTACCACGAGTATGCTTTTACTACGCATGCCATTACAACACAAAGGCATGCGTGGTAAAGCTATACGTGTGGTAAAAGTATGCAAGGTAAGTAACATCCCTATCCCTAAACCTACACAACAGACTACTCCCACCCCTACACTGCCTCAACCCAAAAACACTGCCACACTTCTACACTACCCACACTACTCCCACCCTTACACTACCCTAAACCACTACTACACTACCCACACTACGCCCACCCTTACACTACCCTAAACCCTAACACACTACTAAGCTACCCACACTACTCCCACCCTTACACTACCCTAAACCCTAACACACTACTAAGCTACCCACACTACTCCCACCCTTACACTACCCTAAACCCTAAACCGCTACTACACTACCCACACTACGCCCACCCTTACACTACCCTAAACCCTAACACACTACTAAGCTACCCACACTACTCCCACCCTTACACTACCCTAAACCCTAACACACTACTAAGCTACCCACACTACTCCCACCCTTACACTACCCTAAACCCTAAAACACTACTACGCTACCCACACTACTCCCACCCCTTACACTACCCTAAACCCTAAAACACTACTACGCTACCCACACTACTCCCACCCCTTACACTACCCTAAACCCTAAAACACTACTATGCTACCCACACTACTCCCACCCCTACACAACCGTAAACCTTAAAACACTACTACGCTACCCACACTACTCCCACCCCTACACTACCCTAAACCCGAAAACACTACTACGCTACCCACACTACTCCCACCTTCACACTACCCTAAACCACTACTACACTACCCACATTACTCCCACCCTTACACTACCCTAAACCCTAAAACACTACTACTCTACCCACACTACTCCCACCCTTACACTACCCTAAACCCTAAAACACTACTATGCTACCCACACCACTCCCACCCTTACACTACCCTATACCCTAAAACACTACTACGCTACCCACACCGCTCCCACCCTTACACTATCCTAAACCCTAAAACACTACTACCCTACCCACACTACTCCCGCCCCTACACTACCCTAAACCCTAAAACACTATCACGCTACCCACACTACTCCCACCCTTACACTACCCTAAACCTTAAAACACTACTACGCTACCCACACTACTCCTACCTTTACACTACCCTAAACCCTAAAACACTACAACACTACAACACTACCCACACTACTCCCTCCCCTACACTACTCCCACCCCTACACTACCCTAAACCCTAAAACACTACTATGCTACCCACACTACTCCCCCCTACACTACCCTAAATCCTAAAACACTACTACGCTACCCACACTACTCCCATCCCTACACTACCCTAATCCCTAAAACATTACTACGCTACCCACACTACTCCCACCCTTACACTACCCTAAACCACTACTACACTACCCACACTACTCCCACCCTTACACTACCCTAAACCCTAACACACTACTAAGCTACCCACACTACTCCCACCCTTACACTACCCTAAACCCTAAAACACTACTATGCTACCCACACTACTCCCACCCCTACACAACCGTAAACCTTAAAACACTACTACGCTACCCACACTACTCCCACCCCTACACTACCCTAAAACCCTAAAACACTACTACGCTACCCACACTACTCCCACCTTCACACTACCCTAAACCACTACTACACTACCCACATTACTCCGACCCTTACACTACCCTAAACCTTAAAACACTACTACTCTACCCACACTACTCCTACCTTTACACTACCCTAAACCCTAAAACACTACTACACTACAAAACTACCCACACTACTCCCATCCCTACACTACTCCCACCCCTACACTACCCTAAACCGTAAAACACTGCTATGCTACCCACACTACTCCCCCCTACACTACCCTAAACCCTAAAACACTACTACGCTACCCACACTACTCCCATCCCTACACTACCCTAAAACACTACTACGCTACCCACACTACTCCCACCCTTACACTACCCTAAACCACTACTACACTACCCACACTACTCCCACCCTTACACTACCCTAATCCCTAACACACTACTAAGCTACCCACACTACTCCCACCCTTACACTACCCTAAACCCTAAAACACTACTACGCTACCCACACTACTCCCACCCCTTACACTACCCTAAACCCTAAAACACTACTACGCTACCCACACTACTCCCACCCCTACACAACCGTAAACCTTAAAACACTACTACGCTACCCACACTACTCCCACCCCTACACTACCCTAAAACCCTAAAACACTACTACGCTACCCACATTACTCCAACCTTCACACTACCCTAAACCACTACTACTTTACCCACATTACTCCCACCCTTACACTACCCTAAACCCTAAAACACTACTACTCTACCCACACTACTCCCACCCTTACACTACCCTAAACCCTAAAACACTACTACGCTACCCACACCACTCCCACCCTTACACTACCCTAAGCCCTAAAACACTACTACGCTACCCACACTGCTCCCACATTTACACTACCCTAAACCCTAAAACACTACTACCCTACCCACACTACTCCCACCCCTACACTACCCTAAACCCTAAAAAACTACCAGGCTACCCACACTACTCCCACCCTTACACTACCCTAAACCTTAAAACACTACTACGCTACCCACACTACTCCTACCTTTACACTACCCTAAACCCTAAAACACTACTACACTACAACACTACCCACACTACTCCCACCCCTACACTACTCCCACCCCTACACTACCCTAAACCCTAAAACACTACTACGCTACCCACACTACTCCCCCCTACACTACCCTAAACCCTAAAACACTACTACGCTACCCACACTACTCCCATCCCTACACTACCCTAATCCCTAAAACACTACTACGCTACCCACACTACTCCCACCCTTACACTACCCTAAACCCTAAAACACTACTACGCTACTCACACCGCTCCCACCCTTACACTACCCTAAACCCTAAAACACTACTATGCTACCCACACTACTCCCACCCCTACACTACCCTAAACCCTAAAACACTACCACGCTACCCACACTACTCCCACCCTTACACTACCCTAAACCTTAAAACACTACTACGCTACCCACACTACTTCTACCTTTACACTACCCTAAACCCTAAAACACTATTACACTACAACACTACCCACACTACTCCCACCCCTACACTACTCCCACCCCTACACTATCCTAAACCCTAAAACACTACTACGCTACCCACACTACTCCCCCCTACACTACCCTAAACCCTAAAACACTACTACGCTACCCACACTACTCCCATCCCTGCACTATCCTAATCCCTAAAACACTACTACGCTACCCACACTACTCCCACCCCTACACTACCCTGAACCCTAATACGCTACAATAAACAAACACTACACTACACTACCCTAAAACCTAAATCACTACCCACACTATTACCACCCCTACACTACCCTAAACCCTAATACTCTACACTAAACAAACACGACAACACCACAAAACACACTAAACCGTTTTTAAAAAACACACACACAACACAAACATTACCACACTACTTTTAAACTACCCTAAACCCTACAAAAGTAACCCCCACCCCATGCACAAACCCCCTTACCTCTCTCCTATCCAGCGTCGCCGTCGGATCCTGCTTCCTCCTTCCTGCTTTCTTCACGTCGTTGTGAGAAAACAGCCTAAGTTTCCTGACAACAACGTCAATAGCCGCCGCCATTACACATTACATCGCATGCGTTGTAAAAGCGCATGCAATGTAATGGTGTGCGTGGTTTTACCACACGTTGTAACATTGCATGCGTTGTAACGCATGCGATCTAAAAGCAACACGTGGTAAAACCCGCATTGTAATGGCTGTTCCCCATTAAGCTGGCACCGCGGGCAAACGGAGGTGTTAAAGTTGAAATATTTATTTAGTTTATCCGGCTAGAGGTACGCTCTGTGTGTTATGTACGTTTGTATCATTTTGAATTATGAGCTGCGTGGAATATGAATGGAGCTAGCTAGTATGCTTTCCCATTCCTAATCCGTCCAGGGTCGGCCTCGGTCCTCAGCCCATTGTTCTCGAAGGCTCGCCAGTGGTTTTGATACATGCGTGAGCAGTGCCTGTACCAACCACTGGATTACATGCGATCCCTCCCCCATGACATGCAAATACTGTATCACCGGGTGCTTCGGTGGCTCGTCTGTCATGTCTCCCCATGCTTGCGTCACAGTCCGCGTTATAGCCGTGTGTGGTAGGAACTGGCCCATTGGCAAACAACTATCTGCTGCCAAGGTTTCAAAGGAGGAAAGGGTGCCCTCCACGTACAGGTCCCCTAACATGTCTATGCCTGCCTCATGCAAGGACGCCAGCAATGTGTCTGTAATTGCGTCTCTACCCCTGGGTGTCCCGGTGAGTGGTAGTATCGGGGCATAGGGGACCGCGTCTTTGGTGAGTCGTAAGCTTCTCTGATAGCATCGCTGGGCGTGCTCTTTGTGGATTTGCAGCGGGCAGGAGAGTTTCGCAAGAGGGTAAAACAAGGCATACAGTTGGGACTGTGTCCACGGGGGCATTATTGTTGCCTTGTCCATCAAGTTATTACCGCTCATCCATTTTGTGGCCCACTGCAGCTGAGCTGCCAAATAATAGAGTTCCAGATGCGGAACCGCCAGGCCACCCTTTTGTGTCGATGCATACAATTTTTGCAGAGCTATTCTGGGCCTTCCTTTGTTCCAAACCAGGTCATGTATCTAGCCCTCCAGTTCCCGAAACAACCTAGCTGGAACATATACCGAGAGATTAGCGAAATAGTACAGCAATCTCTGCAATATTATAATTTTGAGAAGCTTGATGCGGTTCATTACATTTAAAGGGAGGGTCTTCCAGAATTGTATTTGTGCCTTAACAGAAGAAATGACCCGTACCAAATTACCATCTAGTATATCCAATGGGGACCTATATATATATAGACACCCAGACATCTGAACGTGGTTGGGTACCAGATGAGGGCAGTCCCATTAATGGTTACATCTGTTTCCACCATGACTTTGTCGAAGGAGTAGACACCTGATTTGAACCAATTCACCCTGAGTCCCGACACTTTTTCGAAATTTCGAAAAAGTTCAGATATTGCTGGAGGAATGTTGTGCAGGTCTCTGACATATAAAAGCAGATCATCTGCATGGAGGCAAACCACGTGTAACCCATCTCCCAAAGGTATGCCCCAGTCTACACCGCCCACTCGGAGCAGAGCTACTAATGGTTCCATTGCGAGGGAGAAAAGTAATGGAGACAGCGGGCAGTCCTGCCTAGTACCACGTTTCACACTTATAGTATCGGAGATCAGCTTACCCATGCGAGCCCGGACGATTGGGAACTGATATAGCAGCTGGACCATTAGTAGATATCCGTCTCCCAATGCATATTTGCACAGTACTGCAGCGAGATAGGGCCATTCAAGAGAATCAAAGGCTTTTTCCAGATCCAACACCTGGCATCCAGAGTGTGGCCATTGTGCTAAAGCATACTTTTGGATTCTGAACAGCCTGCGTATATTTAAAGAGGTACTTCTAGTTGGAACGAATCCGTTTTGATCTTGGTGTATTGAGGTTTTCACCAATGGAGTTATTCTCTTGGCTACAATGGAGGGAAGTATCTTATAATTGGTGTTGAATTGTGCTAACTGGCAGTAAGAGCCCAGTGACTCTGGATCTCTACCAGGTTTTAAAAGAGAGATTAGCAGCGCCTCGTTCTGTGTGGGCGTGAGCGCTGAGTCTTCCATTGCTGCTGCGTATACCCGTTGCAGCTGCGGTGACAGTATATCAGAATACACTTTAAAGAATTCTGCCGGTAGTTAATCAGGACTCTGCGACTTGCCATTTGAGAGGGAGAAAATTAATGGAACCATTTAGTCCGTCCTGTTGATGTGGCGCCATTGCAGTAACGTGAGATCGGCAAGAAAGGCCTGTATATCTGTATCCGTGGTATGCAAATGCGACTTATACTACCCAATGTAGTGTTCTGTGAAAGTGTGATGTATTTCTCTCTGTGTATGCACAGTGTCTCCTCGTATCGTGGAAATGGATGTCACAGGCATGGTCACAGCTTCTTGTTGTATCAACCACAACAGCAACTTACCCGGTGTGTCCGGCATGTGGTCCGTCCGCGCCAAGTGCGCTGCGTTGTTTAAATGGCGGAGTCGTTCCAGCAGGCTGGAAGGTTCCTCCCTTTCTCTTGCCAAGAAGATTGTGGAGCCCCGTATCGCCTCGCCCTCTCTCTCAAGCAGTTTTTTCTCAATTGCTGTTAGTTCAGCTTCCAGTTGTCTGCACATACCTGCTTGCATGCTCAGGCAGTCACCACTAACCACCACCTTAAACGCGTCCCATTCTATCTGGGGAGTTGTAGCTGTGCCTACATTGTCTTCAAAGTAGTGTGCAATATTAGTGGCTAATAAATTACGGAATGACTCATCTAACAGGATACCAGTTTGCAATCGCCAGATAGGGATCGGCGGTCTGGTATGTGCCCATTCCATCTCTAACACATGTGGGTTGTGGTCAGAATGTGTCCTGCCCAAATAATGTACAGCGGATGTGTGCGGAAGCAGCTCTTCCGAGAGCATGTAGAAATCCAAACGCACATGTAGCCCATGAGCCCCTGAGTAGTAGGAGTATACTTTATCGTGAGGGTTGCAATGTCTCCATACGTCCCTCAGGTGCCATTGTGTTGACCAGCTATTCAATGCCTTCAAGGCACTATGAGTGCTCGTGCCTGGAAGGGGCGGAAAGGAGCGGTCCAGGGAGACATCCAGCACACTGTCTCCCCCAAGATCATAGGAGCGTCATGCCATGGTGCCAGCACACGTGATAAGTTGTCTAGGAAATTAGCTTGGTCTGTATTAGGGGCATAGATTGATGCAATGACAATCTGCCTGCCATCTAGTGTGCCCTTAACTGCAACATATCTGCCTTCAGCATCTCTCAATGTATCGGTATGTTTAAACGGAACCCCTGGTCTGACCCACATGAGTGTACCTTGAGCAAAGGCTGAGTATCCTGTTGCATACAGCTGACATCGCCACCGACGGCGCAGGTACTCTATTTCAGCCCTAGCTAAATATATCTCTTGGAGGAGGGCTATTTGTATTTGGTGTCATTTAAGATATGAGCATATTTGATATCTGCGTGATGGGGTGTGTATGCCTCTCACATTCCACGTTCCGATCTTAAATGAAGCCATAATGTTCGTGATCTGCTGACATTTAGAGGAAACAGCTGCCACTCGGCATGTACACTTGACACATGACTAGCAACAGCTAACAACCTGTCCAATCGCTTATCGTGCAGCATATTACTCATCATATTTCGGCATATATTTGTTGGTATCCCATTAAATACCAACAACAATCTCTGAACAAATTCCAAAAGGGCAAGAATGCAACTAGCAATCGTCCAAGCCTTCAACAGAGGTGACATTCAAAGAATGACTAGGGGGGTGCACTACGCACGTTCCTAAAATATACGACCCAATACGTGAATGAATGCATGAGGGATCCCCATCGCCTTGCAGGACATCTAAAAAATAGGACTAGAAATATTGACATAATGTTATCGCTCAACCATGTGTCCATGTGAATACATAACGATGAACGGTTTAGTATATTAGCTAAGTTGTTACTCCCCATCACGGGTCCCGACCACAACCCAGAGTCATACTGATATGGAAGTCCTCCTCATTGGCCGTCTCAGGGAACCACGCCATTTAGGACTGTATCGTTCCGCCCCCAAATCCCGGTACCTCAGACTGCAATGCAGTGGACAGTAGTGGTGCCATTCTATATTCATGCTATGTTATCTGCCATTTGTCGGGTGACATTCGGCAAGTCGCATGAGTCTTGTGAAGCCTGCAGGCCGTAAGCTCGATCGTCATCACTCATTTGTTCATTTTGACTGGAATTGGAAGCATCTTCAGTTATTAAGGAGCCACTGATTTCAGCTACTGCGTGGAGGGCATCTTGTTGCCCGTTGAGTATCAGTTCTGTGTGTGTGGCACCATAGCAGGCGGAGGACGTGTTCTCGCTGATCTTCGATCTCTTCTGCGGCATCGAGAGGGGGCCGTCAGCCCCGATGTTTTAACCCTGGCACCCGGGTCTCCCCCTCTAGAAGCATTGAAAGTGTCCAACCAATCCTCCACTTCCTCTGATGTAGTGAAGAAGTGCGTTTTGCCGTTAGCAGCCACCTGTAGGCCGGCTAGAAACAGCAGGGAGTACTGGAGATTGTTCGGCCGGAGACGTTTCTTCACCACCATAAACGAGAATCTCTGTCTCTGCACCTGTATAGTGTAGTCCGGGAAAAACATTATTTTATGGTTGTCAATTTGAATATCCTGCAGCTTTCTGGTTTCGTGCAAAATGGTATCCCGGTCTCTGTAGTTGAGTAGTCGAATGAGGAGGGGCCGTGGCTTCGAGCCTATAGAGGGGGGGGAGCTCGCTGGAACTCTATGCGCGCGCTCAATTACAAAGTGGGGGGAGAGGGTTCCTTCAGGCAATAGATCACGTAGCCAGGTTTCCATATAGGAGGCGGGTTCTCTGCCTTCTCAGCCCTCCGGTAGCCCCACTATGCGCACATTGTTGTGCCATGCTTTCCCTTTGGCTCTGTCCTCTAGAAACTCCACCAGGTTCAGTAGGCTCTGTACCTGTTTGTCCGTTTGTACCACTTGTGGCTTGACGTCAGCTAGAGTGGTTTTCAAGGTGATGGTGCGATCTACCAGTTTCCTGTGATCTGCCTGTAGGTGGGTGAGGTCTATCGCCACCTTGTCTATTTTGTTCTCCAAGGAGGTCTGGGTTTGATTGATCGTATCCACAGCCT